>NC_069657.1:222643356-224096356 GCF_027244095.1 Hemicordylus capensis
GTTTTCTGGGCATATGGGTTTGGGTTCCAGTTGGAGTATTCTTGTTCTTAGACATTCTGATATACAAGACTACAGTAACAAATTGGATGTTTACAACAAGGTTAACTCTTTCGCCAATATACCCCTCCTGTAACTTCAAAGGGGGAGGAATAGTTTCCACTTTGAATCCAATTCACCCTTTAACTTTTTAAAGTTCTTCTTTAGTCAAAATGTATCTGTTTGTTCACTCTGTTATATAGTCACAGGTTTCCTCAAGTTCGTATTTGTAGGCTCACGCTAAAAATCAGCTGTACCAAAAAGAAGGTAGAAGCTATACCTCACGCTCTTCAAAACATCACAAGACACCCAGAAGTTTGCTGTAATCACCTCCGTGTTGTCCAGCGTCGAATCTTTACACTTAGAATGAAATTGTAGACTAATAATTTAATGTCTTAGGGTACTTTGACTAGCTTTGGCTAAATTAGTTCACTTTAAATTACTTCAACAGAATTGGTAGCCGTTTGAAAACATAAAGGTTAGAGTAGGCATTAAACATCCCTCTTTTCCAAAGATACTGCAGAGGTATAGCTCTTTTTCTCTGTAGATATAAAGTTTTAGTCACTCTCTATATAGAGTTATAATATCTCGACCACACCTTGGCATCCGGAAGCAGCCAGAAAACATTGTTGGATAGGGCTCTCTCGCAAGTAGTTATTTTCCTTGTTCTTTTGGATGAGATTCTTAATAAATTCCTTTGTTACCTCATTGGCATTTAATAGAAATTGCAACGCTTCCGAGCTTGGTTTTCAGGCAGCTTGAACTCCACACTGCAGAACTCTCCTTGACTCTAGCCCTGTCGTTCGACTGGTGCGAAGAGACTGCAGCTTCCCCACGCAACAGGAGCTGACTTCGCCAGGCTGGTGAGTCTTTTACATCTCCCACTTTAATCCGGTGGGGTGAGGGGTAGAGTTCCCCCTCCCCCAGTTACTTTCTGCAGGTCTTCTCTCGGAGACTTGGAGACTCAAAGAGAAGCATCTTGCTCGGTCAGCGTTGGAACCGGAAGTCCTCTTTTCCTGCTGTTGAGAGAATCATTGCCTATGCCTGCTGTCTGTGAGAATCAATTTGGGTACAAAACTATTTGTACCTGAATCTACCTGTTTCGGGAGATTTGTGGACAAAACAAATCACCCCTGTGCTAGCTGGACAGATTTGGACCCAAAACAAATCGGGGGTGATTCAATTTGGATACAAATCAAATAAAAAAAATCAATTCATGCACATCCCTATTTATAATATCTACCAGGCTTTCTACAACAACCCCACTGCCAGATAGTATAAGCCATGTTGGACAAAGGTCAGGTGAACAGGTGGTAGGCTGCATCATTCCGGCAGCTTATCCACATCCTCAGGAGTCACAAACTGAAACTGATCCAGCCTAACCACATAAGAGGAGTTGCTGGACACCTCTGCATTGGATACTGCAGTAATTGTGGAGTCTGAGTCTAAATCAGCCCGAATATGAGATTTTTTATCAACAAAGAACTCATTCAAAACATCACAGTGGGTAATTGATGGTTCCAACTTCTGATTCAAGGGAGGAAAGACATGTACTAGCCCTCTCACAACCCTGAACAACTCTGCTGGACGTGAGCTTGGGGGTGCAATATGGGCAGAAAAGAATCCCTTCTTTGATGTGGAAAATATCAGTGTTATATCCCTTTAACTTGTTGTCTTCAAAATAATCCTGGGAGTTGTGGTTGGGGGTGAGTCCTGAGCCTTTTCTGTGAGAGATTGCCACCTTTTCCCTTCGCCTTGCTCCTGTGCCTTTCATAATAGCCTGGCATACAGAAATAAAGGAGGGGACACTTTGCATCAGTATTAAAATGTCTGAGCAAGGAACATTGGAACCAATAGGGAGGTGATGAAGCTCCATAGTGCTGCAATACTGGAGGGGGGGAGTTGAGGAGCAGCAGCAAAGGAGGAGTGTGGCTGAGGGGGAGTGCTACAGGATGGCCCTGTACTTAATGAATGTGCCAGCACAACACACAGCCACCCCTGTCTCCCAGCGGTAAGCATCCTGCTTTCCTATCTCTCAGGGATCAAAGGGGGCACTGTTAGAGGTGAACCACATCAATACTAATTAACAATTTAACTAGTCTGCAGGCTCCATGCAATGCTACTTCATCATTACAGCTGTTGAAAGCTGCCAAGATAGTCGCCTTCCCCTGCCCCCCACCCGTGCATGTGCACACACACAACTAAAAAGCTCTTATCAAATAGCCTCTGCTCTTTATTTGTGGTACATTGCCATGCTAATGTTCTGGCTATTTTCTGCCTATGTAAAAATGAGAGCCAGTGCATTGGAGTGGCGCTACAGCATTGGTTTAGATATGGGGAAATCCAGGCTCAAGTTTCTGCACACTTATGGCCCTCACTGGGTGGCCTTGGACAAGTCACTGTCACAAGGGTTGTCCGTTTATTACAAATACAGCCTGCCCTTGTGTCTTGAACAGCACCTTGCCTTGAAGAAATCAGCAAGCAAACTTTTTTCACAGCAGGCATATCAAGCTGCTGTTAAAGGCACAGCTACACTGAAAAGCAGCTAGAGTCAGAGTGAAGCGCTTGTATTGGATCTGTAGCTGAAGGAACCAGAATAAGGGCTTGAAATGGAGCCTGAAGTGCAACAGGTAACAGGAACTGCTTTGCCATAGCCTCCAATGGTTGTACAGACAAGCAGAGGATGCTCTTGTGCACTTGTAGTAACGCCTGTAGTCTCACGCAAAAGATTACAGCCTCTCTGCCATCCACTATTTTTTAAATATTTATTTATTTATTTATTGTGCATTTATATACCACCTTTCGTTAAAAGACAACCCCAAGGCGGTTTACAAAAGTTAAAACATACAATAAAAAGACAATAAAAATATTAAGCTAAAAAAATATCAAACAAACCAAATTTAAAATCTATAAAATACAGGCATAAAAACAACACAACAGGTAAAAACACACAGAAGCAGTAGTAATAACGATTATGTAAAAGCCTGGATAAAAAGCCAAGTTTTAACAAGCTTTCTAAAAGCTGTGATGCAGTCCGTGGAGCGAATGGCCACTGGGAGAGCATTCCAAAGTCTGGGGGCAGCAACAGAGAAGGCCCTGTCCCGAGTGCACGACAGCCGGGCCTCTCTCATTGTCGGCACCCGGAGCAGGGCCCCCTCAGATGTCCTCGTCAAGCAGGCAGCTATTCATTTCATCTGCAATAGCCTGATTGACACAACTTCTGACGTACGGTGCATTAATAACATATGGAAGGCAGGGTGCATTAATAACTGGAAACCTATGGGGAAAGGGGGTGAAGCCTACTGAATGTAACTCTAGCAACTAAACCTTTCCAAAAATGGGAGCTACCAATTTAGCAGGGACACGTATAGAGCTGCCCCAGAACTCATAGTCTAACCCAAAGTTCCAGGGTTTCTGCTGCTTCCTGTTTCCAGGGGAAGGCGCTAAGTCTTGTGGTAAAGGGCCAGAAGCTCAGAGGCAAGCTAGCTTCCACAGGGCCTCTCCTCAGCCCTCTCCTCATCCCAAAATTGAAACCAGTGTCCCTTTTCCTACATGATGTTCTCATCTCAGTGGTCTACCTCTCTCCAAGGTGGTCAGCCTATATCTAAAGCTGTACCACTTTGAAACACAAGTTGGGGCTCACATGATTGAACAATCATCCAAAAATATAAAACCCCTTCAATTAGAAAGATAACATGCTGGGTGTGGGGTGTGGAGAAGAGTTCCACAGTTTCCCCTTGACATGTTAGCTTTCTATGTGAAGGGTTTTTTTAATGGCACGTTCCATTATGTGAGCGCCACCTACAGCCTGAAATGGTATAGCCCCAGCACAGGTTGATCACTTCACTAACAACTCACCAAGTGCTACCAGGCTCCATTTTGCTTCCCCCTGCCCAAGTCTCTGAGACTGAGCCTCAGAAAACCTAGCAATTAGGGATGTGCAAAAAATTTCGGGTGATTCGGGTCCAAACCGAATCACCCCTGATATCCCCCGATATTATTCGGGCCCGAGCCGATTCACCCCTGATTCGGGCCCGAAAAATTCGGGTGATTCAGGCTGACGTCTCTTTGAATTTCCCGCCTTTTTGCCTCCATTGATTTGAATGCAAAAAGGTCTGATGTGATGTCAGCTCAAAATTTGGGCCCCAGGGGCAAAATAGTGGGGTGGGGTGGTAGTACCTAAGGGATGGAGGCTACCACCCAAATTTCAGGGGAATTGGGCAAAGGGCTGATTTTGGGGGAATTTTTGAAGTTTTAGTGTCTTTGGGGCAGATCGGGGGCATAGAATGGGATCTGGGCAAAAAGGGTGGGGTGGGGTGGTAGTGCCTAATGGGTGGAGGCTACCTCCCCAATTTCAGAGTGATTGGGCAGAGGGCTGATTTTTGCGGAATTGTTGAAGTTTACGCATCTTTAAGGTTTTTCCCCATAGAGAAGCATTGAGGTGTCAGCAAATGTACGGCTTCACGCGGGGGGCAAAGGGGTGGCCTAGAGCAGTGTGGGGTTGGTGGTAGTGCCATGTAGGGTCAAGGAAGCTACCTGAATTTTTTCAAAGGATTTGGGCAGAGGGCTGATTTTTGGGGAATTGTTGAAGTTTACGCATCTTTAAGGTTTTCCCCCATAGAGAAGCATTGAGGTGTCAGCAAATGTATAGCTTCACGCGGGGGGCAAAGGGGTGGCCTAGAGCAGTGTGGGGATAGTGGTAGTGCCAGGTATGGTCAAGGAAGCTACCTGAATTTTTTCAAAGGATTTGGGCAGAGGGCTGATTTTGGGGGAATTGTTGAAGTTTACGCGTCTTTAAGGTTTTTCCTCATAGGGTATGCATGGAGCTTTCAGCAGCCCCATAAGTGCACTTGGGGGGTGCTGGGGTGGTCCAGAGCGAGTGGTGGTGTAGTGCACATAGGGTGCCAACCATCCCCATGGGTTTCTAACCCATGGGGTACGGGGTGCTGTTGTTTCAGAGGTATTCTGAGTGTGGATTCTATGATAGCTAATGAGATTTTCAATGAAACAACATGAATCCACTCTAATTTGCTATCATAGAATCCACACTCAAAATACCTCTGAAACAACAGCACCCTGTATCCCATGGGTTAGAAACCCATGGGGGTGGTTGGCACCCTATGTGCACTACACTACCACTCGCTCTGGGCCACCCCAGCACCCCCCAAGTGCACTTATGGGGCTGCTGAAAGCTCCATGCATACCCTATGAGGAAAAACCTTAAAGATGCGTAAATTTTAACAATTCCCAGAAAATCAGCCCTCTGCCCAAATCCTTTGAAAAAATTCAGGTAGCTTCCTTGACCCTACCTGGCACTACCACCAACCCCACACTACTCTAGGACACCCCTTTGCCCCCCGCGTGAAGCTATACATTTGCTGACACCTCAATGCTTCTCTATGGGGGAAAACCTTAAAGATGCGTAAACTTCAACAATTCTCCAAAAATCAGCCCTCTGCCCAAATCCTTTGAAAAAATTCAGGTAGCTTCCTTGACCCTACCTGGCACTACCACCAACCCCACACTGCTCTAGGCCACACCTTTGCCCCCCGACGTGAAGTTATACATTTGCTGACACCTCAATGCTTCTCTATGGGGAAAAACCTTAAAGATGCGTAAACTTCAACAATTCCGCAAAAATCAGCCCTCTGCCCAATCGCTCTGAAATTGGGGAGGTAGTCTCCACCCATTAGGCACTACCACCCCACCCCACTCTTTTTGCCCAGATCCCACGCTATGCCCCCGATCTGCCCCAAAGACACTAAAACTTCAAAAATTCCCCAAAAATCAGCCCTTTGCCCAATTCCCCTGAAATTTGGGTGGTAGCCTCCAAACATTGGGCACTACCACCCCACTCCACTATTTTGCCCCTGGGACCCATTTTTCATACCCAAATTGATTCAGATTCGGATTTGGATTTAATCCGAATCGGAACTGAATCAGGGGTGATTCGGGTAGCCCAGATTCGGGCACAGAACAGAACGGGGGTGATTCGGTTTGGGTCCTGAACCGAATCACCGAAAACCCAAATTGCACACCCCTACTAGCAATTCTAGTCAGGTAACAGAAAAAAAGACTGCCCCTGCTAAATATGGGTCACTGGAGCATATATCCAAAAACAATGTTTTATGCCTAGGGGGAACAGCAGCTGGTGGTGTTATGCCTTCATCTCCTGCTTGTGGGCTTCCCAGAGGCATCTGGTGGGCCACTGTGGGATGCCGGACTAGATCGGCCTTGGGCTTGATCCAGCAGGGTCCTTCTTATGGTCTTATGCTTCCATGTCTCCCTCTGTTAGGATTGTGGCATGCTGCTGGTAGTACTGGCAAGGCCAGCTCCAGGTTTCAGGAGGCCTTTGGCAAACGGCCCTCCTTTTCTGGACCCTGAGAGAGGCATTCCATCAGCAAAGAAGTGGTCTCGAGGAAGAGCAGTGGGCCCTTCTAAAGGCCCTGGTTTTGAGAGCAAGTATGGTGTAGCGGTTTGAGTGTTGGCCTAAGACCAGGGCGACATGAGTTCAAATCCTCATTCAGCCATGAAACTCACTGAATGACTCTAGTCCACTCACCCATCTCTCAGCCTAGCCTTCCTCACAGTGTTGTGAGGATAAGCATAACCATGTACACTGCTCTGGGCTTCTTGGAAGAAGAGAAGGATACAAATGTAATCAATCAATCTCACAGAACTCAGTGGAAATTAACATTTATAGGGTCATAAATTCCATATGTATTAGACATTTCTCATCTATGTATGGCCCATAGATTTCAATAGGTGAGTTGAGCAAGTTCTGAAATCTCTCCAGCTGAAGTCAATGTGTCTCAGTTATGTACTGGCAGAAAATTGGCTAGAATGTTGCGCCCTTAAAATGTGAGAACAGGAGCTGTAGGAACTCTTTAAAAAATTGGACCGAAACCATATGGGCTAGAGGGGAAACTACCACCCTTGATCATCTTAACTCCTACACATATTAAACATCTCCTTTGATCTCTAAATCTCCTGTTTCCAATCTGACATATTAAAAATGCCAAGCCCAGACCCTCTCCACTAATGATAAATGCGCTCTAGTCTTTCTGAAAGCTTAAAGAGCTCTCCCTTCAGGCCACAGCATTTGATAAAGAAATGAATCTTTGCGATTAATAATTCCCTGGGCTGAGTTTTTGTTTAATAACTGTTCTGTCAGTGATAGATCTAGAAGGCTAGGGTGTGTTTATATGCAAGTGTGCATATAGCAAGAAGCGGGGAGGGGGGAAGAATGAGGGGACAAGGAGTAATTTGATTGTGGCTGGAAGATTTGGCAGGCAAGCATTACAAAGCAGCTCTTTAGCAGTGACTGCGGGGGTGGGGGGGGGAGTCTCCCAGCATGACAAATCGTCCCCTTCACTGCTCCCCCCTCCTCTTCTACAAATGTGCTATCTGATTAGGCACCAGTGAGCCAATCAGAGTGTATGATTGGGGAAATATTTTCTCCTTGACATTCAAGAGAACAATTCCTTACCAGGGGAAAATTACATTAAAAAAAAATAAATGGAAAAGCATCAATCAGCTAGGAGAATGTATTCAGCTTTTCGGCTCTCTGGAGGGAAAGCAATTTAAAAAAACCCCAAAAACTTAAATAGGACTACGGGCCCTGGTTTGATTTTGATTTTGATTTTGTTTTTCTTGTTACTTTAAAGGTAGCATTGTAACATTTGTGGGTAAACTCCAACCTTTCCTCTCTGTATATGGACTGTACTTTTCATTAAAGGAAAGCTCTGAATACTTGTAATTTCAATGAGATATATGGGGAGATATCTGTGTAGGTAAACTCCTTTGAGGAACTGAACTTTACAATGTCCACTGGAGAGGAATTGTAGTTCTTTAAAACAAAATTAATTTTTGGATTTGCATATGTAGGGTTATCAGTTTGCCCAAAATGACCCTGTTTCTCTCTAGCATTTTTTTCCTCAAGCACAAAAGTTGATCTCAGGTCATTTGGAGCTGTGGATGGACTCTGTCTCTTCATCTCAGGGCTCTGCTACAGTTCCAGCTTCTTTTCTGATTTTTCCAGGGCTGGCAGCTGTGAAATCACCAAATCTCCTTGTGACATCACAAGGTCCGGCCTCAGAAACCTCATGTCTTGGGATAAATTTGACCTGGCAACCTTATATATACACACACGAGGGGTTATGTGTATCTAGAAAGTCTGCTATCCGTCATAACACAAAGTATTATTTGACAGGGTTTGGTGGGGGTGGGGGTGGAGTGGCAGTTTGGAACTGAAACAGTCAGCTGAGGTGCTGACTTTTGACTGACCCTGCATCTGTGTCTTGAACAGTGTCTAATGTAGAAATGTAGCAGATGAAGTTAAAGATTCATGGAGAAACCTTTAAGGCTCTCCACACAAGCAGTGTGGAGAGCCTTGCAGGCGGGTTGTGGGGAGAGTGGGCTTGACCCGCTCTCCCTGCACATGAGCATACAGCTCGCCCTGGGTGGCTGGATTGGCCACCCACACCCATAACGGAGCTGGTTGGGTTGGTGGGGATTGGGGGCCTCCTGGCCCCCAGAAGTCCTAAAATGTCCTGTGCAAGTGCACGGGGCATGCTGGGGAGGCCCCCCCCCAAATGCCAGTAGGCTTGTTGTAGCCTCTCGGTCAAGGGTCTCCTCATGAGTCGCCACAGCACAGAGCCACACCATGGCGACTCATGGTCACAAAAACAGGGTTAGTGGAGCATTCGCTCTGCTAACCTCATTGGGGGGGGCATTTTAGAGGGCTGGCTACTGGGAGCCGCATGGCTCCCAAGGCGGCACACAAGCAGCCAAAACAGGGCTGGGCTCCCTTAGCCCAGTTTTGGCTGGTCATGGGAATAGCCTCTTTGTCTGCTAAATTACTGCATGTAAGGCAGATCTGAAAGCCCCAAGGGAGGGGTCAATAAAAGAGCTGGCAACACCACCAGGAGCCTTTTCAGACAGCTGACTTCAGACAGCTGACTTTACCACGGGTTTACCACAAGGCTTTATTGTCAGTTCGAGACATAACGGATACTCTTCCCACCCCCTAGATTATCCCACATCAATAAGAGTTTGTCCCCGCGCTATGCTGGAAAGGCTGTAGAAATAGGGGAACATACTTCCATCTATGGTAGTTTTGTCCCAGTCTTTTCTGCTTTTGGACAGTATTTTTAGAAATGGGTAGGATTACACAACAGAGGTTAGATATGAGATCACAGTTGGCTCTATTAAATGTATTTTTGGGAGCTAATTTGGCATTATTGTCTAAGGATCTTATAGTTTTTATGTTAACTGTGGCTAGATTATCCACTGCACAATACTGGAAGCATAAAACCATCTCTTAGACATCTTGGTATCAGTCTATGTGGCATATTGCCATCTCTGGAAAAATTGACCCATATTATTCATCTTTGAGCAGGTCAAGCTAATTCTAATGATCTTTTCGTGATATGGTTAAATTTTATTCTGTTTACAAATCAAGATAATTTTAGTCATTCTCCTCCATCTAATTATTTACATATCTGGAAGGATGGTTAATGAATGTCATTACATATCAGTTTTACTATTCATGTTTATATATTGTCTTATTAAATAATTTTTTTAAAAAATAATAGATACTCTGACACAAAAAGAGGATTTTTTTTTTTTACCCCAGATGTAAATAATAGGGATGTGCGTTCCATTTCGGATACAAAACATTTTGTGCACAAAACAGGCCATTTCTGCTGTTCTGTAGCCAAAACAAAACACCCAATGCTCAAAACAGAAAGTTTTGTTGCCAAAACAAAACGTCCCTGTTTCGGATACAAAATGTTTTGTTGTTTCGGCTGTTTTGGAACTCCGTTTTGCAATCGCAGAAAGTCTTGCTCCTTCAGTCTCCATTTTGAGTTTTGACATCTGTTTGAATTTCCAGCCCTTCCAGCCTAAAAATTGGCCAGCGAAAGCATGGGCTGATCTGCTGGCAATTGCCTCCTTATTCCTTTTAAGCAAATGTAAGGGTAAATTTTACCCTCATTGGCTAGTGGGGCAGTGTGCATTTACCCTCATTGGCCAGTGGGGCAGTGTGCATTTCATTGTTGTTGTTTCACACTGTTGTGTGTAGATCAATTGCATTTTGGGTGGGTGGCGGGGATGTGGATGTGCTTGACCTTTGGAAATCTGCCTGATTTTTTCCAAAGCTCTGCTGTTGTTGATGTGTGATGTTGATGTTATTTGGGGTGGATTGGGGGCAGAAAGGGGGCTTTAGGGGCAGAAGAGTGGTTCAGGTGGTAGTGCCCCAATGGGTGCCTGCTGCCACCCAGATTACAAAGGAATTGGGAAAAGGGCTGATTTTTAAAACATTTCTGAAGTTGACATGTCTTTGGGGAAGATTTGGGGCAAAGGGGGCCTGAGGGGCAAAACAGTGGGTTGGATGGCAGTGCCCCAAGGGGTGCCTGCCACAACCCAGATTCCAAAGGAATAGGGCAAAGGGCTGATTTCTTAGGAATTGTTGGAAGTTTACGCTTCTTTAAGGTCCCCCCCCCCGGAATAATGGAGGTTTAAGACGCAGTGAAGACCGGTGAAAACATTCTGTGCTTAACATCTCTCAGGGTTATCTCCTCCAACCAAGATCAGAGCCCCACTATGTTGTTACTATTTATTTTAAAAAATTATACCTCATCAACATTTATTTTTTATTTATTATTAAATGACATGGCCTAAAAGGTCTTCAGGGTGTCTTACAATAAATGAAAATATCCAAATAGATGAAATAAAGCACATTAAAACAGCAACAAAAAGCAAGCTACAAAGCATAACAATGAATGACCATACCACCTTAACAGCAACCCAACCCCAGTAATGATATAATAACACAATTGCAGCACTAGCACAGTCTCTCTCTCCCTCTCTCTCCACTGCACACAAGCAAGGGACCAGTGCTTGCCAAATATGAACTCGGCACATTTATCAGAGGAGTAAGATATGCATTGGAAGCTTATCTTAAAAGTGTTTGTGAAGAAAGACCAGCAGCAATTTTAGAAGAGACAATACTGAAGAAGAAACTTCCCAAGGCTACCTGCCCTCCCTGGGAATGTTCTTCTTCCTATTTAACTCCACTTCCTCACATGTTAAACCTTTAACCCTACTACTACTACAGATATTTATATACTACTCTTCAACCCTGTAATTGTTATACAATATAGAGGCTCTTCTCATGATCAGTGAGATGAGCCTGGATGGGGTTTGCGAGGAGAGCAGGCTAAGCCCGCTCTCACTTCAGACAAGCAGTCAGTCTGCTCTAGGCAGCCGAACCAGCCGCCCACACGACTGCCGGCTCACAACTCATGATTGTAGAGCCTGGGTTAGCGGAGCGCTCATTCCGCTAACCTGCGAGCCCGGTGGTTCTCACGGTCAGGTGAAATCGGGCTAGGCTCCCCTAGCCCGATTTTGCCTGATCGTGGGAATAGCCTCCTTATGTCACACATCTAACAACTGAAAGAGGCCTGTGCTGTCAAGACATAACAAACTTGGTCTTTGTTGGACCAGGAGATCTGGTTCTTGAGGAACATATGAAGTGTTCTTCAAACAGAGACAGAGTCATGATGAATCACAACTGCAACTAAAACTTTAAGCTTGGGGGGGGGGGAAACCAATAAAAAATAATCACATTGGATGAGAAAGCTGGGTTACTTACATCATGTAACCAGTCTCTTGTAATGACCAAGTACATTTACTGTAGCATGGCATTTCATAGATCAGAGCCCACTGCACAAGGTAGATAGTAGGGATGTGCACAAATCAATTTTTTTAAATTTGATTTGTGCCCCAAACAAATCACCCCTGATTAGTTTTGTATCAAAATCTACCTCCTCCAAACCATCTTGATTTGATTTGTATTTGCTTTGCTTTGGATTCAGACCACTTTAAAAGGTCCTAGGGGCACCAAATCTGGGTGGTGGGTAGGTCCCCATGGTTGCCACCTACCATCCACATTTCAAGGCAGTGGGGCACAGTTGATTTTTAATGAATTTTTTTTAGTTTTTACTGATTTTGAACATTTCTGCCATAGGAAACAATGGAGATTCGAACTTGCCATATCCTAACCCTTAAACAGACCCCCAGCTTTCATTTTTTAAAAAAAAAACAAAACAAAACTAAGCTCTAGCCCTTGTAGAAGTGGAGTTATGGAGCAAAATGTGCAGTCATTATTTTTCAAATGTTTGGATTCTTTGGTGTATAATAACTTTTCCTCATAACGAATCCCTATAAGGATTCATTATATGCCTTTGTTTCTTCTGCTCATTTTGACCCCACTGCTTTGCAGGTGGGGGTGGGGAATTAGTGGTATCCCGTGTTCCAACTGCCACACAAGCCACTGGGTACTCAGTTTATATTTTAGGATTTTTTTGAGGTATTTAGACTCTTTGGTGTGTAATGAATCCTCACAGGGAATCCTCATTTCTCACCAAAGAGCCTAAACACTTGAAAAAATCCTAGAACATAAACTAAGTAGTACCCCACTGTCCTGCAGGTGGGAGTGGGGTGTAGTTGGCACATGGCAGTTGACAATTGGCACTGTTGAAAAAACAGTCAAAATGAATAGAAGAAATGAAGGTGTGTAATGAATCCTCACAGGGATTCAATGAGGGAAAGTTATTATACACCAAATAATCCAAACACTTGAAAAATAGTGACAAGGGCTAGAACATAGTCTTTTTTTTTAAAAAAAATGGAAGCTGAGAATCTGGGGAAATGAATAGGAGGGATCTGAATCTCAAATAGATTCGAATCGAATCAGACATGATTTGATTTGTACCCAAATCTAGCCAATGGACCACAAGGGTGATTTGTTTTGTCTCCAAATCACCCAAATCAGCTAGATTCGGGTGCAAGCTGATTTATACCCGATTCAATTTGCACATCGCTAGTAGCCTTGAAACAATTTCCCCCTCTCTTTCCATACTTGGGGGCATATATGCCTTAGGGATGTGCACAAACTGGTTCGGAGGCCATTCTAGAGGCCTCAGAACTGGTTTGAAGGCGGCACCAGCTCAAAGGTTTGATGCCGGGTGTGTGTGTGGTTCTTTAAGGGTGGGAGAGGGTGCAATTACCCCTCCCACCGCTTTTCCCTTGCTGGTGCTCCGTTTTTAGGGCAATCCATGGGGCGGTAGCCCCTTCCTGCAGCCCCTTCCCCCGTTCTTGGCTGGAAGTGGCGCCTGCGCTTGTGCCCATAATGAATGCATGTGTGTGCGCAACGTGTGCACGCGTGTGCAATGTGCGCACATGCACAATGGGCACAGGTGCTACTTTCAGCCACTTGCAGCCAAGAATGGGGGAAGGGGCAGCAGGGAGGTACGTTACCACCCCATGGGTTGCCCTAAAAACAGAGTGCCGGCAGGGGGAAAGCAGCAGGAGGAGTAAGTGCACCCTCCCCTGCCCTTAAAGAACTACCCCCAGGCATCGAACCACACCTCCACAGTTGCGTGCACACCAATAATATGCCTACCCACTTAGGCAATCACTTCATGAATCTCATTAAATGGCTTCTGGCCCATGAAGGCTGATGCCACCATATGGGCTGGTCTTGAAGGCAGAGGTGCTCTTACTCCTGGACTTCAGGGCTGAGGTCCAGGGCCTACACACACCCTGGGGGCCCCCAAATAATCTTTAATCTGTCCTGGATGGTGTGGCTTGTGCCCTCAAGAACCTACATGTTAAAAAATGTTGCTTAACTTATAGCAGGGGGGCCTCCAAAGGCTTTTAGGTCCATGCTACAACATTACCTAGATGCACCTCTGCTTGAAGGTACCACAAGACACTGCATTGTTTTTGCCACATCAGACTGACCTGGCTACCACTTTGGACAAAGTGCATTAGCATGCAGTACAAGACTCATGGTCCAAAAGCAAAGAGAGACAAGTCAAATAGATAGATCAGGAAACATGATCAGAGTTTAAAGTATCAAAACAAACAAACAAACAAATTAAAAAATGGAGGAGGCAGAGCCAAGCTGGAATAAGGCTGATTGTTAGAAAGTTGTTTAAAGAAGGATTGTTAATGTATCAGATAGTCACTGTGGAGCTACATGTTTAGCAGCTTATGTGTAAATATGAACATGTTATAATGTTGATCTCTGCCTGCTGATGTCTGCACATCAAGCTCCTGTTAAATGCACAAGAGCAGGATGGACTGATATTTTCTGGTCAGGTGGCAATCCCACTAAGCAGGAATCGGAGGGAGGGAAAGCTTGGAGGCTTAATAATGTACAAGAACAGGAAAGTAGGAACAGAACAGAAGGCATACAGTATATCTGGATTTAGGGTGTCAGTCGCAAGAGTCAAAAGGTGAAAAAATGAAGAAAGCTACATCGGATTCTAACTGATCTACAGGTAATGATCTACAGAACTACCAGGCAATGAGACAACCAATTATACTGCCTAAGCAGAATAGACTATCAAAGGGTCAAACATGTCATTGTCATGATTAGTCCTAGATTGCTCTCAGATTAGGGGCATAGCAAGGTTGGAGTGGGCCTGGAGACGAGATTTTAAAATGGGCCCCTCACTGCTGATTAACAAGGGAGACTTTCAACCATGCAATGCGATCTTATGTATGTTTTCTCATAAATCCTAACAAATTCAGTACAGTTTGCTTCCAGGTGAGTGTGTAGAGAATTGCAGCCTCAGGCAGCAAATCTAACCACATTTAGCTGGAAGTACATTTCACTGAAACCTAAAGGACTTTGTAATTTTTTGTCACTAAACAAGCCACTTACAGAACTTTTTTTGATGGCTTTTTAATTTAAAAAATATTAAGAATCAACAATTTGTCCAATCCACTTCAATTTAAATATACATATTCCTCCCACATCTCTCTGCTCAAAACCAAAGCCCTGTGCCCAGTCATTCCATGTGATCTAAAGGCTGGGGCTGAAATGGGGTTGTTTTTTAATGAAGGCAAAGGGCAGATTCTTCCATATTGGGGTGGAACTATTTTTTTAAAAAAATAGTTAAGAAGAACATAAGAACAGCCCTGCTGGATCAGGCCCAAGGCTCATCTAGTCCAGCATCCTGTTTCACGCAGCGATCTGTTTCACGCAGCGATCCACAGGCAGGAGTTGAGGGCACACCCTCTCTCCTGCTGTTACTTCCCTGCAACTGGTATTCAGAGGCATCCTGCCTCCGAGGCTGGAGATGGCCTACAGCCCTCCAACTAGTAGCTGTTGAGAGACCTCCCATCCATGGTTATCTAAACCCTCTTAAAGCCATCCAAACTGGTAGCCAACACCGCATCTTGTGGTAGAGAATTCCACAAGTATGAAAAAGTACTTCCATTTGTTGGTCCTAAATTTCCTGGCAATCAATTTCATAGGATGACCCCTGGTTCTGGTGTTATACAAGAGTGAGAAAAATTTATCTCGATCCACTTTCTCCACATTGTCCATGATTTTATAGACCTCTATCATGTCTCTCCACAGTCGTCTTTTTTCTAATCTAAATAGCCCCAGGTGTTGTAGCCTTGCCTCAAGGAGGGTGCTCTAGGCCCCTGGTCATCTTGGTTGCCCTCTTCTGCACTTTTTCCAGTTCTACAATGTCCTTTTTGAGATGTGGTGGCCAGAATTGTACACAGTACTTAATTTTTTTAATTTAAAAATTTTTTTAAACCAGCAAATTCCTCAATCTCTGAATTAAATATTCAGAATCATTTCAATCTGCCCTACATCCCCCCCCCCACCTTATATTAAAGCTCTATGGCAAGCAATCCCTAAATATCCGGGGGGGGGGGATAACCGCAAAAAGAAAATCACTTCCTAACTCCATTACTAGGCCTGAGGAGTCAAAAGCTAGGCACAGCTGTGGTGGGCAAGAGCAGCCAACGCTGGCCACCCTGCCTGCCTGCCTCCCTTCCTTGCTGCCCGCCTGTTGGCACTAGAGTTCTGGCTTCAGGGAGGCCTGCACAGAGGCCTCTCTGGAAGCCCCACCCACCCACTGAACAGCTGAGAGGCAGAGACTGAAGGAGCTGCAGCTGCTGGCAGGCTGCTTCACTCCCGTGGCCAGAGCAGGAGAGGGGACCAGCAGGCAAGGCAAGGGGGACTAGCTAAAGGGATTTGGGGGGCCCTCTAGGCCCTGTGGGCCTAGACACATTTGTCTCCTCTTGCCCAATAGAACTTACACCCCTGAGTACACCTGCTCTTACAGCTGTTTTGTAAGGATTGCTCCTCATTGACTCAATCATGCAGCAAGCAAGCCCCTATCCTGGTACTCGTGCAGCGGAATGGTTTATACTGTGCTATTTTAATGCAAGCATCATGTGGACTAGACAGTGTAGTCTTGCTGTATGTCAGGGCCCAGGAGCAATAAGCATTAAGCTGCTCTAGCTGGCAACCAAGGACTAACAGCAAAGTCCTGGCCTCCTCCTAGTTTTATCGCAATATGTGTGGAAATATAGGACCACCCATTATTTACTGTGGACCTTTGCTATTCTGAAATATTTTGGCAACCTCACGTTGAATATACAGGAGGTTGCTGATTATCATGGCTTCTTCATTCATGGTTTCAGCTATTCGCAGTTCAGCAATATAGTATATACTTGGTTTAAACTATCATGGGGATTACTTCCTTGCTGGGATGTGTTTGTGTGGAATTTAAGGGATTGAGGATAGGGGCATAGCTAGAGGAGAGGAGGCCCGTGTTTGCCCCATCCCCTGTGGCCCCTTGGAGTGAGGGAGATAATGAAGAAAATAGGGAGGGATGGAGCTGGGGCCCCCGGGTTCTTTGAACCCATCTGCTCAATTATAGCTACACCCCTGATTACAGGGGCATTACTGGAGGAATGGGAGTGGCCAAGGTACAGTGCTGTACTACTTATTTCTGGTCTTACCCCTGCTCCCTTTTTGGGGGGGTAATTTTATGTACTGAGGAACTTAACCCCATCATTTCCATAGGCACAAGGTTATAATTATAGCAGTTTCAGCATTCGTGGTGGTAGCACAGAACGTAACCGTGGTGATAATTGAGGGCCTCCTGTATGAGCAATGATCTTCATACCTTAGAAAACCATTTGACACTTCCTAACATCCATTTCCAAAGGGAAAGCAGTGACAAAAGGAAGCCCAACACAGCATGCATTTCCCAAAATTCATCTGGAGACAGAGGGGACAGGGGGGTGCCTTCATTGACTATGGGGCAGCTATCCAGGTAGTGGTGGGGAATAGAAGAAGTAAAATTGGCAGGTTAGCCAGGGGAAGGGTAGTCAGAAATTTCATAGTTGTCCCCCCTTCCAGCTGTCCTGCCAGCTCTTTCACTTCAAGGACCATTGCCAACAACCCATATAGCCTTACCCTGCTACTCTGCAAAGCCAGGTCGGTCCAGAACAAACCTGAACTCATCCATGATCTGATCATGGATGAAGGGGCCAATCTGGTATGTATTACCAAGACTTGGTTGGGGGTGGCTAGTGTTCTGGTTTGGTCCCAGCTTCTCCCTCCCAGATATTCTGAAGAGGACCCGGTGAGGGGACTTGGGCGGGGAGGTGGAGTGGCTGTGGTCTATAAGGATAGCATCTCCCTTATCAGGTTCCCTGTTAGGATATTGGACTATATTGAATGTGTGTACATAAGTTTGGGGACTAGGGATAGATTGGGACTTCTGTTGGTGTACCAATCGCCCCGCTGCCCAGCGGAATCCCTTACTGAGCTCACGGACTTGGTCGTAGAACTCAGGTTGGAGTCTCCCAGACTCTTGGTGCTGAGAGACTTCAATGTTCATTTCAGGACCAATCTGTCCAGGGCAGCTCAGGAGTTCATAGCGGCCATGACAACTATAGGCCTATCCCAAGTGGTCTCCGAACCAATGCATATTACAGGTCACATGCTTGATTTGGTCTTTTACTCTGATCAGGGTGGTGTTCTATGGATGGGGACTCCTGTGATTTCCCTATTGTCATGGATGGACCACCATCTGGTTAAGGTTGGACTTACAGCCACTTCCTACCTCCGCAGGAGTAGGAAGGAGAGGAGGAGAGCTGGTCTTGTGGTAGCAAGCATGACTTGTCCCCATAGCTAAGCAGGGTCTGCCCTGGTTGCATCTGAATGGGAGACTTGATGTGTGAGCACTGCAAGATATTCCCCTCAGGGGATGAAGCCGCTCTGGGAAGAGCAGAAGGTTTCAAGTTGCCTCCCTGGCTTCTCCAAGATAGGGTTGAGAGAGATTCCTGCCTGCAACCTTGGAGAAGCCGCTGCCAGTCTGTGAAGACAATACTGAGCTAGATAGACCAATGGTCTGACTCAGTAAATGGCAGTTTCCTATGTTCCCTATGTTCCTAGGAGTGAGGGGCCTATTAGAATGGTCTGCCTGAAGAAGTTATTGGATCCGATGGGATTCCAAGAAGCCTTAGAGGGATTCAGTGTTGGCTTTGCCGGTGATCCTGTTGATGCCTTAGTTAAGAATTGGAACAACTTGCTCACCAGGGCAGTAGGCACGATTGCTCCCAAGCATCCCCCACAACCCGCTTCAAATTTGGCCCCTTGGTATACGGAAGATCTATGGGGGCTGAAGTGTCAAGGCAGGCGACTGGAGCACAAGTGGGGAAAGACTCGACTAGAACCCAACAGATTGCAACATAGAGCACATTTAAAGATCTATGCTCAGGCAATACGTGTGGCAAAGAAGCGGTTCTTTTCTGCCTGTATTGCATCTGCGAGTTCACGTCCAGCAGAGTTGTTCAGGGTTGTGAGGGGACTAGTATTTGCTCCCTCTCCCTTGAACCAGAATTTGGAGTCATCAGTTGCCCACTGCAATGTGTTTAAAGAGTTTTTCGCAGATAAAATCTCTCGAATTCGGGCCAACCTAGATGGAGACTCCACAGTTAATTTGATGTCTGAACTGGAGGTGCCCAATGACTCCTCTTATGTGATTCAACTGGATCGGTTTCAGTTTGTGACTCCTGAGGATGTGGACAAGCTGCTTGGAGCGGTGAGGCCTACCACTTGTTCTCTTGACCCTTGTCCAACATGGCTTGTTTGATCTAGAAGGGAGGCTGTTATAGACAGCCTGGTAGAAATCATAAACGCTTCTCTGAGGGAGGGCAGGATACCTCCTTGTCTTCAGGAGGCAACCATTAGACCTCTTCTAAAGAAGCCTGCATTAGATAGAGTTGAGCAACTATAGGCCTGTTTCCAACCTCCCGTGACTGGGCAAGGTAATTGAGAGGGTGGTGGCCTCTCAGGTCCAGGCGGTCTTGGAGGAAACTGATTATCTAGACCCATTTCAAACTGGTTTTCAGGTGAGCTATGGGGTGGAGACTGCCTTGGTCGGCCTGATAGATGATCTCCAATTTGGCAATTGACAGAGGAATTGTGACTCTTTTGGTCCTTTTGGATCTTTCGGCGGCTTTCAGTACTATCAACCATAGTATCCTTCTGGAATGTCTGAGGGTGTTGGGGGGTGGAAGGCAATGTTTTACGTTGGTTCCACTCCTACCTCTCGGACAGATTCCAAAAGGTGTTGATTGGAGATTGTTGCTCCTTGAGGCTCCATACTTTCTCCAATGCTTTTTAACATCTACATGAAACCTCTGGGAGAGATCATCAGGGGATTTGGAGCTGGGTGTTACCAGTATGCTGATGACACCCAGATCTACTTCTCCATGTCAATTTCTTCAGGAGCTGGCATATCCTCCCTAAATGCCTGCCTGGAAGCAGTAATGGGTTGGATGAGGGAGAATAGAATGAAGCTGAATCCAGGTAAGACGGAGGTACTTATTGTGCAGGGTCAGGACTCCAGAGGCTATTTTGATCTACCTGTTCTAGACGGGGTGATACTTCCCCAAAAGGAACAGGTTCGCAGTCTGGGAGTACTTCTGGATTCACACCTCTCCCTGGTTTCTCAGGTTGAGGCGGTGGCTAGGGGTGCTTTCTGTCAGCTCCGGCTGATATGCCAGCTGTGCCCATTTCTTAAGATCAATGACCTCAAAACAGTGGTACATCTGTTGGTAACCTCCAGACTTGACTTCTGTAATGCACTCTACATGGGGCTGCCTTTGTATGTAGTCCGGAAACTTCAGTTGGTTCAGAATGTGGCAGCCAGGCTGGTCTCTGGGTCATCTCAGAGAGACCACATTACTCCTTTACTGATGGAGCTACACTTGCTGCCAATAGGCTTCTGGACAAAATACAAAGAGCTAGTTATAACTTATAAAGCCCTAAATGGCTTAGGCCCTGGGTATTTAAGAGAGCGTCTTCTTCTCTACAAACCCCACCGCCCATTGAGGTCATCTGAGGAGTTCCGTCTCCAGTTACCGCCAACTCGTTTGGTGGCTACACAGAGACGGGCCTTCTCGGTTGCTGCCCTGAGATTGTGGAATGCGCTCCCTGCTGAGATACGATCCTCCCAATCTCTGGCAATTTTTAAAAAACACCTGAAAACCCATCTTTTCAACCAAGCTTTCTCAGCTTTTTAAAATTGTCCATTTTAATTTTATGGTTGTTTTTAAACTGTTGATTTGTTTTAACTTTTATATGTGTTTTGTTTTATGTTAACCACCCAGAGACGAAAGTTTGGGCGGTATAGAAGTTTTAAAAATAAATTAATTAATAAAATAAAAGAAGTCAAGTGCCAAGATTGCAGTTTCTTTAAAATCAGTTTTGTGTTTGCCTGTGTATGGGCTCCTCTGTCATGCATGTTTTCTGCCAACAAAACCAGTTTTGAACACTATATCTGAATTTGAGATCATCACTGAGGGCTGTTTCACACATCAAAGTGCTGAGTGGGTATACACACAGGGATGGGCAATGTATGCAAGAAACACATAGGCACAAATATGTGTCCTGTATAGATTACATGCACCAGGGAGAAGAGAATGGCCATATTCTTACCAGCTATATACAACACCTAATGGCGCAGTGGGAAAGTAACTGGCCTAGCGAGCAAGAGGTTGCCAATTCAAATCCCCGCCGGTATGTTTCCCAGACTATGGAAAACACCTGTATCAGGCAGCAGCAATACAGGAAGATGCTGAAAGGAGGAAAGCAATATAGGAAGATGCATGGGAGGAGGCAATGGCAAACCTCTCCTGTATTCTACTAAAGAAAACCACAGGGCTCTGTGGTCTCAGGAATTGACACTGACTTGATGGCACAACGTTATATACATTACAGCAAACATGACATATCACATCACGGATAAAAGGTGCTTCTCGGTAGCACTTCAACTTGCTTCTCCTGCAGCAACAGGGCAGGATGCAGGACAGAGCACTCCCAGGCTGCCCACCTGCTCGGAAATGCACACCATCAGTTAACACAAACAATTAGTGGATTGTGTGATTTCTGTGTGACATTGGCTCAAGATGTTTTGCTTGATTTCTTGAATGGTTGACTGTTGTTTGCTGAAGTCTTATTGAATCATTAATGAATTGTTTTGAGTTGAATACAGATGCCATTTTGCTATATATTAATATCCTTATGAAAACAGTAGTAAGTATCTGTAATTGTTGTGAAAGCCTATTTGTGGAAAACAGCATATCAATATTACATCAAATCAAACCATCAACGACAGGTAATTCTCCTAGAAAATCAGAACAGGAGAACAGTTATTTATACTCGTATAACCTCAAGCAGGCCAGCCCGAGCTTCCCACACCCAATGATTCCCCCCACTTGGACCAGAGTTCTGGTCCAAAGTCTGCTCCCATGCAAACTGGGGGGGCGGGGGGGGCGGTGTGTGTGGCTCCAAATGCTCTGAAGTATTGCCAGGGTGGAAGCTGCTGTCTGCTCGGCAGCTTCTCTTGCCCTGCTCAGCCTCATCACACATCACTGAGATTGGACCTGCTGCGCCTGCCCACCCAATTCTCCTGTCTGTGTGTGTGTGTGGGGGGGGGAGTGCTAAGGGCCTGCTGTGGCTGGGCCTGCTCCACCTGCCCCCCACCTCCTATTGTGGGGGGCGTGGCCTGCCCTCCCAATCTCCTGTTGTGAGTGGAGGCACTGAAGGCTGGGTGCAGCAGGGTCTGCTCTACCTGCCCATATCGAGGTGGGGGCGGGGTCCAGGCTCTAAAATTACTTAGATGCAGCTCTGCCCTCACTGTCTTCCCCTACCGGGGCAAGGGGGGGGGGCAGCCACAGCTCCTACACCTTGTCCTGTCCTGCCTTTTCAAAAGGCAAAGAATGGAGTAGCGGGTAGTAAATCAAAGACACTTCCTGCTGCTCTGCCGCACTCTCTGCCTTTTATAGACAGCGCACTTTCTTCCTGATGGAGGAGAACAAGTGGGAGGAGGGTGGCAGCCTGTACACCAAATGAGGTTTGAGTGGAGAGTGGGCTGGGTGAGGTGGCTGGTAAGCAGTCCATGCCCTTTGCCAGTTCATTGCCTCAAGCAGCTGCCTCACCCAACGTTCCAACTCTGATGGCAAGGATTTGCTACCCTTGTGAGTTTTTCATGAGGCTGTTCCTGAATATGTTCTGGAAGCTACAACTAGTGCAAAAGTGCTAGTGCTGCAGTCTGCCTTTGTATGGGTATGGACAGGTGGGAACACATCTAGCCAGTGCAGTGCCAACTACATGAGCTAACAATACATTCTCTGGGTTCAGTGAAAGGTGCTTGTGCTGGCCTTTAAAGCTCTTCTTCACAATCACATCCTATGAATGGCATAACTCAGAGAGAACTAATGACTTCTTCCAGTGAGAGCATGTAAGCTCCTCCCACCTGAGCTGTAGATGTTTGCATATGACCCACCTGTTTATGAAGGCCTTTGGCTAGTTGGATGGAAGGGGAGTGTCTTTCAGAGGTCTGGCTATTATACCGCCAATGGTTCTTGGTGGTGTTGATACACACACACACACACACACACACACACACCCTTCTTAAGCTCTGGTAAACAATGGGTTAGAAATAAATAACAGACTATCATATCATGCAGGCCAAAGTGAAACAAATCATATTCAATTTTCTGGGTCCACTAGAAGCAAGATAATCTGGTCTGTTATTCTAGTGCACAAGCTGGGTGGAAGTAATGTGTTTAAAAATGTCAGAGTTTCCTGAAGAGAGTGGCTTACAATAGAGAAAAGGAAGCAGGAAATGTGGCAAGATCCTACAGCATGTCAAGCTGTAGTAGTAGTCGTCTAGTAGTCGTACCACCACTACTACTAATACTACAGTACTACTAATATAGTAATATTATAGTAGAGTCATAGTAGAGTAATAACATGAAGGTTGGTCCTTCACAAGAAAGATGGGGCCAGGAAAGTAACACCCTAGCACAGTAGTAGCATCTGAATCTTAGTTCAGATCTTGAGATCCTCTTGTGTTGCCAAGGTATAGTTTGAAATTATCATTTTTGATTCAGAACTCAGTGCGGGCTGATTCCTGCGCAGACCCCAGCAAATGTCACAACAAGATGATGGGCATGGATCTGTAGCCTTGGAGAGAGGGGCGACATTTGATTAATCGGAATCACTGAGTGACAGTAACAGAGCTTGAAGTGTTGTTATCCATTGAAGTCTTTGTCCACCCAAGCAGCTTATTAAGCTCAGAAGCCCTGGTATGGCCCATTAAATAAAATATGTAAATGAGACTGCAGAAACTACTTTTTTTCCTTCAAAAGAACTTTCACACATTATTCAGAACCTCATCACTCTAATCTAGAGAGTAAATAACCTGCTGAATGAAATGTGCTATTTCAGGGCTATAAAAAAGGGAATTCATTATATCACCTTTTCCTAATGGGACATCATAAGCCGGAGTGTGCGATTGCTGCGCACGACAGCTGCAGCCCTCGTAGCTCTGCTCTGTCCCATAATTCACTGTAAATTGTAGGAATTCAGGCTTCGCCTGTGTCATTACAGGAAGATGAAGTGCCAGTACTGCTCTGAATTACGTTGCTATTCATTTTGCAGATTTTAAAAATATATATATATTTGCTCCCCATACAGAAATGGTTGCTATTGTATAAAGATTCACCCAGTTACATAGCTGGCAATTTTACTCTTTTTTAAATCTCTGAATTAATAAAATGCAAATCAGCTGCAATGTTTTTTTCCACTCTCAACTTAATGTGATATTGGAATAGCAGGACATTTTAAAGAGACACAATGCATATTAATGGAAACTTTGAGTTATTGTCTTTTGTTTCCTATGTGCACACCCCCTGCACAAGGGGTCGGCTTTCTTTCCTGGTTTGTTTCAGTTCATCATCCAGACTCAGCTTCTGGTCTGGACATTTGGTCTGCCCTCCCTCCTTCCTCACTTCCTCTCCTCCTCCATCGTGTTTGGTGGGTGATAAAAACTGTCCCACTAAATCAAGAAGAACAATACTCCCTCATCCAATCCATCTATTAAAGATCCAAAGCTCAGCATGTCTGGTCATCTAGATAAATCCCCAAGTTATTGTCAAGGCTGAACGTTGAGTTACAGTCACAAATGCAATTGCTCTATTAAACTTTGCAGCCCCCGCAACCCTACCCACACTCTTCAGCCCACGCTGTAATTCAAGGCAAATAAATTACAAAGGGTGAATTTCAAAAGCCTGCTTGTTTCATTTTATAGTTTGCCTATCACCAACAACGGTGTGGTTGGTTTGCTTTTTTCTCCAATGACTGCTGGGTATTTTGTTAAATGACAATGGAGTTCTGTGTTATTTTAAGTGCTAATCCTATATAGGGTTTTTGGTAAAGTTCCCCTCCTGGAGCAAACAGCAGCTTTGGAGAGGCTATTTTTTGGTGACACTGAGGTTTGGGAGGGAAGGGTAAAATCTCTCCCTCGAATTGCAATCCTGATCTGAACTGGGAGCCCCACAGCTGCTGTTTACAACAAGAAATCACAGAGGCTATTCACACAATTGCAGAAAATCGTGAGAACCACCGGGCTGAGCTGCAAGCCCGGTGGTTCTTGAGTGGGTAACCCGCTCAAGTAGCCCACCCCTAAAACTGGGTTTGCGGAGCGAGCACTCCGCAGACCCAGTTTTTAAAATCTTGAGTAGCCACAGTGTGGCTCCACACCGTGGCTACTCACGAGAAGACCCCCGGAGGGGAGGTGAAAAGCCGCCTCCCGGCTCCGGGGGTCTCGCCAGCATGCCCTCCTCACTCGCGCAGGGCATGCTGGAGTTTCTGGGGGCCAATTGGCCCCCGCTCCCCCCAGCCCCCGCCGGCTCCATCACAGGGCCGGCAGTTGTGTGGGTGGCTGATCTGGCTGCCCAGGGCTCCCACCCTTCTCGTGTGCGGGGAGAGTGGGCATGAGACCCAGCTCACAGTATTGTAGCTTGACCCAAAGACATTCTTGCAGATTTGGGAAGGGGCGGGGGTGCAGCTATAATTAAGTGGACGGGTTCAAAGAAGCAGCCCAAGCTCCTGAGGGCCCCCCAGCTCCACCCCTCCCTATTTTCTTCATTATTTCCCTCACTCCAAGGGGCTGCCGGAGAGAGGGGTGAACACGGGCCCCCTCTCCCCTAGCTATGCCCCTGGGAAGGGATGATTCTCATGAATAACGATCTCAGCCAATAAAACATTTTTGCCTTTTTCTGGAGTTGCCAACTTTTTACTTAGCCCATCCTCCTCTCCTTTAGCAGTTGCCTAATGTACAGCTCTTAGTGGCTGATAATACTAATACATAATAATTAATAATGTCCATCTTCATACCGTCAAAAGTTCAATCTGCTGTTGGGAGGTACAGGAGCAGACTAGGCCAAGTATTTGTTTGTTTTTTAAAGATAGCAACCCTATTTCCCAGGAATATCCAGAAGCCATGAAAGCACAGATCCAAAAAGCTGTTTTTAGATTCATGTAAACCTACAATCCTGTGCATACTAAGCCCCCCACTGACCCACAGAAGGGACATTTCTGAGTAAGCAGGGAAGGGCGTGGGCTTCCTTAATTGCTAGCTCCACCACCCCCCACATTCTTTTGAAAGCAGGCATGTTGTATGACACCCATTGAACCATAGCAAGTGTTAAGAATTCCATTCCCCACCCCCCACCTGCGCATGCACACACACCATGTAGCCTTATGCTGCAGGCACAATAAGTACCCTCTCCCATTTGCACTCCAAAGAAGTTTTTCTTACATTTATCTTTCTTAAGCCATTTCTTTCACCTCCCCTCCCACTCTCTGTTGTTAGATCGGACCTGACATGGTTTTGACATTTAACAACAATAAAATGTGTGTACTGCCTTTCTGCTTAAAAGTATTCAAGGTGGGGTGCAACAACACAGTCAGCCAACTAAAACAATAATCAAGATAATAAAACCATCAAAATAATCAACGTAAGCCCAGCAGCAGATCAAGAAACCAGTAACAAAAGATGGAACCAGCCGCAACCTAAGCCAGGACAGAAACATCTTGCTTGCAATCTAAGTTCCATTGTCTGCACCATCATGGAAATGAAAGCAGTCCAGGGGTGCATGGCTTGGATTCACGCAGTGCTTTCTTAGCACGGGTATGGCAGAAGCAGACCCGGATCTGTTCTGCAACAGCCACAGTCAGAGGGCAATGCAGGAATACATGGCAGGAGTCACTAGGGATGTGCGTTTCATTTCGGATACAAAACGTTTTGTGCACAAAACAGGCCGTTTCGGCTGTTTTGTAGCCAAAACAAAACACCCAATGCTCAAAACAGAAAATTTTGTAGCCAAAACAAAACGTCCCTGTTTCTGATACAAAACGTTTTGTTGTTTCGGCTGTTTTGGAACTCCATTTTGCAATCGCAAAATGTCTTTCTCCTTCAGTCTCCATTTTGAGTTTTGACATCTGTTTGAATTTCCAGCCCTTCCAGCCCACAGACTGGCCAGCGAAAGCATAGGCTGATGTGCTGGCAATTGCCTCCTTATTCCTTTTAAGCAAATTTAAGGGTAAATTTTACCCTCATCGGCCAGTGGGGCAGTGTGCATTTCATTGTTGTTGTTTCACACTGTTGTGTGTAGAACAATTGCATTTTGGGTGGGGGGGGGATGTGGATGTGCATGACCTTTGGAAATCTGCTTGATTTTTTCCAAAGCTCTGCTGTTGTTGATGTGTGATGTTGATGTTATTTGGGGTGGATTGGGGGCAGAAAGAGGGCTTTGGGTGGAGAAGAGTGGTTCAGGTGGTAGTGCCCCAATGGGTGCCTGCTGCCACCCAGATTACAAAGGAATTGGGAAAAGGGCTGATTTTTAAAACATTTCTGAAGTTGACATGTCTTTGGGGCAGATTTGGGGCAAAGGGGGCCTGAGGGGCAAAACAGTGGGTTGGATGGCAGTGCCCCAAGGGGTGCCTGCCACGACCCAGATTCCAAAGGAATAGGGCAAAGGGCTGATTTCTTAGGAATTGTTGGAAGTTTACGCTTCTTTAATTCCCCCCCCCAGAATAATGGAGGTTTCAGTAGACCCATAACTCCACCTGGGGGGCACTGGGGTGGCCAGGAGTGAGTGGTGGTGTAGTGCACATAGGGTGCCAACTGCTTCCATGGGTTGCTAAATCATGGGGCGCTGGGTTCTGTTGTTTCTGAGGTGTTCTGAGTGTAGATTCTCTGGTAGCATATGAGATTTTCAAAGACAAACCATGAATCCACCCTCATGTGCTACCAGAGAATCTGAATCTACACTCAAACATCTCAGAAACAACAGAACCCAGTACCCCATGGGTTAGCAACCCATGGGGGTGGTTGGCACCCTATGTGCTCTACACCACCACTCGCTCTGGGCCACCCTGGTGCCCCCCAAGTGCAGTTATGGGGCAGGAATTATGGAGGTCCATCATTCCCCATGGGGAAGAACTTTACAGACGCACAAACTCCATTACATCTTTAAAAATCAGCCCTCTGCCCAATTCCTTTGAAATAATTCTGGCAGCTTCCTTGCCCCACTGGGCACTGCCACCCACCCTACTCTGCTCTGGGCCACCCCTTTCCCCCCAACATGAAGCTATACTTTTGCTGAAACCTCCATTCTTCCCTATAGGAAAAATCCTATACTTCAAAAATCCACCAAAAATCAGCCCTTTGCCCAATTCCTCTGAAATTTGGGTGGTAGTTTCCACCCATTGGGCGCTACCACCCCCATGCACTAGTTTTTCCCTGTGGCCATTTTTTAAAATCCAAAACGTTTTGTATTCAGATTTTGCAATTTCGAACGAAGAACAAAACTGGGGTGTTTCGGATTGGCTGATTTTGAACAAAGAACAAAATGGGGGTGTTTTGGATTTGGGCCAAAAACAAAACAGAAAAACAAAACAAAACGCACAACCCTAGGAGTCACTCCTTGAAGCTTTTCTCACAACCAAGGGAAATCGGGCAAAGGGAGCCTAGCCCGATTCCCCCTGGTTGTCTGCTGTCACAGGAGCCACACGGCTCCTGGCAGCAAATCACAAAAACCACCCCTCCCCTTAAACGAGGTTAGCGGAGCGAGCACTCCGCTACCCCTGTTTTGTTGATCCTGGGACATCCTGGAACTTCTGGGGGCCAGCTGGCCCCCGATCCCCACTGCCCCTGCTGGTTCCATGACAGAACCGGCAGTCATTTGGGCAGCCGATCCGGCCTCCCAGCGATGGCTCCTTGCCCGTGTGCAAGGAGAGTGGGCAAGGCCCACTCTCTCTGCACTACCTCGATTGGTGCTTCACACCAATCATGTGAAGCACCTCCTTAAGTTGTTCAGCTAGATCCAAAGCTCACTGGAGGAATTCTGTTCTCAATGCCATCTCCCAGTCCAGAGTTCCATAGAAATCCACATGTCAGTTTGGGTACCATTTTCAAACAGTACCTATGGAAGCTGGGTCACCTGGCTCTGCCATTATGGAAGAGCTGGAGAACAAGGGTCTGAGTAGGAAAAGAAAATATGTTGTTCTATGATAGTTTCTTCTAATTGACAGTGTCTTCTAATGGTGGCCAGATTATGACAGGGCTAAGCCTACCAGAGGGTCAGCATGACTTCAAAGACTAGTCCACAATATACCAGATGACAAGGTCATCTGAGGGGGCTCTGCTCGGACAGTGAGGGAGGCTCGGTTGTCGTGTACTCAGGACAGGGCCTTCTCTGTTGCTGCCCCCAGACTCTGGAATGCTCTCCCGGTGGGTATCCGCTCCTCAGTCACCATCACCGTTTTTACAAAGCATGTCAAATTGTGGCCTTTTACCCAGGCTTTTATATGATTGTCTCCACTGCTGCTTCTTGTATTCTGTACTGTTTTTATGCTTGTGTTTTAATTTTTTTAAATCAGATTGTGTTTATACTTTTTAGCTCAATATTTTAATGTGTCTTTTTTATGATCGTGGTTTAAAATTTTATTGTGATCCACCTTGGGGTTTTCTTAATGAAAGGCGGGGTATAAATTTAACAATCAATCAATCAATCAATCAATCAAATAAATACCTCATTTGAGCATCCAAGAGAGTTCCAGGAACCACCACTGGGTGGAAGACTTGCCTGCCACTAAAGTGTAATATCATAAATTTTTTCATTATTCAGTTTCTCTCTGCCACAAAATTGTTCACTCGTTTTAAAAAAAATAAAATCAAAAAACTGGCATGGATGCTTTAGCTTTATGCTAAAGAAATAGGGAATTGCATCACTAGTGTGCAATACCAGTATGTGACAGTTTAGACCTAAACTGTTGTATGATTTTTGTCTGCATGGATACTCTTGACAGTATATAGGAAAGACTGCAGGTATTGGCTGGTTTTATTTTGAACTCAGGAATAAACAACCAAAAATCCCCTTAGGTGATACAGTCAGAAAGGAATACATCAAACCTCTGCTCCTGCAACAAGACAGACTGTCATCCATACATATACAATGCAGGGCCTTCTTCTGTATGACAACATAAATTTCTGCATTTTGTTCCATTTTGCACTGAAAACAATTGTGCTGCCAATGAAACAGACAGAAACTTGATCAAATCATGATGCAGTTTCAGGTTTCTCAAAGCAGGACAGGTGGTAACCGTTGGATAATACAGAGACTGAGGAGCAGCATGATCTCAAAAGAATGGAGTGTATGTGGTATGCAAATTGCAGTTTATGTGGAGTATATGTGGTATGCAAATTCTTGGCCCTCCCATAATCCCCATAAGCTTAGTTAAAAGTATTTCAAGGCACTTCACCCCTGCTAACTGGGCAAAGCGGCACCTTTTACCGTGGTGATTCTCTTTATTTAGCAGGGGGAGAGTAACTGGCCCTCTCCACCCCCAGCACCGTACTTCCAGTGACTGTTGCTGGTGTCTATCTTATGTTTCATTTTAGAATGTGAGCCCTTTGGGGACAGGGAGCCATCTTATTTGTTATTTCTCTTTGAGCCATTTTTGGAAGGGCGGTATAGAAATTGAATTATTTATTATTATTATTATTATTATTATTATTATTATTATTATTATTATTCTACAAAACAAACATATTGTCTGTATAAAAGTTTAAATGTCAGGAATTGTGACATTCCAGACGGTATGTGGTGGCACCCCGAATTCCAGACTAAAGAAAAATGAGATCCCCTTCCTTCCACAGCAGCCTGTGCCACCCAGAAATAAGTCTCTGAGGCTTGGGGACATATTTTTGGGTGGCACAGGAAGATTCAGAAGGAACGGGAGGTCATTTTCCCTTAGTCTGGATCTTTAATCTGGAATGCAACACTGTTGCATTGGTGCTTTGTTAGTCAGGATCTTGACCACTGCACATGATGTGCAGTTCCTAGGATTCCCTTAGGGATGTGTGAAGCAGCTCGACTTTGAGCCTGCTCGACATCGAACGGTTCTTGAAATGGTGCTGTTCAGGCAGCCAGTGCTGCCACCACTGGGGTGCATTTCAACACCTAGGCCCCCATGGGGACATTTGGAGCCTTTGGGGGATGGGGCTACAGTTATTTATATAGTGTAACCAAGACAAAATTTATTTTGAATTTTGTTTTGTTTTACAGTTAATTTTTCTGTGTGAATTGCTGTAAGAACTTTTGTTCAAAATTGGTGCAGTAGTAGTAGAAGTAATGCAGAGCTCTTTTGTCAGCTCTAGGGGGTGCGGGGGGAGTAGATTCATTTACAAACACACACACACCCTCATTATATCTCAATACTCCATGGGAAGGCTTGCATAACTTGGGCCCCACCAAATCAAATACAGCCCACCAGCAACTCCATCAGCCTTTTGGTTTTGCTGCCTGTCAGGGACTGCAAAACTAGTGAGTGGAGCAACTGACAGGGCAATAATACAGGGCAAGTAATAATAATACAGGGCCAGTAAACCGCATTTGGCTTAGTAAGGCAAAGGCTGAATAGGCCTGACTAGGGGAGTCAGGCTGTATTATGAGCCCTAGTCACATGTCACATTCAACGGACATACAGTCTGTGTACAGTGAATGCATATACAAATCTACATGCATGGAGAGTTATTCACACAGTGAGGATGTTCTCACAAGCAGCCAAGCCCAGGTTAAGGCTGCCAAGCCTGGGATTGGCTGCCCATGATGCTGCAGCACCAAACCCAGCCCCAAAGCCCGGCTCTTAGCTGAGGTTGAGGGCACAAATATGCCCTTAACCTGACTGCCAGGATGGTGTGTCAGTACAAGCTGCTTGCAGCTCATGCTGACACAAAGACAGGTGCACTGTGGGATACTCGGACGCCGGGACCCATTATCTGTTTACCTACACTGCTCCCGGCAGCTCCCGCAAACCCACAATTGCGCTGCAGCCACGAATGATCGTGTGCACCCCAAGCAGGGGCTGCACACGATCATTTGGGGGAAGGTAGGTTGAACCCTGCAACCCCCCTGCCTGCCCACCCGCCCACCTTGGCACGGTCATGTGAATAGCCCCATTATGTTCAGTGCACACACAATAGTACACTTTTGATCTGTGCTCCGGGTCACTTTTAAATTGTTTTAAATCATTGTTTTGTTTTGTCTTGTCTTCATTTTAATTATTGCTGTGAACCTCCTCGAGCCTTGGAGTCAGGCAGTATATTAATTAATTAATTAGTTAGTTAGTTAAAATTAGCACATGTCTTGTACAGTCACCTGCACAAAAGCATGTACATGTCTACATTCACTTGTGACTTTGCACACCAATTTGCCCTCTTATGTTTGTTTGGGTTGTTGTTTTGTTTTATAAATAGCAGCCACAAGACATCCAGATCTGGATCAGAACTGTGACAGGGATAAAGAGTTAAATATCCCATTCCCTTGCAGCATGGTTCCAATCCAGATTTGGGCCTCCACCACTGCTATTTTTTTGAGTAAGTGCTATCAGCTCTTAGTGACCACACAGATAGATTATCTCCAGGATGCTCTGTCTTCAGCTTGGCCTTTAAGGTCTCTCAGTGGTGCATTCATTGCTGTCGTAATCGAGTCCATCCACCATGCTGCTGGTCGTCCTCTACTTCTCTTTCCTTCAACTTTCCGCAGCATTAAGGACTTCTCAAAGGAGCTGGGTCTTTGCATAATGTGTCCCAAGTATGATAGTTTGAGCCTGGTCATTTGTGCCTCCAGTGAAAAGTCTGGATTGATCTGTTCTATGATCCATGTAGTTTGTTCTCCTGGCTGTCCATGGTATCCTCAAAAGTCTTCTCCAGCACCAAAGTTCAAAAGCGTCAATGCTTTTTCTATCTTGATTTTTCAAAGTCCAGTTTTTGCATCCATAGAGTGTCACAGGAAAAATCATTGTCCGAACGATTCTAATATTTGTAGGTGTAGACACATCACGGCATCTAACTATCCTTTCCAAGACCTTCATTTTAACCCTACCAAGTGCTAGTCCGCAGCGTTCTTTCTTGATGGCAGGATCCTTCACTGTTGATGGTCGATCCTAAAAGGCAGAAGCTATCCACCACCTCAATGTGGATTGAAGTGCTATTTAGTAACTGCTATTTACTGTATAAAAAATGGAGAGCCAAACAACATGTTTTAAGTCACAACTGCTTTGTTGCAGAGTGTCTACAAATGGACACACAATCTAAGCAGTGGTCTGTGCTGATAGTTGTAGGTCCCTGTTGGCAAACCTGAGGCTGGAGGGATCCATGCATAATTAATGTATAGGTTCTGTGCAGACAGTAAATACAATGAAGGCCCTGCCTGCAGGCTTTTAATCTACAAACAAAGGTGGAGCACATTTGGACAGAAGAGAAAGGGCAATAGAAGGGGAGGAGAGTAACTCTGGGTGAACACAGATATGCTTTTTAAGGAGATGCAGTAGGGGTTGTGACTCCAGGTGGCACAGTCCAAACCTGGGTCTGTAGCCCAATTCCTCACACTAGGTGGGCTCAGTATTTCTTCCTTGAGATGCTTAGGAACATAGGAACATAGGAAGCTGCCATATACTGAGTCAGACCATTGGTCTATCTAGCTCAGTATTGTCTTCACAGACTGGCTGCGGCTTCTCCAAGGTTGCAGGCAGGAATCTCTCTCAGCCCTATCCTGGAGAAGCCAGGGAGGGAACTTGAAACCTTCTGCTCTTCCCAGAGTGGCTTCATCCCCTGGAGGGAATATCTTGCAGTGCTCACACTTCTAGTCTTCCATTCAAATGCAACCAGGGCAGACCCTGCTTAGCTAAGGGGACATGTCATGCCTGCTACCACAAGACCAGCTCTTCTCCAGCAATAGCTTCCCCTGCCTTTCTCCAATTTAAAATTTCAGTGCTAAATCTCCCATAGGAGAAGCTGCCTTCTGAAAGCAGCCTCAGATGTTAGCATACAACAGCTCTGTGCTTCTGTGGTTGCATGTAGTGGCATAGTCAGGTCATCTCCTTCCTTTCATGGCCCCACTGTCTAAATATCACACACACACACACACACACACACACACACACACACACACACACACTTACTTTCCAGAACCCATTAGAGCATCAAGGCCTGTCTGAATGCATGAAATCCTAATCTCATTAGATTTCTCATTCTCTGTGTAATGCTGTCACAGTGCTATGCACCACTGCCTCAGATTAGTGGCTTTGCCGGAATGCTGTTCCACTAATGAGTTAATCCAAATGCCCAAATCCCAAATCAGATTGAAAGCAATACAGACAGAAGATGGGTGGAGATGAAAGGCAGGTGTAGTCTGGTTGTGGCAAGGATTTTTTCATCTTGGTTGTTAATTCAGCAGGGAGGCAGAATACCAGGAAAACTTGTTAGGATGAGTTCTGTCAAAGTTCTGGGTCATGCATGGCTGTTTTTCCTCCTGCCACATGTATTTGTATAGGCAGAGGCAACCCCCACCCTCCCTTTCCAGGGCTTGTGTAGATTATTTCCTTATCCTCAGAACAACCCTGTGGGGTGGGTCACTCTTAGGAGCCTTGCAGACAATTGCTTGATTGCACAATATGTGTAAGGTTGTTACCAATGCAAATCTCTTTTGCCCAGCCAGCACAGCTGTTGTGGGGAAATTGCAGCAATAAGCCACTGTGCTTTGTTGCCTGGAAGATGCAATTTCCCCCTCCTGGCAAGAGCCTGGATTGCTGTGCATTAATAGCATGAAGTAGATGTCACAGGTGTTTACTTATCACGGACAGAGGATTGCTAGTAACCCCCACTCCAGCCGCCACCACCACATGCCACATCAGTATCACACGTTTGCGATTTAGTCATTTCAGTCACATACTGTAGGATTTTTATTGTTTTTAGAAATTGAGCTTTTCCCTATACCACTTCAGGAGCTCAGTTTAGGAGCTGACATAGCCTCTATCTATCTATCTATTTATTTTTAAGTTGCTCACCAGAAAATTTCCCCTTCATCCCCTGTAGCATCTGATCTGGTAATCTGTGACCCACGCATCCTGTACAATATCCCTTCCAAAGAAGCAAATAGTTATATCTGGCTGTTTTCAGGTAAAAGAAATAAACACAGGATCTGGATTAGAGTTACATTGTAATAAAGGAGAATATACTTTTAAAGAACGCCCTTATTCCCATTTAGCAGAGGGAGAACATGTTCTAGATGTAATTAATTCATCACTGCTGATCTTCTGAGTTTCTGCTTAACTCAACACCACTGTACCCCTGTTGATACATGACTCGTACATTCAACACAAGTGCATTAGTATTCTATCTATTTATACCCTGCATTCCCAGAAATTATGCATGCGCAAAGGTGTCTGTACACACATAAAGATGTGTGTATGTACACGTTTTTGTGTGAATGACTGCACCTGTGTTCAAGCTGGGTACAGGCCCCCGAACATGTAGGTACAGATAGGAAGTATACCACTGTGTGTGCATTGAGTATCATGTGCAAATAATTGTTTGTGTGTACACTACACACAGATTGCATTTGTGTTGAATGAAATTGGTGAATATGGCTGCGTCATTCATCCAAAAGCATGTACATATGTATAGACACCTGCATACGTGTACGATAATGTCTGCATTTGGACAATTTCGCAAGATGAGCAGGTGAGGCCATTTTATGATTATTAGCAACTGCTTAATTTATCTTCCCCAGCTCAGAGTAGTTAAGTGATTTGGTCCGCAATCCTATGTACACTCACACTCATAAGCTCCATTGAAAATAGTGGAACTTACTTCAGAGGGGAAATGCATGGGATTACTCTGCATGTGGACAATCTTTTGTGCACAGAAACTGGGGGAAAAAAATCATGGGTAAAGAGAGAACTGTTTAGAAAGACCTATTTGGTCTGGCTGGGAAAAACTCGACAGCATGTAGAAGCTATATCGTAGGTGACAGGGTGAGGCAAGAGTCTGTGTTCTCCTGCCCTACCACTAGGGATGTGCGAACTGGTTCAAATTCGAACCAGGGTGGTTCGAAGGTTCGAATTCGAACCGAACCAGCCATCAGGTTCGAGCTGCAGGTTCAAATTCAAACCAAACCAGGGGGTGGTTCCATTCAAACTGGTTTGAACCAGTTTGGACATCCATAAATTCGTAGGATAGTAGCTGACACCCAGGGGTACCTGTCACCCAAACCCCAAAGCAATCGGACACTCGTATGATTTTTTATGAATTTTTGAAAATTATTTATATTTTTTCTCATAGGGTATAATGGGACTCGAACCAGTCCATTATACCTTATTGTGGAGCACCCATGGGTGCCAACAACCACCCAAACCCTGAAGCAATCGGACACTCCTATGATTTTTTATGAATATTTGAATTATTTTTAATTATTTTTCTCATAGAGTATAATGGGACCAGAACAAGTCCATATCCCCTATTGTGGAGCACCTAGGGGCACAAAAGTAGGGTGGGTGGTAGACAGACAGGGGTGCCTACCACCCACAAAACCCCAAGGCAATTGGACACTCCTCTGATTATTGGTAAATTTTTAAAGTATTTTTAAATTCCTCATAGGGAATAATTAGGATAGCAGCAAATGTATAGCTTCACATCGGGGGGGAAAGGCGTGTCATAGAGCAGAGTGTGGTGGGTGGTAGTTCCTAGGGTGGGCAAGGAAGCTATCAGAATTATTTTAAAGGAATTGGGCAAAGGGCTGATTTTTAAGTGATTTTTGAAGTTTACACGTCTTTAAGGTTTTTCTCCATGAAGAAGCATGGAGGTGTCAGCAAATGTATAGCTTCAGGTCGGGGGCAAAGGGGTGGCCTAGAGCAGAGTGTGGTGGGTGGTAGTGCCCAAGGGGGGCCAGGAAGCTATCAGAATTATTTGAAAAGAATTGGGCAAAGGGCTGATTTTTAAGTGATTTTTGAAGTTTATGTGTCTTTAAGGTTAGCCATGAGAGTGGATTCATGGTTTGTCATTGAAAATCTTATATGCTACCAAAGAATCTACACTCAGAACACTTCAGAAACAACAAAACCCAGTACCCCATAGGTTAGCAACCCATGAGGGTGGTTGGCACTCTCTTTGCACTAGACCACCACTCACTCTGGGCCACCCGAGCACCCCACAAGTGGCTTTAAGGTTTTTCTCCATAGGGAAGAATGAAGGTTTCAGCAGCCCCATAACTGCACTTGGGGGGCTCGACCGAACCACCCCCACCTGGTTCGAATTCGAACCAAACTGGGCAAACCGGTTTTGTGCACATCCCTTACTACCACTAGGCATGGTTGTCCTGCATCAAGGTTCACCAAACTTCCATGGATAGGCATAATGTTTGTATTCCATATGGTTAACCTTGTCAAATTCAGTGCACGTACAATACTTTAAAACAGCATGATTTAGATCCCAAGTACAATCCAGGAATCAACTGTACATATCAGGCTTACACACATTGGACTGTATGCATGTTGTACATTCTGTGCGAACATAGCGTTCACACATAGTTGTTTGATAGCCTCAGAAAGAGACCACTGCATCCAGTGAGTAGGGAGGGCAATCTCACTGGGCCATCTTGCAGACCAGAGCCCTACCTGGGATCAGTGAACCCAGCTAACTGGGACTGGCTCCAATGCAGCATCTTTGCTGGTTTCTGAAGCTTATAAAGATTGACTGACTGACAGCATATGCATCTTTAGTCAGGGTGGGCTCCAGCTACAGTCCTTATTGGGGTGGGGGGTGGGAATGGGAAATCAACCACTGGGTGTACTGGCTTGTTTCTTTCTTAGCTGTATAGTAAGATCCATCCTCTCTGCCTATAAGCCTACATCTGCTTGCTAAGTGTTTATTATCAGTACTTGGGATTCAACATAGCAGAAGAGTGATTTGTATTTTATTCTTCTTCATGAGTTGTCAACAAATTTGACAGTCAACTAGGCTTTAATTCCCAGATCTTTCACTTCGCCATTGGTAGATGGAACAGAAAGCACACAGTGTTGGTTTCAGATACCAGATTCCACTAAGCAACGCTTCTGTGAGAGTCTGATTTTGACTTGTATTCTCTGAGCTAATTTGATATGGAAATCATCAATGGAGAACCAAGATAGATGATGAAATAACAAAAATTGCAGGACTGAGTCCTCCTAGACTATACACAGCACACATGTCTCATATCACATTTTGTCTGCTCATGGTCTGTTTTTCACCCCAAAGCCTTCAGGTTCTGCACTTCAAATACACTAAGAAGCAGAGCTGTCACTTGCTTAAATTAGGCTTTTAATTAGATACTGTTTTAATTGTATTTTAATAGTTTTAACTTTTTAATTTTAATTGTTGAAATGTTTTAATCTTTTATTGGCTGTTTTTATTGTTTCGTAAACCACCCAGAGAACTTGCATTTTCGGCAGTATAGAAATGTATTTTAAAAATAAAATAAAATAAAATAAAATAAAATAAATCTTAGTTGATACACTGAGCTTTTAGTAAATTAATCAAGAAATTAAATTTGCATATATCTGTGAGGAGAAGCCAAGCTGTTCTATGTAAAACTAATGAAACCTACTATTTTTAACACTAGTGTTTTCTAGCCCGTTGTAATAACGGGCGCTAGTAGGGGAGAGTTTTGCTGCCTTCCGCTGCCGTCTCTGCCTTCCCCGTAGCCCCTGCCCCCGCCCTCGCCCTCTCCCAGCCGACCCCGCTTGCCTGGCTTTCCCCCGCCGCCTCCTCCACTCGCCGTCCACCGCCAGGCTTCGTTTTTTCAGGGCGGCCGCTTCTGGCCGCCCAAGATGGCCACCGGGTGCCGGTGGTCGTGTCTCCCTTGCCCTGTTCTGCGCCTGCGCTTCGCGCAGGCGCAAAACAGGGCAGGGAGGCACGAACACACGCTTGGTGTCCGTCCACGGACGGACACCAAGCGTTTTATTAGAGAGGATGGTGCCTCTTATGTAGGATATCCTCCTATTTGCTCTGAAACTATCAATATATTTATTTCTCTAAGACGGGCCATGCATGGAGACGTGGCAGAAAGGAGGTGATTGGCTGGGGGGGGCAGGAAAGGAGGCGATTGGCTGACAGATGGGGGGAGGCGATTGGCTGACAGCGCGCAAGAGTTCGGAAAGCGAGAAGGCAGCATCTGGAAAAAAGCGTGGGCAGCCGCTTCGGCAAGCCAGGGAGTTTGCCGGCTGGGGTCATGAAGCAGGGAGTTTGGGGACTGGGGATGGGGTTTGTGGAGGGCCAGTGAATTCTGCCAGGGAATTCAGCAGAAGGGGTCGGGTGGTGGTTCGTCGCTTCAAAACACACCAGGGAGCTTGAGGGCGCTGTGGAAAGCATTTGGGCAGTAGGGAGGTGGTTGTTAGTGCCTGCCTGCCTCACCTGCCATTGGGAGGGAATTTGCCGGCTGGGGTCAGCTGCATGAAGGCACTGCAGAAAGTGGAGGCCCGGCAGGGAGGCCGTTGTTACTGCCTGCCCGCCACACACACCGTCAGGAGGGAGCTTGCCGACTGGGGTCATGAAGCAGGGAGTTTGGGGACTGGTGATGGAAGGAGTTTGTGGTGGGCTGCTACATAAAGCACCAGGGAATCTGGCAAAAGGGGGCGGGTGGCAAAACGCACCAAGGAGCTTGAGGCTGGCACGAGGGCACTGCGGAAAGCGGTTGGGCAGCAGGGAGGCCATTGTTACTGTCCGCCCGCCACACCTGCTGGCGGAGAAATGGAGACTGAAGGACAGTTGGACAATGACAAGTTGACACAGGCGAGTGAGAGAGTTGTGGGGCGGGGGAGGGGAGAGCGAGTGATAGAAAATTTTGTTTCCCATAGGAAACAAAAGGCTTAGTAAATAAGTTAAATATTGTTGCTCATTAAGGATCTTAATATAATTTACAATTTGAGTCTGGAGCTACTTGTAAAAGATTAAACAAGAGAGTACACAATAATCAAGTCCAGAGTCCCCTAAGACCCCCTCCCATGTGCTGTGAATATAGTTTTTATTGGACTGTAAATGCAAGTTATTAGAGAGGGATAAACACACAGACATGGTGATCCCCTAAGCTTTCTTCCATTTGGAAAGCAGGCTCAAAATACTTGTAAAGAAAAAATGATACCTTTTCTGTGCTGTATCTTAGAAGAGGTAATCTGTTCCTCCTTCACTTATATGCAGGAGAACATACCTCTTTCAAGATGCACCAATATACATGTTCTTATTATGAATCCATTTGATCAACTTTGATTAACAATTGATGTCAGTTCAGGTGCTGCAGAAATATGAATGTTCTGGCAAGCAGCAGCATCAGGTCCAGAAGATAGATATGAAAGCAGACATGGAAAACTGAAAGGCCAAATTCAGATGTGACATGAAACTGGAGTAAAGTAGGGCAGAGGTTGGCTTGGAACTCCATTGCAGCCAAATTTATGGAATTGTGGTTTTGAGCTAAAAGCAAACTGCAGTTTGCCTCTCCCAAATCCAGTTTGAACCTTTGGTTTGCAGTAAGGTTTGCCACCAAAACCTCTGGTTTGGCTGCCGAAGAATGACCTCCGATCCCAGAAGCCACCTTTACTGCAGTTTCATGCCAATTTTGAAATTGCAATCATAGAGACAGTGGCACAGACCCACCCAGGATTGCAGCCACTTGATGGCTGTGGCGCTTCTTGCTGGCACCAGCCCCACCCCTCCTGTCATCTGTCAAGCTCTAGAGTTGCCTGGCAACAGGGACACCATCATGTCCCATCCCAAGCTTGTCAGCCTGTCAAGTGGCACAGTCACACAGGAGCATTCCCTCTCCCCATTCTGTCCCTTGCTCCCCCCCCACCTGGCAATCAGGATGGAAAAGGGATGAGATGACAAGATGGACACTAAGTGCTTTGTTTCCCTATAATGAAGCAACCGTGATATATGTTCATAAGCACAAACACTGCAGGTGTCAACATAAGTAGGGCACCCTATTAGAACACTAGGAGGGCAACAAATGGTGTGCCAGGGAGCTACCCGGGGTCGGGTTTAAAAGGCAGCACCAATGAGGGATTCTTGAACAGCTAATTTCTAATTATTTTTACAATAAGTTGGGGAAGGGGGCCCCAGCCCCTTCCCCTTGAGGGTACCTGTGCGGACCCTAGGCTTACTCATGAGAAGGGCTGTGCAGCGGGATCAGCATTGCTCCAGTGAAAGGAGTGATTCCTCATATGCAAGGAGGATGGATGGTGACCCAGGGCAGACCACACTCGCTCAGGAGTTTGTGCCAGGCCATGGGGATACTCATGGAGACCCCTCACAACTCATGAGAAGAAACCTCAGAGGGAAGAGATTTGTTGAGCAGAATCACTAATAATGTGTGACAACCAAACAAGCCCTTCTCCCACGGACAGCTATCTCACGAGAGTGTCAGGCCATCAGGGCTCTTTATCAAGCCAGGTTGCTCTATGGAAGACAGGCGCGAGGATGGACACCTCAGTGACTGCTCTCCCTGTCTTGGTGACTGCTGCCAAGTAGCTGTCAAAGCTTGCCACCTGCCAGCCAGCCCACCCATTTGGACATGTGAACCGTTGCTTGTGCCCTGAAATGGCGACCCTGCTCTCCAGGGGTCCCTGGAAATTGGGGTTCCCCTCTCCCATGATCCCCCAGACTGGCAGATCTACATACAGTGCAACACCAGACAGAACCTAGGAATTTTGAATGGTTTTTAAGATCCTTCCACATGCCCGGTGTTCTGCCCGTTCACACATGTATCCAGGGTCTGACACATGGAGCATCAAAATCTCCTATGGGTGCATGCAAGGCTTCACCGGGGGCGGGGGTGAGTGTTGCAGCACTTCTGTTCTATCTTTTACCATGGAGAATTGGGGGGGGGCCTCTTTGTTTAGTTAGCCCAACCCGTGAGTGTTCAGTCCAATGGGAGACCTAGAGCTTACAAGCCCATGGTCCTCCCCAGTAGACTGGCCCTCTCATGAGAAGGATAGCCCACCATCAGCAAGCTATCAGCAGAGCAGGAGTGTGGTTTGGTCTGCATGAACTGCTTTGACAGGGTGATCTCGCAACAGCATCCTAGGTCACTAGATCCTTTGTTCTCCTTCATAAACATATACCCTCCTAGAAAATCTTCAAGTTCCCTTCCTTTCCTGAGTAACAGAGAAATAGTTTCTCCCCCCCCGTGCCCCCCAGATCCTGCCCCCCAAATCATCCTTGTGTAGGACTATTTTGGTGCAGGGCTCTTTGGGGGTGGGGTGCTATCGCTGTCTGATAAAATGGCATGGCATGGCATGGCATGGCATTTAAAGGGATTTAGACGGTTCCAAAAAGGCACAATTGTGTTTGGCATGCCCCCTTCGAGATTGTGGCCAATCATGACCACTCTGCTGGTGTGCTGACACTTTGCCCACAGTCTGGCCATGGAGCTTGCTGGGATCTGCCTTGGCAGGCAGGGGCTCTCCTCTCCTGGAACCGGAGGTTGGCGGGCCATGGTTGGATGAGTGTCTGTGGGGTGCTTTACAGTTCAAAACTGAAACTGTGGGCTCACCAACTTCTGCTTTTGTGTGACATCTGAATTTGCCCAAAGCGAGGGACAGTCAGGAAAAGTAGCAGAATGGTACAGGAGGAGGCGGCGGCTGTAAAAAAGACAAATCTTCATCCCATCACCAACAATACTTGCTCACTGTCAAATGCATTTCCACAACCATAGGGCCTAGAGAATTAGGTGTGGGAAGTTTGAAAAAAAAAGAAGAAGCCAAGATTCAGAATTCTGCAACAATTTCCTTATTCAGAAAAGATGAAAAGTTCAGACTCTGTTGTGGATTTCTTCCCTCATGAATATACGACAAACCAAGCTGATACAAAATGCAGTAAACAACCAAGGCAATCATTTCCAGACTTCGGAGGCTTTTGAATCCAGCCCTAAATCTTCAACAAGTTATAATGGATGGAATAAATCCTCTTCTAACTACAAAGGCATCTTCTAAACTAACATAATAAGCAATAAGCAGAGTGTCAAAACTAGAACATTTTGCATTTGTTTACTGAATATTAGGCTCTGCTAAAACAAACTACTGCAATTTTTCTTTAAGGTAAACGAATTAAGCTGTCGTTTTTTACATACTGGATAATCCTTCTAGTCCATTCGCTCTGTTCTCAGAGTAATAAATGGATCCCTACCTAGGGAGCATGTTATGTTTTAAGCTCCTTTCATTAATAAACTTCTTCCATCCAAATTTCTGCCTTGCAATCTGCTCCTATAGAAACCCCACCCTCTCCCCAAGTTAACTGCCTCAAGCAAGCTCACTCTTCTGCGCTAACAAGGCCCTAATAACCATAGTAATCAGAGTCGGCCTGCTCAGCTCACCCCAGGAGCATCGCGGCAAATTGATGATCATTTCTCATTGTGAAGGATGACACAGGCACATCACCTCACCCTCAGAATACAGCAGCACCTGCCAATCCCGTTAAAACAACAAGGAGAGAAATGAAAGCCCTGCCTTAGCCAATCCGATTCCCCGCTGACTCTAATTATCCAGACGGGAATTTTACAATGGCTCCCCCCACCAACTCCCTTCTCAAAACTGCTCGGCAGTCTGTAGACTTTGGCTGCTTTTTCTTTGTGTGTGTGTGTGTATATACCTACTGCTGCTGCTGAGTGGATAGGGTTCCTAATGAGTCTTGACACTAATGGCTGAGCGAGACAGCGTAATTATGTATCCCCTCCTGCTCAGAACAAACCTGGCAGGAAATGACCCGAGACCTCACACCCCTCCACTCCAATGAACCTAGTTATAATGCTTCACCAGCAGGACCAGCTGGTCTTCTCTTCACTTCTCCCCCCACCCCCTCGCTTTTACTTCCCCATTTCTCTCAGCGCCATTGTGCAGGTGGCTAGGAATAAAATTTTATGGCCTAGCTTGGGACTACTTGGGTTGAGGATATAAAGAGTTAATCTTAAGAGTAATTTTCAGTGAACAGGTATTTGCCTTCAAGGCCTAGGTTCCTGATGTTGGTGTATGTTTGTTTTGTTTTTCTGAAGCGGGGTGGGGGGTGGGGGCATTGGAACCTGCACACTAACCTTTCTGTTAGGGGCTTAAAGGTGCTCAAGTGAAGTTGGCTTCCTAGTGGGGGTGGAGTGAAACATACAACATGTGCTTCTGAAATGTCTGTGTTGATTGTAAGTACAGGTGTAAGAGACTAAAGTTACCTACTGAACTGTAAGCTAATTATAGCAAGAAACAGATGCTGTCTGCTAATGAGGAGGCAGCATCCATGAGAAAGATCTTAGGAAGGAATTTGTTTGTCCTCAGTTCCTTGTGAAAGGTGGCTCACAGATTAAACAATCCCTTCCGTCTCTACTGTCTGAGTTCTTCAGAGCACTGGTAAGTTTCCAATGAAAAAGAAAATCATACCAACATTAAGCATCATGACTGATGATTAAGTGCCATCATGTTGGTGTTGACTCTTAGCGACCATATAGATAGATTCTCTCCAGGATGATCTGTGTTCAATTTGGCCTTGAAGGTCTCTCAGTGGTGCATTCATTGCTGTTGTAATTGAGTTCATCCACCTTGCAGCTGGTCGTCCTCTACTTCTCTTTCCTTCAATTTCCCCAGCATTAATTTCCCCAGCATTACGGACTCCTCAAAGAAGCTGGGTCTTCGCATAATGAAGCCCCTGGTGGCGCAGTGGTAAAACTGCCGCCCTGTAACCAGAAGGTTACAAGTTCGATCCTGACCAGGAGCTCAAGGTTGACTCAGCCTTCCATCCTTCCGAGGTCGGTAAAATGAGTACCCAGAATGTTGGGGGCAATATACTAAATTATTGTAAACTGCTTAGAGAGCTCCGGCTATAGAGCAGTATATAAATGTAAGTGCTATTGCTATTGCTATTGCTATAATGTGTCCGAAATATGATAGTCTGAGCCTGGTCATTTGTGCCTCCAGTGAAAATTCTGGATTGATTTGTTCTAGGATCCATTTGTTTGTTCTCCTGGCTGTCCATGGTATCCTCAAAAGTCTTCTCCAGTATCAGAGTTCAAAAGTGTCAACCCTTTTTCTGTCTTGCTTCTTCAAAGACCTGCTTTCGCATCCATAGAGTGTCACAGGAAAAACCATTGTCCGGACGATTCTAATATTTGTAGGTGAAGACACGTCATGGCATCTAAATATCCTTTCCAAGGCATTCATTGCAACCCTACCAAGTGCTACTCTATGGCATATTTCTTGCCTGCTGGATCCTTTACTGTTGATGGTCGATCCTAAAAGACAGAAGCTATCCACCACTTCAGTGTCTTCATTGTCAATTCTGAGGCTGGTTGCTGTTCCCGTTGTCTTTAGTTTATTCTTCTTTACATTTAATTTTAGTCCCATTTCCCCCCGTGCTCCTTGACTTTCATTACTAGAGCTTGCAGTTCATCCACATTCTCAGCTATCAGAGTGGTGTCATCAGAGTAGCGCAGGTTATTGATGTTTCTTCCTCCAACTTTAAAACCACGCTCATCTTCTTCCAATCCAGCTTCTCTCAGTATATGTTCAGCATATAAATTGAATAAAGAAGGAGAAAGTATACAGCCTTGTCTTACTCCTTTGCCGATCTGGAACCAGTCTGTTTAACCATGTTCTGTCTGAACTGTGCCTTCCTGTCCTGTGTATAGGTTTCTCATGAGAACAATGAGATGTTCTGGGATGCCCATTTTCCAAAGGATATTCCACAACTTGATATAATCAATGCAATTGAAGGCTTTTCTGTCGTCAATGAAGCACATAATGAGGCTCTTCTCACGATCAAGTGAAAAGAGCCAAATTGGGTTTGCAACAAACGATTTCTGCAAACCCAGTTTAAGGGCAGTGGCAATTCAGCGGGTTACCTGCTTTTAAACCACCAGGCTCGCCTGCAAGCCCGGTGGTTTACACGACCAGCGAAAATCGGGCTAGGCTCTCCTAGTCTGATTTTCACTGGTCATGAGAATAGCCTCATTGACTTCTTTCTGGTATTATTTTGCTTTCTTAATTGTCCAGCATGCATCAGTAATGATGTCCCTTGTTCCTCGGCCATTTCTGAAACCAGCTTGAACATCCGACATTTCCCTTTCCACGTAGGGCTCTAATCTGCTGAGCATTATGATCCTGAGCATTATTTTGCTTAGCATTTGGAATTAAGGATATTGTGCGATGATTTGCACAGTCTGTTAAGTCTTGTTTCTTTAGTATGGGTATGTAGACTGACCTCTTCTAATCTGTTGGCCACTGTGTAATTCTCCAAATTTGCCAGCATAGCTTGGTTAGAGCCTTGACTGAGTCTTCTTCTGTTGCCTGCCATATTTCTGTAGCTATTCCATCAATTCCTGTAGCCTTCTGATGACCGGAGTCCTGATCTAACTTCATCTTCCCATACTAGAGGTTCTTGCAAGTAGGGAATATCTTCAGAGTCTTTTGGATGTTGACGTCCCTGCTGTACAGATTTTCAGTATACTCCTTCAATCTCTGTTTGATCTTCTCTGAGTCAGTTACTACCTGTCCTTTGGCATCCCTTAACATACCAATTCAAGGTTGGAACCTCCCTCTGACTTCAGAGATCTTTTTGAAAACTTGCCTTTTTCCGCTGTGTCTATTTCCATCCTCAAGGTCTTTACAGATGTCATTGTAGTACTACTCCTTGTCTCTTCTAACAGCTTTCTGAATTCCCTATTAAGTTCCTTCCTGAGGTCTTTATCTTTCTTGACTTTGGCTTCTCTCCAAAGTATCATGGCCCATGTTAAAAATGAAGTTGACAGGAAATGGAACCTGAACACACCCTCTGTCCACCACTCATTGTCCTCAGAACTTATTTTTATATGTATTTGTTTTAAACTGTATTGAGCCAACTAACAAATTCTCTCCTATCATTCCACCCCAGGAATTGATGGCTGAAGTGAGGGGATGACATTTTTTGAACAGGGGGTTATTTCTCAACTCGGGCTCACATTCTTAACCAGTACTGCATGCCAGATCTCTGGTGAAACTGCACGATTGAGCAGTTCAAAGACAAGGAACAAAAAATGACAGCCAAAAAGAGGATTCACCAATATGTTGGGTCATAATTCATATATCCAAATCAGAATGTGTAATTTCTCCAGGAGGCACATTTTCACATATCACAGTAACTTCAGTGGCTAATTGTTTATGTCCTAGCATTATTCACTTTTTTAAAAAAAACTAATAAGTTGTTCAGGCATCATTCACATTTTATGTAATGGGACATATTTTTCAAAACAATAATGAGATTGAAAGGTGTGCCTATTTCATGTCCTGCAGCATACAAATGTACAAAAATAAGCAACAAGGATGTGACTTAAAGTGGCCCTGGATTATTTTAACTGGGGTGCCTGCCCTTTGTTTCTGATTTTCTTTCCCAGATCATCAAGTATTATTTATTGAGCTATTCACTTTAGAACAAGGACAAGGAAGAGCAACCACTGCAACAAGAGCCAATGTCCATAGGCTGCTGGAGATACAGAATGGTTAAGCACCTTCCTCAGAGTGATGAAACTGTAGCAACATTTTACACAAAGATGACAACATAGCCACCTAATAGTGCAGTGGGGAAGTAACTTGCCTAGGGAGCAAGAGGTTGCTGGTTCGAATCCCCACTGGTATGTTTCCCAGACTATGGGAAACACCTAGATTGGGCAGCAGCGATACAGGAAGGTACTGAAAGCATCATCTCATACTGTGTGGGAAATGGCAATGATAAACCCCTCCTGTATTCTACCAAAGAAAACCGCAGGGCTCTGTGGGCGCCAAGAGTTGACACTGAATATGGCACAACTTTACTTTAAAGATGACAACATTTTGGCTTTCCCCCTGCCCTCTTTGGAGCTGTCACTCACTTAAATAAATCTTTTTCAGCTATTTGTATGAGAATTAATCAATTATATTTGCATATGAACACCATAGTACTGAAGGGGGGAAAGCATTATTTGTTTTGAGAGGATGCATGCCTCACAGCAGGCATCACCTCAGAAGAGGTGATGTGTTTGAGGAGAGAAGGAATCTGCCTCCCACTGATTTGTAAGTATTTACATTCAAAGTAACAGTTTAAAAAAGATTAATCAGAGCACCTTTTCAAATTGATAAAAGTTTATTAAGAAATTTAATCAATTAATCAGCAAAGCATTGTAGCCCTATTTTTAGGCGTTAATGTTAGCACACACTTGTTTAAGAAAGAAAGAAAGAAAGAAAGAAAGAAAGAAAGAAAGAAAGTAAGTAAGTCCACCTTTGCAATATTCTGTGACTTCTCTGGTTAAGGAAGATGTGACATCTTCAAAGTGAGGATTTGTATATTCACCTTTCTGCCACCATGTGGCAGCAAAAGGTAGTTTCTTTCCATCATGTTGTCCTATATATTTCAACTCTGGCTTTGTGATAAACCATATTTTGAAGTTGGGGACTTTTCTTATTTCTACATCTGCCAGCTGTCAGTGAAGACTACAGGAGGAAAGTGGAAAGATTTCTACAAAGTTAAAGTGGGCAGCAGGAGGGAAGATTAGATTTGTTATATGCTTTAAAAAAACCTCCAACACAGGCATTATGTTTGTTTGTGTCTTTGCGATCTCCTTGCTCTATTTTATTGTATTCTTTCCCTCTTTCTTTTCATTTTGTACCCTTTCCCTTTGTTTTATTTAGTCACATAATTCATTTTTCTGTTCATAAATGCTTGCTGTACTTATTTTATTTTATTTATCATTAAATGTTCATACCACCTTTCAGTAAAACAACCTTAAGGCGGTTTACAAAACATTTAAAACAATATAAGACTATAAAACAGTTACCCAATAAAGATATTAAATTGGAACATAAAAATACAAATCCAATTAAAAGTTTTAAAAAACATACACAATAGGACCACAAATACATGGCAGCAGCAACAAAAACAACACTCATATAAAAGCCTGGGTAAAAAGCCAAGATTTCATTTGCTTTCAAAAAACTGTGATGGAGACTAAGGAGCAGATAACCACCAGGAGAGCATGCCAACATCTGGGGGCAATAACTGAGAAGGCACTGTCCCACATACACGACAGCCGAGCCTCTCTCACCGTTGGTAAGTGGAGCAGAGCCCCATCCAATGACCTCATCAAGCAAGTAGAAACCCTTAGGAGCAAGCAGTCCCTCAGGTATCCAGGGCCCAAACCATTAAGGATTTTAAAGGTCAAAAACAGCATCTTGCATTAGACCTGGAAACAAATTGATGGCCAATGTAGCTCTTTAAAAATTGGTGTACTATGACTCCAGTGGGCAGCTCCAGATAAAATCCTTGCTGCTGCCTTTTGCACTAGCTGCAGTTTCTGAATATTCTTCAAGGGCAGCCCCACATAGAGTGCATTACAGTAATCCAGCTGTGATGTGACTAAGGCATGGGTAACTAGGGCCTGATCTGCATTCTCAATAAAGGGACGCAGCAGGCACAGTAGCCAAAGCTGTGCAAAGGCACCTATGGCTATCTCTTACACCTGAGCTTCCAAAAGCAGAACCGGTCCAGCAGTACTCCCAAGCTACGCACCTGCTCTTTCAAGGGGAATGCAACCCCATCCAGAACCAATCCAATCCCCTTATCCCAATTGGCTTTCCTATTGACCAACAGCTGCAGGACCCCACATGCCAATGGCCAAGGACCCAAGCAGTAGTCCCCCAACACCATCTTCTGGACCCTCCCCCCAAGAACAGACCAAAGCCACTTGAAAGCAGTACCTCCAGTCCCTATACTCAAGAGGCAGTCCAGAAAGATACCATAGTTGATGGTATCAAATGCCACTGCAAGGTCCAACAGAACCAACAGGGTTCTCCCCCGTCAAGCTCCTGGCATAGGTAATCCACTACAGCGACCAAGGTAGTTTCAGTCCCCATCTACAACAGAAGCCAGATTGAATCTGTATCATCCAAGGCCCTCTGCAGCTGGGACACCACCACACGCTCTATTACCTTGCCCAAAAAGAGAAGGTTAGAAATGGGTCTTTAGTTGTCCAGATTGGCAGGATCAAGGGAGGGCTTTTTAAATAATGGTCTTACCATCGCCTCCTTGAGGTATGGTGGTATCTTGCCTCCCTTAATGAAGCATTTGATTATAGCCTCCTACCATCTGCACCCTCCCTAATAGATTTTATTAGCCATGAAGAGCAAGGGTCAAGAGTGCACAATGTTGCCCGCACACTGCACAGGATCTTGCCCACATCCTCAGGCTGCACTAACTGAAATGAGTCCAACACAATAGGACCAGATGGTACCCAAGGCACATCTGCCGGAACAGCCAAAACCCTGGAGTCCAAATCAGCATGGATGCGAGTGATTTTATATGAAAAGTGACATGTCAATGGATCACAATGGGCTGTAGATGGTTCCTCCATTTCCTGGGGGGGATGTGTGGAGCAATGCCTTTGCTACACAGAACAGCTCCACTGGTCTGCACTGAGCAGAAGGCAGAGAAAAAATATTTATTTGCTGCCCTCACAACCACAGAGTAGTCCCTACAATGGACTCTAGCCTGTGTTCAGTCAGATTCATCCTGTCTCTTCCTCCAGTGTCGTTCCAGCTGTCCAACTTGTTTCATTACCATAAGCTCTGAGGAAAACCAAGGACCAGAACGGGCTCCACCAAACTGGAGAGGGTGATTAGGGATGACTGTGTCAATAGCCCGAGCTGTCTCCACATTCCAAAGATTCACCAGGGCCTAGGCAGAGTTGCCAGCTCTGGACACTGGAAGCTTTCTGAGGGCTGCCTGGAAACCGAGAATCTATAAGCCTCTGGAGGTGGAGCATTCTAATTGGTCTACCTCCTCTGCAGAGGGCAGATGGAGCAGTGAAACTAAACCCTACCTTGTCCATGATAAGCCCTACTCATCCATCCTGTCCATCTCATACGACCCCATCTCCAGATCATTTAGTCCCTGGTCAGCAAAAACCAGATCCAGAGTATATCCTGCCATGTGGTGGGTAGGGTCTGATACCAATTGAGATAGGTCCATGGTTGCCATGGAGGCCATGAAATCCTGAACTACTCGTGGACCAAACAGTATTATTATTATTTTACACAGTCAGACAATTGTTATTGACTGGTTTGTTTTATCCAGACATCGAGTCCTTCCCAAGGACCTGGGATGCCAGAATTTTATTGTCAATGTTGTTGCTGTTGTTATAGATATCGTCACAGAATATAGGCTGTTCCCAGTAAAGCTGCTTTTTGTAATTGGCTGATGGTGATTTCTGTGGCCCCATGGTGTTGAGGTGCTCTTCAAGGTCTTTTGGAACTGCACCCAGGGCGCCAATGACCACTGGGATTATTTTGGTCTTCTTCTGCCACAGCCTTTCAATTTCAATTTGTAGATCTTTGTATTTGGTGATTTTTTTCTATTTCTTTTTCTTCTATTCTGCTATCCCCTGGTATTGCTATGTCGATTATTTTCACTTGTTTTTCTTTCTTCTCGACTACAGTTATATCTGGTGTATTGTGTGGCAGATGTTTGTCTGTTTGTAGTCGGTAGTCCCATAATATTTTTACATCTTCATTTTCATTATTATTTTCATTATTATTCATTATCATTTTCATTATCATCTTTATTATTATTATTATTATTATTATTATTAATAAAACTTTTATACCGCCCTTCCAAAAGGCTCAAATTATAGCAAGAGAATGTTTGTTTTATATAACTTTTATACTGCCCTTCCAAAAGGCTCAAATTATAGCAAGAGAATGTTTGTTTCGGCAGCATAGAGCAGGAGGATTGAAGACAGGTATGAGCACCAAGAGCTTGGAGTTCTGGACAGCATGTGTTGCTTCCACATTGCAGAAACCATTTCCTCTTACTCCCCCATAGCAATTTTTTCCTCAAGCCTAGGTGGTGGTGAGTATTCAACCTTTAGGTTTTTAAAGAGTCCTTCTGCATGCTACAACAGGCATCCCTCACCAGGGCATTACTAGGTACCCAAAGGATTTGGGGCTCCAGCCGACAGTCTCCCTCCATTTTGATAGTCAAACCATTTCATGCTTTCTAAAGAAATTCAACACTCTCTTCCAGTTTTTGAAGCTATTAATCATCAGTACATTCTTGTTATAGCTGGTGTGTTGTGGTCAGGGGCATTGCTAGGGGTCATATTGGGACAGGGTCCCTGGCCCACAGTACTTGCTTTATTTTCAAACTCATCTTTCCCTTGCAATCACTTCTTGAAGGCCACGGCATGAAGTTGGAGGGAGGGTGTTACTGTACATAACTATCTCAACCCTCAGCCTTTCTTTTGTCTTTGTGGCAGCTTTGGCATTGCACAATTATTTTAAAGCAAAGTTTTGTGAGAGGTTAACATTGCTTCTGGGGGTCGGTTACTCACTTCCTCCTCCTGGGCAGTGACCACTGCCTCCTACATTGAGCCAGGCAGCTATGTTACTGCTGAGTACAAGGGCTGCCTGCCACCCACCCTACTGAGCCCACCAATTGGGTTGTTGCTGGGCACTATGAACACCTGCTACCCACTCCACTGAGGACTAGCTCTTTCAGTTTTCCCAGCAGCTAGATTATTACTGGGCATGAGGCCAAGGGTCCAACATGCTGAAAGAGCCAGCCCGCAGTTGCCCCGTTCTTCTCCCCTTTGTGCACAAATGGAAAGGAAAAGGATAGATAATGAAGGAGGACATGAGGAGATGACATTTTTCTCCATCCCTCCCCCTTTCCAACACAATCACACAGATCAGGGAGGCTCAGTGATGGAGGAGGTAGTGACAGTAGCACCTACCATGCCCCTTCACCACCACCTCCTGCTTCATCCAAGCCAGTGAAGGCAGGCAGTCTGACAAAAAGGTTGGGGGCACCAGCCAAACCTTTGAGACATGTGCTCCTTGTGCCCAGTGCTAGCAACATCAATGTCCCATATGTTCAATCGAGAACTTGATCATCCCTGGTTTCCCACAGCAATAAAGAATTGCACATTATCAATGAGGGCATGTACATGCACAGGCTTTTCGAGCAGAAACCACATATTCATGCTAAGCTGAGCCTAATAAGCCTCTCTGCTTACTTACACAGCAGAAAAGAACTGTAACGGGACTAGCAGGGGCAGCACCATAGCCCGAGAAGCTGTGTTGACACTGGTCTGTCACATGCCACTTCAAGCCTACTTTTCAAGAAACACCTTCCACACTGGTCTACATGGGTATGGTCTTTGGGGACCCCAGACTTGTAGGCAACTAGCCAGGAAGGCCCTGTTTGGTTGTTTTGCAACCACATCCATGTACACAGTCACAGATGCCCCTCAGAAGTCTCGCCCTTTCACATAGTCATGTCACACAAACAAACCTCCTCTCACTACAAGGGCATTTTTTTCACATATAGCTTTTAAAGCCCTTTAGCTCGCATCTCCTCTGGAATGGACCTGGCACGTTCGGTTTTGCCCCCACGAACATACCCCCTGGTTCAGCACAAATTTGAGCTGGTCTGGGGGTTCTAACAAACACACTTTTTTTAAACAACTCACCACCTCAGGGGGGGCATTGCCGTAGCCATGGGGGGTATCCAGTGATTCTCCCTCCCCCACTGGCCTCCCCCCAGTCTCCAATCAGTCTGATTCGGGCCATGTTTGGCGTTTCCACACAGATGTAAATGGCCCAAATTGGGCCGATTGGAGACTGCGGGGGAGACCGGCGGGGGAGGGGGAATCACTGGATCCCCCCCCCCATGGCTGTGGCAGTGCCCCCCAGAGGCGGTGAGTTGTTAAAAAAAATATTTTTGTTAGAACTCCTGGACCGGACAGCGATGGGGTTCAGCTCGAGTTTGAGCTGAACAGGGTCTCGTTCAGCTCAAGGGGGAGCCGCGGGCAAGCCCTCGAGCCAGCCAAGTTCGATGTCGGACCAGCTCAAACTCGAGCCAGTTTGCACATCCCTACCATCCTGCATCCCAGAATGCACTTTCCCTTCCCTCCTTGCTAGTTGATGACTGGAAAAGCGGCTTTCTTTTGATGATGCAATAATGTTGCTGACAAGAACTCTGAAAAATACAAATTCTAGGAGACTGAATGAGAGAGACGGACGAAGATATCCAGTGTGAAATTTTTCATGTTTTTCCATTTCTGAAGTGAGTTTCATGGAAATCCGACATGGATTGAAATGCAGTGAACTGAAACAATATAGCTTGTTTGTTTCATCATTCTGTGAAAGTCCGGACTTCCTGCCTCTGAAAGTACCCAAGAAAACTGCTGAAGTTTGTCAGAAGGCATAATTTTCCATGCTTTTCTAATTTTAGAGTTTCCCCACCATTTCCAGAAAAGTAATGAATTTCCCCGAGGATGGGGGTATTTTTCTGGAAGTGTAGGCAAAGTCTGAAAATGGCATGTGTCTATCTTTCGTGGTTTGGTCTGGGAGTTTCAGGTCAGTGAGTGAGAGAGTCCCAAGCAAAGATCGATATAAATGTAGAGCTATCTCTGTATTTATATATAGATGCCTTTTCAAAGGTATAGTAATATCCATCTCCAAGTAGTAACCCAACTGAAATTTCAGATTTGGCATTAATTATAATTGAAAATAATATTTTGGATAATTATTCTATCCATTCTATTAAATGCACTGGTGAATATTCTTTTGCAAGTCTAGGTATCATTGAAGCTCCAAACAGACACTCTCTTCAGCAGCCAGTGACTCCATTTGTGAGAAAATGAATGCTGGTACTTGCAATGCAAGCTCTGATGATAAACTCCTCAAAGGGAGGAGGCATTCCTTGTTACAGTGAACAATGCAAGAGAAAGTCTGCTTTTGAGAATATCTTTTGGGCACAATTAATGCACACATCTAGAGAAAAGCATATAGCCAAAGTAGTTCTGAATTCTTGCTGGAAATATATTCTTTTTCAAGCAACACATGTGTATTAATCATTGTGTGTTGTAGCATGACAAGCTGCACGTATTGTGTCTGCAAATCCCAACTAATAATTCCATCTTCTCATTAAAAAAAATAGCTGTGGAAGATATGGAAGAAAATGCTGCTGCTCTGGTTAATTTAATTAAAAGAACCCCATTTTCTCCTTGAGTGGAATCACACCCCAGGTAGAAGCAATTCAGGCTTCTGGTGCTGTGAAGAAAGCCGACAGGTGGCTAGTTTGCCAATTACCTGAATATTGCATCCGGCTTATTCAGCACGTTTGCAGCTGGAGTCTGTTACAGTCCAATTTATTAATGATCCACCTAATGCTAAAGCTACAAATTTCTCCACGCAGTTTCAGAAAAAGACGTTAAACAAATTGTAGACTTGAGCAAGGGAATGGGATGGGGGGGGCGCTTCTAGCATGGGCATCACCAATTACAGGAAGTATATGGTACCTAAAAAACCCAAACTGTATGTTGGTTTCTTGGTCTTCCTGCAATATCCTTTTTACATCTTTGTTATCTACAGGTGAAACTCGGAAAATTAGAATATCGTGCAAAAGTCCATTAATTTCAGTAATGCAAATTAAAAGGTGAAACTGATATATGAGACAGATGCATTACATGCAAAGCGAGATAAGTCAAGCTTTAATTTGTTATAATTGTGATGATCATGGCGTACAGCTCATGAAAACCCCAAATCCACAATCCCAGAAAATTAGACTATTACATGGAACCAAGAAGACAAGGATTGTAGAATAGAACAATATCGGACCTCTGAAAAGTATACAGTGTACTTTGCTTGATTGGCCAGCAAACTCGCCTGACCTGACCCCATAGAGAATCTATGGGGCATTGCCAAGAGAAAGATGAGAGACATGAGACCAAACAATGCAGAATTGCTGAAGGCCGCTAATGAAGCATCCTGGTCTTCCATAATACCTCATCAGTGCCACAGGCTGATAGCATCCATGCCACGCCGCACTGAGGCAGTAATTGCTGCAAAAGGGGCCCAAACCAAGTACTGAATACATATGCATGCTTATACTTTTCAGAGGTCCGATATTGTTCTATTCTTCAATCCTTGTCTTCTTGGTTCCATGTAATATTCTAATTTTCTGAGATTGTGGATTTGGGGTTTTCATGAGCTGTACGCCATGATCATCACAATTATAACAAATTAAGGCTTGACTTATCTCGCTTTGCATGTAATGTGTCTGTCTCATATATCAGTTTCACCTTTTAATTTGCATTACTGAAATTAATGGACTTTTGCATGATATTCTAATTTTCTGAGTTTCACCTGTAAATATCCTATTGTCTGATTTCCTGATCCTGGCAGGTTAAAGATCTGCTTATTATATATGTTTATGTCTGTAGCAATTTGCTCCTCAAATCCATTATTGGTTTTACATGGCATCAGTTTACATTTGGTCTGGGACCCTTTGTTTTTTCTCTTTTCTCATTTGGACAAGATGCCAGTGCCTCTTTCACTCTGCCGTTCAACCATGTTGGCATACTTTTGGACTAGTTTGTACCTTTTTGTAATCTGTGGCATGCAATGTGTTCAATCCTCCATTGTAATGGGTTTAAAGTATAGTAAAGTGTGCCATCGAGTTGGTGTCGACTCCTGGTGCCCACAGAGCCCTGTGGTTGTCTTTGGTAGAATACAGGAGGGGTTTACCATTGCCTTCTCCCATGCAGTATGAGATGATGCCTTTCAGCATCTTCCTATATCGCTGCTGCCCGATATAAGTGTTTCCCATAGTCTGGGAAACACACCAGCGGGGATTTGAACCAGCAACCTCTGGCTTGCTAGTCAAGTCATTTCCCACTGTACCATTAGGTGGCTTATAATAATTGTAAGTAACCTCAAAGTGTTCTGAAGTGATTTAGCACTTTTAACTTCCTTTCAACAAGTACTCTTATTTGGGCGGGGGGTGGGTGAGGTAGAATTCTCCTTTGGAAACTAAATGTGACTGTACTGGACTTTCTAAATAGTTTTCCATTGATGGTAAACTTAACAGCACAGTGGTCACCATTTCCAAGACATGTCCACAACAGCACACCTTTAACAGCTGTTCAGGGTAGTGCTGCTTGCCATGGAAGGGTGATGGAGGAGAGAAGCTGCACCTGCTGCAATTCTTTGCATCTGATCATCATCTCAATAACGTTTACATGCCACACCCAAGCTGGGGCATCAATGTGCAGAATCCAACCAAAAAGGTAGCCAATTCTCAGCTATAACTAGTGAGTGAGGGTTGTGCTTAATTTCAATTAAAAATATTTATATTCTGCCTGTTAATCAAAGTTATTGTCATAACCTAAAGTAAAGGTAAAGTGTGCCTATTTTTTTTAACCTAAAAATCAATTTTTAACCTAAAAATCAAGTCAATTTCCTGTGAAGAGTCAAGAGCCCTGTGGTTGTCTTTGGTAGAATACAGGAGGGGTTTAACATTGCCTTCTCCCGCGCAGTATGAGATGATGCCTTTCAGCATCTTCCTATATTGCTACTGCCTAATATAGGTGTTTCTGGGAAACATACCAGCAGGGATTCGAACTGGCAACCTCTTGCTCGCTAGGCAAGTTACTTCTCTGCTGCGCCATATATTTAAAATGCAGTAGGGCACACAATTAGGACATTAAAGCTTTTCACAGAGCAGAGCTTCCTCACCAAAGTTAGATTACTTTAGCAGGTGATTTTAGTCCTCTTTGGGTACATAATAGCCAGACTGAAAAACTGCTAACACCCCCCCCTCTCTATATGCAATAAAATCCTGCTGGTCACTATAAATTGTAACACATAGCCTTGGTTTCTGCCATCCTAAGTGTTTTCTAAGGTTGAAGGCTGTAACTTAATACTGTACTAAGAACACTAAAGCCTAAACTATTTGGCCATGACAGTTCGTTGGTTTTTGTGAGCCAAGAAATGACATTTTAAGAAAGGAGTGCTAACTCCCTTTGGGTCAGGCATCACAGATCTCTCTGATGTTGTTTGAATGCCATCAAAATATGAAGCAAGTTCCCACCTGTATGCTCAGACCTGGAGAGTGGCTCTCAAGGCCCGTGTGCTAATGCCTGAATGATGAGCATCCATTGCTAAATGTTATCTCGGGAGGATGATTGACAGCTGTTAGCCCTGACTCTCCACCCGCCAGCTGGAGAACAAAGCAAGCGCCCCTCGCTATTCTGATTAGGCTAAGCCTAGGAGACAGCAAAATTTGCCTCTTAATAGCATGCGATCAGAGCGTTCTGCTCTTCCTTCTTTGTCCCAGAGCTCCTGCTCAGCTTACTGTATATTTAGAAGGCTGCCAATTAGGTAGTAGCAGAATGCTGCCTATATGGTTTAACATTTCTGAAGCACCACCAGAGTTCTAGGTGCTGTACATAACACAAACCGTACTATAGATTTTACCCAGACAGGAGTTTGCCACTCTGCATTAACACTACTTGGCAACCACATCTTAAGATGTTCAGACCTAACACAGGTTGGTGGCAAGTCCCTATGAGAATTGGCATCTCGCAGCAGACAAATTGGTCGTGGTTCATGGTTAAGGAAGACAGGGTCGTCTTCTATCTCCTAACCCCAGAGCCCCTAGCAGTTCTGGACTTTAAGCCCAGAATGGTGCTCCTCTCCTTCCAGGGTAAAAAAAATCCACTATTCGTGGCAGGTTTTTTGGACAACTTCAAGTTTGCAGTAAAGCCACCCCATAAACTCGCAGTAAAACCTGCTGTGCGTAAAAGTCCCTGGCAACCCTATGCAGACATAAATAGCATAGAAGAAAGCATGAACAGAAAGTGGAAGGAACAGATACTTATAATTTGGAAAGTTGAAGTAGGTAAAGGTGGAACAAATAATGACTTTTTGAGTCCTAAAAATACTGAGCTGACCCATAGGCCGTGTGGGGGGGGGGAGAGAGTTGGTCTTGTGGTAGCAAGCATGACTTGTCCCCATAGCTAAGCAGGGTCTGCCCTGGTTGCATATGAATGGGAGACTTGATGTGTGAGCACTGTAAGATATTCCCCTCAGGGGATGGAGCTGCTCTGGGAAGAGCATCTAGGTTCCAAGTTCCCTCCCTGGCATCATCTCCAAGATAGGGCTGAGAGAGATTCCTGCCTGCAGCCTTGGAGAAGCCACTGCCAGTCTGTGTAGACAATACTGAGCGAGATGGACCTATGGTCCTATGTTTGTGGGGGGCGGGGGCTGTGGGTGGGAGAGGATGCCACTCTCAACCTAATGAGCCCCTGGTGGCACAGTGGTAAAACTGCTGCCCTGTAACCAGAAGGTTACAAGTTCGATCCTGACCAAGGGTCTCAAGGTTGACTCAGCCTTCCATCCTTCCAAGGTCGGTAAAATGAGTACCCAGAATGTTGGGGGGCAATATGCTAAATCATTGTAAACCGCTTAGAGAGCTTCCAGCTATAGAGCGGTATATAAATGTAAGTGCTATTGCTATTGCTATATCCAGTATGCCCAAATGGTATCATTTGTGTGCACCCGGAAATGTTATCCCACCATTTTCTAATCTGGGAGTGGCTGCTCCACCAGCAAGGCAATGTTTCTTTCTGGCAAAAATGAAAACTAGTAATTGATAATGCTCATCTTTAAGGCCTCATCACTTCAGTGGCAAACAAAAATGCACATCCTTCACATCATTAGAGCAACAAAGAAAGAAAAAGACTGCCACCACGCTATTTCCAGGAACTCTCATTCTGCATTAACACAGCATAAAGGTGTTCTTAGAATCTTAGAGAAAATGCAGATTTAAAGCTTTTCTTTTTTCTTTCTTTCCCCCTTTCTGGAGACAGTTCTATTCCTCCATGGCTCTATATTCAGCTGCAAAACAAACCTCCTCTGCAGCCGCCACAACAAAATAACAAATCCACCCCCTGACTTTGCTACATTCTCCTCTCTATCATTAGGTGGGTGTGCAAACAAAGTCCAGACGGAGGGAGAAGGTGGGCTTATGCGCTATCAGTTCTACTTCTTGGCATGGCAATGTACAGCCATGATGGCTCCTAAATGTCAGGGAGCCCGCTCCAAGAGTGAGCAGCCCCGCCAGACACCTGCTCTCCACTATTCTCAGCTTTGCCTTCTGCTGCTGGAGTTCTGTCATGCAGGGTTGGGAGAAATTCCAGCCTGTACTCCCATTAGGGCACTTTTGTAGGGCTCTGTATCGTTCTTGTAGCTCTACAGCAAGGATGGAATGACCAATTGCCCTGTACAGAGTGGCCCTAAGCGGTGAAAATAAACTAGATGAGCTGTCTCCCTTTTGAATAAAACAGAAAGAAGATAGATCTTTGGATACCAGCTCTCTCTTCTGCCATGAGCGTAGCCCAAAAAGAAGCAAAGAAAATGAAAAGCAAAGTGGTAGGGAAATATAGTATTATTATTTTTATACTGCTTTTATTATTTTTATTATTTATTAAAAATTATTACTTTATTATTATTTTATTTATTACTTTATGATTTTATTTTATTATTTATTAAAAATATTTATTTATTAAAATATTTATTTATTTATTTATTATTGATATACTGCTTTTCAACCCCCCCCCCAGAAAAGTGTCCTCAGAATTGTTTACATAGTAAAAGAAAAGAAAAGACAGTTCCCTGTCCAAAGGGGCTCACAACCTTTTTAAAAAAATGAACTTCGGAAGCTGCCGCCTTATTCCAAATCAGACCCTTGTTCCATCTAGCTCAGTATTGTCTTCACAGACCGGCAGCAGCTCCTCCAGGGTTGTAAGCAGGAGCCTCTCCCAGCCCTATCTGGAGATGCCAGGGAGGGAACTTGAAACCTTCTGTATGCAGGTGCTCTTCCCAGAGCGGCCCCATCCCCTAAGGGGAATGTCCGACGGTGCTCACACATGTAGCCTCCCATTCAAAAGCAAACCAGGGGAATCCTGCTTAGCAAAGAGGACAATTCCTGCTTGCTACCACAAGCCACCTAATGGCGCAGTGGGGAAATGACTTGCCTAGCAAGCATGAGGTGGCCGGTTTGAATCCCTGCTGGTATGTTTCCCAGACTATGGGAAACACCTATACCAGACAGCAGCGATATAAGAAGATGCTGAAAGGCATCATCTCATACTGTGCAGGAGATGGCAATGGTAAACCCCTCCTGTATTCTGCCAAAAAGAAAACCACAGGGCTCTGTGCTCGCTAGGAGTCGACACCAACTCAATGGCGCACTTTACCACAAGTCCAGCTCTCCTCCCAGACAAAGGAGACACCACCAGCATGGCACTTTCCAGATTATACCCTGCAACGGGATCACAATGAATTTCTGAAGTGTGCTTCCACACTTCCTGTGTTTTGACACCACAGTCCCTATGTTGACAGCAAGGTGCCGTTCAAATTTCCAGTGCCTTGTTTCAAATTTAATTGCTGCGATATAGTGCTGTAACGTTGTACAGCCAACATTTAAAAAGTTGCTGTTTTTTCGGGTTGTTCGTTTTCACGAGATTGCTCCCCCTGCTGGGTGCTTTGCTATTTACATTTTGAATGCGATTTGCTTGAACGGAAGCACTTTGCCACTCCTGAGTGGCTAATCTGGAAAGCGCCCAGCCCCTGGAAGGAATGCTATGCTAGGCTGAATTGGCAGCGCAGTTCGGGCCTTCTCCAGCACAGTTCAGGCCTCTGTGCATGTGTGGAGGCAGATACCTCTGTGCATGCACAGAGGCCATTTGCATGGCCACACAACATGGTCACACAAATGGCCTCTGTGCATGCATGGAGTTCACTAAAATCACCTCCACACATATGTGGAGGCCTGAACCGGGCCCTCACCAGCCCTTACTACTCTGTGAGAGGCTGGCAGGGGTGGGGAAGCTGCCACCACCCCTGCCACTGATGAAAGTACTAACAGACTCTCTTCCCTTCCCCTCTAGGCAAAGGGAAGGCCCCTTTATGGGTAAAAGGGGAATCCTTACCAGTAGAGCTCCCAACTGGTTTGGTTTGAACTCAGACTGGCCAAACCCTGAAATAATCAAGCCAAGCCAGTTCAATGTTGAGCCTGGCTCAAACCGAGCCAGCTCACACACCCCTAGTGACTGGTCAGAGCCAGCTGGAGGCACAATTGCCTTCTACATGATTATGAAAATATGTGATGTGCAAGGGAGAACAGGATTGTAGAACTGAAACAGTTGAACTATCATGTGGCAAAATCCTAACTAGACCACACCATTTCAGACTGATGATGATGGATCACATGCTGGAATATTCCCCTGTGCCAAATTCTCCCTGCACATAGAAAACTCCACGGGAAAATGGTTAGACTAAAACCTTTACATTTCAACCCCTCTTTTCTCTTTTCTTTCCCACTGTTTTAAGGAGAGGAGAGCGAGTCTTGTGGTAGCAAGCATGACTTGTCCCCTTAACTAAGCAGGGTCCACCCTGGTTGCATTCAAATGGGAGACCACACGTGAGCACTGTAAGATATTCCCCTCAGGGGATGGAGCCACTCTGGGAAGAGCAGAAAGTTTCAAGTTTCCTCCCTGGCTTCTCCAAGATAGGGCTGAGAGAGATTCCTGCCTGCAAGCTTGGAGAAGCCACTGCCAGTCTGTGTAGACAATACTGAGCAAGATAGACCAATGGTCTGACTCAGTATATGACAGCTTCCTATGTGTTCCTATCCCTTGGTTTCCAAAGCATCCTGCATGGCATGATGCAAGGGAGGTGGACATTTCTCCCATCTACTTACCATCCTGATGGCATTCATGAAATCAGCCCTGATTAGTAAAATCACTGATCAGTAAAAATCAGTGCCTGGGACCATCAGCTTTTTATGTCAGGAGCACGACCAATTCATGTTTGTGGAGGAAGGCAACCCTTTTGCTCATTCTGATTGTACACGGGCAAGCCTCGGAGCTAAGTACGTTCCTTAGAACATTTAAAGGAGAACTCTGTGAAAAGAGTCTGGGCCTGGGGGCCCACCTGCCAATGCATCGTTCCCTTGTGTGCTCTTTAGCTCCAAATGAAAAGGGCTGAAGAAGAGTGGCTGTGATAGAGGAGCCCATGGCAGCAGCAAGAGAGCACAGAAAAAGGTGCCAGACTGGCTTTGATGAAGCTTTGGAATTACATAAAATTCAGCAAGAATTCTCAACAATGTTGACTTCACACCAAACATCTATATTGCAAGAGGAAATGAGACTGGAATAGAATGCCCAACTAAAAGAAAAACAAAAAGGGGGAAATTACTTCCTACCCATTTTGCTCGAAGACATTCCCTTAAATAATTGTGTTTGTACCCTCTAAACTAGCAGGGAGCTATTTACAGCCATCCCCCATATGCTATTAGCAGTATAACAGATGAGACAGTTTCTTAATAATCCAACTGCAGCTAGGACAAATTGCATCATTGCTCACAATCAATCAATGGGTGTGGGGGGGGGATGTCAGGATTATCTAGATTCTTCCATGAATAACAATATAGTCACAGGACTCAACCATCACTTCAGAGTTGTCAGTGCAATAATAATAAAAGTACTATTTTATTTATCGTATTTTTATACCGCCTGATATGTACATCTTTAGGTGGTGTACAAAATTTAACACACACAATATAAGACAGAGTAAAAACCATTTAAAATGTACAAAATACAATAAACAATGTCTGATAAAAACAAATTAAACAGTTTAAAATTGATTTCAGTTAGTGTTGGAGTGTGCAAAGTGCTTCAGAATACGGTTTGGAAGTAAGATTTACAACAACCTCGTAAGGTAGGTAAATATTATCTTCATTTCCATATTGCAGCGGAGGCTGAGAGGATTGTCTGACTCTAAAGCCATCTAGTGAGTTAATGACGGAGATGAGGTAAGCTTCGATCAAGGGAATTCCCAATTCACAGCTCAGTCCTGATTCACTATACCTACTGTATAGCTATGACCCCAGATGTGGTTTATCTATTTATTTTATTTTATTTAAAATATTTCTGTACCACTCCAAACTTGCCTCTTTGGGCGGTTTACAACTAAAATAATTTGAAACATTAAATCAATTATCAATTAAAATCATTTAAAAGATTTAAAACATTTTAAACCCAGTATTAAAATTATTTAAAACTATACATAACTCTCATCATCCCCAGTCATTTTGGCTAGAGATGATAGGAGTTACAGTCAATCAGTGTCTAGGGACTCAAGGCTGAGAACCCTTGGTCTGGGTCATCAAGAAGCATTGTCAATACTAACTAACAATAACTTGGCATATAGATCAGTACAACTTTTGTGATCTATATTAGAGCATGCAAAACAAAACCCATAACAACATGAAAATGCCCCCTTAGGGGCTCTGCTTCAGCAGTGAGTGCAGCAACTGGACAGAAGCCGATGGACCAGCAGTGTCTCATCCTAGACCACAGGGTCTTCTAGCAGTTCCCAGGTACAGGACAGGAGCAACTCTTCAATACTTGGAGGGAAGAAAATGGAAGAGGTCATTTGCTGTAAAGCAACACTGAGCTCAAAGTGACAGGTTTCAGAATGACCAGAACTGGAGGTTTTTCAAACAGCAAGCTTTACCGCAAGGCTTGACTGTGAGTTCAGGGCATAACGGATACTCCGATGCAAAAAGAGGATTTTTTTTTTTAACCCCAGACATAAATCAGGCTAGGTTCCAATACTGAAGGAAAAACACTAATCGTTCGTGAAGTGCTCTCTGAAATATCGCATGGACTTTGGGGTAAATCTGGCCAATATGGGAACGCACACCCTCCCAAAGTAAAGTGGCGGTAAAGTCGCCGTCTGAAAAAACTCCTGGTCACAACTATTCAAAGATGGAAATTTTTCTACAAAAGTAATTACTGGCAGTGGCAGAGTTGTCAACTTTTCAACTGGCCACTGCAATTATGCATTTAACAGCAGCTGGATGAACAAGGATTAGCTGGAGAAGCTTATTTTAGTATAGAGATTAATTATCGCCTGCTGATGTCCATATTTAAAGAGGAGGCAAGGCAGGGATTCTCAATGTTGGGTCCCCAGATGTTATTGGACTTCAACTCCCATAATCCCCAGCCCCATTGGCCTTTTGTTGGGGATTATGGGAGTTGAAGTCCAACATCATCTGGGGACCCAACATTGAGAATTCCTTTTCTAGACAACTGGCAAATCTATATGGTAGGGGCACGCAGAGGTGCACGTAGATAATTTTGGAGCCTAGACCTAAAGGCATTTGGAGCCCCCACCACACACACAGTATTTTAAATATATTTTTAACTTGACCACTAAAAAGGATTTGGGGGGCCCCAGGGGATGTGGAGGCTCTAGACTGGAAATCCAGGGTGGAAGTCCAGCCTGGAAGTCCAAGGGTAAGAGCGTCTCTGGGGGCACATTCTTTCCAGTCTTGTTTTGTGCAAACCTTGATTCACCATTTGCATAATAACAGAGCTTTTCTTTTCTTTTTTCTTTTGATGTGACCGAGTTTGACTTAGCTGAAATAGATGAAGGTTTGGGGTTTGGTTTGGTTTCTGTCTGCCAGTTACAGCACAGACTTTGAAATAACCTACTTCTTGTCATTTCACAGCATACACTGGTACATCCAGATTGTCTGGGAGCTTCATCTCTCAGAGCAACCTCAGCTGTTCAGGTCTCGGTGGAATCCAGAGCATTAAACTGTCTCGTTTACTTTGAAACGTTTTCTACAGAACCTTAATCTCTCTGCCCTGCACCACAAAGACACACACAAATGGATCCAGCTCCACCTGTACCACATTTTGTTTACTTCAGTAAGCAGACATTCTTGTAAGGAAAGGCATTCATTATTGATGGCTTCAAAGCACATCCCGTGCATGTTTTTAGTCTAGCTGAACTCATTTATCGGATACTCTCTGAAGCTAATTTAAAAGTGTGTGGCAAATTCTAAAATGTATTTATTTGCTTCCAGTTATATTTTGATTTCTATTAGACATTTGACAGGAGTAGTCTAAGAAAGCTCTACAGTAAAGCCCATAATCATAAGGGCTGAATTAACAGTTAAGCAAAGTGCACTTCAGATAAAAACTCAACCAAATCCAGATTCATCTTGCAGTGTAATTAATTGTCTAAATCCATCTATATGAAAAATGTGGCTGACCAGCAACTGAGTGCTTTAGAATGTCCTGTAGTTTCAGAACATGGTGGCTGTTCCTTTACTACATTCCAAATGAAAAAAATGGTCATACACCCTGTTGCAATGAAGCCAAATACAGGAAGCTACTTACTGTACAACCGCATGCATATATACTCTGCTATGGAAAGAGATGCTATTAGGGGCCTCTCAGGTGAGTATCACCCCTCTGCTTTTGATCTGCACTGGCTTCCTATTTGTTTCCAAGTGCAATCCAATGTGCTGGTTTGGGTCTTTACAACACCAAGTACCTTAAGCACTGCCTGCTTCCACAGGCTTCTACCCACCCGTTTAAGATCTTGACTGCCATCTATGGAGGCTTCTTTGGCTGGCATCCAAAAATCGGGAATTCTCAGTGGTGTCCCCCAGCTTTTGGAACTCACTGCCTCAGGATATTTGTAGTCCTCACCCCCCCTCCCAGATTTCAGCTATTTATAAAACCAGACCCATTTGGCTGGGCCTTTGGCACCATGTAGAGATGAGTGGCCCAGTCTCTGCAAAGCTGATGCCTGTAATTCTGAATCTGGCTCTTTATTTGTTGTTTTGCTGTCTTTTACTCTATTTTATGCAATTTTAATATAGCAAAGATTTTTTTAAAAAAATACTGAAGTATATTTTCTCTCAGAGTGTGCCTTGACAGTCCCTGGGGTATATTCAGGCAGAGAACAGCAACACTTGTCCTAGGACATCCATGGGTACAGCTATCACTTACTAGCAATGTCTGAAGGGATGTGTTTCTAACCTTGGCAGAATATTAATAAGCCACCACAATCATGAGGATTTCTTCCACAGAGCTGTGCTTGCATTTGTGAACACACCAGAGCCCTACTTTCACCATGCAAAGGTGTTTCAGAAACCATTTGAGCACATAGAGAGCCAACGTGGTGTAGTGGTTAGACTGCTGGACTAGGACCAGGGAGACCCGAGTTCAAATCCCCATTCAGCCATGAGACTTGCTGGGTGACTCTGGGCCAGTCCCTTCTCTCTCAGACTAACCTACTTTACAGGGTTGTTGTGAGGAGAAACTTAAGTATGTAGTACACCGCTCTGGGCTCCTTAAAGGAAGAACGGGATATAAAATGTAAATAATAATTAAAAAATTAATAATAGTGTAGAGAAAATTTTAAGTATCTGACCCAGCTCTAGGATTTCACTTAGTGAAGCCATTATCGACACCATCTTAATAAAGGACAGTCACAGAGTCATCTCACACATGCACATAACACTGCTTCATTGTTCATCACTTGACGACTCACAGCCGAGCGTGTGAACAGACTGTATTGTTACCATACTTACACAGAGATTACACTACTCACCTGTGTATCTATGCTCTGAGACTGACCTGGAGGAATTTAGTTCAAAACTGAATTTGCAAATGTGCATAACAGAGGAACTGCAGTCTGGACACAGGCAAATGTCACTGACAGGGTTCTCCAGAGGAGCAACAACAGACTCCGAGACAAGCCTTTTGAAACAAAAATAAGTTTACTGATAAAACAAAGCCACAATGTAAACCGTGCTTTTTGGCAACCTTGTAATTGCTGCAGCAAGAGAAGACAGCTCTCAGCAACTAAATAAGGAAGAAGGGGGGAGTAGGGAAGGGAAGGCTCTAATAGTCTGTCCGCTGGCAGGCATTGGAATGTGGTCAGAGGAAGGGATAGAGAAGAGAGAGAGAATTAAAAGCGGTTTAATTCTGAATCTGTTGGAGTATTCCCAGACTGCAATTTTACTTTGATTAAACATGGAAGGTCAAGTGTGTGCTCACAAATTGTCCAGTGTTAAGCTGAAGCCCCCGAGAGCTCTCAGGGAGCACTCCATACATGATTCGGGTTTTTCATTGCTCCTTGGAGCTTAGCCTGATTTGTGTCTGGGGCAAAAAATTCCACTTTTTGCGTCCGTTTTTTTTAGGCGAATTCAAAATATCCATAACTCACAGTACTTCACCCCTCTTAATCCCGCAGTAAAACCGGCTGTCTGGAAAAGCTCCTGTTTCATGTGTGGTGATCCCCTACTAGGTCAAGGTTTGAAGTCCCTGGCAAAGGTGTTGCCAAAGTAGGGACAAAGAGAAACAGCAAGAGGCCAGCAGGGTCCAAAGGTCTGTGGCACTAGCATACCCACAGCTAGTAAAGAGGAGCACTGCGCTTCCCAGGCAAGTCCACCTAGGAATGGCCCAGCTTCAAAGTTCCTCTAGGGTTCCCTTGGGGAGTTAGGCAAAGTCCTATAGTGGGACCATACAGAAAGGGACCCAAAGACTCTCATTTCCAAGAGTGTACAGAGCAGTCCAGTGAAAGCCTCCCCACACTAGTCCTGTGCAAGGAATGTTCGCGGATAGTAATTTCAGCTAAATAATTTTGGATCCCTCAGACCAGTGTTCCAGCTTGGGGCTCAGTAGCCCACTGATTCAGCTTAGAGGAAAAGGGGAAGCATTGAGTACACAGTGAAGCTATCCTCATGAGCGATCAAAACTGGGTTAAGGGAGTCCAGCCCGGTTTTGCTCGCTCGTGAGAACTAGCAGGCTTGAGGGCGAACTCGGTGGTTCCATGGCGGCAAGCCTGCTTACACAGCCACCCCCTTAAACGGGTTAATGGAGTGAGTGCTCCATTAACCTCGTTAAACTGATCATGTGTCAGCCACAGCTGCTTGCAGCCATGGCGAGCACACTTCTGGGGGAGGGAGCTACAGGGGGCAGGGCACCACATGACAACACTTCCCTACACCTGACCCTCAGAGCTGCTGGGTGAGCTGCGGCCAGGTGCAGAAGCGCCGGAGAAAAGCTGTAGCTTGTCTGGACAGGGATCCGCCTACCCAGAGTCCAAAGGATGATCATCTGTGGGGAGGTAAGTGCTTTTGGTCTTCCTTCCCGCAAGAGGGTAGCCCTTCCCACTTGATCATGGGAAAAGCTTTAGTGGGTACTCAGCCGGGTAGGCTCTGGGACAGTAGCAGGCAGCTTGGGCCACCAGACTCCTATAACAGCAATGGCAAAGATGTCTCCCAGAAATCGTCACACAAGTGTCTGGGGAATAAAACCTTTTATAAGATTCTGTCCTCTGCAAAGTCCCAAAGGCAGCAAAACTTTAGGTTTCAAAGAGGTCAAAGGGACTGGACTTGAGGGAGGTGTTAGTGTGGCAGTGGCTATTCAGGGGAGGTGCAGAACAAAAGGATTCTATTATGCCAAATATGCATAGTATTTGAACTTGATAGTATTTCAGGGTGCTTTGACAGTTCAAAGGCTCTCAAGCTTCAAATTGCCTTTAATGCCAAAGATCCGTTTGCTGTCAGGAACTCTGGCTTCATTAAGAATGCACAGGATTCAGTGTTGGGGATATCACCTTTCATTAGGCAGGTTGTACACCAATTCAGCCTTTGCATGACACTGCTACTTGATCCAAGCAGTTTCCTCCTGGCAGCAGATGAGGCTATTCTCACAACCAGGCGAAACCAGGCTAAGGGAACCTAGCCCAGTTTTGCCCTCAAGCCGGTCAAGCCCTCAAGCCGGACCAGTTCAATGTTGAGCCGGTTCACACGCCTCTAACATCTATACAGTTCTAAAGAATTCATTCATTCATCGAGGACATACTAAATGAGCAAACACTGAGTTTTCTTATCAGAATAGAACTCCTTGAATGACTCTTAAGTCCCAGTGCATAATCTGAAGACACATGAAACGCAGCCTTGCTGCAGTTAAGCTAGGCCTGGGTCTGTTCAGTGCCTACACAAGAGATCTGGGAACTCTCTCTATGTTGCCTTCAGTTCCACAGAATAAAAGGCAAGGTATAGATTAAATTTTTAAAATAGCACAGTTGGCATAACACATTTTCTGAAACGATTAGCATTTACAAGCAGAGCAAAACAAAACAAAAAGAAACTTAAATCTCCTCTTTAGCTTTTAAATACAGCAGTATTAAGTGGCTTAATACTTTAACTTGTATTATAACCCTAGGAATAGGATCTGAATGAACTCAAGTAGTAAACTCTCTGACCTAGTTTTAGTCTCTTTAATTTCAGCATGGATCAAAGCTACAGTTGCCAGCTCCAGGCCCTGGGAAAGTTTGAGTTGAATACTAAGCAGAAATTCTCCACATAGGTCACTTCCTATCACTGTGCTGCAATGCCAGGAGAAGTGGCACCTGGTAGAATTTTCCATATGCTCCCTGCTACAATTCTTAAAGGTACAGAAGCCTTTCCCAGGGCCTAACCCTGTTAGTTCTGATCAAACTATGAGAACAAACCTGAAATGCTATGGTTTCTGTATTTCAAATACTAATAAGTATAAATCAAACTGTAAAGAGGCTTACTTAGCAGAACTGGTTAAGGACTACCTCAGACCAGACCGTATATGGATTACCCCAACAAAATGTTGCTGCTGTTTTTAGATTATTTTAATTGCTTTTAATTATATTCTACTTGGTTTTAATTGTTTGGTTTTAATCTGTGGTTTATTTTATTTTTCTCTGTAAACTGCCAGGAGACATTTGGTTTTGGCGGTATAGAAATAGGAACATAGGAAAATAGGCAGCTGCCATATACTGAGTCGGACCATTGGTCTATCTAGCTCAGTATTGTCTGCACAGACTGGCAGCAGCTTCTCCAAGTTTACAGGCAGAAGTAAGCCATATCTTGGAGTTGCCAGGGAGGGAACTTTGAACTCTCTGCCTGTAGGTGCTCTTCCCAGAGTGGCCCCATCCCCTAAGGGGAATTTCTTACAGTGCTCACATGTAGCCTCCCATTCAAATGCAACCAGGGTAGACCCTGCTTAGCAAAGGGGATAATTCATGCTTGCAACCACAAAACCAGCTCTCCTCATTTAATGAGATACGATTCCCATATCCTTTCTTGATAGATGCTTCTGTGCCTTTAACAGCCACAAGATGGTAAGAAAGCCAACAGATCCTTCTTTAGCTATTACTGCAGGTCCCTGAGAAGAAACATAGCACCTGCTAAATTTCTCACAAACCTTACACATGCTTGTTAGAGTAGGATTAACCATCATGCTAGCTATGTGATAGAGCAGGCCTGCTCAACATTGCCCCCACCTCAGCTTTTTTTGGACTAAAACTCCCATAATCCCCAATCACAGTGGCCAATAGCCAGGGATTATGGGAGTTGTAGGACAACATCTGCAGGAGGGCTGAAGTCAAACAGGCCTGCTATAGAGCAACAATCCTAGTGAGAATTTGACTTGCAGAATGTGCTAGTCTAAAAACTGATCAAATCAAGACATTTTGCCTGTACGTGCAATACTAAAAGAGATTTAAGACTAGAGAACAGTCAGCATAAAAAAGGAGAGAAAGCACACAATTCATATATGAACTGGCCCTCCCCAGCACAGCATCCCTCCTCCAGTGGCTGTTGCTGGTGTCTATCTTTTGTTTCTTTTTTAGATTGTGAGCCCTTTGGGGAAGGGGAGCCATTTTATTTATTTATATCTATACAAACTGCTTTGGGAATTAAAAACAGTATATAAATATTCACCATATCAGTATATGTGAGAGTGAATGTCCAACATTAGGTCAGTTGATATTCACCAGATTTCAGAAATTGACTTATCATTTAGCTCCCTTTGTCCCTGTCTCTTCCATCCTGTCTGCAGAAGGATACATATTTGTACTAATTGTGCTTTTCCAGGGAAGGCATTAGCATCTGGATGCCTGAAAGGCTGAACTGGGCCAAGCTGCCTTGTACCTGAGCAACAGCAGCGGCTACAGCAAGCTCTCTGCAACCTGAACTGGTTAGAAGAACCAAACTTTCAAATCAGCTGTCAGCTCTCCAGATGCATATAGGTTGGAAAGCATGCTTATATGTGACTTTAAGCATGTGTTTGCTTTTTTATGTGAAATAGCAGCCAGATTGGGGCAGCCCCTCTACTGGGTCAGGTCAGTTGGTGTATGGATGAGGTGCTGTGGCCAGAAAACTGGAGCAACTGGGCATCTATGCAAGGTGTGTGGGTGGGAGGCCAAGAATCCAGAGGCAGGAGTGGTGGTATAAAGAAAGGGTGAGGCCTCAGGGGTGTCCGGGATTGGCCAAGTCGGAGCCCAAGGCCATCAGAAAGCCTATAGTCAATCCCTGAGGCCCAACGACCAGTGCCCACAGTGGTGATGGCAGCAGCAGCAACCTGTAGAAATAGGGCCCTCTCTTGCCCTCTCCATCTACATTTATGGCTGGGGAAGGCGGTAAGAAATGGCTGCAGACCAACTGTCTCACCTGAGCAATTTACTCTGTTGTTGTCATTTCTTTCAGACAACTTCTTTCAGAGATCCCCGAGATGGCTGGGAAGGTACCTGGAAAATTCCCCTAGTTAAGGCTTATCTTGGTGGCACCAACAGCCTGGAGCTCTTCGTAGAAGGCATGCTGGCAGGGGCCCACCTTTTCCCCCAAAAGCAAAAATGCAATGTGTCCGCTGCACATTGTGTATGTGTATGTATGTAGCTAGATAGTGTGTGTGTATTCAAATGATCTTATTTCTAAGTTTACATTGATACATATGCAAATTTGTTTCCACTTTTCCCCCTCTTTTTTTTTGGTGATATGTGTGTGGCCACCTAGACAAGGGATTCTCAACGTTGGGTCCCCAGATTTTATTGGACTTCAACTCCCATAATCCCCAACCAAAGGTCACAGGCTGGAGATTATGGGAGTTGAAGTCCAAGAACATCTGGGGACCCAACGTTGAGAATCCCTGACCTAGACAAGCCTCTCTCAAATCCCTATGCGACCATTGGGGGGGGGGGTGCCCTGACCTCAAGTTTTTCATTATTTATTTATTTATTTATTTATTTATTAGATTTCTATACCACCCTTCCAAAAATGGCTCAGGGCGGTTTACACAGAGAAATAATAAATAAATAAGATGGCTGCCTGTCCCCAGAGGGCTCACAATCTAAAAAGAAAATGTAAGATAGACACCAGCAACAGTCACTGGAGGTCCTGTGCTGGGGGATGGATAGGGCCAGTTACTCTCCCCCTGCTAAATAAAGAGAATCACCATGGTAATGCCTCTTTGCCCAGTTAGCAGGGGAGTTGTGCTGGTGAGCACCCTGGCGCTGGCCCTGTGAGCTCTTCTTGCTTGGAGCTCACTGTAACAACTGCCATTGGTGAGGTCAGGGGTGTAACTATAATTGAATCGGTGGGGGGGGGAATATCCCTGGACCCGTGAGGGAGGGGACACCAACCAGCTGAACAACAGCTTGCTCTTTGCTCTCCCACTCCCATATCTCCAAAGAAGAAGGTGGGGAGATGAGGGGGCAGAGGCCCCATCTTCACTTTTTGTCCCAGGGCCTGTTCCAGCCTTGATAGATCTCTGGGTGAGGTACTTTCTTGTGGGCTGGAATGAGCCCAGAGGAGTGAATTGGCAGAGGAAGGAAAGGCAAGCTGAGTGGTGGAGAGAGCTGGATGCAGAACAAGTGCCTACCATGGAGAGCCCTTTCCAAGCCAGAGTCTTGGGAGTCTCTTTCAAGGAGACCTGAGTGATGCAAGCCAGCCATCTCATCACTATCCAGCAAGCCTCATCACTGTCAGAGATCTTCTGATACTTACTATGAAAGATAACCTTTGTCAAGTCACTCTCTCAATCTAACCAAGCAAACCTATCTTAGACGATAAATGGTAAGAGCTTCCCACTGTTTTAAATTAATAAGGATAATCAATCGTATGAAATGGCAGAGATAAAGATTGGGAAGGCAAGGTAGTCATGCCTGAGTGTTTCTATGAGGCAGGCATGATTCTCCCCCTCCCCTTTTAAATGCTGTCCTCCTGACATTCAAAAACATCAAGCACACTGATTCCCAGAAAGGGAGCATGTGGTCTAGTTTGGCAGCATTCACCACCAGGAGGTTCTCCTGCAGGCTATTCTAAATCCAATTTAGGCTGGCACAGACACCCGCTTGAAACGGTACTCTGTGCCTCATTAGGAGAGGCAGTCATGCCACCACAGCAGATTAGCATGAGGGTAAACATGACAAAGTGCCAGGATGTGAACACGGCTTGGAGTGTTAAAGGTTGGGATCCAAGCTCCAGAAGTATGGAGAGACTCTAGTCAGCCTTTCTGTCCTCAGTTGGCATCTCTGAAAGAAGGAAATATGCTGCACAAGAAAATGCCAGCTGGGCCTTCAAAGCCTCAGGAGTAGCTGCTTGTGAGCTAATGAAAGGCACTTTCCATTTGGTCTCTCTCTCCCCCCAACCCCAGCTTCTGTAAATAATAATTAAAAAAAAGATGGTGCCTATGAAAAGCCAATCTGAAAGAGGCTTGCCACTTGACCCCAACTAACCTGGCCTGTTCCTGTGCTTTTTAACAGTTTTTTTTACAAAATCAGCAAGTGAAGCTTTTCCGAGCATGGAGATAAAATATTACCACCTGCAACTTCCGAACATCAAGCTGCTTTTAAAAGCATAGCTACAAAGGTCAGTTGATAAACTGTCAACTTTAATCCGGCAACCTTAATCTGGTATTTAGATTATTAATTCCAACTCTGGTCTGGTTTTGAAGGACTGGAATTCCTACCGCATGGATGACTTGGGGCTGTAGCTCAGTGAAAGACCACAAGCTTTGCATGCAGAAATTCCCAGGTTCCATTCCAGGTATCTCCAGACAGGGCTAGGAAAGGTCTAATATGTATGAAGCCTTGGAGAGAACCACTGCCAACCAGTCAGGGGTGTAGCTATAACAGAGTGGATGGGTTCAAAGAACCCAGGCCCCCCAGCTCCTGAGGCCCCCTCCAGCTCCACCCATCCCTATTTTCTTCATTATCTCCCTCACCCCAAGGGGCCACTAGGGTGAACACAGGCCCCCTCTCCCCTAGCTACACCCCTGCAACCAGTGCAGACAACAACTTCTTAATGGACCAGTGATAGCTCATATGTAACTTTTTGTTTTAATCTCCAGGCAGCATAATAATTTAACCTCCACATAGACGGTCAGACTGTGTAATAAAGGTGGCATCCTACCAGTGAGGACCTCAGAGGCAGTGTTCCCTCTAACAGGGATTCCCAGATGTTGTTGTCTACATAATGCCCAAGCAGAAGCCACTGCAGCTGGGGATTCTGGATACTGTAGTCAACATCTGGGGATCCCTGTTAGAGGGAACACTGCTCAGAGGCATGGCCCATGTGTGCACAGAAGAGATGAGGTCACTGATTTGGAAGACGGTTATGGGGAATATTATGTGATTCCTGAGGGTTGCCAGTGCACAGTGGCATTGGACATTTTCATGGCTCACTACTTTTCCATACTTGGCCATGTGAACAAAATGTACACTGCACCTTGATTAAATATTTAAAAAACCTTTGGTTTAAAATAAGCATTATGGTGCTTAGAGCCTTCACTCACGCTCTAGAGAGTATGGAAGCAGCAAGGGCAGGCGGTCACCTTATATCCCATGCCATGTAAGCAGGAAATAATTTGTACGATCTCATGTATGATGCTGGCTTTACAAATTAGGATCAGTGCACTCACACTTTGCTATGGTTAGTGGGCTGGGGAGATTTTCCCCAAAACAACTACAACAATACAATCATATACTCTCCTATGGGCCTGAATTTTTTGGAATAAGTTTAAAAGGACAGAGGCAAAAGAGTAGGTAGGTTATCCTTGGCTGAACACAGGCCACTCAGTACGTGAAAAGCAGCTTCCTAAGGGTCCATTTTGTGTCTTGGTAATTTCCTCTACAGATAGTGTGAACCACATGTAGATAGAGGGTGATGCTCTTCACTCAATTATTCCATGCCAAATTTTCTGTGCATTGGACAGATAATGTGGATTTTAGAGTCTGCAGAATATTCAGGGCTAGGGTGTTCACGGAACCGACTGGCCTGGTTCAGTTCGAAGCCATACTAGACTCGAACCAGACTGGCCAAGTTCGGTCTGGCCCCCATCAACCCCCCCCTCCAGTCTGGTCTGGAGGGGGTTCACGGTTTTTAAATTATTTTTAAATGGGGAAAAAACAAACCTGTAGCCCCTTTGGGGGGCTTCCTATAGGCCGCGGGGTGTGTGTGTGTGTTTGCAAGCGTTCCCCCTCCCCCCACTGACCTCTGAAATAACTGCCACGGCCCAGGTAAATGCTTGCTTTTGGCCCGTTCGGGCCTCCGTAAGTGCACGCAGCGGCAATTTTGGCCGTTGCCACACATGCGTAAATGGCCTTTATGAAGCCTGGCATGGCCCATGTCTTGCAAAGGTCATTTGCACATGCATGGTGGCCATGTTGTTTTTTCCATACAGCTGTCTTCATGGGAAGAGGGCAGGACTGCCCAGACAGGAATGAATTACAAAAACCAGATTTTATCAAAAGAGGCACTGGCAAGCCAGAATACACTGCCAAGGCATTTCACGTAAGGTAGGTTACAACTAGGCCTGTGCAAAATCAAATGGATAAAATCAGACATGGTACAATTTTACCGAATTCAGAGGGGTTTGAACCGAACCCAAGCTTGACCAACCCAGTTCACATCAGACTTCTCCAACCTTTTTCACACACAAAAATCAGACCTTTCTAGAGCTCCAAACTGTGGCAAGATTCTGTTTGTTCTTTCTTCTTTTAAAGTGGTCACAGCTGGGGGGACCCCATATATGCCCTCTATCTGCCTGCGCATATCTCAGTTTAAAAATAAGTTTATCCCATTTCACTCACAAGCAGATGATTTCCAGGTTTCTCCTGCAATTCTCTGGTGTTACATCACTTCCCCTTAGATTCTCTGATGTTACATCACTTCCTCTGTGAATCTCTGGTGTGAGATAACTCCCCTCCCTCCAGTGAGTATCCAGTGAGTATCCATGGTTACTTTAGAAATACTGTATGTATAAAGGTTTATTCGACTCCAACACTGAGCCCAATCCAGACCCAGACATACAGAAGGGTCCAAAGGACCCCGAAATGACATTTGTGGGGTCAGATTAGATTGGGTTGGACTTGATCCCAACTTTTATGTTCATGCACTGGCCTAGTTGCAATGGTTACACTGAAAAGCAGTTGATAAGCATTGAGAAGCAGGATACAGTCAAGAGCGAACTACAGTAAGTCAGATGCAGGCAAGCTCAATGTATTGTTTTGACTGGGGGCTCTTTCTTGAAGACTGAAAAATTGTTCACTGTCCTGAAGAAGCAGAGATACGTAACTCAGAACATCTGCAAGCAGCAGAAACTCTTATTGAGGCTATTCACACACGCATACAAAACCAGGCTAAAGGAGCCCAGCCTGGTTTTGCATGCACATGTGAGCCACTGGCATCAGGCTCGATCCCTATTGTGGCGTCTACACGGCAGCAAACCCGCCTAAGTAGCCTCCCTTCAAAATGAGGTTAAGGGAGCACAGTACATTACTGGAGAATGTGTGTTGGCTAGGGGTGTGCATTTTGGAATTTTCTTGTTTCGATTTGTATCCGAATCGAAATATCCCCGTTTTGTTTTGTACCCACATTTTCTGAGTCCGAATCAGCCCTGTTTTGTTTTGTAGCCAAATTTTCCGAATCCAAATTGATTTGGATTTTTAAAAAGGGTCCCAGGGCAAAAAGAGTGGGGGGTGGTGGTAGTGCCCAATGGGGGCAAGGAAACTTCCAGAATTATTTCAAAGGAATTGGGCAAAGGGCTGATCTTTTGTGGTTTGTTGAAGTTTACGTGTCTTTAAGATTTCTCCCATAGGGAATAATGGAGGTTTCAGCAGCCCCATAGTTCCACTTGAGGGGGGCGAGGGGTTGTGTAGTGCACATAGGGTGCCAACCACCCCCATACCCACAAACCTGTGGGGTACTGGGTTTTGTTGTTTCTGAGGTGTTCATTGTAGATTCTCTGGTAGCATATGAGATTTTCAGTGAAAAACAAGAATCCACTCTCATATGCTACCAGAGAATCTACACTCAGAACACCACAGAAACAGCAGAACCCAGCACCCCATGGGTTAGCAACCCTCCCCCTGGCCAATGTGGGGTCAGTAAAGAGTGGGAAGAAGCAAAAAAGCCAATGGGGAACTAGGAGGGAATTGTCAGCAGGTCAGCCCATGATTTAGGTCACTAATCAGAAGGCTGGAAGGGTGGGAAATTCAAAGAGATGTTGGAGACTGACTCAGAGATCACCACAAAATGGAGGTCCGAAACAACAAAATGTTTTGTAGCCGAAACAGGGGCGTTTTGTTTTGTATACAAAACTTTTGGATGTGGAAAATGGGTGTTTTGTTTTGTCTACAAAACACCCGAAACAGGCTGTTTTGGGTACAAAACATTTTGTATCCGAAACGTTTCGCACATCCCTAGTGTTGGCGGCTCCTTTGGGCGGGCGATCCACCTGCCCAGGGAAGGAGAGGGGATCATCTACAGGGAGGGTGAGTATAACCCACTCTTCCCACAGACTGCCTTGGAGCTCTAAGAAAGCTGTGTGTTGCATGCTCAACAAATTAACTTCAGTAGGTGTCAGCACACAGAGCAGTGTCCTCCCAGCTGATGCTATCAGGTGTGTAGATTCAGCTGGGAATAGGTTGTCCTTAAGTTACCTGGGACCCGATGTAGTTCAGGACTTTAAACGTAATAACCAGCACCTTGAATTGTACCTGGAAATGGAAGGGTAGCCAAGATAGTGTCCACAAAATAGGTCTCAAACATGATGAGCACAGCAGGCAGCCTCAGATATCACTTTTACTGCCACATACAGTACTTCACCATCTGTACCAACGTAATTCAGGCATGGGGGACAGAGGCCTGATCAGCCTCCTCACGGAAGGGGCGCAGCTGGCACAGCAGCCAAAACTGTGCAAAGGAAGGCACTGCTGGCCAGTGCCTTCACCCAATTCTCTAGCAACAGTGCCAGGTTGGATCCCCAAGCTGCAAATATGCTCCTTCGGGGGAGTGCAACCCCATACAGCAAGTGCTGAAACCCCATACCCTGATATAAATATAAGAGTGTGTGTGTGCGCGTGTGTGTGTGTGTGTGCGTTAGAGGGCATCCTTTTAAATACTCCTAGTATCTGTGCTGATCAAAGTGATCCTATTTAAAACAGTAAATACAGTACATAACCAGTGTGCTTGAAAAGACGGTACAGGCACGCACGATGCATTTCATACATGAAGCTGGTGATGGCTCATACATTTACTGGGATTTTTATCCTGTGAACAAAGATTGTTACATCTCTTACCACAGAAAGAAAACAAGCCAAGACCTTCACACATTTTATGTTTGGCCAGACATGGATAGTACTTGAAGAACAGCCCTACATATCTATCTAGTTGCTGAATTCTGAATATTCTCCACTAGCTGGAACATTGCATCCTAATGCATTTTGATGAGCCAGATTAGTCATTTGTCACATATGTTGGTAATGCAAGGGAAAGTATTCATTCCAGAAATTAATCTGAGCAATCAGCCATAGGCAAATGGATGACAGTGACCAAAACAAGATTTATACTGAAGGCATTTTTTGGTCTGTCCAATTCACAGATTTCTTTTGGAATAGCAAATGCATAGCTTAAGGGGTGAAATTGATGCTCTCTCAAAGACTACGGAACTCCTTCATCCCTGTCACTTTGAGACTGGGATAAGAGGGAAAGTGCTTTTCTGTGTCAGTATCCTTAACTTGGTGAAATAGTTGTGTGGAAGCAAGGTAAGAGGAAAACCTGGGTAGAAGTGATTGTGTGGAAGCAAGGTAGGAGGAAAAGCTATCCATGTTTTCCTCGTACCTTGCTTCCACACAACCGACAACTGGATGTACACACAGCTCCCAAACCTGAGTAGAACACAGTTTTTGATTGTGTGAATGACCTCATCCTGTCTTTAAAGACATGAACCTCTCAAGGCTGCTTACCAGAATCCTGGGAGAAGCAGAACACATGTCCTTTGAGGCAATTGAAAGGCTACTCATTTTGCTGGTAGTTAACAGTGCTACCAACCATACAGTATTCTATATTCAGCAAAGTCTGTCATAGACAAATGTTGATAAACAAGGGAAGGAAACCTTAGCCAAAGTTGTGTTCTGTAGATCTGAGTACAAATCTAACCATTTTTTAATGTACAAGAGCATTAAATACCATTACACACCCACACATGTTAATGTAACAGTTAAGGTGCTTGGGATTCTTACTTGTGTTCTAAAATACATGCACATTACAAGTTAAGGCGATCACCCTAACTTCCATACATGTAAGCAGTAAAGAGCTTATACACTCTCATATTTTACAAGCTTGAGTTCAGCATTTACACTTTGCCTTGGGCATTCAGCTTGACATTGAGCTGAGGCAGGCAGAAATTCAACATGGGCAGCTTCTCCACTCACTAGAGATGCCCAAGATGGATTGATGCTGCCTGTTACAGCCCAGTCTCAACCAGCCCCATGAACGTAAGCTTCACCACTGCCACCAGGCGGATTTTTACACATGGCTTTATGCCTTGAGGTATCTGAGGAGCGAATCTACTTCGAAGCTGCTTCACGGTAGTTTAATTTGGGGAATTGGATGGACAGTTCACATAGCCATTGGCTCCCCCCTTCACTCCCTGTGATCTTTGTGCATTCTCACTGATTGCTCTGGGTTCTTTCTCCATTATCTCGCATGACTGGCCTGGGGGTGGGTGATGTTTGGAGAAGCCGGTGGCACTCCTGGAGTCTCTCTGGCCAGGCAGGCAAGGCAGGGGTGTTGGTGGGGGGTGATGGCATGGACAGGGAGGGGGCTGCCTGGCAAGGAGGGCATGCCTGGGACCCCCAGCAGTGAGGGAGGACGGCTGCAGAAGCTTCTCTGCTTCAACCAGGCACCCCCCTGCTGCTACTGCGGCTGCATCCCTGCGCTTCTGGCTCAGTGCGGGGAGTCGATCCCCAGGATCCTCCTGGTTGGTGTGCCCCAGCAGTGATTTTCATCACTGCTGCTGCCACCACTCCCCAACCCATGATCCGACACAGCAAATGGCCAGAAAAACAAAACAGGCACACACTACGGGCGAGAGTGAGGAAGGGAAGGCAGGTGGGCGGGATGCAGCGAGGTCTTCACAGCCCAGAGGCACTTTGCTCCAAAGGCATCTCCCCCCCCCCACAAGGGCAAGCAGGGAAAGGGCTCACACAGCGGTGGCAGGGCTGGCTTTACTCCCCACAGCAGACCAGAGATACAGGCAGGCAGCTTGCTGACCCTCCAAGGCAGGGGGAGGCTGTGAGGCATATCAGTAGATACTCCAATCACATCAGAGACAGAGGTGGAGGTGAGAGAGCTTGACAGCTGGTTACGGAATAACAGAGTTTCACCGATCTGCCATAGCCCCTCCCCACCCAGCACTTGTAATTGCAAATCACTCAGAGCAGACCATAACGCGAATTACTGCCAATGGCCAATCTACACATCAAAGGAGATGCCCCACGGCATTCAAGAAAGCTTGGGTTTTCAAAGAAAAGCTGCTGCAAATAGAGGATTTTTTTACCCCGGACATAATTCGGGCCAAGCTGTAATTTAAAACAGTAATTCGGGGGAAAGCCGAATCAGTTGTGCAGTGGTCCTTGATAGCTTGCAGGGACTTAGGGTTAATCCAGCTGATATGTGGACTCGCAGCCTCCATTCAGGAGGGGATGTGGGCTAAATGCCATGTGTGAAAAACCTCCAGGTAGACTTTTATATTTTCTTTGTCTGGGTCTACTGAAACAGCTTTCCAAACCTCTATTTCTCTCAAAGTTAGGTACAGAGGGCAAGCTCCTAACTGTGGGGTGAGGAAAACACAGGCTACAGTTTGTTGAAGTCAAAGAGAGAATTTTTACTTTAAAATAGTTCAGTGTGAAACAGTAGTTATTTTGGAAATTGTAGTACAAAACAGCGACCGTATGAGCACAAGGAACAAATAAAATATGAGGAAAATGCATCCAGTCTAACATGCACCTAAAGCTGTGCCTTAACCTATAGAGTCCTACCAGAAGTTTTGTTATAAGCACCTTCAATTAGCTTCTGCAGTGAGCCTGGCTTTTTCCCTTTCTCAGCTTCAGGTCTTGATGTGCCTTCCCAGTAATGGAGGTTCAATTCCAGACTGGTCCTTCAGCTGCTTTGAGGGCGATTCAGGACTCAAGAGAGTTTTCAGTTTAACTCTCCGCTCTAATTTCAGCAGCTTTTCTTTCCTGGAGCGTTCCCAAACAGAAGGCTTCACTACCGGTTTACTGCAAGTTAGGGCATATTGGATGGATACTCCAATGCAAAAAGTGGATTTTTTACCCCAGACCTAAACCAGGCTAGGCTCCAATATGCAGGGGAAAACCCGAATTGCATATGGAATGCGCTCTGATATGTTGCACAGACTTTGGGGTAAATCTGGCTGAAATGAAAAGCCCCATCTGGGAATGCTCCTGGCTCTCCCAGACTTTTCAGCTAATTCTCTGCTGCAAGCAAACCTCTTTTTATTCTCCCCCGCCTGCCACTCCAAATTTCTCTAAACCAGCCAATCAGGACAACTCAAGTTCCCTCCATTATTTTAAAACATACCATATCAAATCAAACCCTCTCTTCCCTCCTAAGGTTAACCAGTAACACTATTTTCCCTCCTAAGCTAAACTGTAAAAGAGGAGCTGTGAACATTTGGCCCCACACAGCTTTTTAACACTGAGCATAGGGAGTAAGCAAATACATATGCAGTTTAGATATCTGAAACACAATAAGAGGAGGTTCAGGCCTCATTCCTTCACACAGCCTGAAGCATCTCTACAAGGTACAGTGCTTCCCCAATATTCTGCTTACTGCAGAACTCTACTATTCTTAACACCTGGAAGTTTTTCACATGGAGCTTATAAAACCCTTTAACGTGCATCTTCTCCAGAATGAAGGGGGTGCATTCACATATCGGCCAGATTTACCCCAAAGTCCCTGCAAGTTATCAGGCAGAAGTTCACACACAATTTGGGTTTTTCACTGCATGTTAGAGGGTAAAGTTGTGCCCTCGAGTCAGTGTCAATTCCTGGCATCCAGAGAGCCCTGTGGTTGTCTTTGGTAGAGTACAGGAGGGGTTTACCATTGCCTCCTCCCGTGCAGTGTGAGATTATACCTTTCAGCGCCTTCTTATATCACTGCTGCCCAATACAGGTGTTCCCCGATTTATATCCAGGGTAAAAAAACAACCCCAACTATTTGTGTCAGTTTTTGAGGACAACTTCAAGTTCGCAGTAAAGCCTCCCGTAAACTTGCAGTAAAGCCTGCTGTGTGTAAAAGTCTCAGGAGAACCGAAACAATATCCAAAGAGAGATGAGGCTTCTGTCGTTCTTGATAGTTCTGTTGAAAAGGGAGTTTCAGCAGGTACTGATTTTTCTCATGCATACCTGACAAGCAGCACCTCCTGAAATTCCCTCTTCTGCATGCCTCTGAAAGCCACAAGTGCATTATTATCTCCATTATCTGGCCCTGTCATCAAATCTCAGCAGTGCTTCCAGGAGGGTTGGATGTGATCACCCTTCTTTTCTGTATCATCATATTGTGCCTCAACTTGGACTTCTAGAGAATATAACAAGTGTTTGACCTACAAGAAGGACCTTCTTGCTCATTCCTTTCAGTGGCCACACTCTTCAAGGCCACCAGTTATATAAGACAGCTGTGCTGCTCCATGTTATAGCACAAGAGTTACCTTAAAACAAAATGGTGAGAACTGTACCTACTAAGAGCTGGAAGTGCTTTCTGCCTATTTTTCGGCAATGTTCTCAGCATTGTTTTCATGCTCTTTACCTTATTTCACTCAAAATGCCTTGAGCATTATTATTCATGCAGAACATATGGGATACTATATAAATCCAAGTTGGTGCTGATTTACTTCTAAAAATTAATTTGATACTTTTCTGGGGTTTTTTTCTGCTGCCAGGAGGTGAACAGTTTGTCTTAGTTAAATTTAGAAGGCTGTTATTTTCTTGACATAGGGAGGCTCACCTGCCTGTAGAGTTGCCAGGTTGCAACCTGGAGGTGTTATATTTTCCTGTTAAGCAGCTGTGACATCTGCCCTCACCCCCACCCTGCATCTCTTCTTCCATCTTATTCCTCTGCCAGCTGTTGGGAAGAATTAGATTCCTGCTTGCTGCAGTGGGGCGGGGGGAGATGGCTGAGGGGGTGCAGCTTTGTAGCTTTAAAGTGAAATGCATCATCTCTGGGTTGTAATCTGGCAACCGTACTTACAGCAGAGATAATCACAGTCTTTCAACATCAGTTCTAGTTCTGCCAAGTGATAGTTTTACTGTTTTGCCTCAAGTATTCTTAGCTAAGGGCCGGGTAAGGGACATCTGAAATATATGTGGAGAGGCATCAAATATTTGTTGGAGCTAGGACCTCTGAGCTGCAATGTCTCATAGTGACCAATGTGGGTGGGGTAGGATCATGGATAAAAGTGCTGGACTCCTCCCCTCTTTGTTCTTCCATTGCTAGTCTCCATTTTGTCTCTCCAGAGATGGCTGTTTCTTTTGTTGTCTCTCTTCAGCCATGAGCTGCAGCTGAAATTAAGCTGCAGTCTTTTTCACATTTGCTTGTAACCTCTTCTCTAAATAAATCCTTGTAGTTCTTCAACACTAAAGAACTGTCTCAAGACCTCTTGCTTTGCTGCTTTCTCACCCAACTGGTTTTGCTTTGCTATTTGGGGACTGAACTGCCATTCTTCCCCTATTGTATTAAGGGCTGAGGAAGTGCACTTTGAAAGTCCTAATAGATATTAAGTATAATCTGAGCAGTAATGAAATGAATGCAATTCATTCTTTGACTCCACCAAAGCAATATTGCATGTGCCCCTTTTGCAATACTTTTGACTCTGAGGGGTGCTTTTGTACCTTGCAATCCTGCTTAGCAGGGAAACCATCATCTGGTACAGCTCCTGCCCGATATCATTATAGCTCTGTGACAGGAGAAGCCAGCCAGACTTACCAAGTCTGTGGAGGAAAACCAAGGCCCAACTTTCCCTAGGACTCCTTTTTCATTCCTCACACCTGCTGGTGGAATAAGATTTATTCTTCTTGAAAGCAGCCATGTCAGGGTTGTTGCTTGAGCTGTGCAGCTGATTCAAACTCTCCCTGTTCTGGAAAAAAGCCAAGGAGGAGAACCCAAGGCCTGCTGCTGCCAGAATGGCTGGGAGGTACCTGCCTTGCACATGATGGATGTTATCGTCAGTGCGTGACAGCCATGCAGGAGGCTGGAGACTTGGCACTGAGATTCTGCATGATAGAAAAAAGTCACACTTCTGCCTCACAGGGTTTCCTGCTCAGAAATAACTTGCGAGCCTTTCCAAAGGCATACCACAATCCAGAGGCTGCTAAGAACACAACTTGTTCCTGCACTAACTGATGATAAGATGTTGGTCTGGGTTTTTTCATGGGGATGGGAAATACTTTCCTGGGTTTCTAATAAACTACGTTTTAATCACTGAATGTTATTGGTTTCTCTCTTCTCTCGGGAAGAGCTTGAGCGCAGGAATAATGCCAAAGGTTGTTGAAGCTATATGACTTGCAAAGGCAAGCCCGGATACAATGTCTGTCAATAATCAGTTCCGGACTCATGTTGGGCATCTGTGTAGACTGATTATATTGCTGCAAATGTCCCACGTCACTAAGCAGTGAGATGTGTCAGAGGCAGAACAACCCAGGTCAGAATCAGAATCAGAGTTTATTACAGTCCCCAACCAGACAAAATCTTACAATCACCATAAGTATATTGAGGTTGTTCTCACAAGGAACTCTACCTGGGCGAAAACAGCCCTACCCAGGTAGAGCTGCTTATGAGAACCACTGGGATCAGGACCAATCCCAGCACCCCTCAACCAGGCAGTCCAGGGTTTTTTTTACCTGGGCTAAAAGTGAGGTTTGCTAGTCAAGTAATTTCCCCACTGTGCTGGTATGTTTCCCCGCTGGTATGTTTCCCAAACTATGGGAAATGCCTATATCAGGCAGCAGCGATATAGGAAGATGCTAAAAAGCATCATCTCATACTGCACAGGAGGAGGCAATGGTAAACCCCTCCTATATTCTACCAAAGACAACCACAGGGCTCTGTGGGCGCCAGGAGTCAACACCGACTCAACAGCACATTTTACCTTTGCCTTTAAAAGTAAGGTTAGAGGGCACACATGTGCCCTCACTGCTTGGTTATGTGGGCAGCTGGGCTGCCAACAGCCATATCTATGATAGAGGAAATTATACTACAACAAAACCAAATAATCCAATAATCTACAACACCCAGGTCAGTTTGTCTCGGGTGAAAGAACATTGGAAACTGTAGAGGTTTTTGTATAATATTTTACAAATATATAAGTAGGACATCAATGGAGGCACACAACATGTCATCTTACGAGACAGCAGATATGCCACCCCACATCAGATTCCGAGAAAGAGAGACAGACAGACCCTGCGCCCCCAACTGTTTGTCCCCACACCTTTCTCACTGCCTCTGTTTCTTTTCAAAAACTGTTTTTTTTTCTGCACAAGCTCACTCCAGTTTCTACTGCCACATTCTGGGTTCTCTTTCTTGGCCATGCTAGAGTGTGTCGGTAGACCGAGAACAGGCATTTAAATATATTCTATACGGTGTGATGGTGGCTGGCCAACCTTTCCTTTTGTTAGGTAGATTGCTGGTTACTATGGTCAGTTGATGTCTCTTCAGTGGCAGCTGATTGTTAGGAGATGGTTTTGATAGAAGAATCCATGTATTTGGATGATACAACCATCAGAGCCTGGAAAGGGTGATAACTCCCCTTCCCATTAAAGGAAAGAGTCACATGTAAAGTAGGTGAGTGTATGCACACAAACATATCTAAATGGGCCCCTCCATTTTTACCACCCCATTCAAAGGTAAAAGCAGGACGCCCCAGTTGTTTGGGTTTTTTTCTCCCAGGAGTGGGCAGAAAACAAGTTTTGGAAAACAAAGTCTAACATGTTTGGGGAACGCGAAACCTAGTGGTGGTAGGGACTTTTACCTTACTTCTTCTTTTCCTTTTTCTACTGCTTTACACCGCATCTCTGTAGGCAGCAGTAGTTGCAGTAGCAACCTTGATGCACAGATAACCTCACTAGCATCTAACTCCTTCCACCTGGCATTTTTTAAAAACTCCAGTGTGCCAGGAAACAACACTGCAACATGAGAGTCATTGCTGGTGCATGCTGGATTTTTTTTAAAAGCAAACACCCTCCATGTGCCACAAGGTAATCAGCACTTCAAGCTTATCAAGAAAGCTAATGGGGTGTGCACGGAACCGTCTGGCCCAGTTCAGTTCGAGGCTGAACCGGCCTCGAACAGAACCAGGCCAGTTCGGTCCAGCCCCCATCAAACCCCCCCCCCGGTCTGGTCCAGTCCGGTCCCAGACCAGTCCGCAAACTTTTTTAAAAAGAAATTCAAAAATGTCAAAAGTAACTACCTGTAGCCCCTTTGGGGGGCTTGCTGTAGCCGTGGGGGGGGGGTTGTACACGCAGGTTCCCTATCCCCCTGCCGGCCGCCCTCATCACCACTGCAGCCAGGTAAATTTAGTCTTTTTGGCGCTTTTGGGCCTCTCTAAAAGCAAGCGACCGCCATTTTGGCCGCTGTCGTGCATGCGCAAATGCCCTCTGTGAGGCCGTAAGCCATGCCAGGCCTCACAGAGGGCATTTTCGCATGCGCGGCGATGGCCAAAATGGCAGCCACTCGCTTTTACGGAGGCCCAAAATGGCCAAAAAGACTAAGTTTACCCAGCCACGGAGGCCAGTGGGCGGAGAGGGAACCCGCGCGGACCCCCCCTCCCGGTGGCTACAGCAAGCCCCCCCGAAGGGGCTACAGGTAGTTACTTTTCACTTTTAAAAAAAAATTAAGTTTGCAGACCTGCCGGACCAGACCCGGCTGTCCGGTCCTGGTCCGGATGGAACCGGGGGGGGGGGAGGTGGTTCCATCATGAACCCCCGAACCGAATCATCGGGCCACGGACCACCGGACCAGTTCTGCACATCCCTAAAAGCCAATCAGTGCTTCAATATCTCCCACAACCTGCCATTGTCCAGAGAAGCAAAGGATAACACAGGAGAGAGAGAGAGAGAGAGAGTCACCAATAAGTTGAGGAAAGCCCCACAAATGTACTTGGTGTTTGCCTGTCCTATACCCCTGCAAAAACAAGCAAATGGGCAAGTTGTATCTGCCAAATGTATTTTACGTTAATTACTAAAGGGGATAGGATCCCATCTTTCTTTGCATCTGGTCACTCAAAATTAAAGACAGATTTAAAATGTAGATTTTTCATCTGTTTTTAATTGGGGCTGTCAGTTATAAAGAAGCTACAGTAAGTAGTGATACACCTCTTGATTCAGGCCATGTGTTGAACATTTTCCAAATTGTAAGTGATTTGTTGGTATTAATCAATCAAGACAAATCTAATTTTCTTCAAATGTCCTCAAAATATCATCTGCATTGAGATACTATTGCAGTTATTGTAATCAACTAATTAGGCAATTAATCAGTTAAAAACAAGATAGTTAATTGATTTAAAAACCCTTTAATTGGCCTGCCACAAATGCTTCTTTAATTAGGGGAACACTTTCAAAAGGCATCTACAAACTCTCACACTTAACATTCTCATAGACACCAGCCATGATCCAGTGAACTGTGTACTCCTACCATTATTAAATAATATTGCACAAAGGACAGTGCTTAGCTGCACTGACACGGGTTGTGAAATCAACCCATCTTCAAAGGCTTTCAAGCAACCTACAAAGGCATTAAATATTTTAAAAATGGAGAGAGGCTGTTCGTCTGTGTGCAGGGAGCCTCTCATTTTTTCATCAGCTACTTTCTCATGACAATCTTCACAGATGTAAAATTTTCAATCACATAGGAGGGTAGGATCAGAATAAATTGGTTCTTTTCCCCCACAGCAGGAACAGTTAATGTCACATGCTGCTTATGCCAGGGCCTTAAATTGGTCAGGTTCCAACGTAGCCTTCAACCTGGTATGCTAGTTTTCTGTATGCTGGTTTTCTTGTATGAAGGAGCATTTGGGAGCCTCCAAAGCAGACTAAATTCATCTGGTCCAGACACAGGTTTACCACCTCAGTGAAGATCAAATTAGGCATGGCATATCTGAATCTCCTAATTTTTTAAGATGTGGCAGCTAGGAACGTGCATGGAACTGCGTCTGGGTGGTTCGAAAGCAATGGGGATGGCACTTTAAGGGCGGGGGGAGGGTGCACTTACCCCTCCCGCTGCTTTTCCCCCACTAGCATCATTTTTTCATAAAAACCTTCGGGGCGGCAGCGTACCTCCCTGCCGCCCCATTGCCCTCCTTGGCCAGAAGTGGCCGGAAGTACCGGGTGCACATGCGCCTGTTGTGTGCGCATGCATGCATGTCAGATGGGTGTGCGTGTGCATGTGACATGCACACACACGCCCAGTACTTCCAGCCACTTCCGTATGAGGAAGGCAACGGGGCGGCAGGGAGGTATGCTGCCACCGTGAAGGTTTTTATGAAAAAAGGATGCCGGTGGGGAAAAAGCAGTGGGAGGGTTAAGTGCACCCTCCCCCCACCCTTAAAGTGCCACCCTCCGGGGCCTTCGAACTTTGAACCAGCCCCGTGTTTGAACCTGTTCAGAGGCCCATAAAAGGGCCTCAGAACAGGTTCATGCACATCCCTAATGGCAGCCAGTGAGGGGGGAGCTGGACCACTATCAAAGTGCTGAGGAAGGTGGAGTCAACCTTCCCCTCCACCTGCACCCTACCCCCACCCCCACCCCGGCACCATTTTCCCTATTGAAATTGGCTGCTGTTTGCTCTGTGGGAGAAAACGTATGGGGAGGGATTTTAACAACTGGGAAAATATCACAGGGAAAGGATTAAAAAATCCTCTCTCTGCACCATAGTCCAGATCTGAGTCAGACCCCCTACAGCTGCGAATAGTTTAAAAACAAGCACATATGCAGGAGTCCTACCACAGTTCTCCTGCATCACATTTAGTTATGCCTTAAATGATTTTCGCCTCACAAAGCTTACATCTGTGACTCTATTCCCTCATGTCTGTTGTCTGTGCATTTCACTGTGGCTGACACAGAACTGGTTTTCATGGTGCTTGGAAGGGCCTACATGTGCACATTACACCAGTACTTGAGCCTTATTCACACAATGTGTTGTACACGTCCATGTGTACAGGATGTACACATGTACATGGTTTTGTGTGAATGATTTCCCCTACATCCATTTTAAAAGCCAACCTGGGAACAGGCCACCTCAGATGCAGGGTACAGATAGGAAGTGATGTGCTTATGTGTGTTGAATGTAACATGGGAATAACTGTGTGTTCAGATCTGGCTGTGCATACACTGTGCATAGATTGTTCATGCATTAAACATAACATGTGAATACGACTTCAGAAGCAGGCAATTAAGACTGCTTCGTTTATAGCCATGTGTGTGCTTTGGTGCCTGACTACAGACACAACTGAATTTTGGTTTAGAAGAAATTTGGAGAAAACTCTAGACACGCGGCAGCTGTTAAAAAGGGTGGCATGTGATGGCTCCAAACCCATGGCAAGCAGATTGCATGCAGTCACTGCCAGACAACGGATTCGGCTTTCAGACAACTCCTTCCCAGCTGCATGGAACTTGGCATCTGCCCAAGAATTAAGCATTGATACTTCGATTCTACTGTAGCCCACAGGCCATTTCACATTGCACTATTACTCCGGCTATTTATTTCCTAGTTCAAAATCTAATATTCCTCATCTATCTGCATTTTGCACCAAGTTATTTGTTTAGCAGCAAGGAAAGGTAATTAAAATATACAACATAACTAAAATCATATTTTCATCTTTGGCACTGGTATATAAAATGCACCATGAAGAACAATAAGATTACAGTTCTGGGACTGTGTCCAGAATGAGTAACATTTGTACTGTCTCCCATTCTTGTTCTAATCCTTTTCAAGGCAATAGAATGATAAGCCCTATTTGCTTATTTGTCAAGCTGGTGCATTTACAGAGTTGCTGAGTACCTTTTCTGTACAGTGAATTGTTTGGGGTTTGTTTGTTTGTTTGTTTCTGCAGGGAAGGTTTGTTTGCATGGAACATATTCTCTGTAATCAATTCAGCCTTTTCCATTAAGTCAATAAGGAGGTAATCGTCAACAGGATTCCTTTGCTCTGCTTTTAAGATAATATTTTCTTTTCTGTTTACAACTTGGTTTTAGCAGGGGGGATGTGTATGTGGGGAAAGGGAGTATAGGGGCAGACATCATGTAACATTTTGCTGATTTCAAAGGGAAGACAGAAGTGATGTGGGTGCACATGAGAATGCCACAATAAAAAATGCTCAGAGCAACAATTCATAAACCATTGTTGAATAAGTAGGCAATGAACACACATGCCCAAAGAAAATCCTGACGTTCTTGCATAAAAGGTTGACAGTCATCATCCAATAGCATTTTTATTTATGCTTCCTCAAAAGAGGATGTGCTTTGGGCACTGCTGAGTTAATGCAAATGGGGAAATGAATTATAAAATGGCCACAAAGGATGCTGAGGAACATTGGCAGCTCAATACCTTTGTGTATCTCCAGCAGGATACCAAATGCCACCCCTTGGTGTCCACCCTCTTCCCCTTCTTCCCTTCCCTTCTCTGGAAAGCAGGAGACCAAAGAAAATCTAGCTTCCTCACTTGTGCCCCAGTAATCTGCTCCCCTGAGGCAACTGTCTCATCTTGCCTCATGGAAGGGCCACCCCCTGCTGAGGAAGCTTCAGGGTTCATGGAAAGTGCTTTCTCTCCATCTGGGTTTTATTCTGTCAGGGGTTCGAGGGCTTGTACTAGGAACCTGGTGCTCTGAGGCTCAGGATTAACTTAGGGGCTACCATGGACTAGGCATGTTCAGGCTTCAGAGTCCTCTTCAGGCGTAGAAGGAAATAGGAGCGAGCAACACAGGCCCCTATGATTGACTAACAGAATTTAAGCATGTGAACTAGCCAGACTGGTACTAGGAGGAGTCTAATCTTCGGCCTTTGACTGGTCAACAGAGCACTCTCTGCTTCTTGCTCTTCTGGCCCCTGTTCCTCCAGTTGCCAGCTTAGGTTGCTGACCTGAAATACTCTGAAGTGGACCTCACACCACGCCAGTTCTGAACTTGGATGAACCTGAGAATATTTCCAAAATATTAAAATAGTGCAAGTTTTTGTTCTCTTCTTCCAAGTTCTTGCACAAACAGTGCAAGTTCGTGTGTGTGTGTGTGTGTGTGTGTGTGGAGGGAGAGAGAGAGAGAGAGAGAGAGAGTGGTTTTCAGATTTCTAGGTACCACCTCATGTTGTCCTGCATTTGTAAGTGAATGGGCTCCTTTAAGGATGTCTGTGACATATGTTTCAATTGGAATGTCAGCTGCATTTAATTTGATGGCCCCTTGATTGACTTCCATTGTTAGCATGTGACCAAGAATATTGCAACATATCTATTGTCTGCGAGAAAGCAAAGAGTTGTATATTTATTCCGCTGTGATGGGTTTGTGCATAACATTAGGTCCTGTCCTGAAACTGTCTATCATGAAAGCCTGTATAAGTGTATAAGAGAGCAGCTCATAGCACATTCCATTCTTTCTATCAGCATGATGCCCAATTACTTGGGAAAGGGTGAAAGACTTCCCCATATCCACACATGACAGATATAACCTTTAAGTCCTAGCAAAATGCCAAGCCATAAGGGGACAAACAAATTCTGAACCTATTTGTGTTTTCCATTGAGCTGTTTCAATTCTTATGCAAATGTGTTCTTTGAAGATTTTTTTAATGCCCAATCCTAATGCTTGTTTATTGGGAAGTAGGTCCCACTGACTTTGATAAGACTTACTCCCAAACACATAGGCAACCCTAGACACATCCATAGGGCAAGCAAGGGATGGGGAGACTGCATGCACCATTGGAGATATTTTGGAATTGTTTACTGCAGCAAGTCATTTAGCTGCACAGACAAGACAGCTTTAAATGGAAAAGCAACTTCCCTGTTTCACTAACTTCCAAAACACCTTGAGCAGCACACACCTTTGCCCTGTCCAGGCGATGGCTGTCTGGGATTACTGCCAGTAGCCAACATGTTGCGCAGCAATACGAGGGTGGAAGAGGGGCTCTACTCTTGCAGAGGGATTGGAGAGTAGCTCTGGCAACTAGGCCTGTGCAAATTTGGATCAGTAAAATCGGACGTGGTCTGATTTTACCCAAACCAGAGAGGCTCGGAGAGAGTCCAAATCCAAACTTGCACAGCCTAGTTCAGGTCGGACTTTTCAAACCTCATTCGGGGGGAAATGGGGCATTTCAAAACTCCAAATGGTGTCAGGAATCTGCTTTTCCTCACCACCAGTGATGGCAGCTGGAGGGGGTGGTGAGCCACCTTCTGGCACCAGCCTGCCCATGCATTTAATTTTATTTTTAAAAGAATATAGCCTTTGATTTTACTTACAACTTAAAAGAGAGAGTGGAAGATTCTCAGATGTTAGGTCACTTCCCCTGAGACTCTCTGATGTTACACCATTTCCTCTGTAATTCTTGGATGTGACACAACATTTCTTCTGCATTCTCCCTGAGCACTATTTCTCAATTACTTAAAAAGAATAATTTAAAATAAAAGGATGGTTGGATTCAGGGGCAGATTAAGTTTTTTGCTGCCCATAGGCAAAGGGGCTTTTGCTGCCCTTTCACCTTAAAAAAAAACCAAAATGCTGCTCGCAGTGGCAGCAATGGCTGCTGGGAGGGTGGGTGAGGGGAAAGTTTCCCCTTTTGCCCTCTAAAAAGCTGCCAGCCGGAGGACAGGCGTGGTGGCAGTTGCAGGGAGGAAGGGTGGGGGGAGGAGAGGAGGAGATAGTTCCCCCTTTTACCTTTGAAAATGCTGCGCGGTGGGATGGAGGGGGAGCGAGTTCCTTCAAGCTCCCTTCCTCACAAGTGACTGCACAGCTTCTTTGCTGTGCAGCCTGTTTTTAGAGGAAGCTGTGCAGTCACGTGCGAGGAGGGGAACTGGAAGGAACTTGTCGTCCTCCCCCCCCCCATCTCACTGCAAAGCTGCAGCATTTTCAAAGGTAAAAGGGGAAACTTTCCCCTCCTTGTCCCCCTCCCTCCCTGCACCCACCGCTGTGCCCCATCCCGCCACTGGAAGCGGCATTATTTAGAGGACAAAAGTGGGAAGTTTCCCCTCGCCCCTGCTCCTCGCAGCTACTGCTGCCACCGTGAGTGACTTTTTTTTTAAGGTAAAGGAGGAACTCTCTCTGCCTCCCTGCAGCAGCCACCGCCCACAGAGGGGGGCAGCAAAATTTTCCACTTTAGATAAATGCTTACTTCACCTCTCCTTTAATCTGGTTGGATTCACTTCTAATTAAATGCCATCCTTATCTTCTTGTGTGCAAGCTTTGAGAAATCCTGGGCTAATTGAGTTTGTTTGTTTGTTTGTTTGTTTGCAGACCCCCACAAGTGCCCATAGATCTTCTGAAGGGTCCAAAGGACCTGGACCAACATTTATTATTTTGGATCTGACCCAATCCATCCAAATCTGATTTTTTCAATCATGCACAGGCCTAGTGTTAACAACTTGTTTCACAGCTGAGCATGTGGGGGGAAGGGTTTGGGGTGTGATGTTGGCTTCTCCCCTGCACTCCAAAATTCCTTTTTTCTTCAATAAATATGTCCATAAGGGCTGTGTGACCCTCAGGGACATATTTCTGGCAGTTAAAAGAGCATTTTCAGGGATGGGAGATAAATGAAAATAGCTTACCCTTCCCTACAAGGGCGGAGCTAGCAGCATCTGGTGTGGGCACCACCATGGGGGTGGGGGTGGGAGGCACCTTTAATTGTAAATTACTAGGTTCTTACCTTTTCTCCTGCCGCACCAAAAAGCTGTTTTGAGCAGCAGCACACTGCCTAGCACCCACTGTGGCAGAGGATCAGCTACGCCACTCAGTTGGTCTCCACACATGCATGGAGGCCATTTGCTGGCCATGCAAAGGACCTTCACCCGCTGAGTGGCAGAGCCAATCTTCCACTGCAGTGGGTTCTGAGTGGTGCGCCACTGCTCAAAACAGCTTTCAGGTGCAGCAGGAGAAGAGGTAAGCACCTACTAATTGACAGATAAAGGCGCCTCCCTCCCTCCCCCCCCCCACTGGCAGTGCCCGCACCAGCCGCTGATGGGTGGAGCCTTTGTTCCACCCTCATATATCTCCGCAACATGTGGGCCAGTTATTTGGGAGAACAAGCTTGTTAAGAAGATGACCTGTTTGCATTAAAGATGGGTAGCCACAGTTATCCATATTCTGGTAAGGCTACTATGGGGCTGCTTTGTGGAGACTGGACACTTCAGGAGACTGGAAGACTGGAAACTTCAGGAGTTCAGAGTATGGGAGCCAGACTGTTACATAAGAAACATAAGAAACATAAGAACAGCCCTGCTGGATCAGGCCCAAGGCCCATCTAGTCAGAGGCGTATCTAGGGAAAATAGCGCCTAGGGCAAGCACTGAAATTGCGCCCCTTGTCCAAACATCTGACACCCATCTTTCAGATAACTTTACCATAATATCAGCTGAAAAATATAAGTCAAGCTCATTAATCTTTTAAAATTTCAAAAACTATTTAGCAGTAGACGTAGCCAGACCAAAAAATGCTGGAAAACTACAAATTTCAGTAGGCTGGAGCTCATGAAATACCCAAATACTATGTGGAGGTGTACTTGGAAAACTAAACAAAAGTGCCTGTCTAATTCTCTACTATGCATCTACTAGCATCACTATTACATAAGTTTTAAAAATAAATGAAGAATTTGACTTTTCCCAGATACTCTGAAAATAATTAAAGGATATGCAGAGTAAACTGTGTCACTGCTTGGAATATATTCTAGTCTTTCAGAAAGACAGTTAAAATGAGAGAAAGAGAGCAAGAAACTCCCTGTGGGCCTTAATACTAAGGATTTCACACTGATTCAAAGACAAACTCACCATTAATAACCATATTTTTAAGACACCACATTTAACTCACTTATCATAAGAAGCAAAGTAAGAGCAAATGAATACAATCCTAGCTCATAAGCTTCAGCTCAGTATTCACAAGCCCTGATTCTCTGTACATAGTGCCAAACTGAATATGTGTACAGTGACTTATATTATATTAAAAAAATTTTTTAACCCGTAGCCCCATCGGGGTGCTTCCTATAGGCTGTGGGGGGGTCTGTAAAGGTTACCCCTCCCACTGCTGGCCTCTAGGGCCTCGCAGAGACCATCTGAGCATGTGCAGTGGCCATCTTTTAAAATAATTGTGGCTTTTTTAATGGCTGCTGAAAACAAAATGGCCACCACACATGCTCAAATGGCCTCTGTGAGGCCTGGCATAGCCTAGGGCCTCACAGAGGCCATTTGAGCATGTGCAGTGGTCATTTTGTTTATGGGGGCCATTTTTTAAAAAAAATAATTTTAAGAATTTGCGCCCCCTTCAAGTGGCACCAAGGGCACATGCCCTGCCTGCGCTACACTAGATACGCCCCTGCATCTAGTCCAGCATCCTGTTTCATACAGTGGCCCACCAGATGCCGCTGGAAGCCACAGACAGGAGTTGAGGGCATGCCGTCTCACCTGCCATTACTCCCCTACCAGGGGCGTAACTATAATAGGGCAAGGAGATACAGTTGTCTGGGGGCCCACTGCCTTGGGGAGCCCCCTGAGGCAAGTCACATGACTGACTCCCCAAGCCACGCACTCGCCAGGGCTTCTTTCAGTTGTATTCATCTTCCGAAATTGATGTGAGTGTTAAGATCCGGAGCTACCAGAACAGCAGGTCTTTCTCTAGTACCATTAAGTGACTTGTATTGTCCAAATAAATAATAATAGTCCACAATTTACAAAACCTTTTTAAAAAATAATTTAGGATGATGTTCTATTGTGGCACATTGGGGTGTGTGCATATATACATCTTCAGTGAGTGGGGGGGCATTTTAAAACATTGTCTCTGGGCCCGCTCCAACCTTGCTACGCCCCTGTCCCCTACATCTGTTAACTGATGGTTGCTGGTTCCTTCATTTCTTGTCAGCCTTAAAAGAGCTACATTGGTTGTTTCTTTCTGGACACAAATCAAGGTGTTGATGTTAACCTATAAAACCCACTAGAGACCAGACTATCCGAAGGATCACTTTCTCCCATACAAACCTTCCTCATATTCAGGATCTGCATTCCAAACCCTTCTCCAGATGCTCCTGCCTCCAAAGATTATTTGGGTTGTGACCCAGGTCAGGGCTTTTTCAGTAGTAACACCCTGTTTATGGAATGCCTTCCCCAAACTCAGGAGGTGCCTACTTCAGCATCATTTCAATACCAAGTTAAGACTCTCCTGTTTATCAGGGATTTCAGTGGTTAGCTGTAACCTGCAGTTTTTATTTGTTTTTTAAAAAACAAATTCTGTGTTTGTTGGATTATTAATCCCTACTTTTTATGGCTCCATTATTGTGTATTAACTGTTCCTTCTCTTTGCCTTCTTCATTTATATTGTAATGAATTTTTTTAATGGTTTATTTGTTGTGAGCTGCTTTGTAGACTTAAAAGTGGCATACAATTGTTAAAATATGTAAGTGCTTACCTTCAATCTCACCTTTCAGGATCACATGCTTGTTGTTTCCATCATCATCATTGATGATCTTGAGAAAAATACTCATGTTACTAGTTCAACAGAAGATATGTTTTCTAAGCATGAATTTTTACCAGAGCATCCAAAGGAAAATTAGGACATCCTGTTATGACATTATAGGACACAAGGACATTTGAATGGGCACTGGCACAGGAGGAAAGCAAATAAAAGTAACAAACTACAAAAGGTGCAAAAGTCTTTAGTAAATACAGTGTTGTGGATTATTCATCCCAACACATTTTTGAGCCAGAAATGCTCTTCAACAGGGCATAGTTGAGTGCTCTCTGTTAGTAAATAGCAATAAGAGACACTTGCTTGTATCTCAGAGGTCACACCACAAATGACATTGCCTATATTAAGAAGCTCCTTTGGAACTTGCCTATGTTGTTTGTTTGCTCATGCATTGGTACAGTCCCAACTTTCTCTGGCAGAGAGAGACCACCAATTAACATGGTTTTAAATCTGCAAATGCTGAAAGTTGTTGAGACTTTGGGTCGGTTCAGTTTAACTGCAGTTAAAGCTAACAGAGCTTTTAAATGTAGTACACTCAAACTCAGAAAACCTTTGTTAAGGGTCTAAGATTAACTCCATTTTGCCCCAACAAACTACAATTTGAACCTGAGATTTTCTCCATGGTTCACCGCTAATAACTGCATCCCACCCAAAGCCAGACTCACCCCTAACCGCAGTTAAGCGCCTATTTCCTAACTCTAGTCATAGAGACATAGAGACTAGTAACATTGCGCAAACCCACCTCAGGCTGCTCTATGCTTTTGGCACTTCATGCTGGCAGTTGCTTGGAAAAATAGCCCCGTCCCTCCTGTCAGGCACGCAGCTATGGAGTTGCCAAGCTAGAGGGATGCCAACACACCCCCATCCTGGACCAGCCATCCTGTCAAGCTGCTCAGCCGCTCAGGGCAAGCAGTCATGGGTGTCCACCAGCAAGGGACAGAGTGGGGAAAGGGAATGACCCTGTGTGACCTTGCCACTTGACAGGCTGACAAGCTTGGCATGTGATGTGGTGGCATGCCGGGCAACTGCATTGCTGCATCAGAGACAGGAGGGGTGGGGCTGGTGCTTGGAGGGGTGGCCAGCGAGAAACACCGTAGGCATGGAGTGGGTGAGATCCCAGCTGGGTCTGCGATGCCATCTTGATGATTGTGGTTTCAAAAACTGCGTGGAACTGAGGTTATGACGTGGTCGACATTCAGCTATAACATTTCAGCCTCCAAGCTTCAGGTCTTGGCAGTGAACCTTCCAGCAAACTGAAGGTTCAAGCTGGAGTTTGGTGAGGCAAACCACAGGTCACTTTCGCCATGAAACGATGGTTGTACATGTTTGGATGTAACGGAGTTCCAACCTCTGCCCCATGTAATGCCAGTTTCACATTAAACCTGGATTGGGCCTTTGTTAGATTTATATTCCACTAGGGATGTGCATGGACGGCAAAGGCGCAGTCCGACACCGGGTGGGGTGGCCCTTTAAGGGCGGAGGGGTTGTACATATCCCTCCTGCCGCTTTCCCCCCTCCGGCGCTCCATTTCTTAGTGCAAATTTTGGGGCGGCAGCATTCCTCCCTGCCACCCTTGTTGATACGGAGGTAACGTCCACACATGCGCCCGCCACTGACATGGGCACCATGCAGCATGCGTATGCAACGTATGATGTGTGCGGTACGCATCAGCGGTGGGTGCATGCGCGGAAGTTACTTACACATTTACAAGTCAACAAGGGGGCAGGGGCGGCAGGGAGGAATGCTGCCGCCCTGAAATTTGCACTAAGAAATGGAGCACCAGAGGGGGGAAAGTGGCAGAAGGGGTAAGTACAACCCCCCCCCCCGCACTTAAAGAGCCACACACACACTCCAGCTTCGGACCGCCGGACCAGGCCACTAGCTAACCAGTTCTCAGGCCTCTAACATGGCCTGTGGACCACTTTGTGCACATCCCTATATTCATTCTTTCTGACCGATTCAGAGCAGCTTAAATCATTTTTTAAAATTAATAATCCTTTCCCAGAGGGGCTCACAATCTTTAAATCTATATCTATATCTATATCTATATCATGTACTTGGTCCTCCTCAGGCCAGTGAAGGGGCCTTGCTGCTTGCCTCACCCTCTGCAGCAGCCTGATGGCAATGGCTGTGGAGGAGCACTTCCTTTTGATTCTACTCCAAACTATTTTTTCAAAGGAACACCTCAGCAGTGCTCAAGGTCGGACTCTCGCGTGGAAGCAACCTACAGTCTTTCCATGATTCTGCAAATAAATGCAAGCAATGAATGCTGGATTATCATACAAAAATGTACACTTAATTTGGGGTAGAGAAGAAAGACTTACTCAGCATTTTTAATGTGTAGGCAGGGGCGTAGCTATAATTGAGCAAAAGGGTTCAAAGAACACGGGCCCCCAGCTCCTGAGGGCCCTCCAGATCCATCCCTCTCTATTATCTTCATTATCTCTCTCACTCTGGGGGGCCTCCAGAGAGAGGGATGAACATGGGCCCCCTCTCCCCTCAATACACCCCTGTGTGTAGGGGAATGGCTGTTTTGGACACATAGTCCATTATTCTCTGCATTTGAAGATGTCATCAACTTGGATTTGGTGAACAAGCGGAGGAGAATGGAACAACTTCATTTTGCAAAATAACTGTGGTTTCTCTCTCTCTTTGTTCTATTACAAAACCAAAGAATGGCTTAGATTAGAAATGAGTCATGGTAAATAACATTAAACAACAAATCAGGGGGAAGTTGTGCCAAAGTTTTTTGTTTGTTTTTAGGAAGCCTTTGATATTATACATCTCACAATGACTCCCTTTCATTTCTTACTGGCTCATTTCAAGTGACGTCTGATCAAATCCTACTAAGTTTGCCCTTTTATTGAGCACTGCACACTTGAATATCTCTGACCTAAGATGAAAACAAATAGAATAATAACCATTGGGAACAGCCACCAGTTCTCCAAGCAAGAGTTTCCCTAGCCTCCTCCTCTCTCCCCCACCATCCAAATCTCAGCAGCTGAAAGTGACCACCCTTTTTCCTGGGGAGTCAAATCCATGCTTGGAGCCGAAGTGCTAAAGAACAAAATGAACAATTAAATTAAAGGGAGAACCTTAGTGCACACTCATTTCAGAGGACTGGCAACCAACTGCAACCCATCACACAAGGCGCATACTAGAGGTTACATGAAAGACACGTCTCACAGTCTCCCAACTTTTTTTTTAAATGAAAAGCAGCCTTGGGGGGCTGTGATATTCATATTTGAATTCTCTCTCTCTCTCACACACACACACACATGCATGCAAGCACGCATGCACACACACATACACATCATCAGTACTATAAAAAAACTGTACCTGAGGCTGCAATCGTCTGCACACTTAACTGGGAGTAGGCCCCACTGAACACAGGGGAATGTGCTTCCAAGTAAAGAGGCGTAAGATTCTACTTTTCTTGCCATAAAAACCCAACAGTTATTTTAAATGAAAAGCATCGTACTTACTAAAAGCTGGAAGTGCTCTGCATTCTGCTTATTTGTCTAGAGGTGCCCCCCCCCCCACTTTGCGCAGACTTCTTACCTTATTTCACTCTCCCATGCCTTTGGCTATTATTCATGCAGAACATATGGAGCACTATATAAATCCAAGTTGCTGCTGATTGTACTTAAAAGCCATTTTATTATTTTGCCTGTTTAGCTTCTGCCTGTTTACTTTTCCCTGGAATATTTCTAGCTTTGCAGCAGACGTTGCCTGCTCCAAGCAAGTTTGCTTTCATTTTACTTTATTTTATTCCCCTTCCATCTTCTTCATTATCTGTGGGTTGGTGGGGTGGTTGGTTGGTCCTGTAACTCAGGATCTGTAATTTTGGTGATAAAGAAGTGCAGGATTCAAAATAAAAGCTATATGTCACAGAAAACAACAGAGTGATTTGGACTTACACCTTTCAGTTCAATTGCTTGATATCCAAATGGTGGGTTGGAAAAACAGGTTGCTTACCTGTAACTGGTGATCTGGTAGAGATCCGTTGATATCCATTAAAATGGGTTCTGCGCCTGCACGGAAGTCTCTTGGCGTCGAGTTTCTTAGCTCCTTTTCGGCACCTGCGCCCCACCCCACATGACCACGTGGCTATTTAAGGCGGGAGGAAGCGCAGGCAGCTCAGTTCCTTGGAGACTGCCGAAGCAGTCAAATAGATGGTAAATTCTACTGGAGAGACCCACGGTCCACTGCAGAGGGGAGGTTCAGGAGGGTCTAATGGATATCAACAGATCTCTACCAGATCATCAGTTACATGGTGAGCAACATGTTTATCTGGTACGGGATCTGTTGAATCCATTAGAATGGGTGTTTAGTTAGCTCCAAAAGGGGGAGGGAGCAGTGGATTATTGTAACACCCTTTTGAGGACACGTCTCCCAAAGTTCTCCTCTGCTGCGGAGTGCAGGTCAATAGCATAGTGCTTCACAAATGGTTCTTCCGAAGACCAGGTAGCAGCCTTACAAATATCAGAGAAGGAAACCCCCAACAGGAAAGTTGCGGAAGTGCCAAATGCGCTTGTGGAGTGTGCCTTGATAGATTTTGGGGCCGGTACTTTCTGTATTGAGTAGGCCAGGCAAATGGTTTCCATATCAAATGGTTTCCACCAGCCAATGAGAGAGACGTTGTCTGGATAGCACCTGTCCCATAGTAGAGCCCTTATATGACACCAGGAGCTTTTTCGTCTTTTGGAATTCTTTAGTCCTGGAGAGATAATATAGTAGAGCCCTGCGGACATCCAGGGAGTGGAGAGCTTTCTCCAAAGGCGTGGAGGGAAATCTGAAGAAAGTGGGCAAAACTATGTCCGGGTTGACATGGAAATCTGTAACTATCTTAGGCACAAAGGTGATATCTGGACATAGGAGGATGTTTTCCGGGTAGAATCAAGCATATGGCACATCCATACCAACCAACCACCCCACCAAACCACAGATAATGAAGAAGATGGAAGGGGAATAAAATAAAGTAAAATGAAAGCAAACTTGCTTGGAGCAGGCAACGTCTGCTGCAAAGCTAGAAATATTCCAGGGAAAAGTAAACAGGCAGAAGCTAAACAGGCAAAATAATAAAATGGCTTTTAAGTACAATCAGCAGCAACTTGGATTTATATAGTGCTCCATATGTTCTGCATGAATAATGAATAATGAATAATGAGCCCCTGGTGGCGCAGTGGTAAAACTGCTGCCCTGTAACCAGAAGGTTACAAGTTCGATCCCGACCAGGGGCTCAAGGTTGACTCAGCCTTCCATCCTTCCGAGGTCGGTAAAATGAGTACCCAGAATGTTGGGGGCAATATGCTAAATCATTGTAAACCGCTTAGAGAGCTCTGGCTATAGAGCGGTATATAAATGTAAGTGCTATTGCTATTGCTATACGGAGGGCAGTCAGTTCATTCACCCTGTGAGCAGTGGTGATAGCCACTAAGAAGGCAGCTTTTAAGGACACATGTCTAAGTGAAGCCGAACTCATTGGCTCGAACGGTGGTTCTGTTAGAGCAGAGAGGACCAGAGAGATGCTCCAAGGTTCCACAGGTTTGTGTATAGGAGGGTAGAGATTCGTAAGTCCCTTCAAAAAACTTTTACAGGAGGGATGGGAGAATAACGTCCTACCATCCCAGCCCAGATGTCAAGAAGAGAGAGCCGTTAGGTGCACCTGTATGGATACATTAGACAACTGTGATGTCTTCAGGCTTGTCATGTAAAGCAAGACCTCTCAAATGGTGGCCTGTTTGGGATGGATCCGTGAGTCCATGTGTAAACCGCAAACCACTTCCACTTGCTGGCGTAGTTCTCACCTTGTAGATAGTTTACGTTCATTCAGCAGGATATTTTTAGCAGGTGATCCGCCACGCTGTCAGTTGCAATGTGAGAACTTCGGGATGTAACACTCTGCCGCCCTCTTGAATCAGTAGGTCTGGGCAGTTCGGAAGTCTTTGGTAAGCGTGAGAAGTCAGTTTGGGTAAATGTGGAAACCATGCTTGGTGCAGCCACCATGGTGTGATCAAGATGCTAGGTGCACCTGTATGGATTCATTAGACAACTGTGATGTCTTCAGGCTTGTCATGTAAAGCAAGACTTCTCAAATGGTGGCCTGTTTGGGATGGATCCGTGAGTCCATGCGTAAACCGTAAACGGCTTCCACTTGCTGGCGTAGTTTCACCTCGTAGATAGTTTACGTTCGTTCAGCAGGATATTTTTAGTAGGCGATCTGCCATGCTGTCAGTTGCAATGTGAGAACTTCGATATGTAACACTCTGCCGCCCTCTTGAATCAGTAGGTCTGGGCAGTTCGGAAGTCTTTGGTAAGTGTGAGAAGTCAGTTTGGGTAAATGTGGAAACCATGCTTGACGCGGCCACCATGGTGTGATCAAGATGCACTTTGCGGGAGCATTTAAGAGACGAGCTATTACTCTGCTCACAAGTGGTAAGGGGGGGAACATGTCCGTATGATGGAGTGACCAGTCCAGTTGGAACGCATCCCCCAGAGAACGTGGATCATGTCCTGCTCTAGAGCAGAACAGTCTGCACTTCACATTCTGTGTTGTAGCGAAGAAGTCTATCTGAGGATGACCCCAGAGGTTGAAGATTCTCCAGAGGTAACGGTCGTTCAGTTCCCACTCATGTCGGTCCATTTAGAACGAGCGGCTGAGACCGTCCGCTCGGACATTGTCTGATCCCTTGATGTGCATTGCTACTGGTGTTATACTGTGCTTGATGCACCAATGCCAGATCTGAATGCTCAGTGCACAGAGCGATCTGGAGACAGTGCCCCCCTGCCTGTTCAAGTAAGCGATAGCAGTGGTGTTGTCCCATTGCAACTGAACTACTCTGCCTCGTAACATAGCAGGAAGGCCTTCATGGCTTGAAAAACCACTAACAACTCCAGAAAGTTTATGTGCAGTTGGCATTGACTGCATGTCCAAAGCCCCTGAGTTGTGGCAGTATTGCAATGACTGCCCCAACCTTGTAGAGGGGCATCCATCGTGACCCAAATCGATGGGGGTTGTGGTTGAAACGGCACTCCTCTGAGTAGGTTGGAGGGTCGTGTCCACCAGGACAGCGATTGAAGGATCAGTGCTGGTAACAGTAGAAGCTTTGTGGGGCTGTCCCGGAGCAGATTGAAGGAGGACAGGAACCACACCTGCAGTTTCCTCATTTTCAAGTGTGTGTACCACACAGTAGACCTGCAAGAAGCCATCAGACCTAATAGCCGTTGTATGTGCCACGCTGTTTGAGACGGCGCGACCTGAAACTCCTGAACCAGTGATGCCCGAAACCGGTCTTCTGGGAGAAACACCCTGCCCACCGTGGCATTGAGCACAGCCCCTATGAACGATATGGTCGGCACCGGCGTCAGGTTGGACTTCTTCCAATTGACGTGTATTCCTAGGTCCTGGAGGAGGCTTAACATGTACTTTATCTGAGAAAGTAACTCTTCTTTGTTTGTTGAGGACAGCAACCAGTCGTCTAGGTACGGGTACAGTTTCAGACCCTTTGTTCTCAAATGGGCGACCACCACCGCCATGCATTTGGTGAACACATGGGGTGCCATGCAAAGTCCGAACGGCAGAACTTGGTACTGGTAAACTGAGGTCCCCATGGTGAACCATAGATATTTCTGAAAGGAGGGCTGGATTCCTATGTGAAAGTAGGCATCCTTTAAGTCTGATGTCACAAGCCACCTCTCGTGATGGAGAAGAGGTAGGATGTCCTGTAACATTGTCATTTGATACTTTTTCACATGGATGGACTTGTTTAGATGTCGTAAGTCCATAATTGGTCGAATCCCGCCATCCTTCTTTGGTATCTGGAAGTAACGGGAGTAGAATCCCTCCCGTCGACTTGCCCATCACACTGGTACTATAGCCTTTTTTTTGAAGGAGTTCCTGAACTTCCTGAAGTAGGGCTGTCGTTGCTGTTGTGAAGCGTATGCCCCTGAAAGACGGTCGGGTCTTGAATTCTATCGCGTAACTGGAAGTCACAATCCTCAAGACTCACCGATCTGATGTTATGTTGCGCCATGCTTTCGCATGACTTGCCAACCTGATAGTGTTGGTGGCTAGTAAGGCCAGCTGTGAGATGTTGTAGGCCAGAAGTAAATCCTCCCTGGTGTTGTGGGAGGGAATGCAAGGGGAAGTCCCAGGTAGTTGCGATGGGCTGTTCTGCGCTTCAAAGGGGCTGTTTGTTTTCGTCTGCCTGTTTATTGCATTGACCGGAGGAAAATTGGCCCTTCTGTTGCATTGGCCGTTTATTGAAGGGTTGGAAAGACTTATGGAAGTCTCTCTGGTCCTGTTGCTTGAATGATGACCGCGGTCGGTAATAGGACTGCTGTTTATTCCTGTAGGAGGTTGACTGTGAGGTAGCAGATGTAAAGGTCTTAGCAGTAAATTTAGACTTCTTCATTTTTTCCATGGTGGCATCCGTCTCCTCTGAAAAAAGTCCCTTACCATCAAAGGGGAGTCCTTCTATTTTGTCTTTCATATCTTGTTGCAGGGCGGCAGACCATAACCAGGCATGACAATGAAGGGTGATAGCCGCCGTAATGGATCATGATTCCAATTCTGCCAAGTGTTTAGCCGTACTTAACTGCTGACAGGTAAGGTCACCAGCTTGCTGTAACGTTTTACGGAAGCAGTGTTTCAGTTCCTCTGGAGACAGTGTATCCAAGTCTTTTTCTAAAGCTTCCCAGATACAATAGCTATACTTAGCCATACAGGCCGAATGGTTGGCCACCTTAACCAATAGACAAGATGTGGAATATAATTTCCTGTCCATCACATCAAGTTTCCTGCCCTCTTTGTCCATAGGGGTGGTATGTTGCTGTCCAGATCTGGAGGAAGTAGCACAGTCGATAACTAAGGAGTTTGGGACTGGGTGCTTAAACAGGTAAGTATTATCCTGCTCCTGTACTCGATACAGCCCCTCAAGCCTTTTTGATGTAGGTGTAGATGTATGAGGCACCTCCCATGCACATTGTGCTGCATTTGAAATGATGGGCAATAAGGGAAGTGCAATCAGTTGTGCTGATTGAGACTGGTGCATAAAATTGTAGACTGGCTTGTCTATAGTCTTAAGCTGTGAGGTGAGATCCAGGTCCAGTGCATTAGTCTCACATGGGAATGGTAAGCTTTCAGTTCTTCCATTGGTGAAACATGGGAAGGTGTAGCCACATCTGGCGACGGATCCAATTCCACTGTCTCAGTGTCGGACTCAAAATCCGACAAACCATGGTGGCTGTCCTCGGAAGCAGGATCGGAAAGTGTATGGTGCGTTGGTAGCTTCGGAGATACACTCGTGGGGACGAAGGAGCAGGCAGAACATCTGTTTGTGACCATGTTGATGTGGAGATTTTCGAAGAAGGCTGAGTAGCCACTGAGGCAGTACGGGTTCTTGTTTGAGTGCCCATACTGGAAAAGAATTTTTTAGGAGGAGGTGGAGGAGCAGACAACTCTGGTGTAGAAGGTCGTCTTCTCCGCCATGCTCGGTCTTCTTGGAAGTCATATGTAGCACCAGGCGACACTGTACCTGGCAACGCCATTTCCCGTGATGGGGACACATGGTGACTGAAGCCACATGTGTGCCAAGGAGTTGATGCAGTGAGCTGCGCGGCGGTGAGCATCAACTCCTTGATGCGCGGCGGTGAGCATCAAGAGTGTGCCAGCAGCACACTCTTCCGAATATGGAAATCCCTGGAATGTAGAAGGTGTACCAGTGGTTGAGTCCAACATCTTCAGAAACGGATCTAGAGGCGGGGCCTCAACGTCCTCTACATCAGCATCCTCTAGTGTAAAGGTCATAGGAGCACAGAACCTAGGGGTTACCGTGGTGATGTTTGTAGGAGTGTTAAGAGCAGACACCTGGACATCTTCCTTCAATGTCGATGGTGAACGAATAGGGGTCGGTGCAGGCACTAAGTCCTTAGTCTTTGGTATCGAGAATGTTAATGGCATCAGCGTCGATGTGGAAGCCATCGGTGGGTCCATCGAAGCAACTCCTAATGTCTCCTTCGACGCCGACATCGATGTCAAAGTCTCCAAATCTCTCAATGTCGAGTGCACAAAACTGTAGATATCGACGTCGTCGCTATTGGGAAAGGTTCAGGTCTTGGTGTCGAAGCGGTTGGCTCATTTGACATCGAAGCGGTTGGACATGTCAGCATCGAGTGAAGTGCTGGCTCCGGCATTGGAGGTCCTGACTGCATTTCAGATGAACGCACTTTCGATGTCAAGGGAATCTTGACATCCTGAGCTGATCCCGGTGAAGGAGTCAATTCCGATAGGGCTTCTTCTTTTTGGTGGAGCCAGTCGGAGATGCCATTTTGTCACCTGGCCTTTTTGAGGACTTAGGGGCCTTAGCATGGGGCATCGAAGTTTTAGACTGAGCCAAACCCAGGTCCTTTGAGCCACGTGGCTGAGGTGATTTGGCCGCAGAGGAGGGTGCAGCCAACACATCATCGTAAAGAGAAGCGCATAGACGGAGCTCTCTATTTCTCCTCGTTTGTTTTGAAAAAGACTTGCAAATCGTACAGGCTGAAGTTATGTGGGCCTCACTCAGACACAGCAAACATAAGCTGTGGCGGTCTTGAGAGGGCAATTTAGTGTTGCATTTAGTACAGCATTTAAAGTTTTTCTTTCCCTTCGGGGCATCCATTTTACTCACAATCCAAGGTTCGTTGCTGAGAAATCAGTCCGATCTTTCATTGTGTTGGAAGGGTTAGAGAAAATAAAAACAATCACAGTCTGGGTCAACAGGAGAATAAGCAGTCCAAATCAGTAGGCAAAGAACAGTCCAAAGTCAGTCCATAGTCAAAAGCCAGTAGAAGTAGAGTAGAAAAAGCCAAGGAAAAAACACAAAGGAGCCACAGAAACCGAGTGATCCCTACGGCGGTCGCAAAGGAACTGAGCTGCCTGAGCTTCTCCCACCTTAAATAGCCACGTGGTCATGTGGGGTGGGGCGCAGGTGCCGAAAAGGAGCTAAGAAACTCGACGCTGAGAGACTTCCGCGCAGGTGCAGAACCCATTCTAATGGATTCAACGGATCCCGTACCAGATCTACCAGTGTGTCGAGGGAGGGACATTTTGTAGAGATGTCACCAGGCTGCCAGTAATAGCTACCAGGGACAAAACAATAGAAGGGGCTATCGTGGCTTTCCTTCCAGCTCAGGGGGACTGCCAAGTGGCAGGTTCAAAACAAAAATCAAAGCCTATCCAATGCCCCCTTTTATGAAACATTTGGGAAACACTGTGATGTCTGTTTTCTGGATTATCATATTAAAATTTGATGAGACTTATTTTTAAAAGGAAGCTGTGAATTCAAGAGCGAAGGCCAAGTTAGCAATGACACAAGAGACTTGTGAGCAGACGTTCAGCACTTGCTTGTTTGTCTGAAATGCAGCTGGCGGGGGAGGGCGGTGCTGTGAATATGATCGGAGCAGTAGTAGGGGAAGGGATGCTTAACCTTTTCCATCCAAGGCATTTTTCACACCCCAAGCTTTACCACAAGTTTACTGCGGGGTTTACTGCAAGTTCAAAGTTGCAAAAAAAAAAAAAAAAAGATGCAAAAAATGGATTTGTTTACCCTGGAAATAAATCGGGCTGCACTCTAATGTGTAACGAAAAACCGGAATTGTGTGTTAAATGCTCCCCGATAGCTTGCAGGGACTTCAGGATATAGCTGGCCGATATGTGAACTCACAACCTCCATTCCAGAGAAGATGCAAGCTAAAAGCTCTGTGTTGAAAACACCCTGGTCATTCTTCTGATCCAAATCTCTCACTCACATGCTTTTTCCCCACAGAGAAAAAGTAACAGAGACCCTGTATCTTTTCCTGCAGGTGGGAAAGCAGCTGGGTTACAATTCAATCTGAAAACATTTTGCAAGGAAAAGGTAAAGCACCTCTTCTGCTGCTGCTCTGGATCAAAATTCACATCGATCCACAACTGCATTCTGGTTAATTAAAAAAATAAATGTTGGGAGACTGCTCCTGCCATCTCCCACATTTATTTTGGCCAAATTAGCATTCAGAATGGTTTCAGTGACTTTGAAGGTAAAGGTAAAGTGTGCTATCGAGTTGGTTTTGACTCCTGGTGCCCACAGAGCCCTGTGGTTGTCTTTGGTAGAAAGCAGGAGGGGTTTACCATTGCTGTCGCCCGTGCAGTATGAGATGATGCCTTTCAGCATCTTCCTCCTATATCGCTGCTGCCTCATATAGGTACCAGTGGGGATTCAAACTGGCAACCTTTGGCTTGAAAATCAAGTCATTAGGGGCTATGATAGACAAATCCATTCTGCAGTCAAACTGTCAAAGCCTTGCTCTGTTTGCTTCCCCTCTGCAGATTGGCTCAGACCTTAGGGGAAGGGATGCTGAAGAGTCAGGTTTGAGTGAGAGTCTTCTCTGCATTCAGATAAGTATCTATAACTACCCTGCATGATTTAAGGCAGAATTAATATTGGTCTAGCATTTTAAAAAGCCATTTCGTAAAGCAAAATGGTGTCTCCCAATTCTGCCTCCTATTCAACAATAACACACATAGATGCTCTACACACAATCCATGTGTAAAGCCTGGGAGGGTACTGCGGGGAGATCACTCACCCCACAGATGAGGAGCCGCTCATTGCTGGGTGGCCGGATCGGCTGCCCACATGACTATCGGCTCCATCACTGAGTCTTTAGGGGCTGGAGGGATCAGGGGCTGCCCGGCCCCCAGAAGTCCCAAGATACCCCACACAAATGCATGGGGCATCCTGGGGAGACCCCCGACACTGGGAGGCTCATTTTAGCCTCCTGGCAGGGGTCTCCTCATGAGTCGCCATGGCACAGAGCCACTTCTTTGGCGGGCTAGCCCCCAGGGAACCATCGGGTTCGCCAACGAGCCTGGTGGTTCTCACGATGGGGGGAAAAACGGGCTGGGCTCCTTTTCTCCCACTGTGAGAATAGCCTCATTGATTTACTACTGTTATTCTCCTGCTTATGCCCATGAGAATATTTAGTCTCATGAGCCTCGTAGTATCTATGGTGGCATACATGTGTTGGCTTATGCCACAACATATTTGCTAGACTTAAATAACAAATGTTACAAGGTTTTTGTTGCTACTGTTGTTTTGCTACAACAGACTAACACATTTATTGCTCTGGAATGCCTGCACTAACTTGAGAATTAGACAGCCAAGGCTCCTGTTTCTGACAGTTTGAATCAACACAAAATTCCATTATAAAAGAGGAGAGGTATAGGAGTGAATGGAGCAGTTCCTAGTTACAGGTACATAGGGTGTCCTAGCAATATTTCTTATGCAGAGATTTAATGAGGGGGTGTACTGACAGTGTGTACCTATGAATTTCATTCCATGCTTATACCAAATTTAAAACTGGAGTTTTAAACCAAAGTTTTAAGCCAAACATTTTTAAATTAAGGCTTACATTTTGGTGCCAGTGTTTCAATGTGGCCACTGGCATCTGTCTATCACAAAATAAACACCCACCAACACTTAAAATTTCAATATTCCACATATCAGGTTTCCATACCTTTCTTTACAAAATGAAAATAGGAAACCAGCTTTTGCCTTGAAAATTAGTTTCCACTCCATTCCAGCCCCTGTTAGCAAGAGATATTTCCACACCATGAAATGAGTCCCAGATTGGCTTAAACCAAGAGTTCCAAGGACCAAATTCATGATGTGCAGAACAAAGACCAAGATGACAAGTGGCTTGTGATGTTTCCAGGGCAAGCAACCAATCATCCTCCCTCCAACTGGCACATTGTCCCGTGTTTTCTGTTGATACACATCACAAAAATCAACCTCACTAGGCCACTGCATTAAGCCAGTAAAAGGCCAACTTCATTACATGGGGGAAAGGTGCTGTAAAACTTTGGGATTGAGTCTGTATTTCTCAGGGAGCAGCTCTGGACTTGTAGCAGAACAAGCTGGCCATTGTGTTATTTCATTTTCAATAATGAAAATGTAGTGTCATGTGGTTTTATGGCCAGGAACCATAGTGGACTTGACAGGGTCCTTTATCAATGTATTATTGTGTTCAGTGTTACTAGGTACTGCTGATGATGTATGGTTCCTTCCACATCCCCATTTCAAGCTCTACAGTGCACACATATTGCTGTTAGAGCACTCTTGGGAGCACCATTTGGGAAAGAAATTGTTTGGGAGCCTACATACCAAAGTAGTTAAAGTCAGTGAATTGCACTAAGGGGGAGAGATTGAGAGAGAGAGGTCCATTGGTTTTACAAAAATAATCACATGAAAATAATACTCTGAGCTCTTACCATGATAACAGGAGGAGTTCACTGTGTGTCTCTATAGGCCAGAGACTAGTGACAGATTTGCTTTCAGACAACTGGGGGGAAACATCGATTTCACTAAAGGTAACTCAATATCTGTCTCTTTCCAGCAGTGACAAATTGTGACAGTATGAATCAGCCTTTTTTAAAAGGCCATGTCAGTCTTTACTAGTGGTTGGTCCCAAATTCGTTCCACCCCACCTCCCTTTCTGCAGAAGAGTTTTCTGCTCAACATAGTGCTGAGCGAACATATGATACTCCCACTGATCCAAGCACATCCCTAAAATGCCATCACTTAAGCCTTGCAGTTGCTGGCTGTTGTGGTTCAGGCTTTCAGCAGCCCCACTTAGGGGTGTGCCTAGTGTTCAGCTTGATGCTGAAAGCCCATTACTCACATTTCAGCTGCACATGTTTTTATAGTTAAGCACAGAAAAGCTGCCCCAGCCAGCTTTTACATCACTGTAAAAAGGTACAGCAGGAGCCCTGTTCTCCTTTACAACTGGTGCTTATATCCTAAGTTCTCAAATTGTGACTTGGGACGACCCCTGGAGAGAATCATAAGACACCTACATGGGGTTTACAAGTGCTGAGAGCAATCAACCGCTTCTTTCTCTTTCAATGGAAAATCTGCAAAGAAGAGGAGGAGGAAGGAATTGCTTCATTCCTGGATTAAGGCCAATGCCTGTCCTGTCCTTCAGGTGAGAATAGCCCTGGTAAAGCGGTGGGGAGAACAGTCCTGTAACGCTTGTGCAAATGTCAGGAGGGTGGCAGGAAAGCCCCCATTGGGATTTGGCAGGTCATTCTGGTGATGACTCAAAGGTAAGCCTTCTCTGTAGCTGCCCCAGAGCCGTGGAATGCACTTCATGCTAAGATTAGAGCTGCTCTATCCCTGTTGACTTTTCGGAAACAACTAAAGACACATCTCTTTAACCAGACTTTTTGGCTATCTAGTAGTTTTTAATGGGCAGCTATTTCAATTTGAACTCTGTGTGTGTGTGTGTGTGTGTGTGTGTGTGTGTGTGTGTGTGTGTGTAGGTTTGTTTGTAGTAAACCACCTAGAGACTTTGGTAGTGGGTGGTATACAAACGTGAGAGAGAGAGAGAGAGAGAGAGAGAGAGAGAGAGAGAGAGAATTAAATCCCCCCTCTCCCGACTTCCAGGTAGCATCAGCAAGCTCCCAGGCTGGATGCTTTAGTCAGTCTTTTTGTCTTGTTTTTGTAGGGACTCAGCAAACCCCAGTGACACTCCACTGTCTTCTTTGTTGTCTATGTGTAGAAAAGAAGGGGGGGAGGCTCTTCAGGGGGCAATCCTTTACTACTGATAATCAATAGAGAGCGGTGGCGCACCCACTATTGGACAGAGGAGCAAATGTCCCTGGGCTGCAAGGATCTGAGGGCCACCATGAAACTCCCTTGCCCCTCCCTAAGGGCACCCCTCATCCCTCAGTACGCCCAGCCAAACAAAGCACTTGCCAGCTGGGAGCAAGAGATGTGGCCTCTCGCCCACTCCCATTTGGTGCGTTGTTTGCTGGCTGAGTGTCCTCCCCTTGCTCAGAGAGAGCAAGGGAGAGAAAGAAAGCACTAAGCCAGTAAATGAAGTGAGTGAAACCAGCTGGGAGTGAGTGAAGGGCCGCGGGTTCCTGCTTCCCAGTGCTGGCCATTCCCCCCTCATTGGCGAGTGCCTGGTGCCAACACAGAGGGGTGTTGTGCCTGGTGAGTGCCTGGTGCCAAGCCTGCTAGCCCCTGATGGAGAGGAAGGAAGGAGCCTGGAGGGAAAGAAGGTAAGATGGACGAAGGAAAGATTGGTCAATGCATTATTGAGGGATTCATCCCCAAATCAGAAAGCTGTTCTGCCTGAATGCAATATAAGTATTGCCACACAGAGGTTGGCATGACCTGGCTCTGAAGGGCTACAGTGAAGTGGGATGTAAGAGAAAATTTGGGAGACCTGTAATAAAGAGTTTGATTTGAAATCTTGGGCTTCTGTCTGCAGAATATGCAGCATAGGACTATGGACAGGGAGTAATGTAGACTGCCTGGTGATATAAATGAATCAGCCCACACCTTTCCCTTTGGCTAAGTCTTCCCCGCCCAGGAATGGAAATGTCTATGCCCCTCCTGCCTTATACTGAATTTGTTGGAAGTGAAGGACTATATGCTGTCTCTTGTCTCAATGACATGGGAGGACAGACTAGTGAGTCAGAGGGCTAGAGGGTCAAGACATTGGTCATCCCTTCTCTACTGCTCTGACACTATCCCTTTGGAATGTAGATTGCTACTCTCAGGGACTAACTTGCTTCCTTCCTGTTTTGCACTTCCTCCTTCCTTTCTCTTCCTGTTCCTTCTACCTTGCAACATGCAAGCTCCTCTCCCCCGCACCATTTTTGCAGAGATGCAGAATCCATCTGCATCCAACTAGCTAGCTAGATTAGAGATCCTAACTCCTCACTTTCCGATCTAGAATGGAGTTCTCTAATAAATACCATTTATATTGATTTGAAACTATGCACTGGCTCGAAGTTACTTTACTCTCAGCATACGCACATGCCTACTAAATTCCGCTGTGTTGTGCCGCTGTGTGCTCTGCTATAATGAAAAAGGGTTTCTCTTACCAGAGAGAATTCCCAACAGAATTAGACCCTTGTTCCATCTCTCTCAGTATTGTCTGCACTAACTGGCAGCGTTTCAGGCAGAGGTCCTTCCTAGAGATTAAGCCTGCATGAAAAGCATGTGCTAGAGCCTCTTAAAAGCATGTGCCACCCTCTCTACAAGCTGGGTTCAAGTATCTAGGTGTAACCTTCCTTCATTTACTTTGTTCTAGTATAAGTACCTACCCAGTGGAACCTGGGGCTCCAGTGTAAATGCCTGAGTAGTCATCTCCCCCACCCCTTCACACACCTGAATCCAGGGGGTTGTGTTAATCAACTTCCTGTGCCTGCTCTTCTCTAATACAAAAATTGAGAGCATTGCAATAAGGGGATTCTATCAGGTGGCAGAAACCAGTCCATGTAATTCATTGGATCTTTGCAGCTCAGCCAGTAGAAACTGCAGAGTGGGGTTCCAATGCTGAGAATTGCTTAAGGGCTTCATTTCTCGGCACAAATTTCTACAAAAAAGGGAGAACCTACCCACGTGCGATTTCAGTCAATAGCAATTGTAGAACAGGATTCTATCAACAATGCTTAGCAAACCCTGCCTTAAAAAACAAAGCCCTCTGATGAAGTCCTTCCTACTGACTTTTAAACAGCTCATTAAGAAATAAACCGATTTCCAACCTTACCTATCCATCCCGTCCCCTGAGACCCATACTCAGGATGACCCAAGAGCCAAGCTAGGGGGCACTGAGAAAGAGTCACAAACAACAAGAAGCCGTTTTCTTTCTTTATATATATATAATAAACTCACACAATTAGACATGGAACATAGTTTCATCATCATATCTCCCATTTCAGCAATACAGTCCCTTTATGGCATGAGTCTACTACCTGTTACTACCATTAGATGGCTGCAGCTTACATGTGTCTAAAAGTACAAAAGTAAACTATAGGAAGGCGGGGGGTTAGCACTCCCTTTAAAATGATCTTTAGTACCCATTAAGCCCAGTCTACAGATTCTTATATGCAACAGAGAGATGCAAGCTGTTGAGCATGAAACTCTCCACACATTCACTCGCCAGACTTCTAGTTGATGCCTATTTTGCAAGTTAGACTAAATTTAGACACGGGGCTCAAATTCTGTATCCACAATGGTCTCACATCTTTGGCTGAGGCCAGAGTCCAGATATTCAGCACTTAATACGCATGCCCCAGTAAGATTACCAACTGGATGCCGTGCTCCTGGGGCAAAAATCAAGTGATGTAACCAGCAAAAGCAGTCTTTCTCTCTCCTTCAGTGACAGATGTCTGGAGCCTGAGACAGAATTCTTTAAAGCCAGGAAAGAATCTGGACGGCATAAAATAAAAGCTGTTGTCTGTTACAGAATTGACCCAACGCACCCTTCCTAACAAGATAACCATAACTTTTGAAAATCTGATTTCCCATTCATTCCATCGGTGAGAAGCACTTCCTTTGTCTCCATCTCCTTCACAGCAGGGGAGCCATGCTGATGAAGTATCATCAAATTGTCAGTTCCCACTGTGAAAAAAACCCTGACAATCCCAAACCCATACTGCTCGCTGGTTAGCTGCATGGATGCCAGTGAGTGATATTTCTTCAAACTTGTTCTTTCCTTCTCTGCTCAAAAGATATGGTAGAAGTGGTGGTAAAACAAAAAACAAAAGACAAGAAGTTCTGGAAATTTTCCATGACTAGGAGAATTAATTTTTTTAAGGCAACGTTTTGTTTGAAAGGGAGGAATATATGCAATAGAATTAAGTGACAAGTTAAATGTATATGGAAAGGTCAGGTGGGTTCTCTCATACAATTCTCAGCATTGTTTATTCAGAAGAAAGCCCCACTGAGTACAATAGGACTTACTCCCAAGTGTGCATAGGAGTGTTGCCTTAGCCTCACTTGAAGAAAACCACAGTATCTATGAAACATCCTATATAATAAAAGGCTAAGTGAGTGGCCGTGGCTTTGGAACGTTGGGGATCTGCGTCCCTGCCTCCCTGGGCTGTTCTGGGCCTGCGCGAAGCGCAGGCCCAGAAGAGCCCAAGGGACACAGGACCTCAGACACCAGTGTCCCACAGCCACGGGCGGCCATTAGCTGGTGTGTGGCGGCGGGGGAAAGTGGCCGAGGCGGCGGCAGAGCCGCCGCCTCAGCCATGAGCTGCGGCACGGCGAGAGGAGGCCGAGGCAACCAGAAGCGGCCGCCCTGAAAAAGGCGAGGGCAATGGCGGCGGGGGAAGACCGAGACGGGGGACAGGGAAGCTGGGCGAGGTGGCGGCGAAGCCGCCAACGAGGCCCCCGCCCGCTCACAGCCGTCGCCGCCGCCTGCTCACCCGCCCTCCCAGCTGCCCAAAATGAAGCTGGGCGAGGTGGCGGCGAAGCCGCCAACGAGGCTCCCGCCCGCTCACAGCCGCCGCCGCCTGCTCACCCGCCCTCCCAGCTGCCCAAAATCACCTTCCCCCGCCCGCTCACAGCCGTCGCCGCCGCCTGCTCACCCGCCCTCCCAGCTGCCCAAAATGAAGCTGGGCGAGGTGGCGGCGAAGCCGCCAACGAGGCTCCCGCCCGCTCACAGCCGCCGCCGCCGCCTGCTCACCCGCCCTCCCAGCTGCCCAAAATCACCTTCCCCGCTCCCCCCCCAAAAGATTAAGGGCCAAAATGGCCCATGAGAAGGTCGCCGCCCCCGCCTATCGCCCTCCCAGCTGTTGAAGACCACCTTACCCGCTCCAGCCCGAGGGAAAAGAGAGGAGCTCACGAGCAGAGCTCCTCTCTGTGCTAAATCACTGCTCAAACTGCCGCTATGGACGCAAAGGACGCCTATTGCGTCCATTGCGACAGTATAGGCAGCAGCTTAACACAGAGAATAGCTCTGTTTCCGAGTTCCTCTCTTCTCCTTCGGGCTGGAGCGGGTAAGGTGGGCTCCGGCAGCTGGGTGCGCGGGAGGGCGATAGGCGGGGGCGGCCACCTTCTCATGGGCCATTTTGGCCGTTATTCATCCACACCCCCCCCAAAAAAAGTAAAAGCAAAATAAGGAAGAACAAAAACAGAGAACAACAACAAAACAAAAAACAAAAAGAGAGAGGGGACAAGGGGGGGGGGAAGAGACAGAAAGAAAGAGAGAGATACAGAAAAGACGGGATAGAAAGCTAGCACCCGTTATCATAACGGGCTTAAAAATACTAGTACATAATAATGGCTATCATGATGCGCCGCCCACCGCCTGCGTAATGGTGCACCTCGGGGCTGATGTGGACTTCAAAGGCAGCCCCAACCTTGTTTTGAAGCTGTGATTGCAGAAACTGCATCTCCACAGAATCCCCAGTGTTGCAAATGGGGGAACCTCCAGAAATACAGCTTGTATAATTTCTGCCTCAAAACAGCATGCGTGTTGCTTCAAAGTTCACAGCAGCCTCAGGGTGGACCGTTACAGAGGTGGTAGGCTGCACATCATATCAGTCAACATCTACACTCATCCCAGAGCATAACATATACCAAATATTTTAGGTGATATACATTACGTAAAACCATTGATCAGGCTTGATGGAAAAGTTGCAAAGTTCTCAATTATATATAGAGAAAAGATCTGGTACTTTAAAACACACACACACACACACAGCACATTGAACAACAGAGCATTACAGGCCATTGAAACCATGTGTAAAGTCTGAATGTGTAACTAAAAAACCTGCATACTCTTACATAAGCAGAATTTGGTCCAATATAGGCTGAGGTCCTATTCAAACATTTGAGGTCTTAACCCTCGAAATTGGGAGTGGTGATAAAGACTCCTCAGCTTACTAAAAGCTAAACATTGTAAGGCAAAGTATTGTGAGTTTGCCTTGACATTCTGAGTTCAGCATGATCGGAGAATAAAGGAGAGGCTTCACAGTTGTTATGATGAGGTAAATGCACAGTGGGTTTCAACACTTGTTTTGAAGACAACTAGCTGCCCAAAGGCCAGCAGACAAGTGTCCATCCCCCTAACCTAATCTCTGTCGGCATGTTTAGCAAAGGAATCTAATAAAAAGAGGGGTTGCGCTGGTTTTCTTTGAAGTATCAAATGCCGCATGCTTTGCTGTGAGAGAACTTCACAAGGTAGTTCCTCCTGTGTTCCAGGCCAATAAAGATGAATTGCGCTCTCTAAGATCCAAGCAGGTTTGGATGGAAAGCCTTTTAAACAGAACCCCCTGAGGCTATTCACACATGCAAAACCAGGCTAAGGGAGCCCAGGCTGGTTTTGCACGCACATGTGAACATCCGGGATTGGGTCCACGGCAGCAAACCTTCCTATAGAACCACCCTTCAAAGGGTTAGAAGAGCGCGTGATCTCCTAACCCCATTTTTAAAATTGTGTGTCCAAAAAAACAGTTTAGCAGACTCAGGGAGGGGAGGAGGATCCCCATAATGCACCACACACTGGCATTATTGGAGCTCCAGGGGGCAGAGTGATGCACAGCGACGCATCCCAGCACCGCCACCCTAGGTGCTACTGGCAGCAGCTGGTGCTCATGTGGGCGGGTGATCCACCTGCCCAGGGACGTCAGATTGATCGTCTGCAGGGAGGTAAACTTTTTAGGGCTTCCTCCCCGCAAACCTGGTAGCCCTTTATCACTGCCCCCTATCCAGATTTGCTTTGCTTTGCTTTGCTACCACTTACCCCCATCACCAACTCACTCTCTCTTTCTTCCTCCATGCTTCTTAAAGATTGCAGTTGTCTGTTTCTCAGAATGCATGCCAATTCATGCCAATACACTGGTACATTAGAAAGTAAGACTTGGATAGGAAATGCCACTGTTCTCTTCAATTCCCAATAGAGTGGAAGAAGAAATTGTTGCCAGCCAGGACAGGCTCTTAAAGATTGTTTGGGTCAGAGAGTGTTCTGTGTGCTGCTGGCTGCGGGGAGAGGTTGTGAGGGCACATATGTTCTCTGCAGAACTGATACAAGCGTTGAGTTAGTTGTGGGCGCTGGACTCACACCATGCTCAAGGGATGAAGCTAGAGCAACAGCACAGACCAAAAGGACTTTTCAGGCCAAGGTGTGAAACAGAGTGTCAAGATGCAAAAGAAGAGGGGGGAAGTCAATATAAATCTGTATTAGTCTAGAACAGGACTGCACAGTGTCAGCCCTCCTGCTATGGATGTGCATGAATTGATTTCTTCAATTTGATTTGTGCCCAAATTGAATCACCCCTAATTTGTTTTGGGTCTGAATTTGACCCCCCGAATCACCCCAGATTCAATTTGTACCTGAATTTTCCAAATCCATATCGATTTGGATTGTTAAAAAGGTCCTGGGGCCAAAAGAGTGGGGTGGGTGGTAGTGCCCAATGGGTGGAAGCTACCACCCAAATTTCAAAGAAATTGGGCAAAGGGGTGATTTTTAAAGAATTTTTGAAGTTGGTGCATCTTTTAGCTTTCCCATAGGGAATAATGGGGATTTCCGCAGCTTTATAGCTCCACATGGGGGGGGCACCAGGGTGGCCCGGAGCAGGTTGTGGTGGATGGTAGTAGCCAATGGGTGCAAAGAAGCTACCGCCCATATTTCAAAGAAGTTGGGCAAAGGAGTCTTTTTTTAAAAAAATGGAAATTTGATATATATAGGAAATCCTACCAGAGAATCAACTCTCAGAACACCTCAGACATTGAAAACAACAAAACCCAGTGCCCCATAGGCTTGTGAGTTTGTTGTAGGGATGTGCACAAATCAATTATTTTGATTTGATTTGTGCTCCAAACAAATCACCCATTTTGTTTTGTATCCAAATCTACCCCCTTTAAATCACCCCAGATTCGATATGTATTTGCTTTGATTCAATGTGGGTTTGGACCAATTTGGACCACTTAACAAAGTCCTGGGGGCACCAGATTTGTATGGTGGATAGGTACCCATGGGTGCCACCTACCACCCAAATTTCAAGGCAGTGGGACACTTGCTTGATATTTAATGATTTTTTTTTAGTTTTTAATGATTTTGAACTTTTCTGCCATATGAAACAATGGGGATTCAAAGTTGCCATATCCTAACTCTAAAACGGATCCCCAGCTTTCTTTCTTTCTTTTTTAAAAAAAGCTAAACTCTAGCCCTTGTAGAAGTGGAGTTATGGAGCAAAATGTGCAATCATTATTTTTCAAGTGTTTGGATTCTTTGGTGTATAATAACTTTTCCTCATAATGAATCCCTATGAGGATTCATTGCACACCTTCATTTCTTCTGTTCGTTTTGACTGCTACTGGACAGTGCCAACTGTCAACTGCCATGTGCCAGCTACACACACACACACACACACACACACACTCAGTTTATTTTTTACGTATTTTGAAGTGTTTAGGTTCTTTGGTGTCTTCATTACACACATTCATTTCTTCTGTTCACAGGTGGTGAACAGGTGGGGGTGGGGAATTAGTGGCATCCCATGTGCCAACTACCCCGCAATCATTTTGTCTCCAAATCACCCAAATCAGCTAGATTCGGGTACAAATTGATTTGTACCCAAATCAATGTGCAAATCCCTACTGTTTAACATCCTCATAAAACCACTGGGAGAGGTCATCTGATGATCTGGCCTGAGGTGTCATCAGTATGGGGATGACACTCATTTGTATCCTTCTTTTTCATCAGACGCAGGTGAGGTAGTGCCTGTCTTGAATCAGTACCTGAATGCAGTAATGGACTGGATGAGGGTGAACAAGCTGAGACTCAATTCAGACAGGCCAGAAGTACTGTTGGTCAGTGGTTCCTCTGTCCAGATGAATGATGTCCAGCCTGTTCTAGATGGGTTGGCACTCCCCCTGAAGGACCAAGTTAGCAGTCTGGAGGGGGTGCTAATTGATCCAGCACTGTCACTAGAGGCTCAAGCGCAAGTGGCCTTTGTGGCTTGGAGCTTCTTTTATCAGATACATCAACTGCGACCTTACGTTGTTAGCGAGAGCTTGGCCACATTTACCCATGCTGTGGTAACTGCTCACTTAGATTACTACAATGCATTGTATGTGGGGCTGCCTTTGAACACCGTCTGGAAACTGCCGTTACAAAATGGGGCTGCAAGATTATTAACTGGGACTGGGCGCTTTGATCATATCACGCCAGGGCTTCATCAGCTGCACTGGCTCCTAGTCCATTTCCGGGCCCAATTCAAAGTGCTGGTTTTAACCTTTAAAGCCCTCAATGGCTTCTGAGTAGATTACCTGAGAGAGTGACTTGCCCCATATGACTCGGATCCTGCTTCGAGGGACCCCACCAAACGAGGTGAGGCAAGTGGCTACTAGGGAGAGGTCCTTTTCTGTGGTTGCACCCCATGTATGGAACAGCCTCCTGCCCGCAGTGAGGGCTCCATCACTTTGTTCTTTTAGATGCCAGGTGAAGATCTTTCTGTTCACTCAGGCTTTTAAATTTTGATTTTTAAAAATTTGATTTTTTTGAAAAGTTTTTTTTTAAAAATTGTATTTTGTATTTGTGTGTGTGTTGTGATTTGATATATATTATATGTTTTATTGGATATTTTAATGTTGTGTTGTAAGCCTCCCAGAGAAAAGGCAGCTAACAAATAAAGTTTGTGGCATTTATTTTAAAAAATAAAATTTGTGACAGCTAACAAATAAAGTCTTCTTCTTCTTCTTCTTCTTCTTCTTCTTCTTCTTCTTCTTCTTCTTCTTCTTCTTCTTCTTCTTCTTCTTCTTCTTCATGGAATATCCTGCCAGAAGATGAAATGAGGGTTATCAGCCTAGATGCCTTTAGTTAAAGTCAGGGCGGGGTTTAGATTAATGTATGTAGGATAAGTCTATCAATGGGGATTTGCTGTTAGGGCTAAATGAAACCGTATTTATAGGCAATATACCACTGAATTCCAGTGGTGGAGGGAGGGCAACTCTCTCATTCATGTCCTGTTTGTTGACTTCCCAGAAATCACAAGGCTCATCTGGCCTGCTGCTATTGGAAATGGGACGCTAGTTTAGATAGATCTTCTAATGTTAAGAGAGCCATCATTTTAAAAGGCATTGTTGCCTTATTAGCAGAGGGACACGGGTCTTGCCAGATCCACAGCTGCAGTTGGTGTATTCTTCCTAAAATAAGACATCCAAGTTGCTTGCACCCAGGGAAAAAGAGCCGAATACCTCCGTAAAGTGAGTGTTCTGTTCTTATCAAATGTTGCCCCAAAGTGACAGCTTCATAAAATGCACTCGTTTTTATATTGTTGGGTAGAGGGTTTTGTTCGGGGCTTTTTGTCTTGTTTTCTTTGGCTTTTTGTTCCTGGCATTGATATGAAGCACTTCTTTTAGCGACTAATTATTCTAGCAACCATACAGAGTGGGCCAAAAATGTAAAATAGCTTACATAAGAGGAACCAAGACAAAAAACAACCTGTGAGCTGGAGCATCCAAAACTAAAATGTGCTGACAACAAGCTACAGGTGTTGCCTGCTGGGTGAAGAAAGGTCAGCAATGTCATTTATGAAGGGTGTGCCGATGGTTCATTACCCCTAAAGCATTCATTCGAAGGTGGCCTCTGCGTTGGTTCTGCTTAGGTATTTTTAGTACTAGTATCTGAAGCATCTGAAAAGGGTTAGGGCTGCCAGCATTCTCAGAACCACAGAAAAAACAAAACAGAACAAACAAACAAACAAAAAAACCGGAGAGCATATCCATGCTGTATGAATGCTCACTTACTGAGAGACTATTCTCACGGTTCACTTATTAAGATATGAGTGGATGGTGCAGCTAACACTCTTCATTTCTTCATGCCTTTCATTTCAGCCACAACATGTTTAAGAGGAAGCACCTTAGTTGGATGTTAGGCCATCAATTCCTCATATGTGGCCTGACAAGCCTGTCTGTGGCTGTGAACACAAGGAGATGTCTTTTGGTGTGGGTCAGGCTACTGGGCCATCTTGCTCAGTTGGGTCTCCAGTGGGGCACAGCAGCTCTCCAGGGCTTCAGGCAGGAGTCTTTCCCTGCTCTCTAGGAACATAGGAAGCTGCCTTATACTGAGTCGGGCCAGTGGTCCATCTCCCTCAGTCGTGTCTACACTGACTGGCAGCAGTTCTCCAAGGTTTCAAAGAGGAGCCTTTCCCAGCCAGGGATTGAACCTGGGACCGTCTACATACAAAACAGGTGCTCTACAACTGAGCTGCAGTTCCATCCCGCTCAAAGGTATTGGAGTCTGCTCAAGGTTGGATCCTGGCCTTTTAATGCAAGATTCAATCCAGTTGCCAGTGGCTAATAATCTTTTATGTGTACAAATAAAGATTTTTCTCTTGATATTTTACTTGTAATTGCTACATTCTCAAAGTCTGTGTTCATGACAGTATGTTGACATGCATGCTGGGAGGGCAGAGTTAAGGGCATTTATACCCCACTTTTCTATTATTAAAACAATGCCTGAAGCAGCTTTATCTTCAATTCCCTCTATCCCAATATCCAGGCTTGTTTTAAAACACTTTGAAACACGAGGCTTATGGTATGTTTATATGTTTGTCTCTTTAACAAATTGCTGTACTGGCCTTTGCCCAAAGATGCCAAGTTAGTGCACAAAACATTGCTAGCAGTCTGCATAAGACCCTCTGTGGGTACATGGAGCAAAGTAAAGTAGTATATAAAGGAGATTTAAAAATGAAATAAAAGATATTTTCAGCCTCCTTGAACATACCAAGTTCTGATAGCTGCTATGAGAAAGTCCATAAAATTGTTCCCATGTTTTAGACCAGGGCTACATAACCTCAGCCCTACAGCTGCTGTTGGATTACAATTCCCATCACCACAGCAACAGCGGCCAATGATCAAGGATGATGGGTGTTGCAGTCCACCATCTGCAGGGGGTAGGGATGTGTGAAACAATTTGGGTATGAAACTATTTGTACGCGAATCTGGCTGATTTGGGTGATTTGTAGATGAAACAAATCACCCCTGTGCTCAGTTGACCAGATTCTGATACAAAACAAATCACCCCAGTTTCAGACCCAAAAGATTCAGAGATTCAGACCTCCATTTTGTGTCCCAAGTGGGTTGGGTGGTAGTGTCCAATGGGTGGTAGTGTCCAATGGCTGGAAGCTACCACCCAAATTTCAAGAAATTGGGATAAGGGGTGATTTTTAAGAATTTTTGAAGTTGGTCCATCTTTAAGCTTTCCCCCATTGGGAGTAATAGGGATTTCAGCCACATTATAGCACCACATGGGGGCCACCAGGGTGGCATAGAGTGGGTTATAGTGGGTGGCAGTGCCCAATGGTGCAAGGAAGCTACCACTCATTTTCCAAAGAAATTGGGCAAAGGAGTGTTTTTTAAAAAAACCCTTTAAGACTTTGGTTTGGGACGGTATAAGAATCAATTTAAATAAATAAATAAATAAATAAATAAATAAGTGCACTATGTGCACCACACCCCTTTGGCGTGTCTTTGTGGCAGATTCAGAGCAGAAAGGGGTTTCGGTGGCAGAAGAGTTGGTCAGTTGGTACTGCCCCAATGGGTGCCTGCTACCACCCAGTTTTCAAACAAATTGGTGAAAGGGGTGATCTTTAATTTTTTCCCTAGGGTTTGTACATCTGTACACTTTTCCCCTGTTGGGAATAATGGGGATTTCAGCAGCCACATAACTCCACGTGGGGGGCACCAGGGTGGCCCAGAGTGGGTTGTGGTGTAGTGCACATAGGGTGCCACGAACTAGGGCTGTGCAAACTAATTTGGATACAAATCTAATTGTACCCAAATCTAGCTGATTCGGGTGATTTGGAGACAAAACAAATCACCCCTGTGGTCCATTGGCTAGATTTGGATACAAATCGAATCATGCCTGATTCGATTTGAATTGATTTGAGATTTGGATCCCTCTTATTAATTTCCCCAGATTCCCAGTTTTCTTTCTTTTCTTTTCTTTTCTTTTTTAAAGGGAAAGCTCTAGCCTTTGTAGAAGTGGAGTTATGGAGCAAAATGTGTGGTCACTACTTTTCAACTGTTTGGATTCTTTGGTGTATAATAAATTTCCCTCAATGAATCCCTATTAGGATTCATTACACACCTTCATTTCGTCTATTCATTTTGACTGTCTCTTCGATAATGCCAACAGTCAACTGCCATGTGCCAACAACATCCCACTCCCACCTGCAAGGCAATGGGGTACTACTCAGTTTATGCTCTAGGATTTTTTTTCAAGTGCTTAGGCAATTTGGTGTCTAATAACCTTTCCTCATAATGAATCCCTATGAGGATTCATTACACACCAAAGAGTCAAAACACCTCAAAAATTCCTAAATATATGAATACCCGGTGGCTTGTGAGGTAGTTGGAACATGGGATGCCACTAATTCGCCACCCCCACCTGCAAAGCAGTGGGGTCAAAATGAACAGAAGAAATAAAGGTGTGTAATGAAGACACCAAAGAATCTAAACACTTCAAAAATACCTAAATATAAACTGAGTACCCCCGTGTGGGGGGGGGGGGAGGGTGTAGTTGACACATGGCAGTTGACAGTTGGCACTGCCCAAGGATAGACAAAATGAACAGAAGAAACGAAGGCATATAATGAATCCTCATAGGGATTCATTATGGGGAAAGGTTATTAGACACCAAAGAATCTAAACATTTCAATATTCCTAAAAGTTAAGGTGAGTACCCCACTGCCTTGGGTGGAGGGGTGTTGTTGGCCCATGGAGGGGTGTAGTTGGCAGTGTGTGGGTGGAGGGGTGTAGTTGGCCCATGGCAGTTGACAGTTGGCACTGTCCAGTGACAGTCAATATGAACAAAAGAAATGAAGGTGTGCAATGAATCCTCATAGGGATTCATTATGAGAAAAAGTTATTATACACGAAAGAATCCAAACACTTGAAAAATAATGAATGCACATTTTGCTCTATAACTCCACTTCTACAAGGGCTAGAGCTTGAGACTATTCCCATGATCAGGAAAAAATGGGCTAGGGGAACCTAGCCCGATTTCTCCTAACCGTGAGAACCACCGAGCTCACAGGCAAGCCTGGTGGCCTCCAGGCGGTTAACCAGCCGAACTACCCCTCCCCTTAAACTGGGTTTGTGGAGCAAGAGCTCCGCAAACCCGGTTTTTTTAATCGTGAGTAGCTGCGGTGTGGCTCCGCGCCACAGCTACTCAAGAGGAGACCCCCAACCGGGAGGATTAAAAGCAGTCTCCCATCTCAGGGGTCTCTCCAGCATGCCCTGCGTGCTCATGCGCAGGGCATGCTGGAGCTTCCAGGGGCCGCACGAACCCCGAACTCCCCAACTTCCACCGGCTCCATGACGGAGCCGGCAGTCGTGTGGGCGGCCGCTGCAGCCGCCCAGTGCAGACTTCTGCTCATGTGCGGGGAGAGCAGACTTAGCCCGCTTTCCCCGCAAACCCCCTAGAGCCTCTTCTCAATAACCATGAGAAGAGCCTCCTTCACTTTTTTTTTTAAATGAAAGCTGGGGAACTGTTTTAGGGTTAGGATATGGCAACTTTGAATTCTCATTATTTCCTATGGCAGAAATGTTCAAAATCAGTAAAAATAAAAATAAAAATCATTAAAAATCAACCCAGTGTCCCACCTCCCTGAAATCTGGGTGGTAGGTGGCACCCATGGGGACCTACCCACCATCCAAATATGGCACCCCTAGGACCTTGTTAAGTGGTCTGAATCAGTCCAAATGCAAATCAAATAAAAGCAAAGCAAATCTGGGGTGATTTGGAGGGGGTAGATTTGGATACAAAACAAATCGGGGGGTGATTTTTTTATTTTTTTATTTTGGCACAAATCAAATCAAACAATTGATTTGTGCACATCCCTATTAAACAGCATAGGGGATAGAACTGAACCCTGCGGCACCCCAAAGCACACTGCCAAGGGGTAGAGCAGTAATCCCCCAGCACCACCTTTTGGAAACGGGCCTCAAGGTAAGAGAGGTACCACCTCCATGCAATGCCTCCCACACCCAGATTGGCCAGCCTATCCATGGTTAATGATATCAAAAGCTTGTGACGTGAAGAGGGAGAGGAAGGGACGGGGAGAGAGAGGAGAGAGAGAGAGAGAGAGAGAGAGAGAGAGAGAGAGAGAGAGAGTAACACAAGGGAAAACCTGACAATGTGAAGTCTTCATTTCAGACACATTCCCGTCAAAGACCATTGGGGGTTGCTTATGGGGTGACCTGAGCTTGGCTTTATCTAAAGCAAATTATATATCTGCTTTCCACTGATCCACCACCCAACCCATATTTTTCACTCTTTCACCCCCATGGTAATTGAGCAAAGAGGAAACATGGAGGGAGGGAGTTAACATCCCCCCCTCCAACTCCCAACTCCCCAACTCTCTCTCTCTTTCTCTCTCTCATGAGTTTAGGGGAAGAACAACTGTCCCTGTTCAGCACAGCATCTATCTAGTGGCTGTTGCGTGTGTCTCCTGTTTTGCTTTTAGATTGTGAGCCTTTGGGGACAGGGAGCCATTTTCTCTCACTTTTTGCTGTGCAAACCACTTTGACAATGTTTTTGTAGAAAATCAGTATATAAATATTTAAAGTCATATTCATCAATCATCATCATCATCATCATCAATCATCACCATCATCGTGTTGTGGCGCTTGCCTACTTTACTCTGTAAGTGGCATCTAAATTGGTTTCCCTATCCTGAATCTGTCCTTTGAATGTAAAACTTCCATTGGCTGGAATGTACCTTCAGTTTAATAAATGTTTCATTTCCTTTTTCTATTCCGCATTATCAACATTCACAGTTGTTTGCAAAAAGAGCATGGGGGGACCTCAAAAGCATTTTCATTAAGGCTGTTCGTAGAAATAAAATGCCCTTATAAACAATGGAGATAAAGAACAGTAGCCATTCAAGTGATAACTGTTCCTAACCCATCTGTTCTTCTCGGTTACATAGGATGAGTGAAATGCCGCTTTTAGCCATTAGATATTACCTCACCTGACAAAAGCAGCCACACTTGAGTGGTAGAACAGGCATTCTATTAGATGCTAACGTGAAGAAATGAAATGGCTGGAATGTATGGCAGGTTCTGAAGCAGTGAAAACATTGCTCATGGTAGGGAATTCATATTTAATGCCACTCCTGGAGCACCAGAGACATGTGCCTTCACAGTGGCTGACTCACAGACACAAAGGATGCTCCTATTCTGTCTCCCTAATACATATATTCACCATCTTCACACAAAGTTGCCGACACCTGCAAACTAGTTCAAGTTGCAGGAAAACATGTCTCTTTTTCCCCCTGCTGGTCTTTCAGTGATTGCAATTAGAAAGAACTGGGGGGGAAGCTTGTTTCAGTTAATATTTTCTAATACTAGATGAGCGCCTGCTATTTTGATTTGTGTGTGTGTGATTTTCTAACCCTTGTTACAAATGTGCGTTGTATAACTTTGCATGATGATGAGATTACTTCGTACGTGGCAACACTGCCACATCTCACTGGCTATCCCAGCTTTTAATTTTAAGTTAATAACTGATGAGCAGCTTTACGGGCAGCATTTGAAACATCGTGGCACATTGATGGAAAGAAGTTACATTGATGAAACACTTAGGCTGTGATTAATCTCATCCATAACGCAGGGTGATGTAACAGCTTCAGCATTCTCTTCTACACAAAGTGATGTCCAATTGCTTGCTATTGATCAGTGATTGCATTGTGCCAAACGGAATGCCAGTCTCTGTTCGCTTCGTCCAGTTGAATTTCAGCCAATATCAATTGATACTTGGCATTTTTCCCCTTGGAACATTTGCCTGTCATCAGGGAGCTGATTAACAGGTTGGCAGGTTTTTGTTGTTGTTTGTGAGAAGGATTTGAGAGAGAGAGAGAGAGAGAGAGAGAGAGAGAGAGAGAGAGAGAGAAGTGCAGATTCTGTTTCTGAATTTGTTCCCCTACTCCATGGTGAGAAAATGGAAATGCATTTCTCCCAATCTGAATTTGTTTTCTGCTGGTGGTGGCATGCCCCCTTCAGCCCTGTTAACATTCTACACTACTCCTTGCTTATTTTTTATTGATAATCAAGTGAATAATTAAAGTCCAACAGCTACATGAAAATCACATAAATCATCTTCTGTATGCAAGTAACGCCGCTGTGCTCAGTCATAATTCACATTACAGATTAAGCTCAGAGCATTTATATTTCAAAACTGGTGTGAATCATTCTCTCTGCAAAACCCACCACAGCAAACGTGTGTGTCACTCTGAGCTTACCAACACAAACAACGTTGGAGAGAAGGGGCCCCAAGTTTGCTTTGCATGCCTGCTCTTGTTATCACCCCACTCCCCAAAATGGCAGCTTTGTTACACAACAGGAACAAACAATGCTCAAAACTCTGCATGCAGGTGAAACAGATTCACTAGCAAGACCAGAACCACAAGCTGCTCCAGGCATGCAGCAATGTGTCCAGTCCATGCATGCAGCAAAATGAGGTAGAAATGAAGAAGACCAGAGTTTGGAGATGGTAGAATAGACTATGCCACATCATACTGTAGTGGAGGATCACATGCACTTCCTGCAAAGAGAAAACTAGTACAACAGGGCTAGGCTAGAACTTCTCTCACTCATGTGCAATTGCAACTTGGAAGCAGGGGCAGCCCTTCCATGTGGTAGGTAAGATGGTGGCCTAGGGCTCAGTTGTGCAGGGAGTGGCAAATGTCAACCTTCCCACCACAAGTGCTATCCACAGGTGCAGTCAAGCCGGGACGGGGTGGGTTGCCACCATGGCACTTCTCTCAGGTCCCAGAACACTGCAAGGTCACCCCACTCCCCACACTCTGATTTTTGCACAACAGTTTTATTAAGAATGAGGCCGGCTTCCCTGTCAGCCACTGCAGCCCAGCTTCCTAGCTGTCCACTGCTGCCCAGTGTGGCATGCACCTCACCCAACCTAGCAAGTGGTGCTCTTTGGACAGGACGTCCATGTGCAGGTCAAGCCCCTTCAGGCCTGGGGGGCCTCCAAATGCTGACCTGGGGGGCCTCATATATGGAGCAACCTGCTAATTTAAGGGGCAGGATTGTCCATGCAAAATTTGGTATCTCTCTGCAAGTCAGTGGGAAGTATCTTATTCAGAATGTTTTCTAAACCCTCAGAAGGTTTCCAGCTTTCCCTGAGCATGTTCTGGTGTGAAAAATATTGCATTGCAGCTTATCTGACAGTGGCGGCGGGGGCACTGGGGTCCCCGCAAAAGGCCTTTAAGTCCAGGCTCCAAAAATACCTAGGTGCACCTCTGAATCTAGCATGCATGCATCTCAGCCCAGGCCTCAGCAAGCCAGCATTCCCTGCTGGCTGCCCCACCCCTAGGACTAAGATGGTCTCTGCACATGTGTGGAATATGCACATGTGTTCAAGCCTGCTTAGTAGGTTTAACCTCTGCAGGTTCTAATTGCAGAGGTATCGCGGGGACAGGGCAGTTAATAGGAAAGGCACTCTCTATACACTCTGAGGCATTTTCTTTGTTATTATTACCCCTGCTAACTTGGCAAAGAGGCACCTTTTAAAGTGGTGATTCTCTTTATTGAGCAGGGGGAGAGTAATTGGCCCTATCCACACCCAGCACAGCATCATCCCCCCAGTGGCTGTTGCTGGTGTATATTTTATGTTTCCTTTTTTGATGGTGAGCCCTTTGGGGACAGGGAGCCATCTTATTTATTTATTATTTCTCTGTGTAAAATGCCCTGAGCCGTTTTTAGAAGGGCGGTATAGAAACAGAATAAATAATAAATAATAATAATATTACTCCATGACCACAAACAAGGCATGGAATTAAGAACTGCAGTCAAGGCTGAGTCCTGGTTCAAATGAAGCTCTAAGGCCCAATGATAAGTGGTTATTACTAGGGATGTGCGTTTCGTTTCGGATACAAAACGTTTTGTGAACAAAACAGGCCATTTCGGCTGTTTTGTAGCCAGAACAAAACACCCAATGCTCAAAACAGAAAACTTTGTAGCCAAAACAAAACTTCCCTGTTTCGGATACAAAATGTTTTGTTGTTTCGGCTGTTTTGGAACTCCATTTTGCAATTGCAGAAAGTCTTTCTCCTTCAGTCTCCATTGTGAGTTTTGACATCTGTTTGAATTTCCAGCCCTTCCAGCCCGCAGATTGGCCAGCAAAAGCATGGGCTGATCTGCTGGCAATTGCCTCCTTATTCCTTTTAAGCAAATTTAAGGGTAAATTTTACCTTCATCGGCCAGTGGGGCAGTGTGCATTTCATTGTTGTTGTTTCACACTATTGTGTGTAGATCAATTGCATTTTGGGCGGCGGGGGGGATGTGGATGTGGATGACCTTTGGAAAACTGCCTGATTTTTTCCAAAGCTCTGCTGTTGTTGATGTGTGATGTTGATGTTATTTGGGGTGGATTGGGGGCAGAAAGGGGGCTTTAGGGGCAGAAGAGTGGTTCAGGTGGTAGTGCCCCAATGGGTGCCTGCTGCCACCCAGATTACAAAGGAATTGGGGAAAGGGCTGATTTTTAAAACATTTCTGAAGTTGAAATGTCTTTGGGGCAGATTTGGGGCAAAGGGGGCCTGAGGGGCAAAACAGTGGGTTGGGTGGCAGTGCCCCAAGGGGTGCCTGCCACAATCCAGATTCCAAAGGAATAGGGCAAAGGGCTGATTTCTTAGGAATTGTTAGAAGTTTACGCTTCTTTAAGGTCCCCCCCCCGGAAAAATGGAGGTTTCAGCAGACCCATAACTCCACCTGGGGGGCACTGGGGTGGCCAGGAGTGAGTGGTGGTGTAGTGTACATAGGGTGCCAACCGCCCCATGGGTTGCGAACCCATGGGGTGCTGGGTTCTGTTGTTTCTGAGGTGTTCTGAGTATAGATTCTCTGATAGCATATGAGATTTTCAATGACAATGACAATTTTCAATGACAATTTTCAATGACAAACCATCAATCCACTCTCATATGCTACCAGAGAATCTGAATCTACACTCAAAACATCTCAGGAACAAAAGAACCCAGTACCCCATGTGTTAGCAACCCATGGGGGTGGTTGGCACCCTATGTGCTCTACTCCACCACTTGCTCTGGGCCACCCTGGTGCCCCCCAAGTGCAGTTATGGGGCAGGAATTATGGAGGTCCATCATTCCCTATGGGGAAGAACTTTACAGACATGCAAACTCTATTACATCTTTAAAAATCAGCCTTCTGCCCAATTCCTTTGAAATAATTCTGGCAGCTTCCTTGCCCCCACTGGGCACTACTACCCACCCTACTCTGCTCTGGGCCACCCCTTTCCCCCCAACATGAAGCTATACTTTTGCTAAAACCTCAATTCTTCCCTTAGTGAAAAATCCCATACTTCAAAAATTCACCAAAACCCAGCCTTCTGCCCAATTCCTCTGAAATTTGGGTGGTAGTTTCCACCCATTGGGCACTACCAGCCCCACCCACTAGTTTTACCCTGGGGCCATTTTTTAAAATCCAAAACGTTTTGGATTCGGATTTTGCCATTTTGAACAAAGAACAAAATTGGGGTGTTTCGGATTGGCTGGTTTCGAACAAAGAACAAAACGGGGGTATTTCGGAGTCGGGCCAAAAACAAAACAGAAAAAAAACCAAGATGCACAAGCCTAGTTATTACTGTTCGGGAAAGCAAACACAGCCGTGCCTACAGCAGCTTTGGTGTTCCTCCTTCTCTGCAGAAGAAACCCTTTTGCTTCTTGGGCCTATTCCTTTAAGACCTGCCCCCAGAGGACATGCCTGCTTTTCCTTTTAAGCATCTCTTGTGCTTCCTGGTTGAGGGGAGACAGCAGGATTACAAGGGATAGAAAGTTAAGCACTGTCAAGTCCCACCCCAGGGTGTGTGAATGAGAGGGAGGCTTGGTACACCTACCCTCTACAGGCTGTTGGCAGTGGCGTCGGCTCCAAGTGGCACGATCTGGCTAAGAGTGGAGGAAAGGCGCAGGAGTCTGCACATGGTGCTGGTTACCATCTGTCACTCCCCATCAGGGAGCACTCTACACTCACCAGCAGCAAGGTGTGCCTTGCTCTAGCTCAGCCCCAGGGTGGCAGGACAGATCCCCTGCTCTAGGCTGTCCCGAAGGAGCCCCACACTGATGGTGCTTCCTGCCACTCATCTAGGGACTTCATCACCCACTTTCTGTGGCCAGTGGGGTTTTCTTGGCCCTTGTGCCATCCTGTGTACCCCGCCCTTCCTGAATGTGCACACCACATCTCTACCACTGCAAGCAGGGAAGATTGTGTTGTGGTTGCAGCTTTCACTCATATCGGCAGTGGGAAATTTGACCAATTGTTGTGGCATCACCCTGCAGGGGGCGCTGCACGAGCAGGGTAAAAAACTGTTGATGAGGGAGGGAAGTCAGATGTGAGATTCCCCAGGAGAGGGAGCTGCATGGAGTGATGAAGAAACACTGTTGAGATGGGGGATACGAAAACTCTGCCATTCTAGGTGCAGGTTTTTCCTCCCGACTGTAGCAGGAATATGAGTTTCCCACCTATGCTAGTGTTAGTGCTAAGGTGCCACTAACACCCGTTAAGCCTACCACTGCTTATGATCTGGGTGCCTGAAGAGTAGCAAAAGAGTGGTTTTTATTATTTTTCAAATTTAACCACCTTTTCCATGCAGACTGCCTTGAAGGAGTAATTATTAAAAATATATGAGTTTGAAGTGGAAATTTCTTTGGCTACAGAATGAGTGTGTGTGTGGACCATTATAGTTATTTTGAATTATCTAATGGGAGATGCAAAAGCGGGAGATGTGACATAAAATGGGAGATGTGGCATTATTTTATCCCCAAGTTATGGAAATTATGCAGATATGTGTGATGATCTCACAACTAGTAGCCTTCCCCAGAAAAGTGGTGTGTGGTTTCCTGGGGATCAGGTATCTTATTTGCTTGAGTCACAGTCCCTCCCCACTGTAGTTCTTGTAGGCAGCAGGGAGGGAGCCAGCTATGAAAGGGTCACTCAGCTACTCTTGCATGGGTCTCTTTCCAACAGAAGATGACCTGTTGTGGGGTTCCTTCCCTCCCTAGACTACTCAAGATCCAACTTCTCCTTGTAAGGAAAAATCTGGGCAAACTGTCACGAGCATGCCAATGGCCATTCCTTCCTCTTGTGTCCACAAATATGCTGATTCTTTAATCAGAACAAGATCCTGTGGGGAAAACCAGGCAATCATAGTGAGAGAACCAGCCATTCACAAGCCCACTACGTCCTGCCAGCTCCCTGCATACTGCAACGTGGCAGACCCATGGAGTGCAGCTGGCGGGGGCAAAGTTGTGCAGCCCTGGACCTGGTGCAGACAATAGTACGGCGCTAGATAGACCAATGGTCTGACTCAATAGAAGGCAATTTCTTATGTTCATACTCAGATCTTGCCTGGCACCTGTTGGAAATTAAACCACTCTCTTATTTCGTGTTACTTGAAATAGGGATGTGCACAGAACCGGTCTGCCTGGTTCGGTTTGAATTTGAGGTGAATTCAAATGGAACTGGGCAATCTGCCCCGAACCAGTCTGTCAAACCCCACCCCCCGCAAGCTGACTCACGGGCTAGCTCAAGGGGTATGTTGGTAAAGGGGATTCTGGCAAGGATTCCCCTTTACAAGTAGAGGGCATTGCTTATAGTAATTGCGGGGGGTGGGAGGAGGAAAAATGTCCTCTTTACCTGTAAAAACAAGCCAATGGTGGTGGCAGCGGGAATAGTGGCAATCACAGCGGGGATGGTGGGGGATGTCAGAGAATGGTGGCCATGGTGGGGGCAATGGGGGTGGCGGCAGGGGCTCTTCCAACACCAACAACTACCTCCTGAATCACAGGCCCGCTCATGCCCGTGGCCAGTTTCAGGCCTTTGCGCAGGCGCAACTGCCATTACAGTGAGGTCTCTCTGTGTGGCTTGCACATCCCTAACTTGAAAGCACTGCAGGGTGCTGCTTTTGCTGCCAACTGAGTCTGATGCAGCTGCTAGCCAGGCCTATCCCATGGGCCTCCCTGCCACCCACTGCCACCACTCTTCCTCATCCCACTGAGCTAAAGGTAGGTAAACTTTAGCTCTCCAGCTGTTCCTCTTTTCCTCCCTAATGAGAGTTAGGAATGCCTCTCTGCCATTGCCTGGCTTGGTGACATAGTCTAAGGCCACATTCGCACATAACGCAAAACTGGAGGTCAACGGGACATTTCTGAAACCATGAATCGCATCACAGACCACAAGTCCAACCACAAGTCTTCATTATTCCTTCACTGGATTCAGGTCAGAGGAGCCGCTCCCTCATTCTGATCCGCCGAGGTCGCATCCCAGCAAAGCTCCAAAGCACTCACATCGCCAGGCTGTGGGCAAGGCATCAGCAAATCTCCAGGGTGGAAGCCATTGGCCACAATCTTCAAGGGTGTCTGCCAAGAGCAATCCTGACTGTTCAGAATGGTGCACCTGCCCTTGGCATGGAAAAGGCATTTAGATCCTTTTAAATGCCATGCCATCCCAGCGATTCGTCTGACAACAATTGCACCACCACCCTACTAAAAGGCTCAAAACAAAACTGTCTCACACAAGCATAATTTCTGGCAGTTGGGGCCCTGGGGGACAATATTTTCCTGTTACCCAGTAAAGGGAGCGTGAAGACTTCCTAGGAGGGGATATGTATATGAGGCAGTGCAAAGGATCCTGGAGTCTCACCTACTGTAACCAAGGATGCTATTGCGAGGGCTCATCCCATCAAAGCAGTCCATGCAGACCAAACCACACTCCTGCTCCCCTGGCAACTTGCTGTCAGCTGACTAGCACTCTCATGAGAGGGCCAGTCTACTGGGGCTACTACAACATCAAGAAGCACTGCTGGCATGGAGTGGGCGTGATCCCAGGTGGGTCTGCGGTGCCGTCTCTATGATTGCAGCTCCAGGAACTGCACGAAACTGCAGTTATAGCGGCGTCCACATTTGGATGTAACGCTGCAGTTGCCAAACCTCAGATTGCAGCAGCAAACCTGAATAGAAACTGAAGGTTCAGACTGTATGTATTTGTTTATTTCGGCCAAAGGCCAGCACAGAAGGTTCAAACTGGAGTTTGGCAAGGCAAAGCAGAGGTTGCTATTTCTGCAAAACCACAATTGCACATGTTCAGACATAATGGAGTTCTATCCTCTGTCCCGTTTAACACATTGCATGTGAACATGGCTAATGAGCAGAGGCGTAACTATAGGGGGGGCAGGGGGGGCACGTGCCCCGGGCGCCATCTTTTCTGGTCACGTGGGGGGCGCCGCCATGACAAAAAAAAATTTAAATTTTTTTTGTTAATTTTTTGTTAATACAAATGTTTCCTGCTCAGTGCAGCAGCGCTGCAGCAGTCAAGGGAGCACGTCAGCGCCCCCTCCCCCACGAGCGGTCCCTTCCGCGCCGCCTGCGCCCCCCCCCATTGCTTTGCTGTAACCTGGCGGCCAGTCAGTGGCCTGGCTTGCCGCCGGCGGCGGGCGCTTGTGAGGAAAAACCTAAGTATAATGTAGTATGTTGGGGGCGCGGGGGGGGCACCAATTCAGTGCTTGCCCCGGGCACAGTTTTCCCTAGTTACGCCTCTGCTAATGAGTGTTAACATGCTGCCACTGCCTCAGCAGTGAGACCCCTGCCTGTATCTTGGAGAAGCCAATGACAGTCTGTGTAGACAATACTGAGCTAGTTGGACCAGTGGTCTGACTCAGAACATAAGGCAGCTTCTTGTGTTCCAGAATCATGGTCTGAGAACGTGGAGCCTTCCACAGGTAAGAAGGTGTCATATTGTCCTTCACCTCAGGCAGCAGAATGTCTTGGGCCACCCTTGCTTGCAAGGAAATGTTTTTACATGAGGTGCCCCTACTGGTGCCCCTACCTATAGTCTGAAATGGGAGAATCATGCACAGTTGCTGGGGACTCTGACAGCAGGGCTCAGCCATCATATTGTCTGCAGCTCAATGTCTGAAAAGAGAGCTTACATGCATACAGCTGTTTGTGTGAATGATCTCCACCCTATGCAGTGGGAACAAGGGAACCCTGTGCATGTTCTCAGTGGCATGAAGACCCTAAGTCCATACAGCAATACTCATGTAGGCTCCCCTTTTCCAATGTCCTGCTGAACAGGTGGATTTGGGGGGACGGGTTGGTGGGCTCCATATTCTCACTTCCCATGTTTGCTCTCTGTGTGGAGGGGAAATGAATGAAAATTGCTGGAGCAAAGGAGAACATGCAGCCATGATGGTGAAAAAGACTGTTTTTTAAAAATACGTATTATCTTTTTATATACTTGCAGAGTGACTTTTAATTGTTAGCAAACATAATTTGAAATATTGCTGTTATTGGTCTACTTGTAACATTTGTTTGACACTCATTCAGAATTTTTTCATTAAAAAAAATTATAACTCGTGGCATATATGCCCATTAGCCTGTCTCATGGATGTCATCCATCATGAGCCTGACACACGGAGTTTTGTTCGGAAAATGTAACAACATCTGCCGCTCATTCGACTACTTCCTTTTGATTCCTCACACTTTATTTTCACTTTTGTCTCTGAAAGGGAATGAGATTTGTTCTGCCGTCTCTCACAGTGCTTGGTAAAATGCCATCCGTCCACAGAGAACTGGGAAGATTAAAAAGATTCTGCCTGGCCAAAACCGAGCTCTGAAATTAGAACCAACCAACACAAGCTGTGCACAATGTTCTGTTGTCAATCCTTCCAGGTCGGGTGCATGCAGCCAAAGAGCTTATACTCAGCTCCCTCCAGCTCTTTTATTAAGTATCATTTTCATATTTTAAATAAAAGTAAGTAGGCCTAAATCATTGGAAGATTACATGATGCTGGAGCCTCCAAGGTCAAACAAGCAATGCCTTTCTGCCTCCACCAGGGACAACCCTTCCATGAGGGAAGATGAGGCTGTTACCTCAGGAGGCAGATCACTGGGGAGCCAGTAGGGTGGCAAGAGGACACCCCCCCCCGCCCCAGCCACCACCATTGGAGTAACGTTTTGGGACAGAAGTGATCCTTGCAAGCTTAGCAATGAGCATGGAGAGGAGAGAGAGAAGGCTGCCTTCCTCTCCTCAACTCTTTGCAAAGCTTGCAAGAAGCATATGGAGAGAGTAGGAGGGATCTGGCAACCCTCCTTCCTTCCCACACCACATTTAAAGCTTGCAAGGGTCAGTTTTGAAGGGTGCTAGTCCCCAGCAGGGGAGTGGGGGCAAGGTAGTATTTGGTGCCTCACCACAGCTGTCACAATACCTTGGGCCATGCCTGACCTTCACATATAGCAAGAGTCATGTCACGTTGCTGCCCCTGATTTTCCCACTTCCCTGAGCAGTGAGACATTCCAGGGGTCCACAGCCAACCTTGGATTCGAGTTCCCTTTGGAAGCTTATTTATACAAATATACAACTTAAGCATCAGATGAAGTTAAGCAGCCTACAGATCATTCCTAGCAGTCAACAGCAGATTACATCAAAGAGGACAGAACCTGCAATCCAGGCTCTCCAGGAACTCTCTTCCAGGAACCTCCATTCCAGGCTCACTCTAAAATAGGGGTGTGCACGGAACCGAGAAGCCCAGTTCAGTTGAATAGAACCAGACTCAAACAAAATCAGGCCTGGCTCAGTTCCGTGAATGTTAAGCTGGGCCACAGTTTTTCTCGAGGCTCGGGCCTGGCTCGGGGTGGGGGTGGGGTGGTTCTAGAAGTTGTTGTTTTTTTTTAAATTAACTTACTGGTCTGGCAGCCTCTGGTGCGGTGCTACCATGGCCGTAGGAAATCTCCACGTTCCCTGCTCCCCCTGCTAGCTCCCCCTGCTAGCCCTGCTCCCCCTGCTCCCCCTTAAAAGCAGCCTCCCAGCTCGGGGGTCTCCCCAGTATGCCCTGCGCGCTCGTGCAGGGTATACTGAGGCTTCCAGGGGCCGCGCGGCCCCCAAGCTCCCCAGCCCCTGCTGGCTCCGTCTCAGAGCCGGCCATTGTAACGGCTCCCTGCTCACCCATTAAAACCAGGTCTCCCTAATCGTGAGACCCGGTCCTCTGTCTTCTGCACCACACTAGATTGCATCAGAACATCTCACCTTTTGCATGAGTTTTAGAATGTTTGACATGTTTTATGTGCACACCTTTTCTTTTCTTTTTATGTGTGTGCAAGGACATTTGTTTTTTAACTCTGGCAAAGTTGTCCATAAAGAAAGTGAGGAAGGTCTGGGCAGGCAGGCATCTTTCAAGAACCCTTTAAGCATGGGAGGGTGGGGACTGGAAGTTAGCTTAGCACATCCTGGTTTTTATTTATTTATTTATTTTGCCCCTTAACTCAATGAGCTTAATTTTCACACCATTTCAACACCAGAAGCATGTCAACCATTTCCCACTCCAGGACAACTGCCAACAAACAGGAACCTTGAAAAAACACTGTGGATGAAATCACTTCCTTACAGTATGTCAGCAGCTGGGGGAAAGGACAGGCCATCTGACTGAACTAATTGCAACAAGTTAGGAAGTTGGGTGTCAGGAATGTTCTGTCTCACCACCCGTGATAAAGTACACTTGGACCACCTTTTTTTTTAATGGTAAACAAGCCTGTTAGGTGACCTCTTAGTCTCCCTGCTGCAATACTAAAACCAGGGTGTCTGCAAATGGGATTCCAAAGAGAGATTGATGAGGCTTGCTGAGAAGAAGCATTGCTAACATATCCAGCCATCATCTTTCCTGTTCCAAGACATCTTTCTCAGAAAACAGCCAGCCTTCCTGCTGCTTTTGCTCAGCTCATGAAACGACTTCCCATGAAACAAAATATGGAAACAGGTGAGGTGCTGCTTTCACACCACATCGTTCCGAATCATGTATGTTTATGGGGACATTTGGGGAGGGGGAGTTCTCATCCTATAAATCCTAGCACAGGAAGGCAGGAAGCATGAGGAAAGATAGGGTGAGAGAGAGGCAGACATTTTCACTAAAAATGCAGAAAGTGTCAGTCAGAAAAAGCCTACTACAAAGCGTTTGCTTCAGGAAAACCCCTGAGTCAAATGGGAGGCAGTCATCATTGCATGACACAGCGATTTCTCTCTCACTGGGGGGAAGGAACCTGCTGAGATCATCTCTTTGCTGACCTTTCTTTGGAGCCCTGCTGAAGGGTAATTTCCAAAAGTGCTAAAATCGCCCATAACATAATTACTAATGAAAGTCATCTAATAAGTTTCTCCCAGAAGACTAATAGCAAAATCTCTAGCTCTTGCTTTTCAACACACACCCACACTCTGGCTTTTCAGCTTCATGTCATTTCTTTGCCACAGGGCCTATAACACCAGTGTAAAGGGATCTCTGCCAGTAGGAAAAAGATTATATGGGTCAAGCAGAAATTATTTATGATAAACACCATGCAGTATGTGTGTTGTTTGTTTTTTAAATGTGCTGTTAAAATACCTTGGGCACAATTCATGCAAAGTTAGGCACTGGTTTCAGTGGGAAAGTTAAAAGCATTTCCTTTACTCTTTCCCCACTGAAATAAATGGGGCTTAAAAACATTGAACTCTTGTTGGATAGTTTTAAACATTGAACTCTGTTTGGATGATTACACATGCACACCCTCTTTCATTTCTTGTTTTCATTTTGGCTGTGATAGCCTTTGTAGGCATCTTATTTATTTATAATTCACATTTATATATCACCATTTGTGCTGGGAGCCCAGGGTTGTGAACAACAAATAAACAAATTAATTAAAATACTGTAATCATATAAATTCATTTTTTTAAAAAATCACACAGAACTACAAAAACAACAAAAAGGGAGTCAGGACAACTAAGTACTCACTAGCCAAAGGCCTGAGTGAAAAGGGCAATTTTCAGTTGTCTCCAAAAGACTGGGAGCAATGAAGATATTACAGCAATCACAAAGAACGCCCTGAACCATGTGTGTGACAAGCAAGCCTCAGCACAGGGTGTTGGCACATGAAGCAGAGGTCTCCCAGCTGACCTAGCCAGGTGGGTAGATTCACCTGGGAGAAGGTTATCCTTAGCATGCTTTATCACCATGATGCCATGGGACCTTCTGTGTAAAGCATTGCTGTTTCAAAAATTACAATGCACAAGAGTGATCCAATGGATTATAGTTGATTGCAGTCAGGTTTGAAGGGCCTGAAGAATCACTGTGGCCAAAAGTAACCAAGTACTGTAGGAAAGTGTGCAAGAGATCGTATTGGTATAGAACATTCTAGTGGAATTATTCTATCTATCTATCTATCTATCTATCTATCTATCTATCTATCTATCTAGTGAACATATTTATATACTGCCTGATATGTGCATCTCTAGTTGTATTAGCTCCAACACATACACACATTTACTTCAGGAGAGACCTGATATTTCTTGTTGGCTGTCAAGACAAAGATGGAGTCCAGATGGACAAAGCTATGGCCAGAGCAAGCAGTTCAGGATCCTGGGGACCAGAGGCGAGGTCAGGACTGGGCCAAGGGTCAATTTCTGAAGAGACAGCAAAGCAAAGCAAAAGCAAGCCTGCTGTGGTTACTCCTAGCAAGTTGTTCAGACTTAGGAGCTAGCACAGAAGGCCCACTGGGTCCAGATTGGCCTGCAGTGTCAGCTGACCACATTTGAGTTTGTCTTGCAGCCAAGAGAGTGACCTTGACAAGCCTGCCAGACTGGGCTATATGGATCAAAGAGTTCTGGCAGTCTTGGAGGTGGGGCCAAGATAGTGACAAGCTAGCAGCTCCACTCACAAGCACCTACCCTTAAAGTGGCCTACTGGGCTGAAATTTCCAAGCAAAGCCATGACAAACAAAGGTAAGAAAAGATCCAGGAACAGCCGAAATGGTACCCTTCATGGCAACCACTACTCACCCAAGGCAGGAAAGCAAATGAGAATCAACTCCTATCTGCCTCCCACTCTGCCAAAAGGAGTCATGAGTACTTTCTCTGCAGTCCCCACTAAGGAATATTTTCTCTCCCAGTCCCCACTAATTTACAGTCCTAGGCTCAGCGAGCCCTCCCTCTTCTCCCAAGGAGCCTACAATAAGAGAGACAGCATTGCATCAGGCTGCTCTCTTGCCATACAAGAACTCTGGTTCAAAAAAACCCCCCTGAAACAGGTGACCCAAAACTCCCAAATGTGCCCCCACCTCCCCCACAAACTCCTTACTGATCACCTAAGCAGTGCATGCTTCCTAACAGCAGAAATGACTATTCAAATTCTAGGGCTCGTAAACAACATTGCAGCAAAAGTGTAGAAACTCAGGCATGCCTTTGACATGTTCATATCACAAGTCACATAACACATGGGATAAAAGCCCAGCTGAACTTCCCCTTGTCAACACTCTGACAGCTCCCTCCCCTGCTCCCTCTGCCAAATCCCCATGCAAGAAGCCAGTAGGGCCCCCCAAAATGAATCACCATGTCAACTCCTCACAAGTACTTCAAACATCTCAAATACTGCTGCATATTGCAACGAATCACATTAACACCCAAAGATGGTCATCTCACAAGGCAATAACATTTTCCCTGAGACAATTCCGTAATCACCAACCCAGGCATATAGACTTGGAAGCTGTCCACTTCCTACCAAACCATTCAGAATTCCAGCGTGTCTTGCTCTCCTTTTCTCAAGCCCCTCTTTCACTAAAATGTGTACAAATGGTGTGGGGGGGCATCTTCTCCATAGCTTCAATATTAGAGCCCTAAGAATTTTCAGAGACTGAGCAGTTCAGCCTCTGCTCCCAGAGAGAGCAAAGAATAACATTCCTCCTGAAACTGACCTCGCTGATAAGGCCCCCATAGCAATAAACCCAGACCTCAATAAACATCTTATTAGCATCCTCTCCAAACTTCAGCAGATTAACCCTCGACAGCCTGAAGAGAGTGAAATCCAAAAACCCATTAATCCAGATTTTGCTGAACTGATGATACAACTTGCTGCTGTTCAAAAGAAAGCACAGCCAGTGTGGTGTAATGGTTAGACTGCTGGTCTAGGACCAGGAAGACCTAAGTTCGAATCCCCATTCAACTATGAAACTCACTGGGTGACTCTGGGCCATTCATGTATCTCTCAGCCTAACCTACATCACAGGGTTGTTGTGAGGATAAACATAACCATGTACACCATTCTGAGCTCCTCTGAGGAAAAGCGGGATGTAAATTAAACAAAAAATAAAAATAAAAATACTAGCCTTGCTCTCTCACCCAGAACCTGAGCTCACTGACAGCTATGTGTCTGCCAAGACCAACCTAAGTGCTAAGGCTGCTACCCCATTCAGGCCAAGGCAGAAGTTGTCAGTCCATTTCCCTCACTTTATCTCAGGTTCAGACATTGACAGCGAAACAGACAACCCTGAGTCTCCCAGCATGATGAATGAGTTTTTCCCTGAACCTGCCCAGCTCCAGTCTACAAACCCTCCATATAAGCTCCCTCTGACAATGAAAAACCCCAGGCATGCCACATAATTACAGCAACCTCAGAGGAAGGGGCACCTACTCCCCCTGCTACACCCCGAGGACCTACCACTATCTGCAAGCCCCGGGGATCTAGGAATCAGGGAAGTGCTTCCACCACCACCATTCCCCCAGCCACTAGATATAGACATAGCAACTCCAAAAGATGAGGCCCCTGCATCATCTGCACACACACACACACACACACACACACACACACACACACTACAATCACCACTCACAACACTAGAAGATCCGCTGAAGACGCAGCCACCTACACCTACACATACGGACTACCCCAGAGGAAGGGGATCACACATCTCATTCACCACCCTAGCAGCAACAGTCACCACACACAACCCCCAGGATCACAACCTCCTTTGCCATGGGCCCTGGAATGCTGTTTGCCAACTATTCCCATTTCAACAACATCACTGCACTAGGCAAGCAGATCCCCAGTCTGCTCCCCTGAGTTGCAAGAGCCATCAGCTTCCTCTGTGCAGTCTGCATGCTCAGAGAGAGTTTTGGCAGCCCTAAGTCAAGAGTGCAAGCACATGCATGCACATCACCACTCTCATTTTTTTCAAAAAGCACAGTCACCCAGTCTTCCCCTAGAATGCAGTTGGAGTCAATCTCCTCAGAACCCAACCACGTGAATCCTCCCAGTGACCTTGGGGTCGTGCACACTCACCCCACCTATACCCAGGATAACCAACTGGGAACTTCCACACTGGCTCCAGCCCATAGCACTACACTCTGACATCCAAGAAACCAGCATAAGGTTTTCCTTCTGTCCTGGAACATGGCAGGCTGGCACTCCAGCTGCAGAGATGTCTCCTTCACAGACTATATCTCCCAACACATCATCATAATGATACAGGAAACCTGAACAACTGAGGATCTCACAATTAACGGATTCCACTCTTACTCATTAGGAACAGAAAGCGGTGCAGAACAGGGCAGACCCAAAGGCGGACTGGGGATGCTAATCTCTTTGTGCACAACATCAGCAAGACTCCCTCCATACAAGCATAATACTATGGCAGTGACAATGTATTTCAGACACTGCTCTCTACTCTTAATTAACATTTACCTTCCCCCACAGTGTTAGAAATCCCGGGTCAGAAATCTATGGTCTGAACTAGAAAACTACCCATCAGACCTTCTCTCCTCCAATCCCAATGAACACATAGTGCTGAGAGGTGACCTCATCATAGGCTGGGCCCCAATGATGACACTTTATATGCACAACACCAGTGCTGTCCACCTAATTTCAAAGCAGACATACTCCCTCTCACCTGCCACTTGAAGAACAGGAAGTCAAACTATGTGGGACTCTGCCTGGCCCCAATGGCTACCAGATTCAATCTCTTTATCTTAAACAGCTCCTTCAAAAATGATCATCCCACCAAATTCACTTTTTGGACTGGGTCCAGAATGAATGTCATTGATTATGTAACCATCTCTGGAAGCCTGCTCCCATTTGCTGATTGGTTTGAGGTTATCCCCCAATTTGACAGTGACCACTTTCCAATCTCTTTACGATTAGTTATTTTATTATTATTTATTCACCCAGTCAGACAGGTGTTATTGACTGGTTTGTTTTATCCAGACATCGAGTCCTTCCCAAGGACCTAGGATGGCTGAATTTTATTGTCAATGTTGTTGCTGTTATTGATATCGTTGCAGAATATAGGCTGTTCCCAGTAAAGCTGCATTTTGTAATTGGCTGATGGTGATTTCTGTGGCCCCTATGGTGTTGAGGTGCTCTTCAAGGTCTTTTGGAACTGCACCCAGGGCGCCAATTACCACTGGGATTATTTTGGTCTTTTTCTGCCATAGCCTTTCAATTTCCATTTGTAGATCTTTGTATCTTGTGATTTTTTTCTATTTCTTTTTCTTCTATTCTGCTATCCCCTGGTATTGCTATGTCGGTTATTTTCACTTGTTTTTCTTTCTTCTCGACTACAGTTATATCTGGTGTATTGTGTGGCAGATGTTTGTCTGTTTGTTGTCGGAAGTCCCATAATATTTTTACATCTTCATTTTCTATAACCTTTTCAATTTTATGGCCCCACCAATGTTTGGCTACAGGTAGCTTGTCTTTTTTGCAGATGTTCCAGTGTATCATCCCTGCTACCTTGTCATGCCTTTCTTTGTAGTTAGCCTGTGCAAACTTTTAACAACAGCTGATTAGGTGGTCCACTGTTTCATCTGCTTCTTTACAAAGGCGGCACTTGCTGTTTGTTGTGGATTTTTCAACTTTTGCTCTTATTGCATTTGTTCTTAGTGCCTGTTCTTGTGCAGCCAGTATTAAACCATCTGTTTCTTTCTTCAAGTTGCCATTCTTAAGCCATTGCCAGGTCTTGGTGATGTCTGATTTTCCACTTATATTGTGCAAATATTGACCATGCAGGGGCTTATTTCTCCATTTTTCTGCTCGGTTCTTGACTTATTCTTTCTTGTAGGCCTGCTTTGTTCCATTGGTGTTGAATAGTTTCGCATTATTGACCATTTGAAGTGCATCTTCTTCACTGTCCTTGATATATTCTTCAAGCCCCCCTTTCTCCTCGTCTACTGTTTGATGGACTTGCAGCATTCCTCTTCCACCTGAGCTGCGAGGGAGGTATAGCCTATCGACATCACTACGGGGGTGCAGAGCATGATTGATGGTCATGATTTTCCTGGTCTTACGATCGAGCGTCTCTAGCTCTGCCTGGGTCCAGTCTATTATTCCTGCAGTGTTTCTGATAACAGGTATAGCCCAGGTGTTTATGGCTTGTATGGTGTTCCCGCCATTGAGTTTGGACTTGAGGATTTTTCTAACTCTCCTGATGTATTCACTTCCAATTTTTCTTTTAACTTCAGTGTGTGCAATGTTATCAGCCTGGAGAATGCCCAAGTATTTGTAATGTTCTTTCTCTTCCAGGTTCTTAATGTTGCTTCCATTGGGTAGTTCTATTCCTTCTCTTTTTGTTATTTTTCCTCTTTTCATTATTAATGCAGCACACTTGTCTAGTCCAAACTCCATTGCTATATCGCTACTGAATATACGGACAGTGTTTAGCAGTGATTCGATTTCTGACTGGGACTTTCCATACAACTTCAGATCATCCATGTACAGCAGATGGTTGATTTGACTTGATGTTTTAGATGTTTGGTATCCAAGGCCTGTTTTGTTGAGTATTTGTGAAAGTGGGGTCATGGCGATTACAAACAACAGAGGGGTTAGTGAGTCCCCTTGGAAAATGCCTCTTCTAATGCTAACCTGTCCAAGTGTCTCGCCATTGATAGTTAACTGTGTATTCCACATGCTCATTGCTTTTTTAAAATAAATATCTGAATGTTTTTGCTGACACCAGTTGTTTCTAAACATTTTAGTATCCATGTGTGAGGCAATGAATCAAAGGCTTTCTTGTAGTCAATCCATGCAACACTTAGATTTGTTTTTCTTCTCTTGAAATTTTCTAAAATCATTTTGTCAATCAGCAGCTGGTCTTTTGTGCCTCTGGTGTTTGGGCAATTTCCTTTCTGTTCAACTGGAAGCTGTTTTTTAGTTAATAAGTGTTGCATCACTTCATCTGCTATTATTCCAGTTAATAATTTGAACATGGTTGGCAGACAGGTTATTGGTCTATAATTACTTGGAACTGCACCTTTTGCTGGGTCTTTCATGATGAGATGAGTTTTCCCAGTTGTTAGCCATTGTTCAATATCACCTCCTTGCAAAATGTGATTGAACTGTTTTGATAGTTGTTTATGAAGGCTTGTTAGGTGTTTAAGCCAAAAGCCATGCTATTAATAATAATAATAATAATAATAATAATAATAATAATAATTCGATTTCTATACCACTCAGGGCAGCTTACACAGAGAAATAATTAATAAATAAGATGGCTCCCTGTCCCCAAAGGGCTCACAATCTAAAAAGAAACATCAGATAGACACCAGCAACAGTCACTGGAAGTACTGTGCTGAGGTTGGACAGGGCCAGTTACTCTCCCCCTGCTAAATAAAGAGAATCACCACGTTAAAAGGTGCCTCTTTCCCAAGTTAGCAGGGGTTAATGTCCTTCACCCAGCAGTCCCACGCTGAGGACTTATCCCAACTCCACATTCTATTGGTGGGAAGAGCTTGCCGCACCAAATGGTCCACCCACCTAGACAAAGCAACAACTGAACTACTTACCTCAGAACACTTTCAGCACATTCAGCTCTCCCTGACTACAGCAGAACCCTCTGATTCAACCTTCAAGGACTATAACAATCTAGTACAGGAACTACAAAAGCACCCAACTGCAAAACCAACAGCAGTCCAAACAGCACCTGCACCAAACCATGGTTTGACGATGACTGCATTAATGCCCAAAAGCACTAATCAGCAACTACCACACTAAAAAAACCAATGCAAGGTCAGTGTATGCACAGGACCTCCTCAAGCAGAAGAGGCAATATAAACAGCTAATTAAATGAAAGAAAAGTGACGCTATGAAAGCCACCTGATCACACCTCATCCAGGCAGTCAGATCCAGTGACTGTCACATTACAGCGAATCTCCACAGCAATGACCTGATATGCCTGGACAGCTACATCTGACCAGAGATCTGAGAAAAACACTTGTACAATCTGTATGAAGATGAAGTTGCGGAACACAGTTGCCCCCAGCACAATGTAGAGGCCACCAGTGACGACATCTGAGATTAAGAACCTTATCTCCCAGCTAAGACCTGGGAAGGCCCCTGGAGATGTCCTAATTCCCCCAGGGCTAATAAAAAAAAATCAGCATGGTAGGCCCCTATCCTGGCCTTGCTATTCACATTTATTGACACACATGGCCATATTTCTAAGACCTGGGGGCTAGCAGTCATTCTCTCCATCTTCAAAAAAGACAGAAAGGATGACCCAGCTAACAACAGACCCATCAGCCTGCTCTGCACAGTCAGTAAGCTCTATGCCAGGCATCAATACTGGAAGCTGGACCAAGAAAACCTCTTCACAGAGGAGCAGGCTGGCTTTAGGGAGAGATGCTTTAGGGAGGGACGATCCACCACTGACCAGTGTCTAGTTCTCTAGCACCTAACTGAGAAATATTCCAACCACACTACAACTTCCCTTTATAGTCCTCAAGGCTGCATTTGATTCCATCTCACAAATCAAGCTGTGGGGAAATCCTGACACCTCCTTAACTGACCAGCACCTGCTATACCTCATCCGCATCCTACATGATGATACATCCCTAAAGTAAGATGCATCCCACAAGGCCATCTATCAAGTGCCATTCCAACATGTAAGAGCATCATACAAGCTTGTATTCTTACCCTGCTCTTGTTTAACTTTGACCTTAATGACATGGTGGGTCACCTTAATAAAGCAGATTTTCACCCTTCCAAGCTCTCAGAGAGATACATCTCTACTCTGCAACAAAAAGGGTCTCCATAGGACCCTCACAGAAGAGCTGTGAGGACCCATGTCCAAAACTGCAAGGAAGATCAGTTGGAAATCAATTATCACAAAACCAAAACCATGGTCTTCACTACGAGACCCAAGTCACAGTCTTGACATATAAACAGGCACAAAATCAAGCAGTTATCATGTTTAAAAACCGGGGGGGGAGGGGGGTCCTTCCATGCCTCTGCCCCCAGAAAGGCACATGGCTCTCACGCTACCCAAAATGCCCACTGAGGAGCACCACTGCCATTCTAAAATTCTTCCAATCAAGAGGATGTCACTACATACCTATAGCCCTTAAACTATTTAGAGCCAAGTCACTGGTGCCACTCCTCTATGGCGCCCAACTGGGCCTCTTCTCCAACTTGGCCGCGTTGGAGCTAGTCCAGCCCAAATTCCTAAGAACAGTTCTACAAATACCACGGTGTGTCTCTAATACTAGCCTATGTCTAGAGGCAGGTCTAGTGAAAGTGGATGCCAGACTGTGGATGGCCATACTGAACTACTGGTTAAAATTAGCCCTCATCTCACTGGTTCTAGCCCCCCTAACACTACAGGACAACTACCAGTCCACCTGGAAACTGACACTTCCGACAAAAATGTCGCCCCTGGGGCTCTCCCCTCCAATCCTACTTTCCATGGGCTACGAACAGGCATAAACACTTCTCAAACAAAATGTAACAGACACAGAACACCAAACCAATTTAGGCAGCACCCTGAACTTCCCCATCAACTTCCCCATAAACTAAGATACATTCCATCTCCTGCTGCATACCTCATGCAGCTGGAAGCTCCTAAAACACGGAAGGACCTTCACCCTGGTCTGCTGTGGTGCCCTTCCTTCAGCTGTGCTAGAAGGCAGATTCAGGAAGACCCCCTTCCTGGAACACTTGTGCCCCTGTGATTCTGGGCAAGTTGCCCATTCTACAGGGACACTCATATCACCCTCATCCTTCTGCTGTTAATCATCCCCAGGCCGCTTGAGCCAATTCTACTTCTCTCTCCTCCTCTCTGACTCCAACCCTGTTGTCTCACATAATGTTGCCAAGTTCTGCACGGCAGTGTGTAAAATTTGTCAGGCCCTGACAGACAGCAAGAACTAAGCAGGCCTGATACAGCACGTGGTCACACAGTTTAGTTTTAAACCCCATAGCATTTTATAGTTTTACAGATTGATTTAAAGACTTTAAGACTTTAACCACTTAAAGCTTTTATATAGTCTCGCCCATTTTACACTAATTTTAACCACAGTTTTAAGATAGTTCACCACAGTCTAACAGTAGCTGTATAACTACATTTAGCCTCTCTGCTTTCACAGTTCTGGGCATAACCTGTTTTAATACCATTTTAATGCTGTTCTAATGTAATCTACTTTATGCTGGTCAAAGACCTAATAAAGATTGATTAATTGAGTGTGTGATGGCAGTGCAGGGGTGGTCAGGCATTGAAGACTGGCTCCTGAAGAGCAGCGTTCAAGACCCACACACCCTTCCCTTTTGGCTGCCAGTGCAGAGGCATCTCAGGTTTACATGGAATGACTGAACCAGAAGTCCTGTATAGGCCACAGGACCCCTCCCTCCCTCCCTCCGTCCCTCCCTCCCTCATATTCATACACACCTCCTAGGCTTGTACTATGAATCCATCGTTCTTTGACACTGATTTATAAGCTGTTGCTTCCTTAACTCCCCACCCCCCTTCACATTGAAGAGCGATTTTAATTTGCGCTCTCAGACAATTGCCATTTAATTTTCTTCTTCTGGCTGGATCAGAGGCAAGCCGAAAAATATAAACATCCTTCCATCTTCATGTTTATCATTTCTGAACACTTTCACTTGATGTTTTTAGGCATTTCCCAATTATTTTAACCATTCATTGTTAACAATACAGCTCTGTGTGCTTCTACATGTGCCACAAATGGTTTCATTAAAACGAAACGCCTCACAAAGCAGAGGCAATGAAGATCCGTGAGCAGTAGGACCCTAGGAAGCCAGTGTCATTTGTCTGTGGACAATGGCTTCCATTCAAATGCTTAAAAGGTGGCACCAACATATGCACACCAAGGTGTCATTCAAAAACATTAAACACTTAAAACGTAGGTGTTCTAATTTAACAAACGTTACCCAGCTCCAAGCTCTTCCTGCATTCCTTAGTTGTCTGGCCAAATATTCCCTATTCTCCCATGTCAGGCCACCTCATCTCTATTGTCACCATAGGGGCAGGCTTGACAGTTGAGGTGAGAGCCATGGATGTGGGTGGAAGCAGATCCACCTGGAGTAGCGGCCAGTGGAGGACAGGAGACAAGTGGGAAACTGGAGATGGCCGGGGCAGAGAGCCAGGGAAGGAAAAGGCCAAGATCTTGCGAGAGCCCAGAATCTCATTAAATGGGCCTTGGGCAGAGAATGATTTAAACTGGTAGGACAGCACAGGGAAAGTGCTAAAGCATCCCCATCGCCACCTAGTGCCATGGTTTCAGTCTGAGCTGAAGATCTACCACAGCTTCTTTTATTTCATTTAGGGAAAGATCCTGTTTATGGATCTCCTGTATCAGCTGCTGTGGACCCTAAGAACATGCTAGTAAATGAGCAGGAGTACAAAATGTTCACCAGTAGTAAGCAAATATCTATCATGTCTATGCAACTTTCATTCAGATGCTATCATCAGGGGCAGCCCTTTCATGAGGCAAGGTGAGTCCATCTCCTCAGGCAGCAGATTATTGGATCACCAGCAGGGTGGCGAGATGCCTCATAGGAACATAGGAAGCTGCCATATACCGAGTCAGTCCATCTAGATCAGTATTGTCTACACAGACTGGCAGTGGCTTCTGCAAGGTTGCAAGGCAGGAATCTCTCTCAGCCCTGTCTTGGAGATGCCGGGGAGGGAACTTTGGACCAGATGCTCTTCCCAGAGTGGCTCCATCCAGCCTCCTGCCATCACCATAGCAGCAGCTCTTTGGAACTGATCCGACCCTTGCAATCTTTTGCGAAGTGCCTCTCCTCACACTCCTGACAAAGTCTGCAAGAAGCACAAAGAGAAAAGAGGAGACTAATAACAACCTTCCCTCTTTTCCACCCCTTGCACCACTTTCAAAGCTTTCAAAGGTTGGTTTTGAAAGGGCGCTGGCCCACATCGGGCTCAGGGCACAACAGCATTTTGCGCCTCACCTTAGGTGCCACAATACCTGGACATTAAGTATAGTTGCATAAAATATTTACATTGAGGCTACAAAGTTCCTCAGCAGTTCCTGAGTGCTGGGGCGGGGGGTGGGGGGAGGCGGTGATCATTCCTGATCAAGTGTCTTCAGTATGATGGTCAAAGAGCACTTTTTAGGACGGGTGAGCCTTTGGTACCCAATTGCTTGCACTCTTGGCATCTTCAGCCCCTACACATGTGAGTTTCAACATAAATAGGAGGGGACAGCAGCAGCAGTGCAATCCTCAGTCCTGGTTGCAGGGACATCCCCTGTTTTTGCCAAGGAGGTGCTCTCAACATCGTGGAGAGATTAGCCAGCTCTCTGACCATGTAACATGCTACACCTCTTTCTGGGCAGGCGGTTTGTGTCTGCAGCACTGACATGGCAGGAGACACCCCTCCCATCAAATATTTTGGCCGTGTTGGGTGTTTGCTTGTCTCTCACACCAAAGCACTCCTGAGTGTGACTTGTACTTCTTTCTTGAACATTCAAATGATTCTGCTCTCATAATCATCACATTTATATGTGATGGTGGCTTTGCGTCTTGTATCACTTACTGCTGGTGCACCACAGGAGCACTTGCATGTGAAAAACATCCACATGCTGCCTCATTTAATGTAAATTCTTAACAAGGAAAATTGTTGAACCAAAGAAGTGCAGATGAGAAGCTGCTCCCTGGTCCGGAATGACTCCATCTCCTTCTCTTTCTTGTATATAGACGTGCATCTCCTCCCTAAAGCTCCTGGGTTGTGAGGCAGCTGGCTGATTAACCAAGTAAGACAGAAGGGTTTGGGTGGTGGTCTTTTAAAATTCCATTTGGGGAAGAGGACAGGAAAGGGCTTGACACAAGCAAGTCTCCCTTGAGGGGGTTGAAGACAAGCTTGGCTGTCCTTGTCATATATTCCATGAGGATGCTGAAGCTGTGCTCCTCAGCAAGCAGAAGGATAGAATGGCAGTGGAGTGTCTGGTTTTTATAGCAATTAAGCAGCAGTAAGACAAGCCTTGGAATAGCACATAAGTCATGAATAGGAGACAGATGGTTAAAACAAGAAGCACCCAACCAAAGAGCAAAACAAGAGAGACCATCTCAAGGTGCTGTGAAACACTTAGTGGAGCCCAACGCGTTTCAGCCACAAGAGGCTTTCTTCAGGGGCAGTGATTTATAGTATTCCAAAGAGAATTCTAATAAGTAGTCCTTGTTACTTATTAGAGTTCTTCTTTTTGGAATACTATAAATCACCGCCCCTGAAGAAAGCCTCTTGTGACTGAAATGCACTGGGCTGCAATAAATGCTTCACAGCACCTTGAGATGTTCTCTCTTGTTTTGCTTTATGAATAGGAGACAGGCCCAATAGATTTTTCAGACTGTTGGAGGAAGTGCAACTGCAACAGAGGCATCATTGTCTGTGTGGGAGACATACTCATTACACTCGAGCACCTACTCTGAGGAACAGGTTTGGATGGCAGGCCCTGTCCAAACCTGCTGGAGGCTGTAATTTTTATTCCCCAGTTAATTAGCAGAGCACTAAAGAAGCTACCCACTCCCGTTACAGAGTAGAAGGTAGAGTTTAGTTGTTGCAGCTCTTTAGAGAAGACACATGGAGATACTTGTAGAATAAAATACTAAGTAGATTTATTGGTGAAGTACACCTTTGAATAGGAAAGGCCTAATCCTTAATCTAAAGAACTACATGAATAGGTAGGGTGGGAAAGAGATATTTCCATCCGCTCTCTAAGAGGAAAGGAAGGGATTCTGACTTTCAACAGGAAATACCTGAGGAGTCATATCAAGGGTCATAGAGTAGAGATAGGCAGAACAGCTTACTCACCCTTACTCACTATAGGAACATAGGAAGCTGCCATATACTGAGTCAGACCATTGGTCTATCTAGCTCAGTATTGTCTTCACAGACTGGCAGCAGCTTCTCCAAGGTTGCAGGCAGGAATCTCTCTCAGCCCTGTCTTGGAGAGGCTGCCAGGGAGGGAACTTGGAACCTTCTGCTCTTCCCAGAGCGGCCCCATCCCCTAAGGGGAATATCTTACAGTGCTCACACTTCTAGTCTCCCATTCATATGCAAACCAAGGTGGACCCTGCCTAGCTAAGGGGACAAGTCATGCTTGCTACCACAAGATCAGCTCTGCTCTCTTTTCCCAATGCCCTTAGTGGTCGTTAGGATAGTTGGTGCAAAAGGTCGATGCACTGGAACTCCAACAAAATCTCCCTGGCATCTCAGGTGGTGGTGGGAACTGCTGCTTTCCATTGCTGCCGCTGCCACCACTGCTGGAGGGTAAGGGCAGCTACCAGCCCACTAATGGGGTGATTGGTGAGGCAGGTGGCCAGAGGCAGCCGCCTCACCATACCTCATTAGTGGTCTGACCCTGTTGATAGTTCTTCAAAAACTTGCAAGCCTTTTTATTAGAATAGGTGCAGAAAGGAGTGTTCACACCACAGACAGTTATGCTTCTATTATACGACCTTCAACTATCTCAGTAGCTATTCTTTGGCCAGGATCAAATATTAATTATTATGGCATGTTATCGATCCAGCAAAAAAATACCACTACATGTCAACTATCCAATATCATCAACAATTAAATCGTGCTGTACGCCAACCATCATATATAGTCAAAGATGGCATAACCAAAGGTTTACGAGCTATTCACTTTGGAAGCTTATTAAGTAGTCCTCCTCAGTTAGAAGATCAGTATGGATTTTCCTCTGCCATGTACTGCCACTGGGAAATGTTGAGTATGTAAGGCATTCTCTCAGCTCACAATGGGCCTTCATGAGGACCAACAGTGTCCATCAAGAGCTGTGTGTGGTACCAGAGGCATGGCATCAGGGCTTGGCTTTTGGCATTAGCTAGGGGCAGAGGTTGCTTTTGGCTTCATGCAGCTCGAATGGAGTCACAACACATCTACCTCACTGCTCCCTGCCATTCCTGCTCTCTGGGCAAGTCTGTCACTGATCCAGCCCTGCCCTTCGTGTCAGATTGGTGCTGATATGGTCACTCTTCCCCCCTCACCTTCCCGGCATATGCTGGTCCCTGTCTCTTGCTGCTTTGTGCTTTCCCTAGCATCAAAAACTGGCAAGCTCGGGAGAGCGGTTGACCACAAGACCTAGGGGCAAAAGTGGAGGCAGCCCACACACAGCCATAACAAGGAGCAGGGCACAGTAGTTCCGGGACAAATGCAGAGTGCAAGCAGTGTGCATTCTGCACTTGTGCTGGGGCTAGCTCACTGTTCTTTACCACAGTAGTGTGGGCTGCTTCCATGTTTTCCGTCCTCTGCGGTGCTCTTTCCTCCGACTCCAAAAACAGGCATTTGTGGTGGCCTGAAGACCCAGTGGCTAACAAAAATGGAGGCAGTCCATGCTCTTATAGCAAGGAGTGGCCAGCATTGGCCTTGGCCCAAGGGCAGAGCATACACTGCTTGCTCCTGGTTGTATCAGGCAGCATGCAACGAGGAACAAGCAGTGGACACTCTGCCCTTGTCCTGGGACTGGCATGTGTCCTCCATGTACCTGGCCTTGGCAAGGGTCAAGTTCCAAGCAGCTGGGTTCCAGAACCTGAGGGAAACAGCTGTCAGTCCAAGTGGGCCAGAAGCAAGTACATGGTCGAAGGCATACAGGGGCCACGTTCTAGAACAGCAGCAAAGAAGAATGAGAGGGGGCAAAGGCGGGGGAAAGTCAGGCAGGGTTCAAAATCCAAGGCAGCAGTCAGAGATCAGGAGCCACAACTCAGCCAGTCACCTCACACTTGGGGCAGGTTGCTAAGCTAGGCTGGTATGGCACCAGGTGGGCAGAAACTGGCCCCTGGAATCAGCTGACAATGCTCAGGGCGGCTAGTATGGCAGCCTAGAGGGTGCCCTGGGACCCCCAGAACTCAGTTGGTCAAGCTTGCAGTAGAAACCGGTGGCACAGAAGGGAAATTTCTGGTGCCCAACCACTGGGAGCTGAGCCCCAGTTTCAATCTCACATGCCCTGGTGCCTTACAGGAAATGATGAATGACTATCCGCTTTGCCCTCCTTAAGGGGCATGCCTGGTTTACAGCCCATTTCATCAGCATGTGTTGTTTTAACATTGTAATCTGCACCAAGCCCTAGGGATGAGGTAGGGTTGAAATTAAAATACAAGACATGCTCTGAGTGGGCTTGTTTTGCACAGAACTTCATAAACACTGAGGTAATGCCAGCACTGGAAGGAGACTAATCTGCTCTCAGAAGCAGAGAATCAGAGAAGCTGGCTCTGATTTTGAGCCATCACGTTGTCGTGGTGAGATCTAGAGTTCAATAAACGATCAAGTTAGGTGATGTACTCTGGATGACACTAGTGTAACTCCACACTCAGAACAAGCCCTTTGATATGTTTTATGGCATACATGCCTGCAATTTTAACAGTGATTCTTAACAGTCTCCTTCCTGTCCCTGCCTAAATCAGTCTTGGCTTCTTTACCCCACCAGTCACTTTGGTGCCAGTGTAGTTACAAACAGCGATATCCGTTGCCTGCTCTGAATCCTCATGTGCCTGTCTGCCCTCTGGTCACGAGTGCACTTTTCAAGGAAACCAGATCATTAACATGACTTCTCATGAGCCAACAAATAAGTGGCAAAGAGTATTCTCCCCACATTGCCATGGGGAGAATCCTTCTAACCATTTCTGTTAAGAAAGTTAAGACCGCTTGAAGCATCCCTGCAACTCAAGAGTTTTGTTTCTTCCACCAGCGGTCATGACAGGATTCCACCTCTAAAGGGTGCTGTGTGTGTACAGGAAGCAAAGGCAGCAGCAGAGAGCTCTACTAACATAGTGTTCCCATAATGCCACGCCATCAACTTTCCATTCCTGACTGAGCAATGAGGCACAATTTCCAAAGTTGCTTTAAGGACAAGTATAATAAATGCATCACATAAATAATGTAAGGCCAGAGGAAAAGTCCAGCATTGTTTAGAATATTTTATGAGGAATTTATTGCTGTTAATTGAAGGGGAGAGATTGATCACCAAGGGTTTTAGCATATTACTTAACAAAGCCTGGATAAATGGAGTGTCAAATGTCTCTGTACAGATTTGCATTCTCTCTTCGCAACCTCTTCTCTTTAAAGATTTTTACATTTTTGCACACACACACACACTCATCTGCCAGATCTCGTTTTCAACAATTAAATGCAAAAAGGAATAAACGGAAATGACAGCAAAGTGCCAGGATGATATAACTCTTTTTCTTCCCTCCCATTCCGAAATAGCTGTCTATCATGAGCAACTAGCCTAAACCATGCTCTGACCTTGCCTTTCTCCCTGAAGCTGCTTCCTCTTTGCCTTCACAGAGACACAAAGAAGGCCATGAGATTGCTACCTGCTGTGGGCCCCAAGGATGCCGGAAGCGGCTGGGCAGAGGAACCCTGCTAGCCCATTGATCCAGCAGTGGGGGTGAACTCAGCAGGGCCTCTGCACTTGGGGCCTGGTTCTTGTCTGTAGAATATTCCTGCTAATAAAGAGTGCCTCAGTGAAATAGCCTTTTAAAAGGGTCCTCACACTTACTTTGGCAGGGGGCAATGCCAGTGCATCATACTCGATCTCCCCCCCACCCCAATCATTCTGGCTTCACACGCCAGCATTTTAAAAAATGCTTGTGATTAGATGGCAAAAGGGAAAAAATATTACCCAAATTAAAATGAGACTTTGGCCAGCTAGATACAGTAACACACAGGGGCACTGATTAGACTCAGCCCACAGCTACCACTCCTGCATTGGCTGTGTATTATTCACAGACCAATTATAAGCAACGGGAAAGGGAAATTAAAGGGCACTAGAAAGCTGTTAGATGCAGAGCTTTATTATGTTGCCCTTGCCCACTAAGAATGTCTGGCTCGCAGAGGCAGCAAGAGACAGTTTGCCATGGATAAGGAGGAGTGACCAACTTAAAAAATGAAAAGGCAATGATAAGATACTGGCCAGCACTGTCATGTCGGTGGCAAGGAAACTACTATCCAATGCCCGGCACCAAAAAGGGACATAAAGTGTCTCCACCCAACCCTGACACACACCATCACAAGGAGTCCCTCCCAGTCTCCTGAGGGAAGTCAGGCCCAATCCATAAGTTCGTAATGTGGTGTGTGCCATAAAAAGCCCCCATTTCCAGCTGCAGGAAACATCAACACATGAAAACAGTGATCACGTTGCTCATCCAAAAAGCATGTTGTTACTTGAACACTTGAAGCTACCTCACACTGAGTTAGACCATTAGTCCATTGAGTCTAGTATATGAATATGGGTATACGGATATGACATTTATATACTGCTTTTCAGCAAAGAGTTCCCAAAGCGGTTTACATAGAGCTATAGATATAGATATATTAAATGAAATGGCTCCTTGTCCCCAAAGGGCTCACAATCTAAAAAAAGAATAATAAGATAGACACCAGTAACAGCCACTGGAGGGGTGCTGTGCTGGGGATGGATAGGACCAGTTACTCTCCCCCTGCTTAAAAAAGAGAGTCACCACTTCAAAAAGGTGCCTCTTTGCTCAGTTAGCAGGGGACAATTAATTATTAATCCCTCTGACTGGCAGCAGCTACTCAGGGTCTCAGATGGAGGCCACTGCTCCCAGGATCCTGTTCCTGGAGATGCCAAGATTTGGACCTAGGCCAAAGATCTGAAATCATGGGCTGTGCTACTGAGCTGGGCTATGATCCTCCCCTTGCTTGCCCTGACAGTGTTTACATTGCCCCAATGGAGGGGTAGTGACAGAAGTATCTGTACAATCCTGGAAACCTATATCCTCACTGGGCTTGGATATAAAATTGATGTTGAGCCGGAATTCAGTTACAGGTAAAATATCAATTGGACATGACCCCTGGTAAAATATCAATTGCCCCTAGTAAAATATCAATGGGATGTATTCCGGGAGAGAGAAAGAATAAGCTATAAGTGGTTGCCTAGCAGCAACTACTACGTACTTCCTTCATGCCTTCCCTGTAAAAAAAGGGGGGGCTGTACTGGTTTGGGGCCCCAGTTCCTAGCTGGCCATGGCAGCAGACATTGGAAGAACAGGGAGCAACTCAAGGCATAGTTATCCCTTGCTGAAGTGGGCCCCAAAGAAGGGAGGGGAGTTTTCTTCAGCAAGATACTTTCCACACAGCACTGAGCTTTGCTCATAACACTTCACCGCTGATTTTAATTATTCTGATCCTGTGTGTGCTGCTCTTCTCACCAGCTGTGCTGTTTTAATGGCATTATTACTGTTTACAGCTTTTCCAAAATTTTGGTATTAGTGCTGATTACAATGTGAATACTGTGGGTTTGAGATGTACTGATGTTTCAGTGCCACTGCTCAGTGAAGAGCTGCTTCAGTGGCAGCAGTGGCCGTGGGAAAGAGGGGAGGCGGGCGAGGCAGCCGCCTCATTGCACCTCATGGAAGAGCTGGCCCTACTATGTGGGATGCATTTGTGGAGTGGTTTGGTTAGATTAAGGTTTGAGAAAATCAGGTACTACCTCTGGAAGCACCATAAAGAGAGATTTTCTTGCTAGCGACATGAAGACAACTGATGGAGAGCTGGTCTTGTGGTAGCAAGCATGACTTGCTACCTTAGCTAAGCAGGGTCCACCCTGGTTGCATTTGAATGGGAGACTTGCTGTGTGAGCACTGTAAGATATTCCCCTCAAGGGATGGAGCTACTTTGGGAAGGGCAGAAGGTTTCAAGTTCCCTCCCTGGCTTCTCCAAGATAGGGCTGAGAGAGATTCCTGCCTGCAACCTTGGAGAAGCTGCTGCCCATTTGTGAAGACAATACTGAGCTAGATAGACCCATAGTCTGACTCAGTATATAGCAGCTTCCTATGTTCCTATGCTGATCCATGCATTTTTGCCATTTCAATTTTTGCCAGGTGCCAGTACAACCAAACTATGTTATGTGTATGCAGCCATTTCAGAAAGGCCAATTTTCTGCAATAGAAAATTCAGTCCCCTCTGATTCAGCAAATTTAGCCTAGTAACTCACTTAAGTAGCTTTAATTGTCCAGCAGGGCAGACTGGTCAATTGTCTAATCCCCACGGGTCAGCATGCTTTGTCCTAGCGGTACTTCTATACATCTCCCATGGGCCAAGAAGCCGCCAGCCTGGCCATAATGGCACTTTTTGTCATCTTACAATTGCAGAAATTGACACAAAGTAATGATATTCCTTTCACACACCTGGTGAACATTGAAATTGAGAGACTGATGAACATAGTGGTTTCCAGCTGGGTACTGGAAGTCAAACTGTGCTCCTTCTCTGTCTGTCTGTTTTTTGATAGACTGCACACACATCCATCTATTCTTCCAGGCACAGTGGATCACTGGCTGGCTGGCTAGAAATGAGGTCCTCAGAGTGACCCTTGCCTTAGCAGCTACCTCAGCAACACCAGTCCTAGATATGGTTATACCTTAAGCAAAAAGTAAACATAAAAATACACTTTCCCTGCTTATCCTTTTAATGGCACACAGATGTGGATGTTGAGGGCAGGAAAAAAAGAACCCTCTCTGGAATCAGTTGCCTGAAGCAACTGTTTCCGGTTGCTTTGTAATAAGGCTGGACCTGTATCTTAAGTATTAAGTGTGGAGTGGGAAGGGGAGAACCTGAACCCTTCCCGCTCTGTAACTCAGTAAAAGAAATATTTTTTTAATTGAAAGTGGTCCCTTCTCCTGGACTGGATGAGGAAATCAAAGGAGACAATTAGCTGATCGACTTTGAGTGCACAACTTGCTTTGTGGTTCTTGAGGAAGGGATTCCAGTGAAGTGAACGGTCCAGAAGAAACAGGGAAAGGCTCACTCATCAGCTCCTAACTCTGTCAGATAATTGAGCAAGTGTGGGTTGCATAGTAGCTGCTATTTTCTGTTATTAATGTCAGGCAGAAACCTTGAAGGAGCCAGACAGGCAAAAGCAGAACAACTCTTTCCTAAAGTAGTTTCACTTCTGTGTCTGGATTGGTATAGCTGGCAAAATTAATCTTTGTTTTAGAGGGAACTGTTGATACGTTGGCCCAGAAGATTGTGTATGTGTGTGTGAAGGCAGCTACCTTTATTTTGGTCTAGCTGCTGTTGCTGAAGGAATGTAAAGCTGTATAGACTTTTTGGTGGGTAACAACAGACTTGGGTCTGATGTAAATATCTGCATTAAGACTATACTTACTTTCACCAGTTCAAGCCAATCCAGCAGTTATTACCTTTTCTATTTTGTAACCCACAAAGATCTTTGCAGAAGAATGGGGCTCATGTTAGTACCACAATACAATACCCTGCTTTACTTTGACTTCAGAGGGAACTTAGGGTGCGTGAAAAACAAACAATGGAGTCCAAGGAGTTGAGACCCATTCATGAGGTTGCAACAGAGTGCAATGCTTAACTGTTGTATTCTAATTATCTTTTGTGTTTTGTTGTTTGGAGGTTTGTCTCAGTGGGGATCCTGTAGAGAGTGTGGGGGATGGAGTCAGAAAGAAAAGGGAGGGAAAGAAGAAGGAAAACAAGTTGTTCTGGTAAGAACTAATCTGCCTACTTTCCTTTCACTATAATCTTAATTACACTTTTCACAAGTGAGCCCACTTCAGCCTTAAACATTCAAACATCCGCCATCTTGAATTGGGGTGGATTGACTTCATCACAAACTACACCATTGAGGTGTCCCTATGTTTCCCTACAGCTGAAGCAAATTTGGTTCAAATCAGTTAGGCATTCCACAGGTCAGCCTACTTGCACCTCAAACATTCACATGTCCACCATCTTGAATTGTTGTGGATGACATCATCCCAAACTATGCCTTTGAGGTGCCACTATGTGGCCCTACAACCATACCAAATTTGGTTCAAAACAGTTAGGCGGGTCACAAGTTAGTCCACTTGTGCCTCAAACATTTATGCGTCTGCCATCTTGAATCGTGGTGGATGACATCATTATAAACTATGCCATTGAGGTATCCCTATGTTCCCTGCAGCTGTAGCAAATTTGATTAAAATCGGTTAGGCAGTTCACAAGTTAGCCCATTTGCACCTCAAATGTTTACACATCCACCATTCAAACCTTTATGAGTCCGCCATCTTGAATTGGGGTGGATTACATTATCAAAAACTTTGCCATTGAGGTGTCCCTATGTGTCCCTACTACTGTACGCAATGTGGTTCATACTGGTCCAAGCATTGCAAAGTTGATGGAACAGTGCGCAATGGACACACACACACACACACACACACACACACACTACCAGGTGATCTCATAAGATTACTTTCCTTAAGGATCATCCAGCATTCTGTGAGCTGGGTCTTACAATCAGTGAGACCCAGTTAGCGAGAGTGAGTGGGGAGAGCAGGCTAAGCCCGCTCTCCCTGCAGACGAGCAGGGCAGGAGCCTTGGACAGCCAAGTCGGCCACCCACATGATTGCCAGCTCCATGACGGAGCTGACAGGGGCTGGAGGGAGCGGGGGCCAATTGGCCCCCAGAAGCTCCAGCATGCCCTGCGCAAGCGCACAGGGCATGCTGGCAAGACCGCCAGAGCTGGGAGACGGCTTTACACCTCCCCTCCAGGGGTCTCCTCATGAGTAGCCATGCCACAGAGCCACACCGCGGCAACTCATGGATTTGCGCTCGCTCTGCAAACCTGGTTTTAGGGGCAGACTACTTGAGCGGGTTACCCGCTCAAGAACCATCGGGCTTGCAGCCGAGCCTGGTGGTTCTCACGATTGCAGAAAATCGGGCTAGCGGAGACTAGCCCGATTTTCTGCAATCATGTGAATAGCCTCTGGGTGTGTGTCCTTAAGGAAAATAGGCTAAAAATTGAGTTGCTTCTGAATAAAGTCTTAGTTAAACCTGCATAAGATTTTTTCATGTTTACAAGGGAAGCAGTAATAAAACATTAACTTGCCGGGGTCATTTAGAACCCTCCTATGGGGGAAAACACTGGAGTGACCCAGAGATTATAAGGTCTGATACATACATGTCGCTATCCAGGTCTGTGGATAATGTGACGTGGGTAGAGCTCCATATGGTTAACCACCAATGTGATTCACGGCAAGAGTACACTGGCCTAAATGTGTTTACAGTGGCCTACATCCAGACTGCTGTTTTGCTAGTATAATGCTGTTGCACTACTGCAAGGACATTGTGCAATGACATTGCACAAAGGAACGTCTGTTTCATACTAGTTCTTGCAGTAGTTGTTGACAAGTTGCACAAATTGTTGCTTAAGGGGTTTCACAATCTCAAACAACATTGTTGCACAGTTGTGCATGTATCCCATGGCTGCACAACATCACAGAGCACCACAATTATATGTATGCAGCTTCTCTCATTGAGCTAGTGCAACACTAGCCTGGATGCCAGCCATTGTAACCGCAGATTACACAGGAATAAAAACCCAGCAACAATGGTAAGAAGGATTTGCAACCAGCTATGTGCTTTGGTGCTGTGACGTTATATTTACAGCAAACTTCCTATCATTTTCATTATCTGCTTTCTAATATGAAAATATGTAAAGATATTAGCATCAAACTGCTCTCTTCAAAAAGGAGATTACATGGTACCGCACAGATTAATTTTACCTTATCTCACTACATTGTATTCCTTGCCTATCAGGTTATGCTGTTTCTTGTTACCATTTAACCAAGGCTGGAGACAAATGTTTCATATTAATTCTAATTTTCCTTAAATTGTCTTATTTCATGCTTTATAACAAATTAATGTGCTGTATCAAGGGCACCCCTTTATAAAGGGCAGTTTGCCTTTTTTCCATTCATGGCTTGCCATTGTAAGAACAATAAACAGTTTAATTAACTTCTAAATTCTCTTGCTCACATCGTCTCAATACACCTCAGAAATAGAAAGGGATAAGCCCTTTGAACACCATAGTCGGAAATGGGTGGGATTGTCAGCAGGATGTAGCAGTATTTGTAGCTTTTTAACCCTACAGATTTTTTTTCCTTCTTCCTTTCTTTTTTAGTCGGGTATTCATAGATGTCAACAAATAAGACCACATTCTTTTGGACTGCCTGACGGCTATGAGTTGCTTCATGCAAGCCATTTGTTCATTTGTTAAAGTGCTGGTTTAAAGCCGTAAATGGCTTGGGACCGGGTTACCTGAGAGAGCGGCTTTATAACAAAATATGTGCCCCATATGTCTCTACCTGAACCTTAAGATCTTCTTTGGAGGCCCTCCTCTGGGTGCACTGCCCAAACCTGGGGAGGCAGGTCGCTACCAGGGAGAGGGCCTTTTCAGTTGGTTGCACCCCATTTATGGAATAGCCTCACCAGTGAGGTTCACCTGGCTTCATAATTTCTTTTTCTTTTACATGCCAGGTAAAGACCTTTTTGTTCACCAAGGCCTTTTAAATTTTGGTTTTCAGATTTGATCTTATTTCTAATTAATTTAAAAATGAGTTTTTAAGCTGCTTTGATTTGTACTTTGTGAGGTGCTTCACACAAGCAGTGTGAACTGCCGAGAGGAGATTTGTGGGGGAAGTGGGTTTGACCTGCTCTCCCCATAGACGATCACTTATTTACCTGTTGCCAGGTGGGTGGATCTCCCTCTCAAATGAGCAGCAGCTCTCTTGAAGGCTGCCTGCGCCGCACCATGCCCGGCAGCTCCAGGAGTCGGGTGAAGCACCCCCCAGGCCCCCCCCGGGACCATGTCAGTGTCCTGTGGATCCCCCTCCACATCCCCCCCCCCAGTAAGTGTGCTCACCATGGCTGCAAGCAGAAAAACACAACCAGAAAAACAAGGTTAATGGAACACTCGATCCATCAACCTCATTTAAGGGGGGTGGCTATGTAGGCAGGCTTGCTGCTGTGAAGCCACTGGGCTCACCCTCGAGCCCGCTGGTTCTCACGAGCAAGCAAAACCAGGCTGGGCCACCTTAGCCCGATTTGCTCTACTTGTGAGAATAGCCTCTGTATTCTCACATTTTCCCCTCTATTATGATTTAATGTGTTATATGTTTGTATTGTATGTTTTAATCCTCTGTTGTGAGGTGCCCAGAGAACAATTTGTTATGGGGTGGCTAACAAATAAAGTTTACTATTCATGTATTTATTATTATTATTTCTTGTTTACACAGTCAGACAGGCGTTATTGACTGGTTGGTTTTATCCAGACATCGAGTCCTTCCCAAGGACCTGGGATGCCGGAATTTTATCATCAATACTGTTGGTTATTATAGATATCGTCGCAGAATATAGGCTGTTCCCAGTAAAGCTGCTTTTTGTAATTGGCTGATGGTGATTTCTGTGGCCCCTATGGTGTTGAGGTGCTCTTCAAGGTCTTTTGGAACGGCACCCAGGGCACCAATTACCACTGGGATTATTTTGGACTTTTTCTGCCACAGCCTTTCAATTTCCATTTGTAGATCTTTGTATTTGGTGATTTTTTCTATTTCTTTTTCTTCTATTCTGCTATCCCCTGGTATTGCTATGTCGATCAATTTAACTTGTTTTTCTTTCTTCTCAACTACAGTTATATCTGGTGTATTGTGTGGCAGATGTTTGTCTGTTTGTAGTTGGAAGTCCCATAATATTTTTGCATCTTCATTTTCTATAACTTTTTCAATTTTATGGTCCCACCAATTTTTGGCTACAGGTAGCTTGTATTTTTTGCAGATGTTCCAGTGTATCATCCCTGCTACCTTGTCATTCCTTTGTTTGTAGTCAGTCTGTGCGATCTTTTTACAACAGCTGATTAGGTGGTCCACTGTTTCATCTGCTTCTTTACAAAGGCGGCACTTGCTGTTTGTGGTGGATAGTTCGACTTTTGCTCTTATTGCATTTGTTCTTAGTGCCTGTTCTTGTGCAGCCAGTATTAAACCCTCTGTTTCTTTCTTCAAGTTGCCATTCTTAAGCCATTGCCAGGTCTTGGTGATGTCTGATTTTCCACTTATATTGTGCAAATATTGACCATGCAGGGGCTTATTTCTCCATTTTTCTGCTCGGTTCTTGACTTGTTCTTTCTTGTAGGCCTGCTTTGTTTCATTGGTGTTTAATATTTTCTCATTATTGACCATTTGAAGTGCATCTTCTTCACTGTCCTTGATATATTCTTCAAGGCCTCTTTTCCCCTCCTCTGATGGACTTGCAGCATTCCTCTTCCACCTGGGCTGCGAGGGAGGTAGAGCCTATCAACATCACTGCGGGGGTGCAGAGCATGATTGATGGTCATGATTTTCCTGGTCTTACAATTGAGCGTCTCTAGCTCTGCCTGGGTCCAGTCTATTATTCCTGCAGTGTATCTGATAATAAGTATAGCCCAGGTGTTTATGGTGTCTTCCTATATCACTGCTGCCCAATATAGGTGTTTTTCCAATAGTCTGGGAAACATTCCAGTGGGTTTAGAACCAGCAACCTCTTGTTCCCTAGGCAAGTTACTTCCACACTGCGCCATGCCATACTACCGAAATCTAAGACAACTCTGCATTTAAGATGACCCCCTTAAAAAGTAGAGGATAAATATAGGTTATACCTGCATTTACTTGAAAGGAAGAGGACTCTGAATTTAAGATGATCTCCTGATTTCTAATATCAAAAAACTTAGGGGGAAACCTAGCTAATATGAACTGTGCAGACTGGTAAGTGGGAAGTCAATATTTACTTAATTAAATGTAATTGGACTGTTAAGATATTGTAAAAACCAATAAATTTTTAAAATGCAAAAACAACAACAACAACAAAAAACCCTTAGGGGGAAACCTAGCCATGGATTCAGGTAAATACAGTACCTTGAAGGCTTGGAGTCTAGCCCCTTCTCTGAGGGCAACAGCCATGCTCAAAAAGCCTCAGTCATTTGCCTTTAAAGAGAACCTGCTCTACCAAGTTCTGGCACCATACCATCATGCAGTGAGTGTACAGGGATGGGTTCTCGTAGTGCAGGCATGGCACTATCTTTCTGGTCGTGTTTTTCCAAAGCATCAGTCAGTCTTCATTTTCTTGTGAGCCATGTCACCCCTCCTTGTCCTTTTTGACAAAGAAGATAAATGGCACGTCCAAAATGGTTTAGAGAAGTTACAGCTGAGTCCTTCCTGCTTCTTCCTGCTTGTCTCCAGCTGTTGCATCCCACTGCTGTGCCGAAATGCTACCTAGTTGCTACAGTCAAGTCTGATCAATACTTCTAAGCACTTATCTGATGTAATAATCTCTGGCTATTTCAGGGACTCACATTCCTAACTAAACAGCTGAAGATGGCAACAAGGTGATGATAATAAGTTCCTCTTTCCAGGAGGAGTTCCCTTGAAAGCTAATGTGCCCAAAAGGTTAAGAAAACTATCATGTTTTTAGAACAGTGGGGCATCTCTTGGAGAGCCCTCACTGTATTCAATCCAAACTGTGTCTATTCCTATCCACGGTTAAGCACTGAGAAACCAGAGAGTTTTGGATCTAGGAGCACTACCAAGCTACGTACCTGATCTTTCAGGGGGAGTGTAACCCCATCAAGAGCAGGCAGATCTAAACCACCCTTCAATTCCCAACCCCCCACTGTCAGTACCTCTGTCTTATTTGAATTCAACTTCAGTTTGTTATCCCTCATCCAACTCATTATCGCCTCCAAGCAGGCATTTAGGGATGTTATGCCACTTCCTGATGAAGTTCATAAGGAGAAATAGATCTGAGTGTCATCAGCATATTGACAGCACACTGCACCAAACGTCCTGATTATCTCTCCCAGCGGTTTCGTGTAGATGTTAAAGAGCATTGGGGATAGTATGGAGCCTTGTGGAACTCCATACTTCAGTTTTCACTTTGCAGAACAGCATTTTCCAAGTGACACCATCTGGAATCTACCAGAGAGGTAAGAATGGAACCAAAAATAGTGCCACCCAATCCCACTTCCCCCAGGAGACCCAGAACGATACTATGGTCGATGGTATCGAAAGCCACTGAAATATCCAAAAGGCTCAGCAGAATCACACTCCCTCTGTCAACAGCCAATTGGAAATCATCTATCAGGCCAACCAAGGCAGTCTCAACTAGAGATAAGCCCGAAAGTGCTTCAGCGCTGGAGGGGGTGGTTCTTTAAGGGCGAGGGAGGGTGCACTCACCCCTCCCACCGCATTTCCCCCACTGGCACTCTGTTATTTTCAAGCCCCTCAGGGCGGCAGCATTCCTCCCTGCCACCCCGTTGCCCTCTTTGGCCGGAAGTGGTCGGAAGTAGCGATCACATGTGTGCCCGTTGCACACACATGCACGCGTGGGAACCACCCCTGCCAACTCTGAAATGCCAACCCACCCCCACCGAGCCAAAACATTTTGGAGGCCTTTATAATGGCCTCCAAAATGTTTCAGGCTCAAGCCTAGTCTCAACCCCATCGCCTATTTGAAAGACAGTTTGAAATGGGTCTAGATAATCTGTAGCATCCAAAACTGCCTGGAGCTGAGAGACCACCACTGACTCAGTCACCATGCCCAGCCATGTAGGATTAGATATGGGTCTGTAATGAGCTAACTCTAAGGGATCCAATGCAGGTTTCTTCAAATAAGGTCTAATAATAGGCTCCTAAGGTCAAGGAGGCATCCTGCCCTCCCTCAGAGAAGCATTTATAATATTTACCAAACCCTATCTGGTAATACAATTACCAGATGAGAGAAGCCAAGTTGGGAAAGGGTCAAGAAAACAGAGTCTGAAGACATTCCTGTGTCTCAGTTTGAAGCCTACTCTGAGAAAAGCAGAAGCAGATTCAAGAAGATAGCAAACTTTTCTATACATAACAACAAGCCTTTTTCCTTCAAATAAACTAACAGGAGGGGGGGAGATTTAGAGGGGCTGGTTTCTCTTTAAGGGAGCAGTCCCTGAGGCGGGTCTCACGATTCGTGAGACCCGCTTTCACTGAAACTGCGGGGAGAGCAGGCTAAGCCCGCTCTCCCCACAGATGACCGGGCAGGGAGCCCTGGGCGGCCAGATCGGCCGCCCACATGGTTGCTGGCTTCGTGACGGAGCCGGCAGGAGCTGGGGGGAGAGGGGGCCACGTGACCCCCGGAAGCCCCAGTATGCTCTGCGCGAGTGCACAGGGCATACTGGGGAGAACCCTGGAGCCAGGGGGTGGCTTTTTGCCTCCCAGTCATGGCGTGGAGCCACACTGCGGCTACTCACGAGCCAATAGCCCAGGTTTGCGGAGAACCCGCTCCAAAAACCCGGGCTAAGGGGCGGGCTACTTGAGCGGGTTAGCTGCTCAAGAACCACCGGGCTCGCTTGCGAGCCCGGTGGTTCTTACGATTAACAAAAATCGGGCTAGGCGTGTGTGTGTGTGTGTGTGTGTGTGTGTGTGTGTGTGTGTGTGTGTGTTTCTTGCCAGGGCTAGCACTGGGGGCTTTGTGGCAATTAGTTGTTGTTTCTCCCTGCTGAAGGAGGACAGAGGGAGGAATCAGCTAGGGCTGTAGTGAGTCACACCTGGTTGGAGGGGCCACATTCCTGTGAGCCACATTCCTGTGTCTCAGTTTGAAGCCTACTCTCTATATAAGAAGTGAAGGCCAGAGAACTTAGTGAACAGGGATAGCAAACAGGGCTTTGGAGTTTTGCAAGCAGGGGAGCCTAAAATGAGTCCCATTGATCACAAGAAGTCCAGTGGGAAGAGAAGGTAAGTACTACTCCCTCCTTCATATTCTTGAGAATGGAAGTTTGAACAGTTAAACAGCTGTCCAATACAGCTAAGACCTACCTCTAATATAGAATCTCTAAATACTGTAAACAGCCAACAAAACCAGTTATGATGATAGAAAGCCAGCAGGGGATGGGGCACTTCCCAGTGAATTGCACAGAGTGTTGCATGTATGACTATTTGCTCCATGGGCAGAAGAAATAGGTGTGTGCTCAGTGAGCTTATGTGTGCTCAGAGAGCACACACAATGGGTGTGTGCTCAGTGAGCTTGTGGCTCTCAGGGAACAAGTTCATTCCCTCAAAACCAAGGTGATCTGGAGAAGCTCAGAGAGACAGAGAGGCATGCAGATGAGAGCTTCAGGGACGTGGTAGAGGCATCCCATTCCAAGGCTGATAGCGACTCTGCTGTCAGGGAGAATGAAGGTCTCAGGAAAGGAGGACATCAGTTTGAGGAAAGGGGAAATTCTCCCTTAGAAGGGACCCTTTCTGTGGATGATAAGCCCATATCCTCTCGCACAGGGGATACTCCTCAGGGTGGTGGGTGCCTCCTTGTAGTGGGCGATTCAGTCATTAGAGGTACAGAGAGATGGGTTTGTGAGCTGCATGTTGACTGCATAGTGACTTGCCTGCCTGGTGCGAAGGGTTGCGGACATCATGCAGTGTCTAGATAGGCTCTTGGGCAGTGCGGGGGAGGAGACAGCTGTTCTGGTGCACATCAGCACCAATGATGTGGGGAAATGTAGTCAGGAGGTCCTGGAAGCCAAATTTAGGCTGATAGGTAGCGTGTTGAAGTCCAGGACCCCCAAGGTAGCATTCTCAGAAATGCTACCATTTCCATCTGCACATTCAGTGAGGTGGAGTAGCACTGTATGTTAAAGTAGGGATAGAATCTAACAAGCTAGAAAACCTAGGTGGGCTGGAGTCCTCCACAGAAACCCTGTGGGTGACAATACAAGGCCTGAAAGGGAATGTGCTACTGAGAGTTGCAGGAGGAAATCAGGGAGGCATCAAGAAGAGGCAAGGTAGTAATAATGGGTGCAGTTTCTGAATGCAGCTTGTTCCAGCCATAGGTGACAATGGAAACACTTGATTGTTCCCCAAGGGTAGCTCCCAGGGACCCCATCATGAGTTGTGTGGTAGGGCATGATGGGTGCTAACTACTACCCAAACCACAAAAGAAATGGGTGTTGATTGTAAAGAAAACTTCCCCCCCAAATCCCCATAGGATCCTATGGGGGTTTGGGGGAAAGGTTAAAAAAAATTGTTTAAAATTGCCTGCTTGCCCATTTCTTTTGTAGGTTGGTTGATAGCACCCATCATGCCCTACCACCCAACCCACTTTGGTGTCACTAGGAGCTACCAACAGGGAACAATGGTGTGTGTAGAGTTTCCCCATTGTTCCCTTTGGTTAGAACACTCAAAACGTTTCAAGTTTTGTTCCGTCGAAACAACCAGTTTGACCACTGTTTTGATGAAATGTTTCACCATCTGTGTTTTGTTTTGAGCTCGAAACAAAATGCAAAGTCTGTTTCGTGACATCCCTGTTGCATGTCACAAAACTTGCAACCACTTGGTTGCATGTCCATGACCCAAGACACCAGATTGCTCAGGAAACATATGCTTGAAGATGGGAGAATGACTCAGTTGCTAGGGGAAACCCTTGTCCCTACAGAGCTAATTCTACTAGCTGGAGAGGCAAGCAACTATCTGTCTGGAACAGTGAGCCCATAATTATGAACACCAAGGCAGAAATGTGCGTAACTTCAGGTGAAGTCCAGATAAGGAAAAGCCACCTAGAGTACCTCAGAGAGAAAAACAGAGTCAATAGACAAGGAGCCGGGTCTCATGATCAGTGAGACCCGGTTTGGGAAGCTCAGCAGGGAGAGTGGACTAAGCCTGCTCTCCCTGCAGACAATCAGGGCGGGAGCCCTTGGAAGCCGGATCAGCTGCTCACACGATTGCTGGCTCCATGACAGAGCCGACGGGGGCTGGGGAGTTCAGGGGCCGCGCAGCCCCCAGAAGCTCCAGTATGCCCTGCGCAAGTGCGCAGGGCATACTGGAGAGACTCCCGGAGCTGGGAGGCAGATTTTCACCTCCCTTCTGGGGGTCTACTCATGAGTAGCCATGGCGCGGGCCGCACCACTGTTACTCATGATCGGAAAGCCCACTCCACTAACCCAGGCTTAGGGGAGGGCTACATAAGCGGGTGACTCGCTTTGACTCAACCAGGCTCGGCTGCAAGCCTAGTGAGTATCACGATCGGTGGAAAGCGGACTAAGCACCCTTAGTCCACTTTCCACTGATTGTCAGAATAGCTCCAAGGAATTTTCCAAATAAAGAAAAAAGCTTTATTTCAGAAAGCAAGACACAATGACCAGTTGTTTAGGCTGATTGATTGTAGTGAAGCTGAAGGTTGTTCCAAGAGAGGGGAGAAGGAGTCGGGGCTGAGATGAGCCATGCCACCTGTGATGAAAATGAAAAGTGGAAAGGAAGGAAGGAGGTGGCGAGAATGCGGTGGGGGGGGGAGAGCAATTCTTACACCTCTTCTTAGTCTGCTGCCTTCTGCATGATGAAGGAGCTGCATCTCAGGCAAGGAGTTCCTGGGTTCCACCCAACAGCAGTGTCTGCTATGGCAGGGACAAGAAGGTGATGGAGCTGCTTGATTAGCTCCTTAGGGAGTGGGACTCAGGCTGGGAGATCCAGGGCTTCCATGCTGCAGTAGTGTCCATGACTGTGTGAGGCAAGGAGGCTATAGGGCTGCCTAGGCAGGCTCCCAGATCAGACAGTCCAAAGCAGCTGGTTGCTGGGCTGGCACCAGGCTTCCAACAGGGCGAATCGCATGTTTCATTATCCAGCCAGTGGAGCAAGGGGAGTTCCACAGCAGTCAGTTGCAGAATGGCCCACCAACAGCCCTCATCTGGCAGACCCCAGTCTTGAGGGACCAGGGTTCAAAGTGTCTAATGATTTCTGCTTGGAGCTGGAGCACAGTGTGTGCCTCCACCACAGGTAAAGGCAAGAAAGTAGAGTGAAAGGGTTTCCTAAGTTGAGATTTCAGGGGTCCCTAGTTGAGGAGATGCAACAGCATCCTGGATTGTGAGTTCCAGTGGCTTCAAAGGTAGGGAACAGATTGATAAGAATTTTATTGAGGGGCAAAATTAGCCACAGGAGCCAATGGTGGGTCAGCAGTATTTAGCTGAGAGCACAAAGGCATTGGGAGCTTGGAACCCAAATACAGGACCACTAGGAATGCCCTGATTGCCTTATAATAGGGCCAGGTGGCCCACTGGAACTGCCCATTGTTCCAGGATCTTGGCCCATTTCAGCTGGAAATCAGCCCTATCAAAGATTGCACAGAAATAGGGTGCTGTCTTCCCCACCTGACCCTCTGCCTTGCCCACTATGGACGCAGCTTCCTATGGCACAAGCCTTAGGTCTACACAGCAATCTTGCTCTAGCTGAGGCTATGTTCAAAGATAAAGAGGGTTGCCTGGTAACAATCCCACTGAGTTCAGGAAAGGCCCAAGGGAAGAGACCTTAGTTCAGTGAGAGCATCTGCTTTGCATGCAGAAAGCACCAGGTTCAATCCAAGAAGGACTGAGAAAGTCCCCTATCTAAATCCATGGAGACCTGCTGCTGCCAGTCAGTATAGGCCATAGCTAGGGAAGTTCTGTCTAAAACCCTGGAGAGCTGCTGCAAGTCAGTGCAGACAATAAGGCGGTTTACATGACCATGAACTGGACAGGATATGCATCCTACCATGCTTGGATAGAACAAGCACCCTACTGTGCACACTCCCAATTTTTGTTGTCTGTGAGCTAAAACTTAGGTAGGAGGAGCAGGTGCATATCTAGGGTAGGGCAGGCAGGGCACGTGCCCTGGACACCACTTGAAGGGGGGCACCATTTTTACAAATAAATTTTTTTAAATGGCCACCAAAAACAAAATGGCAACTGCTCATGCTCAAATGGCCTTCGTGAGGCCCTAGGCCATGCCAGACCTCACAGAGGCCATTTGAGCTTGCACAGTGGCCATTTTGTTTTCAGTGACCTTTAAAAAAAAAATTAAAAATGGCCACAACACATGCTCAAATGGTCTCTGTGAGGCCCTAGAGGCCAGTAGGGGGAGGGGCAATCCTTGCAGACCCCCTCCCCCGGCCTTAGGAAGTCCCCCGAAGGGGCTACAGGTAAAACATTTTTAAAAATATATATATAATATGTCACTGTACACATATTCAAATTGGCACTATGTACAGAGAATCAGGGCTTGTGAATAATGAGCTGAAGCTTATGAGCTAGGATTGTATTCATTTGATCTCACTTTGCTTCTTGTGATAAGTGAGTTAAATGTGATGTCTTAATAATATGGCTATTAATGGTGAGTTTGTTTTTAAATCAGTGTGAAATCCTTAGTATTAAGGCCACTGGGAGTTTCTTGCTCTCTTTCTCTCATTTTAACTGTCTTTCTGAAATACTAGAATATATTCCCCAGCAGTGACACAGTTTACTCTGCATATCCTTTAATTATTTTCAGAGTGTCTAGGAAAAGTCAAATTCTCCATTTATTTTTAAAACTTATATAATAGTGATGCTACAATGCATAGTAGAGAATTAGACAGGCACTTCTGTTTAGTTTTCCAAGTACACCTATAGTATTTGGGTATTTCATGAGCCCCAGCATACTGAAATTTGTAGTTTTCCAGCATTTTTTTGGTCTGGCTACATCTACTGCTAAATAGTTTTTGAAATATTAAAAGATTAACAAGTTTGACTTGTATCTTCCAGCTGATATTATGGTAAAGTTATCTGAAAGATGGGTATCAGATGTTTGGACAGGGGCACAATTTCAGTGCTTGCCCTAGGTGCTATTTCCCCTAGATACAACTCTGAGGAGGAGGGGGAAGTGATTATTTGGAAGGAGAGTTCATGGTTGTGCGAAATGCTTTAATATTGAGCTAGATGGCCCAATTATTTGCAGTTTCATACGTTCATATGACTGACTTCCAATAAATTTGCATAGAATTACAACCAAGAAAAACACAGGACTAAAAGTGAATATTCTTCAAAGCCAAGCAGAGAATCTTGTCAGCAGTTTGTTTTGCTCTGCTATCATGAAGGGAATGCCACTGATTTCTGTCAAAAACTGTCCACATAGGAACATTTTGTGGAGACACAAGAAGAAACAAGTTGTTCTGGTAAGAACTAACCTGCCTACTTTCCTTCCACTATAATCTTAATTGATAATTATGATCCCCACAAGTTATTCCACTTCAGCCTTAAACATTCACATGTCTGCTGTCTTGAATTGGGATGGATGACATCATCACAAACTATGCCTTGAGCCATCCCTATGTGTAGGAGACACAGACAGACAGAGAACACACTGAATGTCGGGTGATCTCATAAGCTTGCTTTCCTTAAGGTAAAAGAAAACTACATCAGGGATTCTCAACCTTGGGTCCCCAGATGTTGTTGGACTTCAACTCCCATAATCCCCAACCAAAGGTCACTGGGGCTGGGGATTATGGGAGGGGAGCTGAAGTCTAAGAACATCTGGGGACTCAAAGTTGAGAATCCCTGAACTACACCATTGAAAGCAGAAACAAAAATATCACCCTGGACTTTGCAAGTGCAAAAGTCTCTCCTAAGGTTTGATCTTACTAGCACCAAACTACAGAAGCATGTGCCACAGAGCTGTTTCACAGATGTCATAGGAAGAGGTCACTGGTCACATCAAAACAGCAAAAGTTCTCTTTCCACATTTGAGGATACAGTGGGAATCAAAATAAATATCATTCTTTTCCAAATACCAAGCTGATGACAGAATATCTAGAACTCAGTAAGATGGGTAATTTTGCATTGCATATGAATGAGTTATAAGATAAATGACATTTAGTGACATTAATTAACTGATTAAATTAAACCTGATATTTTAATCAGAATTTGTTTATGCAAAGCTGTGAATAAAAAGTGTAGTTTAACCTAGTTACTTTTAAAATTCAAGTTACCATAACAACTTCTTGCAATATTAAAAGGTGGTCTTTTCTTTACATTATTTTTAGAACTTGAGTTGCTATAACAACTGGAAGCCAGCTCCTTTTTGCAAAGAGTTAAAAATGTGTTGTTGTTGCTTAAGAGACAATCAAAATATGATCAGTGGGATGCCGGGAATTGAATGCCACAAATGGTCACATAAAACTGCATTATCTCACACACAGAAGCACACACAAACCGCTCACTGTGGGAAAAGGAATGGATGGATCTTCTTTGATGTGACAAGCTCAAAATGTCCCTGAATTGCTCAAGGAAGTTTTAAACCAAATATTTATCAGTCAAGGAGGAAGTCAGCAGAATGGACACCAGAAGTATGACAGGCTGTCAAAACACCATAAAAACAAAAGTCAATTTCATTTACTCTAGATCTTCTTCCTTTCTCTGTTACTCCAGTTTTATAACTCCCAATTGTCTGTGCTTCAGACCATTGGATGTAGACTGGGGAGGACCCAAGTTCATCCCTGTTCAGTTGTGAAGCTCATTAGATGTCCCTGAGCAGCATCTGACCAACTGGATACCTCACTGGGTTCTTATGACTACATAGTAGGACAGGCCTTTTAATGTCCTCCTGGGCATCTTGAAGGAGAGATATACCTGTGATAAAAAGGGGACCTTGGAAGAAGGGGGCGGAGGGGGGAGGATTTCCAGGGACTGCCACAAATAATGCAAATTAAATCAAGTTTAATTTTCTGTACCACATTCCTGTCTCAATAACACTCAAAGCAGTTCACAACAGCACATAGAGAGGCAAGGGGAAAGCCCCTTCTTGTATTACCTGGGTCGCATCAGAATACCTGAACCATGTGGAAGGATCCTTCCTATGAATTTTGGAAGATATGATGCTGGCATGGAAAGGAGCAGTGTTGTGAGCTCTTCCCACACTGACCAAGGTGTTACTGGAACTGCTCCAGGGTGATTGGCGAACACCCCTAAATGTGTTTCGGCTTCATGTGAGTAATCAGCGAGCTGGGGTGGAGCAGTCAGAATAATTTTTGTGCAAAGTTCTGGTCCTAGGGAAATGAACTGACAGAGAGGTTGAAGTTCAAAACAAATAAAGTTTTTATTTGAGGTTCAGGCATACAATGGAATAAGAGAGTTGATTAAAGCAATATTACTACTAAAAATATGTTACAAAGATTAACCAGATACTTGCAAAGAGGCGATTTAGCTTAATGTCTGAATTAAATGATTTCCAGACTGGCTGGAGAAAATAAGGCTTTAGAGAAACAGGTTTTTGAATTTAAGAAAAGAGCAGAAATAGGGAGAGCCCAGAAGGGTGCAGTGATTATCATACAACCTCGTCCTTCCTTTAGCAGCAATTTGACCCTCATGGCTCAGGTGCAACTGAATGACCTCTTTCCTCAGGGATGGAACACCAGGTGACAAAGAACTGAAAGCACCTCAGGGGTTAGGCAGCCAGGGTAAATCCAAAAGGTGTCTGTTTCCGTGCAGCCAGCTTCTTGTAGCAGCGAGGCAAGCTGGGAAGATCAGGCCAGTGAGGAAGGCCAATCTGGAGGCTGTGAGCGAAAATTGTACAAAGAGCAAAGAATGGGCTGGTGGTATGGCGGGTGCCCAGTCTATTGCCCAAAGGACTGGTGACTCCAAGATATAAAGGAAGCACACTGGCTCAAGAAACCAGGTTGGGGTGTAATGAGACCCTCGGGGACCCAGGGACAAAATCTTTATAGCCCCTCCCATTGTGTGAGCAAAGCACGTGTGCCCCAAGCCGTGCCCCCTGCATTTGACATCAGACACAAGGAACGGGGTAACAAACATCTCCCCCCACCCCTGCCACCCTTGCCGCTTCTTATCTTTGCTCCCGTGACAACGGTGGGCGCTGTGACTGGGCTGGACCAGGCCTCTCCTCTCCGGCTGGCCAGCTGGCCTTTCTCTCTCTCGCCGACCGAACTGTGTGTATACACAGTTCCGATTATTGACGTCGCATACCTGTGACTTCATGGGCATGAAACTTCCATAGTTGGAACTGCACATGCATGCATTTTGGCCAGCCTGCAAGAGAGAAAGGCACACTGGCTGGCCAGAGGGGAGAGGTCCGGCCCAGCCACAGCACCTGCCACCACCTCTATAATGGTCTATAATGGCTACTACTCAGAGGGCTGTGGGCCACCTCCAGCCTCAAGGGTGTGCCTCTGAGTACCAGTTGCAGGGGAGCAATGGCAGGAGAGAGGGCACGCCCTCAACTCCTGCCTGTGGCTTCCAGCGGCATCTGGTGGGCCACTGTGCGAAACAGGATGCTGGACTAGATGGGCCTTGGGCCTGATCCAGCAGGGCTGTTCTTATGTTCTTACCTCACGGGGGCAAAGATAAGAAGCAGCAGCTGGTCAAGGGCAGAAGCATGGCGGTGCAGAGGCAGCGGCAGTGGGTCAAGTGCGGCAGCAGCGGGGCAAGGGCTGGGGCTTTCCAGTCTGCTGGTGGGGGCTGACCCTCTGGACCCAGGGGCATTTGTCCCTGTTTTTCCAATGGGTGCTATGCACATGAACCAGGGCTAGTTATAGCCCAAAATGGGCCCTGATGCAAAATACCAGCCATTCCTCCTTCCTGAGCAGGGCAATTCTGATGGACCTCAAAAGGATCCATTGTCTTTGTTTGCTGTCCTTGAGTAAAACACAATGACATGAATGGTCAAGAACAACCTGTATGTAAATTGACTAAATGGACGTGCAAGAGGATATACGTTAGTTCGGAAGGACCCGGTAAGCCAATCAGTAATTTTAATGAGTGCAGCACTGAGTTTCTATGGCCCACTTAGCTCTTTTGTGATAGAGAAGGGAGTTGCGTTTGCAGTGCCTTATTTGACTTTTCCTGCTGAGGTGATTAACGTTAGCTTGTTTGAGGCAACTGCAGAGGAGGGGAAGTAAAGGGTCGAACTTTGGACAGAGAGACCTTGAGCATGGAGTTAACTCAAAAGCTAACTCAGTCTACCTAGACATTCCATAATATAAGGTGTGAGGCTAATCCTTTTTCAATTCACTTGGCAGCTGGTTGAATCTGGGGGCGACCGTCCCACTGTCTGCTAAGTGACCTGTCCCCAATAGGCCAACAAATGGGGAGCCAATGATCCCATGAGACTCCTAAGCATGTTAAGAGTGGGAACTACAAGCCTGTAGTCCTAAACGTAAGCAGAGCCGCTTCTGGGAGCCCTCAGAATAGCAGTGCTGGCAACAAATGTTTCTGATATTTGTGCTGAAAGGAACTGTCCAGTTCCCACGCCACAAAGATGACACCTGAATAGTCCTAAAATAACTGACAAAAAAGGGGACATGGTTGCTACTCGAAAAGCTAGCATACTATGTAATCGTGTGGAAAGCTACTCCTCTGTAGCATCTAGACATACAGTGAAGCATTTTTCCTGCATCTTGGCTGTCCTGGATTCTGGCTTGGTTGTGACTGAGTGGTAAATGAGGTGATGAGGGTGGGGGAGGGGGTGCATCCAGCAGCTCTGGGTCAGCTATCGCTGTTGTGGTGGGGAATAGAAGAATTGGCATTGGCAGAGCAGCTAGCCATTACAGGGGAAGGAAAACCAATAATTTAGTAACTGTTTCTGCTTCCAGCTGCCCTGTCAGCTCTCTGGCCTCAGGGAGCAGTTCCAGCTACACACACTGAACCTCGCCATCCTCCTCTGCAATGCCAGGTCAGTTCAATATAAGACCAAAATCATCCATGACTTGATCATGGATGAGGGAGCCAACATGGCTTGTATAACTGAGACCTGTATGGAGATAGATAGATAGATAGATAGATAGATAGATAGATAGATAGATAGATAGATAGATAGATAGATAGATAGATAGATAGGCTGTGGTCCATGAGAATACCTTTTCCCTTACCAGGGCCCCTGTGCAACAGTTGGCTTCTACTGACTGTGTATTTCTGAGGCTAGGAACTAGGGATAGATTGGGGATTCTGTTAGTGTACCATCCACCCTGCTGCCTAACTGACTCCCTAACTGAGCTGACAGAGCTGGTCTCAGAGTTGGTGTTGGAGTCACCCAGACTTTTAGTGCTGGGGGACTTCAATATCCATTGTGAGGCTGACTTGTCTGGTGCGGCTCAGGAGTTCATAGCAGCCATGACAACTATGGGCCTATCCTAAATAGTTTCAAGACCAACTCATGTTGCCGGCCACACACTTGATTTGGTCTTTTGTTCTGATCAGGGTGTTTCATGGGTGGGGGATCCTGTGGTTTCCCCATTGTCATGGATAGACCACTACCTGGTTAAGGTTGGTTTCACAGCCACAATCCAGCCCTGCAGGGGTGGAGAACCTATTAAGATGGTCTGCCCGAGATGACTGCTGGACCCAGTAGGATTCCAAAAAGACTTGGAGGGTTTTAATGTTGGTCCTGTCAGTGATTCTGTTGATGCCCTGGTGGGAACCTGGAATAGGGAACTCACCAGGGCAGTAGACGCAATCGCTCCTAAGTGTTGGGAATTCTCTTTGGTGAGAGAATCGCTTTTTCACTATAGCAGAATGCACAGAGGCACAACACGGGCGGAATTTACTTAGGCATGTGTGTATGCTGAGAGTAAAGTAACTTGGAGCCAATTCATAGTTTAAAATCAATATATAAGGCATTTATTAAGGAACTCCATTCTAGATAGGAAAGTGAGGAGTTAGGATCTCTAATCTATCTATCTAGCTGGATGCAGATGGATTCTGCATCTTCTCTGCACACATGGTGCAGGGAGAGGAGCTTGCCATGTTGCAAGGTAGAAGGACAGGCAGGGAAGAGAGAGAGAAAGTTAATCCCTAAGAGTACCAATCTACATTTCAAAAGGGATAGTGTCAGAGCAGTAGAGAAGGGATGATGACCAATGTCTTGACCCTCTAGCCCTCTGACTCACTAGTCTGTCCTCCACTGTCTGAGACAAAAGACAGCGCAAATTCCTTAACTTCCAACACTAAGCATCCCTTCCAACCTACTTTAAAAGTGGCCCCTTGGTATACAGTGGAGTTGCGGGGTCTGAAGCAGCAAGGTAGGTGAATGGAGTGCAAGTGGAGGATAAGGCTCAAAATTGACAGAACACAGCATAGAGCCCATTTGAAGGTTTATGCAGAAGTGGTGCATGCAGTAAAAAAATCCCAGTTCTGGTCTGCACGCATTGCTTCTGCAGATTCACATTCAGCAGAGATGTCCTGGGTTGTGAGGAGTTTGATTCAGACTCCTTCCATTTTAAACCTGTCCCCGAAGACTTTGTTCTGCTGCAATGCTTTTAATGGGTTCTTTGCAGACAAAATCTCTTGCATTCGGGCCGTCCTGGACTTCACTGTTTTTGCAGAGCCTATTAAGGTGGTGTCCAGCAATTCCTCTTGCATTATTAGATTGGATCAGTTTCAATCTGCGATGCCTGAGAACATGGACTAGCTGCTTGGGGTAGTGTGGTCTACCACTTGTTCTCTGGATCCTTGCTTAACTTGGCTGCTTCTATCTAGCAGGGAAATTGTTGCAGATGACCTAGTTAATATCATTAAATCGTCGCTGAGGGAGAGTAGGATGCCTCCTTGTTTGAAGAAGGCAATGGTTAGACTGCATCTTCCTTAAATCTCTCAGTGATGGATAGTTATAGGCCGGTCTCCAATCTCCCATGGTTGGGCAAGGTGACTGAGAGAGTGGTGGCTAACCAGCTCCAGGAGGAAACTAATTATCTAGACCCATTTCAAACTGGCTTTAGAGCAGGCTATGGGGGTGAGTCTGCCTTGGTTAGGCTGATGGATGACTTTTACTAGGGAATCAACAGAGGGAGTGTGACTCTGTTGGTTCTTTTGGATCTCTCGGCGGTGTTCGATACCATTAACCATGGTATACTTCTGGATCACCTTGGGGAGTTGGGGATAGGAGGCACTGCTTTGCAATGGTTCCACTCCTATCTCTCAAGCAGATTACAGATGGTGGAGCTTGGTGATGGTTGCTCTTCGAAATGGGAGCTATTATATGAAGTCCCTCAGGGCTCCATTCTGTCATGAATGCTTTTTAACATCTACATGAAACCACTGGGTGAGGTCATCAGGAGATTTGGTGCAGGGTGTTATCAGTATGCTGATGACACCCAAATCTATTTCTCCTTCTCATAATCAAGAAATAGCATTCAGTCCCTAAATGCCTGCCTACGGGCAGTAATGGGCTGGATGTGAAATAACAAACTGAAGCTGAATCCAAGCAAGATGGAGGTACTCATTGTGAGGGATCAGAATTTGAGGGATGAGTTAGATCTTCCTGTGCTGGATGGCGTTACACTCACCCAGAAGGAAGAGGTATGCAGCTTGGGAGTGCTCTTGGATCCAGGCCTCATACTGGTATTTCAGGTGGAGGCTATGGCCAGGAGTGCTTTCCATCAGCTTCAGTTGATTCGCCATCTGTGTCCATTCCTTGAAGAGAACGATCTCAAAACAGTGTTGCATTAGCTGGTAACCTCCAGGCTTGACTATTGCAATATGCTCAATATGGGACTGCCTTTGTATGTAGTTTGGAACCTTCAGTTAGTTCAAAATGCAGCAGCCAGACTGGTCTCTGGGATAACTCAGAGAGACCATAATATGTGAGTTTTAAAACATTTGCACTGGCTGCCGATATGTTTTCAGGCAAAATACAAAGTGCTGGTTATTACCTCTTAAAGCCCTGAATGGCTTGGGTCCAGGCTACCTTAGAGAGCACCTTCTTCTGTATGATCCCCATCACACGCTGAGGTCATCTGGAGAGGTCCATCTCCAGTTACCACCGGTACATCTGGTAGCGACTTGGAGTCAGGCCTTCTCTGTAGATGTTCCTGACCTATGGAATGCTCTCCTGGAAGATATCTGCAGATTAGGCTCGCTGTTGGCCCTTAAGAGAGCCCTACAAACTTACTTGTTTGGCCTGGCCTTCCAAGATTTTAAAATTATTTTTAAGTATTTTAATTGGTTCTGAATTGTTTTAGAATTGTTTTTATATTGTTTTTAAGCAGTGTGTTTTAAATGGTGTTTGTTTTTATGTCTTTTTAAACTTGTTGTGCACCACCCAGGGCCTTTGGATGGGGCCAGTGTTCCCTCTAGGATTCCCAGATGTTGTTGACTGCAACTCCCATAATCCCCAAGCAAAAGCCATTGCAGTTGAGGATTCTGGGAATTGTTGTCAACAACATCTGGAAATCCCTGTTAGAGGGAACACTGGATGGGGCGGTCTATCAATGTAATAAAGAAATAATAAACACCAAGGCTTCTCACTTGAGCCAGCCAACCCAGGCTCGAGCAACCCAGCAATATATGTGGCAACCCTATTTACATGACACGTCTTCAACTTGCAGGGTTTAAATTTTCTTTTCATTTAATTCTGCTTTCGGAAAGCACAGGTCCCTATCTACACATCCTGCAGTCACTGGTATCAAAGTATCCCATATAGAAGCACTACACCTATTTAGTCAATCTAAAAACATACCATAGACAGCTATAGGATTTATTGCATGAGAAAGCACTCGGGACGGTTCATTAATTTTCCAGTGCAGCCCAGTGGGACTTCAAACAGGCAAGAATGTAGCCATTCATAACATGTTCCCATTCACCTCTGTCATGGTCCTCAGTTTTGTCATTAAATCTTAATTATCGCTGCAATCAAAAGCTGCTATCGCAACTATAGTAACAGGCTCAGCATTTTAATTCTCCATAAGAGCTGTAGCTATCCAGAATGAACTGCAATTTTCTCTTTTTGCCTGTTGGATGCCAAAAGAGAGACCCATCTTGAATTTCTCAGTGATTTGCCCTTTGTCCAGAGAATCAGAAGAGAATGCGATACATATTGCATTACTCAGTGCTGCCCTTCACCCATACAAAGCAGATCAGGCAAAAGAGTGAAACTAGGAGAGGTGACCCTGGATTCCAAGTGTAATTGTGGTCTTCTGTCTTAATGAGGTTTCAAGAGGAGGTGGCAGAATGGGGGTGGGTGGGAGGAGATATTTGATGCAGCTGGCTGGGGGAGGGTAGTTAATTAAAAACCAATAATAATGTCAGCTGCTGCAGGTTAACGATCTGGATTTGCCTTGTCCCTTCTTTTGCCCTTTTCTGACAGCAAACAAACAAAAGCTGCTGTAAAATGCCAGCTTCTGCTCATCCATCCTTTGCCTCCTTCCATTAGATTTGGAAGGAGGCAATGTGGGAGCCAGAATCTCCAACTGCTCCAGGAGGAGGAGAAGAAGAAAGCAATGGTTATTTCCAATGCAGAGAATGCCTTGGCTAAGATTTTGGAATTAAATTCAAAATGGTTTGTGCAGGATGGGAAGAAACATTCTCCTTCTCCATGTAAAGGACAAGGTTGTATCCTTATGGGATAAACATGGTGTATACTCTCCACCCTAAAAGATACCACATTGTAGACATCATATTATAATGCTTTATACCAGGGAGTTATTTGCACGTGGCTTCTTGATGAGGGGTAAATGCTGAGCGAAGCCACTTCAAATCACACTCATGGCATTGAAGGAAGCTGCCCCTCTCCTCTGCTCTCAGGTTTTGTTTTGATGCAAGTTCACATGGCATGCCACCATGTTTTCCTCCTAGCCAATGGGGGGTGGGAGAGAGTGAGAGTGAGAGCGAGAGAGAGTACTAAATAGCTACACCTGCATTTCTAAAGAGATTATCCTTCTTATCATGCTGCTGATTCTAATCAGTGCCTCTCCCTATTTGCTCTGGCGTTTTCAGAAAAAGTAGCTTAAAACCAGCATTTTAAAAACCCAGAAATAAATTGAGATAAGCTAGAATTTGCAAGACAAAGCCTGATTTTTGTGTGTGGAGCGGGTCCAAGGATCTCAAAGGGACTTTGGGGTAAGTTTGGCTGGTGTGTGAATGCACACACTCTTCTGAAGGAGATTCAGGGTAGGAGCCCTGTCTGTAAAGCCTCCAGGGGTTCTTAACCCTTTTGAACCTATGGATCACCCTCCAGATCTCCAAGTACTTGCCATCAACCCCATCATTTTTGTATAATATATTTTCACATGGCTGTAGTTAAAAAAATTAGAGGGAGAAAATAATATGCCTGATTGTTATTATCAAGAACTTTATTCTGGCTCACCAAGAAGCAAATTAAATTCAGTGAAGCTAAAATATTTCCATGGACCACTTAGACTTATCCTGTTGACCCCCATCCATGGATCCCAGGTTAAGAACCCCTGCTTTATACCAGGGGCAAGCATTAGGTTGCTCAGGAGAGCAGCAGTCTTAAAGGGACAGCCCTCTGGGCTGGAGTCTGCAACTCCTCCTCCTCTCCAGCTGATCCTGCCTTACCTGTCGCCAGCACTAATGTACAGATATCAGGGAGGGCACGGAAGGGGAGGAGTTGGCTTTCCCAGGGTTAGAGTTCCAAAGGGGTCCCTTTGACCGGGGATGGAGGGGTCCAGGCACTACAGGTGCTGTCTTAAGGGGCTCTATTTCTGGAACTCTCTCAGACTGAGGCTCAATGTCAGGGTCCTAGAGCTGAGTTCAGGTTGAATTATTGAAACACACTCTATGTGGGGATGTGGAGGTTTTCAAAAGTGCTTTAAAAGCAGGGTTGTAGCTATAATTGAGTGGATGAGTTCAAAGAACCCAGGGCCCCCAGCTTCAGAAGGGTCCCCAGCTCCACCATTCCCTATTCTTTTCATTATCTCCCTCACTCCGAGGGGCCATCGGCGGGAGGGGTAAACACGGGCCTCCTCCCCCCTAGCTGCACCCCTGTTGAAAAGTATTTGAAAATGTCAGCTTGTTCAACATGCCAGTGCCAATATGATACAGCACGTTACCCCAGTTTTCTTCCAGCCTCAGTAACTGCCAGTTTATTTCTGGGCACCACTTAAAGTGTTGGTTATCACCTTGATAGCCCTAAACTAAGTGGGATCAGAATGCTATTTCCACACATAGGGAACAGTTTCCACCCATAATCCTAGCCACTCTCAATGGTAATCTGAAGAGGACCTTCTGAGGCTCCCACTTCTAGGTGGGATTCCGTTGGCAGGAACAAGGGAAAGGGCCTCCCAGTGACGGTTCCAAGACTGTGGAAGTCACTGCCCAGAGGGGCACATCTAGGGTTGCCATATTCAAACTTCCCAAATCAGGGTTGCCTAATCTGCATATTATGCAAATTATGCAGCAACTAATTTGATCTATCTATCTATCTATCTGCCAAATTTGTATACTTTCCCCTCCTTCTCTGCCCTCATTGGATCTAGAGTAAAATCTGGGCAATCCGGGCAGTGCATTTGAAATCCATGTAAATCTGGGTGGAATTTAGCAGCTGGGTGGAGGAGCCAAAATCCGGGGGCTACCCTAAATTCCAGGGGAAATGGCAACCCTAAGCACATCTCACCCTTTCACTGTTGGTGTTTTGCTGTTTGGTGAAAACAGTTTTGCTTGGGCAAGCTAAAAGTTTGATTTTTTTTTCCCCACTTGAAAAAAAAATGGACCCACACTTTGCCTCCATCCCCCTGCATGCTCCCAGATGATAACAATCTTCCGTCTGGAGCATCAAAGGGGGCGGGACTAGCTGCACAAGATTCCTCTGACCCTGGAAGGACAGCCCACACCAGAATGCTGGAGAGTAACCCATGGGAGGAACTTCCTCCCTTAACTCTGGTTTGAAGTTCATTCACAATCTAGATGTCACATTGGAGGGAACAGATCCTCGGTTAGGTAAGTGTAACACACTACAGACTGATGGACGGTTTATTTCAAGGTTTGGGGTAGAAATCAGAACTGCAGTTGGGTCTGAGAACCGCGATGCTAATCATTCTGACATCACAGTGGCAGACCTGAGGTGAGTTTGCCTCAGGTTCCTAGTGATATCCAAAGGGGGCCTTTGTATTTGGCTTTTTGATTCTGCTTTGATCAATTGTTTGAGTGCTATAAATTAATTATTATTATTATTATTATTACATTTATATCCCGCTCTTCCTCCAAGGAGCCCAGAGCGGTGCACTACATACTTGTGTTTCTCTTTCACAACAACCCTGTGAAGTAGGTTAGGCTGAGAGAGAAGTGACTGGCCCAGAGTCACCCAGCTTGTTTCATGGCTGAATGGGGATTTGAACTCGGGTCTCCCCGGTCCTAGTCCAGCACTCTAACCACTACACCACGCTGGCTCTCTTTATATTATTTTTTGCTTTTTTCCTCCTCCTTAGCTTCTATAGATTGTTTCAGCCATGGAGCCAGCCAAACAGCAGACTGGTCCAGCCCTGTTTGGTGGCCCCCTCCAGTTACGCCCACGTGCATGATGTCACACACATGGAGGGCGTGGCTTAGGCTCCAGAACAGCCCAGAGCGAACTCCCCCTTCCAGCCCAGGCTGCCAAGAGCCTGGGAGAACTCTCTTTTTTTTTTCATTTCAGGCAGCGCCGGTTGTCCGATAAGACATTTTTCCCTTCTCTCCAAAGAGGGAGAGAAAGGGGAAAACATCCAAACAGGCAGCTGGCACTGCCTGAAATAACAGGCTGAGAGCTCACTTGGGCAACCCGGGCATGGGAGGGGAGAGTTCACTCTGGGCTCCTCTGGAGCCCGAGCCACGGGGCTTCGGTGGCCCTTTTCATTGGTGGCCCAGGTTCTTTGAACCCATTCGCACAATAGTGGCTAGGCCCCTGGATTGTTTTGTGCTACTTTATGGCTGTTTTATTCTGCACTTTGTTTGGCTGGCCCTAGAGTTTTTTGCACTCTAGAAGTTTGACTTTGCCACCCACCCCCCGCCCCAGTCAAGAAGTCCGAAGTCCCAGTTTTAGCTTGAACTGTGTAGGCTTTTCAGTTGCTGGGATGGGAAAGAGTTCAGGGCCGGAGAGAGAACAAAGCAAAGCATTGTTGGGTTTGCTCGCTCACTCTTTCTCTCACCCCTGCACTCCCCCTCCAGGAAGAGAGCAGATAGGCACCCCAGCAAGTCTGACATGTCAGTGGTTGCTTGGAGAGGGAAAGGGAGGGAGAATTGGTGCCCTAGGTGATGGCCTAATGGATGGGCCATCTATGCTGAAATCCCTGTAAGCAGCCTTGAACTTTATTGGAAAGGTGGGGTATAGCTTTACTAAGTAAAACAGAATGAGTAAATAAGATGAATGTATGGAGGTTGGGTTTCTCTTCCACACCCCACATTCATATAATGTGTGAATAAGGCCTAAGTATACTTTACTGAAGAGCCGCAGATATTATGTAGCTACTCGGATCCTTCTGATCTTGAGCCAAATTTTCATCAGGCCTCTTAGAGTTAGAGCATTCTGTACGACGACATGAGCCGCTGAACAGGCACAGAGGCCGAACCAGATCAGGCCATTCCAGGGCTGTGGTTCCGCAGGCATGTCCATCTTTAAAGACTCAAGCTTTTGACCAGGCGAACCTCAGCTTGAAAGGTGGATTCCCGCTCCCATAATTTGCACTGTGGTACATCCATCCTGCTAGAAGCAATTCAGATCCCAGCTTGCATTTCTTTGCATTGTCACATTAAGTGAATGCAGGAGTCCCTGTTTGCACGAAGCTCCATGTGTATCTCTGAAGTATTGGAAGTTCAGGAGAGAGGCTATTAACTTACGTGCAACTGAGCATATGTAACAGAGCACTTCGGATTGCCGCCTAGACAATTACTGTATTAGCAATAACAACAGTGGAAGAGTACAAGTGAGTGTCACATGTATTCCACAGTTACCGGGTTTCTCATCCCTAATCCCTGGGTGCAGCCACTTATCTATTTTGATTGTTATGGTGGGGGCAGGGGGGGGGCAGTAGTAGGGAATGAATAGTTTCAGGTAAGGGAAAATTCAACATATTGATAAGCAGGCAGAATAATTTTTGCTGCCAGCAGCAAATAACACCCCAGATTATGACATAACTGCCAGAGTAATGGCTGCAGCTGTTGCCTCTGTAAAATGATCTACAATACCACATGCTAATAAGAAAGACAACATGTCTAAGTCACTTTGTACAATGCCGGCACACTAATCCCACGCCATTCAGCGCGGTGCCAAAAGTGGTCATATCACAGCAAGAGGATAAGGCCTGGAATAATCACATCCTTAAAAAAAAATATCCACTGTGTAATACAATGAAATCCCATTTAAACAAGCCAGCCTTGTGAATCCATTAGAGCTGCATCCCCAGAGTTCTGCAGCTCTGGCCCTCCTTATAACACCCAAACAGACGTGTTTGCATGCGAGGCACATGCTGGAGAAGAATATTTACTACAGACTTCTGTTGAGAATAAAAGTGTGTGATGCCTAAGAGAAACTATTATTTCCTCAGGAGTCTAGGGAAACACTGCTAAGGATTCAGTTTTCAGACCTCTCTGCCAGAAGAAGCCCTATCATTTCCCCAGGACTTCTGCCAACACAAGAGTGTTGACATTGTGCCCTAGCAGCATGCGGCATTCTCTTCCAGCCTCAGTCCTAACCATGAAAGCAGCTGAACAGGCAGGGAGCTGCAGAGGAGAGCTGACAGGATTGGGAGCAGAATTTGGAGGAGCACTGGGACAGAGCCAGAAGAGAGTGAAACTGGAGGCAGAGCCAATTGCAGGTGGGTGTCTAAACCGCAGCATCCAGCCAAAGGGTCAAGGTTGGACCAAGGATGCAGACAGAAGATGGCAGATGCAGAAGGTGGCAGATGGTGCGGGAGCAGCAAGCAGGCTGAGAAGCAGCCATTGCTGGGGCAGGGCTCGGTCTGATGTTGCCTAGCCAAAAACAACCACATCCTGACATGGGTGCTGCTGTATTCTATCCACTATCTTTCATGTTTTGTTGTTTAGCACGTTGTCCCAGTGGGGATCCTGTAGGAAGTATTGAGGGTGGAGTCAGAAAGGAAAAGGGAGGGGCTCAGGGGGATGGGGAGGAGATTTGTTTCTGAATATAGTTAAATGTATATATGATCCCTTTGTATTTGTGAGGGAAGCAGCAATAAAACAGGAGCACTTATACCCAGGTCAGGAGGAATTAATATCAAATATCAGTTACTATCAAGGTGGGGTGCTATGTTGGGATCGGGAAGAACAGAAGCACCCCTTCTTCCTCCACAACAGTCTTGAGAGATTCCTTACAAGGGGAATCAGGACCAGGAGGCTCCTCCTGTGAGCAGATCCTGAGTATAAACTGCTTTGAAAGGGCTGTAGCAATGAATAAGAGCAGTCAGGCTGAATACTGGTAAATCAAAGTTACCTTCCCACTTTGTCTAGAACAGCAGTTAACAGAGAAGGCATGAAGTGCCGGGCCTCCAATTCAGAAGCTCCTCTCTTGGGTGGGTCTTCTCTTAATGGGAAAATGCTTAAGAGTTTATCTTGCTGGGGAAAGTAGGAGGATGGGCTCTGGGCCACTGCAGAGCTGAGGTGAGGTGTTCTAATTCCTACAATCCATAGCAACACAAGCAGTCTCTCTTTCTCGTCAACCATTTCCCAACACAATAAGGATCTACACACGATCCGTGTGTAGAGCCAAAACAGGGCTGCAAGGAGAGTGGGTTTGACTCACTCTCCCCGCAGATGATCAGGCAGCACTCCCTGGGCGGCCAGATCGGCTGCTCAGATGATTACAGGCTCCATCAAGAAGCCGGTTGAGGCGGCGGGGTTCAGCGGGGCAGACCCTGGAAGTTCCATAAGGCACCGTGCCATAAGGCATCGTGGGGAGCCCCCCAACACTGGGAGGCTTGTTGTAGCCTCCCGGCCAGGAGGCTACTCATGGGTCACCGCAGTGCGGAGCCATGCTGTGGTGACACATGATCTTTTAACCTGGTTTTGGGGCACTCTCGCACCTGAAACCCAGGTTAAGTGGTGGGCTTCGTCAGTGGGCTTGCTGCCGAGCCATCGCCAGGAGCTGCACAGCTCCTATTGCAGCACACAACCAGCCCAAACCGGGCTGGGCTCCCTTAGCCCAGTTTCGGCTGGTCATGAGAATCACCTCAATCTCCGGGATACAACCAGAATCTTTTCCCAGTGTAGCCATAATCCTTCCTTCCACGCCCAGAAAAAGACTGGTCTTCCATGAGAATCTGGAGCAAGTTCAAGACTTCTGTTGCACTTCCTGAGGAAAAATCAGATGTAGACTATGGCCTAATCATCAGACTAAAGTTAGACTAAGGGTTATGACAACATCTGCTCCAGCTGCCTGTAGTATTTACAAGGGACAGTCTCTATTTCCTGGAATCTGTCCCTGGTAAATCACTTGGCCTCCTGGGGATATCTTCTTCAATTGTCTTGTTTTTTATGTGCATTTCTAGAGTTGTCCTTCTTTAGGATTCAGCTTCCTCCCCAGAGTCACTAGAAATTAAATCTCCATGTGGGTGGATGATATATCAAGTCTTTATTGTATCTGCATGTCAATGGATACATACCTTGAAGGCATGATACACAGCAAATGCAGAAGGAGTCCAGTTTTCAGCAGTGGGGGGGGGGGGATTGCTCAGTAATCCTTGGTATGAGAACTGGTTGTGTATCCCTATCTTCATCTATAAAATGTTGGAGGGCGTGTTCTAGGGCTTGTCATGATTGAAGCCTGAGTCAGATGCATACTTAATGTCAGTTCAGCTTTGCTTCTTATCTGTCCGAGAAGAGGTGATCATACTCTACTATATATGGGCCACTCTTAGCCTATTTACAATTTCAGTTCAGTAGATCTCAGGTTACACGAAAGGCATGGAAACTAGTACAGGAGGAGGATAAGCAGTTTGATTACTGTAGGAAAGGCCTGTAGTGGCAGTATAATCCGGTACATTCATTTTGCACACAGTAAATTACTTTCACTTTGGATGGAATGGTTTGTTATCTAGTGCTAACAACAGCTTGAAGTTGTTTACCCAGAAGAAAAAAAATCCTGGCTGAATCCAAATACATTGGCTGAGGAAAGTCCAGTAACTGTCCAAATGGAAGCAAAACTGGGCTCTTTCAAGAATTATTTCCCTCTTTCTTCTTACCCTCCTCACTTCTTCCCTGTCATTCCTCATGCTCTTGTCATTCAGGAATAAGCATCTTAATTTACTACAGTTTTCCCTAAGCAAATATTCTAAAGAGAGTCGGCTAATTAATTATTGTTTCGACATCATTTTTCTAGACCTTTGACCACTTGGCAGATCTGCAAAGTACTCTAAATGCATGCCACATTGGCTCAGCAATTTTATTTTATTTTGAGACAATGAATTGAGATGTAGCAGAGAGAGAGAGCTTTATCTTCAGATTTGTGAGTGCAAGAATATATTTTGTTGAGAAAGCAAGTGTTTCTCTCGCACTTCTTCCCTTCCCCTCCCTCTCTCTTCCCCCTGCCCTTTTCTGACCAGAAATTTTAACACAGTTCCATACAGATGGAGTTAGCTAGGTACTGTGATAAACGTACCAGCTGACTGGGTATTTATTGGATGGTGGAAATGAACCTGCCAAGTAAGTAATATTGCCTTTCTACAATTTTTTTTTATAATCCATCTCCTGCTCATAGTTCTTATTCCCCAATTCCCTACATAAACATGTATGCTATCTCCTGAACAGCATCATTTATCTTTACTCTGCTGGCTAGGTGATCATTCTTCCTGGAGGCTGGCTGACACCAAAGGGTACACAGTGAATTAGTGGCACATGTTGTTCCTCAAGTAATACATCTGGTACTTGCCTTCTGAGACCACACACTCCAGCCTTCCCTACCAGACCCCAGAATGCTACAGGAATAATTCTGATGAACATAATAGAGCCACTCTAGTCCCATGACTGACCTTTTATCATCAATAAAGACAGTTACCAATCCTTTCCTAAAATGTAGAGTTGCAGGGCAGTCGGCACATAGAGCTATACCTGATTTGGGGCAGCCTGATTTGGGGCAGCCACCAGAGCCAATGGACTCATTCACAAGTAACACCAAACCTGAGGTAAACATGGCCGAGGTTTCAATTTCTAACTCCAAATTGAAACCTCCACAGACATTCTCCAATTCAAGGCCCACCAAACTCCACTCAGTTGCAGGAGAGGGGAACCCCTCTCTGCTGCTCGGCCTCCAGATTCCAGCAAAGTGTCACCACATCAGTGGGGCAGCCATGATTGTCTGGAAGGGGGCATGTCAAGCACGATTATGCATTTTTGGAGTGTTCCACCTACCCTCAGCATGGAAAAGTCATTGAAACCCATTTAAATGCCCTGTGATGGTGGATACAATCCATGCAGCTGAAATCTGTCTGGCAGCTTGCTTCCAACCAGGCTCACCCTCTCATGAGTGGGCCAGTCTACCCAGGAAGGATGTGCCCATGCAAGGGCTTTGCCCAACCTACTGAATGCAAGCTCACGCGTTGAGCCAGCCTACCCACCCACCAACACACCCAAGGGGGCCCCGCTTGTGTGTGGGGGCCCCAACTCTCAATGGTAAAAAAATAGAAAAGATTCTCTGCAACCTTCCTCCCCCAAAACCCTTTGAATCCTGGCATGCACCGAGAGAACATCTAGACGCTCCATGTGCCGTGGTCCAGACGCTTGTGAGGAGGGGAGGGAGGGGATGGACCTTTAAACCCATTCAGAATCCAAGGTCCCAGTCCAGTGTCGTGCTGTATGCAGAACTGTGATTGAGGGGAATCATAGGCGAGAGGAGCCTCCATTCTCCAGCCAGCCAGGACAGCAAGGTGGCCATTCCAGGGTGCTGGCAAGGGCACACATGTCAGCATGGGCAGACTACCTAGCAGGGGGCATGTTTCTGTGACAGCTTGGACACAGTCCCCAAGATGAGGAAAGCAGTCTCTGGGGTATCCCTCCCCACGGCTTCCTTCCATACAGCAATCTGGCTTTATTTAGGGAGCCCGGCTCTCTAAATCTGGTGCCATGCAATCCATGGCCTGACACTCCCATGAGGGAGGTGTCTGTGGGGGAAGGGGATGTTTTGCCATCAGGCATTATGACTGAATTTGCTTGGCAATTCTCTCCCCTCCCCTCTGATGGTCCTTCTCATGAGTTGTGTGGGGTGTCCCCATGGCCTTTCGCTCTTGTGGTTGTGCAGTGTGCCCTGGGTTGGGTGGCCGTATCTTTCAAGAAGGATTCCTGCTTACCACTACTGACCCCATTGATTGGCATTGATCAAGAACCCCCAAAAGGGGAAGGGCCAGGCCCCCCTTCCCCAACCTTTCTGTGAAAAGAATATAACTTGGCTGCTCAGGAATCCCTGCTGGGGGCTGTCACCACACAAGCCGTTTGCATGGACAAGGGAGACACTGGGTTCTGGGATGGACGGACCTTTAAACCTGTTCAAAGTTCCCAGGTCCAATCCAGCATGGCACCGAATGTGTGGGGATTCCCGGGAGATGAGAGCCCTGGTTTCCAGCGACCACAGGACAGTGGGTTCTCAATTTAGGTGCACATCTCCATGTGGGTTGGCGGGCTGGCAGGGAGCAGGGTTTGACAGCAGCTTTGTGGCAGTCACCAAGACCAGGACAGCACTCACCCAAGTACCCATCCCCCAGCTTTCCTACATGGAGCATCCTGGCTTGGTATCGAGTCCCACAGAGAAAAGTACTCTCGTGAGAAAGTGCTCTGTGGAATAATGGGGTACTTTGCAGCATATATTGCAAGCAGCACCTTGTGCACCTAGAATACCATCTTGTGCATTTGAAATTAGTCCGCACAGATGGTTCTTCTCATAAGTCATCCTAGGGAGTGCAAAGCCCCAAGGGAAAGGGGCTGGTCTCCTTTCCCCAACCTATATGTGAAGAAAAAAGAATGTTGCTGCTCCGGGTTCCCTGCTTGGGTCTGCCTTTTATATCCTGCCCTGGGACCCCCTCCCCCCATGGGCATTTGCTCCCCTCCTGACGCTGTGATGGGGTGTTGCCATTTGGAGTGCTTGTGGACATACATCACTGTTGCTCTCTTCTCAGGGAGCAAAGCACTTAGTGCCCGTCCTGTCATCCCATGCCCTCTTCCTACTGCTTGCCAGGTGGGGTGAGCAAGGGACAGAGAGGGAAGAGAGAATGCCCCTGAGTGACTGTGAGGCTTGAGAGGCTGACAAGTCTGGGATTTCTGGTTTTGGTGGAGTCGCGGTAACCTGGCAACTCCATAGCTGCATTGCTGATCTGGGGTGGGGGGGGAGCGGGGGGCGAGGCTGGCTCTTTGAGAGGCTGCCAGCGAGAAGTACTAAAGGCTTGGAGCAGCCATATCCTCAGGCGGGTCTGCACGACCACCTCTATGATTGCAGTTTGAAAATCAGCGTGAAACCGTAGTTAGGACTGCGCCAAGAGTCCTACATAATGCTTCGGCGTCAAAACCTCAGGTGTCTGCAGCCAACCTTAGAGAGAACCAAAAGTTCAATTTGGAGTTTGCCAAGGCAAGCCAGAGGTCACTTTCAGCCATTAACCAGTTTCACGCATTTGGGCGTACCAGCCTTGGCCACGTTTAACTCTGGTTTGACGTGAATGCAGCCAATGTTTCATGTGCATGTTTCTAGTCCTCAGGTGAGCCAAACTGAATAAAAAGAGGTTTGTTTGCCCACCTTTTTCTGTGTGTAAGAGTGGAAGCAGTATTTTCTTGCTTTCCCTGAAGTTGCTGTACTCAGGCTTCAAACAGAAGCCACTGTATCAGCAACAATTATTATTTTATGAAGATCAACTGGTAGTGCTTTATCATTTCAAGTGGCAGCAATTATACACACTGCACACTGATATATTTACACTCTATTTTCATAAAGTGCTGTTGAAACTAAGTTTTGAATAATATGCAATATGATCACTACATAGATATAAATAGTGTCAGGAAGAAAAGGACTCTGCATAGTTTATCATTCATGAAACTATCTTTCCAAGAGTTATTCTGCGTATAGCAATCTCCAGATTCTGATTATGTAATGCTCAGATTTGCTCTGTATTGCTATGGTGAAGCAACAAAGCCATAAAATGCCATATTGGTTGCCTTTCTGAAATGGGGGAAGTGTCTACAGCATACCAATAACCCAAGTTGTGCATTGTTAATGCCCCAAATCTACATTAGGAACAGATTTTGTGATATATTTCAGTCCAAACACTTTTTAGTAATACAAGACATAGACACAAGACAATTACAGATTCCAAGCTTGTTTGCATACTTTAAAGGGGGTGGGTGGGAGTCGTATCATTTAAGTAATCATTTATGTTGTTTTGCTGAGAAGTTTGTTCAAGTGAGGATCCTGAAGAGAGGGGTGGGGTGTGGAGTCAGGGAGGGAAAGGAGAAGAAAATAGAGTTGTTTCTGAATTAACCTTTAGTTAAATCTATATAAGATTTTTGTGTGTCTATAAGGGAACCAGCCACCTAATGGTGCAGCAGGGAAATGACTTGACTAGCAAGTCAGAGGTTGCCTCTTCAGATCTCCGCTGGTATGGGAAACACCTATATCAGACAGCAGCAATATAGGAAGATGCTGAAAAGCATCTTCTCATACTGCACGGGAGATGGCAATGGTAAACACTGAGAGACAGCATGGTGTAGTGGTTAGAATCCTGGACGAGGACCAGGGAGAACTGAGTTCAAATCCCCATTCAGCCATGATACTTGCTGGGTGACTCTGGGCCAGTCACTTCTCTCTCAGCCTAACCTACCTCACAGGATTGTTGTGAGGAGGAACTTAAGTATGTAGTACACCACTCTGGGCTCCTTGGAGGAAGAGTGGGATATAAAATGTTAATTAATTAATTAAAACCCCTCCTGTATTCTGCCAAAGACAACCACAGGGCTCTGTGGTTGCCAGGAGTGGACACCAACTTGATGGCACACTTTATAAGGGAACCAGCTATAAAACAGAAATGCTTGAAATAGCAGCCACATCAATTAATCAAGGGGCAAATTTTAATCTGCAAAGTTAAAGCCTTAGTTGATTTATTGCACTAGTTAATCAATGGGATGGCATGAGAACTGACTGATATCATTTCAGTGGCTTCCCTTCCCAAATTAAAACACACCACCTACCTGCACCCAGATATCCTCTCCTCCTTTCCCACCCGCATGAGTACCACAGTCTGGTTTTGTGTGTTGCCTTTTGGGCAAAGGAATCATTTTTGAAATTTTTAAAAATTCCTATTGGAAATCCCTGACAGACAGACAAGATAAAGGTCAATTCTAAGTCCATCACCTTTGTGATTTGAATTTGCAGTTCAGCTGAACTCTGTTTTTGAAAACCTTTCATTTGAATATATAACATATTAGCTGCCCTACTACTTCACAAGTAATTTGAGAGAGAGAGAGAGGGAAAAAGCAGCATTCATTGCTCTGTAACCTCTCTCAATGGTCCAGGCAATCTGAGGCTCAAGAACACAGCAACCAACAGAGAAATTATATTTTCAAATGAATATATTTTCATCAAACCTTCTATGTATCTGTCAGCTGCACTGTGAGTGAACCTGATCCTATTTGAAGGCTGATGCATAATTCCAGGCATTGATGACAATATTTGTAAGAGAAATATTTGGGATGCATGCCTCAAACTACTCTCCAGTCTCAAGTCGCATTCATTTTCATGAGACCTGCATCAACAGAACACTGTAAGGACCGGGCTGCTCAAGGTTGCCTTGCCCTCTTTTTGAAACAAAATAAAACACAATATCCTTTTCCTTCATGCCCAGCATCCACAAAGTGGTCTTAAATATTTCATCGCATGAAGGAAACGTTTTAAGCTTGTAGGCACCATTCAGAATTTCCTGGTATTATCGCTACAAGCAACTTTGCAAAGTATTCAAAGCAAAGGAGGGGGGGGGGAAACACGGCTTTCTGAATGTGGTTTGTACATTCAAAAGATTTCTATGCTTGATGCACATTAAGGAGAGAGAGAGAGAGAAAGAAAGATTTTTGCAATCACAGACATTTGATTTTCCAAAAAAAGCACCTTAGAAATACAGGAACACAAAGCTTTCTGAAAGTCAAAGGCATTTGTGTGCCAAGGTCATTGGGGGGGCGGGATTTTCAATAGCACATTGCACAAATGTAGAAATTAGTACAGGACGGAGAATTACCACTACTATTTTTATATACTGCTTTTCAACAGAAGTTCTTAAAGCAGTTTGCATAGAAAAATAAAGTAAATAAATAAAATGGCTCCCTCAGTCTGCAGAGGGCTCACAATCTAAAAAGAAACATAAGGTAGACACAAGCAACAGCCATTGGAGGGATGATCTGCTGGGGTTAGAGAGGGCCAGTGGCTTCCCCCCTACTAAATATAAGAGAATCATCTTTTTAAAAGGCACCTTTTTGCTCAGTTAGCAGGGGATTATGCTCGGAATTAAGGCTCCTAAGAGATGCAATGGCTGTTTGGCAACAGATACGGGGCTGGGAACCCTGGCTGCTGCCACACAGCTGCAAAGTGACAGAAAGAGAGTCCAATTTGCAATGGAGAAACAAGAGGCAGATGGGGTGGGATGCTCACCATTTTCCTGAAAAGGGCTTGTTGGGAGGCAGGGGCGTAGCTAGGGGAGAGGGGGCCCATGTTCGCTCCTCTTCCTGGCAGCCCCTCGGAGTGATGGAAATAATGAAGAAAATAAGGAGGGGTGGAGCTGGGGGTCCCAGGTTCTTTGAACCCATCCGCTCAATTATAGCTACACCCCTGGTGGGAGGCCTTCCTCCCAGTGGCCCTGCCTTCCGAGGTGAGTATTATTTCCTTATTACAGAAATGTGTATGCCACTCTTCAGTCATAAGATTTTCAGAGGACTCACAGATTAAAAAGATAATCAGCATCAGTATTTTTTAAAAGTCTCATCAGCAAATTAAAAACAGATACAGCTCTAGAATAAACAGATCTTTAAAAAACCCTTAACTTTAAAAGGCCCAGGCAAATAAGGACCATTTAAATAAGTAGGTGGCACCTGAGTGTCCTAGAGGAAGGAGGTTCCACAACTGAGGAGCCACAGAAGTCTGTTTTCTAGTTACCCACCCTTCACTCACACACACACACACACACACACACACACACACAAACACACACACACTTCAGAATGCAGAGGGGAATGTGAAGAATGGCCTCTGAGGATTTTTGTAAAACCAAAGTAGGTTCATGAAAAAGGGTGGCACGTCAGGTACCCAGGTCCTATGTCATTTAGGGCTTTGACTTGTGCCCCCAAACTGACTGATAGCCATGCAGTTCAAGACTGATGAGATATGATCAATTTGATTGATCCCAGTTAACACCTTAGTTCTACATTCCATTGAAATTAATGCAACTTCGCAGCTCCCCAGAGGAGAGTTCTCTGAGCTTGGATGTGCTTGGGTGCCACTCTTCGAGGTGGCCAGAGAGTGGTACTGCAGCTATTAGGTCCACAGGGGTTAGGTAACACAAGAGGCCAATCAGTAAAGCCTTGAGACTTCTCATTGAGCAATTAAGACTAAGCTGTCGTCAGAGTCCCTGTAGCTGTTTTGCTCACTTTCAGCCCTCCACTCACTGGCTTCGCAGCCTACTTGCCACTTACGAGGCTCATTGGTCTTCGTTTTGTCACCTCTCCAGACTTTAGGCTTTGAGGGTTGTTGTTTTTTAAAGAAGTTAATCTTACGTTCCTGCTTAACATATAACTGGAAAATTGTTTGGATTTTTATTCCATCCAAAGGCACAGGGAGAACTACATCAAAAATAGGGGACAGAATCCTGTATTTAGATGCATACTGTTGGCCTTCTAAAATGAAGTTGGATATTTTCATGGTAGTAATGACAGCACACTTTACCTTTAATGTGGGTTACATGTATAAAGAAATGTACAGTTTATCTTCTTATGTTTGAAATCAGTGTCTTTTCTGATGAATTCTAGTCATGTCATAACAAATATATATAGGGCTAAATTATTACTTTTAAAAGTAATGCATTTGTTAGTATTCCAGCAACCCCATAACCTACTTAAACTCCACAGTATGGGGTCCAAGCATGTGTGATGGGTGTGGCCTGAACATTGTCCCAGAATGTTGCTTTATAAATAATGCACTTGATTAGTGATCTTGAAAAAGCAGTGCAGGGCCAAGAAGTATGAACTTGGGGATATCATTATCATTCTCTCTCATGCAAGAGCACAGGGACATGCTCAGCACACTAATTACTGCTTGAGATGATGCAGCTCCTCTCAAGCTAATGAAATTAAACAAGTCCCCAAGGCCAGTTGGCTTATGCCTGGACTTTTTCCCTGCTTAATTAGCGAGGCCTTTGTTCTGATGAACTTGCTTCAGTGGTTCCATGAGATTCTGGACTCAGAAGAGGGGTCTGGCTCCATGCAGGTGGTTACCATTTTTCCTTTATTCACTAGGTGGCAAGGATAAGAGGCATATGGCACAAAAGTGAAGGAGTAATTGTATAAAATGTCAGGCCAAAAATTGTATTACCAAAACCCACTCCTGCTGGCTAGTTAGGATGCTGGGCTTCATCCTATGCGGCAGAGAGGGAGACGCTGTTCTCACGAGCAGCCAGGACTGGGCTAGGGCAGCTAAGCCTGGGCTTGGCTGCCCATGAGAACCACCAGGAGTTCCCTTGGCCCCTGGCAGCACCTCAGCAGCAAACCCACCTAGGGAGCCTGGCAGTTAGCTGAGGTTAAGGGTGCCAGCATGCCTTTAACCTGGGCTAGCAGCTTGTATGTTGGCACTGGTTGCTCCCAGTCAGTGCTGACACAAGAGTGAGCTCTTAGCCATCGCTGGGGGGGAACCCCACAATGCTCCGTACACTGGTGCAGTGCATTGTGGGATATCTGGGGGCCAGGATGACACATCCTGGGCCCTGAACCTCCATGCTGCCTGGGGCAGCAGCGGACCGTCTGGGCTCATGATCCACGTGCCCAAACAGTCCTGGGGATAATCTGTGGAGAAGGCAGGCTTTTGCAGCCTTCCCCACCACCTGCCAGCTAGCCCATTCACAGGATCATGAGAAAGGACTGGGGTGTGTGTGTGTGTGTGTGTGTGTGTGTGTGTGTGTGTGTGTGTGTGAGAGAGAGAGAGAGAGAGAGAGAGAGAGAGAGAGAGAGAGAGAGAGAGAGAGAGAGAGGCAGACCAAGAAGGCTTTCTTTAGTGAGAAAAATCCTACCTAATTAAGGAACTACATTGTCATTATTTAAATATTTTATAGTTTGAAGTTACATACATACATGCCATAAGACTTGTACAAAAATAAAATGTCAGCCTACAAGTACCCTGGGTGAATACTATGTCGATAAGATGAAGCTTGAATAGGGGGGAATTGTTAGCTTTCTGGCCAAGCAAAGGTCATCAAAAGCTTAAAAATTAAAAGAGTAGAAGGACAGATCAGCTTTTGTCAGGGGAAGAAGGACTCTTAGATTTGTGATATGTACATTCACCTCCTTCCTTAACCAGTATCAGACTGCAAGCATGACCAGGTAAGAAATGAATAGGTTAAAACAAATTTCTGGTTGCTCAAGAGAATGAAATGAGCACTATTACAATATCACAAAAATCTAGACTCACCAATCCGAGATTATATGCTGCCTTTCTCCCAGGAGAGCGATGTGATTTACAAAAAACTACACATCAAAACAAAAACCAAGCAATACTCAAATCAAGATCATATTTAAAAACACCAAAACAGCCACAAAATGAGTTATATCCTGAGCATGAAACGAAAATCCTGCCACCAATCCTCCCAAGACTTCCCTGACTTTATGGAAATTTCTTTTTCCATCCCTTCTCAGAGGCTTTCATCAACAGCTCTGTATTAGGTCACAGGCAATTTTACACTACAGTATGACAAAAGAGCTAAGAAGCAGCTAACTCAGTGGACAACAAGTTGGACTGACCCCAGTTTGTGATGTAGAGGTTCTTTTGGTACATGCCAAATGTTGTGCTGTTCATTCATCGCTGAAAACACTTCTCTATCCTCTGGCTTTTTCATTTCACCACATCCTATTAAAGAGGGCAGAGGAAGCCCATTCTCTATGCTTGTCGGCTGTCAGAATAGATTTGCCACAGCACCCATTATCTGCTACAGGGAAGTCATTCTTCCAAATTAGAGGAGAAGTCATCCATCTGTCCAAAAAATTCTCTTGAAACTGAACACCACCACATAAGCAGCCCCTATTGATAAAAGCTGCAGCTTGATAATCACAGGGTCTACAGCAGATAATACCCATCGGGCATAAAATTGGAAAGAGGATAGGACCTTTTAAAACCCCAACAAGGAGCAAAGGAGGTGCTTTCCAGGCCTGAAAAAATAGCATAGCATGGGGAATTTGTGCAGCAGTCCAAACAGCACCTCATAGCTCATCTCCCATTCCAATTGCCTTTTTGCTCATTGTTCCAGAATGTGGATGGTTCAGAATTCAAGAGGGATAGGGCACTATGCTGTGGACTTGCTCAAAGGAGATTCAAGGTTATCAAGGATGAACACTCTCTCCCAACGCTTTTCTCCCACAGTCCACAATACTTGCATTAAAAATTAAATGAATGTGGAGAAGCATCCTGAACAGGGCCAAATTGTCAGGGTTTAGTCTGACACTGACCCAAGAAGGGTATGAAGAAGAATCTACCCTGTCCTGGATGCCCACCCCAAGACTGTAGCCAGTGACAGTAGCTAGAGCTGATCACTCCCTCGAAGGAGTCCTGGAGCTCTGGGGACCTAGCATCCCCTAGTGAGATTCCGGCCCCTTCTTTCGAGCTCCCTCCATTGCCTCTGGGTTCCCAGGAACAGAGGTGACACTGGGCCAGGACAAAGTTCTGGTTCCGAAGACAGAGAGCATATTTGGCTGCTCGGGGTCTCCTCCCTGTTGGTCTTCTCAGGAAGAGGAAAAAACAGGAGGAGGGCTGCCCTAGCAGTTCAGGAAGGGCAAAGGCCATAAAACCATTAAAAGATTTTCAGTCAGTATCTGCTCCTTGCTGGTACATCAGCTTCCATTAATAACTTGCGTCTCTAGTAGGGATGTGTGAACCAGTTCAATTCAAACCTTGGAAACCTCTTTGGGTTTGGAGGAGCCCCTGCCCCTGATGTTTCCACTGCCCCCACCATCTGCAAAGAGAAGGTACTAAGTACCCTTTCTCTTCCCCCACCTTAGTATAAGGAATGCCCCTTTACTTGTAAAGGGGAATTCTCACGGGATTCCCCTTTACAAGTATATCCCCTGAACTGGATCATGAACTAGTTTGGACTAGTTCAACCAAATTTGAACTGAACTGGCCAAATCATTTCCATGTTGGAAATTCTCTGTGGTGAGAGAATCCCTTTCTCATTATAGCAGAGCGCACAGACGCACAACACAGCGGAATTTGCTTAGGCATGCGTGTATACTGAGAGTAAAGTAACTTGGAGCCAATTCATAGTTTCAAGTCAATATAGAAGGCATTTATTAAGGAACTCCATTCTAGATAGGAAAGTGAGGAGTTAGGATCTCTAATCTATCTATCTAGCTGGATGCAGATGGATTCTGCATCTTCTCTGCACATATGGAGAGGAGCTTGCCATGTTGCAAGGTAGAAGGACAGGTAGGGAAGAGAGAGAGGAAGTTAATCCCTAAGAGTACCAATCTACATTTCAAAGGGATAGTGTCAGAGCAGTGGAGAAGGGATGACCAATGTCTTGACCCTCTAGCCCTCTGACTCACTAGTCTGTCCTCCACTGTCTGAGACAAGAGACAGCGCAAAGTCCTTTAACTTCCAACACCATGCACACCTCTAGTCTTTAGCTGCCTCACCTCACCCCACTGAGGTTCAGACACACATATTGTACATGTATCGTGGAAGAATAGTCAAATATGTGATGGAAACACACATCCGACAAAACTCCAGGAGACTTTCCAGTTGTTTGAACAATGCTAAATGATGTCTGACCATCGCTCTGAGAGGACAGAGAATGATGCCAATGGTCTTTGGCTGGGTAAAAGGGTATTTCTTTCTTATTTGCACATATATAAATGATGATAGCTGGATAGAGTTTATAAGGCAGCTGGTAAAATCAATCAAGTTTTTCTGCCTCCTGCCTTTTTAAGTCTGGTAGTGATAGTCAACCTTGCCTCTCCTGCTGTTGCTGAACTACAGCTCCCATCATCTCCAGCTACAGTAAATTGCAGCTGGGGTGATGGGACTTGTAGTTCAGTAACAACTAGAGAAACAAGGTTGCCTAATTCTGAGCTAGATTATGGACATTATCAAACTAACACTTCTGGGGCAACCTTGGCCACAGAGAAAGTTAGACAGAAGACTACAGGGGCCCAAAAGGCCATTTCCATTCATCATGCTAAGACAACTGTATGTAAAAGAGTTCTATGTGACTTAAGCAAGTGAAACAAGCCATATGCAATAGGAGAAGCTACAAATAATCCATGGGGACACCACCCAAGCAGAACATAGGAAAATTTACCCCATACCCAAGCTGAAAATGAAGCAAAGCTCTTTTGCTGTGTTTGCACAAAATATACTACAACAACAAATATTTATATACCGCTTTTCAACAAATGTTTCCAAAGTGATTTACAAAGAGCAACAACAAACAAACAAACAAGATGGATCCCTGCCCCCAAACGGCTCACAAACTAAAAAGAAACATGAGATAGACGCCAGCAAAAGTGATTGGAGGTACTGTGCTGGGGGTGGATATATAATTGTATTGGCTGAGCAAATTCAAACCATCCAACAAGCTGTCTCTAGTTATGGAGTGAGGACTACCACTCAGAGAAATGTGTTTCCCGGTGGAAGGCAAGACTTCCCTATGATCTGGCATGGTGCTTCTGGGAACAACTGGATTCTGGAATCTTCTAAAAGACTGTCATTTTTGTAATACCACAATTTTCTCATTTTATTTAATATCAAATAAATTAACACTTTTAAAAAACTGAACTGTTATTTGACAGGTTAATTGACCAAGTTTTTCTCCTCCCTTCCTTTTGAGCTGGTCAAATGCCAAACCTAGATCATTTATATTGCCAATAACAGTCAGCTCAACAGAAGACATCACTTTGCCTCTTAAGTCTCTGAAGGGATACAGACATGGCACGACAGACATTTGTCGTTACCACTCGCACAAATTATATTTCAAAAATACTGCAGCAACCTCTTGGGACACTCTCTATGCAAAAAGAAAAGCCTAGCCCCCGGGCATTCTGTGTCAAGGCAGCCTTGCTGAAGGTAATTGCTCAAGGAGGGTATGAAGAACACATTTAAATGTAGAAGGGTGGGAAAAGAAAAGGAACGAGATGCTTGCTTCAGGCAAGCATTAATATTATACTCTGAAGGCACCCAAAGGGGAAAGATATGCAGAAGAAAAAACACACCTGAAGTGCAGGTAGTGAAAATGGGCCTTGTTGCAAACAGAGACTTGCTACCCGTGTGTTTTTACATAATTTATTATTAGCTACATTTGTAATTCTGCTTTTCCTCCATGGATCTCAGAGAGCCGTTTTGACCTCATAACAAGACAAAAATGGCTGGGGGAAGCTGAGAGAGCTTCCCAGACCCAGAGCATCCCTCCCGCAGTCTCAGTGGGCCTCAGCAAATGTTAGAAAACAGGTTCCACTCTGCCAGGTATAAAACTTAACCACTATGCCACACTGGTGCTGTGTTTCATGTTTCTTCTCTACAGTAAAAATTACCTGTACTTTCCCAAGTTAAACCCCATATATGAGATTAAATAATTCTGGGTAAACTGCAAAAATGTTGTTTGTTCATATAAACAAGCCCATTATATTTATTGCTGTTTGAATGCCAAACTTAATGGCTGACATGAGGAAGAATTACTCAAAGTAGTCCCATTGAAATTAAAGGACAAGTTAGGCAATGCCTAACATGTACAGGCCCATAACTATCATTTTAGTGTCATATAATACTGTTGTTGTTTTGTCACCAGCATGTACCTCTGCTATCCTGAAAGCACATGTGTTGAAGGGTGGGGTATAAACATGTAAAAACAAAACTAAAAATAAATATCTGCACTAACTGTAGAGCTGGAGATTCCCAACGTAATTCTCTATAGCGACCATGAAAAGGCTTGAGTGATCTATCAGTAGATCACTTACAAAAATAAATAAAATAAAATAAAACTGTACTACAAATATCTGTATTACAAACAGCCCCTCAGAAAGCCCTTGGCTCTTAGATTACAAACTAGAATGGACCATCGTAATAGACAGAAAGCTTTGGATAGCATAATGTATGCTGATGAAGAAATCTGAGGTTCCTCTTCATAAAGGGAGATATGTTCAGCAAGCAAGTCAGAGCTGCCTTTTAATCTTCCAGAAATTGTCATATATGACATCAAAATTTGCCTGAGAGCATAATGAAGCTGTTTATAGACATATGAAGTTGCCTTAAGTTCAGAGGCACTCTTACCCCTGGACTTCAGGGCTAAAGTCCAGGGCCTCCACAGCCCTTGGGGGGCCCCAAATCCTCTTTAATCCGTGGTCACCTGGCGGAGCATGATGATGTTTAATTTGCAGGAGGGGGGGCTCCAAAAGCCTTTAGGTCCAGGCTCCAAAATTATCTAGGGTTACCCTCTGCTTAGGCTTAGTCAGATCATTGGTCCATCTTCCCAGAACTGCCTACTATGACCAGCAGCTGGTCTTCAAGATCTAGGGCACAGAGGTAGGGGGCCCTTGGCAAACTGCCCTCCATGGGCCTTGGGAGAGTTGCTCTGTCACCATCACACAAAGGTGATAGGTGCAGAAGTGGTGTCACGTGTCAGGGATCCGCAGTGGACCCTTCTCTGCAGTCAAGCAGAGGACGTTCTCAGCCCTGCTACCAGAGATCCCTTTAATTAGAGATGCTGGGGGTGAAGCTTGAGGCCTTCTGCCTGCTCAACTTGTGATTTGCCACTGAGCCGTGAATTCTGATTGGTGCCGAGGCAGAGGTTGTTGGCTGTGTTCTTAAGCATCAGTGTGCTATAGCCATCTAATATTCATCACTGATAAGCCCCTGGGGACGATTAACTTCCTTATCAGGGACCTAATGCTTTGCACGCGCATGCACATACACACAGAGAGAGCTATCCTTGCGTTGAGTTTCACTTTGGCTTTTGTTTCGCCCCCTCCGAATCAATTGTCATTACAACCACAGCAAGGTGCACTATCGTGTTGTTCGCATTAGATGCACTACTTTCTGTGGTTGCATTGGTAACTGTATCCCCCTCAAACTCCCTCTGTTGTGTCTGCCTTTGTCTTAATAGCACTGGCACAGTTTTTGCTCTGGAGAGGAGAACTGCATGTAAAGGCAGAGGTGCTATTTCCCTGCCGCAGTCAGATAGGCAGAGGCTTTTCTGTGAGAAAATAAGATACAACCCCAGTTTGAATTCTTCATTGTTGTTGTTGTTTTCGAAGTTTTACAGCCTTCCTTGTCCATAAATAAAAGAGTTAAGATTTCCTCCCCATAATGTGCTGCATAAATACAACTTCATGTATCTGAGAAGCTGACAGCTGCCCTACGAGATATACTATGACAGCTTAAAAAGTCCACGAATCAATCATCTAGATACAGTGACTGTACTCTCTTCCCACTAGGATGTATTGCAGAGTCCAGGCACTAGCTGTTTGAGATCTGCTGTTATAACCCTGATAGATTAAAGCCTCACATCCTCAAAACAATTGTGTATAAAGGAGAGAAGAGCGGAGGGAGAGAAAGAGGGATGCACAGATCTGCCAGGTTAGAGCATACAAGCAAAGAGCCAGCTGGCAGAAGGCAACTCTATCTCCACTTCCAGAAACGTGCACAGTGGCATGATGATGACAGTCCTGTTCTCAAACAGCCCTATTATGACCTAGTTAGCATACATGAAACGCAGATTCAAAGCATTAAAGTGATATACAAATCATTAATTTTTTGTCAAATGCATGTCAGCCTTGTGTATGCCTTCTTCTTTCAATGTTGCATGACAGGAAAAAAGCTTAATCTGCCGTGTACAGAAGAAGAAAGATTTGAGGCAGCTGATAGAAGGAGAATTCCTGAAACACTGTATTTTAAAGCCTGAACTATTGATCTTTGGGTGGGGGGAGACTAAATACACCCCAGTAAATCTAACTGTGGAAGGACAGAAAACATTTCAACATACGACCAGTATTTTGGATGAAATAGAAAGGTGGAGAGAGAGAAAGATGTGAAATGTGCCTCGTATGCATCTTATATAGGACCTATTGGCATGTAAATGTGTTCTGTCCATGGGGAGAAGTGGATGATATAAATAGCAGTTTCAACCATTGATACTATGTGGACAACTAATGAGGGGTTTTTGGCCAACATAAGCAATCATAAATGACTAGTGTGCACTGCACTGTAATATGGTAAGAATTTGAGCAAAACCACATGCCCATGGAAACCAGCTGAAATATGGCTTCTCTGTATATGGGTTGAAGCTTGTGTATGCAGTGGTTTCAAGGGTTGTTTGAATGCACACGATAAGCCTAATAGTTTGGTCCTGTGTATATCTAAGAACTAAATAACAATAACTACCACTACTAGTAGTAGTAGAGGGGTAGTTATTTTGGTAAGTAGTACAATAAGTTTCAGTATCTGGGGAAAAAAATGGTCCTGGGGGAAAAGATCTATAAATGATATGATTCCTGGAATAATCAAATAATCAACAGCTGTATCATTCTTATACAGTTAATGTGTGTAATATTCACTTATGTAAGATTATTTTGTTAACTTGGTAGGTGAACACATTCCATGCTTGATATGAGTATTTAACTAGACAACAAAAGAAGAAAAATGGAAATTTACCAAAGTTGCAGCAGATGCACCAGAGTGAAATAAACAGCACATATAGAGACCACAAATTATTGCATAGAGGATGATATCCTGTTCATCTCAGATATCTCAACAGCAAATACTTCCTGCTGTGTGCTTTTCATAATGTAAATTCAAGTATTTTCTCAGTATATAGGTTCAGGGATTGGCTTATAACTGTCTACATTTTCTTAGATTTAGACTTAGGCAAATGGCTTGAAATAGTTCTCATATCTTATGCTAAAGAGAGAGAAATAGCAGCTATGAAGACCTTGAAAGCAATTTGTAACAGTAGCTCAGGCAGACAGTATGGTGTAGTAGTGTTGGAAATGAAGGACTATGGGCTGTCTCTTGTCTCAATGACATAGGAGAAAAGACTAGTGAGTCAGAGGGCTAAAGGGTCAAGACATTGGTCATCTCTTCTCTACTGCTCTGACACTATCCCTTTGATATGTAGATTGCTAATTTTAGGGACTTCTTTCCTTCCAGCCACTTCCTTCCTCTTCCCTTCTTCTTCCCTTTCTTCTGCCTTGCAACATGCAAGCTCCTCTCCCCTGCACCATGTGTGCAGAGATGCAGAATCCATTTGCATCCAGCTAGATAGATAGATTAGAGATTCTGTCTCCTCACTTTCCTATCTAGAATGGAGTTCTCTAATAAATACTACTTATATTGATTTGAAACTATGAACTGGCTCCAAGATACTTTACTGTCAGCATACATGCATGCCTAACTAAATTCCACTGTGTTGTGCCTCTGTGCACTCTGCTATAGTGAAAAAGGGTTTCTCTTACCAAAGAGAATTCCCAACAAGTAGTTAGGCTGATTTCAGCCCTCTGTGTACACACACGCGCACCTCTATCATTTGGGAGGAAGGCGGGCCCATATGAGGAGGTCTCTTGCCACTGTCTCTGCCATAATGGATGGTGGAGACAGCGATGAAACCTCCTCACACAGGACCCCAACTTCCTCCCAAATGACAGGTTGGGCCGATTTTGGCCCTCTGTGCTTGTGTCCTCATGCAGCTAGAGAGAGATAGAAGGCCTGGTTAAAAAATGAAACCAAAGTTTGCAACCACTCCCTGAAGAGTTCTGGGTACAATAGTTGAAGGAAGGGAATAAACAAATAAATAAGGGAAGGGGTTTGGACTGGGGGAGGGGGTTTCCCAATGGCAGGCAATTTGCTCACAGGTTCTTCCGCTGCCTCCCATGTATGACTCCCATCTTCACCCAAAAATCAAAGGAGAGAAGCTTTGGAGGCTTCAATTTCCATTGGATCTCCCTGATGAAGGAGTTGCACACAGGCGCTTCCTCCCCTCCTTTGCCTACATACACCCATTCACACGCACGCACATCACTGGTCCCTCCCCCCTCCCCTCTTCACCCCCCCCCACTCTTGGACTGCTACATTAAAGCTTTGATCACCCTGGGAACAAGAAGGAACCTCTCAGCTGCCAATCTGTGTAGTGCACTCCAGGCGGCAGTGAATCCAGGGCTGGTCTTCTTTTCGAGGCCTTTGCCAGAGGCACAAATAAAGCCCCCTCTCCACCAAAAAAAAAAAAAAACCAATCTCAGAGAAGAACTGAAGGGGGGAAAGAAAAAAAGATGGGCTGGCTGACCCCAGCTCCACCTTTTCCATGGTTCCTTCTTTCTCTCTGGAATCTCCAAGGCGAGACACTTCAAACCAAGAGCTGGCTGCTGGGCTGAGGTGCTTTGCCTTCGCCAGGGACTGCGGAAGGTCTCCTCCAGCTTGATACAGTGGTGGAGGCCAAGGGAAGAGCTGCGGCACTGCGGCACCTGCTCCTTCTCTCTCAGGCCACAGAGGGCCGGAATTGGCCAACTGGGCCATTTGGGAGGGATGAAGACCCTTGTGAGGAGGTCTCTTGCACCCTCTGCTATCCCTGTCGGAGACAGCAATGAGAGACCTCCTCACACGTGTTGGAAGTGAAGGACTTTGTGCTGTCTCATGTCTCAATGACAGAGGGGGACAGACTAGTGAGTCAGAGGGCTAGAGAGGTCAATACATTGGTCATCCCTTCTCTACTGCTCTGACACTATCCCTTTGGTATGTAGATTGCTATTCTTAGGGACTTAGTTCCTTCCTGCCTGGCCACTTCCTCTTCCCTTCCCTTTCTCTCCCTTGCAACATGCAAGCTCCTCTCTCTCCCTGTACCATGTGTGCAGAGATGCAGAATCCATCTCCATCAAGCTAGCTAGCTAGATTAGAGATCCTATCTCTCCACTTTACTATCTAGAATGGAGTTCACTAATAAATATTCCTTATATTGATTTGAAACTATGAACTGCAAAAGAGCCAAATTGAAACGGAGTTCGCTTCATGCCTTCCCCATGCTGAGACACCTGAGTAGACTCCCAAAGTTAAGTCGGAACAGTTAACTCTCCGTTCAGGGTCTCTCTGCACGATTGATTGACCCTCCTTTGGTTTACATCCCCTCCATAGATGCCTCAAATGAGCTAAAACCCAATTATCTCAGCAGGGTTGTCAGATAAGGCTCAGTGAATGTGCACTCCCTCCTTATCAAAAGAAGGCTGGAGGGAGCAATAAGAATTTGGAGACATACCCATTAAAACACTGATTAGTTTATTAGATGTCTCCAACCATAAAGAGTTCCCGTGTTTGCATGTTCAACCACTCCATTTGCATCATCCCATTCGCTTGTGTTGTAGTGCAGCACAGCAAACAAAAACAATGGGATCTTTTGAGATTCCCCAGAACTTCCTTAATCAAGAAAGAAGGTCAACTGGAATGTCCCTTCAGGACACATCCAATGCTACCCACTTGGCTACCACTTTATGGACTCACCAATTACTTTGATGCTGCAGTAATACCACACTTGCTATACAAATCAAATCTCTTTATTTCGGTCAGAGACCAGCATGAGATTAAAACAAATGTAGAAGAGAAAACAATCAAACTTCTACTACAAACAATAAAACCAATTACATTTTTAAAAGTCCTCCTGAACATAGGATCAAGGTACTGAAAATGGGCCCACCAGAACTACTAAAAATACATAACTAAGAATAAAAGGAGACAGCCGTATTTCGTACTTATGAGATTATTACATACAGATCAAAATTTAAACAGTTGGCTTCCTGACTCCTGAATCTGAGAGGGGTTAAACAATTCAGGAGCTTGGGAAAATTTTGTTGTTAGATTTACTGATGATATACAAGTGATCCCAATACCTGTGTGCCCAATTGCAGTTAGCCACACTGTAGCTGCAAAAGTTGTTCTGGCCTTAAATCCATCACTTATTTTCCTGTTATTAAGCTCTTACACATACAGAGGACTGCGCTACAAAATTTAGCTACCTGTCTTGTAGTGCTGGAATTACTTCCTTCCAACAGCCTGCCAATCAACTGAGGAAAATCAAGACCTGGGCATTTAGCCATCAAAGGGTAGATGAGATCCTGACACAGGTCTCTATAGAACAAACATTCCAACAGCACATGGTTAAACATTTCCACTTGACCCTCCCCACATGGACAGAGCCTCTCCCCATAGGCAGTCCCTCTGAATTTGTCCTCTAAGAGGGCTGAAGGCAGGGCATTGCATCTTGCCAGGGTAAAAGCTTTTCTAAGTGGGGGCACCTCCAAGATAGTAAGATAGGATGCTGGGGCCAAACTATACCTGACTGATTCCTGACTCTGAAAGTCAGGTGCCCTCGCTATAGCCATTTGTCTCTCAATATCCTCTATTATCTGTTTAATGAGCTTCCTAGCTGTCTCCAAACTTTGCATAAGCAAGGCAGACTGATCAAGGCTCAAGGTGGCCATCTTTTGGTTCAGAGCACACTCAGTTGCTATGCCACTTAACTGTGTTTTGCTCTGCGGGCCACCCTCAATTCCAGGCCCTAGATTCCAGGCCTGTCAGATCCAATCTGCACTGACCTCCTCGCTAGCACATGAGCTGGCTTCACGAGAACAGACACCCTTTGGATCCATCCCTGCTATCTAACTCCCTTGATTCTTCACTGCTTGCTGCTCCCCGGTCTACCCTGGAGGAAAGAGGTCAGTCGTTCATTCCTGAGCCACAAGAATCTACCCACTACTGAAGAAAGAACTGAAGTTGTATAACAGGGATGGGGAACCTTGGCCCTCCGGCTGTTTTTGAACTACAATTCCCAGCATCCCCAGCCACCCCACCCCTGTTGTATGATAACTGCTGCGCCCCAGTCTGGCCTCCCTCTATCCCTGTCTCTCCTCTCCTAAGTCCCAGAGCCGACTTCTCTGAGCCTCCTTTCTCTGACCAGCCTAGAAGCGACTTCAATTTGGACATTAAGCTAAATTTCCTCTTAGCAGTTGTATGGTTAATCTTGCAACGTATTTCTAGTAACAATATTGCTTTAAGTTACTCTCTTATTCCACTCTACTGCTTACCCTCAAATAAAACCGTTGCTTTTGAACATCTTTCTCTCAGCCAGTCATTTTCCTGTAACCAACACTTTGCATTAAATTTATTCTGACGTGGAACTGCTCCACTGAGCTAACCTCCCCACACAGAGCCTGAATTCAGTTTTTGGGTTGTTTGCCAATCGCCCTGGGGCAGTTTCATTAACAACTTTCTATTGCTTATAAAATCAAAACCATTTGTCTGATCTTCCTGGCCATCAGCACACATTCACTAGCTGACAAGAGACCCCTCTCCTGCAAATTTGTGGCGATCCATTGGGAAATGGCTTAGATAGAGCAGTTTAAAGTTTTTTCTCTTTTGAACGGGTTTAAAGGGTTGGCGACATTTTTTTGGACTGAGGAAGTGGTATTTAAATGATTTTGTAGTTCATTTCTGTAGTTTCAGACTTTAGACTGCATGCCAGAAAAGTGCCTTTTGTATATCCCCCTGGGACCCAATCAATGGTTATTCCGCAATTGATCATCAAAATTGTGTTTTAAGAGGCAGAAAAATGCATTTTAGTGCTTGTGCAGTAGCAAGTTTTAGGTTACGGTGCCCACAGACCCGCCCACAATAAATATGGCGGCTGACTCACCACTCTGCCCCTCCAGCTGCCCAAACCCTGCCCTGACCTTGCTGCCTGCTGATCCCACCTGCCACTCCTGCCCACCACTCTGTTCTGGCGCACACCCCTCACCCATTTGGGTGGATGCCTCACTCCAGTCCCTGGTCCCAGCACGCTGGCTACCCCCAGAACTGAGATGCACATGAGTGGAGGCCATCTGAGCCCGGGGAGGGGGGGGCAGCCGGCAGGGTATACTGGCTTGCCAGTATCCTGGCCGGGGTGAGGCACACCTTGGAACAGGTGAGTGCCCCCCCCCCGCTGAATGGCTACATTACTTGTGAAAAATTTTATACTACTTTTGCATGCTGAAGGAAATTAAATCAAGCAGGAGAACTATGAGGTTTATGAGAAATTTGGGGGAAGATAATCTGTAGTATTGGACACAGTTGTTAAAGCATTTATTTTTAATTATCATTGTTTGTGTGTGTTTTAAGAAAAAGGGAAAAAATGAAGTACAGATTTAAACTGAATACAAATGACACACAAATTACCTGCTCAGAGAGGCAGAAATTCATCAGGGGCATCTCTAGGAGGTGATTAAGGAAACTGCACCTGCTAAACGTCTGCCTGGATGCATCCCTCCCCAGCCCAATGTCCAACTGAAAGACCAAGGCAAAGTGTTGGTGCATGCAGCCTCATTTCTAAAGCCATCATAATATACCAGTCTTTACAGCTTATATGGTGCAGAAGTTAAGATGGGTACCTTAACTTGCAATTTCCATTCTTTTTAGAGCAGGAGTAAAAATGTAAAGCAGCTTAACTCATTTACAACTGAAGGTTTTTGTATTACTGAATATTTAGTATGGGGAGAGCAACTGACCTTATTCAGCTCCAGCACAGTGTCCCTTCTATGGCTCAAGCTGCTGTCTACTCTGCGTTCTTTTTAGATTGTGAGACCATAGGTAACAAGGAACCATCTTATTCTTATTCTTCTATGTAACAGAATGTATAAGAAAATGTCACTTTGAGAATTTTTTCATTGAAAATTTTTTGATGAAAAGGGTAGGGAGACCATATAAAGGGTGGGATTAAAGTGTAATCAACTGTCTACCTTCTCTCCATTTTAGCTCTCTCTCACTCACTCCTTGTCCTCTCTTTGTTTGTTCCCACTTATAGAGTTACCATGCTCCCTGGAATTCTGGGTTTCATATGGATTTTAAGCATCTCACCCAGATTACTTAGCTCACCCAGATTCACCCAGATTTCAGATTTCACTTAAAAAAAAAAAAAGCTAAGCTTTTAAAAAGCTTTTTACAAAAGCTTGTAAAAGCAGAGTTATGGAGCAAACCATACAGTCACTATTCTTCTCAAAAATTATTTTAAGCTAATTTATATAATATGCAAATTAGGCACTCGGATATGGGAAGCCAGAATATGGCAACCCGACCACTTATCAATATGCATCTATATAGGGCAAAACAGAATAGTTCCTCTATACTGAAATCCTTTGAATGCCTATAGCAAAGATCACTGCACCACACATCCACTTACCTAAACATTAACTGACCAAGAATAACTGTTCCAAATCCAATAGGCCACTCGGCACTCAGTCACACACACACATTAGAATCCCCCATCCATCTACAAGTGCACTGAAGAGGTTAGAAAAATCCACTCTTTTTCATCTTACTGTTATTGAGGATGTTATATAACATTCCAAAATGATCATCATAGCTAAACCAAGGGAAAGTAGCAAAACTAAGTTTCACAACTGAAGCCCTGCATACAAATCCTGTCCTTTCATAAAGATTTTTTTAAAAAAAAACAACAACACCTTTTACTCTTCTTTAACCATCCTGAATGTAACTCATCTGCATTAAGAGAGCACCCTGTACAAGCTATTTCCTATTGACTTGGCCTAAGGGACTTGACTGCATTCCTGAAGGCTGTTTGGTCAAACCTCATTTCATTATACATTGGATAGCCTCCCAGCTCTCTCTATGTGGGAGTCAGAGGAGGGTGATATTGTACAGGCCCTATCGCTCCCTTATGCACCACAGATGCAGATGCCAAAAAACATTAACACTAATTGAATTCTGTGGGACGCCAACTCCCTGGAAAAACAAAGAGAGATCATTGGGCCCCCACTTTGCATTCAACAGTTCATCCAAGTTATAAATAGTAAGAGCAACCCTAATCCTAATTTCCCTGTTTATTTGATCCCTTAATCACTTGATCCCCGTGTTAAGCAGTCTAAGGGTCAAACTAGATGTGATGTTGACAATGTCTTTGCCCTGCTCCCCCACACTCTGCCCCCAAGTAGCAGTCATGGGGAATCTGGGGGAGGGGGGCAGGTTCCAAAGGCCTTTGGTAAAAGAGTCTTTCAGTTCATGCTGAAATCCTAAATCCAGATACATTTCCTTCGACATTGTATATTTCCATCTTAGGAAATAATCGAAGTCACCCTATCCTAACCCTAACATGGACCCCCAGCTTTCCTTTTAAAAAATAGCTAAGCTCTAGCCCTTGTAAAAGTGGAGTTATGGACCAAAATGTGCAGTCATTATCTTTCAAATGTTTGGATTCTTTGGTGTATAATAACTTTTCCTCATAGCGAATCCCTATAAGGATTCATTGCACACCTTCATTTCTTCTGTTCATTTTGATGGACAGTGGTGCCAATTGTCCATGGCCATGTGCCAACTAAACCCCCCACAAACACACACAAACACCTGCAAGGCAGTGGGGTACACATTTTATTTTTTAGGGATATTGAAGTGTTTAGATTCTTTGGTGTCTAATAACTTTTCCTCATAATGAATCCCTATGAGGAGTCATTATATACCTTCATTTCTTCTGTTCATTTTGAGCCCACTGCTTTGCAGGTGGGGGTGGGGAATTATGGCATCCCATGTTCCAACTACCCCTCCAACTCACAAACCACTGGAGACTCAGGTTATATTTTAGGATTTTTTTAGTTGTTTAGACTCTTTGGTGTATAATGAATCCTCATAGGGATTCATTATGAGGAAAGATTATTAGACACCAAAGGGCCGAAACACTTGAAATGATTCCTAGAACATAAACTGAGTAGTACCCCACTGCCTTGCAGGTGGGAGGGATTGTAGTTGGCACATGGCAGTTGACAGCTGGCACTGTCCAAAACACAGTCAAAATGAATAGAAGAAATGAAGATGTGTAATGAATCGTCATAGGGATTCATTGAGGAAAAGTTATTATACACCAAAGAATCTGAACACTTGAATAATAGTGACCACACATTTTGCTCCATAACACCACTTCTACAGGGGCTTGAGCTTAGTTTAAAAAAAAGAAAGAAAGAAACCTGGGAACCTGGGGAAATTAATAGGAGGGGTCTGAATCTTGAATCAATTTGATTCGAATCAGGGGCGAATCAATTTGGACTTGGATCAAGCCAGTGAGCTACAGGGGTGATTCGTTTTGTCTCCAAATCACCCGAATCAGCTAGATTTGTGTACAAATCGATTCGTACCCCAATGGATTCACACATCCCTAACTTACATTTGAATTCTGCTTCTGCTGGTTCACTAGACAATGGTCTGGACATTTCTTTGCCTCACTTCTAAGAGATGATCGAGTTTAAAGCTAGAGATCTCATGGCTTTGACAGCAGTGACTGGTTCTAGGGTGGAAGTAGGAGGCGCCTCCAAGTCCAATCCCCAGCCAAGTATTTCTTTTAAAAAGTCCTGCTTCTTCCGAGGGAACAGATTGGAGAGTATCTCTGTGAGAAATAGCAGCTTCAGGGGATGACCTTCATCAGGTTTGTGGCACAGAAGGAGGGACAAATCTCCCTCCCCGCACACTGTGATCCTGGTGTGGACTGGGGACCCCCCCGTGGCTGCTATTTAAAACACACACAGAGAGAGAAGGAAAAGTGTGTGTTTAATAGTAAGGCTCACATTTGCAAAGCTTGTGCTTAGAATTTTTATTTATAAATGTTTTCAGTTGCCTGTCCCTATAATGTACACTCCATGAGAAAAACAAGCTAAAATGACATGCATTAAAATGACAGATAACAGAAGGGGAGAGAGAAAATTAAATCCCAAAATGTGCTTTAGAAGGCATTCTCAATAAAAATGCTTTGGCTAATGGCAAAAAGAATAAAGTGACAGAACCTGCGGTATCACTTGGGGCAATGAATTCCAAAGGATGAGTGCTTCAAACACGAAAATCCTGCTCCATGCCCTACTTGGAAACCACATAGTAGTACCGTACCATAAGCAGTATTAATGGTACAACAGACGGAGTTTTGTATTGCATTTGGATCAACTGATTAATGCTGCAAATATGTGCAGCATGGACAAATGGTTTTGAATTAGATACATTGCTTTCCATTGCACCTCCACCAAGGGGAATTCTCTCTGACAGGCAGAGACTCAGGTTGAGCCAGCTTGAGCAAAGTTGTTTATAAGGCTCAGAATCTGTTACTGCCGCACACTGAAGAAGTTTCCTTTAGGGGGAAAGAGTGATTTTGCAGCTAGCAGTGTGCCAAGATTTGTGTGTTTTGATTTTAAATAAAAACCTACTATGGAGGAGCCGGAGGGGCCTTACAGGCTTCATGAGTCCATTGTTAGCAAAGATGCAGTCCTAGGGCTGGAGGAGGGAAGCATGTTGACTTGAATGTAAAGGAAGAGAATACAGCTCTTTTTTATTTTGAGGGATAGCTTGGAAGAATGAGCAGGTCTCCACAAAGGCAGGGCCTAAAATTATATTCCTCCGGCAGAGTTTCTAATTGGCCTTTTTAAAGCAGCTATGTTTTTCCCCCACTACTGGCCACCTGGGGCCGGGGCTCAGCCTCCATTCTAGGCAACAGGCAACTTAAATAGTCATTTACATTCTAAAGAGGTACCTTAAAAAAATTACCATTGATAATGGTGGCATCTGGAAGCTGCCGGGAGCAGCAGTGCCCCGCCTGGCATCCCATGGGCAGCTTCCCTTGCTACTGCACTCATTTGGCCCTTGCACATGTGCGCGGGATGGACAGTAATGTTTTTTAAAGGTACCTGGCCACTACTGCAGTCAACAACAAACTAATCAAATAATAATAAATTTTTGTTACAAATACACCAAAAATCAAGAAGCACAGCTACAACCGAGGATTCCCCTAAAAGGGAATCAGAGACCTAGTCATTGGCAAAAGGTCTGAATAAAAAGAGCAGCCTTCAGATTAAGAGGGAGTCAAATGGATCTCATTTGAGAGGAAATTCCACAGCCTGGGGGCAAACATCAAGAAGGCCCTGTCCCACCTGCCTGACAAACAACCCTTCCTAGCCAACCCAGTCAGGTGTGTAGATTCATTTGTAAACAAGTGCTCCTTAAGGTATCTGGGGCCCAAGTCACTTAGAGAGGTAATAATCAGGACCATTATTTGTACCCAGAAACAGTTTGGCAGCCAGTGCAGTGTCTTCAAGACTGATGTAATATGGACACTGCAGGAGGCTCCAAATATCAGTCTGGCTGCTGCATTCTGCACCATTTGTAGTGTGTTGAAAATGCAATGTGACTCAGGCACAGGTTACACAATGATAGCAGGCCACACATCCTCCATTTCCCAGCAATGTCATTATTGCTCATGCCCCAAACCCGTGGTTCCCAAACTAGGAGCCTCCAGAAGTTGCTGAACTACAGCTCCCATCATCCCCAGCCACAATAAATTGTAGCTGGGGCTGATGGGAGTTGTAGTTCAGCAACATCTGGAGGCTCCCAGTTTGGGAATCACTGCCCCAACCCATTCACTGCATGGTGCTACTTAAATAATTCCCTGGCCTCAACCACCTTATTGATACCTCCAGTACAGCCATAAGGTTGTGGTGACAGTCAGAGGCGTAACTATAGGGGGGAAGGGGGGCACGTGCCCCGGGCGCCAACTTTTCTGGTCATGTGGGGGGCACCGCCATGACAAAAAAATTTTCTTATTTTTTTTTTAATTTTTTGTTAATACAAATGTTTCCTGCTCAGTGCAGCAGCGCTGCAGCAGTCAAGGGAGCGCATCGGTGCCCCCTCCCCCACGAGTGGTCCCTTCCGCGCTGCCCGCGCCCCCCCCCCCCATTGCTTTGCTGGCGCCTGGCGGCCAGTCAGTGGCCTGGCTTGGCGGCCGCGGCAGGCGCTTGTGAGGAAAAACCTAAGTATAATGTAGTATGTTGGGGGGGTGGGGGGCACGGGGGGCACCATTTCAGTGCTTGCCCCGGGCGCCGTTTTCCCTAGTTAAGCCTCTGGTGACAGTCCAGCAGCTCTCTATGACCGCCTTCGCACAGGAACCAAAAACCACGGGTCAAACCTCCTTCACTTTATTTATTTATCGAATTTATATACGGCCTAATATAAAATATCTGGGTGGTGTACAGAATTAAAAACATAACACAAAATATAAACATTTAAAATTCATAAAAAGATAAAAATCATAATAGATAAAAACGCATTAAAATTTAAAAATTAGATTTCAGTTAAAAGCCTGGGAAAATAGGTATATCTTCAGAGTCCTCCAAAAAACAAACAGAGAAGGAGATGCTCTTATTTCAGCAGGGAGCACGTTCCAAAGTCCTGGGGCAGCCACAGAGAAGGCCCAGTCCCCAAGTTGCCAACAAATGAGTTGGTGGCAACTATAACCGGACCTCTCCAGATGATCTTAATAGGCGAAAGGGTTCACGACAGAGAAGGCTCTCTCTTAAGTACCCTGGCCCTAAGCTATTAAGGGCTTTATAGGTAATAAACAGTACTTTGTATTATTTTGTTCGGAAACATATCGGCAGCCAGTGCAATTCTTTTAGAATCGGTGTTATATGATCCCTTCAGGTAAACCCAGAGACCAATTTGGCTGCTGCATTCTGTACCAACTGTAGTTTCCAAACTACGTACAAAGGCAGCCCCACGTAGAGTGCATTACAGTAGTCAAGCCTAGAGGTTACCAGCATATGCGCTACCATTTTAAGGCCATTTAAAAACCATTCAGGGTTTTTAATTACTGCGACTGTTTAATTGTTGTTTTAAAATGTTTTTAAATTGTTAATTGTTGTTATATTGTGTTTTTTTCATTTTTGTTTTAGCGCTTTACTGTTTTAATGGTTTGTTTTAATTGTAAACTGCCCTGAGCCATTTTGGAAGGGCTGTATAAAAATAAATAAATAAATAAATAAATAAATAAATAAATAAATAAATAAATAAATAAATAAATAAATTTGTCTCCAGAAATGGATATATCTGGCATATCAGCCAAAGCTCATAAAATGCACTCCTGGCCACAGCCTCAACCTGAGAAACCAGGGAGAGTTCAGGATCCAGGAGCACTCCCAAACTACAAACCTGAGCTTTTACGGGGAGGGTAACCCCACCCAGAACAGGCAGATCTAAACCATCTCTTGGATCCCGACCCACTACAGATAGTATCTCCGACTTGTTTGGATTCAACTTCTTCCTGTTATCCCTTATGCAGCCCAATATTGCCTCCAGGCAGGCACTTAGGGGGGTCATGCCATTTCCTGATGAAACTGGTATGGGGAATAGAACCCAATCAGATTCCACATGAATCCAATCAGCAGCCAATCAGAGAAGGAGAGAGGGAAGAGCTTCCTACCCTCAACTCCAGTTTTACACAGCAGCAGACCTTGAACAACATGGTGCTGCTTTCTGACCTGAGGTTTCAGCAGCGAAACTCAAGTGGAACCAAAGGTTCCAATTTAGGTTTAGGGTTGAAAATCTTGAGTTGTTTTTTTGATGGAACCATGGGTTCCCACATTCAGATGACCACAAACCTGAACCTCTGTCATGGTTGCCTCCGGTTTGGCATGATGTTCAAAGGCAGCCTATATCCATAACTATATCCCACAAACCCCCATACGATCCTATGGGGCATTGGGGAAAAGGTTAAACATTTGTTTAAAATTGCCTGCTTTCTCATTTCTTTTGTGGGTTGGGTGGTGGGTAGCACCCATCATGCCCTACCACACAATCCACTTTTGTGTCCCTAGGAGCTACTCATAGGGAACAATGGGATGTTTCGGGTTTCCCCTAGGGCCAGAACAAGCTGCACTCACAGAGTGAACAGCACACACATTTGCACTGCATTTTGCAACCCTGAATCGAAAAACTCTGCAGAAGCACAGAGTAAAAGGGAATCTGTCCCTCCTAACAAAGAACATGCATTTCAAACACAGTCCAAAAATGACCCAAAAAAGAATCACTGTCCCAGAATCCACTGCCAGCCACAGTGCCGGTGCTGCAGGAACATCACTGGCACAAGTTAGCAATAGCAATAGCAATAGCACTTACATTTATATACCGCTCTATAGCCGGAGCTCTCTAAGCAGTTTACAATGATTTTAGCATATTGCCCCCAACATTCTGGGTACTCATTTTACCGACCTCGGAAGGATGGAAGGCTGAGTCAACCTTGCTTTCTCACACCCAATTATGACTCCTTACTTCCTAGCATTGCAACAGCTGCCGGCACAGCAGCACCCTTAGCAGCAAGCATAGCCATAAGCTCAACTAGAGTAACCAAGCAGGCACCCCCCATGCAAAAAATCAAAGAAGAACAAGCGGGGAGGGTGGGACAAACAAACACCAGGGAAATAGAGAGCCTGGCAGGCTGGGCACCAGACAGAAGTTACCAAACACACCAGCCTAAAAGGAAAAAAATGAAGTCCAATCCAGGCACAGAGCAGCAACAAAGGTGTGGAGGGGAGGGGCAGTCCGCACAGCACCCCAGTTACTAAAGACACTGGGGGCTGGCTGGAAAAATCCACAGCAGAACCCAGTTAAAGCCACTGGCACAGCTATTTCAGTTCAAATTGGGTTGTTCTGCTCTGAACTCAAAATAGGCCCTTTATTTAAAGGGTGTTCAGGCACCTTTGGCCAACAAAGCAACCCATAAATATTATAAATATAAAATTATTTTTGATTTGATTTTCTGTTAGGTTTTCCCCCCTAAGCAAATCTGGGGTTGCTATCTCCTGATCCAGATACTAGCCTTCTGCCTAATAGAGAGGACAGGAAATGCACAAAGACAAAGGCAGCCCTGGGGTGTGAATCACCATTCTAGATTATCATTTCTAGGGCAGCAGAACATACGCAATGGGCACTGTCTGTAGATCAGGAACTGGCAGTGGCAATGCATAACAAGCATATTTAAGTCAAGAAATACCTCTTGAGCCCCATCAAATATAATTAATACAAAACTGACAAAAATTGCATGTCTGACAGCAATAGGGACAGGGTATAGGTTGGTTGCCTTCTTCGTGTGTGTGCACGCACACACACACGTATAGGATGAAATTATCTGTCAGAGGAACTAGAATGGAAAAACCTAGAAGACTGGTCTCTATTTTTGTAAGTAACATTTTCCAGTTGCATTTGACCAGTGGCTTTTACTTAAATTGCAGGGGTGTTACAACACAAAAAAATGATTTGTGCTCACCTCACACTTCCAACCCACACAGCCTTGACACCTGTTTGGCCTAATAATGTTTGCAAAGAGCCATGCTGTTTGACGTTGTCATGACTTTGGCAAGAAATGAAGGGTATTTTCCAGATCATTTAACTTCAGCACTTGGGTGAGGGTTTTTTGTTGTTGATTTTTTAAAAGAATAACTTAAGTACAAGAAATTTATTTTCTCCTCTTATAGGGAAGACTATAGATGATCTCCAGAAATAAAACAAATAAGAATGAAGGAACACTTGCAGTTACAAAACGGAATGTTTTTATCATCTACACCGTCTAATAAGCAAACTTCAAAAAAGAATTAAGAGCCTTTGCAGACTAATTTTATGATCTGGCTAAGACAGACAGACAAGACAGACAGACAAACACACACACACACGTGGTTACACTTCTGCTTGTACCCGCTCAAGCTAGTTAGTATTTTGTTTAAATAACATTGCCATTCAATACAGAAATAAAATTTTAATTTTTTAAAAAAAGTATCATTGGCATCAATGGGAGCTCCCTTTGGCATTTATAGCAGCTCTGGGGAGGATATGTTCACTGGGGCCATGGGATATGGGAAAAGGTTATACATATGCTATGGTCCCATGGTAATCAGGCTCGCCACCTGGCAGCTGCTTCTGTAATATTTTTTTTTAAATGTAGGCAGCAATAACAGAATGAGTGTCTTGATCCGCAGAGCAGTGCCACAGGCACAAGTAGGCACATGTCAGAATCAAACAAGGCTCAAATCAGAACCTCCTGGAAGCTTTTCAGACAGCAGGCTTTACCACGGGTTTACTGCGAGTTCAGGGCATAGCGGATACTCTGATGCAAAAAGAGGTACATAAATCGGGCTAAGTTCCAATACGGAGGGGGAAACCTGAATCGTGCATGAAGTGCTGTCTGAAATATCACATGGACTTCAGGGTAAATCTGGCCGATATGTGAACACACACACATACACCCTCCCAAAGTAAAGTCACGGTAAAGTCGCTGTCTGAAAAAGCTCCTGGTCTGCACACTTGTGGTGAACTCCTTGAAACTGCAGAGTGGAGGGAAAGAAGACGGAGCTAAGCAGAGTCCTCACAGTACAGACAAGTTCCTTGGACAGAAGAAGCAACTCTGAGGCCCAGGCTTTAACAGGCCCTGTGCACTGGGATTGGCCTTTTCGGTCAGCTGACTGGAATTGCAGCCTAGCTGGCACCAGTGAAACCCGGAACTCAGTCTCCCAGTAAAGAGTGGGGGGTGGGGGATAAGAGATAAGGTGCTAGAGCTTAACTGTTGGGAGCCATGGTTCAAGATCCCTCCTAGTGTGGGACAAGATGTAACTACAAGCCTTTATGCTAGGTAGATATCACTCTATACAGCATTCAGCACAACAGCTGAAAGAGCTAATACGTGCTCAAACTGTACTTGCATAGGCTCTACCTGTGGAATCAGGAATCTTGGAAAAGCAGGGTCTACAGTCATGCATATCAAGTCAACTCTGGTAGAATTTGTCTCTAGACTTTCAGGAGTTATACTGAATGTGCATGGAAGAGATCCCTCTCCCCCAATCATATTTAAGAAGTCACTTTCTATATTATGAGCCCCACCACCTATGGCGATCATCTGGGGAGGTCTGTCTGCTGTTGCCACCAGCTTGTCTAGTGGCTACTGAGGGATGGGCCTTCTCTGTGGCCGCCCTGAGGCTTTGCAATGGGCTCCCTGCTGAAATAAGAGCCTCCCCACCTCTGACAGCTTAAAAAAGCAACAACTCGTAAGACACATTTATTTACCCAAGCTGTTCGTTAGACATGTATAACTGTGGAATTGTTTTTAATGGTTTTGTTTTGTTTTAATTGTATGTTATATTTGTTGTAAACCACCCAGAGACATGAGTTTGGGGTGGTATACAAATATACTCAATACTATACAAAATATGCTACATAAATGAAATAAAAATAACGATGTTCAGTTGCGAGGCTTGTAATATCTGCACAATCTGTATAAGGCAGCCTCATGTGATGGAGTGTGGACCACTCCTGAGTCTGCCCAAATGAAATATGAGATTTCTCATCACTCCCATTTGGACTGGAATAGTCAACACCAAACAAGCATTCTCCTGGGTAAATGGAACAGCAAAAGTTCTACCCTCAGGCAAATTATCCAGAGGTCTAGAATAATGCTTATGTGCTCATAGCCCATGGATATAGCTGAATAAAGGCAGGAAGCTCCTTTGGTCTTTTGCTTGGCAATTGTCTGCCACAGGCAAAAGATTACTTGCTAGCCCTTTGCTTTCATTATTGCCTAGCTAGTTTCATCTTCAGCTAAACTATTCATTATTTCATTCTCTCTTAAATTGTATTTTAATTACTTGGCAGCCTTGAAGAATCTAAATGTGCATTCGTACCATGCATCATCTGACACTCTCTCATACGATGATATTATTAGAAATAATTGCAGAGCCCCATAGTTGAGCACAGCACTCTTTTAACACAAAAGGTCACAAGGACTGTAGACTTTGAAGGAACTCTAAGAGCTTTTTGAACCAACCCTCTCCCCAAGGCAAGATTTGCTAACCATAAGCAAAGTGTTCAACTAGTCCTGGGCTACACGTATCCTATAAAAATAATAATACAACTCATCCTAAATCAGATATAATATTATCTACAATAAAAACTATGCTATAGGTGTCTCAGAATGCCCACTTTTTAAAATGACCCTTATCTAGCATTTATGTAACTTTTTCCCCCTATACATTTTTAAAAATTAAAAATAAGCATCTCTTGTTACAACATAGTACAGGGACAAACAAATCTGAAATCAGAAACTTCAGGAACAAAATACAGGACTTAATAGAACATAAGTGCCGGTCAACATTTCTTAGTATCACATGTCCATCTAGGATTGTAGAAAAACACATCGTACGCTGATGTTAAGTCAATAGACAGAAGTTGCAAGGAGTCTGCTTAGTCTTTTGCATTTTCAAGCTGTTGAATATGTTTTTGTTAGAAAAGGAAATTGTTTTTCAATAAAATAGTCTTTGCAGCCTCATTGACAAGAATTAAGCAGAAAACACAGAATTTCAGCCATAGAGATAGTTCATTTCTATGCATCAGGCTGCTATTAAAAGCACAGGAGTATGGTGAGTAAAAGTTGTGGAATCCCTGGACAACAAGATTGCTGCAGTGCACCAAAACGAGGAACTGTTGTACTGAGATGGTTATATCCTGAGGCTTCCATTTTCCAGGGGAAGGAGATTCCTACTGGTTAAGGACTCCTTTGAGAGCAGAGTTCAATCTTGGGTGCCCAGATGTTGCTGGACTACAATTCCCATCATGGCTTCTAGCCAGTGTGGCTGAGGATGATGGGAGTTATAGCCCAAAATCTGAGTACTCAAGATTGAAAACCCCTGCTCTAGAGGAAGGAAACTTTAGGATTAAACCCAGAGAGTACATCCATGAGTCACACATAAACAGGAGCAGCATTTGGCATGGGGGCCCAGATCCATGTGCCCACTTTCCTGGAGGGCCCCATGATCTTTCCTAAGGAAAACGAGAGCCCCTTTTATATTTCCAGAATGGCTTAGCCTAGAGTTCTGAAATTAGGCACAGATGAAGGTCAAGTTATCAGGACCCGGTGTATTGATTTTGAAGAGGATTGGTCAATCCATTTAATTAAAAAACCACACTACACTTGATCTTAGCCAAAAGGCTGAGAAGTGATGTAGAAACAACTTTTTAAAGAAGTCCTATATGTTTCATGGTAGAAAATCACAAAAATGTCTGGAACTGAATCCCACCCCCCGCCCTTGGGCCATCATTCCACCCCTATGTGGAGGAATCTGCACATTGTCTTCATAAAAAAGGGTAAACATCACTCTCTTTTCAATCTCCCCGCTTTGATATTTCCAGAGTGTCTTGGCCTGGAGTTCTGAAATTGGACACAGATGTCGGACAAGTTAGCAGGGCACTGTGTATTGATCTTGAAGTGGAGTGGTCAATTTGTTGATATTTAATGGAGGGTCTTAATTTAAGGGGGGGGAAACTTCCAAAAAAAGTCCTATAAGTGGCTTGTTTCATGGTGGAGAATTACCGTAACGTCTAGAACTGAAGCCCCCCCCCACCCCCCAAACATCATTCCACCCCCATGTCAACAAAGATGAAGACAATGAGTGTTTATGTACCACTCTTCAACAAATAAATAAATATAATGGATCGAGCCCAATGGGCAGATCCCATGTGGATGAATCTGCCCATTGCCTTCATTTTAAAAGGGTAAGCATCACCTCCTCTCACCCCCTTTTATATTTTCAGAATGGCTTGGCCTAGAGTTCTGAAATTGGGCACAGATGTAGGGCAGGCTAGTAGGACACTGTGTATATTGATCCTGATGTGGATTGGTCAATCTGTTGATTTTTAATGGGTTTTTTATTTTTAAAAAAACCATCAAAAAGTCCTATAAGTGGCTTGTTTTATGGTATAGAATTTCAAAAGCCCCCACCCCAGAACCATAATTCCAACCCCATGTGGAGGAATCTGCCCATTGCCTTCATAAAAAAGGGCAAATGTCACCCCCTTTTCACCCCCTTTTATATTTCCAGAATGGCTGGGCTCAGAGTTCCAAAACTGGACATACATGCAGCCCAAGATGACAGGACTCTGTGTATTTTTATTTCAAGGAAATTGGTCAATCATATTATTTTAAATGAATTTTTTCCTTACTTAGGTAAAGCTGCCAGAATTATCTCTATCCATAGAGTACTTCACACCTAGTGAAAGTGGAACTACATGTTACATTCCTTTAACAAATGCACTATGCTCAAGTTGGTTTGTGATCCAAAAGTTCAGCATGAGAAGAACTGTGAAACAAGGGACATGTGTTTATTTTATTTATTTATTTTATTTTTACATTTATATCCCGCTCTTCCTCCAAGGAGCCCTGAGCGGTGTACTACATATTTGAGTTTCTCCTCACAAGAACCCTGTGAAGTAGGTTAGGCTGAGAGAGAAGTGACTGGCCCAGAGTCGCCCAGCTAGTATCATGGCTGAATGGGGATTTGAACTTGGGTCTCCCCAGTCCTAGTCCAGCACTCTAACCACTACACCATGCTGGCTTCTGTTGTGTTGTGGTTTTAATTTGTTTTCCTTATGAATGCACTATATGTCCAAGTTGGTTTTGTGTTTGAAGGGACACATGTTGCATCCCAGTTAGTTTGTGAATTGTCAAGAAGCTGTGTGATTCCATTGAGGAATGTGTAGTCTTTTTTTTAGTTGGGAGGCATGGTTTTGGCAAATGGCCCAGATGGCCCAGATCTACTGTCTCTTTATTTAGAATGACACTGATCCTGAATCTTCCATGGCTGCCTTGGACTAAGCCAGTTCTCCAGCCTGTGCTGCTCTGTTTAAATATTTACCGAATATACGCATATGTGCATATATATATCGTTTTGTGCTCCACTTCTCAGCCTCACAAATATCAATAATTTTGTTTGAAAATTCTGTAGCATGTAAGGAAACAGACCAACCTTAGCAGTATGTGTGCAAACATGGCAGCAGCCACTAGATGCTATAGGCTCTTCCACTACATGAGTTGTTGTTCACTAGTTCCTGTAAGAATCTAAATCCCATTGTTTATGGCTTTAGCATGCAAGACGTACACATTTTGTTAAATAAAATTCAAATAACATTGGATTGCTTCATGGTGGAAAAAAATATTTTCATCTGTTTACATGTTTATGCTGCCTTCTTCAAGGAACTCAAGGCAACAGTGACCCACCCCCTTTTATACTCACAGCAATCCTGGGAGGTAAGCTAGGGTGAGTGGGGATTTAAACCCAGCTGTTCCTGGTCTAAGCCCAACTCTCTAACCATGCCACCATAACGGTAAAGGTAAAGTGTGCTGTCAAGTCAATTTCGACTCCTGGTGCCCACACAGCCCTGTGAGCCTATAAATGTCAGATATATACAAATGGGGAGACCAAATGGGGACTGAAGGAGTTAACAGCTGTAGTTCCTGATGGTGCGGCACCTGCCATAATTTCATTAATAAGGGTTTGGAGGGTTTCTAAGCTCCCCCTTGACAATCGTTGTCACCAAGATTGACGTGTGCACAGAATTGTCTGGCTCTGACTGGTGATAACTTCAGTTTTAACAAAGAACCTCCAAGAGGCTTAAAAATGCAAAGGCAAACCAGAGAGAAGGCTGTTATGTTTTTGACAGACAGGAAGCACAGATAAGGCAGTATTTCCCCCAAAGCACAGAGCTTTTCATAGGCTAGTATCTATCTTCCTTTTCTCAGCATGGAATCAAATTATGGGAGGAGCTGCTGTGCTGAACTGATTTGTGAGTTTCATGCCAATCTAATCCCATTCCTCTCTCACATGCAGGTATGTAGAAGCAGCTAACCTAACCTATTCCTGCCTGACTGTTCTCCAGTCATTCCAGTTCAGAAGCTGGCATAAAAAAAACCTGCCTGCCACTGCTATCCAAACAGCAATGTCTAGCCACAGTCACATATTTCCCTATTGTCTCCTCCACTACTAGCAGTATTCAACACCTGAATAGTTCTCACAGGCCCTTTTCAGGAATTATGAGTTGGACACTCATACAATGAGTGTACAGTGTAGACAAGTTCAGATCTGTACATAAGTACAGTTAGTCACATGTTATATTGAACAAAGGTACAGTGGGACATATCCTTCCTATCTGGACCATGTATATAAGGGCCTATACCCAGGTTCACTTTTTAAACGAACACACATAAAGGCTATGCACACGATATCTCTCCTGGGATGGGGGCGGTGGTGGGAAAGGGGAGGCAGGGATGATCCTAACTCCCCACCACCGATGATCAAAGTCCATTGGTGGGACATGCAGATTGTGCGCCCACATGGTCCACACTGCTCCAAGCAGCACAAATCTTTGGAGGCTGGGACAATGCATCACAGCCTTTGGATATCTCACAGTGCACTGTGCCACATGTGTGGTGCATTGGGGGAATCCATATATGCTCCGGCTGTATGCCTGCATCCCAAGCATACACATGACCCCAGCACTGGGGTTAAGGGCATACTCGTACCCTTAACCCTGGCTAAAGACCAGGGTTAAAAGTAGGGTTCGGCGGGGCATAAGTGCTGGAATCAGGAACTATCCGGGTGCTGCACATGGGCAGCCTAACCCATGCTGGGTTGCCCTAGCCTGGGTTGGGCTGCTCGTGCAAAGAGCCTAATTCAGTTGTTCACACAAAAACATGTACGAGTGAACAGTGAACGAGTGAACACTCATACAATATATGTCTAAATAGGGTCACTATGTTAAGCTTCAGGCACAAAGCCAATAAGGAGCTACAAAATTACAAGTTTGCTCGACTAGCTTGCTCCCCTCATTAAGTCTTCTCAGTAAGATGATATCTGGCTTTTCATCTATCACCTTGAGAACATTTCTAATCATTCCAATATAGAAAACATTGCATAATTTAACATTATCGACCTTTGTAAACATATGACATGGCATGACCTTTTCCCCAGCCTAGTCACATTAGTGACCAACAGCATAGGGATGGAAACAATCTATGTGTGATGTACAGGTGTCAGGCATGCTGAAGGTGCAAGGAAATTCTGGGGCCATTCATACAACCGGGGGGTGGGGGGGTGGGAGGGAAGGCTGTTCCAAGTCACCTTCCCCTCAGATGGTCACGGAAATACTGCTGGGAGCGCGGACCACACTCTGAGCTCTGGTCTTGTGGTAGCAAGCATGACTTGTCCCCTCAGCTAGGCAGGGTCCACCCTGGTTGCATATGAAAGGGAGACTAGAAGTGTGAGTACTGTAAGATATTCCCCTCAGGGGATGAAGCCGCCCTGGGAAGAGCAGAAGGTTCCAAGTTCCCTCCCTGGCTTCTCCAAGATAGGGCTGAGAGAGAATCCTGCCTGCAACCTTGGAGCAGCTGCTGCCAGTCTGTGAAGACAATATTGAGCTAGATAGACCAATGATCTGACTCAGTATGTGGCAGCTTCCTATGTTCCTATGTTCCCAGATGATCTGTGTCATGTCCCAGCCTCTGGATATTTCACAATGCAACATGCCATGAGCATGGTGCAATAATTAAAATATTTTAGTTTAGATGAGGCCCAGTGATGGCTCCTGTGTAGGGGCAAAGTGGACACAGCCCCCACAAAGATCTCTGCCTGCAGCTGCTGCCATGTTACTCACCTAACTATACGCTGCAGGCATCATTTTGAAGAATTCAGTAACACATGCATCCTCTCTATCTCTCAAGACTCTACTGCTCCAGGACCTGCAGTTTGTAAGGCTAGGGTGGATTACAGGCTCTCTGCCCTTGATGGACAACATTAATTCCCTCCCTAGTTTTAATATGAAAAAGCCTAGCCAATAATCAGCTTTTTATTTGTTGTCACAAAGTGGGCAAGTCCTCCAGGAGACACTTCCAGGTCCTCCAGGAGCCTCAGCCAATAAGGAACAGGTTGGCTATGACTGATTTACCTGACCATAACCAGGAATACCTGGAGCCAGGCACAGTTTTTGAATGGGGCTGGTTAGAAGCAGGAAGCCCCATTTTTTATTAGAGAGAGCACATTTTGTAAAATGTGGTTGCAGTTTTTGGAAGATGCGGACACTCAGTCTACAAGCAAACAGAGTATGGAAAAGATAGGAGCACAGCCAAGCCCTCAGAAAGCATTCTCCAGCATTTGCTGGGAGCTTTTCTCTTTTACTTTCCTTTTTTCTATTTTAAAATTTCACTAGCAAATCTTAGTACCATTCAGATATCTAGAAAATGGGGTGGGGAAAGAATTGGATATGAGGGGCATAGCTATAATTGAGCAGATGAGTTCAAAGAACCCAGGGCCCCAAGCTCCCAAGGTCCCCCCAGCTCCACCCCTCCCTATTTTCTTCATTATCTCCCTCACTCGGAGTGCCCACTGGGCAGAGGGGTGAACATGGGTCCCTTCTCCCCTAGCTACGCCCCTGGGTGGACTGACACTTCCTCTGGGATAGTTGTTTCCAAATAAAACATGGTATTTTAACTGAAATTATTAACTGGACAATTTCAAATTTATCCTGTCTGAAATGTGTGTCTTTAATACAGAAATACTTGTTTTACTCCCAAGGAACTATTGCAGCCTAAGGACGTATATTGTGTGTGAGAGAGAAAGTAAAGGCTTGCATTGTTTTTTTAAAGTATGCATGTGTATTTGTGAGAAGAAAGGAAACTAGTGTGCTGGGGGGGGGGGCAAATACCTTAGACTATTCTCAAGAGTGTGAAACATGAAAATATAGTGAAACTACAAATAGGTGCTCAAGAATCCCACCACTTCAAATGATCTTCTTAGCCTAGTCCTGCATGGGCGGGGGGGGGAGAGGGCTGAGATTGCAAGGAGGGGGAGAAATGGAGGCAGTGCTGATAAAAGGAATGGAGCTACTGAGGGGAAGCAACAGCATGGGGATGGGGGGGTTGGGGAGAGAGAGAGAGAGAGAGAGAGAGAGAACATTGCTATTTTCCACACTGATACCTACAGTTATCCATTCTAAGGCCATGATTGCTTTACGGGCAGCCAACCGAAAGGCAGATTTAGCATTAAATAGCCAGCTGCTAAGGGCTGGTATGAATGATATTGGTTGATACAACTTTAAAGACTGGGGGGGTGGGACACCGGATGGCGATTTCCCTTCCACTTTTTAAAAACTTGTCTCATGTTTCGACCTGCCGACTCTTAGCCCTGCCTATCATTACCCCAGCCAGCTCCCTTCGCCCCGCCAGCCACAACCAGCAGCCACTGCCAGATTTTGACAGAAGGAGCTTTCTAATTTGATAAGAAGAACTTGTTACTTGTGTGTGTGTGTGCATGTATGCTGTGTTTATTATTTTGATAGTTTTAAAGTGACCTCTCATTTTTTTCTTTATACTTCTGTTCTACAAAACTTTCCTACATACCTGTAACATACTAATGAGAAGGGTTTGAACAGTGTCATTTTTCAGTCCTTGCACTTTGTCAGAACACCTAAATGTCTTTTATAGTGTGAAATATGGGAGTGACTGTATATTGCTGACCTTTTCAATATTCTTGGTTTTCATTGGCTCTCACTTCTAGCAGTCCCAAAAACTTTAGTGCTATTGTTATATAGAGAGGAGGAGTGGAAATGCCAGCCAGTGAAAACACAGAATATTGAAAAGGTCAGCATAGTACAGCACAGATCTCTAATTCACATAGTCATTAGAAGTCCAATATTTCATCTCATGGCAAAGATTATAATGAGAACTGAAAATGGCACCACATTAATTCATCTTTGTGACAAACACACCAATCAGAATGGAAACATACTCACATCAAATATTCCTGCAACAATTTTTAGAATGTAATCTTGTGCTCCTTCCACAGTAATGGGCATACTAACGTGTGAAAGGATGGATTTTTTTCTACACTCCTTAGAAACTCCAAACCTCCTGTACGTTACAAATATTATTCAGTCCTATCAACCATCTTATGTTTAGGTTCCAAACTCTATCTAGCAAACTTTAGAAAACAAAATTATTGAAGCCAACCTGAAAGCCCAATTTGGGTTGAAAAGTGGGATAAAATATAGAAATAAATAATCTTTTCTAATAACATCCCAGATGTCTGTGTTCTTGTAAGCATGTAAATCTTCTGAACTGCTTCACTGGCATGGGCATTAAAAAATACTATAAGAAAGCTGAGAGGAACAGGGAGGCGATAATTTTTCTTAGGGAATCTGTGACTTTCACTTGAGAGAAAACACCCAACATGTCATATTCCCTTAGAATCACCTAAAGGCAATTGTAATATCATTACCGAATAAATACATCTGTTCTCTCTGTCCTTGTATTTTATTTGCATGTCCATCTGCTAAACTAAACTGTGTAGCAGAATAAAGCCTCGTCCACACACAAAGAGACAGAACCCTGAGATGTTATAGAGTGGACTGTCCCACCTCATCTTGCAGGTGATGTCTATCATTTCTGAACGATTCCCCATAAGCAGTTCTGTGACTTTAAAAAGCCTCTAACACATAAGGTAAAATGATTGTAGCTTAGTCCACTTCCAACTGTCCCACTTTTCTACTTGTAGGGAATCTTTTTTCTAGGGGAGCATTCAAAATGACAACCACACGCAGCATGAAATGGTACCATTCATTCCACCACTTCATTCCTATCTCATTCTGCTACATGTGGAAAACATGCCTTTAAAATATCTGTGACTGAATTCTCTCTCTCTCTCTCTCTCTCTCTCTGTGTTCTGTAACGGGGGGAGGGTTTTAGATAGGAAAATGGTGGGTATTTATTTATATCCTTATTCTATAGCAACTTCCCCCATACACACAAGGAAATCTTATGTAGATTAAACTAAATGTTTATTTAGCAACAACTCCATTTTCTCCTTCTCCTTTCCCTCTCTTTTCCTTTCTGACTCCTCTTTCACACTCTCTACAGGATCCCTCCAGGACAAAGGTCCAGTCAAACAAACTGTAAAATATTACTGGATAGAATACAACAATCCTATATAAAGCTGGAAGAAGGTAATATTTTATTATCCTGAAAGCTGAAAAACAATATCATTAATTGTCGAATTAATGTTTGTTTTTAAAAAAATCATCCTGTCTGAAAAAGTATTGATGAAAAAATAGCTACAAGTTATATTTCAATCCCTGTCAGGCCAATTAAAAAAGCTTAGGACAACTATCAGAAAAAGGTAGCGAAACAAATTCATGCCAGGCACACAGGTAATTATTTGAAGTAGGTCTGGTCCTGCCACAGAGGACATAACTTGCCACAGATTTAAAAGGGAACACTCGGGGTGTAGCTGCACCACAGGTTCAACAGATGAATAGTAATTCCTTCTAGGGATGTGCACAAACCTGTTCAGAGGCTGTTTTACAGGCCTCCGAACAGGTTCGAACACTGGGGGGGGGGCCAAGTTTGATGCCAGGGGGTGCCACTTTAAGGGGGGAGGGTGCACTTACCCCTCCCACCGCTTTCCCCCCATTGGCACTCATTGCCGGTAAAAACCTTTGGGGCAGCAGCATACCTCTCTGCCGCCCCTTCCCCCTCCTCGGCCGGAAGTGGCAACAAGTACTGGGTGCGCATGCACACGCCTGTCTGACGTGCACATGCGCACATGCAACAGGTACACGTGCACCTGGTACTTGTGGCCAAGGAGGGGGAAGGGGAGGCAGGGAGGTATGCTGCCACCCCGAAGGTTTTTACAGGCAATGAGCGCCGGTGAGGGAAAAGCGGCGGGAGGCGTGTGCACCTTCCCCTGCCCTTAAAGTGGCACACACGCCGGAATGGAACCGCCCCACCGTGGTTCCGTGCACATCCCTAATTCCTTCTCTCTAAAAACTCTTGGGAAGTGTAGTTCTGAAGGTGAGGGTAGGAACCTCTAAAAAATTCTCAGCAGGCTCTCCAAATCAGAATTTCTAGGTCCCGTTCAGGGGAATCTATGACAGTTAAAATGGTATGAAGACAAGATGTTTGCTGAACAGTTGTGATAGATGGTACGTCACAAATGTTTTTCATTTTTGTCACCGTTGCTATATGCCTGTCAAAGAGCAGTAGCCCGGTTGGTTAGCTTCGGCATGAACCATGCACTGCTTGTGCTGTAATAATCTTCTTTCACATTTCAGCTGTGATCCATTTCTCTTTAATGACAGGAGAGGATACCACTCTATCAATGACCCATCAGAGTCTGCAGTTCCGAGATCAAGAGGCCAGGAAAACAGCAACCATCAAGGGTGGCTGCATCCCTGAGTGTGCTCTGGAATCTAGTGACAAAGATTCAACCCAAAGTTAGCCCTCAGGTCAAACAAGCAGGTTTTGCGGTCCACATTTGGCATGTGAGTTTTACCTTGCATAAAGCAGTTATTTTGTAATGGAAAATTACAAGTTATTGTAATTGCAGTTATTTTGAAATGGAAATATCAGGCTTTTTGATCCAATTTCTCTGCTTCATATTCTCTGCCTGATGAGCGTAATTATTATTATTCCTAACCACTATAATACAAACACAATAATAATGTCCTTGTACTGTAGGGAGAACTCCTGTCATGGCAAGGATCTTACTACAAGTGATGTAACATTATTATATTGGGATACTGTGCAAAATCAGCACAATGTTGTGTTCAACCTAGATCAACAACAATAAATCCCAGACTGATTTTAAAAAGAATTTTTTTTCTGAACATGAACAAAACAAGCTATGCTGATTGGCTGTGTGTGCATACACTGTTGAATAGCATCATTCCAAGGCTGTACTGCAAAACTCAGCAATTAAACAAGAAGTATAGCAAATGCTAGAAACGTGATAAACATTAGCACTTTCCAGTAAGTGATAAGATTTGAATGGGCCCAGATGGGAAATACTGACATTTACCAGTAAATGCCACAGCCAACTGTTTTGAGGAAGCATTATCTTCATCTCCATTATGTACAGGTAATGGACATTTGACACTTACATTTGCATCATTGTAAATATTCATGACACAAAGATTTCTAACATTTTCTGCTGGACCTTATACAATCTTTTCACTTGGTGGTAAATGTCAATATTCACCATCTTTCTGGCACTTAAGGTAAAATATGCATACTAACTTTCTAACTACAGTTGAACCTGAACATTTGTAATAAGATAGATGTTGTAGTGCTGAAGTAACATTCGTTCCATGCCAATATATTTTCTTCATGGGATCTTGCATTGCACTAATATTAGATACAAGCCTTTATAAGCCTTTATATTTCAGGACAGAGCCTTTACCATCTATTTATTAAATAGTTGAATAAACACCTATATCAGGCAGCAGTGATATAGGAAAATGCTGAAAGGCATCATCTCACACTGTGTGGGAGGAGGCAATGGTAAACCCCTCCTGTATTCTATCAAAGAGAACTACAGGGCTCTGTGGTCACCAGGAGTTGAAACCGACTCGACAGCACACTTTACCTTTGAAAGCCAGTGTGGTATAGTGGTTAGGGTGTTGGACTAGGATTAGGGAGACCTGAGTTCAAATCCCCACTCAGCTAAGAAACTCACTGGGTGACTCTGGGCCAGTCACTTTACTCTCAGCCTAACCTACCTCACAGGGTTGTTGTGAGGATAAACATAACCATGTACACTGTTCTGGGCTCCTTGGAGGAAGAGCGGGCTATAAATGTAACAAATAAATAAATAATTAAACAGCTAATAACAATTTTAGTTATTAATTCAGAGTGAGTCATTTGGTAGACTATGAGGCTATTCACACAATTGTAGAAAACTGAGCTAGCCTCCGTTAGCCCAATTTCCTACAATTGTGAGAACCACCAGGCTCGGCTGCAAGCCCGGTGGTTCTTGAGCAGGTAACCTACTCAAGTAGCCTGCCTCTAAAACCGGGTTTGCGGAGCGAGCACTCCACAAACCTGGGTTTTTAAAAATCATTAGTAGCCATAGCACAGCTCCACACCGCAGCTACTCACAAGGAGGCCACCAGAAGGGAGGCAAAAAGCCGCCTCCCGGCTCCAGGGGTCTCACCAGTATGCCCTACGTGCTTGCGCAGGGCATGCTGGAGCTTCTGGGGGGCCAATCGGCCCCTGCTCCCCCCAGCCCCCGCCAGCTCCGTCACGGAGCCAGCAATCATGTGGGCGGCCAATTCAGCCGCCCAGGGCTCCCACCCTGCTTGTGTGCAGGAAGAGCAGGCTTAGTTTGATTCTCACTGATTGTGAGACCCGGCTCATTGCCTAAATAATTACTCCACACAAAAACAGAAGAATCCGTTTCCAGGCCTATGAGGAATGAGAGTTTGGAGATGTGTGCTGTGCAACGACTGGCCACTTTTAACAATGTTTAACACGCAGGACAATCCTATGCATGTTTGCTCAGGAATATTACCCCCAGGTCAGCATACATAGGAATGCAACCTTAGAGCTGCTTAATTCATTTTTAGGCTCATTTGACTTAGTTGCAAAACATTTAGTAGTTTTACGAAACAGTGGTTTTTAAAGTCGGTGGAATTTTAAATTACCTAATTTGCAGCAGGTTGCCTTTTCATAACACCTACTTCCTACTGGGATGTCACACTAATTGGTTCTTAATTGAGACATGTGCTTCTAATTTTCAATATCCAATGGACTATGAATCTGGAAAAAGACAGGCTTTAGGTTGTGATTCATTCATTTCAATACAACTGACAAATATGTTTAGAACTAATGCCTATGAAATATTCTGTAGGTAGTTTCCAACAGATCTTTTGGACATTAATGATCATTTAACAAGGTTCATCCACCTTTTTGTTCAAACCGAGTGACTAGGCATGGTGGAAGGGTTGATTTTGTCCACTTTGCTAAAGGACATTGCAAGGGTAGAGTGTGGAAATGGGCTGATAATTTGACTGTAGGTGGTCCCCTTTGCAATACTCACAGCTGCATGGAAGTCACTGCCTTGTAGCACTGTCCCATCATGCTTTGCAGCATATGTGTAAATATCACAGCCAGATGGGCAGATTGTGTCCATCTTTCCCATCCAATCACCACCCACCAGGATATAGTAGGGATCTGAACCCACATCTCTCTGACTCAAATCCAGTACTCCAGCTGGTGCAATGCACTGACAATGATGATAAATATGTATATACTGCTTTTCAACGTAAGTTCCCGAAGCAGTTTACATAGAAAAATAAAAATAAATAAAGATGGACCCCTGTCCCCAAAGGGCTCACAATCTAAAAAGAAATATAAGATAGATGCCAGCAACAGCCACTGGAGGGATGCTGTGCTGGAGCTGGATAGGGCCAGTTGCTCTCCCCCTGCTCAATAAAGAGAATCGCCACTTTTAAAAGGTGCCTCTTTGCTCAGCAGGGGGAAAGCACTGGGACTCAAAAGCTATAAACCTTTGGCTTTCCCACAGAACCATCCACAGAGGCAGACCATTTATCGCACTGCAGGACAGGCTCTTTAGGATCAATTTTATACAGTTGCTCTTCTGCCATCTTTCCACAGTTTATGGATCTCCTCTTTAAAAGGCTTGTATGTACCACAGGATGAGAATTACTATTAAGCTACGCTTGCTGCCAAACAGGGTCCCTGCTGGTGTGTAATTATCTGGAAATGACTTAGTATTTAACTATCCAAAGGGTGCAGTGTACTTTCCCCATAAAATAGAGCAATGTATGGACAGGAGGCCTATCCTATTCTCTGTGCCCACTGAGCTCCATTTAAATTCCCCACAGCTCAGGACATAATCAAAGAGGCACAGTGACCAATGCTCCCAGCTGTGGGAAGTGTTAATATACTGGCTTCCCAAGCTGTTGATCTGAATGACTAAGTACACAGCAGTGTGAGGTAGGTAAATTAGGGGTTTTATAGCACAGCAGTAGCTAGACTGTATCTTGTGCCAAACATTGGAAGAGTTCCTCTGAATGTGGCTGTCGATTTTAATGGTTTTTAGCAGAATGTGGAGCGTGGGAGATGTTTGCCTCTGTGGGCACACTGACACACACCTCCATGTAAGCCTCCATATCACCTTGGTGTTCACAGCCTTCTATGATTCTCGGATAGGCCTTCAGCCACTAGATGAAATGACGAGGGAATTGTGGGTAGGGATGTGCACGAAATGTTTCAGTGCCTCATTAGAGAGGGGCCGAAACAATTTGGGTTGCCACAGTCTAAATGTTTCAGCGGGGGACGAGCAGTAGCTTTAAGGAGCAGTATACAGGTCGTTATCTGCTCCACTACCCCACCGCCATTCCAGTCGCAGCACTATGCTGCTCAAAAGGTCGTGCACAGCTGTTTCCCTGATCCCATCAGCCTGAGCATGGCATCGGCACACACTTGGCGCCCGCATGTGCATGGACACCATGTGTGTGCCAATGGCCCACACAGGCTGCTGGGAACAGGGAAGCAGCCACATGCGGCCTTTTGAGGAGGAGCAGGTAAGGACCTGCGTCCCTGCTCCTTAAAGCTACTGCTCCCTCCCCTCTCCCTGCCTGCCCAAAACCTTTCGTGCACATCCCTAATTGCAGGAAGTCGTTGTAGGTACAAAGAGCCCAGGAAGATGCTCTGGTGATATATTTCGTGTGGCTCTGCAGCAGATGCACACATAAGGAAGGAGTGTGGCACAGGGAAGGACCACAGAAAGATGAAGTGGAGCACAAGAATATCAGAGCAAAGCCTCACGAGCTTTAACCAAGTGCAGGACAGTGCAGTAGCCATTTGTGTGCCATAAATTACACAGCAAGGACCGGCCTAAAGGTAAAGTGTGCTGTCGAGTCGGTCATGACTCCTGGTGACCTCAGAGCCCTGTGGTTGCCTTTGGTAGAGTACAGGAGGGGTTTACCATTGCCATCTCCCGCGCAGTATGAGATGATGCCTTTCAGCATCTTCCTATATCGCTGCTGCCTGATATAGGTGTTTCCCATAGTCTGGGAAACATAGTCCCATAGTCTGGGAAACATACCAGCGGGGATTCGAACCAGCAACCTCTGGCTTGCTAGTCAAGTCATTTCCTCGCTGTGCAACAGAACATTGGATGCCCCCCACAAAAAGTTCCTTCTTTTTAGAGTATTACGGATGCTTTAAGTGTGTGACTCTCCACTTCCCCAAGCAGTAGGATGTTCCAGGGGCAACCACTATAGGGTCTGTTTCCTTTTGATGAAAGAGCCCTGGAGAGTTATGGCATTTTTGATGTTTCTACAAATAGAACTATGGAGCATGAGGCAGCAGCAGGCAAGCATCAAGACAGTTCTGTAAAGCAGCCTCACTTCACCCCAAAGCAAACTGCATCCACTTAGAGCCTCCCATCCCACCAGACTCTTTCTTCCCTGCCAGGTGCACTTGCTCCACTGCAGCTCAAAAACCTCTCCAGCCCTACCTGAGCAGGTGGGGCACTTCCTACTTAGTCACCATCACCCATCAGTGCTCGTTAAAGGAAACATTTTCTAGTCATCAAAAGCCTCCGAGCAAGCATTTTCAGCTGTCTCTCAAAGGAAGTGTTCATTAGCAAGCAAGCAAGTTCAGCAAAAGAGTCATCTCTGCGCTTGACATGCTGGGTCACATTTCTAGTTGCACACAGTGCCATAAATGTCACCACTGCCTTTAGCTAGCTAGTTTCCAGAACAACCTTCCCACACAAATACTGTGACCGTCCCCAACCGTGAAGCTTAGAGAGAGAGAGAGAGAGAGAGAGAGAGAGAGAGAGAGAGAGAGAAGTCTTGCAAGAGACCAGCAAGCCTCTTGTCTTTGGCTTATTTATCACAAACCAAGGTGTAGGAGCCCTTTTTATTGCAAATCCTGCCTAGCAATTTAGTGTGCTGCCACCGTGCCAGCCTGCTGACACATCATCAAGCTAATTACACTCATTCACGAAGTGCCTGTCCTTCTTGTTAGAACAAGAACGGTGAAAAGCTAGTTAGGGAACAAAGTACTGCAAGGAGATATCACGGCAGTGAGCTGGCACAGGAGAGGGATATTTGTCTGTGTAGAGGCTCTGTAATAAATGAAACATCTGGCGGAGGAGAATGTATTGGCAGCATTCTTCAATCTTTCCAAGGAACTGACAGGGTAGGCTGCAGTCATGTGGCAGCAGTTACAAAGAGGTTCTCTGAACAAACTAATATAGATGATGCCAGCCTGTCATTAATTCCGACCAGACTGTTGATATCTCTTTTTCCCGAAGAAAGAAAATAAGTATTAAGGGCTAGGCTGATGTGCTCTTTGAAAATGAGAATATGAAAAATAGATGACAAAAAGGGAGGAAACTGACAAGCATAGATATTTAGGAGAGGGGCCAGGACTGCAGTCCAGAGGGCAACAGGAGGAGAGCACTCGGTTCGGATGTTGCTGGCCCAACAAGAATGTTACCCCTTTACCCAGTTGCCAGAATTGGAGGGTGCAATGCCAGAAAAAGACAGTCGACCTATTCTTGCTGCTTGTGTGCATATAATTGCTGCCACAGTGCACACCTGTGCTTTTAAAATGTCGCAGACACCTGCTGCCTTTGTAATGCAGTATCCTGAGTTGGCAGCATCCACAAGGAACAGGGACCTTTCAGTAGAGGCACCAATGTTGTGGAACTCTCTCCCCAGCAAGGCCAACCAGACTTTAATGCTGCATGTTTCTGGATGACAGGCTAAAGACTGACTTTTTCAGAAAGCATTTAGTAATTAGTCATTCTCACGACCGATTCCTCTGGGGCTGGGGAGAAGGCAGGAGCCTACCTGCCTTCCCCCACATGAGCGACGTCTCACCGGGGCTCCGCTGTGCCACACACCCACATGATCAATGCAGCTGTGGAGTCTCAAAGTGGGATCACGAGAAGGAAATCCTCTCGCATCCCACAATGCACCTCAGGAACAGTGGCAAGGCTGCTTCCAGCATTGATGTTGCTCCGCTCTGCCTGGCCTTTCCCCCAGAGTCAATGATGAAAACGGCAGCCGACCAGCCACCTGGGAGCTCTGGACCCCAGAGTGATCATACACATGACGGCCTGTCAAGGTAGGACAAGCAGAGGTTACTTGTCTTCCTTGGTTAAGAACTGGGCTCCAAAACTGGGCTACCCAGTAGGAGCAGGTCCTGTGTTTCCACACAAGCCTCTGTATCCCGGTTGTCTTGCTCCTACCCAGCTTTGGCCAGTCATGAGAATGACCTTAATATCATCCTGGTGCCAAGAGATATGACCAGACATTTTAATTATTATTTTATTTATTTATTTGACTTCTATACCACCCTTCCAAAAAATGGCTCAGGGCAGTTTACACAGAGAAATAATAAACAAATAAGATGGATCCCTGTCCCCAAAGGGCTCACAATCTAAAAAGAAACATAAGACAGACACCAGCAACAGTCACTGGAGGTACTGTGCTGGGGGTGGATAGGGCCAGTTACTCTCCCGCTGCTAAATAAAGAGAATCATCATGTTAAAAGGTGCCCCTTTGTCAAGTTAGCAGTTCCCCTGGGCTTTGCTATTCTACTGCTCATCTGCTGGCTTTGCATATTTTTTTTATTTTTTATTTTAAGTTTTTATTATGTGCTTTAATATGTGGTGAATCTGAGTGAATATCTCTCTGTGTGTGTGTGATTTTATCTTGAGAGTCACATTTCAGCTCACAAGATAAACTAGTTATCTATCTTGGTTAAATGTTGGTGTACGGGAGCAGTTTCATCAGGATAGCTCCGGATTTCTGCATTCTCACAATCAGTTCCATGGGGCTTGCTGATCCCAATTAACTTATTAACCAGAATCCTTGTGATTGTGAAAATGCAGACAAAAGAAAGCACAATATAAATTATTAAAATAAAATAAACCTTATAAAAACAACACGTCTAGTAACTTCCTGGCATCTTGGTTAGATGAACCTGGAGCTGGTCTGTCTCAGGAAGAGAATTATCTGTAGGGTCACTGCAACCCAGCTAACCTGGGAGCGGTAACACTGAAGTACAGAGCAGAAATGCCTAAAATACATTTTAAAAAATAAATAAGCCCTCAAGCAGACTGAAAGGAAGGCACAAGACACTATAGCACACCAAATCATTGTCTGGACAAGTGAGAAAGGGCCTGTACTCATGCTTAGGAACATTTGCCAGTATCGGTGTTTTTACTTTCCCCTTGAGAGAATGTAGCTCTGCACAAGCTCAGTGGCATACAACCCTAGGTTGTACTGTATTTGTAAACCAGAAGGTAGCAACCCTAACAATATATCACTCACGTTTCTGAGTTTGTGGGTGTATAGACTTATAGATATCATGAGGTGCTGCGTGAGTGAGGATTACCTACATAGAACAGATTGTGCACATAGAACAGATTCACTAGATGCAGTTTGATTTTTCTCACGTAAATTCCTAGGCAGACTGCTGAAGAGTGCAAAATAGCTATTTGGACCATGAAAGCCTGTATGGATCCAGTGTATAGAACCAACTCTCTTGAATCACAGCCAGATTGTCAAGATTGTCAGTTGTTGAGCATAAATATGTTTAGGTCTCTTTCAATTATCCTGGATTGTTCTGAAACATTTCTGTATCAATTGAATGCATAACATGCTTATGTTTCTTATGACGATTCCTGATGTATTGATAAAGAAACTAAAGTTGAAAGACAGCGGCTTTCCCAGGTCTGCAGAAGGATTTTGGACTGCGGAAGCTTCTTGGAATGGTATACATGTGGTTTCAGCTTCCTAATTAGGCTAGTAAGTGAGGTTGGGTTGGGGCTGGCGAGGGCTGGGAGGGTGGCAGGAACCTACCTGCCTTTCCCCACATGATCCGGAGCCTGAACAAGGCTCTGCCAGTTGCACACCAGATGAGGGGCTCACAGGGGTGCACCTAGGTGATTTGGGCACCCAGACCTCCCAGCAATGAGGGGGGCCCCCACGCAAGGCCCCCCTCAAACCTACTTTTGTGGGGCCTCACCAAAGCTCCGGGTTTTTCCCCATTTATCGCAGCCACTGGGTGGCTGAGAGGTGGCTGCTGGGGGTGAGCGGAGCAGTCCTTCTCCGCTCTCCCCCCTCCAGCGGCAGCTGGAGCAATGCTGGGCCTATCCGCTTGGGCCAGCATCTTCTGTCAACTGCAAGGCCGTCGCCAGGGGAGGGGGGATAGGGGAGAGCAGAGGACTGCTCCTCTCACCCCCCAGCAGACATTCCTCAGCCGCATGGAGGCTGTAATTTTTTTAAAAAAATGGCGGTTTGGCGGGGCAGGTGCGGGGTGGCTGCCAGAGGGCCCCTGGCCATTTGGAGGTCCCCCCAGACCTTGGAGGCCACAGACCAGAGGCCCAAGGTCCAGGGGCTAGAGCGCCTCTGGCAGCATGACAGCAAGCCCTGTTGCAAGCAGAAGGCAGGAGGAAGTATGCTGGTCCACCAGATACCCCACAATGCACCACACAAGCATTGCAGTGCCAGGATACTCTTTCCCCTAGCCTCTATGGTGCAGATTGCTGCTGGCAGCCCAAGCAAGGACACCTCCAAGCAGCAAGGTAGGAGGTGTGTGCTTCTCCTCCCATCTCACTTTTAGCCCAGGTTCCAAAACAGGGTTACCCAGGGGACGAGTGGAGGGATCAGAAGCGATCCCGGTGCTTCTCGTGACCAGCCCTACCTGGGCTAGCTCTGTCCTATGACCTCAGTATGTTCAGCAAAAATGTAGCAGTTATTTAGTGCTTTTTCATGTGAAAGCACTCTAGACGTATATCTGTTGCATACCTGCACACTAAAGTTGAATGCTTGAGAGGGAATGTGATTCTGAAATATGAACAGCACAAATAGGTTCAAATTTTGGTGTGTGTGTGTGTGTGTGTGTGTGTGTGTGTTTAAATGCATCAGACACACAAAGTAGTTTATAAAAAGCATACACAGAACAAAATTTAAAACTTAGGCAGGGAAAAAAAAACAATAATGCAAAACATGTCAAAAACAGAGCAATGAAGCCAACAACATCAATTTTAGGACTAACAACAATAACAATCTTCAATAACAATAAAGGGGCTTTTCTCACGATCAGCAAAAATCGGGCTAGGAGAGCCTAGCCCGATTTTTGCTGATCATGTAAACCACCGGGCTTGCAGGCAAGCTCAGTGGCTTACAAGCGGCTAGCCCGCTTTTGATGCCCTCCCCAAAGCCCGGGTTTGCAGACTGAGCACTCCGCAAACCCGAGCTTCCAGATCGTGAGTAACCACGGCGTGGCTCCGCTACTCATGAGGAGACCCCGGGAGGGGAGGCGAAAAGCCGCCTCCTGGCTCCGGGGGTCTCGCCAGGATGCCCTGCATGCTTGTGCAGGGCATGCTGGAGCTTCCGGGGGCCGTGCGGGCCCAGATCCCCTCATCCCCCGCCGGCTCGGTCACGGAGCCAGAAATCGTGTGGGCAACCAATCCGGCCGCCCAGGGCTCCCTCCCCGCTCGTGTGTGGGGAGACCGGGCTTAGCCCGCTCTCACTGCTCACCCCACCAAACCAGGTCTCACTGATTGTGAGACCCGGCTCAACGTCTTACAAAGGCCTTACTTAATATATAGGAGAGCCTCGTTATCCACAGTTTCATGGATCACAGTTTCAAGTATCTGTGGATGAGTCTTCGAGACCCAGTTTCTATAGCCTATCATCTTGTGGTCAGGGAAAGGTGTGCCATACCCCATGTTGAAGTCACACAGGAAGCTCACTCCCTTTCTCTCTCAGCAATTAGCACACTATGTCGTATTTGAAGCCAATGTGCGACACACAATTAAGAGATTGTCTTCACGTGCATGGGGCTAATTTAGCAAGAATCTAATAATATGAGCTCTTTCTCACAATCACAGAGAAAGGGCTCCAGGCTGAAGGCGAGGAAGCCTTAAAACACTTAACCTCCCCTGTGCAGGATCCGGGTCTTCTTGTTGGGTGAGTGGATTGCTTGCCCAGATGTTCTCCAGCTGCTGCTGGTAGCTGATAGGTTTGGGGCCTGGAGGCCCCCAGAACTCCCATAACGCACTGTGTGAGTGTGCAGTGCATTATGGGGAGCCGACTGGGAGCCCTACAGTCTCCCGTCCCGGCTTCAAGCAGCCGGGGCTGGCAGATGATCAGCAAAACAGGGTTAAGAGAGAGAGAGAGAGAGAGAGAGAGAGAGAGAAAACTCTCTTAACCCCATTTAAGAGGTGGCTGGCTTGGCAGGTTTGCTGCCGAGACATCGCCGGGATCAGGTATGATCCCCGCACTTCTCACACATGGGCAAGACCTGGCTTGGCTTCATTAGCCCTAGTTTTGCCTGCACATGAGAACAGCCTCTATATCTGTATGTATTATTTTGGTTACCCATGCCACTCCCCACCCTATGCCCATGTATTAATTTTGGGACATGAAATGACAGGGAAAGTGAGTTGCTTAAAATTGACAGGGTACCAGGAGCACAATAGTCTGAACAAAGGAATCAAAGAGCTGTTTAATTCATCAACAGGTCAAAATGAATGATGTTAGTTTACATATCTGCAAGGTCCATAGACAAGCATTTTGACACAGCCCGTTTCACAAACAAGGCGATATTTTGTTTATTTTATACATGTAGCCATTTTATGAGGTTAGTATAAAATACTATTGGGGATAATCATTCTACACCTGGAATAAAAGGTGCTAAGCTTGCACCAAGACCGCTGAAATTAGGCTATACCAAATTTTGCTAATATAAAGTGAAAAATTGGGCCCATTTGTCATGGAAAAGCAGACTACCACTTTAATTCTGTGAGCCAGCAAAGAAAAATCCAGAAAGTGAGCATATGTAGGCATCAGTAGCTTTGCTTGCCCTATTTGAAGGCTCCAGCTTGCTCAAAATAAAATATTTATTGCAACCTGCTGCTGCTTAAGGCTACCTTAGCTGTCAGAACTCATACATAAAAATATCCCTTCTCCCCGAGAGTGCCATTCATCATTCAGCCAGTAAATATAACTCACTTCATTGATTATACTGTGATTATATTTTCTCTTTTAAATGCCCGTTAGAATCAGGTTTTAAAAGAGTCATTTGTTTCTCCTATAAATAGTCTTCCAGACTTTAAAATGCTTCATTGTTTGAGTGTGTCACAGCAGCCTGTGGATTCACCATCCAAAAGCAGACCTCTCTATGTCTTAGGCCAGCCTTTGAAAATTCTGATACAGGTTCTGTCTGTAATGCCTTTAAAAACAGTGAATGTTTCCTTTTCAGTGTGTTGGAATGATCAAAAATGATAACAAGCAATCAGCAAAACATGCTGGCTGACATCCTGACTAAATTTACTAGAGGAAATCCTATTGAAATGTAGTAGTACTTTAGATGACTCCCTGTAGTCAACCACGGGGCACAAGCTAGCAAACCTGAGTTGTGATTAAACCCTGCTGGAAGCAATGGAATAGGTTTTAATTCCAAATAATATTAAGTCTCAACTTAATATTTGCCCAGTGATTTGGGCATCTAATCAATGATGAGACTGTAAGGAAGCTATTTACTAGCTGTGGTGAGATGGATCTTATAGGATTAATATGTTAATGTTAAATTATGTCAAAGTTATTTAAACAGGAGAAAGCTTCTGTTTTCACATTGGTTTGGTAGAGTGGAATGGAATGTTCATAGAGGGAATGACAGAGTTTATAACATACAGGGGCATAGTCAAGTTTATAAGGGACAATTGATAAGAAACTGATGACTAGATTATAGTGATCAGCCTCCCCTCCCCCTAAAGAGTTAACAGGAAGTGAGCCCTGTCTTGCTTGACAGGCTGGTGAACTCCAGGGCTCAGCCAATCAGCACACCAGGTGAATGGGAGCTAGAGAGCAGTTGCCAGGAAGAAGGGAGTTATATGTGAGAAGAAGTGAGGCTTGAGGTGCACAGGAGGACATGTGGCCATGGAGGTTGACTGCAGGAGATGAGAATAACTCTGCAGATCCTTGAAAGACAGGAGGGCAGGAAGCTTTAATTCTCATCAGGAGTTTGGTGAGTTCAAGGGAAGGAGCCAGACTTCGGGAAGTTTAGCATAGGGAACGGTTTGTTTAGTCAGACTGGGTGCTAGGGATCAGAGGCGTATCTAGGGAAAATAGCGCCTAGGGCAAGTACTGAAATTGCGCCCCCTGTCCAAACATCTGACACCCATCTTTCAGATAACTTTACCATAATATCAGCTGAAAAATACAAGTCAAGCTCGTTAATCTTTTAATATTTCAAAAACTATTTAGCAGTGGATGTAGCCAGACCAAAAAATGCTGGAAACCTACAAATTTCAGTATGCTGGGGCTCATGAAATACCCAAATACCATGTGGAGGTGTACTTGGAAAACGAAACAGAAGTGCCTGTCTAATTCTTTACTATGCATTGTAGCATCACTATTACCTAAGTTTTAAAAATAAATGGAGAATTTGACTTTTCCCAGATACTCTGAAAATAATTAAAGGATACGCAGAGTAAACAGTGTCACTGCTTGGAATATATTCTAGTATTTCAGAAAGACAGTTAAAATGAGAGAAAGAGAGCAAGAAACTCCCAGTGGGCCTTAATATCAAGGATTTGACACTGATTCAAAGACAAACTCACCATTAATATTATTAAGACATCACATTTAACTCACTTGTCACAAGAAGCAAAGTAAGAGCAAATGAATACAATCCTAACTCATATGCTTCAGCTCAGTATTCACAAGCCCTGATTCTCTTTACACAGTGCCAATCTGAATATGTGTACAGTGACTTATATTATATTAAATTTAAAAAAATTACCTGTAACCCCTTCAGGGGGCTTCCTAAAGGCCATTGGGAGGGGGGTCTGCAAAGATTCCCCCTCCCCCTGCTGGCCTCTAGGGCCTCGCAGGGGCCATTTGAGCATGTGCGGTGGCCATTTTTATATATAATGGCCGCTGTCATGCATGCTCAAATGCCATATAATGGCTGTCATGCATGCTCAAATGGCCTCTCCGAAGCCTGGCATGGACTAGGGCCTCACAGAGGCCATTTGAGCATGTGTGGTGGCCATTTTGTTTTTGGTGGCCATTTTTTTAATTTTCAAAAAATGGCGCCCCCCCAAGTGGCGCCTGGGGCACGTGCCCTGCCTGCCCTACCCCTAGATACGCCCCTGCTAGGGATGTTATATTGCTGTGTGTGTATGCTCTGCATATTCTGGATACTGTTCTATTATAATTTGCCTGCAACATAATTGAAATAAGAAACACTAGCCTACGCTCAATACACCTAGGGCATTGCAAAAGCCTCTGTAAACATTTAAGCATGCATTAAGACAACCTATTTTTGTAACTGTATTCTTAACTGTATCTAAAAGCTTAGAAAGCCTCAGACAGAAGCAGTCTGTGTAATTGAATAAAACTGGTTTTTTAGTTCTGTTCTTTTTTACAAGCCTCTCCAAGTTGGTTTTTAACTCAGGAAAGTGGGGTGGGGCAAAGGGGGATTTCTCTGGTGCAAACATGTCCTCAAACGTTCAGCAGCTATCAGTTTTCTCACCACGTGTAGGCTTGCACATGGAAGATGTTTGTACTTGTCCAAGAGCCCACCGGGATCCCTCCACTCCCAGCTGCTCCAGACCTGCAGAGTCTGACTCCTCTACCTGGCCATTTACCAAGGTAGAACAAACCAGTGGCTCATTCTACCTCAGCAGGCGATCATGTGTACGATTGTCACCAGAGGCATAACTATAGGGGGGGCAGGGGGGGCACGTGCCCCGGGCGCCATCTTTTCTGGTCACGTGGGGGGCGCCGCCATGACCAATTTTTTAAAAAAAAAATTTAAATTTTTTGTTAATACAAATGTTTCCTGCTCAGTGCAGCAGCGCTGCAGCAGTCAAGGGAGCGCATCGGTGCCCCCTTCCCTACGAGCGGTCCCTTCCGCACTGCCTGCGCCCCCCCCCATTGCTTTGCTGGCGCCTGGCAGCCAGTCAGTGGCCTGGCTTGGCGGCGGCGGTGGGCGCTTGTGAGGAAAAACCTAAGTATAATGTAGTATGTTGGGGGGAGTGGCGGGGGGGGGCACGTGGGGGGGGGCGCCATTTCAGTGCTTGCCCCGGGCGCCGTTTTCCCTAGTTACGCCTCTGATTGTCACCGGTAGCTGGGCTCCTCCCCTCTGGCCTGCCACCATTTTAGGCAGTGAGCCAGAGGGAAGGAGTGGCCATGCAGAGCAGAGCTGTACTACTGAGAGCAGCTGCTCCGCTACTCACGCAGCACACACTGGGATGTGGGAGGACTTCCTCCTCTCGATCTCAGCTGCACCAACCATGTGGATGTGCAGTGCAGTGGAGTTTGACAGGACAGCTGCTTCTGTGATGGATAGGCAGTAAGCTCCTACTTTTTCCCAGCCTTGCCCAGCCCCGCAGCTACAGTGATCAGAATGACCTTAACAAATTACAAAGTTAAGTCTGGATGCATCTTTCTCTTGCTTTATTTCAAAAGAAGGCTGACTTAAATAGCTTGGTAGCTTTCAGTAACTTAAAAGGCATTAGACAATCTTTATTTGTATATTCCTTTATCAGAAAATGAATCATTTATGTTATTAATGAAATAGTAAAACCTGATTTTTTGTTTTTAATTGGTGTAGAGTTCTAGTGTGTAAAGCCTTTGCACATAAAGCTCCATCAAGCTACCAATAAGTTTACCTAAGTTGCAGCAAGGACAGAAAGCTACAAGGAGACATCTGAGTAAAAAAGAGAAGCATAGTAGCCAAGGTGAGTCAGGATGGTGGCAGTGAGGAGTCGAGTGAGCACTGCATCCTTAAAGGAAAAATCCCAGTAAAAAGGTGAAAAGGACCAACTGGTTGCCAGCCACATAAGCCATGATACCACAGTCACTTCAGCCATGCAGTATACTTTTGCCATGCTAAATTGTTTTTTCATGACAAAGGAGCACTGCACCATGAACATTTGTATTAACCTAAACATTATTGCAGTATTTGAAAGAAGTGAAGTTTAAAAAAAAAATTACAGGTTCAAGCAAGGTGTCAGATAATTTCACTTAGAATGATGAAATTACACCGAGATCCATACATCCATTATCTTCAAATTAGGTACCACCTGTTCTTTATAACTGTCTTATATGAATGAGGAAAACTGAGTTTAATTAAGTAGCACGTGTGGGTGGAACAGGCTTTCCAACAGCAGTGAGATTATTAATGGACAACTATATTGAAGTTCTTCACATTTCTGAGAAGCTAATTACAATGTAAATTTAGTCTTAAATTATGGCTTTGCTGTGGGATAGAAGTTGTCACTTATTAAGTTTTTTTTCCCCCACATCCAAGGTAAAAACATTGGTTTGCCTGTATAAATTGTTCCTATTGCGTTATTTCTCTACAAGCAGCTACAAAACAGTGCCATCTTTTGCTTCTCTTCTAACCAGACTTGAACAAAGCAGATATAAAACAAATATTTTAGATACACTGAGGCCCACATCCATACCTTGTTGCATTTGCCTCTCTACCCCACCCCCTCTTATCTTGCTTCATAACAGAACTTAGATTTTTACAAATTTAAATTAACTCTTGAGGCAAGGACATATCTTTTTTGCTTCTGTAACTCTGTACAAGACCATGTACTTTGATTATGCTGTAAATTAAAAACAACAAAAGTTTACCTAACATTCCATAATGAGCATCTAAAACCTCAAAGGGCCAGTGTAATACAGGCTCCCTCTTCACTACAGAAAGAGAAATGCCTTGGGAACATCAGCATTGGCTTTAACTGTGGTTGCTGCTAACCAGGATTCTTCCTTAAACCAAGATCTGAAATCAACTTGATCTTCTTGTTGTTGTTATCTGGCACATTTTTAGCAGGGGCTTCATTCTACATTCTTATTCCCAGAACTAGATCTCCACCTTCTATCCTTGCCTTGATCTGATTGTCTTGCTGCATGATGCTGCCCCCCACCCCATACAGATTATCAGCAGCTGATAATGATCCAGACTGACTGTCATGGAGAGATGGGTTAACTGTTTCCTGAAGGGGTATTTAATTTCTTCTAGTTGGGTTAAATTCACCAGAGGCCTCGTGCAATTCTCTCCCACATCAGCCAATACACCCAGGCAATACACACAGCTCTACACACAATCACTGTGCAGAGCCGAAATGGGTTCAGTGAGGAGATCGGGCTTGACCGTGATCACTCACTTGACAGATGATCACTCACTCCTCCTGGGGTGGGTGCTTTGCCCCGCCCAGATGAGTGGCGGCTTGGCTCCGGCACTCCTGTGCCTAGCCTCAGCTCGCCCAGCAGCTCCAGAGGTTGAGCGAAGGGAAGCACCGCCATGCGGCATCCCATTCCCAAGAGCCCTAGTAATGCACCACGTGAGTGTGTGGTGCATTCCTGGGATCCCCCCTCCCCTCTCCCCTCCCCTCTCCCCCCCCCCGAGTGTGTCCACTGTGGCTGCAAGCAGCAGTGGCTGACACACAATTGCAGAAATGAGGTTAATGGAGCACTTGCTCCATTAAACTCATTTAAGGGGGAGGGTATTTAGGTGGGCTTGCTGCCATGGAGCCACCAGGCTTGCCCGCGAGCCCGGTGGTTCTCACAAGTGAGCAAAAACGGGTTAAGGGAGCCCAGCCCGGTTTTGCTCCATTGTGAGAATAGCTGCACTGTTTTAATAGTTTGGTGGTTTTTAATAGTTTTAATCTTGTTTTAAATTTTAAATTGTTTTAAACTTTTTATTTGCCGTTTGTATTGTTTGGTTGTAATGTTTTAAACTTTTTATTTGCCGTTTGTATTGTTTGGTTGTAAACCACCCAGAGACTTGAATTTTGGGCTATATGTTAAAATAATAATAATAATAATGACCGGATCATTAAGAAACATTCTTACTATCTCTTTCCCAAGATCTCCATGTTGTTCTTAGACAGTAAAATTAAAATAATGTCATTTTTAAAATCTCTTTTATACATATAAAACTGGAAAATTACTGTGGCAGTATAATTCAGTTGAGTGCTACCATCTTATTCTCTGCTGGTTCTAGATATGGGAATTTATGCATACAAAATCATCCTTGCTCTCTGGTCTAGTAGCTAAATAGATCATTCCATTTCTATTGGATTTGCTGTACCGTGATTTGCTGTAGCCTTAGGCCAGTGTGTGAAGTATTCTTACTTGGAAAGAAGTTCTGTTAAAACCAATGGGACTTACTTGGCAAAACATGGTTAGGACTGGGTTAGGAAGCAGAGGAAGCAACAACAAAAATGTACAGACTCTATGCATGGGATGGGCACAGAGGCCTGAGACAATTCTCCATTTTTATCATTGAGTCATATTAGCAGTATTAATAAAACTGATTCTCACATGGTAGTTTCTTACCTGCTTCCTTTGATATTTTTCATTTAGGCACTGCTGAGGAGACCTTTTAGGCATAGATCTATAATGCATTTAGATTTAGATGCTTTTATAAGGTAGTACAATGTGCATTGTTTTATGCTTAGGTTAATTAGGTTTTATGCTTAATTCTTCCTTAATTAAATCCCTACATTCCATGGGGCAAAGAAAGAATCATAATATAGAAGATCCTACCTTAGTCTACATGTTATTAGGACATATTTAGGTTTTCATTTGGCATGAATACTCATGAAAATTAACTTTAGATATTAACACTAGCTGTGTAGACATCCTTTCTGTGTTATACGTTTCATTGACCATTTCTCCAGTCATGTGACCATTCACTCACTGGGCAGGCGCAGATGTATGGCGGCACCTGAGTGCAACGCCCTCGATCTCCAACAGCGAGGAGGAAGGGGAAGCTGTTAACCTTCCAGCCGATTCAGGAGTGTCTGAGGGGCAGAGCCCGGCTGTCAGCGTTCATGAAACGGCTGTGGTAGATCCAACTAATGATTTAGAGCAGGCACAACAACCTGAGTCAGCAGAAGGCATGAGGGACCAATCCGAAGAAGAGTTATGCAATGAAACACCACTGACTCCACAACAGCGCAGGCTCACGAGACACAGAACTCAATTAGAGGCTGTTAGGAGAAGCAAACGCCTCTTGCTGAGGGCTGACAAGCCTTGAATTCCTACCAGCTGGGAGCTCTCGGCTTGCTCTATAAATCACATCAACAGCCTCCTACTCATTGCTGAGAATCAACGTTCATCAAACATCCTTGCCGACAGCGTTCAGCCAAGCCGTATCCAATTTCAGCAGCTCCGCTTGCCTCGTGAACTTCCCTAGCAGCTGGTCAGACCTTGACACTGAGGTTCGTATGAGCACTGCCAGTTCCCCAGGAGTGTGGACTTCTACTGCAAGCCTCTACTTCCTGTCCTGGTGCCAATATGCTGAGATTGGTCAGTTCAGACATCACAACCAATCTTGGCATATCCTGCCCCACTTCTGTCAGGGAACTTGACATCTGTATCATATTTCAAATCTCAGTTACACATGTCATGTTCCCTGACAGAAATATGGCAGGGTATGCTGAGACTGCTAGGTTCAGAAGTCACAGCCAATCTCAGGGTATTGGCACCAGGGCTAGAAGTAGAGACTCGTGCAGGGAGCATGCACTCCCAGGAGTGCTCACATGATGCTCAGCTACCACTGTATGTCTGAACCTGCCCATTATTTTGCCAGCATGACTCCAGAGAGCCTAAGGAAGGAATCCCAAGGGATAGTCACCCTCATGTTTTAAGATAATGTAGCTCAGCCAAGAACAATATTACAATTTGACAACCTCAGTGAATTCCGGCAAGTTGTTCCAGGATTTGAAACCAATTTGCAACAATGTTCAATACACAATCATAGGTCCAGATTCCAGAATCCAGAAGAACCTCGGTGGTCCTTGCATGTGTCTCTGAACTGGTCAATATATTGAAGCATTCTTCTTACAAGTTTTTTAAATCTGGGAATGACTTGTGGATGCACTCTTTAAAACTGCAGCTTTGTATATGGACAGGACTTTCCTGAAAATTTAACTCCAAGACAATCCTCTAGTTAAACTTGCAAACCTTCTAAAACTGCATTTGCCTATATAAGAAAGGTTAATGCAGCAGGATTTCACAGCACACACTGGCCTATTTCGAATCTTAAATTGGTTGCCAGTTGTTTCCAGGAGAGGAGGAGACGACTAGGTTTTATATGCCCTTCAGTATTTCACAAAATGAAAACTTGAGTTGGCAGCTTCTGTGTGACTATGCTGGACCTCAGTTTTAGCCTCTGTAAGCATATATGATAATATGGGGTGGGGGGAGAAGGAAAAAATGAAGCCACTGCTTTCAAACCAGGATGATTGGAGGACAAGGGGTTTCCCAGGTACAGGACTCTGAGCAATGTGGCTATAAGCGTATATAGTATATATGCTGTAAGAATACACACACACACACACCAACTGACTCAAGATGACACTTGAGGGATATGAATTTGTATCTAAATATCAAAGTGAAGAAAATACCTACAAGATATCTGTACATCTAATATTTTAAAGCCCTATCTACATAAACTCAGTCAGCCCACATTTCATTCCAGACGTGACCTCATTCACATCTGCTGCTCCAAAATCCAGCCTCTAGTCTCTGCTTAGATAACTAGCTAGGTCTGGCTTCCAGTTTATCCCCATCTTCCCTCTCCCTTAGACTTGGGGGCTGGAGGGGAAAGACCATGGCAAGTGGTATAGGGGAAGAGTTCAATAAGAAAGAAAGCTAGGCATTGCAGAAAGGATTCCTAAGTTTCCAATGATGCTTGACAGTGAGGCAACCATTTGAGTGCAGGCACCACCCATATTCCACTGCTTAGAAAAGGATGGACTTATTGCCTATGACTGGGAATTGTATTGCTCACACCACCATCTCTTGGTCAAACTCTGCATGCTGGGGACCTAACTCCTGATAAAGCTATCATCTACAACTCCGAGAATGGGCCTGGTCTGCCAGCACTGATTGATACTCCGATATTATCTAAGGAATTGTCTCCTATCCGTGTTGCTGCAACATTTCACATATCAAATGAGACATCCTCTTAATACAACCATCTGGATTTGTACAGGTTCTCATGACCTGTGCGAGGCTGACCAACTGGAAACTGGGAGGTTCGCGAGCCATGTATTCTCCCAATTTCTCATGGTAAGCACTGGGAAATTTTCAGTGATGTCGGGTTGGCACCATGCCAACCCAACATCTAACCAGGTTCAGTAATCTAGGCTTTGATCTAAAGTTGTCAATCCCAGTTAAGGGTCAGGTTGGCACAGTGCCAACCTGTCATCACTGAAAACCTCTGGGTTCTTATGACTGGAAATTGGGAGCTTGCATGGCTTGTGAATCTTCCAGTTCCTGGTCCACTGGCCGCACACAGTTGGTGAGAACTCACCCTATATTATGTTTTAGCTGCCTTCTTTCTGTGGGCCTACCTTTCCCCCAAGCCTCTGGAATGGAGCAGGCAGGAAATGTAAAAAAGAAAATCTGCATGCCTTTAGCTGAATATTTGGAATTAGCTGACCCTGCACAGAGCATCTGTGTGCTCTTTGGGGCCGGCAGTTCCCCCTCCCCCACCTTCTGCCCCAGTGTCTCTTCAGCCCTCCCCCCACCTTCTGCCCCAGTCTCTCTCCTGCCCTCCCCCCACCTTCTGCCCCAGTCTCTCTCCTGCCCTCCCCCCACTTTCTGCCCCAGTCTCTCTCTTTGCCTCACCTCCTTTTTGCCGCAGCCTGGCCTCACCACAGCCGGGTCCAGCGGCTCTTCCTCACCTCGGCCCAGACCCAGCCTCTCCTCTTTTTTGCCGCCGCCCGGCCTCTCTGCCATCTTGCCACTGCCGGGTCCAGCGGCTCTGCCTCATTGCGGATGGGCCTGCCATTTGGCACAGCCTGGCCTCTCCGCCATCTTGCCTCTGCCAGGTCCTTCAGCTGTGTTGCCATTTGGCGCAGCCCGGCCTCCAGCCTATCAGGTGCCTTTGCCACCCAGCCAATCAGCTGGGCCCTGGGATGCACATTCTAAAGGCGTACCCAGGAGAATTATATATATAGATAGTGTAGGCTCCTGCATTCAGTTATGTGCCCTTATGTTTCACAGGAATCCACAGGACTGGTGCATGCTTAACTGGCTGCTGGGCTGTAGCCAGCAGCCCCAGTCCAGAAAAAGCTGTGGCCCAGTCCTAGGCTTGGTTACTATGCAAATCCTACTGATTTCAGTTAAGTCCAATCCTATGCACACTTATATGGGAGTGGGTCTCATCGAACTCAGTGGGACTTGCTTCTGAGTAAATATACATAGGGTCAGATTGTTAGTGATTCTAGACAAATTAGTCACAGCAAACAGCAGTCCCATTATTTTCAGTTGGATTCAGTACAACTGATTTTCTCTGGATTTGGCTAGTGTATTGTATTGTATATTGTGTATTGTATATATTGTACCCCTAAAGTAGGTGTGAATTATGTTCTTTTTTATTCGCAACCACCGAAACTCACAGATATAACTATATCAACAAAATATGCACCTCCCCCTAGCTAATGTCTTCATACTTAAGTATCAGAATATCTTACAGATAAAGATATCCTTTCAATATTTGGACTGCAATTAATTCATCAAGTGGCCATGTGTCAGTTCTTTGGCACACCATCCACCCTCATAAGCCAGATAGCCTTGAAGACAACCAAAGCTTTTCAGCTGCTCCAGAACTTCAGTAAACAGGAATGCTGATGGTTATCTGTGGTTATAGAGAAGTAGGACTGCATGGTCATATAAGGCTCATAAGGCTCCCATGACCATTTTGGGGTGGATTGGAGAGCAGTTGAGATCCTACACCATCAGTAGCACACAAGCAGCACCTCCATTTCACCTCCTCAGCCAACAGATGGGCAAGGCAGCCACTGAACTCAGCAGCTGCAAGCCCACAGAAAGTCCTCCACAGGCACTTCTGCCTCCACAGGTGCTTCTGCTTTCCCAGCATGCTTTGTGGTGCCAGCAGACTGAAAAGCCTCATGATGTCAGCGGCTGCCCTCCTATTAGCCATGAAGGAGCAGGAGGCAGATGCAGACCTGCCAAAGCTGCTCCAGCTTCAGGATCATTGAGAGTACTTGCAGACGACTAGTGCATCCATTGGTGGCAGCTGCTGTAGCCACAGCTCTCTGTGGTTGCCATGTGTGGGAGGGTGTCAGGTTATGGTAGAAGAGGCACGTGAACTGAAGAATAAAGGCAGGGGGAACTCTCCTTTCCTCCACCTGCAATTAAAAGCTGGAAAAGCTGGGTAGGCCAATGTGGAGCAACCAGCGTGAGTTCTGATGATCATGCAAAACAAGATAGCCCATCTCCATTTTAATGTTTGTGTGACCCAGTCTGTAGTGTACTAATGTACCAGAATAAACCCCCTAATGTATTAATTTTAAAAATTTCAATGTATGCAGAAGTATAGACATTTCAGTATTCCTTATTACATAACATGACTACTATACTGCTTGGAAAAACTGAAGAAACTGAGGACACAGAAAAGAGCAACTAAAAAAATGTAACTGAAAACAGAATGCCAAATGCACAGACTTGTTTTTACATCTACAGTAAGTGAAATAAATGAACAAATAACAAATTCTATTTCTCCCCCTCATGTCTGGCTGTCATGTGTCTTATCTTTGCTATAATTGCCCCAAACAGATACAGATACTGTAAATCTCAGGCTGTCAAGGAGCATAAAGACGCTCCTGGGGTGGGGAGATGCTGTTACTTCATTTTGCTACTGGGAGGGATAAATGGGAGCCATTCTCTGGGTGGTGACTTACAGTTTTCGAGAATGCAAAAATGCCATCTCAGAGCATTTTAATTCTAAGGAAACATTAACTGCATGAAATGTGTGTTTCCAACAGTAGAGCGTCAACAGAGAAAAGCAGGTGCATTCACAACTTGCTGACAAGGAATGTGTGGGATGCACAAATATCTCCATTTAATAAAGACAAGGAAAATTAAAAAGAAAAAAGAGCGATGGTGTCACTATGGAAAACAGTAACTGTGTTAATGTTAATCCATTATGTTCTTAAGTACCAGCTGACTTCAGTCACAATGAGATGTGGACTCAGCTGCCTTCATCAATAGCACTGCTTTTCTAAATGACAGCTTTTCTTCACATGCACAGAACCAAACATAAAAACTCCAGAAATACCCAAATATGCAGAAATGGGGCCCTACAGTTATAAATGGGTGGTCAGATTCTCAAAACGTGTCAACTGCTAATCAGGGTTTCCTCAAACGTGTCTGCCAGGCCTTAAGAGAAGTCTTGTTCACATGACCGCCAGCAGGGTTGGAGAAACACTCAGTCTTGTTAGGAGAGCTGGGCACACTCCCAATTTCCAGTCTTGTGCTTGCAGACATTAAGGCAGGAGGCAGGGAGAATGATCGTATGCAAGGCAGACTCTAGAGAGGATGGCTTTTCTTTCTTCCTTGGCAAAGTGCTGAGGACAGAATCTGGGTAGGATGCAGTAGCGGCTGGTGTGAGTACCACTGGGGAGTGGGCAGGTGGTGAGAGGCTCCTTTAAGCATAAATTAGTACAGGTTGCGCATCCCTAATCCAGACATCCGAAATCCTGAATGCTCCAAAATCCGGAAACCACCACAGCGTGCGCCTACAGCACCGACTTGACATTATTTTCACATGAAATCTAAATTTCATCTCCACCTAAAATGCCAAGTTTGAGTCTAACATGACCAGCAACAGTATTGTGTTGAAAAATTTCTTGCATTAGTTTTCGTTACATTTACTGCTACCTGTAGTTAACGTAAATTCAATGCTTATTTGTTTTTATACTTTAAATACAACCTAAAAAATAAAATACAGTGTACAGTAACATTTTGTGTTTAGACTTGGATCCCATGCCCAAGCTATCTCATTACAGTATGCAAATATTCCAAAATCCGGAAAAGTCCAGAGATAATTACAAAATTATCTTGGCATTTCTTTTTTTAAGCACAGAATATGCACACCTCTGGGGACATAACTTAAACAGGCCAGGAGTTGCTGTTGCAATAGTGCCTTAATCACTGCTGCTGCTCAAGCTCTTAGGGACATCAGGCATTTACTCAGCAGTTTCCTGACCTTTTTTCACCTTACCCTTTTTATAAATCTTAATTACAGATGCTATTAGGAACACAGCAAGCCATATACCGAGTCAGACCATTGGTCTATCTAGCTCAGTATTGTTTTCACAGACTGGCAGCGGCTTCTCCAAGGTTGCAGGCAGGAATCTCTCCCCCCCACCATCTTGGAGATGCCAGGGAAGAAACTTGGAACCTAGATGCTCTTCCCAGAGTGACTCCATCACCTACTAAGGGGAATCTCTTACAGTGCTCATACTTCTAGTCTCCCATTCCATTGCAGCCAGGGTGGACCCTGCTTAGCTCTCCAACATGATGTTTCATCCTTAAGCCCCATGATGAGAAAGGTGTGGCATTTCATTCTTTCACAATATCCTGGGTTCAGGGGATGTTGAGGTTTCAGGAGAGAATGCACAGCTTATCTCTAGCTGAGCACAGCAGCGCTTAACTAGGGCCCCAGAAAGGTGCTTTCTTCACTTCAAATGTTAGCAGTGTAAATTTCTGCAATGACACCTCTTAGCAGATTCTTTGGAGGCAAATAATACCAGCCAGGGGTGTAGCAAGGCTGGAAGTGGCCCTGGGGCAAGATTTGGGGATGGGCACCTCACCGCCCACCTGTCCGCCTGCCTGCCTGCCTTCATTGCCACCACTCACCCAGCAAACCTCACTGTTTGGCAAATGTCACCGCTGCCATCACCACCTACCTACCTGCCAGCCTGCAATCTTCTTCACAACCACCACTGGCCACTTTTGCCATAGCTGCATCTAAGCACTCTAGGGGTGTGCAAACAGGTTCAACGTTGAACATGTTCAACGTCAAACCAGTTCAGTTCAACCATTCAGGGACCAGTTCGTGAGCTTGAAATAGTTTTTTTAAAAATTACCTTTACTCCCCTTGGTGGAGTTCCTGGAGGTGGCGGCGGGGGGTCCTGCGGAGTTTCCCCATCCCCCTGCTGGCCTTCCTTATGCCCCCCCTTGGCCAGTTCAGCTGCTCTTCAGCCAGTTTTCGGCCTTCATCCGGCAGCCCAGTTGCCATTATGGAGCCAGCGCACCTGCGCACTTGGTTTCTGCGTGGCCCCAGTGAGGCCAGGCTGACAATGTTCTCGCTGTGATCAGGAGAGCTCTAGGATAGTGCCCAGTGCAGGGGGCTGCAGGGGACATGGCTGGTGGCCTGTGAACAGTGGTGGGGCAGCTGCAGCTGCACCCCCTGTTGCAATTATCCCTACATCCCTGAATACCACTGGCTTCAAGACATATGCTGGGGAAATGGCCTCCTGTTATTTTTATCTCGGTACTCCATTGCATCAATAAAGGTTTTTCCTACCCTTCTTTTGAAGCAATTGCTACAACTCCATACAGTATGAACCATAATAGGATATTCTTCTGGAGAAACCCAATTATTCTGTTTGCTTTGTACTAACTAGATTATTGGAGTCATGAAGGAGTTTCTTTGGATCAGATCCAGTAGTGACCTCAAGGGATTTCTCACCTTCTTCTATAGGATTTGGCACATTTCCGTGATTGTTCTAAACCTTCCTCGTTGGCAAGCATCATTAGAGCACTTCCAGATTAATCAGATTGTGGATGGCTGTTGCTCTGTATCAAAGAACCGGCCACTAACAAATCGTGAATCTCTTCCCACGATCAAGTGGGAAGGGCTACTCTCTTTTGTGGGGAGGAAGCCTGAAAACATTTACCTCCCTGCAGACAATCCTCCTTTGGGCTCTGGATGGGCAGATTGCCCACTCAGACAAGTGGTGGCTCATCTCTGCTGCTCCCATGCCCAGCAACGGCTATGTAGAGGGCTTGCTGGTGTGGAGCCACCGGGCTCACCCTTGAGCCCTCTGGTTCTCATGAGTGAGCAAAACTGGGCTGGGCTTGGTTTTAGCTCAGTTTTGCTTGCTTGTGAGAATAGCTTCCTTATGTTTGGAGGACTAATCACCATTCTAATCACTGGTAGTCCAAAAGGGCCAACAGGGTCAGCACAAGAAAAACAACTATTTTCACCCCAAAAGAGTGCTGAAGACTCTAAACCCCTACAACTAGAAATACTTCTTCAGATAGGTATTTGCTGTTGCACTGCCAGAGATAGCCCATCACCATCAGGGAGTGTAATATTTAGAAATGCTGTTAGTTTGATGCACCTTGCTCATTCATTGTGTCTATGTAGGTAACACATGATGGCAGTTCACATTATCATTAATTGGGTAGGCCAAGCATCCTACCCAGCTTCAGGAACTGTGCGTACTCCCAGTTTTCAATAATGTGCTAGAAAAAGCCTAGACAGGTAGAGGGGGAGTAATCATCTGCGAGTCCGAAGTAGGGCTGGATGACTTGTCCTCTTACCTCATTAAAATGCAGAGTTACATGCTGCCCAACTCTTGTCTCAGAGACTATCACTCCCTCTCCTCCTGCCTAGGTTTTTGCTAGCACACAAGTGAAAATCAGATAAGTATCACAGCTCCTGAAGCTGGGTGGGATGCTTGTCCTGCCTAATTAATGATAGTGTGAATGGCCTTTATATTGTATTTATACAACTCACAATTTTGTTTGTTTTCTCAAAGTAACACAGTTAAATTATAACCTGTTGGATTACGGGGGTGTGAGGGGGGTAATGACCTTTTTGCTTATTATACAACTTTGTAATGCTTCGATGTGTTGGAGAGGAGAGCTGGTCTTGTGGTAGCAAGCATGACCTGTCCCCTTAGCTAAGCAGGGTCTGCCCTGGTTGCATATGAATGGGAGACTTGATGTGTGAGCACTGCAAGATATTCCCCTCAGGGGATGGAGCCGCTCTGGGAAGAGCATCTAGGTTCCAAGTTCCCTCCCTGGCTTCTCCAAGATAGGGCTGAGAGAGATTCTTGCCTGCAACCTTGGAGAAGCTGCTGCCAGTCTGTGAAGACAATACTGAGCTAGAGAGACCAATGGTCTGACTCAGTATATGGCAGCTTCCTATGTTCCTAATTCTATGTGTTGGGTCACACAGATATTTCTTCTTTGAATAAGCATGATGAGGAGAAGCAGCAGCATGTGTGGGAACAGTGTGGGGGGAAATGCTCACATAAAAAGAATTATTTATGGATTAAATGATCCATAGGTTTTAACTCTAGTAGTGTCAATACATTCCAAGTGAAGCACCAAAAATCTATTCAAGTTGATAGTTACCCAAAGGATTTCCCCTCACCTTGACAATGCCAGGTGTCCTGGGCAGACATAAGGTGTCGAAATGCTGATGGGAAAATGCACGACAATTTTCTTTGTAACTGACAGCAGTGGAGAATGCCTGCTGGGACACTTGTCTCCAAAAGCATTGAAACAGATAAATATTGGGAGCAAAAAATAAAACCTCCTACAGTAATGTTCTCTCCATGTAGGGAGAGGACGCAGATAGATTCTCCACAGGTGGTTGTCCTTCTTTCCTTGTGCAACATTCTTAGCTGACATGCTTTCTTTTCCAGCAGTCTCCCTTCCAGACTGCACATTTCCTCTGCAAAGTTACTGATTCACCAGTGCGACTGTATGATTACTAAGTGACTACTAGTAGGGGTGTGCACGGTCCGGAATTCCCACATCCGGCACGGGGGGAGTTTCTCTTTAAGGGGGGTGGTAGTACTTCCCCCCCCCGCCGCCGCTCTTCCCCCTCTGGCGATGGTGTTTCTAAAAACGTTCTTGGGGCGGCAGAGTTCCTCCCTGCCGCCCCTGCCCCCGTCGTTGTCTCTGTAAGCCTTACACTACGAAGAGCTGGCGGTGCGCATGCACCCTTCATGGCGCGTGCACACACCAACAGCAAAGACGAGTGCGCACGCCGTGAAGGGCACATGCGCGCCGCCAGCTCTTTCTAGTTTTATGCTTTTCAGACAATGACGGGGGCAGGCCACTAGCAGCGGAGATGAGCGTGTGCACCGCGCAGGGCGCATATGCACCACTAGCTGTACTCCATTTAAAGCTTAGAAGGACGACGACAGGGGCAGGGGCAGCAGGGAGGAACTCTGCTGCCCCAAGAAGATTTTTAAACGCACCAGCGCCGGAGGGGGAAGAGCGGCAGGGTGTGTGTGTAAGTACTACCACCCCCCTGCTTAAAGAGACACTCCCCCCCCTTCCAAACCTCCGGACCGCCGGACTTCCAAACCGGTCCGGAGGCTTTTAAATTGTGCCTGAACCGAACCATGCACACTACTAACTACTAGCTCATTATCAAAGGCCTTTCTAGATACTAGGGATATGCGAGCCAGCTCGCATCGAGCCTGCCCGGTTTGGTTGGTCCAAGTTCAGACTGAACCGGCTTGCAAAGGGGTGTGCTGGTCCGAGTTCGAACTGGCAACCCCCTGATTAGAAGAACCCGCTCGTGGGCCGGTTCGGTGAGTATATTTGTAAAGGGGAATCTGGTGAGACTTCCTTTTAGCTTAAAAATGCAGGCAGCAGGGGCAACGGAGGCAGCTGTGGCAATGGCCAGGCCATCTGCAGAGACATCAGAGGTGGCACCATCCTCCAAATCCCCTGCTGAGCTTCCATTTGTCTCTGATGTCTCCGCAGCCATTCCAGCTGCCACCACAGCTGCCTCCACGATCCCTGTCACCTGCATTTTTAAGGTAAAAGGAAGCCTTTCTCTCCCCACCCCAACCACCCACTCCACATTTATTGGGAATGCCCTTTACTTGTAAAGAGGAATCATCACCAGGGCAAAGGATTCCCCTACTCAGTGGCCAAACTGGACCAGACCTGGTTCGGCCAAGCCCGAATTGGGCTGGGTTGGTTCGAATCTGGTGCAGATTCAAACCAAGCTGGTCTCACAGCTGGCTCGCACACCCCTACTAGATACTATGGTTTACCCAGCTGAACCACCCACACTAGGTTGCCCCACCAAATAGTCCCACTGTGGGAGACTAACCATACACCAGCACTTGCACCACTAATAGCAGACTGGTAATGAGTTAGTTTTGTCTGAGCAAGTTTTCCTGTGGGGATGGCTGTTGTGATTGGATGATGCTGTAGGGTTGCTGGATCTCGTGAGGACCCAGTCTTGAGACCTGGGATATAAGGGCTGCAAGGGCTGGCATCTGTTGCATTAAGGACCAAAGCCTGGCTGTGACTGGTGGCAGAGGGGTGATGGGTCTGGAAATGAAACTAAGATATAAACTTTCTAGACTGCTTCCTCCTTCCCACCCTTGCCTCTGGCTCTGCCTCCTCAGATTTTAAACCTTCTGGAGATCTGAGAAGGTGACTAAAACCCTGAAACTTCAGGTCAAACACTGAAACCCAGCAGTTCTAGGCCATGGTATTGGATGAGGACCACCACATCTCCAGCAGTAACATCTTCCGTGCTGTTGCCCGTGTTATTACACACCCCTTGAAAATTTCCAACAAGTATGTACCACCTGTTCTTTTCAGAGGCTGTGCTTTCATCCCACACAACACTCAAGAGACTCTATCCTAGACAAGAGGTACACCTAGGTAATTTTGGAGCCTGGACCTAAAGGCCTTTGGACACACACACAGACACACCCTGCAAATTAAGCATCATCATGCTCTGCCAGGCAACCACACCACCCAGGACAGACTAAAAAGGATTTGGGGGGGCCCAGACTAAAGAGGATTTGTGGAGGCCCTGGATTTCATCCCTGAAGTCCAAAGAGCACCTCTGCCCTATAACATTTTAGCCTTGGCTGTACCATACCGTAGCAGGGCTATTCCTCATTCCCAGGGATCACACAAGATTTGTCTTTAGCACATGCAATGTACTGAATAGCCAGTGATGTCATGTCCCCCGTCCCTGCCCCCCAAATAGGGACACTTGTCTGGACAGGCCTATACTTATTGCATTGCTTGGGTGATGACTGCTTATCCATTTATTCTACAGTAGATCCATGAACTTCCTCAGGTAAGCTTGCATTGAAGGAAACAGGCTCAATTCAAAAGAATGTCTTCTTCATATCAACCCTGCCACCCACTGATGTCATCTGGAGGAGTCCATCTGCAGTTGCCACCAGTTCGTCTGGTGCAGGCGCGGGCCGTGAACGCACCTCTGGGGGGCGGCGGGCGGCTTCTTTAAGTGTAAACGGAGCCGGTGCTCTGTGCTGCCCAGCAGCCCCAGTGGCAGGGAATCGCCTCTGCCACTCACCGTAAGGTGAGATGGGAGATATTCTGGGGAAGGTGCATTAAAATCCTCCTTTAGAGTTTCTAAGGCTGAGCTCTGGTATTGGAAACAGATTCTGGAACTGAAGAATAGTGAGCCCTTGTTTAAATCAAGCCCTGAAAACATGCTGGATGAGAAAATATTGCATACCACTGTCTGTATCATGGAAGCACACAATCATCTTTTTGGAATGGAGAAAGAGCTATCCTCCTCCTCCTCCTCCTCCCCCTCCTCCTCCTCAGGTGCCCTTTCGAAGTCTGTTTTTCTAAGATGTTCAGCACTTGATTGCAGCTTTTTATAATCTAAACAAAAGCTGCAGATATCTACAGCTCAGACAGTTTAAGTCAAATGATGTTTCTAAAAATGTTGAGTTGAAGATTATGCTACAGAGGGATTTAAAATAAAGTCTTAACATAAGAACATCTATATATATAATTCCCCTGGATGTGCCTTGGAATGTGCGTCCCAGCGCCCAGCTGATTGGCTGGGTGGCGGACAGGCCTGATTGGAGGAGGCTCACCCAAGAGGATTGGTCGCCGAAGCAGCAGCAGCAGGCCTGGCCACAGAGGCCAGAGGCAGAAGCAGGCCCAGCCCAGCCCAGGAGGCAAGGCCCAGGAGGTGGGGGGAGAAAGTGAGGGGGGCAGAAGTGGCAGTGGGAGGAGAGGTGGCTGGGCCTGGAAGTGGAGACTGGGGCAGAAGGTGGAGGGGGGAGAGTTAACCGCCGGCCCCAGAGAGCGCACAGATCCTCTGTGTGGGGTCGGCTAGTAAGAACATAAGAACAGCCCTGCTGGATCAGGCCCAAGGCCCATCTAGTCCAGCATAATGTTTCACACAGTGGATGCCTACAGGCAGGAGTTGAGGGCATGCCCTGCAACTGAGGGCACACCCCTGCAACTGGTACTCAGAGGCATCCTGCCTTTGAGGCTGGAGGTAGCCTATAGCCTTCTGACTAGCAGCCATTGATAGACCTCTATGAAGTTATCCAAACCCCTCTTAAAACCATCTAGGTTGTTGGCTGCCACCGCATCGAGTGGCAGAGAATTCCACAAGTTGACTATGCATTGTGTGAAAAAGTACTTCCGTTTGTACTTCCGAATTCTTTAGCCTCCATCCCCGAAAAACCTGGTTCAGGAAGAGGTATATGCTCAGTATCCTCTGCTATGAAGATGGACGCAAAGAACTAATTTAGATTCTCTGCAACCTCCATATACTTCTTTATAATCCCTTTGACTCCCTCATTGTCTAAGGGTCCAACCGCCTCCCTGGCAGGTTTCCTGCTTCTGATGTATTTAAAGAAGTTTTTGTTATTCCCCTTGATTCTTTTAGCTAAATGTTCCTCAAACTCTCTTTTTGCCTCCCTTTTTGTCACCTTGCATTTCTTTTGCCAGAGTTTGTGTTCCTTTCTGTTCTCTTCATTTGGACAGGCCTTCCAATTTCGGAAGGAAGTCTCCTTCCCTTTTATGGCTTCCTTGACAGTACCTGTTATCCATGCTGGCATCCTCCTGGACTTAGTGGTACCTTTCCTCCTTTTGGGTATACAATCTAACTGGGCTTCTAATATTGTGGTTTTGAGTAAACTCCATCCATTCTGGAGTGAAGTGATTCCTGATTTCCCCTTTCAGCTTTCTTTTCACCATACTCCTCATTTTGGAGAAGTTTCCTCTTCTGAAATTCAAAAAGACTTCTTTGGTGATTCTCTCCCCACATGTATGCTGAATTTGTTGGAACTATGGTCACTGTTCCCTAAAGGGTCGATGACACTGAAATAATGCACCAGGTCCTGGGTGCCACTCTGGATTAAGTCCAAGGTCGCCTTCTCTCTGGTTGGTTCCAAGACCAACTGTTCTAGGGCAGTCTTTCAGCGTATCTAGAAATTTGACCTCTCTGTCATTACCTGATTGTGAATTTACGCAGTCTATGTGTGGGTAATTGAAGTCACCCATTATTACTACTCTGCCTCTCCTTGACTCCTCCCTGATTTCCTCCTGCAACTCCCAGTCACTGTCAGCATTTTGATCTGGAGGGTGCTAGCACATCTCCAGTAGTACATTTCCTTTCAGTCCTTGTATTGTCACCCACAGGGTTTCTGTGGAGGACTCCGGTCCTCCTAGGTTTTCTACCTTGTTGGATTCTATTCCTTCTCTAACATACAGTGATACTCCACCTCCAAGGCACCCCTCCCTGTCCTTTCAATAGAATGTATATCTAGGGATAACAGTGTCCCACTGGTTCTCACTGTTCCACCATGTTTCTGTTATGCCCACTATGTCTATTTCTGCATTAGCAACCAAGCACTCCGGCTCACCCATCTTGGCTCAGAGGCTTCTGGCATTGGCATATAAGCACCTATATACACTGAATCTCTTACTTGGTGTATGCTATTTTTCATTTGACTCTTTGACCAGCTGGCACAGGCTCCTGTCTGCTCTTTATGTGGTTCTGCTCTGTCCCCTTCTGTTTTATCTGAATCCTTTGCACCCTCGCACTTTAAAGGATGGCATTTGCTGAACCGGATACTGCCCAGCTCCCGTCGGCTATTCCACAGGCATCATTTTAAAAGCTGCTCTCCATCCTTTTTGATTTTAAGTGCCAGCAGTCTGGTTCCATCCTGGTTCAAGTGCAGCCCATCCCTTTTGTATAGGCCTTGCTTCCCCCAAAATGTGTCCCAGTGTCTAACAAATCTAAACCCCTCCTCCCGGCACCAAGGTCTCATCCACACATTGAAACCCCTCAGCTCTGCCTGTCTCAATGTACTCGCACGTGGAACAGGTAGCATTTCTGAGAATGCTACCTTGGAGGTCCTGGACTTCAGTACACTACCTATCAACCTAAGTTTGGCTTCCCGACTACATTTCCCCACATCATTGGTGCCAACATGCACCATGATAGCTGTCTCCTCCCCAGCACTGTCTAACAGCCTATCTAGACGCTACGAGATGTCCACAACCTTCACACCAGGCAGGCAAGTGACAAGGCGGTCGACATACAGGTCTCAAACCCATTTCTCTATACGAATCACCCACTACAAGGAGGCCCCCACCCCCCAGAGGAGTATCCCCTGTGCGAGAGGCTATGGGCTCATCATCCACGGAAGGAGTCCCTTCTAAAGGAGCATTTCCCTCTTCCTCAGACCGATGTCCTTCTTGCCCAAGACCTTCATTCTCCGACAGCAGAGGAGCTACCAGCCCTGGAGTGGGATGCCTCTACCATGTCCCTGAAGGTCTCATCCTCATGCCTCACTGTCTCTCTGAGCTTCTCCAGATCCACCACCTTGGTTCTGAGGGAATGAACTTGTTCCCTGAGAGCCAGGAGCTCCTTGCACTGTGCACACACCCATGACTTCTGCCCATGGGGTAATCGTATAATCGTGTTGGCAGCCAATCCGGCTGGCCAGGACTCAATGACTGCTCAAGTACAGGGAGGGAGGGCTTGATCCACTCTACCCACCAAACCCCTCCTGGCTCTACAAACCAATCGTGTGTAGAGCTTCCTTCTCTAGACTTTCACTTCTTGTCTAATGCATATATTTTAATTTTTCAGCTAGACTTGTAGGGTTTCAGGAAGGATGAGCTCACAACTTACTCCAGTTGCACACACTTGCCTCCAACAGGCTCCCTAAACTACACACAGGCAGCCTGTGCCCCAGTTTGTAACACCCCAGCCTAAGCTACTTGCTGTAGCTTAGCTGCTGTAGCTTGAGAACTGAATAACTCTAAGAGTGAGGCTGGGTCAATACATTCAGGAGAATGAGATGGTGGAATGTTTAGATGTCAGAAGAATGTAACGTTTTGGATCTCAGCTGGGAGAGACCACTTCTGAATCCTTCCCATGTAAGAAATTTACTGCAAATAGAAATCTGGGTACATAAGGGAGGAAAACTTGAACCTTTTGCTAGGGGTACTAGTTTTCTATCTTCAGGTAAGGTTTGTGGGGGTTTTTTAAGCCATAGGGGAACTTTCAAAACTGGGAGCCACCATCTGGAGTTGAATAATAATAACTAAGCATTCTACCACCTCATTCAGCTTCATGTACAGATTCCTAGCCAAATGTCAAAGTAACAACTATACAAGATCCAGAGCACAGCGAAAAGCTCTGACTAATTTTGAAGTATGTAATTGAAGCTCATGTCTGGAACTAATACCTGTTGACATTATTACCACCACTTAACATTTACAAGCCTGCATCCAGTATCAGCCATTGTAGTTTGACATTATATGCCATTCACCATTATTATTGGGTACAATGACATCAATTTACAGACATTATTACAGGCTTGTTATCACTGATATTATTTGCATTTATGGGCTTCATTCTTCAGAAGAACAAATTCCAATATTTAATAAGTCTTTGATGCCAGGAGAGATTGGGGAACTGTTGGGTGTAGGAGTAAAGTGGGAGGCTACAAATGGAGGGCAGCTGCAGGGGGAAAGTGGGGAGTGCACTGGTAGGGGTTGCCATGCCTAAGTAGGGAGTGTCCATGTGAAGCGGCCTTCTACTGAGTCAGTCCACTTGGTCCATCTAGCTCAGTATTATCTCTCCTGACTGGCAACAGCTTTCCAGTATCTGAGACCTTTCTCAGTCCTACCTAGAGATTCCAGGGATTTAACCTGTCTCTGTGCAAAGGGGATACCCTGCCGCCACTCAGCCATGGCCCACTCCGCATGGCCCCTCCCCAATTAGTGTTGCCACCTTTTTGATGACCCTGCTCGTCTACATTGAATGCATCCAGACTCATAGAGAACACTCAAACCACGTATATGGGATGTGGAAGGCCAATTAGATTTAGCTAACCTCCCAAGAGATGTATTTCTGACTAACCATATCTTCTCCTTAAAACCTGCAAATTATCTAAATCATTAAACGGTGGCAAACTTTAGAAGAGCGTTGACTCTTGCCCAGTTTAATGTACTTCCTATACTTCCTACAGCAGTATTAGATGGGAAATATAAGAAAATACCTTATATAGCTCAGTGATGTCCTCGTGGTATCAGAGCTATTGAAACAACTGCACATGTTTTACTTTATTGTTTGTTTTATACAGATATTCACAATAGTTTTATTTCTCCACTTTTAGTAAAATATCCTGGCCATACTGATATATTTTATCTTCAACATTTGTTGTCAGATTATAATGATTCAGTTTGCTTGCATGTGGCTATATGTTTTTTTTTGTGTTTTTTTTGGTAACTTGTAAAATTTGTAAAGAGATACTTACTTGATATAGGTATCCCCTTTTCCATTTTGTTATGTATGATGATTCTCTCCTCTGCCAGGAGAGTTAGTGAACTGCTTGCACTTTGAACAGATGAACCATACACGAGAATCCATCCAGACAAGGTGGTGATGTGGTTGGACACAGACTTTCGTCCAAAGATTGTAACAGACTTTCATGTCAACTGTGACATTGTCTTGCCTACTTTCTTCAGGAACCCGGCTACGCTGCTAGAGAAGGTGATGCACTCCTTAGATGTCAGGAGGGCTCTCCTCTTCTACCTGAAGTGGGTCTGGCCCTTTAGGAAGACTGATCACCTGTTTCTAGCATTGAATGGCCGCTGAAAAGGCCAACAGCCATCGTGCCAACGCTTGTCCTTCTGGTTGGTGGAAGCCATAATGAGTGCGTATGAATTTCAAGGGAAATCTGCCCCCAAATCTATTAAGGCCCACTCAACTAGGGCATATTCTACTTCGGCAGCTCATTTGGCAGGACTATGTATGGCAGGCGTATGCTCTGCAGCTACATGGACTACAGATCACACATTTATAAAACATTATGCCTTAGACTTTAGGTCTGCAGCAGAAGCAAAGTTTGGCAGGGAGGTGCTGAAAAGGTGTTAGCACAGCATACAGCGCCCACTACCAGATGGGGCAGCTCGTTAGTCACCCATATTTATGACTGTCACTGGAATCACTAGCCAGAGGTTGCTAACCTGTAACAGATGATCTGGTAGTGATTCCGTGACATTCATAAAACCCACCCAACCAGCCCCACTGCAGGCTGCATGCTACAAAATAGATGTGACAAAAATGCTGTATTATACCTTGCTACGTCGGTCAGCCAGAAACTGAATAGAGAGATGCCTAACTGCCAATGAAAGGTACTGCAGGCTCGTGCAGTGGCAGTTGAAGGCGTCGCGAGGAGCTAACGATGCCTAACCAAAGCACTCAGATTCCAGTTTGTTATGTATGATGATTACTGTATTGTGATTATTTTTTGTAGCTTGTAAAATTTGTAAAGAGATACTTACTGAGATAGGTATCCCTTTTTCCATTTTGTTACGTATGATGATTTCTCCTAGGCATACCCATCGCTAATCCCATGTGTGGCAGCTCTTGTGAGAGTTCAGGATAGTGATGGGACGGACAGACGGTGGGTGGGTGGGAGGAAGGGGGCAGGCGGGCAGAAAATGGTATCAATAGGGGCAACAGCGGCGGGCAGGCAACACGGGGGGACAGCGGCAGAGGTTGGTGGGCTGGTAAGGAAATGGCAGCAGAGGCAGGCAGGGAAGAACATGGTGGTGGTGGTGGTGGTGGTGGTGGTGGTGGCAGCGGCGAACTAGAGGCCTAGCCGGCTGGCTGTTGGGTGGGAAGGAGAAGTGGCGGCGGGGAGGAGAAACCTGGCTGCCAAGGGAGAACAACTGGGGTGGGGGAGAGAACAAAATAGGGCTGGAGCGGGGAAATGAAATGGGTCTGAAGAGGAAGTGAAAGGGAGGACTAGGGGTGCAGATGTTCTGTGCCAGGTCAGCTAGTTACTGTATTATTATTGTTTGTTTGTTTGTTTGTTTGTTTGTTTGTTTGAATGATTGATATACCATCCTTCCAAAACTGGCTCAGGACAGTTTACTGTTTGGTGTTATTTTAGCTGATCAATATGATAACATCATAAAGGAATCTGAATCTGCATCCAAACCCACTGACATTAAACATCTGAAGCTTTCCCCACCACTTTATCTCCCTCCCAGGACAAGTTTCCTTTGCCAAATTTCTGTGAATGAGGCTCCTGTAAGAGGCCAGTAAAAAGCCATGTCAACCCTCAAATGAAGGTAAGCAACAACAGAGCACAGAGCTGAACATTATTTTGATGGTCTCATTTTTAAAAGGCATGTTCACCTGCAGCAGGAATCTATTCTGTTATATCATTTTGTGCTCTACATTTCCAGATTGAGTCTTGATAATTTGTCCAAATAAATATCACAGAACTTAAATGTACAGAGCTTTTAAAAGTACTAAGTATTGCTGGAGGATGGGAGGGGAAGAAAAAAAGGTCGAGATGAGCTTTATACACTATGGTAGGCAATTATGGAGTAAACTATGAAGAGCTTTCCCCCTTAATGGGAGATCTTCCTCATGCAGAGTAGGGATTATCCTTATACAAACAACCTTGCAGCCGCCCGTAAGACCTAACACAAACTAATAAGAAGTGAACTAGAGTTTGTGTTTGCTTTTCAAAATGTTGAGTTTTATTAGCTTTCTGCTGAGTAGAACAAGTCTGTCACCATGACCTCTCCATGGCACAAAGATTTAAAGGGCCAGAAAGGCCATATCCAAGATTCAGGATAACTAGAATTTATTATTTACTTTTAGGGAAATAGGTAGCTGTAGAGTAGCCTCATATATGTGAAAGATTTGCACAGACGCTTAGCACACTGAAAAGTCATTCACACGACCTTTCTCACCCAGTCCTAGGGAGGGCTGGCGGGGAGGCAGGAGCCATCCTGCCTTCCCTCACATGACTCTTGACACTCTCAGGTTTGCAAGTGCCACATGAGCAGCGTGCGGCATCTCTGAGAGCAGCCAGGGAAAAGGAGAACAGCAGGCTACAGCCTCCTGCATCCCACAATGCACTGTGCAATGAGTGCAGTGCATTGGGGGATGCCACCATAAGCTGGGTGCTCTAGTCTAGGCACCTGGCTCTGTGATTGCTCAGGCTGCCTTCAACCCAAGCAGACACATGACCGGGGACCTGGGTAGAAGGGTGGTGCATTTGTGCCCTTCTACTCAGATAAAAACCTGGGTTAAAACCTCAGGCTACCTAGCAGGGCAGCGCTGGGATAAGCCTTGATCCCAGCACTTCACACGAGCAGCCCTACCTAGGTAGGGCTGTGCAAGCTGGGGTAGGGCTGTTCATGTGCACAGCTTTAGAATGTATATCACTTTGGGAATGTGGGGCTTTGTATGGATTAGACAGATTCCAGTATTTGGGACAGAAACCTGTAGCTTCTGTTCCACCTTAAATTCGGAACTGATGTGCCAAGTAATAGACAAACACTAGGAATCGATTTAAACAAACTCTACAAAATATTGTTTGTTTGTTTGTTGTTTGTTTTATATACCGCCTGACCCTGAAGGCTCTAGTGAGAATATAATGAGAAAACTACAACACACGGAGGTGCTTCACATGACCAAAGTGAAGTGCCTAGAGGTGGTTTGCTGGAAGAGCAAGCTTAGCCCTGTCTCCGCACAGGAGCAGGGAGCCATCCCTGGGTGGACAGATTGGCCGCCCACATGACTACCGGCTCCATCACAGAGCTGGTAGGGGCAGTGGGGGATCGCAGGCCACCTGGCCCCCAGAAGCCCCAGAATGCCCTGCACAAGTGCACAGAGGCTTGTTGGAACCTCCTGGCCGGGAGGCTTGTTGGAACCTCCTGGCCGGGGGTCTCCTCATGAGTCGCCGCGATGCAGGGTTGCAATGTGGTGACTCACAATCGCCGAAATGGGGTTAGCGGAGCACTCGCTCCGCTAACCTCGTTTAAGGGGAGTAATTAAGTGGGCTAACCGCCAGGAGTCACACGGCTCCTGGCGGTTCTCACGACCACTCGAAAGCGGGCTGGGCTCCCTTAGTCTGCTTTTGAGCAGTTCTGTGCATAGCTTCACAGTTTCAAATCTGGAGGAATGTATTGATTACATTTCCACCACATCTTCCTTCCATTAAGAGTTTCAAATTGTATATATGGGATTCCCAGGCATTCACCCATCTGGGCCACTGATCAGAGACTTGCTTCCTTTTAGAAAGGAGGCTGTACCATGTGCTCTGAAACGACGTTTCACATGTTTACCCATATGTAGCCTGATTAACAAGTCTTTTCCCATCTCTTTTAGCTGTTGACCATCTCTGATGTACTTCCTACAGTCAGGGTCAGCCATCTTGCTTTATCCTAAAACCAATGATACGATTACCTCATATGAAGCAGTGCCAAAATAAGAATACAATTGCCAATGGGTTGTAACATTGATTTCATTTAAAGCAACCTGCAAGTAAAAGTATTCCATGTGCTTTGTACACATACCTGTGTATGCAGTGAGAAGCACCAGGTGTAGCTAAATTAGCAGATTTTTGGCATGATATGTGCAAAGCCCCCTTAGCGAAACATATGGCAAGCCAAAGAAGTGCACTGGTACAGCATGACTGTGTGAGAAAACATAAAGTTACAAAATGTTCCATTTCTAATCCAGTCATTAAAATGTTACCAATATAATCCTTTGCAATTTTTAGAATACCAAGACATTCATCAGAAATGGCAAAAGATCATTTTGCAAATGATCCATTAAAGTAACAATGCTATACTACACTGTTAATTCAGCTTCAGCAATTTAAACATTTTTAAAATGAAAATTAAAAATCATTGAGGCTCCTCTCACGATCAGTGAGAAGAGCCATGAGGGGGTTTGCGAGGAGAGCAGGCTAAGCCCGCTCTCCCCACAGACGAGCAGTCAGTCTGCTCCGGGTGGCCGCAGTGGCCACCCAAATGACTGCTGGCTCCGTCACGGGGCCAGCAGGGGCTGGGGAGTTTGAGGGCCACGTGGCCCCCAGAAGCTCCAGTATGCCCTGAGCGAGCATGCAGGGCATGCTGGAGAGACCCCCAAGCCGGGAGTGTCCTTGTGAGTTGCCGTAGCGTGGAGCCACGGCGCAGCAACTCACGATCAGAAAAACCGGGTTAGGGTCACGGGGCCAGCAGGGGCTGGGGAGTTTGAGGGCCACGTGGCCCCCAGAAGCTCCAGTATGCCCTGAGCGAGCATGCAGGGCATGCTGGAGAGACCCCCAAGCCGGGAGTGTCCTTGTGAGTTGCCGTAGCGTGGAGCCACGGCGCAGCAACTCACGATCAGAAAAACCGGGTTTGCGGAGTGCTTGCTCTGCAAACCCAGTTTAACTGCCGGGCTACTTAAGCAGGTGACCCGCTTAAGAACCACCAGGCTCACAACTCGCTCCACAAACCTGGTTTAAGGGGAGGGGTAGTTTGGCGGGTTAACCGCCTGGAGGACACTGGGCTGGCCTGCGAGCCCGGTGGTTCTCACGTTCTGTCGAAATTGGGCTAAGCTCCCCTAGCCCGATTTCGGTGGACCGTGTGAATAACCGTGTGAATCTCAGTGTGTCATGATGTCTGTGTGTAGGGGGCATGATGCTTAACTTGCAGCGGGGGCTCCAGCAAGGGGGCGCTCCAAAGGCTTTTAGGTCCAGGCTCCAAAATTACCTAGGTGCATCTCTGTTCCCAGTATCCAAATCAGACCAGATCCACTCCAAGCCACCTGAACGCCAGACCCTAAATACCATCCTCTTCCTTTGCTACTTGCCCAAAATGCATTGCTCCTGCCTTTCTCATCTCAGAAGTAGCCCAAACATTTCACACAATGGCCCAAACAACAAAGAAGCAGTGGAGGAGGTGGGCGGGGGGATGAGGAGCCAAGATTTGATGTTTGCTGATGTGAAAGGGGAAAAGAAGTCATATTTTGCTTAGTGGTCACTTATTGAGGTTGCTCTGCCTGCTCAGCTGCATCTTCTTTTACTCTTCCCTTATCCCGGCTGCTCACCATTAGCTCCAGCCCTGTGGGTCTCCAGTTTTAGAGGAAATCAAAGCATTCCCACTGGAGGGATTCTGCTGGTACATGCCCTTTTGAGGATGTCTGGGTTAGAAGCACTCATCCTCCAATAGTTCAGAGGTGCAGGAAATGTTACTCCTCTGTTCTTGTAATGCCTCCGTTCTGCCTGGGCTCATCACTATGCATTGCTGAAGGTTCTTCTTCACCTGCTGTATGTCAGATTGCATTTGGGTAGATGGTTATGGGGTGTGTGTGTGTGTGTGTGTGTGTGTGTGTGTGTGTGTGTAAGTGAAGTAGTACACTGGGCATTTTTTGATCATGAGTGGAGTGTGTCTTTTTATAACAGGCATCTCCAACATCTTCCCAGATGCCAAAGAAGAAAAATTGGGGCAAACATATAAAGTGCTTTACTAGAGGCAGATAGCCAGATACCAGAAGGTAGGGGCTATCCCTGGTTAACAGGGGCAATTGCCACACATGGCAGCATATGTCATAAGATGGAGTGCATGACATAGCCTGTTGCAGAATCACTTGCTTTGGGGAGATATTAAGGTTGTTCACATGACCAGCCCTACCTGGACTTGCACAGCCCTACCTAGGTAAGGCGGGTTGTGTAGAGTGCTGGGATCAGTCCTGACCCCAGTGCTCCTTTACCGGGTAGCCTGGGTTTTTTACCCAGGCTAAAAGTGAGGGCATGTGTTTGCTCAGGCTGCCTGCAGCCTGAGCATCGATAGAGCTGGATGACAGCAGCCCGAGCATCCATAAAGCCGAGTGGCGGTAGCACCTGGCAGCCGGAAAATCCCCCCCATGTATCGTGCTCCAGTGGAGGGCTTCGTCCTCTGGCTCCCAGATCTTCCACTCACCACGGTGCTGCTCATATGCTGCACAAGTGGCAGAACTTTCTGTCTAATGGTGATTGTGTGCAGGGAGGCAGGGAGGAGCTTGCCTCCCCAACGCAATGGTAAATACTGTAGTTGTGTGAATGACCTTACTGTATGAATGGCTTCCCTGAATTTGTCATGTTGGGTGGGTATCTTCAGGTGAGTCAGATTCCATTCAGTCCCATGGAAAGGAAATGATGTGTACATTGGGGTTTATTTGTGCAATGCTTGTGCTTCCCATATGGCAATGGTTAGAGGTCAAATCCTCACCCTCCTATCTTAAGTGTGCACAGTCAAGTATGCTGGGAATGTGAAAGAGAAACCAATCAGTATTGTATACCTAATTTCACCTTGATTAAGAAGTAGTTCCATTTATTAGAGTTGTTAAGGGTAAAGCTATTGCTACACAACAGCATCATGAGGGGGTAACCCACGAGGTGTAGGCCCTCAGTGATTTGCTCAGAGCCATGAAACTCATCAGCCACCTCCCTCATCCATAACTTATGAAAAGGAAGTGAAGCACTGGAGGCTCCTGTAGAGAACATGGGAAAGAACTTCTAGCTTCACCCAATGTTAAGAGGTCTGCACGGACATGTGTCAGCTATCACGGCCCATGGCTATGCTTTGCTCAAGTGGGGGGAAACTAGCATCAAATGGTGCAGACCAACAAACAGCAATCAAGTCCTGTGATAAAAGTGGCTGTGGTGTGAGTGTACTGGAAGGAATAAAGGAGGATAGACACATGTACTTGAAAACAAAGAGTTGCTTTATGGAGGGGTGACAGGGGAACAGAAAGTAAAAAGGGGGTGATTAATCCTGAAGCACGTTTACCCAGTTACAGTGCTGGAAAGGGGGGTAGAAGCTGGAGGGTGAAAGAAAGAGAAAGAGGGAAGCCATTTGTCGTCACCACCTGTGTCTAGCTCTCCATCTCCCAGGCGAGCAATGGGGTACATCAGGCAGCGTGGGGCACAGAGTCTGATGGCAGGGTATACGTGAGCATACAGGCAGCAAGGGTGGCATGTGTGGCGGAAAGGTGGCATTATGCTGGGTGGGGGGAGGGGGTGTTTATAGGCTGAAACAGACCTGAGGCAGGATGGAAGAGTTTCGATGGAGGAGACTGATAAGGGGCCGCGTTAAGGAATTTCTAGTGACTTTAGGATTCTCGCTCTCCAAAAGTCATGGATATTGGGTATTGACTGTTGGGAATTCTCTCTGATAAGAGATACCCTTCTAATATAGCAAGAGTGCACAGAGGCACAACACAGTGGAGTCTGCCCAGGCATGCGTGTATGCTAAGAGTAAAAGAACTTGGAGCCAGTTCATAGTTTCAGATCAATATAAGGAGTATTTATTAGTGAACTCCATTCTAGATAGTAAAGTGGAGAGATGGGATCTCTAATCTAGCTAGCTAGCTGGATGGAGATGGATTCTGCATCTCTGCACACATGGTGCAGGGAGAGAGGAGCTTGCATGTTGCAAGGGAGAAGAAAGGAAAGAGAAGGAAGAGGAAGTGGCCAGGCAGGCAGGAAGGAAGTCCCTAAGAATAGCAATCTACATACCAAAAGGATAGTGTCGAAGCAGTAGAGAAGGGATGACCAAAGTCTTGACCTCTCTAGCCCTCTGTCTCTCTTGTCTGTCCCCCTCTGTCATTGCAACATGAGACAGTGCAAAGTCCTTCACTTCCAACATTGATTAGGTTATGCTAGGATGGGTCCCCTGAATGCTCCTTTAGACCAGGGGTTCTCAACCTTGGGTCCCCAGATGTTGTTGGACTTCAACTCCCATAATCCCCAATCAAAGGCCATTGGGGCTGGGGATTATGGGAGTTGAAGTCCAATAACATCTGGGGACCAAAGGTTGAGAACCCCTGCTTTAGACAAAGAGATGTTCATAAAGAAATTGACAAGGGCAATCACCTGAATAGAGAGGGAGGAGAGCACAAGACACTGTCTGGCATTACTCACTCTTCTGATAGTGGCTGGGAGGAAATGAGGTGAGAAGTTTTGTTTGGCCTTGAAATTTCTTCTCATTATACCAGAGAGGAAGAGAGCTTGCATTCCTTTCCCCTTTGTGTCTTTTCAACTCTAATTTGGGGCTGCCCTGCATCTCTCTCTGCCTATCCTCAGATCAGAGAGACTGGCCATATTTTCATGTAACACAGAACTACAGGTCCAGTAGACCAGCAGTTCTGCTCCCCCTTCCACTCCCCCTGCTTTTCTGTCTGAAATTGGACGTAAGGGGGAGCTCCCTCTCCGCAGTCAGTGAGACTGGAAACAAACCAAGATTAAACCATGATAGTGGGCCTAGACATCACACAAGACCATGGTTAGGACAAACAAACCAATTCTTATCTTGGACTGAGATTGCGGTTTGACTGAAATAAATTATGATGTGTTGACTGGCATGAGTTCAGACATGAAAACTAACCACAGTTAGATGAAATAAATCATGGTTCTGCTTGAATGCCTTATGAGTGAGGGCCAGTTCAGATGCAATGTGGAACCTCGGTTGAATTTCATCCTCCTCAGTTTGTTTTTTCATCTGAACATACCTCTGAAATTAATCCAAGGTTCAATTTGGCCCAACAAACTGAGTTTCGTAACAAAAAAAAAGTTGGCTTATTTGTTTTAACTGAACTACAATTTGCTGTCATGTTGCATCCAAACCAAACCTTAGTGCGATTACAGTACATATTAAGGTCGTATACATAACCATGAGAGGGGAAGGGAAGGCAGGGATGAACCTACCTTCCCCCAGACGATCAATGGTCTCCTTTTCAGCGTGCCATCGCATGTCCACATGATACACTCTGCTCAGAGCAGCACAGATCGCTAGAGGCTGGGAAAACAAGTCCCAGCCTCCAGCAATCCCAAGATGCACTGCGCAAGCAGCATGGTGCATTGAAGGATTCTCCCATGAGTCAGATGCTCTAGGCACCCAACTCTGTGTGCGCTCAACCTGCGTGTAGCCTGAGTATACACACGACCCCGTACCTGGGGTAAAGGGCACGTTTGCTTTAAAGCCCTGGTTAAAACTTGGGCTTGTGGGGCAGGCAGCACCAGGTTTGGCCCTAATCCTGCCACTTCACACGGGCAGCCAAACCCAGGCAGGGCTGCCCATGCCAGTGGGTCTGGCTGCTTGTTTGAACCGCTTCTGTGGCAAAGTTTTGCTAAAACTAAGTAATCTTTACTTAGTTATTTTCCATGTGCAGCATGTCTCAAAAACTATAATATTAAAATAGAATTCTTTGAGCTAAAGATTGAGTAATGAATAAGCAAAAGCCATCACCCTCTGGAGATTATTTTTAGAAAACTTAATGACTCCAAGAACATTAATGGCTAAAAGAGAGAAAAATCTATTTTTTTCACTTAGAGATCACATTTCATATAAACAAGTATGGCATAAAAATCATTGCCTTCAGATTTTTCATTTACTGAAGCAAGCACTCAAAATGGAAATAAATAGCATAGATAAACTCGCATATCAAGCAGATTCCAGCCCCCCAAAATGTAAAACACAGCTTTCTTGTATATAAATTCTAAACTCTAATCACTGCATTTTTCCTACTTGTATAGTTAATCACTACTAATCAACACTCTTTTCTTTATAATCTTGCTAAATATATCTGTTTTCAATTGATCCTCTATATTCTGTAGTTTTCTTGTGCATAACTACCTCTGCAGGGTATTAATACTCTGTTCAGGTAGTACAGAGTGCACTATGAAACATCAGCATAATTAAAATAATGTCATCAGTCTGTGAAGTATACTCCCTACTGTGATGGATGGCAGGAAAATCCTCCTAATGTACAACCTGGGGATCTTGTACACAAAATTGATTTTTACTACAGTGCATTCCATTAGAAATGTTATGGTTTAATGTATAAAATGTTATTTTACAATACAGTATATCTTGGAATCCCCCCCACCCCCGCTCTTTTATGTAATATAGTCCAATGATAGCTCATGACATAAACTATTGTAAGTTTATCTGCTTAGCTGCTTCCATCAATTTTCTTGTTAATTGGGATAACTACCTGGCTAACTGAGCAAAGAGGCACCTTTTGTTGGAGATGCATCTCTTGATGGCATCAAGGTTTAGCACCAGCAACCCTATTGACCCCCTAGACAATGGGCATTAGTGGTAGAGACAGCCAGTAAGGGCCTTTCCTCTTTGACCAGGCTTTCTCTACTCTACTTCCCCTTTGTTAGACTGATAAGCTCAGGTTTCCTTCTCTCACTTGGAGAGACTTCCTTCTTCTCAATTCCCTCTTCCTGTATGTAGCTAGAAATGAAGCATGTAGGTCTCCATCTATCTCCCTGATGGATTTCCTAAATAAACTACTATGGCACTTGGACTCCATGTCTCCAGACAATATTAATTAGCAGTGCTCCCTAACTGAGGGAGGGGAGGAGAACATGGAGATGTTCTAGGGAGGATATGTAGATGAGGGAGGGCAAAGGATGCTGGGTAGGTGGGGGGTCTATCCCACTGTAACCTGGGAAGATGTCTCCAGGGCTGACCCTGGCAAAGCAGTCCATGAAGACCCAACCAAAATCCTGCTGTCTGGTAGTTTGCTGCCAAGTGGGCTCACCCTCTCATGAGGCCAGTCTTCTGGAAAAGTCTATGCCCTAATAAGGGTGCTGCCCCACCCACAGTCTGCAAGCTCATGAATTGAGCCAGTCATCCAGCCATGTACCCAAGGAGCCCCATTTGTGTAGGGCCCCCAAATCTCAATGGTAAAAGATAGAACACATCCCCCTAAACCTCCCCACTCTCATTCCCAATGGAGACTTTCACACACCCAAAAGACATCTACACACTCCATGTGCTAGGTCCTGGCTGCATGAATGGAGGGGAGGGTGGACACAGGAAGAGACCTTTGCACCCATTCAGAATTCAAGGTCCCGGTTCGGCATCATGCCATATATCGATCTGCTGGCACAGGGAATCATGGGAGAGTGGGACCTGTTTTAAAGTGACTCTGGCATAGTAGGGTTGCCGGTTTGGGAGGAGAGCTGATCTTGTGGTAGCAAGCATGACTTGTCCCCTTAAGCTAAGCAGGATCCACCCTGGTTGCATATGAATGGGAGACTTGATGGGTGAGCACTGCAAGATATTCCCCTTAGGGGATGAAGCTGCTCTGGGAAGAGCAGAAGGTTCCAAGTTCCCTCCCTGGCTTCTCCAAGATAGGGCTGAGAGAGATTCCTGCCTGCAACCTTGGAGAAGCCACTGCCAGTCTGTGAAGACAATACTGAGCTAGATGGACCAATGGTCTGACTCAGTATATGGCAGCTTCCTATGTTAACGGGCAAGGAAGCACACGTCAATATGGGCAGGTGGGCTGGCAGGGGGCACACTCTGACAGCTACTTGGTGGCCACTGCCGAGACAGGGAAAGCAGTCTCCAGGACACCCCTCCCACAGCTTCCCTCCAAACAGCAATCTTTCTCGATATAGAGCCCCAGTGACCTGACACTCCCATAAGGGAGTGATTGGTGGGAGAAAGGGATGTTTTGCCATTAGGCATCATGACTAAATTTCCTTGGGAATTTTCTCTCTTCCCCTCTGATGGTTCTTCTCATGAGCTTGAAGGTCGTGTCCCCATGGCCTTTCACTCTCATTATTGAGCAGTGCGCCCCTTGTCAGGTGGCCCTGTCTTTGCAGCAGAAGTGCACTTGCCACTTACTGGGGAACTACTAGCCTCAGCAACTGGCCCTGTTCATGAGTAAGCCAAGGGAGTACAAACTGTCCAAAGGGAAGGGGCTGGGTCCCCCTTCCCCAGCCTTTCTGTATAAAAAATAGAACTTTGCTGTTAAAAATCCCTGCTTGGGGCTGCCCTTTATAGCCATGAGCACCCAACCTCTGCAAACTAGTGGAGCTGACAGAAGGAGGCACCTGGTTCAGGGATGGACCTTTAAACCCATTCAAATTTCCCGGTTTCAGTCTGGTGTGCCACTGTTTGCAGATCTGTGGGCGTGTGGATTACTGGGAGAGGGGAACCCCGGTTTCCTGCTGCCCCAGGACAGCGAGATCACCCTTTTGGGGGTGCAGGCAAGGGTGTAGGCAAGGGTACACAAGTCCACATGGGCAGATGGTCTTGCAGGGGGTATGCTCCAACAGCAACTTGGCAGCAGTCACCAGACTTGGAAAGCAGGCTCCAAGGTACCCCTCCTCATGTCTTCCCTCCACACAGCAACCTAGCTCTATTTAGAGGCCCAATGGCCTGTAACTCTTGTGAAGGAGCTGTCTGTAGGAGAAGAGGATGCCTTGTCATTAGAGATTATGCCCGGCAATTCTTTATCCTCCCATCTGATGGTTCTTCTCATGAGGTGTGTGGGGGTGTACCCATGGCCTGGCACTCTTGCCAGCAATTGGATGAATCTATCTTCACAGTCATAGTAAAGGTAAAGTGTGCCGTAGAGTTGGTGCTGACTCCTGGTGCCACAGAGCCCTGTGTTTTTATTTTGGTAGAATACAGGAGGGGTTTACCATTGTCATCTCCCGCGCAATATGAGAGAATGCTTTTCAGCATCTTCCTATATTGCTGCTGTCCGATATAGGCATTCCCCATAGTCTGGGAAACATACCAGCGGGGATTTGAACTGGCAACCTCTGGCGTGCTAGTCAAGTCATTTCCCCACTGCGCCATTAGATGGCTCATAGTAGTGGTGCTGTCTCCTAGTAGAGCACTACTTACCTTGGGGAATAGCCTTGCTCATGAACAAGCCTAGGGAGTGAACACCCCCCCCCGGAAGTAGCTGGACCCCCCTTCCCCAATCTTTCTGTGCAAAATAAAAAACAAAAAATACAACGGCAGCTCCACAAGCCTTGCTTGTGGCAGCCTCTTAAACCTGGACAGGAGTGCCCCCACCACCACCGGCACAGGGTCCATGTGTCAGGGCATGCCCATGTGCACAGGTGGTGGAGACACTGGGTTCCTTGATATTCCTTTACACTCATTCAAAATTCCCAGGTCCGGAATGGTGCTGTGCTATATGCAGATCTCCCAACATGGGGATTGGCAGGAAAAGGGGAGCTCTGGATTTCAGCGGCCCCAGGACAGCGGGGTCACCGCTTGGGGCCATGGACAAGAATGAGCAACCCGAAGTGGGCACACAGGCTGGCAGGGCACGTTTTGACAACTACTTGACCACAGTTGCCCGTGTACCCATCCCCACAGCTTTCTTGCATAGAGCATCCAGGCTCCATGTCGAGTCCCCAAGGTTTGCCACTATCTTTAGAGAGCAGTCCATGAGATTAAGTTACTTCTATTGGAGCTAGGACTCTGGCAGCATCAGCTCTCAGCTGCAATGTCTCATAATGACCACTGGGGGGGGCAGGTTAGGGTCATGGATAAAAGTGCTGGACTCCTCCCTCTTTCTTCTTCCAGTGTTAGTCTCCATTTTGTCTCTCCAGAGATGGCTGTTTGTTTAGTCTCTCTCCCCTTTCAGCCTTAAGCTCAGCTTTCTTATCCTTTCATAACTTCTAAATAAATCCTCGTTGTTCTTCAATACTAAAGAACTGTCTCCAGACCTCTTGCTTGGCTGAATTCTCCCAAAACTGGTTTTGCTCTGCTATTTGGGGACAGAACTGCCATTCTCCCCCTACAACTTCAGTGTACCCTCTTCTTTTCTCTCTCAGATGGCTCTTCTCATGAATAAGCCTAGGGGCCAATAATCTCCAACAGAAAGGGATTGGGGCCCCCTCCCCCTACCTTCTCGTAAACAAACAAACAAACAAATAAACTTGGCTGCTCGAGAATCCCTGCCTGCTGCTGCCTTTTGGAGATGACTCCGGGCATCCCCCCTGCCCTTTGCTCCCCTGCCGGCGCTGTGATGGGGTGCCCTGCTTATGTTGTCACCTGCAGTGTTTGTGCTTGTGTACATACACCACTGCCGCTTCCTTATCAGGGAGCAAATAACTTAATGTCCTTCCTGTCATCTCATCCCCCTTCCTGCTTGCCAGGAGTGGGGAGCGGGGTCCAAAGGATGGAGATGATACAGGGAATGCCCATTGAGAGGATGGCAAGGCTGCAGTGGGGTGTTCCGGCATCCCTGCTGCCTGGCAACTCTATAGCTGGATAGCTGACAGGAGGGGCAGGGCTGGTTCTCTGAAAGGCGGCCGGCAAGAAGCACCAAAGTCATGGAGCAGCCACAACCCTGGGTGGGCCTGCACTGCCAACTCTCTGGTTGTGGTTTTGAAATCGGCACAAAACCGCAATTAAGGCTGCACCCAGAATTAAGGCTGCACCCAGAGGGGCTTTCGTTCTTTGGCTGCCAAGACATAATGCCTTGGCAGCCAAACCTCAGGTCTCAGTGGTGAACCTTTATGCAAACCAAAGGAACAAACTGGAGCTTGGCGAGGCAAACCGGAGGACACTTTCAGCCCAGAACTGCATTTCCACGCATTTGGATGTACAAGAGTTACAACCTCTGCCCTGTTTAACTCCGGTTTGGCATTATGTATGAACCCAGAACTTTTGTTGAAACGTGGTACACATTTGTTGTAGTAGTTGTAGCAGTAACAATCTAAAAAGAAACACAAGAGTGGCACCAGCAACAGCCATTGGAACCAGGAGTGCCAGCAGGATCTCATGGGTCCATTTTAGGAAATGTGGGTTTGCCTCCCACTGCAATTTACTGGCAAACAGTGATTTTCCTCTTCCCCACCGACCCACAGAGGGATGCTTCTCCTTTGCCCTCCTCACTCTGGGCTGCCACTGCACACAACAGGCAAGTGTGATGCTTATCCCCCCACTGCCCCACTTGCCCTTTCTTTTCACTTCCTACAACCAGCTAGCTTCCCCACTGTTTCCTCCTCCTCCTTCCACAAGTGAAAGAGAAGACAAATACTGAGAACATGCCAGCCAAACTAGCCCTAGTATTTGTCTTCACCTTCACTGACTTGTTCTTCCAGAAAGAGGAGGCGATAACAGAGAAGCCAGCTCATTGCAGCAGCAGTAGCAGTGATGGAGGTGGCATGGGCTACAGCGAAAGGAGAAGCACAGCCCAGATTATTGCGGACTGCAATCCCCAACCTGGTGAATATCAGCCTGAATGCCTGGGGTTAACGCTGTGGCAGGGTGAGACAGAGAGGGAGCCAGAATGGGGCAACACGAGTGCTAATGAGCTGCGGCTACTACTCCTTTCCTGCTCCCCAGCCCTGCCCATACCAGCTGCCACTGCCCTGCTGGCTGCAGGTCCGGTACTGGAGGGGGTACAAGGAGTCTGTGGAAATTGGAGACTTCTTCTTGTGGGAATTTAAGAGCCTTCCGCTCACAATAACGGCTCTCCAGTTCCTGTTCACTGACTTTGAAGAAAGTACCAAATATCCTATGGGTGGCTTTACATGTGACAAATAAATATGGGAGAGCCCTGGCTTCCTGAGCATGTGCTCGGTGGGAAAGACTGCCTTTATTTCTGTTATGTCTGAAGCCAGAAATGGGTGCATGTCAAGCAGAGAATGTTGGTTACTTATCCACCACAGCCTGACATTCTTAACCAACACTTGAAGTTGGCTTAACAATGTTGGGCTGTGAGAGAGAGGTGGGTAAGAGACAGTAACCTTAAGTCAAATATTTTGTGTTAACAGATAACTAGATAGAGTGATAGAGAGGGGCTTTCGTTCTTAAAAGACAGATTTTTCACTTTGTCGAATTCTAAACACATCTTAAAGCACCATGAAATGATTTCATAATATTGTAAAAATAGTTGGTCAGTTTTCAAAGTTGCTTAATGATGAATCCAAATATGTACCAAATTAGCATGACAGGATCAAAATGCCTATGTTATGTTAATAAAACTCATGAATCAAACTAACAAACCAAATCAATAATTTCTCTCTCTCAAATAAATAGTGTGTGGGGTTGTTTTGCTCTTCAGAACTAATGAAGAAAAGAGCATGCCAATGTCTGTCTCACATGGATTCTTCTAAATTAATGTGTTCTCATTTTAATTCCTCTTATTCAGCTTTTATAGTTGCTGTGAGGACTGCTGGGGTTCTGCTGAGGACTTTATAAATGACATTGTGCCATATTTTATGCATAAGTAATACTGTTGGGGTTCTGATTTTTCTACCTCTTGGATAAAATTTAGGTGTTCGCCTTAAAACATACGGCCATTCACACAATAAGGCTATTCTCAACGAGCAAAACTGGGCTAAGGGAGCCCAGTCCAGTTTTGCTTGCTCGTGAGAACCACCAGCGGGCTCGAGGGTGAGCCCAGGCGCTCCACAGCAGCAAGCCCGCCTACGTAGCCGCCCCCTTAAATGAGGTGAATGGAGCGAGCACTCTGTTAACCTCATTAAATTGATCCACGGTCAGCTGCGGCTGTGAGCAGCCATGGTGGGCACACTCAAGGGGAGGGGGGAATCCCAGAAATGCGCCGTGAACTTGCATGGTGCATTACTGGGGCTCCGAGGGGGGCACTCCCCTTTGGTGGTGCTCCCCTTTGCCTGACCTCCGGAGCTGCTGGGTGAGGCACGGGTGGACGGCAGGAGAGCTGCTGCTTGTTTGTGCTGCCAGTCCACCTGCCCAGAGCCCCAAGTGTGATAGTCTGCGGGGAAGTAAGCACTTTTGGGCTTCCTCCCCACAAAAGAGGGTTGCCTTCTCATATGATTATGTAAAGAGCTTCATTATGTTCAACACTACATATGAGTTGTTACCAGAACTGCCCTGAGATGCTGGCTAGACATCTCAATTATGCTTTTGGCTTAGAGAGGGGAAATTAGCTTGGCTAGATGGAGCAGTTTGGCTCCCGTATCAAATCTGAGCAAGTTTGAGCTCTTGCAAAACACACGGAGGCAGAAAATACAGTACAATCATTTTATTAAGGGTATATGGGGGTACAGAATGCAAACGTTCAATTTTAGGCAAGGCAATAAATCTTAACTAATATTCTAAACAAGAATGTGGCTGGCAATAATTTAGTTTGAAGTCCTAATTGGAGATCACTCGGCTTGGCTAAGGTGTTTGAGCAGAGCCTAGCTTAAGGCTCGCCATGAAAAGTGCTTGAAAGCGGGGCGGTAAAGAAAGGAGAGAGGTGGCAAGGAGGCTTAGATCCAAACAGATTCCGCAGTGATGGGTTTGGAATTCTGAGGCCATGTATTTTGGCCGTAGGTACTTATGCCTTGAAACATGCCCTGAGGCACTTGCCAAACCATACTGTCTACTGAGAGGGTAGCAGATTCCATGAAAGACAAAGAAGCTCATTGCTACTTGAATGTAATCTGGTTGAGTGAATCTTGCCCAAAAGAGGCAAGGATAAAGTTATGAAGATGTATGGTGTGTGTTGAATAGAGCTGGGCTGGATTGATTATCAGAAAACAGGATGCCTCTAGGTGTACAAGAGAGAGAGAGAAAATACACACACACACACACACATATAAATAATAGAATTAATCTATGAGTAATTTAATCTGGTTTTAAGCAAGCTAGGGACAGGAGTAGCCCATCTTATACCTGTAACATGTGTGTGTGTGTGCGCGCGCGCGTGCGCGCACGCACACACACACACACACACAAAACATATTTAAGTGTTGCAATTAGGGAGACAGGCTACTACAGTCACTAAGTTACTCTAAGTTACTTATAAGAAGTTTTGTTGAAATTAATGGAACAAGTGTACTTGTCCTATTAATTTCAACGGGAGCACTCAGTCTTAATTTTCTGAAACCTGCCAGTCAGGCTGAGGAGAGGGTACCACTGAACTCAGCATGCAGTTAGTCCATCAGGAACAGGAAAGAAGGGTCTCCTCCTTCCCCTTATGCAGTCGATGCATCACTGAGGCAGCATTGGCTTCAAATTAGCAATCCTCAGATAGGGAACAAATAGCGCAGATGCATGAAGTGTGGGGAGGCAAGGAGGCTCTGAGTACCCCCAGGAGCCCTTCAAGTACCCCTTAGGGGTACTAGTCTCTCCTTTTGGGAACCCCTGATCTGCACTTTATTATTGAGGAGACGTGATCCTGTGTTCCTGTCATCCATGCTTCACAAGGTGAAGATCAACTTCCTCTAGGAAAAGCTCCGTTAATACACCAGATAAAGCCTGGCAAAAACACTCCTGGCCACAGCCACTACCCATCTATCCAGGCGTACTCTCAAATTGTATACCTGCCAGAATAAGCTGAACCACTCTTTCCAGTTCTGTTCTCTCTCCTGCCATCAGTGCACCCATCTTATCTGTATTAAGCCCATAGCAGCCCTTCCACATCCAGTCCTTCCCTTCACACACTGATTTAGAACGTTCACATCTTCGCTAGACCCAGATGGAAAGACAATGAGGTGCTTCACACGAACATTGTGAAGCACCAAAAGGGGGGTTGCGGGGGGAGCAGGCTTGACCTGCTCTCCCTGCACACAAGCAGGCCACCAACAGGATTACCGGCTCAATCACGGAGCCAGTTAGGGTGACAGGGATTGGGGCCTCCTGGCCCCCGGAAGTACCAAAATCCCCTGCACAAGTGTGCGTGGCATTCTGGGGAGCCCACTGACACTGGGAGGCTTGTTGTAGCCTCCCCATCAGGGTCTACTTGTGAGTCGCTATGGTGTGGAGCCACGCCACAGTGACACACAACCAGGAAAATGGGATTATATACGAACATAGGAAACTGCCATATACCAAGTCAGACCATTGGTCTATCTAGCTCAGTATTGTCTTCACAGACTGGCAGCGGCTTCTCCAAGGTTGCAGGCAGGAATCTCTCTCAGCCCTATCTTGGAGATGCTGCCAGGAAGGGAACTTGGAACCTTCTGCTCTTCCCAGAGTGGCTCCATCCCCTGAGGGGAATATCTTACAGTGCTCACATGTGGTCTCCCATTCAAATGCAACCATGTAAACTGCCCAGTCCTGTAAACCACCCAGAGAATTTGCATTTTGGGCAGTATAAAAATATGCTAAATAAATAAATAATAAAATAAATAGACCAAGGCAGACCTTGCTTAGCTAAGTGGACAGGTCATGCTTGCTACCACAAGACCAGCTCTCCTCCTGCTAACCTCGCTTAACGGAGGAGGGGATTTAAGAGGGTTGGCTCCTGGGAGCTGCTTGGCTCCGTTGCAGCACCTGACCAGCCGAAACAGGGCTGGGCTCCCTTAGCCCGGTTTCAGCTGGTCATGAGAATAGCCTCAAGGTGTCATTTCATACTAGTGACACCATACCCACAAACTCTGGACAAACTCCCGCAGTAGTTTCATATAGATTTTGAATCACATTGGAGACAAAATGGATACGCCATCGGGCCAAACAGAAGTCTCCCATTACCACCTTCTAAGAACTCCAGGAATTCCTGCAGCCACCCTAAGACTGTGCCTCTCACCCTAATCTCTTATAGGCAGCTCAGAAGGATACCATGGTTATTGAACCACTGAGAGGTTCAACAGAACTAACAGGGATGCACTTTCTCATCCAGCTCTCAGTGTAGCTCATCCAGCAGGGCAACCAGAGCTTCTACTCCATTCCAAAACCAGGCAAAAGGCCAAGTTGAAAAGGATCCAGATAACTGGTGTCTAAGAATATCTGGCACTACACACTCTAGAACCTTCCTCCCAAATGGTAGGTCTGTGTGTGTTCAGAAAAGTCAGATGTGGATCTGACCCAATTCGACTTTGACAATGTCAGATTTGGAATCTATGGCCTCTGGCAATGCTAGATATCAGATCAGAGTCAGAATTTGAATCTGAATTCTGACTAAAATTTCAGTTTCCCCCCAGTAGTAGTCAATGGGGAAATGGGGGGGGGGGAATCACTAAAATTCAGGGGATGGCCCTGGGGACTATATATTGGGCATACATGAGGGACTGGATGACAGAAGACAGTGTATGAAATTTGAAGCAGATTGGGCAACCCTATGATAGTTTTTGCTAATTTAATTTTTTTAAAAAAACAAGTCTAAGAATTGCCAGAACTGGCTTGTTTCAAAACAAAGAAATAAAAAAAATATACTGGAAACTAGGCCCCCCTCTTGGACCCTCATTCCATTCCCATTTGGAGTATTCTGAAATTTGCCTTCATAAAAATGGGTAACAGCACCCCTTATTATGCCAGCTCTTATATTTCTGACATGGTTCAGGGTAGGGCTCTGAAATTGGGCACAGAAATAGCCCTTGATGGCAGGAATCTGGGGATCTTTCCCCAAGGAAATCAGCCAAACCATTAAAAGCTTTTTTGAAATCATTTGGGAAACTGTCTAAGAAAAATATGCCCAAACTGTGCAGCATATGGAGCACCATCCCACTTTTCAGTGCAACCTGCAACATTTTAGGAATGTCTGGCTGGCTATGGAGTGCTGGAACTGTACTGATCAAAGCACCGTGTGTTGGAGAACACTCAGAGTTGGCCAGCGGAGCCCAGGAGGCAGTGAGTGGGGGTGGTGATATGTAGTGGTGGTGGTGGTTGGTTGGAGCCTGCTTGGCTTCAGGCAGACTAAGAAGCACTTTGGTTTAGCAATGTGCTGCAGGTGGGCACTATGGCACTCTGTGTTGGAGCACATTCAGAGTTGGTCAGCAGAGCCCAGGCAGGCGGAGAGTGGTGTTGTTGTTGTTGTTGGACTTCAATCAAGGAAAACATAGGCTCTGACATGGCACTGGCATATGAGGAGGACCATGGAATGCACACAGACTGCAAAGGTGGGCGAGAAGAACTTAAGAGCATAACACAAGTTGTCAAGGTGGGTCAGCGAATGGGCAGGGTTCTACTGGGAAAGAACGGTTTGGGCCTGGGATACCTGAGGGACCGCCTGCTCCCAAGGGTTGCTGCCCGCTTGAAGAGGTAATCAGAAGGGGCTCTGCTCTGGGTGCCGACAACGAGGGAGGCTTGGTTGTCATGCATGCAGGACAGGGCCTTCTCTGTTGCTGCCCCCAGACTCTGGAATGCTCTTCCAGTGGCTATCCGCTCCTTGGTCTCCATCACAGATTTTATAAAGCATGTTAAATCTTGGCTTTTTACCCAGGCTTTTATATGATGGTCTCTGCTGCTGCTTCTTTGCATTTTTGTACTGTTTTTATGCTTGTGTTTTAAATTTTTAATCAATGTGTTTTATATTTTTAGCTTAATATTTTAATTGTGTCATTCTTATAATCATGAAGAAAGAAAGAAAGAAAGAAAGAAAGAAAGAAAGAAAGAAAGAAAGAAAGAAAGAAAGAAAGAAGCAACATACTAAATTAAAGCACTACCACCAACTGCAATCCTTCACACACAACTGCTCACAAGGAGTCAGAAGCTAACAAAGGACACAGATATCTGTTGCACAAGGATAATAAAGAGATCTATGTCAGAGTTCTATGTCCCTCCGCACAGCACAATGATTGGAGGAGAAACATGAGGCCATTTGATGAAATGGTCCTTCGTTGGCCATTGCCCTCTGCCACTCAAGAGTCCTCTGCCTCCAAAACCACTCTCATCAGACCTCTCTCTTGAGATTCAAAAAAATCACAAGCTAAAAGCAATGAATTTTCTGAACTTTTGCTTTTGTCTCAAGCTCCTCACCCCTAAAAAAAGAAAAAGAAAACTATAATAAAAAACATGATTTTCACCACTATTAGACCCTGGGTGACAGTCCCACCAAAACACATTGCAGGTGCCGGCATTAATTCAGACTTTACCAATCCGATTTTTGGAAAATAAAGTCAGATTCAGATTTTATCGAATTTTGCACAGGCCTACCAAATGACATTAGAGAAGAGTGAAATCAGTGGCATCCACATATAGTTTCTTCAGCAGTAGCAACCCAATGTTAGCTACTGTACTGGAGGTTCAGGGTTCAAACTCTGGGCCAGCATTGCAACCCCACCAATGTAACTCCACCCTGTGAGAGATGTCAGTTACTATGGGGAGGAGCGTTCTTCCAATAACAACTTCTACTCCCCAGACATAACTGATCCAGGTGTCACTGGTGCTGACCTGGTACTGCAACTTCTGTTCTGGAGCCACAGGAGGTTTCAGAGAAACCTTCCTGCTCCTCGAAGGGATTGCTTGAGCTTTAAATATAGAGTACAGTAATCACCTGTGGAAAGGGGTTGACATAGATCATAATGCACTCATTCAACTCCTTCCCCCTTCCTTCAGCCAGCACAAATAGAGTCTAGTTAACTAGAACAAGCCCAGCCCTTGGCCATCTGCAGTTTCCATATAGAGCCCCCTCCCTCCACAAGGCCTTATGCTCAGAGTAAGTCCCCATAGGAGTGTTAGATGATACATGCGTGACACATGAATAGTTTGCTGACCTTTCTTCCTCCTTAAACTAAAAGACTGCATTGGAGGCTGCATTTGGGACCCCATATATTGTCTCGCATGTGTGGAAATATAGCTGGGGCAGGAACAGAAAGCAAGGTGCAGCTCTGATGCTGCTTTTCAGGGTGGAGGGGGGCGGGAGGCAAGAGATTATAGCACTTAGCACTTACATTTATATACCGCTCTATAGCTGGAAGCTCTCTAAGCGGTTTACAAAGATTTAGCATATTGCCCCCCAACATTCTGGGTACTCATTTTACCGACCTCGGAAGGATGGAAGGCTGAGTCAACCTTGAGCCCCTTGGTCAGGATCGAACTTGCAACCTTCTGGTTACAGGGCGGCAGTTTTACCACTGCGCCACCAGGGGCCCATATGCACACATGTCTCCCACAGATCTGTCCAGTTTGCACCCTGCTAAGCAAATATTGTTACACTGCCTTGGTTGCCCTACTTCTCAGAGAGGTGAGACGTTCCAAACATTTGCAGCACTTCTTGGATCCTGGCTTCTCTTGAAGGAGAGATCACTGGATACTTGTAGTGCATTTGTAGTATTTACACAAATATACATGTTGAGCATTAGGAAAAAGTATAACATTCCTAAAGGTCAGCAGCAGATTTCATCAGTTCCCCAGAGGGCTGCACCAAAGGTGCCTCAGCCTTCTGACGGGCTGCCACATTCCAGCCTCTAAAATCTCATCCCCAGCTCTGGGTCCCACAGCAACTTGCTTGTTCTCTTTTACACAGTCCTAACACACACACACCTTGCAGGGGAGGGGAAAGTGGATATGGTAATGCCTAGGGTTGCCATATTCTGGCTTTCCAAATCCGGGTGCCTAATTTGCATATTATGTAAATTGGCTTGAAAACCATTTTTGAGCAGAATAGTGACTGAACGTTTTGCTCTATAACTCCGCTTCTACAAGAGCTAGAGCTTAGCATTTTCTAAAAATGAAATCTGAAATCTGGGTGGGCTAGGCAATCTGGGTGAGATGCTTAAAATTTGGGTGAAACCCAGAATTCCGGGGGGGGGGGGGGATGGCAACTCTAGTGATGCCACTTTTAGTCCTTCCCCACAGGAGGGACGTGTGAGTCTTACAAGTTTTCTAATGAAGTCTCCCTCCCAGGAGTGATGCAGAGTCCTTAACAAAGTTGTCAGGAAACTATTTAAGAAACCTTCAGCTGGACCTCTGACCCATCAGCTAGTGATTTGTTTTACAAATGAATTTGCAAACCAGATTTAACAATCCCAAACTCCCAGTAATATAGATAAGATTGAGCTGCAATTCTCTACATTAAAATTCTAAAATTTTATTCTCTGACTCAACATCACTCTTCTTAATGAAGTATACATTTCTCTTTTTGTTCTAAATACACAATTCCTGTCATTGCCTTCAGCATTACAGCCTTGTTGAGGCTAAAAATATTAGAGTGGAAGCAGCACATCATTTATCACAAAAGTCAAGCAAGTTGTACAACTCATTTTACAAATACCAATGTGAACACACTGATGGTAGCTGGCAGAGCAAAGGGAAGATGTCGGCATGTTGCACTGCTAGTAGAGTTGCTGGGCTAATGGAACTAGAATCAGAATATATATTGTTAATATTATTGGGTAAGGATATTACAGAAATACACAAATAGTTTCAGAAGTTAAAAAGAGAGGGAGCTTGGCATATTTTTGGTATGTGAAAGAAACAAACACCATCTGGAGAAAGGATATGGTAAGGGAGCATCCCTGGTAAAAAAAAAAAAAAAGCTGAGAGGTAGGGAAATTCAGCATGGCTGTTCCAGATGGCAGTGTATAACCAGGCTAAGGAAAATGGAATGTTGGGAATTCCCTTCCAGTTACATCTAATTCGATGCCAATTAGAGAACAGTCCCTTTCCTCTTTCTGTATGAATTCTGAATTAACTGAATTTGCTTGATGCTATGTTTATTGCCATTTGCCTATGCATTCATCTGTACCATTTCCTCCTTTTTCTTTTTCGCACTTCCCAAATCCACTCCCATATGATGGAGTCATATGGTAAATTTCTGTCAAGCTTTCTCAGAAAGAAAAACAAAGTTACAATGAACAAATAAGGCATCTCTATATGTTGACTCTCCCCCTTTTTGTAAAAAGAAGAAAACTCATTTGGTGTGCACATTTTCTCTAATCCCCCCCCCCCGCCCTTAAAGTTTGACTTGGGTCTCCCAAGGATTGCTGGGCTGTTTAGCAATGCTTCATCTCTTAGGGACATTAGAAGCATGCAACAAATTTGCCATCCTTAGCTCTCTCCCATTGCCTGCCCCCAGGCTCAGGACATGTGTAACCCCCTATCCACGCCATCTGTCCTTGTTTGGTTTTAATTTATATTTAGGGAAGAACCCTGCCTAAAGGGGCAAAGAGGCACCTTTTAAAGTGGTGGCTGGCTGTTCAGCATAGCTGTTCAGTTTAGAACAGCAGCACTACTGGTGACTGTGGCTGGTGCCGTGTGTGTGTGTGATTGTGAGCAATTCGGGAAACAAGAAATCATTTCCTTTTGCTATATAAACCACTTTGGGAACTTTTGTTGAAAGGCAGTACAAAAATATGTTTAACAGCAGCAACAATAATCCTTGATAATAGGAACATAGGAACATAGGACATTGCCATATACTGAGTCAGACCATTGGTCTATCTAGCTCAGCATTGTCTTCACAGACTGGCAGCGGCTTCTCCAAGGTTGCAGGCAGGAATCTCTCTCAGCCCTATCTTGGAGAAGCCAGGGAGGGAACTTGAAACCTTCTGCTCTTCCCAGAGCGGCTTCATCCCCTAAAGGGAATATCTTGCAGTGCTCACACATCAAGTCTCCCATTCATATGCAATCAGGGCAGACTCTGCTTAACTATGCTTGCTACCACTAGACCAGCTCTCCTCTCCTCTAATAATAATGATAATGAATAACACTAGGGAATAACACTCATGAGGTTGAGCTAGTTCACCCTTGAGCTGGACCAGGCCCAGTTTGACTCGAAGTCAAGCCAAATCCCTGGTCCAGCTCAGAGTTCTACAGTTTTTAAAAATATTTTTAAAAGAAAAACTTACTGCTGGGTACGTTGGCTTCTGGTGGGGTGTTGCCGTGCCCGTGGGGGGGGGTGTCCTCCGGTGGTTCCCCCTCCCCCTGCCAGCCTCTGCTGGGAGTGTGCCTTGGCCATTTTGTATAGCGGAGCGAGTGCTCTGCTAACCCCATTTTGGCAGTTGTGAGTCATCATGGTGCAGCTTCGCATTGTGGTGACTCATGAGGAGACCACCCGACTGAGAGGCTCCAAAAACCCTCCCAGCCTCAGGGGTCTCCTCAGAATGCCCCACGTACCCACGAGGGGCATTCTGGGACTTCCAGGGGCTGATCCTGATCCTCATTGGGGCTGATCCTGATCCCCTGATCCTCATTGCCCTCTATGCGTAGAGCCTCCTTGCTTTTGTAGTGGTACTAATGGTATGTAAAGACAGCCCAATCTTTGACGCTCTTTTACCAAACAATTGTCTGGTGGTCAGGAGTGGCCAGCTCCATAATAGTTACACCTGTTAGCAGCAAGGATTTCATATGCAATAAGCACTTATACTCTGGCCTAATTTTGCACATACTTTCATAGACATATCCTCTATAATAATCACCTTGAGCGTGATCCCGTGTCCTTTTCCGGCCCGTGTCTTTCTCGGCCGTTCTGGGCATGTGCGGAGCGCATGCCCAGAACGGCCGAGAAAGATACGGCCGCCCAGACACAGGCGGCCATGTTGAGCGACAGCAGGCGGCAGCGGGGGAACCGGGAGGGCTGAGGCGGCAGCGGGGGAACCGGGAGGGCTGAGGCGGCAGCGGGGGAACCGGGAGGGCTGAGGCGGCAGCGGGGGAACCGGGAGGGCTGAGGCGGCAGCGGGGGATCCGGGAGGGCTGAGGCGGCAGCGGGGGGAAAAAATGGCGGGGAGAAAAGAAAAGAGTAAAAAGACGGGCCTGCGGGGGGACCGGGAGAGCAGAGACGGCAATGGCGGAGTTAAAAACTGAAGCGGCGGGGAGATTAGAGCAGGGAGAAGAGACCAGCCTGACCAGTGGCGGAAACATAATGGCAACAAAAAAGAGAGAGAGAGAGGCGGGGACCGGGAAGGGCAGAGGCGACAGAAGTGAAACCAGCCTGATTGAGGAGCAGCGGAGAAGCCGTGGAGTCCAGGGGAAGGCAGAGACGGCAGCGGTGGAACCAGCCCTGCCGCAAAAGCAAACATTCACAAGCAGAAACCGGTGAGGGCAGAGCCGGCCGCGGCGGGACCAGCCCTGCCGCTAAAACAAATAAGAAGCGTGGACCGGGGAGAGGCGGGGATTGACAGTGACACCGGGTCCGGGCCGGTCTCTTTTCACCGCTCCCATGTACGCTCTCTCTCTCACACACAAAAAGTTTACATTAAGCACTACACCCCCCGCCCACCAAAACACCCGAAAGACAATACACACAATTGAAAAAGTTTGCAATAAGCACTATACCCCCAGCCCGAAAGACAAAAGAGGGAAAGAAAAAGAAGGAGAGAGAGAGAGAGAAAAAAGGAGGGCAAGAGAAAGGGAGAAGGAATAAAGGACACCAAAAAGAAAGAAAAAAGGTACTAGTGCCCGTTATTTTAATGGGCTTAAAAATACTAGTTATATACAAAAACCAAAAGAGAGATGCAACATTTAAATACAGAACCTCTGTTCCTTACTACCTGGGACCAAAAACAGAATCTGTGGAGATCATATCCAGCCCATAGACTGCCTGTTGGCCATAAATCTTAATGGACTAGAATAGTCAAGGAGTTCCAAAATTGTGAGCTTCCCTTTCAGAACCAGTAATTCTCCAAAAACAGAAGCGTAGGGGAAATTTAGTTTGTTACAAGCTAATCAAGTGGGAAAGTGGCTGTTTGGGTGGATACAGATAACCACTTTACAAATGCTGCTTTACTGCAGTGGGTATGCGATTCTATCATCTCTGCCAAGAATCGAGGAAATCCCCCCCCCGCCCCCATATATGACACAGACATCCATGGAAGAAGTAAAATTATTTTTCCTGTAGTGAAGGAAGTCAGGTTCCAGATAAACTGATCACCTTTCACTGGTAGGATCCCTATGAGTTTAAAAATTGCATGACAAGTACAAGCTCAACAGACTTTGTTTCCCTCCATCATTGCATTTTCTTGTTGGGAGGAATGAATCTATTAAATTTCTACTTGCCATGCAGCTGTCCCAAGCCTTTCATTTTGCAGTTGAGCCCTGGCTATGCGGTGCCCCTTTAATAATATATTCTGTTTGCCAAATTTGATTTGGGACAGTTATTCCTGGATACCCATTACAAAAAGATGCACAAGACTAGATGGTGCAAAGACAGACTGTAGAATAATTAAGCCTTCATTTGTAAATATGTTTACATATGAGTAAGTTCTGTGATTAAATAAGATTTGGCTGTAGCTGTAATTTTTCTGAAATTACATTCTTATTGCAATGCTGGAACAGAATGGTCACTCTTCCTTCTGGCAAGGCTCCTGTCTTTAAAAACTTTGTGACAAGCAGAAGTTTAACTGATGAAGCTTTTCTTGGCACACACATGCATTGAGGGGGAAAGCTTCTGTTGCTGGATATCTTCCTGTCATGCACTTGTTAAAGGTACAGACATTATGCCAGATGAAAAACGTGGCAACCCCCTCAACTTTCTGCAGCCTCACTGGGAGGACTGCTGTGTCTAAAGTGTAGCTTCATTTTCTCCTTACAAAGCAGTGTATATCTGTGGTGATGCTAGTCCAAGAGTCTTTGCCTTGTTTATTATTATATTTTTTTTATCCTACCATCCTTCCAAGGAATTCAAGGTGGGGCACATGGTTCATATTTTATCATCACAACAGCACTGTAAAGTAGGTTAAGCTGAGAAAGTGACTGGCCCACGGTCACACATGAAAGGTGATTTTCATGGCAAGGAATGAGGATATGAACCCAGGTCTCCCTAACACTCTAACCACTACACCACTCTGCTTTTAGAGGGCCTTCTCTGTCATGGTTCCCCACTTGTGAAATACTCTCCCCAGAGACACTTGCATGGATTCAACCTTCAGGTACCTGGTCAAGGCAATTTATTCTCCAGATATTTTAATGATGGGTGTTATGAAGCTGCTATTGCTGTTTTACTCATAAGGATATTCTTATCAATTTGATGTTCTTGGTATTTGTTGATTTTGTTTGTTAGCTATAATGAATATTTTAAACAAATATCTCACATAAATTAAAATAATATGGACGATTAATCTGGAATAAAAACACTGGGAATGCAGACATTCAAGACTGACGAAAATAGTTTAGGATGTAATCTAAGCCATATTATCTAAGAGTGAGTTATGTTGAACATAGTGTGACTTACTTCTGATTAAGCATTCAAATGTTGCACTGCACAGTACCCTTTCAACTTGCTTCGATGACATACATGGGATATTTGACGACTTCTAGGAAATTAAGTTCTTTCCAGGACAAGCAATCATAAGAAATCAATTACGCTACGGCGGACACAGAGCACGTGACGTGATTATTCGTAAGTCCCACCACGGACTTGAATGGGGTTTACTCTCACATAAGTGCAATAGGGCTTTGAGAGGAAGTTACTCCGCTCCAGCGTAGTACAATCTCACCATTAATCTCATGTCGTCACCAAGAGCAAGGAAAGTATTGCACAAGTATCCTAACTGCTCAGACAAAATTTGGTCAGAGTTTGGGAGTAGGGGAAGAAGGAGAAAGAATAGCGCACCACTTTCCAATTCTATAGGAAGGGCTGGTGCATTTTGAGTTGTGTAGAAGTATATATACCACTGCCCTTATAGAGTAGTAAGCGGTGGTGGTGGAGAGAAACTAGGCAGGCGGTGTTGCGGGCCCTTTAAGAGCCGGGCAGGGCTTGCTTGTTGGGGTGGGAACAGCAAGAAGCCGCCGCGGGGATGCAAAGGGAGAAAAAAGCGAGACCTTAGGAGCTGCTCCCTTCCTCCGGGGATTCCAGAACGCTGACCCGCAAGGCGGCGGGGGAGGGAGGAATAGTCTGGGGCCGCGCGCGCGCGCGGGAAGGGGCGGGAACTGAAGCAGCAGCAATAGCAACAAACAGCGTCCGGGGCCGGGCGCGTGCTCAGCGGCGGCCCCCGAGAGGGAGTGGGGCATTGGGGTAGGAGGTCAGAGAGAGGAACATCCCCCCGCCCAGCCCCCGATGAGGCAGTGCGGCGGCGGCGGCGGCTGCTTGCCGTGTCCCCGAGCTCGGCCTGTGCATTTCTCTTCTTGAGGAAGAGACGTTTCCTCTTTCCCCCTTCCTGCTTTTGCTGCCGCCGCCACAGGGGGAACAGCCTAGGAGAAGGTCGGAGCAGGGACGAAAGACCCGCCCCCTCCCGGGTCGCGCTTGCCTGCGTGTCTGTCCGTTTTCTCCTGCCAAGCCCCCCATATAGCTGGGCTGGTTCTTGGCGGGGGGGTGAGTGAGTGCGTGAGTGGCCCTTTGCCTTTCCCCCTTCCCTTCTCGGTGTATTGGCGACAGCCTTCCATAGTCTGCCTTAATCCTCCCTCTCTTCCCTCCCTCCATTCTCCTCCTTGGCAAACTTGTATATGACCTTTGTTACCGTTTTGCTTGCCTCCAAGACGAGGGCTGGCTGGTTTCATCTCTCAGGCCCGTTCCCCTCCCTTGATAAGCAGCTCTGGCCCTGGCTCTTCTGCCCCCTGCTCACGGTTAAACACAAACACCTGTTGCTGCGGAGGGAGGGTCGTCCTCCTCCTCTCCCCACCGTGGGCTTTGGGTTTTGTTTTAGAGTTTGGCCGCTTTGTTGTTGGAAGGATTGTCCTGTCGCTGGCAAGACTGCTCACCTCTTTTATTTGGATTCCCTATTTAAAAAGGGGGAAAGCCCTCCTCTAAACTTGTTTTCATTTGGATAAGATGAAAGTGACAGTTTGTTTTGGCAAGACGGGGATTGTAGTTCCCTGTAAAGATGGACAGATCCGGGTCAGAGACTTAACCCATCAGGCTCTCCAGAGATACCTGAGAACCAAAGAAAAGGTAAGGAATGGCTTCACCGGTAACATTGTGAGCACTGCCTGAGTCACCTGGTAGCATAGTTCCTTGGTGCAGGGGGATTGGGCCATACTGCGACCATACAGGAACATACTTTTGCCTGTGTAAATATTTTGGAGATAAAGCATCTTGTGAGCAGCTGAATAGCATTTTTATGTAGTTGAAGAGTGGTAGATAGCTGTCAAAAGTGCCATTACAAAGTAAGCTGAGGGATGGGATTGTGATGTTCATTGTCAATTTTGTCCTCAAAGTGTTTGCTTGTAAACATATTCTAAGTTACCTAAGGAAAGAAATGTAGTGTCTATGTGTGGCTGATGTTTTTTTTGTGTGCGTGTGTTTTAAGATCTGGTCTGTGTTGCAAACAGCAACATCAAACTTGGAGTGAGTGGGCTGATGTGATCCAGATGTATTGTGAAGTGTTACTCAATCAGTTTTAGCTATTGGATGAAACAGACTAGAGACTGGAATAACATTCTGAGCAGTGCTGCCAAATACTTTGGTATGAATTGCTAAAGTTGGCAAGTTTAAATGTTTGGCTTTATTTCGTTTACCACTTTAAGTGCCTTGTTTTTAATTTAAGTTCTGAAGTGCCACAGACTTCAGACCAGTGAACGGAATTATTTTTCATTTTCATTTTGAAATTCAAGATCAGAGGTGATCAGAGTCTCCTGTAGAGCTATATACTTATATGGATGAAAGACATAATACAAAATCGCTTAACTCCTATCATTGTACCATAGTAACATCCCAATGACTGGAGCATCCATTACTTCTGCCAAGGAGATGGCACAAAAATCTGTCTCCTTGTGATGAGTGATCTCAAAAGAACTGCCCTGCTGGATCAGGCCAAGGCCCATCTAGTCCAGCATCCTGTTTCATACAGTGGCCCACCAGGTGCTCCTGGGAATCCCACAGACAAGAGCTGAGGGCATGCTCTCTCTCCTGCTGTTGCTCCCCTGCAACTGGCATTTAGAGGCATCCTGAGGCTGGAGGTGGCCTATAGCCCTCAGACTAGTAGCCACTGATAGATCTGTTTTCCATGAATTTATCTAACCCCCTCTTAAAGCTATCCAGGTTGTTAACTGTCACCACATCTTGTGGCAGAGAATTCCATAGGTTGATTATGCTTTGTGTGAAAAAATACTTCCTTTTGTCAGTCCTAAATTTCTTGGCAGTCAGTTTCATAGGATGACTCCTGGTTCTAAGGTCATGCGAGAGAGAGAAATTTTTCTCCCTATCAACTTTCTCCACACCATGCATGATTTTATAGACCTCTATCACAAGGATTCTCAGTGTTGGGTCCCCAGAAGTTATTGGACTTCAACTCCCATAATTCCTAGCCCCAGTGGCCTTTGGTTGGGGATTATGGGAGTTTAAGTAAAAAAAAATCTGGGGACCCACTGTTGAGAATCCCTGCTCTATCATGTCTCCCCTCAGTCACCTTTTTTCTAAACGAAAAAGCCCCAGATACTGTAGCCATGCCTTTTAGGGAAGGTGCTCCAGGCCTCTTATCATCTCAGTTGCTCTCTTCTGCACCTTTCCCAGTTCTACAATGTCCTTAAGGTATGGTGACGAGAACTGTACTCAGTGCTCCAAATATGGCCATAGTTGTGTATAAGGGCATTATGATATTAGCATTTTTATTTTCAACCCCCTTCCTAACGATTCCAGCTATGGAATTGGATTTTTTTCACAGCTGCCGTGCATGAAGTTGACACTTTCAGTGAGCTGTCCTCCATGACACAAAGATCCCTCTCCTGGTCTGTCACCGACAGCTAAGATTTCATCAGTGTATATGTGAAATTGGGGCTTTCCCTAGGCCTCTAACAGTTACCATGTAGAGCTTGGCCATCATACTTTGAGTCTCCAAACTGCAGTGCCATGATTTTCTTTTAGCTCCTGGAGGAGGTGTGAAAAGGAAAGTCAAAATGTGGGGCTTCTAAGGGCAGCTGGGATGCAGTAAGAGGTATGGCCATCATACTTTGAGACTCCACACTCACCCCTGGTAAGGTGCCCTCTTACTGGCTGCCCTTGGAAGCCCTGAGTCCTCACACCTTGACTTTCCTTTTCATATCTCCTCCAGCAGCTAAAAGAAATCATGGCCCAACGGTTTGGAGTCCCAGAGAATGATGGCCATACTTTTAAATGTTATAGATTGGGCAGAGATCATTCACCATTGGTATCTCGCTGGCAACTGTAACACTTCCTCCAGCCCTATGCTGTTTCCTTCTCACTAGTCCTAGAGATTCTTTATGTGGAGGCTACACTTGGGTAGTACTCCTATCACTGGTTCCTACTGTATCTCCTGTGATACTAGCATTGGTTGCATGTCCAGAACACACTTGCTCTAATTGTTGGAACTGCTTGATAGCTTCATGTGGCTCCCAAGCTGCTGTTTGCGAAGCATGCCTGCTATCCATGGCATGTTTTGCACCAACATGGCCACAGTGCTGTGGGTTATTAGGTTTGTTCAGTGATGACCTCTTGTTAGTTTAGTGGCCAGCATTCCTACCTGTTATGTGGGGAATCAGGATTTGGTTTCTCTACTGGGGAGCCTGTCTCACTAGGAAGGGGATACCACTGCTCTATGGTAGAAGAGTGCAGAGCTTATAGAATGCTGTGTGGCATCTCCAGTTAAGGGATGTCTTGTATCATGGCTACTTCTGCTCCAAACAAACAAACAAACAAACAAACAAACAAACAAACAAACAAACAAACAAAACTTCTGCTCAAGACCCTGGAAGGTCATTGTTAAGGGTGTGCACAGGTTTTTACGGTTTAGTTCAAATTCAGTCCGAACCGCTGGTCCGCAAACTGGTTTGGTCAAACCGACCAGCGGTTCAGTCTGTTCAGTTGAACTGGTTTGGGCTATGCTTGTAAAGGGGCCTCGTACCCTTAAAAGGCTTTTAAGGATGACTGGGGGGGGCGGCGAGAGGGAATCTTACGAGCAGCTGCTCCTCTAAACCCTGGTGCTCCCCCAGCAGTGCAGCCTGCATGGCAGTGGTGTGGTTCTGGCCTCTGCACATTCACGGAGGGCATTTGCGTGACCTCCACGCATGCATGGAGGCTGGAACTGTGTTGCCGCCATGCGGGCTGTGCTGCTGTGGGGAGCACCAGGATTTAGAGGATCTGGAGCTGCCGCTGCTGGTGAGGTGCCTGCTCGCCTCCCTTAGAAGCCTTTTAAAGGCAGGATTCCCCTTTGCTTGTAAAGGGGAATCCTCAATGGATTCCCCTTTACAAGCATTGCCCATCAAACTGGGTCAAATCAGTCTGTAATAGACTGGGCTTGGTTTGGTCCAAACTCAGACCGGCAGCCTTTTATTTGAGGCTGGTTTGGTTCGAGGTTGAATCGGGTCTGTTCAAATTGAACCCATTTCAATTAAAACTGGTTCTGCACACCCTTAGTCATTGTCATTCAGAGTATAAATATTCAACTAGACCATTGGTTTCATATGTCTATCTTGTAGTAACAGTAACAATAGCATGAACTTAGGAAATGCAACCTGAAAACAAGCCTATGGGTAGGAAAAGAGTGAACTGGCATTTGAAACATTTAGAGATTCGTGATGTCTGCAGCTTTGTTTCCATACACGCCAAGCTAGCTGATATGCCTTGCTTTCCCCATATGGGATATTTTTAATTTCTGTTTGCCCTCCTCTCTAGCCTCTTTGAGATGTGATCACTGTTTGGGGGATGTTTACTGAGATGCTACGTTTGTATCATACTGAGCTGTGTGAAATATAGTAGCGAATGTAGGAGGGGAAAGTGGTTGAGCATATTCCATTGTGGCATTGGGTGGCAAACCTTGTGATGTAGTCCTTTGAGCCTTGGCTCTGAATGAATGTAATAAAACATGTATAAAAACAAACTGATAATGTAAATCAGGTACTCAGTAAATGTTTTAGTTTTTATTGCTCTGTAAAAACTATAAAACCTAGGTACCTGTATGTCATATGATTGATTTAGAAGTGCTGATTATAGGCACATTTTCTTACTTGGTAATGCTGCTTTACAACCTGAGAGTTGTTTGATGCACAAAATACCCTTTTAATGGAGACAGTGCAGAAATAGCCCTAGGAAACATTCTTTTTCTCTTGACATGGAAGTATCTTGCATTGTATATTAATTAATATGCATTAAAATTGTACACAAGACTATGCATTATTTGCATTGCAGTATAATAATAGTGTCTACATTTCTTCAAACAGCTTCTAGTTTTGGGGTGGGCAACTTTAGGTCTCCAGCTGTTGTTGAACTGCAGCTCCCGTTATCCCCAGCCACAATAAATTGTAGTTCAGCTGTAGCTGGAGATCCAAGGTTGCCTATGCTTGCTTTAAATGTTCTGAACTTTAATGTTTTTCTTTATATTTATACCCACTATTCCTCTGAGGAGCCTAGATCAGTGTATATGGTTATGTTTATCCTTACAACAACTCTCTGAAGTAGGTGAGGGTGAGAGATAAGTGAATGGCCCGAAGTCATCCAGTGAGCTTCACGGCTGAATGGGGATTTGAACTTTGGTCTCCCTGATACTAGTCCAACACTCTAGCCCAGTGATTCTCAAACTTGGGTCCTCAGGTGTTATTGGACTTCAACTCCCATAATCCCCAACCAAAGGCCACTGAAGCTGGGGATTATGGGAGTTGAAGTCCAATAACACCTGAGGACCCAAGTTTGAGAATTCCTGCTCTAGCCACTGCTCTGCACATTGTTCCTACTTCTCTTGCAGTTCTAGTGCTTATGAGCTGTCTAAACCTATGAAAGAAATATTAGGGGACTGATGAAATGTGTATGTTGTTGCTCTGTAATATAATGCAAGAAATTGTTTCTTACTGAGTTGTTATAGAGTTTTAGGCCTTGCCCAATTTGGTATACTTACTAATTTCCAGTTAGTAAAATCTACTTCATAGGAATCTGGAATGAAGTCTGAGTAATGTGTATGTGTGTGGGAAGTTTGCTTTGGATAATTAAACTTAACTCTTAAGCAGCATGGGAAGAAATTCCATTTCCATTTCCATGGGAAAAAATATGAAGATTCAGCTTCTTCTGTCTTTGAACATTTTGAGTTATTGGTGTATATAGTATCGAAAGTGCCTCTGTATTTATCTAGGCCGATACTGACATTGTTTGCTTTACACAGAAATTAGCAATCAAACCTTTGTTTCATAAGGAAACAAGAAGTTAAGGAATCCAAAACAAACATTCCAAAGACTTGGAGAAAAAAAAGAGGGGTCAAACTTTTAGAGTTTGTACTTCATTCAGTGTCATACATATGGTTCTCGCTCCCCTGATCGCCACACACATACATATTTTGGGTTAACACTGTTGTACATGGACAAAATTTTTAAAACAGATAAGTCAATATTTAAAAGAAGCACCTCCTTTTAAAAGGAGGCATGAGTCAGTCAGGACCTGTGAGCTCAGGTGGAGGCAATGGCCAGGGATTCCTTTGCACAGCTTTGGCTAGTGTGTCAGCTGCATCCCTTTCTCAAGAAGGCAGATCTGGCCACAGTTACCCACGCCCTAGTCACATAGTGGCTGAATTACTGTAACGTGCTCTACTTGGAGCTGCCCCTGAAGAATATTCGGAAACGGCAGCTAGTGCAAAATGTAGCAGTTAGGATTGTATCTGGAGCTGCTCGTTGGGATCATACTACACACATTCTGAAAGAGCTGCACTGGCTACCAGTTTGTTTCTAGGTCTAATTGAAAGTTCTGGTTTTGATCTTTAGAGCCCTTAATGGTTTGGGTCCTGGATATGTGAAGGACCGCCTGCTCTCAAGGGTTTCTGCCTGCTTGACAAGATCATCCGAGGGGGCTCTGCTCCGTGTGCTGACAGTGAGAGAGGCTTGGTTGTCGAGCACGTGGGACAGGGCCTTCTCGATTATTGCCCCCAGGCTTTGGAATGCTCTCATGGCTGGCACCTGCTCCTCAGTCTCTGTGACAGTTTTTAGGAAAAAAGTAAAGATGTGGCTCTTCACCCAGGCTTTTGAATGAAAGTATTGTTTTTACTGCTGCTGCTTTGTGTTTTATGTATTTTTAATGGGTTATTAGATTTTTAAAAAGAGATTATTTTAAATTTATATGAACTGTACTTTTGTATTTTAATCATGCATTGTTTTAATTATGTTGTAAACCACTTTGGGATTATTTTAATGAAAAGCAGTATATAAATTGAACAATAAATAAATGAAATAAATCTAAACCAGGGTGGTTATTTGTATAGTGCCATCTATGTCCATGGAACTTTGAAAGGAAGAGACGACCAGACCTTTGCCTGAAGGGCATTGTGGTCTAAAAAATAAACACAAGGAAAGCTGCTGAGGAAAGGGAGGGGAATGGGTTCCTGACTGGTGGTCAGATCTGATCCTCAAAGCAGTTTTACCTGGTCTCTGGTAGCTCTGCCAAATTTAAATCAAGGTGCAGTGATAAAATTCATAGAATGTAAGCAATCAAATCAGCAGCATTAAATAGTCCTGGAGAATACAGAAGTGGCCATCATTTCCCTGAACAAATGGTTATTACAGGTGACTTTTAACAGATACAGGTGAAACTCGAAAAATTAGAACATCGTGCAAAAGTTCATTAATTTCAGTAATGCAAATTAAAAGGTGAAACTGATATATGAGATAGACGCATTACATGCAAAGCGAGATAAGTCAAGCCTTAATTTGTTATAATTGTGATGATCATGGCGTACAGCTCATGAGAACCCCAAATCCACAATCCCAGAAAATTAGAATATTGTGAAAAGGTTCAACAGTCTAGGCTCCAGGTGTCCCACTCCAATCAGCTAATCAATCCATAACACCTGCAAAGGGTTCCTGAGCCTTTAAATGGTCTCTCAGTCTGGTTCATTAGGAATCACAATCATGGGAAAGACTGCTGACTTGACAGTTGTGCAGAAAACCATCATTGACACCCTCCATAAGGAGGGAAAGCCTCAAAAGGTAATTGCAAAAGAAGTTGTATGTTCCCAAAGTGCTGTATCAAAGCACATTAATAGAAAGTTATGTGGAAGGGAAAAGTGTGGAAGAAAAAGGTGCACAAGCAGCAGGGATGACCACAGCCTGGAGAGGATTGTCAGGAAAAGGCCATTCAAAAGTGTTGGGGACTTTCACAAGGAGTGGACTGAGGCTGGAGTTAGTGCATCAAGAGCCACCACACACAGACGGATCCTGGACATGGGTTTCAAATGTCGTATTCCTCTTGTCAAGCCGCTCCTGAACAACAAACAACGTCAGAAGCGTCTTACCTGGGCTCAAGAAAAAAAGAATTGGTCTGTTGCTCAGTGGTCCAAAGTCCTCTTTTCTGATGAGAACAACTTTTGCATCTCATTTGGAAACCAAGGACCCAGAGTCTGGAGGAAGAATGGAGAGGCACACAATGCAAGATGCTTGAAGTCCAGTGTGAAGTTTCCACAGTCTGTGTTGATTTGGGGAGCCATGTCATCTGCTGGTGTTGGTCCACTGTGCTTCATTAAGTCCAGGGTCAACTCAGCCGTCTATCAGGAGATTTTAGAGCACTTCATGCTTCCTTCCGCAGACGAGCTGTGTGGGGATGCTGACTTCATTTTCCAGCAGGACTTGGCACCTGCCCACACTGCCAAAAGTACCAAAACCTGGTTCAATGACCATGGGATTACTGTGCTTGATTGGCCAGCAAACTCGCCTGACCTGAACCCCATAGAGAATCTATGGGGCATTGCCAAGAGAAGGTTGAGAGACATGAGACCAAACAATGCAGAAGAGCTGAAGGCCGCTATTGAAGCATCCTGGTCTTCCATAACACCTCAGCAGTGCCACAGGCTGATAGCATCCATGCCACGCCGCATTGAGGCAGTAATTGCTGCAAAAGGGGCCCAAACCAAATACTTGAATACATATGCATGCTTATACTTTTCAGAGGTCCGATATTGTTCTATTTACAATCCTTGTTTTATTGGTTTCATGTAATATTCTAATTTTCTGGGATTGTGGATTTGGGGTTCTCATGAGCTGTACGCCATGATCATCACAATTATAACAAATTAAGGCTTGACGTATCTCGCTTTGCATGTAATGTGTCTATCTCATATATCAGTTTCACCTTTTAATTTGCATTACTGAAATTAATGGACTTTTGCACGATATTCTAATTTTTCGAGTTTCACCTGTACAATCAACACTTGTAACTGGGGAAAGTTTTTCCTGCTCTGGCATTTTACCAACTCTAAGGCCTTTGATTGGCTTTAGGCTAATTACTGAATGGTATAGGATTCTCATAGCCAGCTTCACTACAGTTCTCATTTAATAGTTTGTACTTCTGAACATCTGAATGTTTCTGCTCTTCCATTGCTTACATCTTCAACTGATCATAGATGGGGAAAAGGTAGTTGGAAGTTTCCCTTAGTAGGCAGAAGGCCATTCCTCTTAGTAGAGGATCAGTAAGCACAGTATGTAGATAATCAGTGACCAAGTTGCAACTTTTTTTTTGTCCTAGTAAGCACACTTTACCTTTTAGCATCTCTCGACCAAGGAAAAAGGAATTTGGTTTACACTTTTGTGAGTTTTTAAACAAACACACAACTGAAATTGGTGCCTTCACAGTTTAATCTCTCATTGTGCTTTGGACAGCATTCTGTTTGAGAACCCTTGGATGCTTTACTGTGGCCTTTAATAGGCCCATTGCAGTTCAGAGAAAATAGTTTATCAAGGGCTCTTTCACAACTTAATAAAACATTTTGAAGAGGCTATACCAACCAACCTCACCATAATTCTTCTACTGTAAAATCCTTGATAAGGGATTTTATCTGAAATAGGACTGAGTGTGTTGGCAACTTTGGATTTCCGACACTGGAAATCCCAGCCCCTCCCCCCTCCACTAGGAGGCATTGGAAAGTGGGGCAAGTGCTGGGACAGAGAGCTGGTCTTGTGGTAGCAAGCATGACTTGTCCCCATAGCTAAGCAGGGTCTGCCCTGATTGCATATGAATGGGAGACTAGAAGTGTGAGCACTGTAAGATCTTCTCCTTAGGGGATGGAGCCACTCTGGGAAGAGCAGAAGGTTCCAAGTTCCCTTCCTGGCAGCATCTCCAAGATAGGGCTGAGAGAGATTCCTGCCTGCAACTTTGGAGAAGCTGCTGCCAGTCTGTGAAGACAATACTAAGAAGATAGACCAATGGTCTGACTCAGTATATGGCAGCTTCCTATGTTCCTATGCCCCAGGTAGTGCGATGGCCCTGTAACTGCCCACCCAGCATTGGCATGGGGGCAGCTGGGCAGTGCAGCAATTCTCAGGAGCTTGCAAGGAGTGAGGCAGAGGGAAGTCTGCCTGGGAAGTCTGCGCAGCTGTTGGGATGACACATGGGTGCACGGGGATGGTAGTTCTGCTGAGAGCTGCTTCAAAGTGGTTAAAGGCTGCTGCTACCACCATCACCAGTGCACTACCTGGGGCACTTGCTCCATGCCTCCTGGTGGTGGGGTCTGGGATTTCCTGTGTTCGAATTCCAAAATTACTGACGTCTACAGTCCTAATCTGAAATGCATTGATTGATCCTATTTATTTATTTATTACATTTATAAACCACCCCATCCAGAGGCTCTGGGCGGTGTACAACAACTTTTAAAAAGACATAAAACCCACAATTAAAACAATGCTTAAAAATAATATAAAAACAATTCAAAAATGATTAAAACTATTTAAAACCAATTAAAATACATTTAAAAACAACACTTTACAAGCCTTGGAAGGCCAGACCAAATAAATAGGTTTTTAGGGCTCTCTTAAAGGCCGACAGTGAGCCTAAACTGCAGATATCTGCTGGGAGTGCATTCCATAGACAAGGAGCAGCTACAGAAAAGGCCCGGTTCCGAGTTGCCACCAGACGTACCGGTGGTAACTGGAGATGGACCTCTCCAGATGACCTCAACGAGTGATGGGGATCATACCACCCAAAGAGGTTATTGGATCCAATAGGATTCCAAGAAGCCTTGGAGGGATTTAATGTTGGCTCTGCTGGTGATCCTGTTGATGCCCTGGTGCAAAACTGGAATAACATGCTCACCAGGGTAGTAGACACGATTGCTCCTAAGCGTCCTCTCCGACCTGCTTCAAAACAGGCTTCTTGGTATACGGAAGATCTACAGGGGCAGAAGTGGCAAGGTAGGCGACTGGAGTGAAAGTGGAGAAAGACTCTATTCGAATCCGACAGATTACGACATAGAGCACATTTAAAGATCTATGCTCAGGCAATACGTGTGGCAAAGAAGCGGTTCTTTTCTGCTCATATTGCATCTGCGAGTTCATGTCCAGTGCAGTTATTCAGGGTGGAGAGGGGGCTAGTAAGTGCCCCCCCTCCTTGAATCAGAATTTGGAGCCATCAGTTACCTGCTGCAATGTGTTTAAAGAGTTTTTTTGCAGATAAAATCTCTTGGATTCGGGCCGACTTAGACAGAGACTCCACAATTAATTCGATGTCTGAATTGGAGGTGTCTGACAACTCCTCTTATGTGGTTCGACTGGATTGGTTTCAGTTTGTGACTCCTGAGGATGTGGACAAGCTGCTTGGAGCGGTAAGGCCTACCACTTGTTCTCTTGACCCTTGTTGGCTTGTTCTATCTAGCAGGGAGGCTATTGTAAGAGGCCTGGTAGAAATCATAAATGCTTCTCTTAGGGAGGACAGGATGCCTCTTTGTCTTAAGGAGGCAATTATTAGACCTCTTCTTAAGAAGCCTGCATTAGATCCCTAAGAGTTGAGCAACTATAGGCCTGTTTCCAACCTCCTATGGCTGGGCAAAGTAATTGAGAAGATGGTGGCCTCTCAGGTCCAGGCGGTCTTGGAGGAAACTGATTATCTAGACCCATTTCAAACTGGGTTTGGGGCAGGCTATGAGGTGGAGACTGCCTTGGTCGGCCTGATGGATGATCTCCAATTGGAATTGACAGAGGAAGTGTGACTCTGTTGGTCCTTTTGGATCTCTTCATGGCTTTCAATACTATCGACCATAGTATCCTTCTGGAACATCTGAGGGTGTTGGGGGGTGGGGGGCACTGTTATACAATGGTTCTGCTCCTACCTCTCGGACAGATTCCAGATGGTGTCGATTGGAGACTGTTGCTCTTCAAAATCTGTGCTTAAGTATGGTGTCCCTCAAGGCTCCATACTTTCTCCAATGCTCTTTAACATCTACATGAAACCACTGGGAGAGATCATCAGGGGATTTGGAGCGAGGTGTTATCAATATGCTGATGACACCCAAATCTACTTCTCCATGTCAGCTTCTTCAGGAGATGGCATAACTTCCCTAAATGCCTGTCTGGAAGCAGTAATGGGCTGGATGAGGGAGAATAAACTGAAGCTGAATCCAGATAAGACGGAGGTACTTATTGTGTGGGGTCAGAACTCTAGAGATGATTTTGATCTGCCTGTTCTAGATGGGGTCACAGTTCCCCAAAAGGAACAGGTTCACAGTCTGGGAGTACTTCTGGATTCACACCTCTCCCTGGTTTCTTAGGTTGAGGTGGTAGCCAGGGGTGCTTTTTATCAGCTTCGGCTGATATGTTGTCTGCGTCCATTTCTTGAGATCAATGACCTCACAACCGTGGTACATATGTTGGTAACCTCCAGACTTGACTTCTGCAATGTGCTCTATGTGGGGCTGCCTTTGTACGTAGCCCGGAAGCTTCAGGTGGTACAGAACGCGGTGGCCAGGTTGGTCTCTGGGTAATCTCGGAGAGACCACATCACTCTCTTGTTGATAGAGTTACACTGGCTGCCAATAGGTTTCCAGGCAAAATACAAAGTGCTTGTCATAACTTATAAAGCCCTAAATGGCTTAGGCCCTGGGTATCTAAGAGAACGTCTTCTTCATTAGGATCCCCACCGCCCTTTGAGGTCGTCCGGAGAGGTCTGTCTCCAGTTGTCGCCAGCTTGGCTGGTGGCCACATGGGGACGGGCTTGCTCAGTTGCTGCCCCAAGACTTTGGAATGCACTCCCTACTGAGATATGATCCTCCCCATCTCTGACAATTTTTAGAAAGCATTTGAAAACCCACCTCTTCACCCAAGCTTTTTCTGTTCTTTAAAATTTCAAGGTTTTAATTTGTGGTTGATTTTAAATTGTTTTAAGTTTTTGTATATATTTTAACTTGTTTTATGCTATTGTTAACCGCCCAGAGATGAACGTTTGGGGCGGTGTACAAATGTAAAAAATAAATAAAATGAAATAAAATAAAATGCCAAAGAAGGTAACCTGGACCCAAGCCATTCAGAGCTATAAAGGTAATAACCAGCACTTTGTATTTTGCCCGGAAACATATCGGCAGCCAGTGCGGCTGTTTTCAGACAGGCATAATATGGTCTCTCCAGGTTACGCCAGAGACCAATCTGGCTGCCGCATTTTGAAGTAACTGACGTCTCCGAACTACGTACAAAGACAGCCCCACGTAGAGCACATTGCAATATTCAAGCCTGGAGGTTACCAGCGGATGCACCACTGTTTTGAGATCGTTCTTTTCAAGGAATGGATGCAGCTGTCGAATCAGCCAAAGCTGATAGAAAGCGCTCCTGGCCATAGCCTCCACCTGAGATACCATGGTGAGGTCTGGATCCAAGAGCACTCCCAAGCTGCCTACCTGTTCCTTCTGGGGGAGTGTAACCCCATCCAGCACAGGAAGATCTAACTCATCCCTTAAATTCCAATCCCCCACAATGAGCACCTCCGTCTTGCTTGGATTCAGCTTCAATTTGTTATCCCTCATCCAGCCCATTACTGCCTGTAGGCAGGCATTTAGGGAGTGAATGCCATTTCCAGATGATGAAGATGATGATGATAAGGAGAAATAGATTTGGGTGCCATCAGCATACTGATAACACCCTGCACCAAATCTCCTGTTGACCTCACCCAGCGGTTTCATGTAAATATTAAAAAGCATTGGTGACAAAATGGAGCCCTGAGGAACTCCATATAATAGCTCCCATTTTAAAGAGGAACTGTCACCAAGCTCCACCATCTGGAATCTGCCTGAGAGATAGGACCGGAACCATTGCAAAGCAGTGCCTCCTATCCCCAATCCCCCCAGGCGATCCCGAAGGATACTATGGTCGATGGTATCAAACGGTGCTGAGAGATCCAAAAGAACCAACAGAGTCACACTCCCTCTGTTGATTCCCTGGTAAAGGTCATCCATCAGGCCGACCAAGGCAGACTCAACCCCATAGCCCGCTCTAAAGCCAGTTTGAAATGGGTCTAGATAATCGGTTTCCTCCAAAGCCGCCTGGAGCTGGTTAGCCACCACTCTCTCAATCACCTTACCCAACCATGGGAGATTGGAGACCGGCCTATAACTGTCCATCACAGGGAAGGCTTCTTAAGAAGTGGTCTAATCATTGCCTCCTTCAAACAAGGAGGCTTCCTACCCTCCCTCAGTGATGAGTTAATGATATTAACTAAGCCATCCCCAACAATCTCCCTGCTAGGTAAAAGCAGCCAAGTTGAGCAAGGATCCAGAGAACAAGTGGTAGGCCGCACCGCCCCAAGCAGCTTGTCCACATCATCAGGTGTCACAGATTGTCTATTAAAGACAACAGTGAGGCCTCTGAGGGCCCCCTCTCATTTTTATCTTCTTGGTAGAGCTTCCACACTTCTCTTTTTCTTATTATCTTTGTGCATGAAGGTTTTTGTGTGTGTGCTTTTAGTGTTGGGACCCCTCCAGAGCAATACCCCATGAGGAACCAGGGCTTCTGTTCAAAGGAAATAGCTGCCCACTGTCTGCTTGTGAAAAGGTTTTGCTGTTCCACACGAGGTGCACGATGTTTGGATTCCAGTCAATAACTGGTATTCACAAACTAGGTTGTGAAGGCTCAGGGAAGAGCTTACTACAACAGCTCACTCCTCCTCTAGGAGGACTTGCCTTGCACCTTGCAAATGAACTAATTTCATTATCTGTGCTTAAGCATAGCATCCATGTTTATGAAGCATGATGCTGAATCCAAGTGAGGCTGATCTAGTGGAACTAATATTTTTCAAGCATTCAGCCAAAAGTGAATACTTTTGTAGGATTGATAGTCCTCTTTCTCATAGACGTATTCTTAATGGTATTCAAAATTGAAGTGTGTTCATCACTGCTTTGTAAGAACAGTATATACAAAGCATTAGTAATCCTGACACTTTAATGTGCGACACACACACACATGTATCTGTGTAATGTAAAAAGAATTTTTGGCATCAGTTTAAAATGTAAACATTTGAGTTGGTGTGTGTGGGGAGGATGGCAGAGCTGTGGTCCATAAATATATAGAATGGCTTAGGGGAAGTAACCAGAGGGAAGTGATATTTCATACTTAGGGGGTGGCCTACTGGAGTCAGTGGTGATACCTGAAAGTTCTGTTGAGTGTTTTTATTTTTAAATGATCATATGACAATGATCACTATTTTTCAAGTGGAGGCCACTTGGGCAAAAAACCTTGAATGGAAGAGCCATTTCCTACTGCACTGTCCTTCGTTCAGTGTTGTGCTTTTCTCAGAGGCTGGGAGGGACCCTCTAAGACAAACAGCCCTGCCAAGCCCCAGTGCCATCTTGGAATGTGTGTATGGAGTGCTGGGAAGTGGCACTCCATACATGCACCCTTCCTTCCCAAAGCTTCTTCCCATGTTATTGTAAACTGCCCAGAGATGAAAGTTTGGGGCGGTGCACAAATCTGATAAATAAATAAATAAATGGTGGGACTGGTCACCTCTGCGTAGTGCCAAAGGTATTTGGCTTAATAAATAGTTAGCGAGCCACATTTGGAGTCGATTGGAGTAACTGATTCCAGGGCCTTGCAATGAATAACACTACCATATGATAAATCTTGAGTGGGCATATGGTATAAAAATGTAAGATAAATCTTTCTCATGTTTCCTGCAAGTGTTTCGAAGCTTGTAGAACAACGTTCCTAATGAGGTCTAAAGCTGCTGTGATTTCAAGACTTCCAACCTACTATTTTTAGAACGTCTACAGCTGTTGAGTGTTGTTTAGGTTGTACTTATTATTGTGTTAAATTTCTGTTTGCTGCTGCTTTTGTTTGTCTGCTCTGTTGGAAATTACCCTGAACCTTGGTAATTAAATTATGCAGGGCATAACTAAACTTTACTTAGGTGCATAAGAAGCTGCCTTATACCAAGCCAGATTACCCTGAACTTTTGGTAATTAAAATGCAGGGCATAACTAAATCTTACACAGGTGCACAGGAGGCTGTCTTATACCAAGTCAGATCATTGGTCCATCTCATTCAGTACTGCTTACACCAGGGCTTCCCAACCTGTGGTACTACAATGAATTGTAGCTGGGGATGATGGGAGGTGTAGTTCATAAACATCTGGAGTACCACAGGTTGGGAAGCACTGGCCTAAACTGACTGGTAGTGGCTTGACAGTGTTTCAGGCCAGGGACCTCCCCACCAGTCCTTTCTGGAGATTTCAGGCATTGAACTTCCTTTCCTGTAGAATTAGTTTCTTTTCAAAGCCTTTATAATATTCTAATCTCTAAACAATCAGAAACCTTGTATTCATGATTTACTTTTCTTTATAAAAGAATGAGGGTTGCTATACAACCTGTAATCCAATTAGTGAAACGTCACGCATCCAGTGGAATTAATGCTGCATGGATGTAGTTTGTAACTGATTTTGTAAGCACTGGAAGGAAACTAAGATGATTAGCAGTAGTTAACATGGATTTTTAAAAACAAATAGGTAGAGTGATGCTCTCTGGGCTACCCTGAAATTGGGCTTTGTGGCAACAATAGGATGGGTAGAATAATTCTCTGAAACAATCTCTCCTATGCTAAAGAATATTCTTTTACAAGTCTACATTTATTGTCCTGTCCTCCCTCTCCCTGGTCTGATAGAGTGCTGAAAGTGTCATGTGAATGAAAGTGGGGAGGCACAGTCCTCTAATCTACCACTATATTCTGAATTTGCCTTGAATTTGCCTTTTAGCCAAATCTGGTGACACCAGATTTGTCTTTAGTGACACCATTCAATCTTAAATGTTGAATTTAAAAGAATGGTTTCTTATGAGTAGATCATATGTTGCAAAAGCAGTGTGATATATTTGCAAAAAAGGGAAGTAAAATTAATGCTGATAACAAGTGGGAGATTTACTTTAATTGATTATCCGTTGTAATTCCCTGTTGACCCAAGACAGTTATTTTAATTTTTCCTAGTGAACAGAATTGGTAGTGCAGGTAGGCCTGGGTATCCATGGTGGTTCTGTTCCCCGCTTCTATCACAGATAACAAAACCATGGATACTGAGGCATGAAGTCAATAGGGATGGGGGGATTATGTTCCTGGAGGCTGGAAAACCATGGTAAAAATTGGTGGGGGGTGCCATTTAAGTGCCCTTCATGAGCCTTCAGCAATGTCCCCCAGAAGTCCAAATTGTTCCATTATTCTGAGATTTTTCGTAGGGAAAATGGGTTTTAAAAACTAAATGAGCCACAAAATGACTCCCTTTTACTACATGGCAGCCATAAATGACCTCTGAGGTCATGGCCTCCCCCTGACCCGTGGATAGCTAATTTAAGCCCTTCTTTGTCGGAGGAATTTCCCCCCATGTATGCTGAGGTTGTGTGTCAATTACCTGACTGCAGATATGTGAAACACGGATAGTGAATCCATGGATAAGGAGGTTTACCTGTATAGTATCTGTGTGTTTATACTGGCAGTTACTGTAAGCTGAGCTTTTACATACATCCTACAACATATTCAAAACTATACACTCTCATATCTATCTAAATATTAATTTATCCTTTTTTATAACTCAGAGTTCATTAACAATCCCCTAATTTGCCTTTGGTGCATCAATATATTTTTCTTGCATAGAAAATCTTAATTAAGCTGTACAGCATTCAAGTTTGCTCATCATGGCAAGCATATTAATAAGCTCAAGTATCACTTCATATATCAGAACTCCCACAATAATGTGGAGATATGAAGTATTGCTTGCCAAGTTTCTGAGAGAACCCTTTTTATAATATGAATCACAGCATAATCCCATATCTATAGCTGAAAAGCAGAACTTTGCTCTGTGGTATTAAATGAAGGGAGAAAAAGACTTGACATGCTTGTTAAGGTATTGGTTTTAGAGAATTGTACTGAACTCATGGATTTAAATCCTGGTATTTCCCTGTAGCATTGTTTGTGAAACCACAACTATTTCCTTTGTTTCCTTCTGTGGTCTATTTTTTTCAGTAATAACTGATGTGGTTTTGCATAACTCTTGCTGACACATGTATGTTTGCTTTTTTACTCCTGATAAAATAACACAAGTCTTTACTAGTAACAAAGTTAAAGAAATAAAATATAAAAACTATGGCTGATTCCTATTAAATGTTCACCATTTCAGTGGTATGTGTGTTTGAAGGTTTGAAACCTATGTTGTTTACATTCAAATAGGGAAGAATTAGCTCTAGTGTAACTTCTGGTAATTTCCAGAAGTTGATGGGAGGTGATGCAGCTCTATAATAATAAATGTGTGTTTACTTAACTTTTGTACTATTTTGATTATGGTAAGCTTGCTTTAAACCTTTGTTATTGCGAAGAGCTTTGGTTGAAAGCCAGTTGTTTGGCTGTGGGTGTTGCAATGATGTAAGCAGTCATTCCTGATGCCACAGCTACTGAAGTTTTCCATTCTTGGCAAAGAAGGCAGAGCTCTTTGGGAGACAGTTTCCCCATGCTCTTGCTGCTAGGTGAGATTGGTGCAGAGAGCTTTTGTGCTCTGTAAGGTGTTGGAGTCCTTCCTAGTATGGTAGACCCAATGGTTGTCATTATGCTGGTTGTAGACTCATATCCAGCAGGTGAATTGATGCAGCGCCTTGAGTTGTGTCATTATCCAAGTGATAGGCGCCTTGCTATTTATTTTATTCTATTCACTTCTGTGCTAGGTAGTGGCTCATAAGTTAATGCTGCTAAACTTATTGAGTGTAGATACTGGTCAACACAAGCTTGCACCACCCTATGCTGGCATTTCCAATCATCCTGTGCTGCTGTAGGTTTCTAAAGAAACACCAGCAGTCTAGTGCACTTCAAGGTGTGCACCAGCACTTTAAGAGAGTACCTTACCTTGAGATAAATTCAAATGGCAGTTTACTCCTGCTTCACTACTATTAGGGTTGAGAGGAGTTCATACGAGGAGGATATTTATAGAGACTTCAATATCTTGCTGTTCTTACAACCAGTGGCATTCTTCTGATGACTGACCTTTTATGCATAGTATAAAGATCCTAAAAAAGTTGCACTTTGGGGAAGTGTTGAAAATGGTTGTGTGGGATACTCTGGCAACTTTGCGGAGCTATAGGGAAAGACCCTCACAATACATGTAGGTGTGCCTACCAGTGGTCCCTCTAATTTTTTTTCATCTCTGTGCAGAACGAGTTTTGTTCTGGGCAGCATTATCAAGGCAGCGTGTGTGCATCGGCATTCAGACCGGGGCCTTCCTGATTAAATCTGAGCAGGATCTAAAATAAACTGAAGGGACATCCCAAAACTTGTGAGCATGCGCACAGAGGGAACAGTGGTGGCTACCTATTTGGGAGTGACCATTGGGATTGTTGGCTGTGTGCCTGCTACCCCTCTCAATTCTGTTTCTGGGTAAACTTGCTTGCAGTCTACTTCTGGTCCAGAGCTTCACCAAACACCATTATAATTTTTTAAATATGATCTTGCACTCTTGCCACAGTGCACAAGAACAAGGCAAAGGTTTAGCTATCACAAAATCCACAGCAGCTAGGGAAGGGGAGATATGTCTGTGTTCAGTGTATCTGCAATCTGAATTAATTAATTCAGATTGTTCTTGCAAAAGTACACTGGTACACCACAACAGCATAGCAATGTCCAGCTCTAGTTCCTTTCATAAGGAAGAAGGAATAGTTTCTAGTTTCGGGAAGCAGGGTGGAGGGTGGAAAGCCCCTTTTCTTTTTGCAATGTGCTCTTATTTGTATTGCTCTTGTACAAGAACACTGGAGCACTGTGCAGTTGCTGTTGCGCAAGAACATTGGGAAAATAAATATTTTAAAAAGGCATAAAATGACATGTGGGGTTTGGGGCCACCACGCATGCATGTGAGCACACACACTCCTGTTTTCTCTTCAACACCTTGGCACAAGTGAATGAGCCAATCAGAAGCAAGAGACGAGGCGCCTTGCTACCTCTATAACTTCCTTGACCTGACATGGGTGGGGTGGATATGGGGAAGCCTGATGAGTGAATGAACAAAAGTAAGAAAATCCATACTGATTTTTAAATCCATAATAGGCAACAATGTGAATGGCCAGGGTGGATTTGATTTAAATCATTATTTAAATCACTAGTCAGACTAGATTTAAATCATGGTTTTTTACATAAAGACCCATTCTTGCTGGTATAATTCTAATATTTACAATCAGATGAAGGTTTCATTTTTGGTTCTCTTCTAGATAGAAAAATTGCTCAAAATAATCTTACAGAAACCTCTGGAAGCTCATGACATTGTGAATGGATTAATGGAATTCATTTCCCCCCAAATTTAAACATTGCATATATACAGCCTCATGGCACATAGTTAAAAACTAATCCTTATTTCATGATGAATACCTTGGGACTATAATGTATCTTAAATAGAAAACTATCTTTAGATTTTTTCCCTCAAAAAGCATTTTATTTTAAAAATCTAATTTAAATTTAAAAAAATCCAATTTAAATTTTAAAATCAATTTTTTTATTTTTTAAATGACCCAGTTTACTCCAATTCATGCTTATTTATGCTTATATGTGTCTTATAAACTTTGGTCCCAACCCATCTTAACTTACAGCACTTTCTCCTGCAGTAAAGTCTCCAGTCTGGGACTTTACTTTTTTCCAGTGTAGGTTGCGCTCCCAAAGTGTGGATGCACAACGTTAAGTATTTGAACTCTTGTGCAAGACCGCAGAAGCTTCCTTAAACATTTTCAGCAGTGCAAGTCACTTGGAAACACTGGCATAAGTCTACACAACATGTAGGCCACATTGTACTTCTGTAAATGAAAAACACTGAAGTCACACACTTAAACAAAAATCATAGTAGTCATATAATTTTGCAATAGGTCTAACATCAATATCTTAAATCCAAAATGGGCAAGAAGTGACTCATGGTAGAACTAATTCATGAGGCTCCAGGGAACTAATGTGAGCCCCTTTGCCTGATAAAATCCAGATAATGTCATGATTGTCTCCCTGCCCTGCTCGCCTGGATATAGTTCTCAATGTAAAATCTGCTTGAAAACTGTGATGATAGGAAAGGTAAAGAATTCAAAATAAAGAAGCAGCATGATGATATACGAGCCACATTTTAATTATAATACATGAATGGGATACACAAGTTTTATTGCTCTGAATGTTAATGGTAACCTGTTCAGAAATTATTTCTATTCTAATCTTTGTTGATGCATCCAGCAGTATATTCAAAGCAGTAGTAAAATAGCAGTTCACACGACACCAGATTGCCACTTGCATTGAAAGTGGGTTTGCTTCATGTACTTAATGATGTATAAGATTATAACTATAAGGGTTTATTTATTGATGGCTGCTTCAAAAGAGCAGATGTCTGTCTGATGCCCTATGGAAACTTTGTTCTTTGTTGGGAATTTAAAATATAGGCTCCATGTTCTTTTGTGTATGTTACTTAAACTCACAATCAATTTTGATCTAGAGCAAAGCTGCTCAACTTTGGCCCTCCTGCAGATGTTGGCCTATAACTCCCATAATCCCTGGCTATTGGTCACTGTGGTTGAGGATTATGGGAGTTGTAGTCCAAAAACAGCTGGGGGGCCTAAGTTGAGCAGGCCTGATCTAGAGCTAATGAAAGGATGGGAAAAATAGCCAAATAATTTTCTGGCTGAGTGAAATAATTAGCAGTGTGCATGAATCAAAATCTGCAATTCAATTCAAGAGCGAATCACAGACACCCTGAATTGATTCGTCAAAAGTAGCTGGCTTGGCTAGTTGCCTCAATGAATCAGCCCCGACTCACCCAAATTGATTTGGGTGATATGTGTATGATTTTGATGCCCGTTTTGCTAGGGAAATGGGCCTCAAAACAGTGCTTTTTTCCCCTGGGAGACTGAACTGGTCTAACAGATCGGCAAGTAGAGCAGATTTACTCACTCCAGATTTAGCGCATCAGCCTGCCTCAGAGGACAGGTCTGGCCAGGTAGACCAGAGCAGAGGGCTGGTTTATCCACTGATCCCAATTGGTAGACCAGTTCTGCCTGGAAAATACCTTTTTGAGGCCCTTTCCCCCAGCAAAATGGGCCTCAAAATAGTGTTTGAATCACCTGAATCGATTCAGGTCGAATTGGGGGTGATTCTCCTCGACCCTGAATTGGCCCCTCTATTTTGTGGATGATTTAATTCCGGGTTGAATTTGCGAATCACCCTCGATGGGACCTGAATGGATTCAATGGCAAATCAGATTGCACACACCTAGAAATAATAATTACTAAAAGAGCCACTTGAAATTTAGTTGACACCATACTTGCTATGTAGTAACTAGAGGGTAGCTGATTTTTTTTTTAAAAAAATCTAAATTATTATTACCCTTTTTTGGTGAAAGTTAATACTTTGTGTATAATCTTGTTTTAAGTTCCTTTGTGTGGCTTGTTTTGGCAAATAAAGTGCTTGACCCTGTGTAGATATAAAGTGTGTGCGCACACGTGATAAAATTATACATTAGAATTCAGAGATGGTACGGTAGTTGATGCATTGTCCTCATCTTACTGCAAGCCTGACATAATGGTTGTGGTTTGGAAATTGGCATTTTGCTAAATGGAATCTTGGGCCAACCTCTGACCTTTTATCTTTTGAAGTCATGGTAATGGATAATATGATAGAATACCCTCTTGTTTCCAGATGGCTACATGCTTGATGTGTCTTGATACCTGGCTATCATTCAAATGTGAATGCATTAGTGATTGTGCATTTCCTGCTCATTTCTGGGTTGTGACATGACACTGCCTTTTATTAGCTATCTTTAGACTGACTATAAAATACATAAAATAGAGAGTCTAGAACAATGTGCATAACCCGTCATAATGTATAACAAAATATTTTGTACAGTTATGTTAAGGTTCATGAGCAAATAAAAAATAAGAAACAATTGGATGGTTGTTTTTACAGTAAAGTAAAGTTGTGCTGTCGAGTCAGTGAAAGTCTGTGGTTTTCTTTGGTAGAATACAGGAGTGGTTTATCATTGCCATCTTCCACGCACTATGAGAAGATGCCTTTTAGTATTTTCCTATATCTCTGCTGCCCGATATAGGTGTTTCTCCTAGTCTGTGAAACATACCAGTGGGGATTCGAACCAACAACCTCTTCCTCCCTAGGCAAGTTACTTCCCTGGATAGCTTTATGTCACTTGGTTGATGCACAAGAGGAAAATTCTGGATCTGCTGTGATGGATGGATTACTGGCATCCTGAAAAATAACGGAATTGGATTTATTCAGATCTTGAAAATAAACTGAGATGTATTAGTTGCTTAAAAGTCAGGCTTTGACAAACTTGATACTTAATGACATCATTAATTAAATTGTTTCGAGAAGCTTCCATTCCTAAAGCAACAATTCTTGTCTTCTTAGATTGCAGGTAGTTGTAAGAGATTACAGCCTTTTCCTCAGTGCAGCTCATTTTAAGGGGAAAATGCTGAATCATCCCTGCTGAGCTGCCAGGGTGGGCTTCTCATAAAACTATTCTATATTTCTGGTAGATTTAAAATGCTGCCACCTACAGGCTACTCTTAAAGGGAATTGGAGTGATCAAAGATTCCTGTTTGCCTTTTCCTCCCTGCTAACGAGTAAGTGTATAAATCCAGTTGTTCTCCCAGACCTACTGCCTACACATGTAGTTAAACTGTTAATTTGGCCAAGCGCCCATTAAGACGCATTTAGCACCAGAGAAAATCCCACCCCCTTCCTCCTGCTGGATCAATAACCACCCTTGGAGGCTTGAAAAAGGTAAAGAACGAAGAAAAAAAACCCCTTTATTCTAAAGACTAAAAAAATAGGTTGTCTTAAGCTTCAGTTTAGGTTGCATTTAAGAGGGCTTGATTCTCATCAAGCCTCCTGCAATCCTGTCTCCCCAGGATCTACAGTTGTTCTACTGCAACAAAACTCCATTGCCTCATGTTCTCCGGTGCTCCTCCAGCTCAGAACGTCCTTTCTTCTTCCCAGAATTCCCAGCAACACCCCCCTAGGTCCTACCCACCTGGCATACTGATTGGTTAATTTCTGGAGTTCACCGGCCTGCCAGTCAAGATAAGGCTTCACTTCCTGTTAACTCTTTAGAGAGAGGGGTGACTGGTCACTACAGTAGTTTACACATTCTTGGTTTATCTCTATCCCTGGTGGCTGCGCATTGGGATAAAAAGCAGAAGAATAACTCTTTGAGTTACAACATGTAATGTTTCAAAGTACCAGCTTATGAAGACAGGGTGGGGTACAGGAAAGGAGTTTGATTCCCACCCACCCCCAAATATGATATTGTATGTACCTGTATGGCAATTTTAAAAAGCATTTGAAAACCCATCTCTTCACCCAAGCTTTTCAGCTTTTTAAATTTGTAGGTTTTAATCTGTGTTTGATTTTAAATTATCTAAATTGTTAAGTTTTTGTGTATGTTTTTAACTTGTTTTTATGTTATTGTTAACTGCCCAGAGATGAAAGTTTGTGGTGGTGTACAAATCTGATAGATCGATAAAATATTTACAGCATTTTCTGTAGTCATAGAATCTTCAAGTTATAGAATTAGTTTCTTGGGCCGCAGATCATAAGCATATAACAGTAGGTTCAGCTGAAATTTGGCTGAGACATGAAAAGATTGGGCACTAAAAGTGATTGTGATTAGTTGGAGTGCATGATGATGTTCCGAATTAGTTGTGTGAGGTAGTTGCCATGAACAGAATTGGAATGCTTCAGACACCAGTGCAAACCCAGCTGCAGTGACTGGGCTGTTGAACTTGTACTGGGAAGACCCGAGTTCAAACACTTCAGCGGTGCACATAGCAGACATCGCGTAGGATGAGTTGCCCAACCTGGGATTTGGCATGCATGTTTTTGAACACATTCAGTGTGTTCAGGGTATAAGTCAGGGTGTCAAAATGAATACTTTATTTTACTGGAGAGCCTTTTGGTCAGAATTTAAATTGGTCTAGTGCTAGACAGTTAGACAGAGATCAAATGAGACAAAGCAACATTCAAAAGGTTTTAACATTCATTGTATGTCACTATTCACTTATTCTTTCTGCAGCAAGTAAGTCTAATTGTGGCTTCCAGTTAAGCAACATTTATTGCCAGTCTTAATAGATGTGTGGAGGACTTGATGTTCAAAGCCACGTTGACCTATGTTCATGACAAAGTTATGTTAATAGCAATTATTTCTATAGATCCAGCTTTATTCTCAGCTTCTTTGTGGGCTCATCATAGTTCTATAATCAAGCAAATTTAATGACAAAGGGCATTTGATACCAACAGCTGATCTTCCCTTTTGGCAACAATTTTTTCTTTGTACAATATTTTAGGATAGTTTTCTGTTGTAGAAATAGGAACATAGGAAGCTGCCATATACTGAGTCAGACCATTGGTCTATCTAGCTCAGTATTGCTTTCACAGACTGGCAGCGGCTTCTCCAAGGTTGCAGGCAGGAATCTCTCTCAGCCCTATCTTAGAGATGCCAGGGAGGGAACTTGGAAACTTCTGTTCTTCCCAGAGTGGCTCCATCCCCTAAGGGGAATATCTTATAGTGCTCACACTTCTAGTCTCCCATTCATATGCAACCAGGGCAGACCCTGTTTAGCTAAGGAGACAAGTCATGCTTGCTACCACAAGACCAGCTCTCCTCTTCATAGAATGCCCAATACAGTCATCTAAACAGATGAGATCATAAATGAAAACATTGTATCATAAGGAAATGCATGGTATGGTGAAAGTGGATAGAGAACCTTTTATCCCTCTCAAAAGACTAAAACCCAAGTTTCCAGTGAAACTGAATGGCAGGAGATTCAGGACAGATAAATGGAACTATTTCTGCACTTAGGACACAATTAACATGGAATTCGCTGTCGCAAGATGAGATAGTGGCTGCTAGCCTATATGGGTCTAAGAGGAATAGAAATGTTTATGGAGAAGAAGGCTGCAATGACCTGGAGAGCTGGTCTTATGGTACCAAGCATGTCTTTTTCCTTTGCTAAGCAGGGTCCACCCTGGTTGCACTTGGATGGGAGACTACATGTGTGAGCACTGTAAGATATTCCCCTTAGGGGATGGGGCTGCTCTGGGAAGAGCATCACATACTTGCACGCAGAAGGTTCCATATTCCCTCCTTGGCATCAACAAGATAGGGCTGAGAGAGATTCCTGCCTGCAACCTTGGAGAAGCTGCTGCCAGTCTGTGTAGACAATACTGAGCTGGATGGACGAATGGCCTGACTCAGTATATGGCAGCTTCCTATGTTCCTGTGACTACTAGTCTTGATGACTATATGCTGCCTCCAGGTTCAGAGAAGATATGTCTCAATACCGGTTGCTGGGAAGCAACAGATGGAGAAGGCTCTTTGCCTACATGTCTTGCCTGTGGGCTTCCTGGAGGCATCTGCTTGGCCACTGTGGGGAAAATTGAATTCTGGAATGAATGGGCTTTTGATCAGATCCAGCAGGGCTGGGCTAGGCTGAACTGTGTGTGTGTGAGAGAGAGAGAGAGAGAGAGACAGACTTAGGCACTACCTCTTGGTCATCCCAGACAAAATTCTTTTCCTAGTAATCCAGGCTGTCTTCCTACTCATAAATTGCCGTGGAGATTTACAATTTGTTTTTCTCCCACTTCTTGCTATATTCAAAATAAGCTAGGTAGTGCAGTGTCTCTTTTTCTGATGAATGAATAGGGGGAATTTGTGAGCTGACATTTTAAAGACAGGGAAAGGGTTGAATTTAGGTTGTGGGAGAGAACAGTTAAGAATCCTGACTGCTTTTTAAGACTCTGGATGGCAGAGGGGCAAACTAGACATTTGAGGCAACTACATGTTTGTTAAATGTGTGCTTGTCCCGATTGCCTAAAAAGTGGGATATGGGGGATGGCCTACTTTTGATAACAAAAGGAACATGCAGGGGAAGGGAGTTAAAGGCCCCCTCCCCCCCAAAAAAATCCCAACTCCTCAATTCAACATGTTTGACTCTCTTTAATTAGTTTTCTGGATTCCCAGTACTGGAGATGGGCTGGAAAAAAACTGTGGTTTTCCCCCCTCTCCTCCTCCTGAGTGCTCCTCTTTTGTATAAGGACAGCTTTCTAGCTTGCTTTGTAGATGAATGGTCAAGCATGTATTTAACCTACAAGTGGCTGCCTCAAATGTCTGGTTTGGTCCTCAGATAACACCAATTGATGGGAAAGAACACCATCTCAGCAGTACTTGCTGTAGTAGAATGATGAAAGAGAAGGGAAAAAGAAGCAGCCTAACCTTCCAGGCAAGGGAAACTTTTGGCCATAAGCAATTCAGGTGAAGAGCCTGAAATAAGTAATTCTTCTGTCATCTTGTAAGCCTACAACATGACTAGAATTCTCTCTTTTCCAAAGCAACTGCCTCCTCTCTTTCCTATTATTATTCAGTGGCTTTAAAATCAAGACCTGAGGCAAGCAAAGGCTTATAAGAGATTTAGATAATGTTCACTCTGATCTCAGTTGGCTCCAAGGCATTTAAGTTGTAACTTGAAGTGTGAGGAATTTGTTGTTGCACAATTATGTGTTTGAGTGTATCACAGTCTGGATAAGACATCTTTTTGTGCTTTGGAGCTACACAGATTACTTCATTTAAGACAAGTCTGAACAGTTGCAAATTACAGGCCCTGTAAAATGTCTGAGGAAAAGTAGCGCAGTGACTTTCATGGAAATGACAACAAAAAGCACAGACTTGCTGCTGGCTGGGTTTTTAGAGATTTGGTATGTTGCTTTCTAGAATTTGGCATCTGGGATCCTGAGCAACGTCTGCTGGGTGTACTCTTCTTAAAATATTGGATAAGTTGGGGCACCTTTTTCATTTATATGACTCTTCCAACATTTCTCTGAACTATGATCCAGTAAGCTGCTTGAGTTGATGTGTCACCAACCTGCTTGGCACTGATGATATTTCCAAATGGTATTACAGGGCTGCAGCAGGAGTTTTAGGAGCAATAGAGAGCAAGTCCAGTACATCTTCTTTGTGACAGTCCTTCAGATAATTAAAGACATTATTGTTACCAGACCTGCCCACTTTGCTATCTTGGGGTACTTCAGTGTACTTCCTAAACATAATTTATTTATTATTTCTCTGTGTAAACCACTCTGAGCCATTTTTGGAAGGGCGTAGGAACTGAATGAATGAATGAATAAATAATAGGGGGAGAGTGAAAATTCCCACCCTCACTCATTAGCCAATGAATTTCATCGCTTCCCTCATTTCTTCTTTTACATTTATGGTGGGACACAGCTGTTCTATGTACGTAGCTTCCCTAATTTCCCATTTCTTCAGATTTGCCTCCACAGCCAAGATGAATATCTTTGTGTCCTATTATGTGAGAGTGGGATTTTTTTACCCTCTCCCATCTATTATGAGACATTGAGGGTTTGTAACAGGATTGGTTGACATTGGCACTGTTACAGGATTGGCTAATTGCTGTCAGTTTTGCTGAGTCATGTTGTTGAGTTATTGCATTTAAGAGCACGTTTCGGCTATTACTGGAGTTGATGTGTCACATCAAAACGTTTGCTATTTTTGAACATCTGTTTTAAAGTTTTTATGTTACGCATTAAAGAGGTCTTTTATGTTACGCATTAAAGAGGTCTTTGAAAAAGAAGATGTATAATGCAAGCAGAAAGTTTAAATACAAAGAAGACATTGTTTCTACTGTTGTTCAGAAGTATTTTAAATCTTGTGGTTTACTGGTTAGTCATGGGCTCACAAATACAGCATCAGGGAGCAGTATGCATTTTAGGAACAGAAATCAGAATGGGACATGAAACCTATAGGGAGATGGAGATGAGATGAATATTGAATGTTTACATGTGAAGAAATTGAAATGATTGCTTGTGAGGCTGTGGGTGAAGATAAAAACTCCGAATCCATTCAAATCTTGGAGGGAAGAGGTGAAGAATATCAAATTTCTATCTGAGAAAGGAGCTGATATCTATAAAGCCCATTAGCAAAGCTTTTTGAATAATCTAGTGGACTTTCAAGCAGTACATGAATTCTGGAGAATAAATACTAAGCTTGACTGGTATTTAAGAGAGGGAATAAAAGTGAGCTGACCCTAACACTCTGTTAACTACAGTGATGTGAAAGGTCATGCCGGTAAAGAAAATAATTATAAAAAGATAGAAAGTGAGAGAAATGCAGTAAGCATTTTCCAGAGGAACGTAATGGGCCACCTCTGGCTCCTCTTCGATAGTTCCACATAGAATATGTACTAAAATTAATTATTTAAATTGAAGGAGCTGAGTGTATTTGTCATAAGGAAGTACCTCCTCTACTTATCTAGTTTTGATTTGCTGCTGAACTGTTTTCTGTTTGCATTGAGAAAAGCATTAAAAGTAAAGAGCAACCTCTTCTCCCATTCAGGAGAAATACCCCTAACTCCATTTTTTTTTGTATGAGCTTCCAGATATATATCCTCTTATCTCGTTGGGTGTCTGTTGCACATAGAGTGGCTGCTGCATGCAACAGAGTCCATTTCAAATCTGGGACATGCTTGTATCACTTAACTGAATATAAAGTTCCTGGGTGGAATAAGTGTTCTTTTCAAACTGTGTGTCCTTGGTACTATATAATCCACAGGAATACCTAGCACAGTCTGCCTAAGTTCATTTGAATGAAGGTCTTGTGATACTGGTGTGCAGCTCATGTGCATCAACCACCTAGTACCTAGGAAATAGGAAGCTGCCATTTACTAAGTCAGACTATTGGTCCATCTAGCTCAGTATTGTCTACACAGACTGACAGAGGCTTCTTCAAGGTTACATTGGGAGTCTCTCTTGTTTTTACTAATTATTTGCTCTGCTTTTACTGCAGTGATGATGAGTAGCATTTGTATAGTGCTTTTGAGTGTTCAGCATTAATTTGCTATGATACTTTACAGGACTGTGGTAAGGAACGGTTATCACCCTATGTTGCAGTCGGTGAGCTGAGGCTAAGAAGGAGTGGCTTGCCTCAGGCCCTTAGTAAGTTCAAGGCAGAAGTGAAAATTAAACTGGGCAAGTTCTGATTTGTAATTGTCTTTTAGCTACTATGCTGTTGGTCTCTGGGGTGACCTGGAGAGATCATATTATGACTGTTTTTTTAAAACAGTTGCACTGGCTGCCAACATGTTTCTGGGCAAAATACAAAGTGCTGGTTATTACCTTTAAAGCCCTAAATGGCTTAGGTCTGGGTTACCTTAGAGAGCGCCTTCTTCTGTGTGATCCCCACCGCACGTTAAGGTCATCTGAGAAGGTTAACCTCCAGTTATTACTGGTACATCTGGTGGTAACTCAGAGGCAGGCCTTCCCTGTAGCTGCCCCTCGGCTGTGGAATGCATTCCTGGTAGCTTGAGTTCATTGTTGGCCTTCAAGAGAGCCCTTAAAACCTATTTGTTTGGCCTGGCCTACCAGGGTTTTAAAACTGTTTTTAATCTTTAATTGTTGATGGTTTTAAACTGTTTTAAAAATTGTTTTGTATTGATTGTTTTTTTTAAATGACCGACGTGGTTTTTGTTTTTGCTTCTGTGCACTGCCCAGAGCTGGCTGGATTGGGTGGTATATACATGTAATAATAATACTCTACATGAATTCTCATAATGCCATGCTATTACTTCTAAGATTTTGCTATCTACTGGTGAGACAGTACTATGTGGAAGGTATATCTGGAGTGTAATTGGATATATCCTTGCTGTACAGAGTCAGACTAAATGATTATTGGTTCCTTTTGTTCTAGCAGACCTATTGCCTGTGGAAAGATAGTTCAAATTCAAAGAATGTTTTTTGTAGCTAATGAAAATATCCTTTCCCCCAAAGAATAGGCTTGTACATGAAGCTAAAACTAATTTGGGGTAAGAATCTTTAATAACCATAATGCTTTACTGGATCAACTGGTCTTTTCATCACAGTCCATGAGGTCTCCAGTTGAGGTTATTGTTTGTTTGTTTGTTTGTTTTATATACCACCCCTCCAAAAATGGCTCAGGGCAGTTTCCATCAGTCAGCCAGGAACTTCACGAAATATGATGCAAAAGCAGGCTTACTGTGGTGCCAGTGTACTCTGTCTGGCTTAGTGAGTTGCATGTTGCACACTGTAAGTGTAGCTCTGTGTTAGGGTATTCATATTTCATCTAGCAAAAACAATGAGTTGTACTTGGCACTGAAAACTGTGTTTTGTGAATATCCTTACCTTCATATTCCTCTGGCGTGTTGTGATTCTGATAATGAGCTCGGCTTTTAGTACTTAGAGGTGAGGTAGATTTACTTGTGTAATTTGACTTCTTGAATAGTCTTGCGCAAGTGTGACAAGTTCCTCTAAATAAGTAACTGTAACGCCCATTTAGCATTTTTTATTCAAGTGACTAGTTTTAATATATGATTAGGAAAATATTTGCATAGTAATTCCCAGAGCATTGCTCTATGCATAAAAGATGTGATCATAAACAACCTTGGAATGGTTTGGTCAAACATAAACATGGGATGCAGCCCTTAGGCAAAAAAGCACATGCACCTTAATTTTGCTTTTCAGCATTCATTTAAAAAGCGCTGAGGTGAATTAAACCAGTTATTCCCTAAATTTATCCTTAAAAAGAAAAAAGTAGTATAATATCTTGATTGAAACTGTGGAAAGAACTTTAACTTAAAATATGTACCTGTATGTGTTGAAAGTGAGGCAGCACTGCTGCTCTCATAATTAGTAGTTTCTAAGTTACTTAAAAGAGTGGTCTGTTGCAGGGGTTCCCAACCTGTGGCACACTAGATGTTGCTGAACTACAGCTCTCATCATCCCCAGCTACAACCTGTTGTGGCTGGGAATGATGGGAGTTCAGTAACAGGTTGGGAACCCCTGGTCTGTCAGATTCTGACTAAATGAGCCCATTGACTCGGGAACGCACCAGTAGCAAACGTACACTAGGACTGAAAGGAAGACTGTTTTAAGTGTGTGGCTGGGGCTGGAGTACTAGTGTTCTTATTCAGCAAATCAGAAGCTGGAATATATTGTGGCATGGGAAGAAGAGTGAGAGTTTAACCCTCTGCCAGATTGGTGCCAGTGGGGTCCCAATCCAGCAACTAACTACTGGGGGGGGGGGACACAAGCATGCTAACCTCAATCATGCTCAAAATAACATCTGATTTGACCCTTTGTGTTTTTTTCAAACAGTTGACCAAGAACTTCTGTGTAACCATGGTTTCCTTGGGTCACCGGTCCGTGGCCTCCAGTGTCCAGGGGGGCCTCCTGCCACCCTCCCACGCCTGCCCTGCTGCACCGATCTTTGCCCTGTAGCTGCCATGTGCACAGCCAGGGGGTGGGTGGGGGTTGAGCCAAGCAGGCCTCACCCGTGGCGGGCACAGTGGCTGTTGGGCCTTTCCAGCTGGCCCAGCAGCCCTTGAAAACTGCGAGATGCTCCAGCATGCCTGTGCAGTGGGAATTGAGCCTTGCAAGCCCATGAGGCAAAGATTGGTTGAGTGGCGGCAAGAGGCCTTGCCCGGACATTTGGAGGCTCCCCAAAAGGCAGGTTTTTACTCTCTTTTCTAACTTTAAAAATTGTAAGGGGTGGCCTCACAGCAGGGGGGGGGGGGCGCTCACAGCAGGGGGCCTCCAAAGCCCTTCATGTCCGAGTGCCAAAATTACCCAGGTGCACCACTGTGTGTGTGCATGGTATGTATTGAAAAGAAGGGTGTATCTGTCTTCTGGCCAGTGTTCCCTCTAACAGGGATTCTCAGATGCTGTTGCCTACAACTCCCAGCATCCCCAGCTGCAATAGCTTTTGCTTGGGAAGTAAGAAAGTTGTAGTCAACAACATCTGAGAATCCCTGTTAGAGGGAAAACTGCTTCTAGCATCAAGTTGCATTCCTGAAGAACACAACTTCTCCGCACCCAAATGTTCTTGGTATTGATGATTTTCTAAAATCCTCCCTTCTTGGCTTTGTGCATATTACCATGGTGAAGATGGCCATCCCAATCCAGTGGCATGCATATAGAGCAGCCAGGGCTGCATTACAAGAGCCCTTTGTAAAAGGAGTAAATCCTACAGGTAAACAGTTTAGCTGGGTTCAGACATAATATGAAACCATGGTTTGTGCTAACCATAACTGAGAACTCAAACTAAAGTTTGAGCTTCTAGGCTACAAAAATGCAAACTCTGGTATAGAGTTGGTTGTTTGCTTTTATTTCCCTTCTGCTTAGGACTTGGCTTTAAAAGTTCACTCCCTTCTCCATGTACAGCAGCCTCTGCAGGTGGAACAATGGTGTTAATAGTGGTTTATGAAATTGTCTGTGAATTGACACAGACTGTGGTTTGCCACAACTTCTAAACATTATCTCAAATCTTGGTTTGCTGGCCCCAGGCAAGCCACAGTTTGTGTGGAGGCATGGGTTCAGAATAACATGAAACCATAGTTTAGCTAAATTCACACATAGTATGGCTAGTGGGATTGTGGTATGAACATTTAAATAAATTTATTTTAATTCCAGTGAAGGAAATGTTTGTAGCAAGTGCTTAATTCTCCTTTTTAAATATGGGACGTATCCCATATTTGGCTGCATCATGCCTATGGTCTTCAGTATAGAAATGTAATAAATAAATAAATAAATAAAATAAATAATATATTTCAAACAATTTCTAATATTCAAAGTTAATATCGGCAGAGTTGAAGCATGAGGGTTCTTGCTTGTCAAAATCGCAGTCTTGAGTATATTATTATGAATATTTCTATTTACCCCAGTAGATACATGGGGTAGATAAGTGTGGAATGTTCTGTAGAGTCTTAAGCCAAGAAGGAATGGCTTTCAGTCTTGGCAACTGGGTTTTGATCCTGCTCTGCTGAGTGGGAGCTTTGTTCCTGAGTTCATTGATTGTCAACCAAAACAATACAACAAATTATCCCCAAATGTTCAAGCCTCCATGAAATTGGCTTAAAATAATGACTTAAAATAAATAGTAAGGCTTCTCTTGCTTTAATTTGTCTTTTGATCTGAGCATGTAGAGTTTCTTAAATTCATGCTTTGCCATTGCAGCTCCTTAAGGACAGAAAAGAAAATTGAGAACCCCAACCCCCCTGCCCTGATTTTATTGTGCATTTCTTTAGTTCAAGTTTGAAGATACCATTAAAATTACAAGGTTTATTATTAAAAGGGAAGGGTCACTATTCCAGTACATATAATTTTGAGTCTTTTTCAAGAGGAAATGCTGTAGACAGTTTCCCAAAGGCAGAACATTTGGGTGTTTGAAAAGGCTGCTGCTCATTTCCCTATAATTCATTGTCTGATGTAATTCTGGCTAATATTAAAATATGAAAATGCTAACTTCAGGGATTTAAATTGAATGAGCATCCAAATGCATATTAACAAGAAAAAGAAACACGGCATCGCCTTCTGTAAAAAAATGTGCTTTTGATAAGTTCACATCTTGCCATGCATCCTCATGTCTGTTTCCATATTATAGTTTGAGTTGAAATAAGGGGACATGAATTCTTCTTGTACATGCAGTTTTGCATGCATGCGTGCATAGCCTCAGTATCTGGCAGAATTAGCTGGTTGTTTAGTGAATGTTTTTGTGCAAATCTTACCAGATCGGTGTAGCACTCGCTCAGGGGCGCACCTAGATAATTTTGGTGCCTGGACCTGAAGGGCTTCAGAGGTCCCCCATGCCCCACCACCATGAGTTTTTTTTAAAAAGTTAAAAGGATTATTCGAGAGGCGCACTAACCCACAGATTTGGGGACCTGGTCTGGTCCTACAAAGTCCAGGGTGGTCTCGGGAAGCCACCCTGCGCCCGCCCCACCAAAGCTCCATTAACCCCCCCCCAAACCCTCTTACCATGGCTGAGGGGTGGCTGTCGGGGGGGGGAGAGCAGTCTTTCTCCCCGCCTCCCCTGGCAGTGGTGGGGTGGATGCTGGAGTGACTCTGCTCCCATCCGTTCAGGCTGACAACTTTAAGCAAATGCGAGGCACTCCTGCGCAGAGGAAATCGTTGCAAGCCCGTGATGTCACGGGCTTGCAATGATCTCTCTGGGTGGTATACAACAAAGCAAAACAAACAGAAACAGTTAAAATATTAATTAAAACAAAATAAATGCCAACAGAAAAATTAAAACATTAGTTAAAACAGAATAAACAATAACAAAAAAGTTAAAATATTACAATTTAAAATTTTAAGACAATGTTAAAACTATTTAACTAAACATCAAATCACCACCAAAAGTACAAAAACCCAAAGACTGAACCTAAAACTACACAAAGCACAAAAATCAACCAAAACTATGCCCAAACCACTACTCAGCCTAACTAAATCTTAAACTAATTAATAACAAGACTTGGAAAACAGCACTAAAAATATCAGTTAATAGAATTAAACCTAACCACAGCAAATCCAAAGCACAAACCCTCCCAAACGCTAAACCTAAAAGAAACAACATACAATACTAAATAACTAATGAACCAGGGAAAAAACAAAACAAAAGGGGGGAGTGTCATCTCCATTCCGATGTGATGATGAGGCAGGCAATCAATGAGAAGGGTGACCCCCCCCCCCAAATAAAGACAGGCGGTAATCTAAATAGAAAGTTAGGTGGGTAATCCAGAGAAAAAGGCAGGGGTCAATTCAATTTCTTTATTACGGTCAGAGACCAGCACAGTTTACAAGCAGAAGCCCAACCCCCAAAAAACCCCTACGTAACCTACAGGGTTATGATACAGTTGTTAAGCACATAGTTAAGCATAAAGGTCAGTTAACAATGATTCTTAATGAACTCCTGGTTAATTTTACTGGCTATTAAACAGAACTTAAAGTGTGTAAAGTGTGCCATCAATTTGATTCCGACTCCTGGCGCCCACAGAGCCCTGTAGTTTTCTTTGGTAGAATACAGGAGGGGTTTACCATTGCCTCCTCCCACACAGTGTGAGATGATGCCTTGCAGCATCTTCCTATATCGTTGTTGCCCAATATAGGTGTGGGGACTCAAACCGGCAACCTTCTGCTTGTTAGTCAAGCATTTCCCCGCTTTGCCACTTAAGGTGGTCTCAAAACAGAAATTAGCCACATTATAAGATTTCAGGTAATTCCGGTCAGTTAAAAGATAATCATGATAAAAGGAATCTGTACAACCTGGATTGCAGCTAATAAAAGGGATTATATGTTTACACCATATATCTTGGTAGAATTGACAATAAAGGAGCACGTGAGCCATTTGTTTCAATATCTCCTGATTTGCAGAGACAAGTAAGTTCTTTGTAGGGGATTTTTTAATATCTCTCTTCGAGGACTGCTGATTGCAAGGCATTGCATCATGCCTGTGTCAGAGCTCTACAGTATTTTGGCACGGTTATATCATATATTCTTTGTCTGAGTTTGACCCTGGCATTTTCATACCCCAGGGTTATCAGTACAAAAGGGGAGAAACCATAATGATGCAACCTTTCGTCCAGCTCTCTTTTCCACCTGGAGTGATAGATATTCTTTCGCACAAGTGGAGCTGGACCTGCAGGGTGAAAAACCAGCTTCAGCCAGAATTCGAAGATATTGATCCGTGCTCTGGCCTCTACTTCAATCTGTCCTGCTTCCAGATGAAGGACAGCACTGGGCACACACCGGTGAACCTGAAAAATGTTCCTTGGGAACTTAGATTGCAAGGCTTCTATCTAAGATAAGTTAGAGTATGTGCCAAGTTGAGCTCCATATAGGAGCTGTGCTCGTACTTTAGCCGAAAAGAGTTCTATTGTAGAGGGGGTAAATTGGGCACCCCTGGAGCAATGGAAACATCGAATTGCTTGTGCACTCTTGTGTGCATTCTGCCCCACATATTCTCTGTGTGCACCCCTTCTGCCTGAGGACTGGAATATTACATGAAGGTATTTGCAATACTTAACTTGTTCTAACCTGTGCCCATTTAGTGACCAGTCCCAAATTTTTGGTCTCTTCGCAAACACCAGGATCTTAGTTCTGTTATAATTAATTTCTAAAAGTTGTTCTTGGCAATAGGTAGCAAGAGAGCACACAGCTCTTCTTAGACCTATCAGAGTTTGCGAGAGAATGACAGCATCATCTGCATATAGTAGTATAGCAAGATGTCTGTCTGCTAATTTTGGTGGATGATGGTCTAGATCAGTGATTCTCAAACTTGGGTCCTCAGGTGTTATTGGACTTCAACTCCCATAATCCCCAACCAAAGGCCACTGAGGCTGGGGATTATGGGAGTTGAAGTCCAATAATACCTGAGGACCCAAGTTTGAGAATCCCTGGTCCAGATTATCTGAATGGGAGATAAGAGAGTTAATATAAAAGTTAAATAGCAGCGGAGACAAAATACATCCTTGTCTGACTTCCCTGAATGTTGTCCCTGCGTGCTGCAACACACCCTTACAGAATAGTTTTCGTATAATTTGAACATCAAAAGAAGTAATCTTTTGCTGATGATCTCAATAGCTTACACCAAAGTTTCTCTGGGGGGGGGAGGTCAGGGGTCCGAATGGGTCAGTAGGCAGGCAGGTGGGGGGGGTCCAGGCCTGGGCTCAGCAGATCAGGGTACAGAGAGAAGCAGGGTTGGGGAGCAGAGGGCCCACAGCAGTAGTAGCAAGACAGTCCAACAAGGTGCAGACCACCAGCAGCAATCAGAAGCCAGCAACAGCTCTTCTCTGGAAGCCAGAGGAAGAGTGAAGCCAAGTGGGCACTGCCTGGCTTTAAATACATTTTGAAACTCCTTCTTTTTTACTCCCTCCTCCCTTGTCCCTCCTGCCTGGCCAATGGGGGCAGAGTTGTCCAGACAACAGAAAGATTTGAATGACAACAAGCCAATTAAAGACAGTGGCTGAAAACCAATTGAGAGAGCAGAAAAATCGTCAAGAAACCTTTATAATGGTGGCCACCACATTCACACTGTCTAATCAGTTCAATTCTAACCAGGCTCAACTTGGTTCGAACCTGGACCAGCCCCCTCTCTTGCATCTAAAGACTGTGGTCTTCAGTGTTTTGCTATTGTGGAAGATTGTTTTGCATGTTTTAAAATGAGCTTATAAAGTATAATACTGTGCCATATAGTGCATAGGGGTATGCAATTTGATTCACTGTCATATCAATTCATTTTGAATCATGAATGATTTGCAGATTCGACTCCGAATCAAATCGCCCTCAAAATAGAGCACCCAATTTGGGACCAAGGAGAATAACCCATAAGTCAACCCAAATCAATCTGGGTGATTCAAACGCCATTTTGAGGCCTGTTTTGCTGGAAAAAATGGGCCTCAAAATGGCACTTTTGTTTGAGAAAGAACTGGTCTACCAATTGGGGTTGGAGGATAGATCAGCCATCTGCTCCAGACTTCGTGCATCAGCCCACCTTGAGGGCCTGCGCTACCCAGGTAGACCTGTCTTCCATGATGGGCTGACATGCAAAGTCCAGAGTGGAGGGCCTGTCTACTCCCCAATCCCAATTCCAGCAAAATGGGCCTCAAAACGATGTGCAAATCACCTGATTTGGGTGATTTGGGACTGATTCATCAAAGCAGCCCACCAAGCTGCTTTGCGGGGTCTGCAATTCAATTCAACCTTGAATCAAATAGCAGATTTTGATTTATGCACACCCATAGTAGTGCTTAAAAGATTCTCCAAACGCTTTACTTTATATTGGATAAATTAAACACTTTAAACCACAGAGAATGGTTGTAGTGAATTAAAATTATTATAATTCATTTTGACTTGCAATACTAAACTTACTATGAAGGAAGTTCCCTTGAGACTTACTGCTTAGTTCTAAGTAAGAATATTTATTGTTCATAGGCTATACAAAAAGTGTGATAAAACTTTTTAATATAAAGCTTAATTTGAATTTAAAATAAGCAGTTTGTATTTTAATTTACAGGTATTGTATATAGAAGTTCACAGTATTCTTTATCAAGCTCAGATTCTTTAAATATGTCCGTATTAAATATCTTTTTAAAAACTAGCATATTGAATAAGCCCCTTTCTTAATAAAATAAAATTTATTAACTAAATCACTTTGTATCCTGTTGTTGACTGAAGTATGCTAAAGTGATATACTAATGAGAAAATCCACTTCTGTTTCATTTGCAGGATCCTTCTTATTGGGTGAATATTCACCATCTGGAGTATACAGATGGGGGAATCCTGGACCCAGATGACATCCTGGCAGATGTTGTGGAAGACAAAGATAAGGTTGATAGAGATTAATGCTTTATTTTGAACTAGAAATTGTCAGGTTGAATTAAAGTCTAACTAGACTATGTTGCAAGCTCATATAACAATATGTTTAATAGGTATGTGACAGTGTGATATTGTGTTAAATAGGCAAACAGTTTAACATATTCACTGGGTTTTATTGAGAGACAGTACTACTTACTACACAGTAAGAACACTGTCCATAAAGCAGCTGAAGCGTTACAACTTGATCTTAAGACTTGGTTGGAAAACAAATTAACTTATTGTACAGTTCTAAAAAAAAGAAGTAGCTGCTGAGGTTGAGCATTGATCTTGGATACAGTATTGATTTGGTGCCTGTTAGTTTGGTTTCACAATGACAGCTGTGTTTCCTTGTATGTATACGAAATACTTAGAACAGAAAATCATACACACACCAAACTTTTAATGTGTACTTCTGATTAACAAACAACAGTGCCTTTTTGTTGTTGAGAATCCTCTGGATCATTTTAAAAAAACAAAAACAAAAAAACCCACCTACATATATTTATGCCCTGCTTTTCCACCTCTTGGCTCCCATCATACGTGTTTTACAGCACAAAGATATTGTTATATTAAGGATACTTGTGGATAGGTATAATTACCATGAGGGTGTATATGGCATAATCTTCTAGCCCTTGGCCGTTTGATAACATAATCCAGGTTCTTCCATCCAGACAGAGGGACATGAGGAGAGCTGGTGATGAATTCGGGAATGCCAGCCCATGGAAGCAGCCTCTCCACTGATCAGTCTTCTGGTCCTTGACAATAGGTGGCATAATTCAGGCTGCATAGTCTTGAGCTGCAGGCTCGGATTATTATATTGCAACTTTGGCCAACAAGACAACTATTTCAGTACAGAAAAAATTGACTTTGAAGGCTTTAAAACAATAACCATCTTTTTCAGATTCTGAAATGCCCACATGCATTAGATGCACCTGCATGGACATGAGGGAGCTACCTAGCGTCTTTTCCAGTTTTTTTGGACGCCTTTTCCCCACTGTAGGGGAAAACAACAGAGTGGGGAGTTAGGTTCCCAAATTTAGTGGTGTGCACGGAACCGCACCTCTGCAGTCTGGCACTGGGGAGGGGGGCTCTTTAAGGGCAGGGGAGGGTGTACTTACCCTTCCAGCTGCTTTCCCCCCTCCAGCGCTCCTGGTTTTGTAAGCATTTGGGGTGGCAGCATACTTTTCTGCCACCCCTTCCCCTGTTCCTTGTCAAAAGGCTTCAAAAGCCTCACTGAGTGTGCGCACGTCGCACCTGTCATGTTGTGCACGCGCACGCAAGTGACACAGGACATGAAGGTCTCCCCCACCCATTGCCGAACCGGCCCCAGGTCCGTACCGGTCCGGAAGCCCTTAGAATGCCCAGGTGGGAAAGCTCCCTTTGTTTCCCCACGTGGACTCCAGTGTGGACTTGGCAGGGAGGCCAGGTCTACCACCCAGAGGGAAACCAGATCTACCCACGGACAGCTGGCCATGGGTAGACCTTGGCTTCAATGTGGACTTCAGTGGAGGCCATGTCTTCCAGCCAGCGGGGAGGCCAGGTTTCCCCTGGTTGGAAGACATGGTCTCCCTGCACAACTCCACATCAGAGGCCAGGACTACCCGTGGCCAGCTGGCCGTGGGTAGACCTGGTCTCCCTGGTCTTTTCTGGCCATGCAAGGAGACTGCAATTTTCCTGGCATTGTACCACTCCCTCCCCAATCATCTTCCTTGGCTTAATTCTCCACTCCCCCTGCTCCCCTTGGGAAGGGAAATCAGGGGGAGGTTGATCTGGAATCCAGACTCTCTGCCCCTCACAGCCACGCCCCTTTTCTGGGTAGGAGCTCCATGGTCCTCCCCTTTTGCCAAGCCAGCCTGCACACAAGCTCCAGGCCCCTTTCCCGGGTTTAATGTTTGCGGGACTAAGGAGAGGTTGACCAGGTCTCCATGGTTTCTGACCTTCAGCCAAGCACCTTTCCTGGGTAGGAGCCCTGTGCTCCCGGAGGCTGCCATGAACCCCAAGCCTTACCTCTTGCTACCTTGGTCAGACTCAATGGCCGAGGCAATCAGACCCCCACATGCCAGGGTCCGACACAGAGGACTAGGAAGTGGGTGGGGGTTCTAGGGTCCTCCAGCACCAGTGACCCCCCACACCTGCAGACCCTCTCAATACTCCCTTACCCTTGTCCTTAGACTCAGAGGATGAAGCAGAGGCATCAGAACCTCCACCCTACAGCACCCCAACTTTCAGACACCCTTCCCCCAGAACCCCGGCTTCAGGCACCTTTACTGGGCTTGATTTTATGGGAAAACAAAGGGAGGTTTCCCACCTGGGCATTTAGGAACCCAACTCCCCCTCTCCCTAGTTTTTTGCTGTGACAGGCAAAAGGCATCCAATAAATCGAAAAAGACGGTAGTTAACTTCTATAATGTGACACGCTCCAAATTGATCTCTTATTTTTGTAGTATTATAGCTATTTAATGAATCTAGCCTTGAGACTGATAGTGATACAGTATCATTTCCAAATAATCATTTTCTGCAAATAAGTACTTCGAAGCACTTAGAAACAGGCTACTTAATATGTGGAATGTATTGCAATCATTTTTGAATTAATTCGCATTTTCGGGGGAGGGGGAGTGATCCCAGTATTAACACTTGACTGTATGTTCTCAAACAATGGGTGTTCTAATCTGGGAAAGGCAGCAGAGATATCATTGTGTCTATCCCCCTTCATTTTCATGCAGTGGCCAGAATCAATACTGTGTTGCTTCTTAGAAGGAACTTCACAAGAAGTGTGTTGCTTCTTACAGCTATTCTGTGGTAAAAGAATTCATGGAAATAACAGGTTATTTTGCAGAAGGAATTTTAGAAGAAAATAATTATATTCTGGGTTTCAGTTGCCCCACAGATAAAGTAAAGTTGCTACCCCTTTCCTTTATACAGTGGGGCCATTCCCCAACCACTGCAGATGAATTAGTGTAATTGGCCTTTATTTGACAACTTGATTTTCCTATGGTGACAGGATAAGCAAATACATTCAACAATGCATTTTTTTTTTAGTAATTAAAGTAAGATGGCAATGGTCACAATGAGGCTGAATATAACAGGTACTTTCATAAGTATTAAGCTACAATCAAGATATGCTGCATGGCATATATTCACTTTTCTATCGTACTTGAAAGATTAGCTGATCTGTTACAAGCGTGTAATGCTGAAAAGTTTCTTCAGGGAAGTTAAACTTTATGTTGCTAGGTGAAAACAGTCGATAGTGCTGTGAGGCGAATGGAATAGTAAAGTGCATCCACAATTGTTGCAACTTATATTAACATTTTCATAGGTCTTTGGCATAAAATCTGTGTTTAAAAATGTTTAAAGCAGTACTTTAGATGAACTTGTGTAATTTTAGCAAGGTTTTCCCCCCAGATGGTCTTGAAGAGACTTCAAACACAACTTCTTGACTGACAAATCATTTTATTTTGATTAGAAAACAAGTGATAAAATTCAGTCTCGATGCAGGCTTCTGAATTTTATGACCCTCACCATCAGGCCGTATCGAAATATCTCACTTAGTTCCTTATAGCAATGAAGTCTTGTTCTGAGTTGAGATTTTAAAAATAAATAAATCTGCAGCATGTAGCCTTATCACGGAACTCTTAGCATTCAAACATTCATAAGATGATCAGTTGGATTACAGCTGTTGTTATAATTCAGATAACCAGGGTCTGAACTACACTGGTACATTTGCCCTGCTGGAAATGTATCTCTCTCCCCACCCTCTGCCCCACCCCGCCCCAGTCTGATAGACAGGGGAATAGGTCAAGGCTGGTTTCCCAGCCTTGACCTATTCAAGTATCCAGTGAATTCATCCTGCTTTAGCTTACATTAACTTGCCTGCTACTACCCAAAAAGAAGTTGGTGCTAAACAAATAAAAGAAAACCTATCACATAATTGGTATTTTTTTTGTTTGTTTCCATTGTGGCAACTGCTTTTACCAAATAGCTGCTAGTGATTGTTTCTGAACATATTAACAATTGAAATTTCCTAAATTAGTACCCTTTTCTGGGTCAAACTACTGTCCTTTTAGCCCACTGTTACTAACTGCCAGTGGTTCTTGAAGGTCTCCCACAGACTTTCTGAGATTCTTTAACTGGAGATGGCATAGGGTAAACCTGAGATCTCTGGCATTTAAAGCAAATGTTGGGTGATGGCCTTATCCCACACTTCTCTAAACATCCATTTATCTTCCGTTTCTCTTAATCAATAGTTCAGGCAGTACATCTGTTGTATTTATGTCACTTTTTTGTGTGCGGTCATTTTCTTCATTTATTCACAGTTGAAGACAAAATTCTTGGCTGCTTAGCATGGAAATGATAAAGATGATGTTTCTGCCCTGTCATAGAACAGTTTATTAATAACTAGCTTAACCCATACAGAACATCTGTGCTCTAGTACTTGATTGCTCCCCTCACCCCTGCCACAGCCCCTCTTACCTCAGAGAACTTTCCACCCTCACCTGAGCCACAATCCTCCTCCTCCTCCTCCTCGTCGTCCTCCTCCTCGTTCTCCTCCATCCAGGTGCTTCCATCCCACTCAACCCTGTTGGTCACTCCTCCATCCCTTTACTCCATCCCCCTCACCCCTTTTGGTCGCGGCTGAAGCATTGCTGGTGCCTATTGGCCAAGCTGCAGCCCCCTATCCCCAGAGACATCCCCACCCTCATCTGAGCCTCACTCCTGCTTCTATGCACAGGAGCAGCATCAGCAGTTGACCAGGCCCTGGTTCGCTGACACCACCGCCATGGGTGTTGGTTCCCTTCATGCCGCTGATAGGCTCAGGCCCGTCGCTTGCCTCCCTTCACCAGTGGCCTCAGTAGCCCCAAACAGCAGCAGTGGTTGACTGGGCCCTTCCTTGCTGCTGCCGCCACCACCATGGCTGCTCGTTCCCCTCAGGCTGCTGACAGACTGAGGCCAATCCCTCGCCCTTCCTTCTTTCTCTCTTCCCCTCCCTTCTTTTTCTCTCTTTCCTCCACTCGCTCTTCCCCTCTGTCTTTCTTCCCCTCCCTTCTCTCTTTCTCCCTCCCTCCCTTCCTGAGTTAACAGATCCTGTTTCCTTATCTAATTCACACAGCGGAAGCCTCTTTTTCCTGAAGGGGCTCTTTTCTCCCTCACGACCCCTCTCTTTGCAGACCCCTGTTCACTGTCATTTTATATATTTATTGAAATAGATATCTTTATAGATATCCTCTCCTGTACAATCAAGAACATCTTCCAACCAGTAACAGTTGCATTCCAACTGACCTTAACCATCACTGGCTCCTCCTCCCTATCTGCATGTGAAATCACCATGGTGCTTCTGCTCTCACAGGTTCCTCCCCCCCCTTACTGCATATGGAATCCCCACTGCCCAATTAGATGTTTCTGCTTGCGGACTCTCGCGAGAGCTGCTACACACAGGATTAACCGCGGGTACGCCTTAGAGAATATATATATATATATATATATATATATATGTGTGTGTGTGTGTGTGTGTGTGTGTGTGTGTGTGTGTGTGTGTATGTATGTATTTGTTTTATTTTTGTTTGTGCAAGAGGCTGCAGCTGAAAAATTGTTGTCTTTGTTTAGCTACCCCTAAGGTGTTTTGGCCTTTTGAACCACTGATGCATTAGTAAAGCCTTGTATGATGAATCAACAGTGTAACTTCTGTAAAAAATGATTTTAGATATTTGTATGTGTTCCCTAGACAGACAGACAGGTCTTATGTCTGTGTTATAGCTGTGGATGATTGTGTCTGTGTGTACTTAAGTATCTATCAAAGTCCATGCTAGTAGGCTTTTGTGAGGCCTGCAAAAATGTATCAAATGTATTCTGTGAGGCCTGTGAAGTGTATAAAGCTGGACATGTTTATCTTTATTATGGCCATAATGCAGTACAAAATTTACATACATGCCATTCATAGAGGCAATCTTAAAAGGTAAACTGGTGCAAACAGAAATATTCTAGGCAATCTTTAAAGCAGATGCAAGGCAAGGTTCTTGGAATCAACATCAGCATTGCTTTTGAGTTGTTGTGTGTGTTTGTACTAATTTAGCAACTGACTTTTCGGGAGGTCCACTTTGACATAGATTTGAGGGGTACTGGGTGACCCTGCTAGCCTCCATTGTGATCAGCCAGCAGGCCTTGCTCTCCTCCCTCTATGCTTTAAAAAATACTTCTGTATTGGTCACTGGAGGAGGAAATGGAGGCAGAGAGTATCCCTCTGAGGTCCTGATTTGGTCTACAATTGCTCTACCCTATCCTGTGAATACTGACCGCCTGTACATGCAAATATAGTCAATCCTAACATATCTATATATAATTGGCCATAAACAAAGGAGGAAGGCACCAAAATAGAAAGAGGAGATTCCTCTGATGCCTCCAAATTAGTCTTTATTAATGGCCCAAAGTGTTTTGGCGAAAGCTTTTATCAAGGACCAGGCGTGGAGGGAGGCTGGTGTTCGGCCGCTGCCATGGCCCCACCCCCCCCATCTGACGTCAGACTCAGGGGGCTGACTAGTCACACCCCCACATTTGATGTTAGGTGCAGGGGCTTTGTCTCCCTCCCAAATGAGATCATGTGACCCCATTTGGGAGGGAGATTGGCCCGTACTGCATTGGGCAGTGCGGGCCAGAGCAACTCTCCCTGCCTTTTAAAGGCAGGGAGAGCTTTTCTGGCCATGCTGCCAACACAGCACGAGCTGATCTCCCTTCCAAATTGGGCCGCGCAGCCTCATTTGGGAGGGAGATCAGTCCCACTGTGTTGGCAGTGAGGTCAGGAGCAGCTCTCCCTGTCTTTAAAGGCAGGGAGAGTCACTTCAGCCGTGCTGCCAACACAGTGTGGGCCAATTTTGGAGGGAGTGAAGTAATAATAATAATAATAATAATATAATGTCACAAAATACAAAGATCTACAAATTGAAATTGAAAGGCTGTGGCAGAAAAAGACCAAAATAATCCCAGTGGTAATTGGCACCCTAGGTGCAGTTCCAAAAGACCTTGAAGAGCACCTCAGCACCATAGGGGCCACAGAAATCACCATCAGCCAATTACAAAAGGCAGCTTTACTGGGAACAGCCTATATTCTGCGACGATATCTATAACAACTGACAATAAAATTCAGCCATCCCAGGTCCTTGGGAAGGACTCGATGTCTGGATAAAGCAAACCAGTCAATAACACCTGTCTGACTGTGTAAACAAGTAATCATCATCATCAAGATATGGAAGAAGAATTATCACCAATTGAAGAAGTTGCTCAGGCACAGGTGGAGGAGGTGTTGGAAATTGAGGATGCCACTGTTGCTGAACTGTTTCAGAATCAAAACCAGGCAACCTCCCCTTTGCCTTCACCTCAAAAACCCAAATGCCATTTAACAGAAAAGCAACAAGAACTAAAGCAAAAAATAACTGAGCACATGAACCAAACAACCACCAGGGTTCGACTTCCAGCTCTAAAAACAGTTGCCAAAAAACAACTTGCTCAGGCATTAAAAGATGTCAATGCTGCACTTGCAGAAATAACAACCAATAATTTGCAAGAAACAAACCAACTAATGTACAGTGCAGCAACAATAACAACACAAGAGCTGGGATATAAGATCAGTGGACCTGTCAAAAAAGAAAGCAGTACATCACCTAAATGGAAGATTAGATTAGAAAAGAAAATCTCCAGGCTTAGATCAGATGCTAGTAAATTGAAAGATATGAAAGACAAGAAGCTGAAGAATGAAAACACCAAACAGTATCTGATCCAAAAATACCACCTAGATTCAAGGAAAATTAGAGAAGTCCTGGAAATAATAAAGCAGCAAATACCAGTAGTGTCAAAGAAGATTAGCAGATATGAAGCCAGAATTACACAACACAGGCAGAATCTCCAATTCCAGTCGAATCAGAGACGTTTCTACCAAAGCATAGAAGGAGAAACTGCAAGAAACGTAGAAACACCAAATAAAGAAGAAACAGTGCAATTCTGGGGGAAATTATGGGACAATCCAATAGATTATAATAAAAAAGCAGGCTGGATGAAAGAGGTCAAAAAATGTAACCAACAAATGCAAGATCTAATAATAACACCAGAATTAATAAGTGAAAGAACAAAGAAAATTAAAAATTGGACTGCGCCAGGCGACGATGAACTGCATGGCTTTTGGCTTAAGCACCTAACAAGCCTTCATAAACAACTATCAAAACAGTTCAATCACAGTTTGCAAGGAGGTGATATTGAACTATGGCTAACAACTGGGAAAACTCATCTCATCATGAAAGACCCAGCAAAAGGTGCAGTTCCAAGTAATTATAGACCGATAACCTGCCTGACAACCATGTTCAAATTATTAACTGGAATAATAGCAGATGAAGTGATGCAACACTTATTAACTAACAAACAGCTTCCAGTTGAACAGAAAGGAAATTGCCCGAACACCAGAGGCACAAAAGACCAGCTGCTGATTGACAAAATGATTTTAGAAAACTGCAAGAGAAGAAAAACAAATCTAAGTGTTGCATGGATTGACTACAAGAAAGCCTTTGATTCATTGCCTCACACATGGATACTAAAATGTTTAGAAACAACTGGTGTCAGCAAAAACATTCAGATATTTATTAAAAAAGCAATGAGCAGGTGGAGTACACAGTTAACAATCAATGGCGAGGCACTTGGACAGGTTAGCATTAGAAGAGGCATTTTCCAAGGGGACTCACTATCCCCTCTGTTGTTTGTAATCGCCATGACCCCACTTTCACAAATACTAAACAAAACAGGCCTCGGATACCAAAGATCTAAAACATCAAGTAAAATCAACCATCTGCTGTACATGGACGATCTGAAGTTGTATGGAAAGTCCCAGTCAGAAATCGAATCACTGCTAAACACTGTCCGTATATTCAGTAGCGATATAGCAATGAAGTTTGGACTAGACAAGTGTGCTGCATTAATAATGAAAAGAGGAAAAATAACAAAAACAGAAGGAACAGAACTGCCCAATGGAAGCAAGATCAAGAACCTGGAAGAGAAAGAACGTTACAAATACTTGGGCATTCTCCAGGCTGATAACATCGCACACACTGAAGTTAAAAGAAAAATGGGAAGTGAATACATCAGGAGAGTTAGAAAAATCCTCAAGTCCAAACTCAATGGCGGGAACACCATACAAGCCATAAAGACCTGGGCTATGCCTGTTATCAGATACACTGCAGGAGTAATAGACTGGACCCAGGCAGAGCTGGAGACGCTAGATCGCAAGACCAGGAAAACCATGACCATCAATCATGCTCTGCACCCCCGCAGGGATGTAGATAGGCTCTACCTCCCTCGCAGCTCAGGTGGAAGAGGAATGCTGCAAGTCCATCAAACAGTAGAGGAGGAGAAAAGAGACCTTGAAGAATATATCAAGGACAGTGAAGAAGATGCACTTCAAATGGTCAATAATGCAAAACTATTCAACACCAATGAAACAAAGCAGGCCTACAAGAAAGAACAAGTCAAGAACCGAGAAGAAAAATGGAAAAAACAAGCCCCTGCATGGTCAATATTTGCACAATATAAGTGGAAAATCAGACATCACCAAGACCTGGCAATGGCTTAAGAATGGCAACTTGAAAAACAAACAGAAGGTTTAATACTGGCTGCACAAGAACAGGCACTAAGAACAAATGCAATAAGAGCAAAAGTTGAAAAATCCACAACAAACAGCAAGTGCCGCCTTTGTAAAGAAGCAGATGAAACAGTGGACCACATGATCAGCTGTTGTAAGAAGATCGCACAGACTGACTACAAACAAAGGCATGACAAGGTAGCAGGGATGATACACTGGAACATCTGCAAAAAATACAAGCTTCCTGTAGCCAAGAATTGGTGGGACCATCAAATTGAAAAAGTTGAAGAAAATGAAGATGTAAAAATATTATGGGACTTCCGACTACAAACAGACAAACATCTGCCACACAATACACCAGATATATCTGTAGTTGGGAAGAAAGAAAAACAAGTCAAAATAATCGACATAGCAATACCAGGGGATAGCAGAATAGAAGAAAAAGAAATAGAAAAAATCACCAAATACAAAGATCTACAAATTGAAATTGAAAGGCTGTGGCAAAAAAAGACCAAAATAATCCCAGTGGTAATTGGCGCCCTGGGTGCAGTTCCAAAAGACCTTGAAGAGCACCTCAACACCATAGGGGCCACAGAAATCACCATCAACCAATTACAAAAAGCAGCTTTACTGGGAACAGCCTATATTTTGCAATGATATCTATAATAACCAACCATTATTATAATAACCATTGATGATAAAATTCAGCCATCCCAGGTCCTTGGGAAGGACTCGATGTCTGGATAAAACAAACCAGTCAATAACACCTGTCTGACTGTGTAAACAAGAAATAATAATATAACAAAATAATTATTTCATTTGGGAGCAAAATAATGCCTCCCACGTCTGATGTCAGACGTGGGGGCGTGTCTGGGTCCACAGCTCAGAATCAGGTTTGAACCCGTTTACTCAATGGTGGTTCCGCCCCTGTCAAGGACTCTTATTCAGATATGTCTCAACAGTTGAAAGAGACGCGGGAAAGATATGTTCTGTTCTGTGTACCCAAACTACAGAGTTTAGCTGTGCTATCATGGACATTTGTCTTTCTTTTATAGTTCCTCTAGTGTTAAAAGAAAAATTGAGTTAGGAAGTGGGAAAAACTGACACCTAGACAAGTGTGGATTTTTAAAATTCTGTACTAGCTAAGGAATGAAGTTTTTGAAAACCTTTTATATAAAAGAACTGTTTCATTAAGCTCTAAACATCTTGGCAGTGCTTAGTTGGGATCAATATTTTCTCTTCAATAAAAAGTTGTTGTTTTTAGTCAGGTTTTGCTGAAGTAATGCCATATTCAGTTCAGTGAAGCAAACTGCTTGGCTAATCTTTGCAATCTTTGAATTTATGATGCATTAGAGCAGCTAGACTCTGACATTGTTTGTTCCTTTCAAATGGCTGCTATTGTGTGTGGTGTTATGTTCAGCCTTTTAACACTTATACTCGGCACAATCTGTTATGCCCCAAAGAATCCTTATTAGTCAGTCATGAACAGAAGTGGGAGAAAAAAATCTTAAAGGATTAGTATTACAGCTAACTGGTGGTAGTTAAGGATAAGGAATATATGTAGAAGGAATGAGGGAATGGTAGATAAGAGATTGTTCATTACCTGAGTTGTGAGTTTGTGATGTTTTGGGGCAAGGAAATTAAATTCTGGTGTATGCTCATCTAAATCAGTTTTTGGGTAACTTTTAACGTTCTCCAGAATTTTGCAAACAGTTCTTTTTCTGTGCTGCTAGCAGCAGCAGTAACAACAGCAACAACAAAACTGTTTGGGAAGTATACTACATTAAATATTGTATTGTCCTATAATTTCTTAAGTCTAGGGGAATGGGAAAACAATTAGAGGCATACTCCACTTCCATTTTTTACATTTATATATAAAAAATTGAAAGAAAGTGTGACGCCAAACTTGTGCTTAGGGTTGCCAGCTAGGGACCTTTATAGAGGACATGCGACTGTTGTGGGGACCAAATGACTTTTTTTTTTTTGCATTAGGAGGAATAGAGACTATTTTGGGGACCAAACAACTCTTTTTTTGCATTTTTTGTGGTGTCCGAAGTTCTGGGGAGCAGCTGGTACATTTTGTCCGCTCGGAACACTTTGCTCTCATGAGCAGCTTCTCTGTCTCCTTCCCCTTCCTACTGACCATCCATCCAGTGGGGAGGCCACTACTTCCGTGGCAGGCTGCAGATCCACGTGATGATGCAGGAGCACGGAGAGGTGGGCCTGGTAGGTGCCGTTTGCTTCCTTCATGTGGTGGGGGCGGCAGTGAGAAGTGAGCAGTTAGCTAATTAACTTTACTCAGCAGCTACCCCTGCTGAGTAAAAAAAGCACCGTTTAAAGTGGTGGATCTCTTCTATTTATCATGAGGAGAGCAACTGGCCTTATCCAACTCCAGCACAGCATTCTTTCAATGGCTGATGCTGGTGTTAGCTTGCAGTTGTGTGAGACCACGCGAGAGAGCTCCCACTGGGGAAAAGGGAGAATCTTACTATTTTTCTTTAAAAACCACTGTGAAACCTTTTGTTGAGAAGCCATATATAAACATTTGTAGTTGTAGAGATCAGCAAGTGAGTGGGAAATGGTTCATGTACCACTGCACCAGCATGCAAAGAGGCTGGCTCGAGAACTAGCTGGCGGCCCTGGCACAAGACGAGGAGAAACTGCTGGCCTGGCTGGGGAGAGCAGAATGGGTGACTTGTGGGGGAGGAGGACAGAGGACTGTGTGTGTGTGGTAAACCTATCCAGGAGATGAATTTAAGAATATTTCTTCTTAACACTTTCTTCTTAACACTTAGGCAGCAGACTGAGCAGGCATACAGCTCACCTGGTGGTCAGCTTCACACTGGTGAGCTGTATTTCTTCTCAATTTATCCAATTTTTATCAAAATGCATATATAATACCAATAAACATGCAAAGTGAAGACCTTTGGGAGACTTTGTGTGTGTGAAATATCCTCTATTTCCACTTTTTTGGGAGGTTCTCCCCTCCCCCCCCCATCTGGACCTGACAACCCTATTTGTGTTGTGTGAAGGCATGGTGAGTGGACAGTTCAAGTAATTTTTAACAATCTTAGAGTTGTCTAAGAAACAAACTTGGGGAGATGTTCGTAGATGCAAGAGTAACAATTTGCTTAAAAAAACAACAAAATTGACATAAATTTGAATAATGTACTGTTTTTTAACTAAGAAAATTACAGTATAATTAAATGTGGCAGGCTGTACATGTTCACTTTGTCTTGTTGCTAATTAACTGTTGGAATTTTAGAGAAGAGCCGACTAACAGCTGTTTAAGGTAATAGGAATGAGGAGTGCTTTGGAGGTGATAAGCAAAACAACAAAGTATTTTTCTCCTCTACGTCTTTCCTATATTTTGAGCGATCAACTATTCACATATGCTGCCTTGTATCTTTCAGGATCCTAGTGAAGATGTTTGTCTGAAAAGGTGATTAAGTGTGTACTACTTTTTAAGTTCTCAAACTTCTTCTGCTTTGTGTTGCTTGATTTCTTGGGTTATGTTAATCGAACACTTCTCTGATGTCTGCAAGCTGCCTTTCCATTCCGCTGATGTAGGTTTCCCCATTGCCTACCTCCATGCTGTTCTGTATACCTGGAGCAGGCTTCACTTGTGTATAATTAAAATAGCTTGCTAGTTTTGGAGGCCCTACTACTCTGTATAACTGACAAAGCCTGTCCTGGGCCACTATAGATTCACATGCTTTACTTTACCTCCTGCTACTTAAGCCTGCCGTGACTTTTTTTCCTATTCTTCTTGCCTCTTTCTCAAACTTTTTCTCCTTTCGACTTTGCCCTGTCCATTTGCCTATATTATTTGGCTCGTTGGTGAAAGAGCGTATCCTTACACTTATGCACTGGGCATATTCTGGTAGTTTCTGCTGCTTCTATGCTGCTTTCATTTTAGGAAGTTAGTTGTTTTAATCCTAATACTAATCAGAAAGTGGTACTAAGTGCTCAGAGCTCTAATTCGGGCATCCATACAACAGCCTTTCAATGTAGGCTGGTATTATAATCATTCATTCATTCATTCATTCATTTATTCGATTTCTATACTGCCCTTCCAAAAATGGCTCAGGGTGGTTTACACGGAGAAATAAATAAATAAATAAGACAAGATGGATCCCTGTCCCCGAAGGGCTCACATTCTAAAAAGAAAAATAAGTTAGACACCAGCAACAGTCACTGGAGGTACTGTGCTGGGGTTGGATAGGGCCAGTTACTCTCCCCCTGCTAAATAAAGAGAATCACCACATTAAAAGGTGCCTCTTTGCCAAGTTAGCAGGGGTTGCTGGTGGGAGTCTGGAGGAGAGCTTGTCTTATGATAGCAAGCATGACTTGTCCCCTAGCTAAGCAGGGTCCACCCTGGTTGCATATGAATGGGAGACTACATGTGAGCACTGCAAGATATTTCCCTTAGGGGATGGAGCCACTCTGGGAAGAGTAGAAGGTTTCAAGCAACCTTGGAGAAGCTGTTGCCAGTCTGTGTAGACAGTACTGAGCTAGATGGACCTATGGTCTGACTCAGTATATGGCAGCTTCCTATGTTCCTATGATGATTGCACTTCTCTGAAGACTATGTAGTGAATTCATGGTTGAGGAGATTTCAGCCTGGGACTTCCCAGCTCTCCTGCTGATGTGGTATAGTAGTTAATAGTGTGAGCTAGGAGACTCCCAGTTCAAGTCTTGCCACAGCTGCAAACTCCCTCGATGGTCTTAAACAGGCCTCTCTTGCATAAACTCATCCCCTTCATCCTTGGAATGGGAATAATAATACGGAACTTCCCTAACAGGGATTTTGTAAGGATTACAGAGGTAATGTTTTGAAGTACTTCAGAGTGTTGAAAGCTCTTCAAGTGCTAATTATTATTTTATTTACACACTTATATCCTGCTCTTCCTTTGAGGAGTGTACATGGAGCTGTGTTTCAGCTACTTTTAAAAAAGGCATCCACAAAAAGTCTATGGTAATTGTTTATCTGTAATTTGTATAATTTCACAATATGTGACAAGTAATCAATACAGTATGAAGATGATTGGGGGATTATCCAATCTGTGAAAACACAATGTTACATTGGCATCAGTTCTTGGTATGTCACTTTGTGTTCTGTTTTGCCTGCTGCTGTTTAGGTGGGGCAGCTCCTCACTGGGGTTCTTATGTAAAGATGGTGTGCCATGGTAAGATTATAGGAACATAGGAAGCTGCCATATCCTTAGTCAGACCATTGGTCTATCTAGCTCAGTATTGTCTTCACAGACTGGCAGTGGCTTCTCCAAGGTTGTAAGCAGGAATCTCTCTCAGCCCTATCTTGAAGATACCAGAGAGGGAACTTGGAACCTTCTGCTCTTCCCAGAGCGGCTGCATCCCCTGAGGGGAATATCTTACAGTGCTCACACTTCTAGTCTCCCATTCAAATGCAACCAGGGTGGACCCTGCTTAGCTAAAGAGACAAGTCATGCTTGCTACCACAAGACCAGCTCTCCTCCTATGTATTATTACGTATGTTGAACATTTTCTACCAGTGTACAGTTACTTCTGGGGATTTTTTTTTCTTGATTGCTATGCCATATAGCAATTAGTTTGATAGCTAATAGTGTACAAATGGTTGAAAATATGCAGCGTGTCTACATGGAAGAACTGTGAGCTGACAGTGGCTGAGAATTAGCAGTTCTGGTAGTGTATTATTAGTTAAATGTAACACAGAATTTAAATGAAAAAGACAAATAAAAATATTTTGTAGTTAAAATCCAGTGGATGGATCTCTGCTGATTAATCTGCTGTTCTCATTTCACTTTAAAAAAAAATTATTTCATTGCCTTTTAAAAATAAATCCATCATATGCTAGAAATATTGAAATAATTAAACACGTTTGACTTTTATGCATATATTTTCTAAAATTAACTGCCTTTTTCACACTAATCTGTCTTGTCTCTAATTGGGTTGAAATGTGTGAAAGGGATAGCTTTGATAGAGAACAATTTTTCAAAGGAAGCTTAGGCTCTGTCAACGTTCACGATTTATTAGGTATGGATTGGTGTGGAGTGCTGGGGAGGGAGCTGCTTCGGTTAACAAGGGACTGCAGCTAGTGCACGTGTACCCTTCCTTTCGACTGAATAAACTCTTGAGATTTGTGCATTGGTTACAACCAGATGTTGATCCTTTGTGTCTTTTGGTGGGATGAAAGTACTGGTATTTTATGAATGATAAGGATACTTGATGTTGTTCTAAAGAGTACAAAATTCTCACTTGATTTTCTTTTGGTTGTGTGAGGAGTACTGCATCCTGTCCCTTACTGATGAATTGATACTGGTTCAGCAGTTTTGAAAAGAAGGTTTTATAGTGTGTTCTGTGTTACCTTTGTTACGGTCTGTTGAAGGTCCAGTGTTTGTGAGTGTTGAACAAGGGCACCTGTGCAGATGAAGCAGCCTGGTTTTGTTTTGGTTTTTTTGCACCATCATGGAGTGTTTTGCCTGGCACCTGAAGTAAAAAAGGACAAAGAGAATATTCAGTGAAAGACAAACTGCTACTGCCTATATCCATGACTGCTGCTGGTCAAAGATCCATAGGAGAAGTCGGTGGGGGTTGGGGGCAGGAATGAGAAGAATCAGAGAGACTTGGTGCAGTACAACAACTGGCTCTAGTTTAAGTCCTAATTTCTCTTTTGCAAATTCCTTCTTCTGGTCTTAACACTAAAAACAATTGAATAATCTAGTGTAGTTTGGCTTCTATTCATGCAAGACACTGAGAGGTGTTTGCCTGCAAGCCTGGGAAGTTAAGTCTTCTGAATGGTAGCAACTTTATTTAATGGAAATTTTGTCTCTTGGATCTATGTATATGTATATGTATGTATACAATTTTATGTTTTCCTTAAAGCACACAGTATACAGTTTTCTGGTTTAGAAATTTAGATTCCTCTGAAATGTTCATTGGTTCACTTTGGGGCCGCATTCAGACATCACACAAAACCTGAGTTACAGGTGGCAGGGGTTTGTGTAACTGCGTGTCTGAATGCATGAAACTGCAGTTTGGCACACTAACTGAAACTGAGGTTTCAGTCACCAAATTCCAATCTGAATCCTCAGTTTGAAGTGAGGTTTGCTGCTTGGACCTCTGGTTTGTGGCTGCCTCCATTATGTCTGAATGCAGAACTGGAGGCAGCCTTCCCTGCAACTGGAGTTGAGAGAAGGAAGCTCCCCCCCTCTCTCCATGCTGATTGGCTGTCACAGCTGTCCATCAATCAAAGGAGGAAGCCCAGCAGGCAGCTATCTCTACTCTCTCTGCAGTCTCGTAGACTGCAGAGAGGTGGTTAGCACTTATGTCTGAATAGAACATAGGAAGCTGCCTTATACCAAGTCAAACCATTTAGCTCAGTATTGTCCACCTAAACTGACAGCGGCTTCTCCAGGGTTACAGGCAAGTGTCTCTCTCAGCCCTATCTTGGAGATGCCAAGGAGGGAACTAGGAACTTTCTGAATGAAAGCATGCAAATGCTCTTCTCAGAGCTTCCCCACCCCCTATGGGGAATATCTTCCAGTGCTCACACGTCTCCCATTGAAATGCAAACAGGGCAGAGCCTGCTTAGGAAAGGGGGCACTTTATGCTTGCTACCACAAGACCAGCTCACCTCCAAATGAATAAATACCCTGTTTCTAATTCCTGAAGGGCCCATCAAATAATGTACAAGATATTGAGAATAATATTTCTCAGCATGATCAACTTCTGAGTATTCAGTGCACTTCATATGAATTACCTTGGTGCAATTCTTACATCACCACTCTGGGAACATAAGAAGCTGCCATATGCTGAGTCAGACCATAGGTCCATCTAGCTCAGTATTTTTTTCATAGACTGGCAGCAGCTTCTCCAATGTTTCAGGCAGAAATCTTTCTCAGCCCTATCTTGGGTATGCCAGGGAGGGAACTTTGAACCTTCTGCTCTTCATAGAGCGGCTCCATCCCCTGAGGGGAATATCTTAACAGGGCTCACACTTCAAGTCTCCCATTCAGATGCAACCAGGGTAGACCCTGCTTAGCTAAGGGGACAAGACATGCTTGCTACCACAAGGCTAGCTCTCCTCTCCTACAGATGGGTAAGCACGTGGCAGGTTGAGGGGAGCAGAACTGGGGATTCTGTGTTATATCTGAAAATGGTCTGGGTGGTTTGCTTTTTCTTTTCCACAGCATTAGATATTTGGTTCCCCACCACCACCCACACACACAACAGCAACGGTTTTCCAGGTGCTGCTACAACTTCTTATCAAGTCCTTTTTCCTGGTAACTACTCTATTAATGCACATCAAGAAATGGCTAAGGACAACTCTGAGAGTTTTTGCTGTGACTTGGCTTGAGATTCTATGTTTGTTTATTTTTAAAACATCTTATTTTTATTAACAGAACAGAATACCATATTTACCTGAATCGGTGTCGACTCTGAAGTTAAGAGAACTTCCTAATTTCTAATATCAAAGAACTTGGAAAATAACCTAGTCTTGGATTGAAGTAAATACAGTAATAGTAGCAACAACAACGTAATACTATAATAGTATACTATACTATAATAGTGTAAATAAATTACCAACCAAGCAAAATAAAAAAACAGAACCAAAACAAAAAACTTCGGCACAGTCAATATCAGAGGACCTACAAAATACCTTTATCATTGTAAACACTGTCTACATAATATAATTTTTAATCATTCTGGCTGAATCTAATTGGATTTAGAATTATTTCCCCTCCCCCCAAAATGTCATTTAAATTCAAATTTATGTATTTAATTTATGGGTACCTCATTTGTGAAAGAACAGTTCCCCAATAAATAAATATTTATGTATACCTATAAACTACTTTTTCATCAATTGACGTCAAAATGCTGTACAATTTTATAATACCAACAATATAAAAATAATTAAAAGCCAAACAAACATCCAACAGCAGTTAGAAGACCCAAAAGGCCCATGTATGAACTATCAACAAACAATTCTCCTCCTGACAGTGCTGACATACTCGAGTACTGAATAACATAAGAAAAAGCTAAAACTTTTAAGGGTTAAACTTTTTTGCTGATGTCATGGCACAGTATGACGTTTGTTGCAATTTTGCTCAAAAGGTTTATGCTGGAATAACAGCATGTCCATCAACATCTTCTAGAAGGTAATAGGTAAACTTGTGTTCTACCTTTCTTTCAGAAGAGGTTTGTAGCATGGTAATGAGGAAAATACTTCCATGTGGCTTGTCGTATGCCATGTGGCTTGTACTAGTATGTAGTATTGTGAACAGTGTTTTCCAAACCAAGACATGCTGCTAGTACATCAAATGAGAGAGGAGGGTGTATAGTAATCAAGATCAATGTGTCTTAGGTATTCTAGTGAACTCATTTACACAATACAGTTCATTACAAGACTGTTCTTTCAGAAAGATCAGTAGATACCCACTCTCCATAAAGCCTCACTCTCCATTCTTATTGCATTTGTCTGAAGAGGCAACTCATGTACTTGTGAAGAAATCTTCCCTGTGATGCTCAACACTGGGGTGCACCAGAATTCTAATCATGGGCAGAATCTCCATGAGAATAGCTTTTGTTGCTTCAGCAAATGCTGTAACTGTTGAAGATGGGGCTTCGGAGTGGGTTGTGATGTGGTCTTTCTGGCACACTCTTGGGGATACTTTCTGTGAACACAGCATCATCACTTTCTGTAATGCTGGAGAACATAGCTACTTTCATTGTTGAAAACCTTGCTTTTCAACAATGTTTTGGACATAATGCCAAACCAGAGGTAAACGTGCCAGAAGTTGGAGTTTGTGATCATCCAAATTCAGAGTTTCTGAATGCACAGAATCCACAGTTTCATCACCCAACAGCGGCTTTTTAAAAACTTCTAAACCTGATTTTGAACCCTCAGTTTGTAGTGTGTTTCGCTGCAGAAACCTGATATTCAGAGGCACCATTGTATCATCCGAATTCTGCTGCTGCTACAACCTGGACTTTATGCACAAGCTCCTTCTGCAACCATAGAGAAGTTGTCTCAGAGCAGCCTAGAAATGCATCTGTTGGAGGGTGGCCGTGTTTCTTGCTGGCAACCTCTCAGAGCTGGTGCTCTGCCCTCTGCTTTCTCCTTACTCCTGCCGCTGCTTGGCAACAGGGATGACATGTCTTTAGAGTTCATGCATTTAAAGGGACAGAACCACATGGGAGAAAGCCCACTTTCCCCTATGTGTTTTGGACCTTGTATGTTCCCCAGCAAAAAAAGAATGGGAAGACAAGATGGAGATAGCAGGGGAGGACCCCAAAAATTCATCACTGCAGTGCTTTGTGCACAACACATTACACCCTAGTAACACAAACAATTGAACACATTTCTGATTGCACACTTCGCCATCACCCTCTGTTTCCCCATCCTTCAATTGTAAGAATGAGGACCTGCGTGCAGCTTTATTTTCATGCAGCCCTGTTCAACGTCACTTGTGTTACCTTCTGTAGAACTCTTTGGTTCAAGAAACTTCACCAGTATATCAGTGTTCCAATGTACCAGTGTATCATCAAACCCTAATTCAAGGGACCCTCTGATGTGCCAATGCACCCTTGGGCTATCAAAATCAGGGAAGGCTCGGCCAGTGGATGTGAGAGGAGACACAAGGAATCAGACCAGGGATGTCTTTTGTAGGGTTACTTACATTTACATTTTTTAATATTTACATTTATATTCCGCTCTTCCTCCGAGGAGCCCAGAGCGTTGTACATAGTTAAGTTTCTCCTCACAACAACCCTGTGAAGTAGGTTAGGCTGAGAGAGAAGTGACTGGCCAGAGTCAACCAGCAAGTCTCATGGCTGAATAGGGATTTGAAGTCAGGTCTCCCTGGTCCTAGTTCAGCGCTCTAACCACTACACCACGCTGGCTCTGGCTTGAGGAAATAATTTCATGAATTACAATGCATGTTGCATCCTGATAAGCAAAGATAATCTTTCTAACTTATCAACAAAGCAAGTCTATCTAGCAAGGGGTTGGGGAAAGGGGGAGCAGGGGAAGGTTCAGTACCAAAATGGGCAGGGAAATCATTGAATGGCCATTGCACAGTTTCAGCGATAAACAGTGAATACTGGGATCTCTATATCAAACAAGAAGCAATAAAACCCCCACTATATTAATAAAGAATGTATAACAAACACTGTCAATATAGGTGTCCTTTATGTTAACATAAGAAATTATATAAATTTAAAGACACACTCAACTTCTTGTAGAACTGAGATCCAACCTGAAATAATAAATGAAAACACACTTATAAGGATAACTCAATCCATAGTATAAAAGTCAATGCAATCTATATCATACAAAACCACAGTGGTGACCCAGTGACCTCCATTTTGTTGTTGAACTTTGTCAAGAGGACAACAATCTAAAAGAAATTGGAAAGCTTCAACGGAACTTGATAATATATGTGGTATTAATCCATAAGTTCCACTGATGTGGAATCACCTCTGTTGCTTCAAGAAGATGTACTAATGCAACCAGTTTGCAACAGTTTTATCATAAACTTGATAAACACTGGTGATATTGGAACATATACACAAGACTCCATTCTTCCAAGAAATAATAAAACTTGGTTATATTCTAGTTGATAATCACATGGATATAAGTGCATTTTGTCTCAAAGAATTTACAATATACCTTTCTTCAAATGACAGATTATAGAAATGTGAAGCAAAAAACTTCTATAAAAAGTCACAGTACATAGAACCATCTATGATTAAGATATTTTTAAACCGGCTACTTACTGTAACATGTTAATAAGATAACTTATTCAGACATCTTCTACAAACCCTTAATGAGTAATTGATATGAAAAACCCCACAAAAACTCAATAGAAAAGAGGACATAACAAGTAACAGACTGTAAAATAGGACAGAATTCAGCAAAAAGCATGTATAAAACTCACAATACGTGGAATCACTTCTATTTCTTCAAGAAGAAGGTACCAAAGCTCCAGCTTGCTATACCATTCCAGAAAGGTAGAAAACTACTCAAGCCCCCTCTTGTACAGACACATTCATATACCAACTGAAAGTAGGGATATGCGGAATGTTCTGAGCTCAGAACAGGCTGTTTCGAGTGTTCGGACTTGGAACAGAAGACCCCTCATCTGTTACGAGCATGACATGAAACAAGCCCATTCTGTTCAGAATATTCCAAGTGTTCCGGCTTACAACAACAACTACTTAACCTAGTGAGAGTGGCACTGGGGGGCACCGAGAGAGGTACGTTTTAACATTAAATTAATCCAAGCTTTCTTACCAGCAGTAAGAGAAAGCAGTTCCCCTTCCTAGCACATTGCCTAGAGGAGTAAATTGTCTCCTCTTACTTTCTTTACTCTTTCTCACCATTTTCATTGTGTATGCTACTGTTTGGACTGAGAGCATCCGTTGATTAATACTTGGCCCAAGATAAAGAGCACCAGGAATATGTGAAGCGAAAACTTTACGCTTTCAGAAGAAGTTAAGCTACACAAAATTGTATAGTGGATCGACTTATTGTGTGCCAAAACTCTTGTTCTTCGCACATCGCACTGCAAGCCGCCCGCCATGGCAGCACTCCAGCCGGCTTCACATGTATCGGCGCATCTCTGGAGCACACCTGGCCTCCGCTCCAGGTGAGCACTTCCAGATGGCACCTCCATCTGGAAGTGCCCCTTGCCATCATGGGGTATCCTGGACTTCTGTATAACTGTGTAGCATGAGAATTTTTTTTTACAAAGGCAGTGGTGCAAGTGATGTCTTTGCCCTGCTAAAGGTGGGTGATCAATGCCAAAAAGGCACAATTGCACTGAGCACGCCTCCTCTAACATCATAGCCAATAGTTGCTGCTTTACTGATGTGCCTGGCGCCCACAGTCTGGCAATGTGAGTGGAATAGAGCTTGCTGGGATACAGCCTGGGTGGACTAGGAAGAGGGAGGGGTTCCTTTGCCCAGAACCCTGAGGTTGTCAAGCTGCAGTTTATCAATCGTCTGCGGGATGATTTTAGGCTTCACAGATGAACCACAACTTTGTCTTCCTGAGGCTTGATGCTACATCCGAATGTGGCCATAGGATTTGTTGCCATATCTAAGAGAGTGTGCTTATGGTTGTGAGGACTAGTCATATTTATTGGTGCTTCAGGGTAGGAGATGGAAATGAAAATCCACTCAGTCCAGTGTCCTATATCATTTTGGCTCATTTTAATTGTTCACTAACTCATGTAATCCATACTACAGATTTGGTGAGGTTTTTTTGTGGGGTGTGTGTGGGGGGGGTGTATGACATCTATTGAGGAAGAATGGAGAGATTGTATATTTAATTCAGTGTCTGTAATAAATAGCTTTTATAAACGTAAGAGGTGAGGAGGCAAAGGCTCATGCTATTTTTTTTTTTGCTCCCTGAGGCAATGGGCTGCAGAACAGTAGTAATTTCAAAATTACAGGATAGCCATTATTTCTTCAGATCTCTTTTCAATTTTGCCTCCTACTGCTTCTGAAAGCAAAAGGAACAATCCTACAGAAAAACTGTGCAGTGTTCGCTTCTTCTAAGAGGTAGTGGGAGGTGGAAGGAACATTGTTGGCATTTGTCCTCAGGCAGCAAACTAATAATAGGAGAAACAGCTTAGTGCCTATAAAATACCTGAGGTGCCTTGTCAACTGCTATGATAAACACATCTCTGGGAGCCATAGGAAATAAATGTTGATTGGAATATTTTCTTCAGCAGACTGGAGAAAGACCCGAGTAGTACTTAGTGGGCAAGACCTGTGACATGGGATGATGTGACTTGAGCATTTAGAACAGAAGATCAGTGCTATTGTAATGTAACTATCTGAGCTCAAGTCGCTGCACTGAGAGACAGCACTCCCCCCACCCCACCCACCCCCAGCCAATGTATATGAAATTGGCAACATTTTGAGAATTGGGGATGTGTCTAGATGGTCAGTGTCTTGTGTGCAGAAACATTGTCAACATTTAATAGATTAGGTAGAAATGCATGGAGAGACAAAGAGGCTGCTATTTTAAGATTCTCAGAATTTATATCCACATCACTTTAGTATCTGTAAATGTTTGTTCCTTCATTGTGTGACAAATAGATATCAAATGTTTTCTTTATTTATGCAGACAATAAGAGTGTGTGGGCTTATCTGCAAAATGAACAATGGAACATTAGAAACAGGCTGCTATTTAGGTCTTTATGCAGTTTTCTTATTGCACAGTACAGTCACCAACTCTTTGCTTCGAATTTCTGAGCCTCTTCATATCCCCCCCCCCCGTTTAGTTTGAAAACTTTTGGGATGTGTGCATGTGCATGAGTGTGAGAGGGAGGGCAGGAGGCGGGGGCTTCTCTGGTGTCTTACCAAGGTACTAATACTCTGTTCTGGGTGAATCTATGGACTTATCAGTTTGTGAGCAAATTAAAACACTTGCTCACAAACAAAAGACTAAGGTAGCCGTTTTTAAATGCTAGAGCCTAACTTGGGTAGGGATCTGCCAAAATGCAATTTGGAAGCTGAAACATGTAGCAATCCTTTTAAAATGGAGGGCTTACAAAGCCCCTCTAATGTGGAGGAGAGCAGGTCCATCCCTACTACTCTGCTCGCAGCCATTGCCATGCTGGCGGTGCTCCCTCACCCCCGGCAGCACTGGCACAGAGATGCCCTCCTCACAGGTGCAAGTACATGAAGTCTTACAGATGGGCTGAAGCCTAGAGACTTTGCTGATTGTCTCAGATGTATAAATCTCAAGTTGGAAGGGAAATGCAGGGCAGGCAGGACTTGGGCAATGTTGTGGTGTGGTGAGACAACTGCCTCAAGCAGCAGATTGGCAGTGCTAGACATCGTGCACCCTTCTCTAACTGCCTCGCCACTACTGGTTGCTCTGCCCCTATTCTAACTAGTGGTGCCACTACACCTCTGCACACTTACTGATATTCCACTCCTTGGCCTCTGCCTATTTGGCACTGGGGGCTTCCATCATGGCCAGGAAGTCATTGGAAGATTTCTCCCAATCAGAGGATGTCGGCAGGGCTGTGTCCTTGGGTCTTGGAATACTATTAGAGTTCTCCTGGTTTATCCATTGTGGAGGTTCCTAGTGGCAAGGGTTTGCCAGGTGCCTGGGTTGGTGGTGTCTCATCAGTAACCAAGATGCACGGAAAGGTTAGGAACATAGGAGGCTGTCATATATGGAGTCAGACCATTGGTTTATCTAGCTCAGTATTGACTTCACAGACTGGCAGCGGCTTCTCCAAGGTTGCAGGCAGGAATCTCTCTCAGCCTTCTCTTGGAGATGCCAGGGAGGGAACTTGATACCTTCTGCTCTTCCCAGAGCAGCTCCATCCCCTGAGGGGAATCTCTTACAGTGCTCACATGTGGTCTCCCATTCAAATGCAACCAGGGAGGTCCATGCTTAGCTAGGGGGACAAGTCATGCTTTCTAACACAAGACCAGCTCTCCCCTCCTTAGGCTGTGCAGGTGAGTGGAATGTGGGCAGAAGTTCAGGTGTGGAGATGCTGAATAAAGTAGAAACTGAGAGAAGAGAAATGGAATGGGCTTGGAAAAATGATAACTGGGTGTGGGGAGCTTTTTATGGGGCCCTGTGGTCTGCAAGGATTTTCCTCCAAGAGACTGTTGTCCCTATATAAGCACGCTGCCAGTAATATCATTTAAAATCAGATATCTACTGTATTTTCTTAAAGCTTATTTTCTTCCACTGTGCTTCCTTGAGCCATTAATGGCACTGCCGGTTGGAAACTTCCCCCCTCAGCTATTTAAATAAAACTTTACATCATATTGATTTTCTTGTGTCATCATTTTGCAGTAATGCATGTGAGAGTTGAGTAGAAAAGAAAAAATGATTTTCTAATTTTTTGCACCTTCGTTTTAAAAAGTACATCTGAATTACCATCCAGTTAAACTGCATAGGCCTTCTTGATGATAAGAATTTGGGGTTGAGAATAGAAGAAGCACAATAAATACTAAAATTAGTTTTAATCATCAAATAAGTAGAGTAAAATAGGAACTGTGCAGACAATTGTCAAACTCCTTCAAGGACCAGTAATGTATGAATATAATAGGGGGAAAATAGATTTATTATTCTCTGAGGTAGCTAGTAAGCTAATGACCACTATGTAATGGACTTTTAAAAAATGGTTTGTTATAATTTCCTTATTATTTTCCCACAGTATTTGCATCTTTATCCATTTCTGTTAAGTTTGGGCAGTGTATATAGAAACAGAATGTCTAACCAGGTCAAGTATGCATGTATGTACTTTGATTTCTCATTAGCCAACCCTTGAAGACTCCCAACTGAGTACTGAATAAATTCTATTAACCAATCTTGTTTGTGATAATGTGGGGTTGTATGAAAGTTCTGTGATGGCTCATTTGCACATACATATTGCCACTAGATGCTGTAATTGAATGGTAGATACTGCTATGCCAGTTTTGTACTGTACTGGGCAACTATCCCCAGGACAGTAATATGCATTTTTAGAGATAGTGCAGATGGCACTTAACTACTATGGTTAAGTGATTGTGAGCAACAAGCTTTAGTATTACATGAGGCTTTGGCTTTTGGGTGTAAATTCCCATACCTCATCCTCATCCTCATAACTAACTTCAAACTCTGGTTAAACATTAACCTTGGTTTAGTGTGTTAACTGTAGGTAATGCTATGATCTTGCCTTCGGATGTAAGGAGGGAGAGGCATGTAATTCCTATAGTCAGCTCTGTAGGGATCCTTGAGCTATCTCTAGGAGCTTTGCACCAGCTGCAACTGTTCTATCCTGCTAAGTTGATGGGTAACCATTGTATGTTATATGTCATTATGGACACTTGTGGTTTTTTGCGGGGGGGGAGGGACTCTATACCTGTGTATTTTGCTTTTATTTTCTGCTGCTCTTAAAACGTTGATGATGATGATCTCCTATGTGCTTTTGCAACCATAGCATTGTTGGGCCCTTCTAAATGCTGACAGCATAATGCATGTTCTAGCACGTATGTAAGTCTGTTAACAAATTATACCTACATTCTTTCCCTTCCCAGGAAACATTCAATGCAATAATTATTAATAATAAAAAATAAACAAGCTTAACTGATTTTTGGCAGCTGCTAGATTTCATCTAGATAAAAACTTAAAACTAAAGCAACAAAATTGGGGCTGTTGATGACTGTGAGGCTGAGTTAGAAAACTGATTTTCTCATTGTGGGCATAGTTTAATACATTCCTCTAGAAGATGTGAATCAGTTGGTGCCTCATCTCCTAAATTGGAAAAGTTGCAGTTCTGAAGTTTCTGTTGCACCTGGATTGGTACACCTATAATTCCTTGGCCATGTGGATCTACAGTGATTGGGTATTATTAATCCGCTGTTGCTTCTTGATTTTCAGATTGTAATATTAAGCATGAGTGCTGTTAACTGCCTTACAAGAATGCTGTGGAGCTTTTACCCTCATTAGGACCCAATGACGGGCAACTGTTCTATGAACATATGAAGCTGACTTATGCTGAATCAGACCATTGTAATATCCATCTCAGTACTGTCTGCATTGACTGTCAGTGGCTTTCATGCAGTGGCCTTTTCTAGCCCTGCCAGGAGATGGTGGGGGTTGAACCTGAGACCTTTTGCATGCAAACTGTGCACTAACTACAATCTTTATACTATTATAATACACACTGCATAGTGCTACCCCTGAAGAGTATTGTAAAACTTCTGCTGCTATAAAATAAAATGCTATGCTCTGCCTTCTGCCAGATAAAGGTTAATAGGCACACCCTGCTCCAGTGGAGTGGCTTCCAGGTAAAATTCCAGATGTTGAAGGTTTTAGTGTATAAAGTTCTGAATAACTTGGATTTTGATCCCATATGTCTTGTTCTTGTTTCAACTGCTGAAAATACCTTGTTCTGTTCTTGAGAAGCTTCTTGTGCAAGGAAATATTTGTTTCATGTATGTATGCATTTATTAATTATATTTGTACGACACCCCAAACATGTGTCTCTGGGTGGTTTGCAACAACATAAAACAACGTAAAATATAAATTAGAACCTTAAAACAATTAAAAACCCAAAGTCTAGATAAAAAACTTGGGTGAAAAAATATGACTTTAAAGACTTGTTAAAAGGGTATCGGAGATGGGGAAGCTCTTATTTCAGCAGGGAGTGCATTCCAGAGTCTTGGGGCAGCAACAGAGAAGGCCCATCCTTGTGTAGCCACCACATGAGCTGATGGCACCTGCAGATGGATTTCTCCAGATTATCTCAATGGGTGATGGGGCTCATGGTGAAGAAAATGTTCTCTTAAATACCCAGGGCCTAAGCTGTTTAGGGCTTTATAAGTTATAACCAGCACCTTGTATTTTGTTCGGAAACCTATTGGTAGTCAGTTTAGTTCTTTCAGTATAGGAGTAATATGTTCTTCTCGAGATGACCTGGAGACCAATCTGGCTGCTGCATTCTGTAACAACTGCAGCTGAAGCTGATAGAAAGCGCATCTGGCCACCACTCAGCCTGAGACACCAGGGAGAAGCTGGGATCCAGAAGCACTCCTAGACTGCGTATCTGTTCCTTCCGAGGAAGTGTGACCCCATCTAGAACCAGCAAATCAAAATGGTCTCTCGAGTTCTGACCTTGCACAATAAGTGCAATAATCCAGTCTTATCTGGATCCAATCTGTTTATCTCTCATCCAGTCCATCACTGCCTCCAGGCAGGCATTTAGAGAGTTATACTTTCTCCTAATGATGTTGACATGGAGAAATAGATTTGGGTGTCATCAGCATACTGATAACACCCTGCAACAAATCTCCTGATGGTTTCTCCCAGCATGCCCTCACCTCTTGCCTGTGGTCTCTCCAGAGGCTCCTGGTGGGCCACTGTGTGAAACAAGCCTGGGCCCCACGTACCTCCCCTGGGCCCAGTACTCTGAGAAGGCCCACCTGAGATGACCTCACAAGGCTGGTCGAAGTTGGATGGGAGAAGTGGTCCTGAAGTTACACAGGGGTCAAACCTTGAAGTGTGTTATAGGTGATAACCTAGGCTCTCCAGCTGTGCTTTTGGGCTAAACTGGGGAAATTAGGTCAGATTGGGGTGCAGTTCTGACACAGTATCATTCAAAGCAAGTTTGTAATAATTTGGTTAAGGTTCTAAACAAGATCCTGACTAGTGGCTTGCAGTAAAAAGTACCTGGAGAGCTTGGAGGGAAGCAAGGAAGGGAGAAGTGAGCAGGGCTTAGTTGTTACCTCTCCTTCCCAAGCACGTTAGTTGTGCGATGGTTGGGCCAGGTGCCTCCTTGGAAGTAGGAAGCAGGGATGAAGCTGAATTGAAGCAAGATGAAGGTACTCATAGTAAGGGGTCATACTTTGAGAGATGAGATAGGTATGTGGCTTGTGCGTGCTTCTGGACTCAGGCTTCACTCTGGTTTCTCAGGTTGAGGTTATGCCCAGGAACACTTTCTATCCACTTCTATTGATATGATACCTGTGTCCTTTCTTTGAAGACAGTGATCTCAGAACTGTGGTGCACACTCTGGTAACCTCTAGACTTGACTACTGCAATGCAGTGCACTCAACGTGGGGCTGCCTTTGTATGTAGTTCAGAAACTTCAGTTGGTTCAAAATGCAACGGCTAGATTGGTCTCCAGGGTGTCTCAGAGAGACCATATTCTTCCTGTTTTAAAGCAATTGCACTGGCTACCAATAGATTTCCGGGCAAAATACAAAGTGCTGGTGATTACCTTTAAAGCCCTAAGCAGCTTAGGACCGGGTTACCTGGGAGAGTGCCTTCTTCTGCATGATCCCCACTGCACATTGAGATCTTTGAGAGAGGTCCCTCTCCGTATGCTGCCGGCTTATCTGGCGGTGTCTTGGGAGTGGGCTTTCCCTGTCATTGCTCCTATACTGTGGAATGTGCTCCCTATAGACATCCGTGGCTTTAACATCTTTGGCAGCCTTCAAAAGAGCCCTTAAGACACACTTTTTTCAGCCAAGCTTTTTGTAATCTCTGAATGTTTTAATTTTTTAAATTACTGTTTTTAGCAGTCCCCCCCCCCCCCCCGTGTTGATTTTTGTGAACCACCTAGAGCCTTTGGAGTCAGGCAGTACAGGTGAAACTCGGAAAATTAGAATATCGTGCAAAAGTCCATTAATTTCAGTAATGCAAATTAAAAGGTGAAACTGATATATGAGACAGACGCATTACATGCAAAGCGAGATAAGTCAAGCCTTAATTTGTTATAATTGTGATGATCATGGAGTACAGCTCATGAAAACCCCAAATCCACAATCCCAGAAAATTAGAATATTACATGGAACCAAGAAGATAAGGATTGTAGAATAGAACAATATCGGACCTCCGAAAAGTATACAGTGTACTGTGCTTGATTGGCCCGCAAACTCGCCTGACCTGACCCCATAGAGAATCTATGGGGCATTGCCAAGAGAAGGATGAGAGACATGAGACCAAACAATGCAGAAGAGCTGAAGGCCGCTAATGAAGCATCCTGGTCTTCCATAATACCTCATCAGTGCCACAGACTGATAGCATCCATGCCACGCCGCATTGAGGCAGTAATTGCTGCAAAAGGGGCCCAAACCAAGTACTGAATACATATGCATGTTTATACTTTTCAGAGGTCCGATATTGTTCTATTTACAATCCTTGTTTTATTGGTTTCATGTAATATTCTAATTTTCTGGGATTGTGGATTTGGGGTTTTCATGAGCTGTACGCCATGATCATCACAATTATAACAAATTAAGGCTTGACTTATCTCGCTTTGCATGTAATGCGTCTGTCTCATATATCAGTTTCACCTTTTAATTTGCATTACTGAAATTAATGGACTTTTGCACGATATTCTAATTTTCTGAGTTTCACCTTTATATAAATTAAATGTGGGGAGGAGAACAAGCTCGCACATATGAGAGTCCATAGGATAGTGTGATCCAAACAGAATCCAAGACCATGTGGCTTGCTTGGGGTAGTTATACCTTGAAATGTGCCCTGAGGCAATTTCTGAGTCAATCATGGGGCTATTCCTCCCTTTAAGGGAGGAGGAATCTTGCAAAACAAAAGTGTCAGTTGCTAGATGGACTTAATCATACCAGGTGGGTCTTGCTGGACAAAGGCAAGGGAAAGCTATGCAAATGTGTTTGTGTGCGAGGAAGATGGATCTGTTTGTTTACTATCTAGAGACTGCAGTGTCCCCAGGTGTAAAGATACATGCTTATTGTCTGCTTTTGAGCTTCTCCTCCCTGGTCTTGGCTAGCCAATTCATTAACTGATGACCTGGTATATTGCTGTTTATCTGTGCTCGTCCTGAGGATTACAAATACAACGAATATTTATATACCACTTTCCAAGTGTTATCTATATGAATATGATGAATATTTATATACCACTTTTCAACAGAAGTTCCCAAAGTGGTTTACATAAATAAATAAAATGGCTTGCTGTCCCCAAAGGGCTCACAATCTAAAAAGCTTTAAGCTTTGATGAGTCTATTTAGCCAGGTCTTACCTCTCTAATGAAAGGGAGGGGCAGGCATGTCATGCTGCGGTTTCGTTAACACTTGAACCTGGAGGCACATTGCCAAACTCTTGCCTGTGCTAACGACCAACTTGAGCCAAGCCATTTGACTAAGCAAAGGGAATAGTTCACTGAGGCTATGAGCCCATAGTCTCTTGCTGTTAGTAAAATCATATAGAGGGAGGGGTGCTTTTCTTTGTGACCCCTAAACATGACTTACTGGCAACAGTGCACACTGACTCCTAGATTATATAGTGGATAATATCAAGATGTAAAAAGGAAGACTGTTTAGTTTTCTTCAGTGAGAAAATTATGGCCTGTTAGATATAATGAAGTGCTCGGAGGAGAGTAATAAAAAAAGTGTTCTTTAATAAACATTGACATTTGTTACAGCAGAAGAGAGATGACGTGTGTGTGTAATAGTGCCACAGCTGGATTGTTAATGATCCTTTTCCAAAAGGCATTTTGGTCATTGCAGATATAACTGATTATTATTGGCCTGATACATAGTGGATGATGATTAGAAGGTGGTTGATTATTTCTGCTCCTAACCCCAGCCCATACTGGTCACCACAGTCACTATAAACTTGGACTGATGCTTGTTAATGCTAAATCAGTTGCTAAGATCCTCTTATCTGTGATCTGCCGGATGTTGCAGTTTACTAGGAGCTGCCTGGATGAGGTCAGTGGACTGTTGGTTCCAATGAGAAACTTGGTACAGTAGAATCAGCCTATTCTATTGGGGAGACTTCATTACAGAGGGCAGCAGAGCTTCATAGTGGCTAAAATCTGCTTGGGGGGAAAATAAGCCTTTCTGGGTACAACATAACCACAGTTGTCAATAAATTTTCAATAGCAATATTGTGCTTGTCTAGTTTAGCACAAATGAGGACGGCATTTCAGAAGTACCATATCTTCTTATTCCTGGAAGCTTCAAAAGCGTTCTTTATGTTTTAGAATTCTTTACTTAATTTCCTGAATTAAAAATGAGGCCTCAGACTATAATGATTAATTAGACTATCACAATGTGGTTAATTATGACACAGATTGTATACATTTCAAACTGTAATTAGCCTCTCATGAATAACTATAGGAACGTAAGCTAATAAACATCCTTGCTTAATACTATGTAACTGATTTTTTAATAAATTCAGCCTGAGAGATTTGGTCTCTAGTAATTTGAAGCAGTCTAAAGTAATGAAAAGCTGTTATAAAAATTTAATTTCTGGCTCATTCCATGTTTGTACTTGAAGGTGCTAAAGAGGAATTGTTTTGTTTAGTGTAGCCTGGTTCTAAAAAGCCTGTCCTTCAGTTTGTAAGGCATTTCTTGTGAGGCCTCTTCTCATGTTCTTATGGATGTGCAGAACCAGGGGTGGCGCCACCATTGGGCGAACGAGTTCAAAGAACCTGGGCCACTGCCAATCAGGGTCCATGCCTCGCAGCCCCAGACACGCTGATGTCAGAGGTGGGGGTATGATTTCTCTCCCAAACAGGCCCGCAAAGCCCCATTTGCAAGTGAAATCAGCCAACTCTGCATTTGCAGCACGGCCAGAGCGACTCTCCCTGCCTTTGAAAGGTAGGGAGAGCCGCTCCTGGCCACACTGCTAATGTAGCAGCCCTGTTTGGGAGCGCGGCCCCATTTGGGAGCAAAGCCACACACCCTGCGTCTGACATCAGATGCAGGGGGCATGGCTAAACGCACCCTGCACCATACATCAGATGCAAGGGGCAGGGCTGGGGGGGTGATGTCAGCGGCAGAACCCGAGCCGCCGCTTGGCTCCCTCTGTGCCTGAGCAGAACACTTCAATGTTGAAACGTTTTTACCTGAAATGGGCCATTTTGAGTGTTTCAAGCTCGAAAAAGAACAGCCTTTCAATAAAGGGCCTGTTTTGAGCTCAGAAGAGAACTCTATTTTGATTGAAATGTATTGACGTCTCGAGTACCATTTTGGAGGCCTATTTTTCTCTTGCCGATTGGTTTTTTGGCACTGATTTCTGATTGGCTTGCGATCTCCTTTCTTCTTGGTTGGCTTTTTATTATACAAATCCAAGTGGTGTCATGAGCAACTGTAACCCCCTGGGGGGAGGGGGGAACATAAAAGGAGGTAATTTCAAAATGCATTAAAAGGGGCTGGGAACAGAAAGAGCCCTTATAGTGTGCCTCTCTTTAAGACATACATCAGGAAGAGAGGAGGAATGAATCAATCAAGGAAGGTTTGATTTTGTGGTTTTCTTTTATCAGCACTGAGTATAATATGCTGTGCTATTGCTGCTATAACTATCTGGTTTTGTTGGATATCAGATTGACAAAGGCAGAACTTGGGTGTCTTCCTTGAACCTTGAGTTGTGGTTTGTTTGTGAGATAGTATTGTGGCAAGATATGGACAGAAGCAGCTATCTCTCTGTGTGATATTTCTTGGTGATTGCTGTGATGAGCTCCATGTCTAGCCTTGAGACTAACTTGTGCTTCACTCACTGCTCTGGTCTGCTCTGTAATCTGCACTGCAAGGTGTACTCAGTCAAAATGTGGCTGAAGTTGCTCTAGTTGGGCCTAAGGCTGTGCTTGCTACGAAGGGTGCTTCTGTGGCAATGGTTGCAATTCTAGAAAGTAATGTATTAAGAGTCATAATAGTGTGAGAGAGAGCAACTTGTGCCAATGATTTTAATGTAGTGCAGGCATTGTGACTAGCTGTGGATTCTGAATCAGGGATTCTTTTTTGGTCATTTTGGACTATATTTGAAATCTGTGTTGGAAGGGACAGATTCCCTTTTACTGTGTGCTTCTGCAGTGCTTTTTACAATTCAGGGTTGCAAAATGCATTGCAAATTGCAGTGCAAAACTTTTTTGTGCACTCTGTGAGTGTAGCTTGTTCCAGCAATGGGGAAACGCGAAACATCCAATTGTTCCCCATGGATATTTCCTGGGGACACCAAAGTGGGTTATGTGGTGGGGCATGATAGGTGCTTCCTATCACTCAACCCACAAAAGAAATGGGCAAGTGGGAATTTTAAACATCTTTTTAACCTTTCCCCCAAACCTCCATAGGATCCTATGGGGTTTGGGTGGAAGGTTAAAAATTGTTTTAAATTGGCCACTTGCCCATTTCGAAAACATTTTGAGTTTGTTCCATCAAAACAACTGGGGTTGACCACTGTTCCAATGAAGTGTTTTGGTCATATGTGTTTCATTTCTAGCTCAAAACAGAATGCAAAATCAGTTTTGTGCACATCCCTCCATGTTCTGGAATGAGAGATACATTCTTATACAGTCGTATTTGGGCCTTTACTGTGAGACTGAACTAACCAAAGCTCAACCTTAGAATTTGTTTTGCCTGTCAGTTCTTGAATTTTGTACACACAGTGGTGTGTGCGTGTGTGAGAAACATCATTTTATCTCAGAAGGATAAAACCCTGTTTGTCTTGAGTTAGGGGACAGAACTTTCAGGTATTTCTTTCCAGGTTAGGAACCCCAGTGCTTCTTTTTAGAAATTAATCACTGTGTGTAATCTGTTGATTTTAAGAATGACCTGAATAAATTATCAGAACAGAGTGCCCCCAAAAAGAGCCTCAGGAAGCATGGAAGGATACGTCATCAAGCTGACTTCAGCACAACAAACCAGTACAAGACTCATGTGCAAAGTGGGTAGCATTTGATGATGCTGAACTTGAGAGAATATTAGTTGTGTTCACATTAGCTGCTATGTAATGGGACCACATATTGTACAGTGTGCTTAAAATTTATCAGCAGAGACAGCCCATGAACCAGGGTGAAGGACCACTCTTGGAATGGCAGATTCCACTCCTTGTGGGTGGTGGTGTCCTCTACTTCTGCATCAGAGATAGTCCAGTTTCATAGGGTGGTGCCTCATTAAATCATTTTCAGCTGCCACTTAAGGATGCTAGTGTAATAGACTCAATCAAGTAACAGAACTGGAACAAGGCAGTATGGCTATGGAGAGGAACATACTTTGTGAGTCTAACCTATTGTTTAAGTAAGAAGCCTGCTGGGCAATATGTCAGCAGGTACCAGGGCTACTCATTTACGTGCTCAGAACTGGAACAGTTGCAGTAGCTCAGCAGTGGAAGTTGAGAATCTCTCATAATATTGACTTGTAGGCCTAAATGAACAAACCTGCAATAGATAATCTGCCTTGCCCTGGTCAGGCTGCTCACTCCTTCTCCGCTTCTCCATATGTAAAGGTAAAGTGTGCCATCGAGTCGTTGTTGAATCCTGGCGCCCACAGAGCCCTGTGGGGTTTTTTTTAGTAGAACACAGGAGGGGTTTACCATTGCCATTTTCCATGCATTATGAGATAATGCCTTTCAGCATCTTTCTATATTGCTATTGCCTGATATAGGTGTTCCCAATAGACTGGGAAACATATCAGCGGGGATTTGAACTCACAACCTCATGCTTGCTAAGCAAGTTATTTCCCCACTGTGCTGTTAGGTTTCAATATGTAGTGGAGTTCAATTGTGCTTTGAAGATGTGGAGAGGCCATAAGGCTGTGTTTTGTTAGTGCTGAAGAAAATACACTCTGAACATGTTCACATTTATTCTGTTGTTATGTGGTGGGGATTGATTGGCTTTTTGCTCTAGGGGCATTTGTTTTTGGGGAGGGATGTTAATTCATATGGTCCAGGGCTCTGGCTTGGCATTGAAAACATCATCAAAACATCCATGAAAAATCTGTTTAGTTTAAATATAAATTAAATGTAGTTTGCTCCTTACTGTGCCACTGTTAAACTGATAATCACCTGAAAAACATTAATTATAACTTTGAAATTGCTGAACTTGTCTAGGAACATAGGAAGCTGCCATATACTGAGTCAGACCATTGGTCCATCTAGCTTAGTATTGCCTACACAGACTGGCAGAGGCTTCTCCAAAGTTGCAGGCAGGAATCTCTCTCAACCCTATCTTGGAGATGCCAGAGCGGGAACTTGAAACCTTCTGCTCTTCCCAGAGCGGCTTCATCCCCTGAGGGGAATACTGCAGTGCTCACCCATCAAGTCTCCCATTCAGATGCAACCAGGGTAGACCCTGCTTAGCTAAAGGGACAAGTCATGCTTGCTTCCAGAAGACCAGCTCTCCTCAATCTAATCTTGCATTGACATCCATTCATTATATTCTAATGTATTTTATGAAACAGTGCTGGAGATTGGGACTAGCATTGTGCATGTGCAGCAGTGTGAGTTCCAGACTTGCTCTGTGCTGTTGTCTGAGTGGGGGAAGGGACGGTTTTTACCAATCTTCCATTCCCTCTGAAGCCTACTGTGTATCACCAAAATATTGTGTATTATATTGAGATGATTTGGGTTTTGTTTTTTTAATTTACAGGGGCAAAACTTGTAGAACAATTGTCAGTAACTCATGCAAGTTAACAATACATCAAGTAATAATCATGATCTTTTAAAATAAAACCAGAATGCAACTCTTAAGAATTAATGGAAGATGGAAAAAGCTAATTTGACTCCTGAGAAACTGATGACCAGATGCGGCTCTTTTGAGTTATGTTTAAATTTAGTACAAAGCACTCTATTTGCAAGTTGTACTTGGTTCTAACTGAAATAGATATGGCCATAGAAGTTTGATTTACTGTATTATTTGATAGCCTTCAAAATAATTTCACCAGTGCATATATTAATCCTGCTCAAAATGCAGTTGTGAGAAAAAAACCCCAAGATTATTACTAAAGGATAATTAGCAGAATGAAGCTGAGTTAATAGGTGCGACATCCAATTATTTTCTGCCCTGGAGATAAATTTCAAGTGAAGGTTGAATATTACAGCCATGGTTTTAGCTCTCCTGCTTGTTCAAAGTCACATTGAGTGGATAGAAATTGTGGCATATGTAAAGATTCCGCCCCCCCCCCCGCCATTGGTTTTGCAAATTGATTTTTAGAAAAAACTTGTGGTTGGTTGTAATATGATGATTTTGTTGAAAGGGTTTCTAAGCTAACCTCTTGAGCCCTGTTACAATTGTGTTGATCTAGCTAAGGATGTGCAAACCAGTTCGATGTTGAGCCGGCTCGACAGCCAACCGGTTCAGTTTGATATTTCAGGGTTGAGCCAAGCCACCTCCAGAATGAACACCCCCCAGCCATGCAGAGGCTCATTGTGCATGCACGACAGCCTCCAAAATAGCCCGTGGGGAGGGAAGGTCTGGAATGGGCCAAAGATTGCCTGAACCAGGCACTTTTTTACATAAGGAAGACTGGCAGGGGAGGGGACACCTCAGTGGACCCCCTGTGGCCTTGTAGAAGCCCGCCGGAGAGAGTAAGAACTCTTCTTTTTTTACAAAAAACATTCGCGAACTGAATTGGGGGGTTTGCTGGGGGACAAAACTGAACTGGCCCAATCTGGGTCCAGTGTAGACTTGAACCAAACCAGCCGGTTTTGTGCATACCCCTAGATCTAGCATGACCAAAAGAAGGCTCCACTTCTTGCAAAAAATGTTTTAAATAACCTTTTTGTGTTTCTATTCATGTTGTCAACATGTTCTTGACATGGACTATTTGGATATTTGCTTTGGCTCCCCCACGTACTATGACTTTTGGATGTGTAGTTAGTTCTAGCACATTGCTAAATGCATACGATTTCCACAACCAGAGATATTTGCATCTGCTGTCTGTAAAACAACAATAATAAACGGCAAATCTGGAATAGCCAGAGAGCAAAATACTTTTGATTTATAGCAAATGTGTGCTATAAAAGAAAGTGCCTGTAACCTTTCTGGAAGTAGGGCTCTGCATGGAACCTGTTTTGCCCGTATGGATTCGAACAGACCCAGCCCGGTTCTGGTTGAACTGGACCCAGTGCAGTTTGACTGCTGGACTAGTTCAAACCAGTTCGCAGACCGGTTTGGGAGTCTGCTGGTAAAGGGGAATCCAGTGAGGATACACAGACTGTCAGCGGCTTCTCCAAGGCTGCAGGCAGGAATCTCAGCCCTATCTTGGAGAAGCCAGGGAGGGAACTTGAAACCTTCTGCTATTCCCAGAGTGGCTCCATCCCCTGAGGGGAATATCTTACAGTGCTCACATATGGTCTCCCATTCAAATGCAACCAGGGCAGACCCTGCTTAGCTAGGAAGACAAGTCATGCTTGCTACCACAAGACCAGCTTGTTACTAGGAACCTGTCCATATCTTCAAGGTAAAACAGATCAAAGTGTTGTAAGCAGTTGCAACAAGTATTGATTCTGAAACTGCTGAGAGTGTTTCTTCATTAACTTCTGTGTCTAAGAAAATATAAACAACTTTATGGGTTTAAAAAAATAACAAACGTGTGACACAGAGCAACAGATGGATCAGCTTCTGGGGGTTTCTATGTGTGGTTGAATAATGTGTTACCACTGGGAACAGCTCAATTGGACATAATTCCGCTAATGCAATGTGGGAGAAGAGTCTCCTTTGCCGCTGTCCTACCACACCATATGCTTGCAGTTGGGCTCCATGACATACTTAAATGTCGTAGAGCTGAATGTGCCACCATTGCTCAAGTCGTCTGACACACTTCAAGTTCCACAGTTCTTCAGTAAACCAAGGGGCTGGGGACCTGCAGGATATATAGGAAGAGGACACTGTGAGGTGTCTCTGTCAATTTCCCCCACTTAAACCCTTGAAGTGAGTAAAAAAAAGTCTGAACATGGACTTATTCAGATAGAGTTATTCTTAAAATTTATTTTCAAATTCATATTCTGCCTTTCTACAAGAATGCTTTCAAGGTGATTCACAGTACATTAAATGTTGCTTTAAAATAACAGTACACTAAAATCATATGAAACAAATGGGTAACAGTGGCATAGAAAAGGTTCAGCCCTCTGTGCTCATCTGAGGAAGAAAGCCTTATGGAACAGTCGGGTTTCCACAGTTTGCTTAAAGGTCAAGAGAGATGTAGCCATGTAAGTTTTCTGGGGAAGAGATTTCAGAGCCTGAATGCCACAGCAGAGAAGGCCATGTCCAGTGTGCTTTCCAGCCTACCATTGATAGATAAAGGCATGTAGAACAGGGCCTATTTATTATTTCCTAATTTCAGCTCATCAGTTTCCTGATTAGTACAGAAAAACAGATCCATACTGTGCCATTTTACATGTGTCAGCCTTAGTATAACCTGAGATAGCCCCATGATATGGCCACAAGGATGATGAAATATTGAACAGAGTGAGACCCGGAGGATTTGGCATGTTATGTTGAGGTCCCAGGTATTACAAATCTGAGAACTTGTATCACCAGGCTTGAGATCAACTTAAGTAAGCCATTTAGCAGCTAGCTGAATAGCAGATCTATAGAATCACACACCATTAGAATCCTCAAACTGTCACTGGTACCCAACCCAAGAGAGACACAATCAAATCTGAACACAGAATGCACAAAATACGAGTGGAAGGAGGGAGACCTTCTACTGACAGTTCAGTATGTATGTATGTATGTATGTATGTATTTGATTTTTATACCGCCCTTCCAAAATGGCTCAGGGCGGTTTACAATGAAAACAAAACCATTAAAATCAGTTAACAACTAAAACAAAATTATAAAACAGTATAAAACAACAATTAACAATTAAAACAGCAATTAAACAATCACAGCACTTAAAAAATACTGAAAACCAGGTTACAACATTAAAACCAATTACAACTATTTAAAAACCCTGGAAGGCCAGGCCAAACAGATAGGTTTTAATGAGAGTTTAAATCTCTCCAACTCCATTTAATGGAGAAAGCAATTAAATTTCTCCAGGGTGTTCAGCTACTCAACCCTGAACTCTGTTGTACACATATTGTTGGAGCAAAATGCCCTCTAATCAGATGCAACTGTGCAAGTAGCATTGTAAACTACGGCTGTGCCTGGCACTGCACAAAGGGATCCTTCCTCTTTCTACCTAATAACTGAGCTCTAGCACTTTTCTGTTACTTTGGTGTAAAAGGTCAGAAAAAAGTATGTCTGTGTTTTTAAAAGCCTCAAAATATTATCAAAGCACAGCAGAGGGTTCAAAATTCTTTAATCCCTACACCCATCTATCAGATGGGGGTAGCTTGTTTCTGTGACTTTTATCCAAGTCTGCCAAGGTGTTAAAAAGTTATAGATATTTCTGGTGTTAAGTGAGGGAGAAGAGTCAGAGGCGCTCTAACGCCCGGACCTTGGGGACCTGGCCAGTGGCCTCCAAGGTCCGGTGGGGCCTCCAATGGATAGGGGAGCCTGTGGGGGGCTGCTCTGCCCTGCAAAACTTTACCTTCCTTTAGTGCAGGCGGTGGGTGGAAGTGAGCTGAGCAGGCCTCCCCCCATGGTGCCAGCTGGAGCAGCCACTCTACACTGTGGGATTGTCTGGCCCAGGGGTCCTTGCAAACGTTGAGGTGCTCCAGTGTTCCTGCATCTCACAGTTTGCAAGGCCCCCTGGGCCAGACAGGCCAGTGGCACCCAGCAGCTGCTCCAGCTGCCACTGCCACAGGGTGGGGGGAGGCCTGCTTGGCTCACCACCACCCCCAGCTGTGCAAAAAGAAGGTAACTTTTCCTGTGGTGGGATGGGTGTGTGGAGTGGCAGCAGGAGCCCCCCCCCCCCAATGCAGGGGAGGCATCACAATGGGGGGGGGGGGCTTGCAGCGAGGTGATCCAGGCACCACTTTTGGCAAGGTGTGCCACTGAGAAGAGTGTCACATTTTAAAGTTTTCCTGCACAGAATCCCTTGAGCCTATTTATTTGAAACATTGCAAGCTTCATGCCCTCAGAAGGGGCTACCATCTCTCCAGTTTTCATCCTGTTGTGCCTTATAACAAACAGCTTATAGGCAGCAGTGGAGCCACCATTGAGCAAATGGGTTGAACGAACCCAGGCTGCTGTCAACCACAGGCTGTGCCTGGCACCCCAACCACATCCCCTACACCATACGCCAGATGCAGGGGGCGTGGCTTTGTTCACAAATGGGGCCACATTCTCCGTTTGACAGCAAATACTGGCCAGTGCAGCTCTCCTTGCCTTTACTGGGGCCGCGTGCCCTGTTTGGGAGCAAATACCATCCAGCGCCACATTCACAGTGTGGCCAGGAATGCTCTCCCTGCCTTTTAAAGACAGGGAGAGCAGCTCCCGGCCACGCTGTGAATGCAGTGCTGACTATTATATTTGCTGCCAAACAGGGAACACAGCCCCATTTGTGAATGAAGCCACGCCGCCTGCATCTGAAGTATGACATAGCAGCGTCTGATGTCATATGCTAACTGGGCAAAGAGGCACCTTTTACCGTGGTGATTCTCTTTATTTAGCAGGGGGAGAGTAACTGGCCCTTTCCACCCCCAGCACAATACTTCCAGTGACTGTTGCTGGTGTGTGTCTTAAGTTTCTTTTTAGAATGTGAGCCCTTTGGGGACAGGGAGCCATCTTATTTGTTTGTTATTTCTCTTTGTAAACTGCCCTGAGCCATTTTTGGAAGGGTGGTATTGAAATCGAATTATTATTATTTATTATTATTATTATATGCAGGGGGTGTGGCGGGGTGGCCGCTGGTGGGAGGAACACGAGCTGCCAGCTGGCTTTCTCCACCAGTGCTTATAGGCATTTGGTGATTTCTCATTAAAGGTCAAGTGTGCCGTCAAGTCGATTTTGACTTCTGGCACCCACAGAGCCCTGTGGTTTTCTTTTGGTAGACTACAAGAGGGGTTTACAATTGCCTCCTCCCGCGCAGTATGAGAATGATGCCTTTCGGCATCTTCATATATCGCTGCTGCCCGATATAGGTGGGAAACATACTAGCGGGGATTCAACCGGCAACCTTCTGCTTGTTATTAAAGCATTTCCCCGCTGAGCCATTAGGTGGCTGATTTCCGATTATTGCCCCATTATTTGCTTCTCATGTGAAATGATTCATTGAAGCAAAGCACAACAGAAGTGGCAAAGTGAATCAGATTCCACACCAGTTTCTAAAATGAATTTTCCCCCCTGTGCTACATGTATATTTGATATGGTTAGCTGTTTCACTAATTCCCAAATATATGGTGATATTTTAATATAATTGTGTCATCCATACAAATAGACCTGTTTCAGATGAAACATGAAACTATGCTTTAATGTTGCTGCCCCGAGGCTTTGGAATGCGCTCCCTAGTGAAACAAGAGCCTCCCCATCTCTGACAGCTTTTAAAAAGTCTTTAAAGACACATCTCTTCACTCAGGCTTTTAATTTATATTGTTTTAATGGTTTTAATGCTGTTTTACAATATTCTTTTAATTTTTTAAAATTGTTGTAACGTGTTAATTTTTTCATTTTTATCTCAACTAATGTTTTGCTTTGTTTTTATTCTGTTGTAAACCACCCAGAGACATAAGTTTGGGGTGGTATAAAAATGTTTTGATGATGATGATGATGATGATGATATTTAATGGGCTCATGTGTTCCATGATTCTCTACTTTCCTCTACATGTGGGAGGGAGTGACTTAAAGCTGCAGGATGGAACACCTAACAGTTCCAGTTTTGTCTGGCTATGGGAAATGGTGGTTTGTATGAACTGTAGCTAGTTAACAAATCAGGATCAGATCATGACAGTATTTCAGAGTAATCAATGATCTTTTTCTTTCTGTCCCTCAAGCTTCATGCTTGTTGGGAGAGGGAAGGCAGTGCAGAAGGATGAATTGGACATAGTAAGACCTTACCAGTTCAATTATGAACCTTACCAGTTCAATCTCTTAACTTCACTGTGTAGTTCTTTGCAGTCTTGCTAGAAATGCTACCTTGTTGAAGTGGCAGCTTGGTATAGTTTCATGGGTCTAGTTTAGAGTGGCTGGCTGAAGCAATTTTGCATTATTGCTTCATCAACCTGAACAAGACATTTTGGGAGAAAAACCTGACAGAGCCCGTTAAATGACATAATGGGTCCCATGGTACTAACTGTTTCTACTTAGGAAGGTTTGTTACCTGGCTAAAAGTCACTGTATTCCATGTTGTAAGGTTGCAATATTAAAATCCATGCTTTGTTGGGATGTCTTTTAGCCTAGTAAAGAGAGGTCAGTGTTGCAGTAGCTTTGACAAGTTAAAATAATGAAACTGTGTGGTACAGCCTTTTATATAAACTACTTTGTTCATTCAGCTGTGATAATTAAAATGGTGAGTATTTGAGTAAAGAGTTTCTCGTTCAAATGTCTCCATGCATTTTGGTTTATTGTAAACACTTCCAGAAAACTGACAGAAGACTTGAGATATAAAACATGATAAATGGCACTGCCTTATATGTTAATTATATAATGTAAGTTTGTAAGCAACTCAGTGCAAGTTACCTTGCAAAACCTACTTTCGTAAGCCTTTAAGTGAAAAGTAAGATGCGTCTTGGGCAGGGGCAGCAAAGTACTATTTTATGATTTATTTTGTGAAGTATTAATAAACAAAACATAACTTTTTGTGTGAAACAGAATGCAGACATAAAATGAACAAACCTGTAATACTCCAATGTGTTTTATCATGCATTTCTTAATGAAGCAGGCCAGTAAACTATGCCCAGAAATATCTCACGTCAACATTTCAAAAGAAATGGAACATTTTGTGCAAAATGCTGCATGGATTGGTAGTTCTTATGACTGTGATGTCTCAATAGTGCCAGTATTTTATAACGGTGATAAACAATTGCTTTTCCGTGTTCTGCCATTTGAGATGAGCACAGATTTTGGTATTGGAAAATTTCAAGCTTTTACTGCTGTGGAAATTCAGTTGTGAATTGTGTCGGAAATAACAATTGCATTCCCAGAAGCCGGTGAGAGATAGACAAGTGAAGCTACTTAACAATGTTGTGCCTGACGCAGAAAACCAATAATCTGTGGTGGTGAAAATATAAATCTCAACCTTATTGAGATTATTTTAATGAAAGGTGGTATAAAAATTTAATAATAAGCCAATTGTCCATTTTCTGTTTTATTGTTACTGTGAGGTGTACCATCTTCTCTGGGATAAGCAACACACTCTATCTATCTTATCTATCTACCTATGAGAATCACTTAAAGATCAGCTCTGACTTGTAGACTTGCTGCCACCACTCTTAGTTTCACTCAATTGCTGACCAAGTAAGGTGCACCTGTTGGAAGCCATTTGGGGGGAGATAGCTAAAGGGAAATTCTCACCAAATCAGCAAGGAAGGGTTTCTGTAACACAGGATTTGGGTTTTATTTTAAAGGGTTACAAGGAAATGAAAGGAAAATATATAGATGTATATGGAGCAGGTGTTTAACACAAATACTACAATCTTACTAGTTGTAGGTATGTCTCCACTTCGCTCAGTAGATGTTATACCCAGGGTCTAATAATACTGTAACATACCCTAGGATTCCTCTAAATGACAGCTAATACCTCTCTGGAGGCTAATTGCCCAAAGCAACCATTCCTCCCCTCCATCACACACCCCAGGGTTCTGTTTATGGGAGACATCTCCTCTCTTGATTGGCAGCTCTTCAAGCCACTCTAAGTCCCTTAGAACCATTTCCTCACAGCTATGCTAAAGTTTTACACTTTAGCATAGCCGTGAAAGACCACGCCTTTCACCCTTCATGAAAGGCGTGGTCAACTTTAGGAAAGGGAAAATTAAAATTTCCAAGGGTCAGCAGGTGGGCCACTAGTGCTCTGTAGGGTCATTGTTGCTTAACCATGCTTGAAAGAAGCAAAATTTGCAAGGCAGTTTTTTTTATATGCAAGGCACAGAATACTGTTAGGTGCTTAGATACAGAATTTTGCTCAGCACAGAAGACATACAACTTTGTATCGAACATAAACCTCAGCTGCTTGAAACCTGTAAAATTATATGACTGTTTGCCAAGCTAGCTGGCAATTTAAAATGCAGAAGAGAACCTGTTAGATTTTTGAGCAATGCAATTCATTTTGCTAGGAATACTAAGCAGGCAACCAGAGAGGCCATTCAGCTTCAATTGACCAAAACAAAGAATAAATCTCACACATTGAAATTTAGGATTGTTGCGACTGTTTTATTTTTATTTTGGTGATGATAGTCATTTTTGAGATAATATTGTCTTCCAAGCACATGAAAAGTGAGTGACACAATTCAGAAGCTTAGATTTCATTTTGCTTGGCTCAAACTTCAGTTAGCATAACCATTTTGTTGTGACAGATCACAAATTTTGCCAGTAATTTCTTCAAATAAGCACAATGTTGAAAAATTTGCGGTGTGTGTGTATATATATATATATACACACACACATTATATACACACACACACATTTTATATATATAAAGTGGGGAGGGGAATATGATCAGTTTCAAGAAATACATCTGTAGAACAAATGTAGTAAGTCTAACATTAATCCATGTCTTGAGCAGTTGTGGTATGGATGGAGTAGGTAGAGATTCTAGAATCCTTTATATATTTCTTATATGAAAGGCGTTAATGCCTGTTCAGTTGTCAAAAATCCAATTATTTAATATGCAGTTTAAAAATGTATATGAGTTTAAGGTGGTTTCTGGCCAATAAAGGAGTACTATTTCTTATAAAATGTAAAGACAAATTAGTGTCAATTTTATAGATTCTTATTGCTTTTATGAATATATAATGTGTATCTCATTTTACTTTTGCTCATCTGCTTTTATGAATATACAGTGTATCTCATTTTGATAGCTACAGCATGCTAGTAGATATCAGTAATGTGCCCTCATGATTCTAGAGCTTAAAAATGAAACCCTAGCATTGAGACAGATGAAGTAGGGAGGCTATAAAAAGTAATTACAAATAAACTGGAGGGTGGTGGTGGGGAGCCATCTATTGCAAGTAAGTTTGTAATCAAGTAAATTTTTCTTTCTTGAATGATTTCGGGTAAACATAATTTCACTTGTCAGGACATGTCCAGATTGTACAATGCCTCCATTCCTGTTTGTAGATTTCTGAAGTACTGAACTGTTTTATCAATATTTTAGATGCAAAGCAAAACCCTTGTGCTTCACAGATTGCTGTAGGCCAGATTTGGCCATATCTTAGGTTAGCTGTTAGGATCTTTCTGTTAAAACTATACACAATTTCCAGTTCTTAAACAGTTTGTTCACTACGACTGTTTGTTGAGATTGCCTACAGTTATCCTGAAGGCAGAGTGTGGGTAACAATGATGTTTTATTTCAGTTGTCATGATAATCTCTATTCCTAGTTTAATTCATCGATTCGGTTGATTGATGGAAAAACACTGACCAGAGAGTTACCCTTGTTAATAGAACTAGGACAGCATATATATTTTAATTTTTTAATGCAAGTATTTATTTATTTTATTTATTTTATTTTTACATTTATATCCCACTCTTCCTCCACGGAGCCCAGAGCAGTGTACTACATACTTGAGTTTCTCCTCACAACAACCCTGTGAAGTAGGTTAGGCTGAGAGAGAAGTGACTGGCCCAGAGTCACCCAGCTAGTATCATGGCTGAATGGGACTCGGGTATCCCTGTTCCTAGTCCAGCATGGCAAACACCATCTCTATAAGCACTCCTCCCCTACTTCCTAGGGATGTGCACAGAATTGGTTTGGCTAGTTTTGTTCAAATCTGGATCGGATTTGAACTAGCCCGGTCCAGTTCTGGGTTTGGTCAAATGAAGACCTCTTCGGTTTGACCTGTGGGGTGGTCTGAACTGGTTTGTGGACTGGCTTGGATATACTTGTAAAGGGGAATTGTTGAGGATTCCCCTTTACAAGTGAAGGGGGCATCCCTAATCTTTAAGCTAAAGGCATGGGGGTGAAGAAAGAAAGTATCCTCTGTACCTTTGCGCAAGGTGGCAGAGAAGCACCGGAGGTAGGGGGTGGCAGCAACTCTTCCAAGCGCCTTGCCAGTCTCCCAAATGACTGCCCGGGCCAACTGTGACCTAGCGTAGTCCGGGCTTCTGCGCATGCAGGCTGAGGCCCAAACTGGGCCGCAGCTAGCCTGGCTGTCATTTGGGAGGCTGACAGCAAGCTTAGAGGAGCCCCCCCGCCCCCTGCCACCACCAGTGCTTCTCTGACGATGCCTCCTATAGAGGTATGGAGGACGCTTTATTTCTCCACCCCACCCTCAGGCCTTTAGCTGGGGTGCCTCTCAAGGATTCCCCTTTACAAGTACAGGTGAAACTCGGAAAATTAGAATATCGTGCAAAAGTCCATTAATTTCAGTAATGCAAATTAAAAGGTGAAACTGATATATGAGACAGACGCATTACATGCAAAGCGAGATATGTCAAGCCTTAATTTGTTATAATTGTGATGATCATGGCGTACAGCTCATGAAAACCCCAAATCCACAATCTCAGAAAATTAGAATATTACATGGAACCAAGAAGACAAGGATTGAAGATTAGAACAATATCGGACCTCTGAAAAGTATACAGTGTACTGTGCTTGATTGGCCAGCAAACTCGCCTGACCTGACCCCATAGAGAATCTATGGGGCATTGCCAAGAGAAGGATGAGAGACATGAGACCAAACAATGCAGAAGAGCTGAAGGCCACTAATGAAGCATCCTGGTCTTCCATAATACCTCATCAGTGCCACAGGCTGATAGCATCCATGCCACGCCGCATTGAGGCAGTAATTGCTGCAAAAGGGGCCCAAACCAAGTACTGAATACATATGCATGCTTATACTTTTCAGCGGTCCGATATTGTTCTATTCTTCAATCCTTGTCTTCTTGGTTCCATGTAATATTCTAATTTTCTGAGATTGTGGATTTGGGGTTTTCATGAGCTGTACGCCATGATCATCACAATTATAACAAATTAAGGCTTGACTTATCTCGCTTTGCATGTAATGCGTCTGTCTCATATATCAGTTTCACCTTTTAATTTGCATTACTGAAATTAATGGACTTTTGCATGATATTCTAATTTTCCGAGTTTCACCTGTATACCTGAACCGGTCTGCGAACCTGTTCTTAGGACTGGGGGCCAGTCTGGGGTTCGAACTCAGACTGCCCGAACTGGGCCAGCTCACACATCCTTGGCTCACAGACTACCTTATAGCACAGAATGGAGTCAGGTGACGGTGCTACTTAAAAAATGTTGGTAATCCATTTCATTATCTAAACAAAGGAGGGAAGAATAATGAAATAATGGGTCTAACGTTATCCATCAATGTTTTTGAAGGAAGGTAGGTAGTTAGAAACAACAGTTAATACTGTGTAGTGTAAAGAGCTTTTTCTGTTACTAGAAGAGTGAGAGAATCTGTTAGATGTGTCTGGGTTTTTCACCTACTTTCAAATTTTCAGTAATCTCGATGGCATTTTTAATACAAGTTTAAATTCTCATTCAGCTTTTCTGGTTGTAATAAATTTTGAAAAGAGCTCTCCTTATTAAAATACAGTAGTAAAAGATATTACAAATCTTAGCTAATGATCCTAATTTTACATAATTCAAGGAACAACCTCAAAGAGAAATTCACTTGAAAGGTATAGAGCAAGATTACATACAAGCTCTGATGTTAATAAGAGTTGAACCAGAACATTTAAGGCTTTTAATTTGGGGATACTTTTAGATGGCAACTTTTAAAACATTGGTCATTTGTGAAATTAAGTGTTCCATACTTGGTACCGTGACAGGCATTTCGTTAAATCAATCAGTAGTCTTTTTCCCTCCACCAGTGGAATACTGGTATTGTGTGATGGGAACACCCCAGACAACACTGGAGCAGGTGTTGGAGTGGCTTCCTGAGTGAACTGTGACTGCTGTGATGGCCAGATGAGGAGGAAGAGACTGGTTTCTAAATCTGTTGGTGCTCCGGTCTGTTAACCATGGTACTTGAAGGCAAACCAGAAGCATACTAAAGTGGAAGGGAGGCTGTATCTGTCTGGCTTTTTGTCCATATTATTCAGTATTTTTGCTGAAAAAGCACACAGCAGGGGCACTTCCAGACTGCAGGTTATTTTTTTGTGAGGAGCAGGTGCATTCTTTCCTCCCTTTTTTGAATGTGAGGTTTTTAATATGAGGTCATCGCAACTTGGGGCTCATTCACAGTGACTATCCTGAAGGTTCTGAATGTAGTGTTGTGTGGAAGTCTCAGGCTTGTTCCCTGTAAATGGAACATTGCACACATGTGTTTGTGAGTTGGCTCATTGTGTGTGTGTGTGTTTGAATGACTCTATATGCAGTATATAGGTGGGCCTTTTGAATCTAAGAACCAGAGGCGTAACGGGGGAAACGGCACCCAGGGCAAGCTCTGCCCCTGAAATTGCGCCCCCCCTGCCCCCCCCCCACATACCTGCACCCCCCTGGCCGGAGTGAGCGCGGCGGTGGCGGGCGGCGGCAGATCGCGTGTCGGTGGTGGGCGGCGGCGGGAGTGAGTGTGGCGGCGGCGGCGGGCGGCGGCGGATCGCCGAGTGCGGCGGCAGCGGGTGGCGGCGGATCGCCGAGTGCAGCAGAGCGACGCCGAGGCCTGCCGTCTGGCCCGGTGTCGCTTCCCAACTGTACAGGCGCACGCCACCACCCGCCGCCGCCCGCCACCGACGCGCAATCCGGGGGGGGGGGGGTCGGGGGGCATGCCACTTCTTGGTGCCCCCCATGTGACCTACCAGAGTGGCGCCCAGGGCACATGCCCTGCCTGCCCCCCCTATCGTTACGCCCCTGCTAAGAACTATGTGTTGTAATTTGTATGCTATATAAAGTACCCACTGAAGCGGCAATTAAAAGGACTGGGGAGATTGTCATGAAGTGGTGGTGGTGGAAAGACACTTCTACCCCCTTCTTTTGTGCCATTGTCCTGCTGAATATCTTGCCCCCACTTTTATTCCTGCTGGACAAAATCTACAGATATATGTTTCTGGTCACGAGGGAGCATAAAAGCAGCTTGGGCAGTAGGGGTGAATTTCAGTGGGAAAACAGCAGGAGCAGAGGGGAAGGAGTTTAAGAAGTTCCTGTTCCTCTCCTTTTCCTCCATGCTGGTCTCTTCCTTCTGTTTGCAGCCACAGAAGCAGTATTGCATAATGCAAACAAACAAGAAGTCTGTAGAAGAATTAAGAGTTCTATGTAACATGCAGGTCCATCCTGTATTCCATAATGTATACAGCCTGTGTGCCAGCCTACTTGTTTGTATATATGCCCTTTAAACTCTGAAATGTTGATTAACAGAAATAGAAGCCATCTCTCCAGCTGTTTCATTCACATTGTTCTCCCGCTGTCCCCTCAGCATTCATTCAGCATTTTAAAGTTTTACTGATGAACTATTCAACTTCTTTGCAGAGGTGGCTGTTTCGAGCAGGTCTGCCATGATTTTTCATCGGACAGTATTTTTTGTAACTCTTACCATTTCTTATTGTTCAAAATGTCTTAATCTCTTGGAGATCCTTTCAATTTTGAACCAATTTTTTTTTTTAAAGTTCAGTTTCAACTATATTTTGATAACAGTTACAGTTTATAATACAGATTTATTACAAGACTAATTGGGTTATTTATTTCACATTTTACTTATACTGATTGCAGCAGTACATGATAGTATCCAAACAAACCCTTTTCATCCTTTCAGGGAGAAAGTAGTTGATGAACTCAGCTGTGCCACCATTTTTAGAACAGTGCTGCTATCCAAACAGAGCCTCAAGTCTAGTTATTCCTGGGTATGGCTCAGTTGATTTGGGACACACTGCATTCAAATAAACACAATATAATCCAATCCACTAATTTTTTCTACCTGCAGTGTGGTGAAGGTGGCGTAAGAACCTGAGACAACTACTAGGTTGAGATTTCAACCTGGAAAATAAGTGAATAGACTCAATAATGTTACTAAGAATAGCTTTAAGAAGTATCTCTCTCTCTCTCTCTCTCTCTCTCTCTCTCTCTCTCTCTCTCTCTCCCCCCCCACACACACACATTCTCTTTATGGCATACCAAATAGAACTTCTCTCCAGATATGTTGATGAGTAAATGTAATTATAAAGAAATTGCTGAAGGTATACATTTAGGTTGGTTTCTGTCATAGAAAATTCAGATTGCATCTTAAGAGGGAGTGTCAAATTGAATTAAGTGAACACTTTAGTGACTCTTTGAGGAACCTAAATGAATAGGAATATGGCTATCAGAATAAAACTTAACATATATATTAACATTGAAATTTTTCCCACTTATTGGACATAAACTGTTTATTCTTTCAAATGCATGAATATTTAGCCAAGAAATCAATTTCACTTGGAAAGAATAACTGTAGCCAATCCACTAAATAAGAAGAGATGGAAAATGTAATGTATATTTGTTTTTGTTTGTTAGATGTATAGACCACCCCATCCAAAGGCTCTGAGAGGTGAACAACAAGTTTAAAAAGACATAAAAACAAACACCATTTAAAACACACTGCTTAAAACAATTTTAAAACAATTCAAAATAATTTAAAATCAATTAAAATATTTAAAAACAAATTTAAAACCCTGGAAGGGCAGGCCTAACAAGTTTTTAGGGCCCTCTTAAAGTGAGGATATGCCAGGAGTGCATTCCATAGGCCAGGAGCAACTACAGAGAAGGCCTGGTTTTGAGTCGCCACCAGACATACCGGTGGTAACTGGAGATGGACCTCTCCAGATTACCTCAACGTACAATGGGGATCATACAGAGCTCTCTAAAGTAGCCTGGACTCAAGCAATTCAGGGCTTTAAAGGTAATAACCAGCACTTTGTATTTTGTCCAGAAACATATCAGCAGCCAGTGCAACTGTTTTAAAAGAGGCATAATATGGTCTCTCCGGGTTACCCCAGAGACCAGTCTGGCTGCCACATTTTGAACTAACTGAAGTTTCCGAACTATATACAAAGGCAGCCCCAAGTAGAGCTCATTGCAGTAGCCAAGCCTGGAGATTATCAGCTGATGCAATAGTCAAGACTATTCAGTCTGAGATGTGTGAAGCAAACCTTTAAAAGCTTATAATAGGAGTAAATAGAAATCAAATTGGTAATACAGGTGTCCCTCGTCACTCGTGAAGGTTCTGTTCCAGCCTACAACCGCGGATAACAAAACTGCAAATAATTTTATATTTATTTATTTTATTTATTTTTACATTTTTATACCGCCTTTCGTTAAAAGAAAACCCCAAGGGGGTTTACAAAAATTAAAACATACAATAAAAGCAGTAAAAACATCAAGCTAAAAACATACATAAAAACAAGACAGCAGATAAAAAACACACAAGAACAGCAGTAAAAAACGATTATGTAAAAGCCTGGGTAAAAAGCCAAGTCTTTAAAAGCTTTCTAAAAGCTGTGATGGAGTCCGAGGAACGAATGGCCACCAGGAGAGCATTCCAGAGTCTAGGAGCAGCAACAGAGAAGGCCCTGTCCCGAGTGCACGACAGCCGGGCCTCCTTCATTGTCGGCACCCGGAGCAGGGCCCCCTCAGATGTCCTAGTCAAGCGGGCAGCAACCCTTGGGAGCAGGCGGTCCCTCAAATACCCCGAGCCCAAACCGTTTAGGGCTTTAAAGGTCAAAACCAGCACCTTGAATTGGACCTGGAAACAAACCGGCAGTCAGTGCAGCTCTTTCAAAATGGGGGTGATATGTTCCCAGCGGGCAGCTCCGGATAAAACCCTCACTGCCGCATTTTGCACTAGCTGCAGTTTCCGGATATTCTTCAAGGGCAGCCCCACGTAGAGCACGTTACAGTAATCCAGCCGTGACGTGACTAAGGCGTGGGTAACCGTGGCCAGATCTGCCTTCTCGAGAAAGGGACGCAGCTGGCGCACCAGCCGAAGCCGTGCAAAGGCACCCCTGGCCACCGCCTCCACCTGAGCTTCCAAAAGCAGAGCCGGGTCCAGTAGTACCCCCAAGCTGCGTACTTGCTCCTTCAAGGGGAGTGCAACCCCATCCAGATCCGGTAAAATCTCCTCATCCCGATTGGCTCTCCTACTGACCAACAGTACCTCCGTCTTATCCGTATTCAATTTCAGTTTATTAGCCCACATCCAACCCATCATGGCCTCCAGCCCCCGATTCAGGACATCCACCGCCTCCCTAGGATCAGATGACAAGGAGAGATAGAGCTGAGTGTCATCCGCATATTGCTGACAACTCAGTCCAAATCCCCGGATGACCTCTCCCAGCGGCTTCATGTAGATGTTAAACAGCATGGGGGACAAGACCGATCCCTGCGGGACCCCACAGGCCAACGGCCACGGGGCTGAGCAGTAGTCCCCCAGCACCACCTTCTGGACCCTTCCCTCAAGAAAGGACCGGAACCACTGCAATGCAGTACCTCCGATCCCCATACTCGAGAGGCGGCCCAGAAGGATACCATGGTCGATGGTATCGAACGCCGCCGAGAGATCCAGCAGAACCCACAGGGACGCACTCCCCCTGTCTAGTTCCTGGCGTAGGTCATCCACTAGAGCGACCAAGGCAGTCTCAGTCCCATACCCAGGGCGGAAGCCAGATTGAAAAGGGTCCAGATAAATAATGAAACTTTGAGTCAATGGGAATTGGGGGTTTAGACTCTGGAGCCTGGAAAGTGACTGAAAACTCACCAAAAAGACAGGGGGACAGCAGAAATAAGAATGCAGCACAGCACTGTACCTTGGTCACCTCAGCTCTCCCATTCTCCAGGTGCTTCAGCGGTGCCCCCGCTCCTCCAGTAATGTGTAATTGTGCAGATTCCCCACCCCACAGTTGAAGTCAGCAGTTCAAACATCTAACCTGATTGGTTCATGGATTGGCTAAAGAGGCAGCACAGTATTGAATCCAGACACACGGGAGTTGCTTTACCTCGCTGCCAGCCAGCAGGAGAGGAAGGAAGGTGCAGCTCAAGCCCTGATCTATGGGAGGTGAGCTGGTCTTTTGATAGGAAGCATGGATTGTCCCTTTTGCTAAGCAGGGTCTGCCCTGGTTTGCATTTGAATGGGATACTACATATGTGAGCACTGTAAGATATTCCCCTTAAGGGTTGGGGCCATAACTCAGTGGAAGAGCATCTGCAGGCCTGCATGCAGAAGGTTCCAAATTCACTCCCTGGCATCTTCAGATAGGGCTGGGAGAGACTCGTGCCTGCAGCCGTGGAGAAGCCTCTGCCAGCTTTTGGATAATTTTCTGATGCACCAGCAAGACTGCCAACGACCTTTTAAAATATTATATTATATTATTTGTTTATTTGGGATTTAAACACAGAAAATGGCTGCTAGAGACAAACTCTAGCCTCCCTAGGGGGCTCTCTTGCCCGCTAGGGAGTCTAGTCTTCCCCCACCAGCTGTTTCCTGGGTGTTTCAGTTCTCCCACTCTAGATGTATCCCAAATGAGTAATTCACTCCAAGCTGGTGACACTAGTTGCAGAATGGATGGAAAATTAACCAAATAGACTGCATTTGGTTCCTTTCCCCCCTCTCTTTTGAAAATACATGCATGCTCCCACCATGCAATGCCATAGTCTTCAAACTGCTTTTGAAGATGATTGAGAAACTTCAGCTGGTCCTGAATGCTGCCGCAAATATGCTTATGGGTGCAACATGCTTCACAAGTATCATTCCCATCCTGTGGCAGCTCCATTGGTTACTAGTTTGCTTTTGGGCTAGATTCAAAGTGCTGGTTTTGACCTTTAAAGACCTACATGGCATTTTAAAGTGGGGGGGAATTAAATGCCCTACACAGCTTGGGTCTAGGGTATATTTTGAACCAGATTCACAAATCTGCTAGAGTCCTCCATTCAGCAACTTAGGTCTTGCTTAAGGACCCACCACTGACTGAGATCCAATTGAGCCAATAATCCAATAAGACCTTTTTGGTTGTGGCTCCTTGGCTTTAGAAAGAACACCCAACTGGAAGAGCTTTACCATGCTCCCTACCTCAGGTTTTTTTAAAAGCCTGACTTTTTAGAGAGGCTTTTTAATGTTTTATCTGCAACTTTTTTCTTGTGGGTTTTTAACTTTAGTTTTATCTGTGTCCTGTTTTTAGTTAATTTTATTAATCTTATTGTATATTGTTTTATCTATCTATTTTACTAATTTTGTGAATTGCCTTGAACTGCACTGTGGGGGACGGTATAAATATTTTTTTAGAAAATAAACAGTTTTTGAAGAAATCAGTTTTAAAGCATATGTGGCATTAAGTGGGGGAGAAACACAAACCGCCCTCTTGAGTGTATAGAATTAGTTTGATTATTGTTTTGGATCCTAGCAATTGTATATTATTATTATCATTATTATTATTATAATAAAACCTTCAATTTTATTCTTTTTTTTAAATTGATCTTGGCTGGAAAATTTTAAAGCAAACATTTTAAAAAATAGTTTTTTACAGATAAAATGTAACCTGTATAGAAATCCAGGTGTTGAGACAAGTTTCATTTGAGGCTTGCTTTCCTTAGGGATTTGTTTCTGTTAAATTAGGCTTGGATTCATCTTGAGAGGGAAACTCTAAAGGATTCTGCCAATCTGTATTGAAGTCTTTGGGTACATTGGCTTTTCACTGCCTTGGATTCCTTATTACAACACACAGCTATTAAGATTGATCCTGGAGATAGCTTGTCTTTTGTGGATGAAGGAAGCCTACTGTTCATTGAAGAATTAATATGTCAAGCCATTTTTTAAAAACTCCTTTGTTTGTAGCACTCGCTTTGAAAATATTTTCTTTTGTATGTTATCTGCCTCCAGGCTCTCACCTTGCTCATTCCTTCACTGCGCTGAATGTGAATAGATTTTAAGCTGTACAATAATGGATAGTAGGCTCAATTTCAAAAGTAACTGTTGATTTTCAGGCACCCTTCATTCTAGTCCGGCTTAATCTTCTTATGTCAAGAGAAGCATTGCAGAGGCACACCTTGATAATGCAGTTATTTTAAGCATACTATTAGGAAATAATTGCAGAAGTTTCAAATACTAGTTTTTGGGGAGGGACTAGTGAGCATCAACTACTCTAAGTGGCAGCTTTTTTTTTTAATGGAATGGTTATGCCTAATATAAATCATATAGTTAGGCTTTATTGGTCATCTAGTCTTAATACTCTGCTCGATGCAGGAAATCCAGTTAGAACATCCCCAGCAGATAGCTGTCCAACCTCTGAAGATCTCCAGTGACGGAGAGCCCCAAACCTGGTAACTGGTTCTGTTTTCTAACTGCTCTTACCATTGTGAAGTTTCTCTAATGGTCATCTGAAATCTATGCTCCTGTAACATAAGGCCTTTAGATTTAGTTTTTACACTCTAGCTCAGCAGAGGACACGTCTTTGCCTATTGTATTCATTCATTTTAATTTATTTCTATATGTATACTCTGCTCTTCCTTCAAGGAGCCCAGAACAGTGCACATGGTTACGTTCATCCTCACAACCACCCTGTGAGGTAGGTTAGGCTGAGAGATAAATGACTCGCCCAGGGTTGCCCAGTGTGTTTTGTGGCTGAAAAGGGATTTGAATTTGAGTCTCTCTTGATCTAGTCCAGCACTCTAACCACCATCTGGTTCTCTTCTGTGTGGCAATCTTTCAGTTATTTGAATAGTACTATCACTTCAGTCTTCACTTCTCCAGGCTAAATATACCCATTTTCCTTCAACCTTTCCTCATAAGGCGTATTTATCTCTGACCATCTTTGTTGCTCTCCTTTGAACCCACGCCAACTTGTCTACATCCTTCTCAAAGTGTGGTGCCTCGAATGGGATATAATATTCCAGATGAGCTCTGACTAGTATGGAATAAAATGGAACTATTACTTCATGTGACTTAGAAAGTTTGGCTCTGTTAATGCAGCCTAAAACTTTATTAGTCTTTTTTGTGTCTGTGTCACATTGCTAATTTGGGTTCAGCATGGAGATATGTAATGTGAAGAAAATAGACTGATTGCATGTCAGAAAATTCTCCTGAATGTGACAAGAGTTAAAGGAGCTGAAAATTTTCATATTGAAGGACTTGGGTCCTGTGTGCCTTTCCCAGTATAGGGGCAAATTTTCCCCTTACATGGTTTAGTTTGTGTTAAAAATGCAAGATCATTGCAAATGTGTACCTTTTTAACTGCTTTGGTGAAAAAACTATTTTGTATTTCTAAAGATGAGATTCTGAAGTTTCCTTCTTAAATCAGTCACTCAACTAAGAACAAATATTGCAGCTCATGTATATTTATCAGATAGAAATTTCCTCAGTGGAACCTGCTTCTAAAAACAGATAAATGGACATCTCCACGCTGAAGAAGCATGTATTTATAGATGGGGAGGGATGGTGCTCCATCTCTGTTTGAGTGGCATTTTGAAGTTTGTGTTGCTGTACCCAGGCAGGGGAGGAACTGCTATGACTTCACTAAATGTGCAATCAGTGGCTTGACTCACTTTCTTGAGTGATCTCCCCTACATATAATTTGATATCTCTGCTATGTTTACTTAATTTTCAATCTCTGATAAGTAATCTACTTTCCAAGGCCTGTCATTGTCTGTTCTTTGTCATCATTACTTCCACACCACATTACCTGTTGTTAAAACTCAATAGACTTGATTGTATGTCTAGTACATTTTAACTACTGGACTAACCATAATGATACTGAATAAAGTGGGGGATGATAATAATAATAAAAGTGATAGATGCAATGCATTAAAAGTATGAATGCTGCATATTTTGGAGCCAAGTGAAGCTAAATTAAACTTACTTAGTTTAGTGGGTTTCTTTTTTCCAAAACAAAGACATTGTAGTAGTAAAAGAACTTTGATTAAATATAAAAGTTAAGATAGTTACAAATTCAGTAATAGATCAAAAAGCATGCAAATTGCAAGTTGATGCTGACGGCATATTGTTCTCACAACTTTGCCTCCACGCATTCACATTTTCCCTTGGTCTTTCAGCACCAGTCATATTCTGTACATTGGAAGAATGTGAAAATTCAGAATGCTGTGGGGGCATTGGCTCCATACTAGCCCCCTGCTTTCACTCTGCACTTTATTTTGGTTAGGGAGAATGGCATGAATTAGTAATGGTGGACTCTGCAGTGGCAGGGAGTATAAGTAAGATTGGTTGAGGATGCGGAAAGAGTCAGAAGACTAGATGTTGATGGTCACTGGAACCCATCTCTTTCAGGTGTTACGAGGTGAAACATTAAGATAAAGGAAGAGATGTGGTGTTTTTATTGATGACTATGCATGCATAAAAATCTACCTTTTGCAATAGGTTGGCTCTCGTTAAAATGAATACATTGAATCTTTAGAATTGATTAGCACAATAGAGCAAGTCTGATAATGCTTGAATACTTTTCTGGCTGTTCATGATGGTTCAACATGAGTAATACTTAGCTTTGCAAAAGATAAGTGATGTCAGAAATTACTGCCAGAATTAACAGTTGGAATTTAAAAGCATATATCTTATCCAGCTTCAATGCTCCTCCAAGCTATAGGAAGAAGATTGTAGTAGATTGACGAAGGGAAAGTGTGAGTGCATGGATGCTAAGTTGTTAGGGAGCACAGTTTGCAAGACTGTTGAATATGTTTATGGTACAGAGGTTAAGAAGGGTGCCAGTTTCTATGCATTTTGGTGTATGAGTGAATTTGGAAACACCTTAATTCTTCTGACTGCTGTTCCCCTTGTACTTGTGTTCTATAGAAGTAGCTAACTTGTTTGTCACCTTCCCTCCATGTGTTGATTCCACATGGAATGAAGGAGACAAACAAGTTAGCTACTTCTGTGGAACAGGATGTCTTGACTTTTACACTTTGATAGAAGTATAATGAAGCCCTTCCCCCTTCTCTTATCCTCCTTTCAATCTGTTCTGGAAATATAGAGATAATTGTCAGCACTCCATTCGAGGAAAATGTCTTATGTCCTGCAAGAGAGTCAATCTATTGCAGAACATAAGACATTTTCCTAGAACTATTAGCAATAGCAATAGCACTTACATTTATATACCGCTTTATAGCCAGAGCTCTCTAAGCGGTTTACAATGATTTAGCATATTGCCCCCAACATTCTGGGTACTCATTTTACCGACCTCGGAAGGATGGAAGGCTGAGTCAACCTTGAGATTTAGATTGTGTTGTTCATTTATTGTATGTTCTCACAATATAAAATGATGAAAGGTGAATATTGATTGATGAAACAATAAACTACTAAAGTTTAGTGGCCATCTATTTTTGCTTACATGATCCATACCTCTATCAGTTCATGTAGCTTTTGTTATGCTGTCCTTTCATTGGAAGTGCAGTGCAAGTCCCTAACATCAATTAAGCTTTTTGAAGTACTGTAACACTAATATTTCATAAGTTTAAAAATAGCAATGTATCGCCAGTTCTGTTTCCAATTATGCATATTATACTTAATACTATCTGTAGAGCAGAAAGCTGAAGGTTGCTAGCTGTATGTCAAATGGCTCTTCATAAATTATGAAGTGTACTATTAGTTACCTTTTGAATAACTAAGCTCTCTGAAAAGTAGCTTGAAAATGTAGCTGAACCTTCAAGCTATTTTTCCAAGAGCATAGTTATTTGAATGAGTGTCCCTCTTTATCTTAAAAATGGAAAACCTTTGCTCTGCTTATAACCTGATATAATATTCTGCTGCATAGTTGTTCATGTATGCTGGGTGGGTGGCAACAGGGGGAGGCCATACATGGCACGGGAGCCATGAGCAAAAGGCCTTTGGGGAGACCATGGTGGAAGGAAATGAAGAGCTGTCAGTAGCTTTAAATGACCTAAATGACCTAAATGATGCCTAAATGACCAATGAAGCATCTTCATTTATTAATGTTAGTGCACGTTTGTGCCAACAAATCTAGGGGGTGGAGGTGCAGCAATGAGTTTAAGGGGTGTTTTATAAAAGCAACTGGTTGGTATGGTTCTGTTCGGTATGCTTGGTTTTGGAAGATGCTTCATCTGCTTGTACCACATCAGCTAAAGCTCTTGCTGCCCATTGCTAACAAAAGAACAGCTAACACTGCCAAAAAAGCAAAAGCATGTAATCAGTAATTTTCTTTTTCTTTTTGTCTTCTAATCTTGAATTGCATAATTTTGGTGGATGTCCATAGTAAATGCTAGTTGTTGGAACAATATTAACCCCTCCTCCTCAACCTTCCTAAAGCCCAGATAAGTTATCTCTGGCTAACAGTATGTGTTCTGGCACAACACAGCTCCCTCTTCTTTTACATTGGAAGACAATATCTTTATACAGAGATAGATAGGCTTTCTGTGTTCCCAACACTGTCCATTCTCTATTCTTATCCCTCAGAATTGATGTGATTGGATTGCTAAAAATGTAATGCTCTACTTGCTTTCCTAGGCTGTAAGAAATCTAGGAGCAATGCTGTGGAGCTGATTTTCCTCAGATGAGAAAGAAGTGTCTTTCTCAAATATTAAACAAATATTGTGTCTTTTTGAAATAATATTTGTTTAATTTTCTAATATATAAGCAAAGCCTATCAGAAACAAGTACAGTTACTAATCCTTCATCAGGATTCCCAAAGATTGCATCACAAGGGAGTGTCAGTTCTAGCCAGTTTAAGCTCTCCAGCCATTCTCTATTTTTTCCCCCTTGAACAGAACCATCTCAGACCCAACTTTGCAGGCAAACTGCCCAGTCAAGGAAAACCTCTCTAGACCTTAGCGCCTACTGAGGGAACATCAAACCATCATTCCTGACCATTAGGATGGGAACTTGACAGCCTTAACACAAGCATAGGTTTCATATTGTGTGTCCTTACATATCAATTATCAGTTAGACTACTGCAATCCGCTATACCTAGGGTTGCCTTTTGAAGACGACTCGGAAGCTTCAGCTGGCCCAAAATGCCGGCTGCTTATGGACAGCAGAAAATATGATCATGTTTCGCCTTTGCCGAGGTTGCTGCACTGGCTGCCAGTTCGCTTCTGAGTCCAATTCAAGGTGCTGGTTATCACCTATAGCACCCTTCAGGGTTTGGCGGCTGTGTACCTTCAGGACCGCCTCTCTTGTCCAACTTCAACCCACCCTGTGAGGTCATCTCAGGTGGGCCTTCTCTGAGTTCCAGGCCCAGGGGAGGTACGTGGGGCCCAGGCTCATGGGAGGGCCTTCTCTGTTGCAGCCTCCTCTTTATGGAACACCCTGCCTCCTGAGATTCATAATGCCCCATCCCTTCTGTCCTTTAAGAAGCTCCTGAAAACCTGTCTATTTTGTCAGGCTTTTAGTTTTTAACACGTGTGTGTGTGTGTGTGTGTGTGCCCTTTTCCCTTTCCCCCTTTCCTTTTTCTCCTCCCGTTTCCTTCTGTTGTTTTCATCATTGTTTTAATTTATGTAAACCGCCTCGAATCTAAGGAAGTCAGGCAGTCAATAAATCTGCCAAATAAACTGATAAGAACAGATGACGTGGTAGAGAATGCAAATAGTGCTTTAAAACAACGATGTTAATTCTTGGGTAAGTGTTTAATGGTACGTAGTATAGCATGATCTCATATGAGGCTTCCATTATAAAGTCAGGCTGACTGGTTAAGAATGTAATTGCAAAAAACTTAAGTAGGTCAGATTTATTTATTTATATCTCTGCAGAGCTCTTTGGGAACTTCTTATGAAAAGCAGTATATAAATATCCGTTGTATGTTAATGTATTAATGATCAGTTGCATTCCTGGAATAAAAACATTGGTGGTCTTGGTAATCGTTTTCACTGACATAGTTCTTGTTTTTGTGGTCATTTTCTACATTTGGTGAGTAAGAACAGTGTTTTCTTCATTAGAGTGAGTAGCTTCCATCCAGCTTGCTTAAGTGGGTGCAGAACTGAAAGTGGTGTACCTGAAGTGGTAGCCTTGCTGCCTAAGGCAGTTCCCAATGTGGAGTGGAGAGGGCAAATTTCAGTGATCCTAGGTTCCCTTCAAAGTGCCCTGTGCCTGGTAGAAATCTGTCCCTGAAGTTTGTGCAGCCCATAAGGGCATACTTTCATGTGACACAGAGTGTTACTGGGGGAAGGAGTGACGGGGTGTGCACGTGTGTGTGTGTGTGAGTGAATTTTACCTATCCTTTCTTCACCTGGATGTGCTCTGTGACACATGAAACTATGTCTCTCTGGGGTGTGCAACATACAGGGACATACTTCTGCCAGACACAGGGCACGTTGAAGGGAATGTAAGTTGCCCCACATTTGCCCCCACTACCCATCGTGCGCTGGGCACTGCGCACCTACTTTAGGTCTTTCCACAGCAGCCATGCAGCTCGTGTTCTGCATACGATAGATTAGTCTCAATGTCAGCCAGTAAAAATTGTGTGTCTGGCATTTTCTGCTCTTATATGTAGACCTTTTTAAAAAAAAACTTGCTTCAAATCTCTTAGTTTTAAGACACTCTATTTTTTGTTTCCTCTGTTTCAGTTATATGCATATGATACTTTGCTTATGAAATTAATCTGCAACAGTAAATGAGGCGCAAAGGGTGCAAAAAAGAAAATCTACTTACTGATAAAACTTTTTTAGGCCTTTATATGACTTTTTTTTGGTTCATGAAAAGTCAGCTATTAACTTTAAATTGAGCTGTGCTCACAGTTCTGCTTTTATGTTGCACTAAAATGGGGTGATTAAATTTTGAGTGCAATTTTTTTATGGATTTTTAAAAAATGGTACACCATGAAAATTAGATGGTTGATAGCAAATACCACCTAACATGCTCTAAAAAATAAAATTGCTGATGCTCTGAAATTGTCTATAACACCTCATTTAAAGGTAGGAGTTTTTAATAAAGCCTTTAATGAAATAAGCTGCATTTAAAAAAAATTACATCAAGTTCATTTACTGTGACCTTTAAGCATAAGCGAGTCACACACAATACCAGTAAGAGATGAGTCTTAAGCAGAAAATTTCTGGGGATGTTGCATTTCCCAAGAGGCTAAGTCAATTTGTCTTTGGTTTGTGCTTTAATGTTCCAGAGACAAGTAATAATTTTACAGAAATACACTGCCCTAGAGTGTCTTAGAGTTCTAATTATTCTATTTTTAAGTGCTGACTTATTTAAATTCTTCACATCATTTAATTGGAATATGAACATTCTTTATGATTACAAGTGGTGGTGGGGCGAAGAGCTTAGGAGACTTCGATACACGCATGTAAAATACATTTCAGGAACAGACGTGAACTGCCAGGAAGACTCCTAGTTTTGAAATCTCATTGATTGAGACCAACCTGGTTTGAAGTTGGTTCATAACAAATTTATAGTCTCCCACTATCCCAAGGACTCAAGTAGGTTTCAGTTATACATTAAAAAGAACAAGATGGATTCCCAGAGATCAGTGAGCCCCTAAAGGTGCTATGACATGATACATGTTGCAGTGGTAGCTGATGGTCCTCAAATCAGCTTCTCTACCTACTCCCCTTGGTCTACAGCTAGCCTTGTCACACAAAACAGTTCTAGATACTATTTGTCCTTCCCCAGCTCCTTGTCTTTCAAACCCTGTGATCAGCATGCCAGATCTTGTCGTCTCCACGATGGTTTTGAACCATACACAAAGGGCCCCTCCAATCAGATCATCTGTTATCATCCTACTCTTCTCCTTTCCCATCCTCTGCTTTAATTTATTCTACTTATTTCATTTTTGCATTTATATTCTGCCTTTTGTCCACAGTCCCCAAAGCAACTCACAGCAACCAGAAAATATAACAGTTCCATTACAAAACGTAACAGTCAAGAAAATCTGAAATTCTAAAACAAACAGACCCATGACAAGACAGATAAGAGCAGGGATGGGATGCAGGTGTGGGATGGAGGCAGAAGTCCTGTTGCTGGTGAACTACTCTTCTGATACCCTCTCCTTCAGTTTGATCTTGGTTCTGAGAGGGAAACCTGTACAATCCTTGGGAGACATTGCTAGCAGTGCAGATGTTCCTTCAAATGGAGTGAGATTCAAATTCCAGTGCCTGAGTAAGAGTACAATATTTTCCTCCAGTGGCAGCCTTTCACTCTTATTGGGATGCCACTCCAGGGAAAAAGTAAAGTGTTCCGTGGAGTTGGTGTTGACTCCTGATGACCACAGAGCCCTTTGGTTGGCTTTGGTAGAATACAGGAGGGATTTACTATTGCCATCTCCCACAGAGTATGAGATGATGCCTTTCAGCATCTTCCTACATTGCTGCTGCCAGATATAGGTGTTTCCTGTAGTCTGGGAAACATACCAGTGGGGATTTGAACCAGCAACCTCTGGCTTGGTAGACAAGTCATTTCCTCACTGTGGGAGGCTGAAAAGCCTAGTCGTTGAGATCCAGGCCCTTAAGAGCAAGAATTGTATTGATTCAATTATTTTTTAAAGAAGCAAGAGATGTTATAGTTTGAAATTATTTGCCTGCTACAATGTTGAGGGAGGGCATGATTTGGAGTTGCTGAAGCTGCATTTGGCATGGTTCATTTGGGATTTTGTCAACATTGCCATTGTTTATTATTTATTATTTATTTATTCGATTTCCATACCACCCTTCCAAAAATGGCTCAGGGCAGTTTACACAGAGAAATAATTAATAAATAAGATGGATCCCTGTCCCCAAAGGGCTCACAATCTAAACAAGAAACACAAGACTGACACCAGCAACAGTCACTGTCACGTGCAACAGGATTGGAAGGTCATTGTAGACCTGGCTTTTGACTTAAGGCTTTATTCGCCCTGAGGAGGTCAACCTGTACCTGCGCTTGCTCTCTTCACACTGCAGAGAAACATTAAATCACATGAGCTCCTAGCTGAAGTCTGAAGTGACCACAGCCCAGAGACAGGCTGGTGTCCTCCGTAATAATTAGGTCTAAATTGTCAGGTCACTTATTCTGTTCCCTACAGCAGTGGAGTCTTTGGTTGGTGTGGCACAAGACAAGTCAAAAGTACAATAGAGTCCTACTGCAGTACATAGGTAGCCCCACTGGTTTTTCCTTTAGATACTAAATCTGTAATTTGAACTCTTTATTGGCTTTTAGGAGAGCCCTTAAAACCTATCTGTTTGGCCTGGCCTTCCAGGGTTTTTAAATTGTTGTAAAGGGTCTTTAATGTTGTAACCTGGTTTTTAAATTGTTCTCATTGTTTAATTGTTTTATGGTGTGTTTATAATCTGTTTTAATTGTAAACCACCCTGAGCCATTTTGGAAGGGCGGTATAGAAACTGAACAAATAAATAAATAATAAATAAATAAACCAGGCAGCTAGCACAACTGGAGAGGCCAACAGGAGTGTAGGGTTGATTATGCCAAAGCCAGACCTGTGGTCTTCTTTTCCAGCCGTGCCACAAATCCCAGCTGACTCAGCCGTCTAGGGCACTGGAGAAGTAATATTTTTGCATCTGGAGGAAAACCACATTTCCAGTCTCTGGCCATATCAAACAAGGCATAAAAACTACATGGAATAGATAGGGATATTTTTCAACTGGATGTAGAAATATATATATTTAGAGTTATGTTAATCTATTTATCCTTTTTCTGGAACATTTCATTATAAGCTGACTATTGCAACTATTAAAGCATAGTGCCCTGAATCTTTCTTCTTACTTTTCTTGTGGTAGTTTCAACAACTCAATCAAGAGGCTATTAATAGAAAAGAGTTTGCCATTCCTCAGTTTTGAAAGCATTCACTTTTGAGATAAATGTAGTCTTCAGTGTGTCATCTTCCAGACTTAAGAATGCTTGTGCCAAGAACTGCAAGGCTAACTACTTAATCATCCCAAACTGCATGACTATCTCTGACTCTACTGGTACTAAACAAGGCCCTTAAATGCAAGATGCTATTTTGCACTGATGCAAAATGTTTAAAATTGTAGTTTTTCCTAATATGGATACTGGGATATGGACAACCCCTATTGCATTGGATGGGAAACTGAAAGTAATATGCATGTATGGTGCTAGGCATTTTGTAGGCTCTCTGCCTACAAAATGATGTCATAATAATGTATTTCCCCCCTGTAGATGCTTATATCGGAATCTCTTGTGAGAAAGGAGTATAGAGGCTGAACACACAATATAGTTTCTAGATTCATAATAGACCAAGCATTTCTTTTCTCAATAAACGGTTCAGGATAAATAGGAATGTAGGAAACTGTCATATACTGAGTCAGACCCATAGGTCCATCTCACTCAGTATTGTCTACACAGAATGGCAGTGGCTTCTTCCTGCAGGCAGGAATCTCTCTCAGCCCTATCTTGGAGATGCCAGGGAGGGAACTTGGAACCAGTCTTCCCTCTTACAGAGATTCCCAGATGTTGTTGACAACAGCTCCCAGAATCCCCAGCTGCAGTGGCTTGTGTTTGGGGATTATGGGAATTGTAGTCAACAACATCCGGGAATCTCTGTTAGAGGGAACGCTGCTTGGAACCTTTTTCTCTTCCCAGAGCGGTTCTGTCCCCTAAAGGGAATATTTTACAGTGCAAACACTTCTAGTCGCCCTTTTGTATGCAACCGAGGCAGACCCTACTTAGCTTAAGGGGACAAATCATGCTTCCTACCACAAGACCAGTTCTATTCACTAGATCAGTTCTCTTTATTCTCTGAATATTTACTATTCCACTTTTTATGGGAAGAAGTTAGTTGACAAAGTAGGCACTGGGGTATATGTCATCCCCACTGTGCTATTGGCATTACTAGTACAGAAATGGTTTTGAGGCATAATGTACCCCATCACTTTGAAATATAAAAAGAGTCATTAAACTATAAAAAGACTCATAACATGAACAGTATAGGAAAAACATAACATTAACTGTAACAAATAGTAGCACAACTTTTCCATGTTAAATAATTTAAACACAAGCATAATAGGTAATTAATGGTGGGAGTTGGGGCGCAGGGGTGCCGGGTGGGTAGGGTGCCCTGTTGCCCTGTGGGCCAGTCCGAGCCTGACAATTGGCCACTGCTTGCATTTTCAAATGGGGGTAAGACTGTGTGTCAGAGTCGGGTAAAGTGATGTTTAATAATTGTGATTTTGATTTAACCACCACCCTGAGATAATAATGCCCACAGATAAGCTAGTGAGCTTCTTGCCTAAGTGAAAAATTGCATACCTACCATGTCACTTTCAGAACTGATGTCAGAACATTTTTCATGAAAGAACTCTTCTCTTTCAACATGCTCATAATTTTCTTCAGACTTCAATTTACTGTCTCCAGATCCTTCAGATGCAGTCAGGTCCCTGAAGTCCTGATGATTCAAATGATGATTCAGAGGTGGTCTCTGCAGATCTATGTGAGTGGTTTTGTCATGCCTGCTTTGCTTGGTAGAAGCCAAATGTAAGTGAAAGCAGGAGTATGGGAGGAAGAACAAGCCCACCTGTTCTTATATCTTATTTTTGGAGAGAGAAGTTTGAGTTCCCCTGAAGAAATAGGTTTCTGTTCCTTAGGGGAAAGACTTGGTTATCTCCTTCCCAAGATCTTTTAACCAGATGGCCATAGTGATTCCAATAGGCATTTGGAGCTTTGATTTTTTTGAAATCATACTTTCAAGATGGTTTGTCCAGAAGTATTCTTTATGTAATAAGAGAAGCTAAATGAGTTCTTTGCATCTGTCTTCATGGCAGAGGATACTGAGTGTTTACCTCTGCCTGATCCTAGCTTCTCAAGAATCAAGGCTAAAAATGGAGTCTAAATAGAGGTGATGAGAAATGATGTTGTAAACTGTCTGGAAAATATAAAAATTAACAAATCACAAGGACTTTAACTCTTAAAGAACTGAAATGTGAAATTGTAGGCTTACTAGCAAAAAGATGAAACTTATCCCTACATACTCTGTACCAGAGGACTGGAAAGTAGCCAGTGTAACACTGGTTTTCAAAAAGGGATCCAGGGGGGATCTGGGAAATTACAGGTCAGTTAGCTTAATGTTTGTGCCAGGCAAATTGATGGAAAGCATTCTGAAAGATAAAATTGTTGAGCGTATAGAACAGGCCCTGCTGAAGGAGGACCAGCATGGCTTCTGCAAAGGGAACTCTTGCCTCACCAACATTTTGGAGTTATTTGAGAGTGTCAACAGGCGTGTGGGTAAAGGTGATCCAGTTGACATAGTATACTTGGACTTTCAAAAAACGTTCAGCAGAGTTCCTCATCAAAGAGTAGGTATAAACAGACAGTTCTCTAAATGGAGGGAAGAAAGAAGTAGGAACCCCCAGGGCTCTGTACTGGGACCAGTGCTTTTTAAATTATTCATAGAATAACTAGAAGTTGGGGTAACCAGTGAAGTGGCCAAATTTGCAGATGACACCAAACTATTTAGGGTAAGTGAAATTCAAAACCTGGTTTTCTGGTTTTGTGTACACCCCTAGTTCTCAGCCCCACTGTGATAATGAAAATAATTCCTCCCTCCAAAAAAAAGAATAGTTATATACATTTTTAGAAGTCTCTATAATACAGCACAAATGATGATGGAAGCAGCAGAGGGCTAGGCGCTATCTCCCATGCTCTGTGCAGGCGCCTTCACTGCTTCCTTTCTGGAAGAGGTCCTGGAAAAAGAGAAGTCAGTGGTGAGATTTGAGTCTGAGTAATTCCCTGGGGGCTCCATAGCCCATCTCTTAATGATGCCCTGCCCTGTCAGTAAGTGTGAGTTAGAGATGCACTTCCTTGAACATTCCCTGAATTCTCAGATCCCTATGTTTCACTCACCTGTAGCGTGTCTTTGTGGCATCATGGCATAAGCAAATTTCAGAAGCTTTCTTTTTCTCTATATTCTAACAACCCGACTACAAGCTATGCTTGCCACATAAGAACAGCTGGGCTCTGTCTGTTGAGAAAACTAGAGGGGATCACAGTCAACCAACCAACCATGTTTAGTGGCTAATTCTTCCTAGGCACTGGGAAAGGGAGGAGCAGGGAGAATGAATTACTAAGAAGAGGAATAAGGGAAGATAAGCAAAGGACTGGCTGCTGGCACCAGCTCCTTATAAGAGTTTGACTATAGTCTGCGCCAGCTTTCTTTGCCTGTCAGTAGGAGATGATTCAGAAATCTCAACAGGCCGATGTGGCTGCTCTCAGTTGGTGAACATAATGGGTAGCCCAGCATTAACTCTCTGCGGAAACATTGGAGGGATCTTTCTACTCTTAATTTCCATTATATATGTGCCTGGCCTTCTGTTTGCTCTTGCAGCTCTACCACCTGTGGAGGCTGGGGCCATGCAGTGTAATGTGCTCCCCTTTCCTTCTTATCAACATTTACTTTATATCTTGGGGTATGTTGTGGGAACATGAGCACAGTAAGCAATTCCCTGCTCCTCTCTGTTTGCTTTGCATCTAGGCATAAAGGCTCTGGTCCTAGCAAGAAGCAGTGGAAATGTTTTTAGGCTTTCATCTTTCAGTAGTGTTATAATGTGAATATATCTAATTATCTATCTATAATTCTCTAAGGCATACCCGTGGCTGATCCCATGCTTAGCAGCTCTCATAAGAGTTCGCGAGCAGAAGCACCATGGTGATTGGGCAATGGGGATTCTATATGTAGATAGGGAGGAGGAGCCTGTGATGGTTAAGGACATCAGAGGGAAAGAGCGAGTGGAGGAGAGAGAAAAAGAAGGGAGGGTAAGAGAGAAAAAAGAAAGGGTGAGGGGCAGGTCAGAGCCTGTCAGCAGCCTGAGGAGAACAAGCGGCCATAGCAGTGTCAGTTGGCAGCAAGGAAGGGCCAGTCAACCACTGCTGCTGTTTGGGGCTACCGAGGCCATTGGCCAAGGAAGCAGGGAGGCAAGGGACGGTCCCGGGCCTGTCAGTGACCTGAGGGGAATGAGCGGCCATGGCGGTAGTGGCAGCAAGGAAGGGCCCAGTCAACCGCTGCTGCTGTTCCTGTGGGGAGGAGCAGGAGCGGGGCTCAGGTGAAGGTGGGGTTGTCTCTGTGGATAGGGGGCTGCAGCTTGGCCAATAGGTGCCAGCAACACTGCAGCTGCAACCAAGAGGGATGAGAGGGGTGGAAGCAATGGGATGGAGTAGGAGTGTGGCTCAGGTGAGGATGGAGAGATTTCTGAAGTGAGTGGGGCTGTGTCAGGGGGTGAGGGGAGCAATCAAGTACTAGCACACAGATGCTCTACGCAGATTAAGCTAGTTTTTAATTAATTTTATAAATTTTAGGGATGTGCATGAAGCATTCCGTACATCTGGGGGTGACAGCAGCAGAGAGTGGGTGCTTGGTGGTCTTACTTGCCCCTCTGTTGGCACCCCCCTGCCGCCCCACCACAGTGCTGTCCATATCAAACAGCCACACTGTCTGTTCTGAAAAGCCATAGCTACTTAAGTTCCGTCTTGGGAACAGGGAACTTCCCTGTTCCCAGCAGGCTTTGAGTGGAGTTGGCATGTAAATGGCATCAGTGCATGCCTTTTCAGAACAGACAGTGTGGCTGTTTAATATGGACAGCACGGTGGGGGTGGGGGCGGTAGCAGAGGAGTGACAGAGGGATGAGTAAGACCTGCCCTCATCCTTTTAAAGCAGCTTCTCACCCCCTGGGGCAGCTCAAAGTGTTTTGGCGCCTCAAATTTGAGGTACCAGAATGCTTTGCGCACATTCCTAGTACCTTTGTCAACAGTTGCTTCCTGCTTTGCAAGGGGGGAGACCTGCCACTATGTGGGATTTACTACACTAACTTGGTTACCAAATGTGTACAGACAGATTCATAGCATATTTGTATCAGACTACACACTCGTTGCTTTGATTTGAGATGAGGATGTATGTGGGTAAGAGAGAAGTACCTTGAAAGATTCATTCTTATTACTGATTATTACTCTTCAAGCAGCCTGTTTATGTTTCTGTATGCTTTCTGTACAAATGATGTATTTCTGTAAAATAAGGGTCCATGGTGAGAAAGTACTGATTTTGGGAAGTTGATGTTTTATGACCTCTTCAGCTGTGGAAAAACTTTGATCCTTGACTTAATTTAGTATGATACCTTTCAGGACAAGTAGCAATGAAGTCATATTGATCAGAAAATAGATTAGTATAGTTTGGAAAGCAAATTCCCCTCCTCATCCCCCCCCCCTTTTTTTTTGCACGTAAAGGAGACCTAATTTTAGTCCTGTAACCCTCTCTAAATGTGGAAGCAGATTGCACTTTGATGTGAATAGAATACAGCTATTGTGAATATGAGAATAATATTATTCCAACACTTGTATCTTTTAAATTACACAGCTAGTTTTGTAGTCAATAGCTACACTGTGTTTATGAAATTAACAGCTAACAATACATGATTCTGTAATGCACTTTGGGTTTTAATCATTAATGCAGAGTTCCATTGTACAGAGCTAGATGGAGCTGTAAGATCTATCATAAGTAGTTAAAGCCAATTTTAAATTCATTTGCGGCACCTAACAATTTTACTTTCAACTTACCTTAGCACAGTCCTAAAAACAGAGTTGGAAATTAGCAATACAGTGATTCAACTGGGCATTCTTAGAAGTGTAATTCTCATATTATGGGAGTTATGTTTTTAAGTTATACAGCTTAAAAGTAAAGAATTTGCATTATTTTACACTGACTACAGATTATTTAACAAACATAAATGTGTGCGTGCACACATCCATAAAAATGCATACTGTTATTGACATATGCACACTTCTTTAAAAAATGAATAAATCTAATTATGCACTTGAGGTCTGAAGTAGCTTACACATTTGAAGCAAGTTGGTTGGAATAAACCAAGTTAGGTTAGTTTGGACATCATGACCAATCTTTGTTTCTTTTCCAGTTAGAATTTCTGTGAGGCTTGTGTGGGCAGGGGAAGGGAGAGTGGGTACTCCAAAGATCAGAGATGTGTAGAAATGGCCTTCAACCATGGTTCTGTGTGACATCTGAACCAAGATGTAGGGATTTGCATGAAACTGGTGACTGCTGGTTCGAAGGTTGTGGTCAGGGGATAACTTTAAGGACCCCCCCCCTCGTGTTTCCCCTGCAGGTGCTGTGTAAAAAAACAGACCCATGGGATGGCAGTGAACCTCCTTGCCGCCCTGGTGCACATCAAACCGGAAGTACCTCCCACCTTCAAACTGGCGAACCCACCGGACCTTTAACTGGTTCGGAGGTCCATAAAAGGGCCTCCGAACCAATTCATGCACATACCTACAAGGATGGATGGATTTGAAGGAGGGGGAGAACTTCAGTGTAACTGATTTAAAACAAGTTTGCTAGTACACATTTTTCAAGTCATAATGGAAATCTGATCATGAAAACATGTTAATTTACAGCTCAATAGAGCAGTTACAACATCTAGGAGGGTATACTTTGTGTAGTTTTTAAGATAATGATTTTTACTAATTTAGGAAATAACATGTAATACCTGGGTTTTTTAAAAAAAATGTAATGGATACCTTTACTCATAACCTGTGTCAAGCTGTCAGTCATCTTTCTTGCGCTGCTTATACTTTACACCTTTTTTCTTTTTAGCCAGGGAAGGCATTTCCTCAAAATATTCCCAGATAGGCTGTCTGCCTCACTGAGAAGCTATGGCAGCTTTTCAGTAGCAAAGTGTGGGGCAACACAGGAAGCTGTGTATTGAATAATGGCTAAACTTTCTCCTCACTGTTTTTCTACTTCACCTCCTTTCCTGTATTGTGTTTCTGTCTTAACTCCTTTGACTTTGTCCAGCCCCATCACAAAACAACCATCCTACTATCTATCCAGCCTGTGTCTTTGCACATGAAAAACGGGCTTAGAAACATAAACTGGAAGCCCAGAAATTTCCAAAAACAAAAACTGGTAGTTACTCAACACTGCTGGGCAGACTAGAGCTATTTTTGTGAGCTGAAACTGAAATGAATGCCGATGTTGAATTGGTAGGTAACTCTTTGTGTGAGAGAGACTCATTAATCCTTCCTTCCTTCCTTCCTTCTTTCCTTCCTTCCATTTCTATACTGCCCTTCCAAAAATGGCTCAGGGCAGTTTACACAGAGAAATAATCCTCTCTAATAAAACGCTTGGTGTCCGTCCGTGGACGGACACCAAGCGTGTGTCCGTGCCTCCCTCGGCCGTTCTGCGCATGCGCAGAGCGCATGCGCAGAACGGTCGAGTCAGAAACAGACAAACGGACAAAGGGAACAGGCGGCCATGTTTGTGACTCTGCCCGGCCCCAGAGAGGACAAATGCGGCTGCGGCAGCTGCTTGGAGGCAGAGGCGGCGGCGGAACCAGAGCACCCGCAGGGGTCAGTCAAAGATAGGGCCGCACCACCCGCTTGAAAGCAGAGTCGGCGGAGGTATCAAAAAACCCGCAGGCGGCATTTTCTAAACTGTGCCGCGGAGCTGCCAGGTGGCTGCCGTGGTTGCAGGGAGTCTGAGGCGGCGGTGGCAGTTCCAGGACCGCAGCGGAGAATGAAGAGGCGGCGCTACAGAAAAATTAAAAACCGTGGCGAAAGAGAGACAGGCCAGTGGAAGAAGGAGAATGGGGGCTGCTTCTGATGCCGCCATGGCCCGGGGGCGGCCGCTGCTGCTGCGGGCCGCCCTCTGCGTGCTGCTTCTCCCGTCGTTAAGGGGAGCTTGCCCGGCCAGGGACTGTGGAGTCCCCTCCGCTTCCTTGCTCCGCCAGGACTGACACAGGCGGGCACTGGAAGAGCAAAGACGGCAGCAGCTGGCCCGCCCGCAGAGACAACTAAGACGGCAACGGGGAGGGCAGAAGCGGCTGCGGCGGCCGCAGAGAGGCAGAGACAGCATCGGAACAAAAAAAGACGGCACTCAGAAAAGCGGCTGTGTCAGCCGCTGGAAGGCAGAGGCGGCGAAGGCAACAAAAGCACCCGGCGCCATCAGAAGCAGCCCCCATCCTCCTTCTTCCACTGGCCGGCTGCGGAGAAGACAGATGCGGCTGCGGCAGCCGCTTGGAAGCAGAGGCGGCGCCGGGACCACCCGCAGACGGCACTCAGAAAAGCGGCTGTGTCAGCCGCTGGGAGGCACAGGCGGCGGAGGCAACAAAACACCCACAGAAACAAGAAGTTAACAAAAGTTACACTAAGCACTACACAAACCCCAAAACCACAAAAAGTAAAAAGAAAACTAATAGCAGGCTCAGAACAAATATTCACCAGAAATGTGGTGTATAAAGAAATACTATGAGGGCAGAGGGGGAGGGGGAAATAAAGAAAATTAATTAAACCAAAAAAAGCCTCATGAATATGTAAGAACAAAAGAAGGGATAAGGAAGAGCAAAAAAAAAAAACACAAGGGAGAGGGAAGAGAGAGAAAAAATGGTACAGGGAAACAAAAACAGAAAAAGAGGAAGAGACAGAGAGAGAAAGAAAACGACAAACAAGTAAAAAAAAAAAAAAAACTTAAAGGGGAGGAAAAAAAACTAGTGCCCGTTATTATGATGGGCTTAAACATACTAGTAAATACATAAGATGGATCTCTGTCTCTAAAGGGCTCACAGTCTAAAACGAAACGTAAGCAACAGTCACTGGAAGTACTGTGCTGGGGGAGGATAGGGCCAGTTACTAAATAAAAAAAATCACCACGTTAAAAGGTGCCTCTTTGCCAAGTTAGCAGGTAGTTTTAGGAAACTAAGTATTGGTACAGCATGTTTGAGATGAGATTTAATTTTAACCATGTTATTTTTGACATGGTGACTGGAAATCTAGTATTTCATTTACATCTTTTAAAATATTTGATTTAATTGCAATCCAATTTAAATTTTTAAAATCTGATGTAAATAACATCTGATTTTTAAAGTTTTGAAAAATCATAATTTTTTAAATCTATCCTGGTCTGAACCAGTCTGCTAAGCAGTGACAAGTGCTTTACTTGCACTTTGGAAAAGGGAGGAATTTTGAACAGATGCCCAATCTGTGCAGCTCTCCAGTAGTGGTGATTTCTGGCACATATGGACATGGGCAGGCTTGGTTATGGCATTGTCAGACCTGCACTTCTAACTAGGGAGCAGGGCCATAGCCCAGTAATAAAGCACATGCTTTACATATAGAAGGCCCAGGTGTAAATACCTGACATCTTTGTGCTGGCTCTTGGATAATAGGGTTGGGAAAGACACGTTTCTTGGAGAGCTGCTGTTAGTCATAGCAGACAGTACTGGGCTAGATGAACCAATGGTCTGACTCAGTAGAAGGCAGCTTCCTATGTTCACCAGAGCACAAGGTGGGCCCAGGTCTGGTATGAATTTGGAATAATGTCTTCCTCCATTAAAGGCTTTGGTTTTGAAAAAAATGGAGGATTGATTGTTGTCCTATTATTAGTATTAGCAATAGCAATAGCAATAGCACTTACATTTATATACCGCTCTATAGCCAGAGCTCTCTAAGCGGTTTACAATGATTTTAGCATATTGCCCCCAACATTCTGGGTACTCATTTTACCGACCTCGGAAGGATGGAAGGCTGAGTCAACCTTGAGCCCCTGGTCAGGATCGAACTTGTAACCTTCTGGTTACAGGGCGGCAGTTTTACCACTGCGCCACCAGGGGCTCTTAAGAGCCCCACCAGGGGCTCTTAAGAGCCCCACCAGGGGCTCTTAATACTCTTGTTAGTATTATTAATTCAATTTCTATACTGCCCTTCCAAAAATGGCTCAGGGTGGTTTACACAGAGAAATAATAAATAAATAAGTTGGATCTTAGTCCCCAAAGGGCTCACAATCTAAAAAGAAACACAAGATAGACATCAGCAACAGTCACTGGGAGGTACTGTGCTGGGGGTGGATAGGGCCAGTTACTCTCCCCCTGCTAAATAAAGAGAATCACCACTTCTTTTAGCTTCTTTCAATCCTTTGTTTAGGCACCTTTATGTTTCTGGCTGCGTGATTTGTATTTGTAGTGAGACATGGATGTAGAGTACATACATATGTATGTTACACACAAGCGAGAAATGCCCTTTCGACTCTTCTTCTTTTTGTCCCTGAGATCTAATGTTGGCTCTCCTATGCACCTTGGTGTCTAGGGGTCTAACTAATTTATTTGTCATTCTGGAGCCTGTAAGTGCTGTTTGCATCATGCTCTCCTACTGTCTTTGGGATCTCAGAGTCACTGAATATTATGGTGACTAATATTCCATAATCCCTTCCCTCCTGCTGCCAGCTAGATGCCACACAGTCTTCCTCTAGCTGTGCATAGGAAATGCTAGCAGGAACTAAATAAATCCTGGAATATTGGGAAAGTATGTCATCATTCTCTAGCTCTTAAGCAGTTAGAAGTATGTGTGTGTGTGTGTGTTGTGTAATTTCTAGATTAGAATCTGGGCCAACAGCTCACTGTTCATAATATTGTCTGTTGTGTGTTAACACTGTGTCTAATTGGCTTCAGAAAATCTCACAAGACTCTGATGCACATGTAGACACAGAAAAATAACTTTGGATAAGCATGGCTTGAGCATGGCTTACAACTGGCGGTCTTACATGGCGATCTATGATTGAGCCTGGCTTACCTGGCAGTCTACAATTTATAGACTGCCCATAAATGGAAGTTTGGCCCGGTCTACAAAATTGAAAAGTAAAATAAAAATAAACAAAACAGCCTCAGTTCCACTCCCTACCACATAGTCATCAGCTTTTAGCCTAGGCTGCCAGACTTGGATAAAGTGTCCCCCTTTTCCCTGCTATGCTTGGGAACCCTCTGATAGGCTGCATGTTGTTTTTAATGTAAACCGCCCTGAGCCATTTTTGGAAGGGTGGTATAGAAATCAAATAAATAAATAAGGGTGTTGTTGTTGTTGTTGTTATTTCACCTGTTAGGCTGCATGACCAAGACCAATGGGCACAAACCAGTATCCCCTCTTTTCACATGCAACATAACATGTGGCCAGCCCATTAATATCTTTCTGAAATAGTAGGGGAAAGTACGAGAATATTTGCCAACCTTAAAAGGGGAAAGTACTGGAACAGTGGCAGTTCTTTATATGCGCTTTCAATATAACATATGGGCCCTGTTGGGACACTGTACTCATGTACAGCGCCCCAAGAGTGTACTGGCAAGTGTCCTCCCAGTGTTGGTCTGAAGAGGCCAATTCTGTAGTTGTAATGGTGATTGCTTCTGTGATCAGTAGGCTGGGGTATCCCAGCCTTCCAATCACAGAAGCAGCCATGATCACACTGGTGCCATTTGTCTTTTCAGACAAACACTGGAAGTGTGGAGAGGGCACAGAGGGTAATGCTTCTTAGTGCACCAGCATCAGGGTGGGATCCCTGGGATGGCCTACGCAAGTACAGCATCCCTTTCTATGATTGTCTGAACAGGGCTATAAACATCCTTTGCATTCCTTCAAAAACTAGCGTTCCCCTTAGGAGAGAAAAAATCCAAATAATTTTACACACAGGCTGGTTTAAATACGTATGGTAGATGCATGTAAAATTAATCTAGAACTGCTGACAATGCTCTAGTTATGCCTGTTAAATGTAAAGTGTGCTGTCAAGTTGATTTCGACTCCTGGCACCCACAGAGCCCTGTGGTTTTCTTTGGTAGAATACAGGCTGCATTTACCATTGCCTCCTCCAGTATGAGATGATACCTTTCAGCATCTTTCTATATCGCTGCTGTCCGATATAGTACTAGCCAGGATTTGAACTGGAAACCTTCTGTTTGTTAGTCATGCCTGTTATCTCATGCTAATTTGCAAAATGGAATTTCACTTATTGTGTTTTTTTCAAAATGTTTTGGCCATATGCACACACATGAATGAATGAATATAGTCAATATCCTCCAAGTATGATGAGGGAGAATAAGCTGAAGCTGAATCCAGATAAGACGGAGGTACTTATTGTGCGGGGTCAGAACTCTAGAGATGATCTTGATCTCCCTGTTCTAGATGGGGTCACACTTCCTCAAAAGGAACAGGTTTGCAGTCTGGAGTGCTTCTGGATCCACACCTCTCCCTGGTATCTCAGGTTGAGGCAGTGGCCAGAGGGGCCTTCTTCGGCTGATAATGCCAGGTGCGTACGTTTCTTGAGATGAACGATCTCAAAACAGTGGTACATACGTTGGTAACCTCCAGACTTGACTTCTGCAGTGCGTTCTATGTAGGACTGCCTTTGTACGTAGTCCGGAAGCTTCAGTTGGTACAGAATGCGGCGGTCTCTGGGTCGTCTTGGAGAGACCACATCACTCCTGTGTTGATAGAGTTACACTGGCTGCCAATAGGTTTCTGGGCAAAATACAAAGTGCTTGTCATAACATATAAAGCCCTAAATGGCTTAGGCCCTGGGTATCTAAGAGAACGTCTTCTTCATTATGAACCCCACCGCCCATTGAGGTCGTCCGGAGAGATCCATCTCCAGTTGCCACCATCTCGGCTGGTGGCCACATGGGGACGGGCTTTCTCAGTTGCTGCCCTGAGACTGTAGAATGCGTTCCCTACTGAGATACGATCCTCCCCATCTCTGACAATTTTTAGAAAGCATTTGAAAACCCACCTCTTCACACAAGCTTTTTCAGTTCTAAAATTTCAAGGTTTTAATTTGTGGGTGATTTTTAAATTGTTAAATTGTTTTAAGTTTTTGTATATATTTTAACTTGTTTTATGCTATTGTTAACTGCCCAGAAATGAAAGTTTGGGGCGGTGTACAAATTTGATAAAAAGATAGATAGAAATTCCTAGTTGCCCGTGAAGGTCCCCACTTTTTCATGTAGCAACTGATTTATTTATTTATATTTATATTATTATTATTATTATTATTATTATTATTATTATTATTATTATTATATAATTCAATTTCTATACCGCCCTTCCAAAAATGGCTCAGGGCGGTTTACACAGAGAAATAATAAATAAATAAGATGGTTCCCTGTCCCCGAAGGGCTCACAATCTAAAAAGAAACATAAGTCACCAGCAACAGTCACTGGAGCTACTGTGCTGGGGATGGAGAGGGCTTCCATAGCCCAGTGTTTCATTCCATCTGTGCCTTGGCTTGCTGTGTGTTGAACTGGCAGTTGCTGTTAAGAGACAGAGTTCATAACCTGAGTTTTGAGGGGGAGAGGTGAAAATATCCTATTTTTAGATGTTCCTGGTAATTGGGATGTCTTGTAAGTAGATATGACTGAAGAGTGCTCAGTGCTAGGGCACACGTTATACCTTTTATCGTAGCAAATTATTTTTAAAAAGTATAGATTTAAGGAACAAGGTGCTACAGTGCTTGATAGTCCACTTGGCATGGGAAACCCAAAATGGATAAGCCTTTCAGGTTGTTAGAACAGAATTGAATACAGATATTTCAGTTTGTCTAGCGTTTCCTTAACAATCAGCTACAGTTACTGCAGCATCACGTAATGCCACCCACCAAGCAACTGAAAGCAATGTAAACTTTTGTACAGCTGTCCTTGGTGAATTATGGCCTAGGACCAATATTTCAAAACCTCTCTGTGTGCACATATCTGTATTTAGGTACCTTGTTCTCTACAATTAAAATAGTTCCAAGATGTGTGCAGAGTTTGGAGATGGTGGGTGGTCATTGCCTTTGTGGATATAAAAAATGCAAGCCATTTATTTTTGGTACTCTATGTAAGTATTGGAGCCCTTAACAGTAGGAGAGACAAGTTTGAAGTTACTGAAGTTGCCACACCTTCCTAAAATAAATGCATATTTCTGAGTTAACATTTTTTTCAGGTGTTCCCATGCTATAACAACAAATCAGAAGCCTTGAAACCATGGAGGTTCTTCTGAAACTCCATTCACAACCACTATTTAGAAAGAAGACCGATATATGATTGCTAATTTTAAAAAATGGTTGGGCTTTCAAATCTTTTGGTGTTTTTAAAAGCAAGGAGTTAGACCAACCCAAATTTTATTTTCGTAATACTGAGAAAAGCTGTAATTGGTAGCTTCTCTAATATATTGCCAAGATTGAAATACTTAACAAAGGCTCAGATAAACTTCGAAGTTGATTATATATGAAGAGTAATTATTGTCTATAAGGCATGTTTTATGACAGTGGTTAACTCTCATCAGGAAGCTTAGTCTGCCTCCAAAACATTTGATTGAGCAGGGGTGCAGATCCCCTCTCCCCAACCACCTGAGGAATTTTCCCCTCATTTTACACCCCCCTCACCAAACCTAATAGCCCTTCCTTCGCTGATGTTTTTCCTTCTCCCAGTAGTTTAAGTGAGGAGTTGCTCCTCAAGCTTTCCCTCTGTCTACAGTCCTGAGAATGAGATCATAAGCCGTGGGGGAAATCTGTGTGTATGTATAAGTTAGACAGAAATCCTGAAACTAAATTGGTTTTCCCAGTTTTGAAAAACAGACAAGGGAACGGGAGAAGCAGGAAGGAGGCCCGTGTTACAACACTGTAAGAGAACCAGGGAAATTATGTCTGTGCATTGTTCCCCAGTAATACATACAGTTTGTGCACACACAGTAAGGCTGTGCATCACATTGGGCTGAGCAGCATCCATATTGGACAGGTTTTCATTGAATATGACCTGAATAAACATTTATTCAATAAAAAGACAAAATTTGATATAATGCAATGTTGTATTGTATAAAACTGTATTGGAGGTGAGGGTGGGGGGCCTTACCTGAAATGAAGAATTACGCTCCCTTTTATTTTCTTGGTGGAAATGGTCTGCCTTCCATGCAGACACCAGTAGTAGCACTCCAAAACACCCCCTTTCCCCCTCTAGAATTGCCCCACAAGGCCCTGGGTAGGGAAGCAACCTTGCATCTTTTCACTTATATTACTGGATAGCAAATGGTCACTCCCCATAACTGGAGGTAGTGACCATTCTCCCCCACCCACCCACCCACCCACCAGTAATGCATGAGGGAAAGTACACAGTGTCATGGCATGGTTTGCCTGGGGCATTGTGTGCGTGTGTGTGTGTGTGTGTGTGTGTGTGTGTGTGTGTGTGTGGTGGGAGGAGTGGCATTTTACAGTTGTTCCACTGCTGTCTAGAACGCAGCTGATTTCCATGTGGAAGATAAAAGGAAGTCTGCTTCTTGGCCTTGGGTAAGCCCCCGCCCCCTCACGAATAATATATATTATAATAATAAGATATATTATATTATTATTATATAATAATCCCTGCTAACTGAGCAAAGAGGCATCTTTTTAAAATGGCCATTCTCTTTATTTAGCAGGGGGAGAGCAACTGGCCCTATCCAGCCCCAGCACAGCTTCCCTTCAGTGGCTGTTGCTGGGGTCAACCTTATGTGTATTTTTTTAGATTGTAAGCCCGTTGGGGAAAGGGGACCATCTTATTTATGTATTATTTATATTCCTGTGTAAACCACTTTGAGAACTTTGGTTGAAGAGTGGTATATAAATATTCATAGTAGTAGTAGTGATACATCAAACTGATCCCTCCAAGTACATCATCATCAACACAATGCACGAATAACTAGCATTAGATCAGAACCAATTCCAATTCCAGTACCCATCATTTCCTCTGTACATTGGCTCATCCACAAACGATGTGGATACAAATTATGTATTTTAAATGACTAATCAAATGTTATATTTGATTAGTCGTTTAGAATTTTTGCAATCTAAAATAGTTTGTAAAAAGTGTTGGAATGCTTCATAGTCCTGAAAAGGAAAATATTGTATCTGTAACAATTTTGTCAGATAGTTTTTGGTATATAATGCCACTTGAAAATAAAATTTCTTCCTTGGTGGAAGCTAAGACGTTGACCGTGGACCTATTTGTAGCAACTATTAATGTGCTTATTCTATGTTAAGCATTCATTCAAATAATTGACCCCCCCCCGCCGCTTTTAATACCATTTCATGCTTAGAATAGCAAGTGTTTGAAACTGAAAGCATGTAAATGAAGGGGATGGTGTCATCCTGAGGGAGGAGAAGAGTGTAAGATGTGTTCAATGGTCGCCCCTCGCTCCCCATCAAAGCATTAACTCTTCCCCATTCCCATCATCTTGGCTAGTTGCCTGAGCATTATGTGCAGCATTCTAGAAAGTGTGTAAAAAGCTTTGTTAATTCACTGAAATATACAGCTGTTGTCTGATTTTTACTCAAGTTACTGTGCTGTAGACAGGATATGTTTTCCTAATGTTTTTTGCATAAGCCCATAGGGAACAGGAAGATAACTAATGTACTAATTACTTCGGAGCAGAGCTACCATCAGGCGGTTACATTACAGCAGATGTGTTGAAGTGCCACTGTGATAGCGTTCTTCTGAATTCTTGAATTAATGTTTTGTAATCTTTAATAAGCAAAATGTTCTGTAATCCAAAATTAGGAATGATGGTTGATCTTTCATTTCATAAGTGTGTAATGGGAGAAGGGGATATTCACTCCTCCGCACTGGCCCCCACTCAAGTCCTGGTGCTGCAATCCATCTCTGAGAGAAGAAAACCAAATAATTGTGTTCTGGAATATTTCCACCTATTGCATAATTAAGATAGAGTAAAGATGGCATATTCACAATTGTTAACCATTTAACAGTTGGATATTTAACTGATCTAATTGAAGAAAGTTGCAAAACTTCCATAAGGCTGCTTTTTGAGGCATTTCAAACAAGGGAGAAAGTTCTCTTAGGAGTGAAATTTAAAATAATAAACCAAGAATAGCATATGCTTTTTAATTTTTATCATCGCATTTGGGTATATGGGATCTTTCCTTTTGCAGTAACACAGCCAAAATGATTCAGTGCTCATCCACATCTTGGAGTTTTCTGATTTAGAAGATATTTTAAATGCATTTCATTTGCATGCAGTTGTCTGTAGTTGTTACTGTTAGAAGCAATAACATAGTTAAAACTTCTAGCATGAAACTACTGCCTGATGCACTGGTTACCAAAAGGCAGGAAAACCCATCTGTAAGATTTATTCTCCCCCCCCCCCCAACAGTTGGCACAGTGAAGAGGGAGCCGGCACATTTCCCTTTTCGCTGTGCCATCCTCCCATATGGTGGCAGGCCCTTGAAGAGCCCTGTGCTTATGTTGCCTTGCCAATTTATTAGGGGTAAATTTCAATCTACAGTTAAAACTTTAGTTGATTTATTGCACCATTTGTTTTATATAGATTTTAAAGCTTGATGTTCTAATGTTTGTGATTTAATGTTCAGGTCTCTTGTGTGCTTTTGCAAATGTTCTGAGCTGCTTCTGATTGTTTTTAAAAACATCCATGGTATTCAGCTGCTGTCTTAAAGCTTTTGAAGAGAAGAAAAAGGCTCACTGGAATGGTTGTGCTGACATGTTCATCCCCTTTGTTCTATTTTTTTCTTTCATGGCATTTGCCTGGTCGCTGTTGTGGCTATCCTCAGTATGCCAGCATAATCAGAGCAGTGCTCAAGGTCCACGATTAGGCCAGGCAAAACTTCATAGGTGCCTTTGCTGTTCTGCATCTCTAGTTCCTGATTGGTTTAAATTGGGCAAGGAACAAATCTTACATTTGTATTGAAGGGGATAAGGGCTATGCTTATTAAGGTGATGGATACCTGCAGATTAAAAGGTCTGTGGAATTATCAGTTGACTGTGCAGGCAGGACTGATTAGGACTGATTTTAGGATTCAGTTTGGATACCGTTTAAAAGTGAAGTTTTCAGGAAAGCTGGGCCTGTGTACCAATAATACAGGAAAATAATGACCATCAATCATGCTCTGCACCCCCACAGTGATGTAGATAGGTTATACCTCCCTCGCAGCTCAGGTGGAAGAGAAATGCTGCAAGTCCATCAAACAGTAGAGGAGGAGAAAAGAGGCCTTGAAGAATATATAAAAGACAGTGAAGAAGATGCACTTAAAATGGTCAATAACGCGAAACTATTCAACACCAATGAAACGAAGCAGGCCTACAAGAAAGAACAAGTAAAGAACCGAGCAGAAAAATGGAAACATAAGCCACTGCATGGTCAATATTTGTACAATATAACCAGAAAATCAAACATCACCAAGATTTGGCAATGGCTTAAGAATGGCAACTTGAAGAAAGAAACAGAGGGTTTAATACTGGCTGTGCAAGAACAAGCACTAAGAACAAATGCAATAAGAGCAAAAGTCAACAAATCAACCACAAACAGCAAGTGCCACCTTTGTAAAGAAGCAGATGAAACAGTGGACCACCTAATCAGCTGTTGTAAAAAGATCGCACAGACTGACTACAAAGAAAGACATGACGAGTTAGCAGGGATGATAAACTGGAACATCTGCAAAAAAATACAAGCTACCTGTAGCCAAAAATTGGTGGGACCATAAAATTGAAAAGGTGCTAGAAAATGGAAGATGCAAAAATATTATGGGACTTCTGACTACAAACAAACATCTGCCACACAATACACCAGATATAATTGTAGTCAAGAAGAAAGAAAAACAAGTCAAAATAATCGACATAGCAATAGCAGAGGATAGCAGAATAGAAGAAAAATAAATAGAAAAAATCACAAAATACCAAGATCTACACATTGAAATTGAAAGGCTGTGGCAGAAAAAGACCAAAATAATCCCAGTGGTAACTGGCACCCTAGGTGCAATTGCAAAACAACTTGAAGAGCACCTCAGCACCATAGGGGCCACAGAAATCACCATCAGCCAATTACAAAAAGCAACTTTACTGGGAGCAGCCTATATTCTGTGACTATATCTATAATAACAGCAACAACATTGATAATAAAATCCAGTCATCCCAGGTCCTTGGGAAGGACTCGATGTCTGGATAAAACAAACCAGTCAATAACACCTGTCTGACTGTGTAAACAACAACATCAACAACAATAATAATAAACAAACCAACTTTATTTGTTAGCTGCCCCATAACAAATTGTTATCTGGGTGGCTCACATTAAAACATCCAATAAAAGCACATCAAACAAACAGAATGACAAGAACAAAAAGCAATACAAAACAATTAAACAACTTATTCTTTTAAAAAGCAATTTAAAAAATCAATTGTGAAAAGCCTGAAAACAGAAAGGTCTTTTCCTGGCGTCTAAAAGAAAAAAAGTGATGGTGCCAGAGGCAACCTCACTGGGGAGACTGTTCCATAAATGGGGTGCAACCACTGAAAAGGCCTTCTTCCTAGTAGCCACCTGCCTCACCTTCTTTGCCAGGGGCACTCAGAGCAGGACCTCTGAAGATGATTTTAAGGTCCCATTAGCTTAGGTGGGTTTGAGTGTGCTGTTTAATGCACACTTACTTAAGAATAAACCCAATTGAATAAATTGAGACATACATCTGAGAAAACATGCATAGGATTATGCTGTTTCAGACCACCTATGTCTCACGGTGCAGCTCAGAAACACCAGCAGCAGGATCATCGACTGCTTCTCACACTTGTTACACATGGTATTGCAACAGCTTGAGCAGCTGGGACCTTCAGCAACAAAACTAAAATTTGCCTGTGTACCACTGTGTGTTCCTCAAGAGGGTGACACACATCACCCTTTTTCACTCCCCACCAAGTCTGCTTTCTAAAAGAAGGTGCTACCAGGCAGAGAGGAGCTTAGAAAGTCAAAAGCACCTTCTTAATCATTGGCCATCCTTTCTCTGACCTTCACGCTCCCTCCTTTCAGTGGGAAAGCTGTTAAGGTCAGTGTACGTGGCCTCAGCACCTTCAGGACTGGCACATGCCAACGTATAACAGTAGCTTCTTCACTCCTGTCCCCCCCCAAGGATTGGAACCTACAAACTCTGGCAGGTTGGCTTTAACTTCATGGCTCTCTTGACCACGGTATGCAACCAGCCGTTGAATTTTAAGGTTTCCAGCTACCTTTGACAGTCCATCTCTTCAGTGAACAGTTTGCTAATGTTGAACAGTCTGTATGAATGGGAAGGCAGAGGCACTACTAGATGGTGAAGATCGGTGACTATGCTCTCTATAACTCTCTCCTGCTCCACAGTCAACCCATGCCTGTGCCAGACCCCTTCTTTTGCTAGAACAGACTGAAAAATATGTGAAAGGAAGAGAGGGTGAACAGCCATTTTTGCTCCTGGAATTGATCAGATAAGGATGCAATACCATAACATTGCATCCTTCCCATATACAATCTAGGAATGAGATTTATAGCTGGCAGCAAAGTGGCTCTTTTCAATATTGGTACTCCAGTGGCTTTTTCAGATTTCAAGGCAATAGTACACCATGCTGTAACATTAGGTAAGCCCCCTGCCCCACCTTGGGAATTTTGACAACTTTTCATGGGATTCCTACCAGCAAGGACTGAAAGTGTCAATCTCCCCTCCCCTTTTCACCACCCGTGAAAATAGTGTCAAAAATGGGATGGGTGGGAGAGACTGAGAGAGAGTTTGTACATGGCAGTGGAGGAGAGTGAAGAAGTTTCATTGGTGTCAGGGCTTGGCCCCCAAAGCTAATGCCATGCTTCACTCTGGGAAAACTTGTAGTTACAATAAGGTTGCGAGTGCTTGTGAACATAGGCAGAGTGCTTTCCCTTCATGTTTGCCAGGCAAATCTCTGTGGGCAGAAGGCAGGCAGGATTCAGACTTTGCAAGGGGTGTGTGTATATATAATTCTGAATATTTACACATAAACAGTTTGTACTAGCACTGGGCTTTGTTTAACCCGCACTGGCTGCCATTTCTGTACCCCTAGAGGCTCAAAACATTAAGTAATTGTTGATTCTTAATTCTAACATTTTGTCCATTTAGGACGTTGTCAATGACACCCCAGTAAACAAAACGTGCAAAGAGCAGGTCATTACCATAAATGGTTTTGCCTCCATGATTAAAAAAAACCCAACTGCTGGGGTACAAGGGTGCCCCATTACAGTTGTACCCCTGAGTTGACTAGCAAAATACTCACTATCTTAGTGAAATATATTATTCTAGAACTTGGTTTGTCTTTGCAAGTTTTGTTTGCTTGACTTATGGGTCAGAGTGCATTCAGAGTTCACCGTAATGGCAAATTTGCAAAAAAATAGTTCAGCATTTTTACCTCTTGGTACCTAGCAATGGCTGCTCTTTGTATAACCCCTCAATACCCCCTAATGCTGCAGCGGGGAAATGACTTGACTAGCAAGCCAGAGGTTGCGGTTTGAATCCCCGCTGGTATGTTTCGCAGACTTTGGGGGGAACACCTATATCGGGCAGCAGCGATATAGGAAGATGCTGAAAGGCATCATCTCTTACTGCGCGGGAGGAGGCAATGATAAACCCTTCCTGTAGTCTATCAAAGAAAACCACAAGGCTCTGTGGCTGCCAGTAGTCAACACCAAATTGATGGCAACTTTATGTTTTGCAGGTGACCTATTGGTCAGGGTACATTCAAAGTTCACCATAATGGCATAGAACAATCTCACCTAGCAATGACTACCCTTAACACCTAACAATGTTATCTGACACCTGTGTCACCCCTGGACATAGGAAAAAGTCATCATCACCTGTTCTCAAGAGGAAGACACCTCTTCTTGACCTTGGCATTCCTGCCAAGTAATTGCACTTTTGACCTTTCAAAGTAAGAAGCCCCATGTCAGCCAGTCATCATTGCCTATAAATATGGGTCCCATTGCCTCTTTCCTACCAGTTAGGACAGAAAAGCAAGTTAAGTGTGAAGATCAAGCAAGAGAACAGGAGGAGGAGAAGCGCAAAGCATAATGAATGCTCCTTCAACAGTAAATACTTCTGTGTACCTCTCTGCCATGGTTGCCAAGACTGGCCAATGTGGGGTACAGAGTTACCCCATAATGTTTGCATTTTCATGACATCTGGTGAAGGTTAAGTCTGAGGATAAGATTTAAGTGTTTAAGCAAAATATACCATTATAGAAGTGAGTTTGGAGCTGGGGTTTGGTGAAAGAGAGATGTATACAGAATTTTAATTCCTCTGTCATTAAGATAAACAAGAATCTTGCTCTTGAGGCTTCTTCTGGTTTTGTCATCTTATCTGTTTCCTTACTTGGCAACCATGAGGTTGAGGAACATTTAAAATGAAAGTTGAGATTTTCAGCATCTTGAATAAGTTTAGGGAGAATCAAGTTGTGGTGTAATTGAAGTCTTGTAGACTTCTTGATCCTCTGCTTAATCAAAAGAATATCTATATAGAAATTCTATTCCTTGCTTTCTGTAGCTGTTTTCAGACAACTTTGTGGCATATTAAGCTAGTTGGGCTTTTTCTTTTGAAACTGAATTTGATACAAGACAAATGGTTCAGGCTAAGCTCTTATCTGATTAAAAATATTTTGCATGTAATGTAAATATGAAATGGCTGGAAAAACAGGCATGCAAGAACATTTTCCTATTAATATGGCCAAATTAACCAAAACATAGAAGCTGAATGCAGTGCCAGCAAATCCAGTTTTCCATAATTTAATTAGATAGAAGAGAATTTGGTTGGGGTGTTGTTTTTTTTAAGGAGTATATTCTAGTGTTGAACTAATGGAGAGTATGAGAACTGGAATAGTATGGAGGGGAAGCAAATGGATGATTATTTTAAACATTTTGTAGTACAGTACTTTGTATACCAGTTATACAAGTAATACTAAATGCTTACAACTGCCTTGTATGATAAGCCTGTATTATCTCCATAGTGAAAGTGAGGAAATTGAAGCTGAGAGATGAGGCCTTGTTGAAGTCCGCCTTCAAAATTCAGGAAAGGTTTATGATTTTTCAACTCAGACTCTTATGCATGATAATATACCAACTTAATTGTAATGGCCACACTTACTCTGTTCATATTGACTCCTTGACACCAGCAATTTTAAAAAGGTGGGAGGGTTAGGGTGATGGCAGTAGCCTTGTTTTTTTGCCACAACCCACCTCTACCATTTTTTTTGGTAGCCTTGTTTCATTGGCACAACCCACCTCTGCAGGGGTGAAGGACCAATTAGGATGGTCTGCCTGAGAAGCATATTGTATCCAAAAGGATTCCAAGAAGCCTTGGAGGGTTTTAAGGTTGGTTCTTCCAGTGAATGCCTGGCTCAGGTTTGGAATAATGAACTAACTAGGGTGGTAGACACGAACTGCTCCTAAGCGCTCCCCCTGAACTGCTTCTAAACTAACCCCTTGGCATACAGAAGAACTATGGGGGATGAAGCGGCAAGGCAGGCAGTTAGAGTGCAGATGGAGAAAGACTTTACTCATATCTGACAGATTACATATGAAGATGTGTGCTCAGGCAATATGTGCAGCGAAGAAGCAGTTCTTTTCTGCGTGCATTGCATCCACAAGCTCATGTCCAGCAGAGCTGTCTAGTGTTGTGAAGAGACTGGTATGTGCCCTTCTTCCCTTGAATCAGAATCTAGAGTCATTGGTGACTCACTGTGATACTTTTATTGAGTGTTTTGCAGATAATATCTCTTGGATTCGAGCCGAACTGGATTCCATTATTATTGCAGAGTCTATTATGGAGGTGTCCAACAACTCCTTGTATGGTGATTCGGTTGGATCAGTTTCAGTTTGTGACTCCTGAGAATGTGGAAAAGCCTCTTGGAGAAGTTTGCCTTGCCACTTGTTCTCTTGACCCTCGCCCTACATGGCTCATATAATCTGGCAGGGAAATTATTGGAAAGGTTCTTGTTAGTATCATCAATGCCTCTCTTAGAGAGGACAGGATGCCTCCTTGTCTCGAGGCAATTGTTAAACCACTTTTGAAGCAACATGCATTGAATTTCTCCGAGTTAGGCAATTATAGGCCTGTTTCCAATCTTCTATGTTTGGGCAATGTGATTGAGAGGGTGAGGTGGTGGCTTCTCAACTCCGGTCAGTCTTGGAAGAAGCAGATTATCTGGATCCATTTCAAACTCACCTTCGGGCACCTATGGCATGGAGAGTGCCTTGGTTAGCCTGACAGATGATCTCCAGTTGAGAACTGATGGGCGGAGTGTGGCCCTGTTGGTCCTCTTGGACCTCTTGGTGGCTTTTGATACTATGGTATCCTTGTGGATCACCTGAGGGGGTTAGGGGTGGGAGGCACTCCTTTGCTGTGGTTATGCTCTTACCTCTCGGGGAGATTCCAGATGGTGTCACTTGGAGATGGTTGCTCTTCAAAGCCAGAGCTATTGTATAGAGTCCCCCAGGGCTCCATACTTTCTACAATGCTTTTTAACATCTACATGAAACCACTGGGATAGATCTTCAGGTGATTTGGTACAGTGTGCTATCAATATGTTGACAACACCCACATTTATTTCTCCATATCTACTTTGTTTATGATGTGTTAAAGTTTTATTTATGGTAATTTAAATCTGTTCTATATGATTTTTTAGGTTTTAGCTGCTTGGTCGTTTAAATTGTAAACTGTCCTGAGATCTTATATAGGGTGGTATGTAAATGCATTAAATAAATACATTTCAGATCTCTTGATTAAAATGCTAAGCCTGAAAAGTTAGCTTGCAGTGTCCATATCAGAAAAGGGGAAAAAGGAAAGATTGTGCCATCGAGTAGGTGTCGACTCCTGGCGACCACAGAGTCGTGTGGTTTTCATGGTAGAATACAGGAGGGGTTCATCATTGCCATTTCCCGTGCAGTACGAGATAATGCCTTTCAGTACCTTCCTATGTCACTTCTGCCCAATATAGGTGTTTCCCATAGTCTGGGAAACATACCAGTGGGGATTTGAACTAATAATAACCTCATGCTCCCAAGGCAAGCCACTTCCCCGCTTTACTATTGCTACTCCTAAAATACATACATTTATTTTTTAAATAATTAATATTTATTAATAAATTAAAATTCTTTTAAATAACGAACACTTTTGGAACAAAGGACATTTCTTTGTACTTTCAAAATATTTTTGTGAAAGAATTTAAAAAGCTATTTGTGGTGTGACTTGCAAGGGGCTGGAATGCTTTTAGAAGACAATTAAGAAGTTGGAACTAGCATGAACAAGACCCTTAGGTGCACTTGAAGTAGTTTTCTGGATATTGGCACTTAATGTAAAGTTATTGTAGGTCAGATAAAATAGTACAGCTACAGATATGTTGTGGCAAATATTACATTTAAGATACTTGTTTCATAATGTTTTCTTTTCTCCACAAGAATGTTTGTCATGTGAATGATACAGGTGTTCTTTTCCAGTGGAATTGCACATTGAAATGTTATTTGAAATTTTACATTTGTTTTGTGGGGTGGGTGTTGGGGGGGTTGGATTTTGATTCCATTTCCATCTTATCTCTGTCATTTAAATGAGAGCTGATCTACTGAGTTCCCAAAGGGCCATGTTCATGTGTTCAGATCAGGGTGGATTTGATATAAATCAAACTGAGTTAGTTAGTTGTTTATTTACGATCTTAGATCAAACATCAATATACGCAGAATATACACAGTAAAAAGAAAATAATGGAAACAAAGTCTAAAATGTCATCAAATATATAAAATCAGGAATCTTTGACAGTAACCAATTGCTGTGCTCTAGCTTCTCTTAGTTTGGTCAATGTGTAACAAAATTTAGCAACCGCCAGGGATATTGTTGGGTCCCTGTCTTCTAATAAGCATATAAGAATTGTCTCCACTGAGTGGCTTTGGAGATCTTTCAGATACTGAGATAAAAATAAATCTCTTTCATCTGTATAAAGTGGGCAGTGTAACAGTAAATGCGTCAGTGTTTCGGGAGCAGCTCCGCAAAGGCATAGTCTCTCCTCATAGGGTTTTCTCTCAAATTTCCCTACTAGCATCGCTGAGGGTAAAGCATTCAAGCGAGCTCTTGTAAACGCCCAGCGCAGCTTTGGTGAATAGATTGTATAGAAATAAGAGGCTGTGACCCAGTCTTTCTTAGTGCTTAGGAATTGTAGCGGCCTATTTACGGAGGCCCTTTCCTCCTGGAAATTTATGTCCCTAAGCCTTTGTTTGACTAGGGATCTTGCTGTTGACTCGCCCTGTTCTAACAATTGTACTGGGCAGAAGCCCATCTTCCGGAGTCTTTCCTCAACCATCATACACCAACGGGGTTGTGGGGTAGCGGCTAGGAGATGAGGTATAAGTCCTGCCGGGTAAAGATAAGTCTTAATCCAATACAGGATTATGAGCAGCCAGGCCCTGGTCTCCAATTTCCATAGCCCAATCTCCAGCCGTATTAAGGAGTTCGGGACACATTTTGGTACCCCCAATAGTGATCTCAGAAAGCCCGATTGTACTTTTTCTAAAGCTTGTAAGTCTTTTGGTGGTCTAACCTGAATCCCATATAGCAGCTGAGGTATCACTTTAGCCTGAAAGGCTTTATTAGCTGCCGGAATATAGCCACCACCTTGTGCCCAGAAAAATTTCCTGATTGCCATGGAAGATCGAGTGGCATTCAATTTAGCGGCACTGGTGTGCGTAGAGGTACCACCATTAAACTGGAACACCACCCCCAGGTATCTGTAAGACTTCACCTGCTCCACTCTGGCACCAGCTATGGACCATCTAAAAACCCGTTGCTTCTTTGCAAATCTCACGATTTTAGTTTTGGTGTAGTTTATTTCCAGAAATTCCTCATTGCAGAACAAACTCAAGCATTCTAACGCTCTTTTTAGACCAACTCTGGTCTGTGACAATAAGGCTGTGTCATCTGCATACATCAGGATAGGTAAACACCTGTCCCCTATCTTTGGCGCGTGAGTTTCAACTTGCCGTAGACGGGTGATTAGACCATTTACATAGAAATTGAAAAGAGCTGGGGCTAGTATGCATCCCTGCCGGACCCCCCTTTCTACAGGGATCTCTCTGGATAATTGGCCATTGTGGTCACATTTTACTCTCAGACTCGTGTTCTCGTAGAGTTTATATATTAGAGATAGCAATCTCTTGTCGATAGAAGAGTTTGCAAATTTCTCCCACAGAGCATCCCTGGATATTGAGTCAAAGGTACTCTTAAAGTCTATAAAGGCGACATATAACGGCGCCTTTCTGCCCTCAACGTATTTCTCTATTAAACTCTGGAGGACCAAACAGTGATCCATCACAGATCTTCCTTTTCTAAACCCCGCTTGTTCTTGTTCTAGGATGTTTTCTTTCTCCATCCAGTCCAACAATTTTGAGTTTAGATGTTTAGCGTATAGCTTACCAATTACGCTTAATAGACTTATGGGTCTATAATTCGACGGGTCATCAGACGGGCCTTTTTTGTGAATTGGAACGACAATTGCCTGTCCCCAGCCATTGGGCATATTTGTTGTTCAGTCTATATGAGTGAATATGGAGGCTAAGAGCGGAGCCCACCAGCTAACATTGGCCCTTAAGAAATCGGGGGGAATGTAGTCTTTACCTGGAGATTTGCCTCTCTTTAGCTGTCCAATCAGATTCTCCACTTCTTCAGTGGTAACTGGAGGCCATACAGGCAATTTCTCCGGGGGGATGCTGGGCCGAGATGGAAAGGTTAAGTGTGCTTGTGGGGCAGCATAGATTTTGGTGAAATGATTTACCCATCTTTCCTCTGGCACTGGAATTTGTCTGGGGGACGAATTAACCCCGGATACTAAGCGCCAAAAACTGGCTTCATCCTTTTTATTAAGGGCCGTTATAAGTTCTGACCATTGTCTTTCTTTCAGGGCCTCCTTTTTGGCTTTAATCAGAGACTTGTAACTTCCCTTATATTTTTTGAATTTCGTGTCTAGTGATAAGGTATTATTTATTTTGCGGTCAGCCGAGAGTTGTAACAGTACTTCTTTCGCCTTTTTACAGTCCTGGTCAAACCAGGGTTTGTTATAAGATATGTGTGAGGCGGCCCTGACCCTGGCTTGAGTGCCTCTGACCAGAAAAGGGATAAGTAGGGAAATCAAGGCTTCGTAATTGACAATCACTTCAGTCTGAGACACCAACGCCCCTTCGGGGGCAGGTTCTTCACACCATTTAATGCAAACTAGGGTTATTTTTTTTATGCTCCTCCATCCCCACTTCTGAATAACACCAGCTCGTGAGTCTAGCCTCCAACTCTGGGGACCACTTAATTCTCTGGGCCAAAACAGGGGGTTTCGTCTCTGGGTCATCCCTGCGGTTGAGTGAGGGTTCTATGACCCCCTCATTGGTTAGCCGGCAAGTGACCCTCAGAGGGAAATGGTCACTCTCTGGTCTTGGGATAACCTTCAGCTCTATTATTTTGTCTATCAGCCCTCTAGATACCATGACATAATCTATTATCGAGCGTTTTGTACTGAGAAAAAAGGTAAATTGGCCAGGGCAGTCTCCATTGACAGCTCCATTAAGAATATGGAGATCTAGTTTGTTAGCCAGCTGTATCAGCAGCCTGCCAGTAAAGTTACTGCCCTGGTCTAGCAGGATACGCGTTGATGCAAGAGGTGAATCTTCTGGTGTCAAGTGGGGCATATCCCCAATACCTGAGTCTTCAAGCGCATTGATTCTGGCATTACAGTCTCCCCCTATCATTATTGCTGCCCTCGGATAGTCCATCATCAACCGATTTTTTTGATTTAAATTGGATTTTTTTTATTTAAATCGGATTTTTTTTTATTTTTATCCACCCTGCTAGTGATTTAAATCGTGATTTAAATCGTGATTTAAATCAGTTTGATTTAAATCAAATCCACCCTGGTTCAGATCAAATTGACCAAAGCCCATAGTGGTGGTAATGTGAGATGGAAGCTAGAGATGAAGGTCTCTTGCCATTTGGTGGAAACTGAAAGGACTAAGATATAATGATGAATAATATAGTCACCTGAGTCTGCCTCTAGAGAATAATAAAAAGATTCTTCTCGTTTTTCATGGCATTGAAGCTTGAAAGAATACAAATAGTATTCAAGCAGGAAGCAAGTATGGAGAACAGTAGTGCAGGTGGTATCGTTCCCTCTAAGCTGCGCAGCTGTTTGTGCACACAGCCTTCAATCCTCTCCCCCCACACAGTGATCCCAAAGAGCCACTTACTGAGCCACTCACTCGCTCTCTTGCAACCACTGCGGCTGCTGCTCCCAAGTCCCAACCTGACCGAATCCCCTGGTCCTTGCTGCTTGCTCTGTGGCTGCTGCTCACACCCTCGCTGCCTTTCCCTCTTGCCTCCACCTTCGCTGCTCTGCTCTAAGCTCTCCCCCCTCCCCCCTCGCCTTTCAGAGCCCACATGGCAGCGACAGCAGAAACAAACAGGCAATGGGACTCGGAGTGGAGGCTGGAGCTGATTCCCCGGATTTTGCCCTCCACCTTTGCCTCTCCCCAGCCACTTGGGCTTCTGTGCTGCAAGAGTGGGGGGGAATCAGCTCCAGCCTCCACTCTGAGTCCCATCGCCTGTTTGCTGCTGCCGCCACGTGGGTTTCAGAGCGAAGGTGGGAGGGTGGAAATACAAGCTGCAATGTGGAGAGGTGTCACAGGGGAGCAGCAGCAGCTCGCTCGCTCTCTCTCTCTCTCTCTCTCTCTCTCTCTCTCTCTCTCTCTCCTTTCCCTAAATCCCTTTGCCTCCTGTGATCCCACAGCATCTTCTCTTCCCTTCCAGTTGCGTGTTCCTTCTCTCTCTCTCTCTCTCTCTCTCTCTCTCTCTCTCTTCCCCAATTCCATTTTGCCTCCTTTGGTCCCTCTTCCTTCATATATTCTGTGATATCTATCTATCTATCTATCTATCTATCTATCTATCTATCTATCTATCTATCTATCTATCTATTATTTCGATTTCTACACTGTCCCTCCAAAAATAGCTTAGGGCGGTTTACAAAGAGAAACAACAAATAAATAAGATGGCTCCCTGTCCCCAAAGGGCTCACATTCTAAAACAAAACATAAGATAGACACCAGCAACAGTAACTGGAGGTACTGTGCTGGGGATGGATAGGGCCAGTTACTCTCCCCCTGCTAAATGAAGAGAATCACCACGTTAAAAGGTGTCTCTTTGCCCAGTTAGCAGGTGCCTCTTTGCCCAGTTAGCAATTCCTCACTCCATCCTGTTTTGTTTCGTATTTCAGTTCTGCAAAGGTTGCCAAATACTGTTATTCGCACTGTGCTTTGGTTTCCAAAGAGTTTTGGCTCCTCAAGAAGCCTGTTTCAGTGTTCCCTCTAATTTTTAGTTTGTAATCCCTCTAATTTGAAGCAGCATTCCCTCCTGCTAGTTGAAAACTGTTGATAAAAATTGTTTTAAAAATCCGATAATCTATAATTTATAAAAACATTTATATAAAGGTTATTTTAAAAATTTGTGCACTGCACTTTGCATAGCACTTTAATTCTTTCTGTGTACATGTGTGCGTGTGTGTGTGAGAGAGAGATAGTTATGTACACACACTGCCTTGATACTGCTGCCCAGAACAAAACTCTTTTTGCTCACTGATGATCAAAATTAGAGGGAACACTGACATGTGACCCCATTGTCCGCGGACTCTGTATCTGTGGTTCGTGTATATGACTGGGTCTTAGAGATCCTGTTTCATTATCCACAGGTAGAAAAATAGGTAAAATTGCATCTATTCCACAATTTTGAGTGGCCAGAAATGACCCAGAAATTACTTGAGAGAGCCATTTTGTGGCTCTTAAAATCGTTTTGTGTGTGTGTGTGTGTGTGTGGAGGTTGAATATTTGGGGTTTTGGAGGGCATTGCTGGAGAATAAGATATTGTCCCTTTCTTCTTTTATTTCTGCCCCTTTGATTTGTTTTGGTCCCCATTGACTCAAGGTTTCATTATTCATGGTTTCCGTATCCACACCTATAGGTGAGAATGGAATCCCTGCAAATAACGGGGGCCATCTGTATAGCTAATGGTTAGATTGGTGTTACATAGTGCCTTAAATATGCCCTCTTTCTGAAAATAGCAGCTCTACTTTTGATCCCCCCTCCATAAGGTCTAAGACAACTTACTTGTGTCCTGATATCAGTCTTGTGTTTCCCCATCTTCTATCCACCTAATGATGTGAGGCAGTAGGTTGGTCTCACAGCACCTGGACAGCTGGAGCAGTGATCATTACCAGTAAGGGAATGCATGATGGCTTTTGCTCATCTTCTTGTAGACGACTTCAGTCCTTTTAAAAGACAGTGGCTGATGTCCAGAGCAATGAACCACATGCAGAACTAGTACTGTTGTGCTAGTGCTAGAGGATGGCTTAGTTAAACTAAAATATTGTAGAATTCTGCTTTTGTAAAAAAGTTCCAGTTACAACAGATTAGGAATGTCGTAGCTGTGCAGTTCTAATCTGGAACACAACTTCTAGACTTTGCAACATCCTCCTGCATGTGGTTTGTTGTTTTATATGTTAGCCACTGCTTGAATATTGTCTGAGCAATATCTGAAGTGCAGTACTAGATTCAAGCTAGTCATTTATTCTGGCAGGGTCAGTTTATCCAAGTTTGTGTCCTTAGTGTGAAGGGAAGGAATATGCTTAAGCTCCTTAGAACCTTATCTTTTAATAAAAGAAAGGGATAGGAGTGTTTACAATTCCCATTTTATTCTAAAGATTTATAGAGGGAATTTTCAGCAGGAGCTGGAGGGAAAGTCTCTGCTTTCAAGTCTGCTACTATTGTGGTGGATGGAAAGAAAGGGGCTGGACATTGAACTGGACTGTGTTTTTCAAAAGAGAAAAAGAGAGGCAGATCAACCCTAGATTTATGTTCTCAGCAATAATGAATATTCATGTTGTTCTATGTACTTGTGACCTTGTCACAAGGGTGGCCACAATTGGGTATCCTTCAACCCAAGTGGTGGTTCTTGCACCTGCTGTTACAAACCTTATAAATAATTCCAAAGTTTATCTGGTGCCTATTGGATGATGGGGCTCTAAGCATGTAAGAAAAGGAAGTTTTCTTGGCTGATCTCCCTAAAACGTTGACAATATATACTTTGACTCTATGAAAATGTTGAAGTAAATGTGTATTGTGTGTGAGAGAGAGAAAGAGAGAGTGTGAATCATGTATACGTTGTCAGTTCTATCCATATGCAGAATTTGCATCTGATAGTAATTCTAGGTGCTTTACTAACAAGCTAAATGGTGCTGTTCATGAATAGACTGTCAGAAAATAATTTTCTTTTTATGGAGAAAGACTTGTAGAAAAGTAGTAGTTAAGTGGATCATGTCCCATAGGAACTGCTTGTTTAAAAATCTATCTGTGGATAAATGATTATTGGAAATGTCACTTGATTATTAAAATTAAGCAGTTGAAATGTTCTTGCCTCAGGTTTCTTTTATGAATGAATTCTATTGTAAGTCAGTGTTTTCAATCTGAAATAGAGTTGTTGCAAAGCTGGAGAGAAGAGCGGGTGGAGAGAAATCAAGACATTTTGCTGAAATACTAAAATGTGGGAGGTTGTGTCAGTGACAGCCCTTAGAAACCTATTAGCAAGAGAGCTTTCCTCCTCTTTTTTTTTTAAATCCCTTTCATTATTACCACAAAATGCTGTCAAACCCAGAAAAATTCAGTTCCAAGGTGGCTGTAAGCTGACTAACTGCTATGCAGCAAAGGTTGCTCTTAGCATCAAAAGCTTCAGAGTGTGTTTTACAGAAGATACACGAGACAATGAGGAAGTGTAATGTCCTAGCCCTCCGTAGCATATTGTTCAGGAGCTATATGGGATGCAACAGAGTAGAGCACTCAAGGGCAGTTAGTCAGCTGGCAGATACGGAGTTAAATGAAGTTGGTTGACAGCAAAAACATATTGTTTATAGCTCCAGAGACTGAAGTATTGAAAATACTTATCAACCTGCACCAGAACTGAACCCAGACTTTTAATGGTTCAACTTCTTGTCTGCAAGTCTTATGCCGTTTACATATTGCCAGACAACCAGAAGACAGGCATTTCGATACGGCAAATGGAGGGAGTTTCCTATACAACAAATACAATGAATGAGGAAGTGATAGCATGGGAGGAGGAAGAAAAACAGCAATAAGCCCACCCTAACTAAACTGTCACACGTTTTTACTACCCCTCCCCCCACCTTAGTAAATGTATAGAAAGAATTATTTTCAGGGATGCAGGAACAAATGGAGAATATGCAAGTATTAGCTCTGGCTGTTGGACTCTTATGAGCAATAGAGAGGTAGACAGAGAGATCTTTTGATGCCGCTCCTTGGAAGAGAGTAAAGTTCTTGATGAGACACAAAATCTAGAATGTCATTCTGTGTCTTAAAGAAGAAGCAATGAGTAGCTGACAGCAGGAAGATCAGTCCATGTTTGTAGCTGCATTTTCCGAAGGGTCTGGGAGAACCAGGGACAATTCTTACATGAGGAGGAATGAGACAGATTGCCTCAAGTAGATTAATGGAGCACTGGTGGGGTGACTGGATACCCCACCACCACCACTTACCTGCCTCCCTTTGCCACATGCCACCGTCTAAGCACAGCCCCCCATTTGGCAAAGAGTCTTACTCTGAAACATTCTCTTCTTTCTTTGCAGTGGTGGCACATGCTGTCAGACATGATATATTTACCTACCTATACCACTGGCCTTGCTAAGAAAAGGAGGGAATGGAGGAGAGATGTTGAAACAGGAGTAGAGTACTGACAGTGTTGAAAATAGAGAACCAGGGATACTCAACAGAGCGTCTCCAGTACTCAACTGCTCTTTTGACATTTCTTCTTCTACTCTCTCCCCCCTGTCTTGACTGGACAAGCGGAAGGAAGAAGTGGAAGGGCTCGTCCCAAGCCAGGCAGCAGTGGCTATTGGGCATGTGAGAGGAGAGTTGCCTCTTTTCCTCAGCATTCCTAACACAGCAGTGCCATTTTAATTTTTATTGCTGTGTGTCTGATTTTAATGTAAACTACCCTACGCCACTTTAGTAAGGGTGGTATATAAATAGATAAATTTACAGGAGACTCGGTCATTATTTTCCTGGTCTTACGATCTTGCGTCTCTAGCTCTGCCTGGGTCCAATCTATTATTCCTGCAGTGTATCTAATAATAGGTATAGCCCAGGTGTTTGTGGCTTGTATTGTGTTCCCACTATTGAGTTTGGACTTGAGGATTTTTCTAACTCTCCTGATGTATTCACTTCCCATTTTTCTTTTAACTTCAGTGTGTGCAATGTTATCAGCCTAGAGAATGCCCAAGTATTTGTAATGTTCTTTCTCTTCCAGGTTCTTGATGTTGCTTCCATTGGGCAGTTCTATTCCTTCTGTTTTTGTTGTTTTTCCTCTTTTCATTATTAATGCAGCACACTTGTCTAGTCCAAACTCCATTGCTATATCGCTACTGAATATATGGACAGTATTTAGCAGTGATTCAGTTTCTGACTGGGACTTTCCATACAACTTCAGATCATCCATGTACAGCAGATGGTTGATTTGACTTGATGTTTTAGATGTTTGATATCCGAGGCCTGTTTTGTATTTGTGAAAGTGGGGTCATGGCGAATACAAACAACAGAGGGGATAGTGAGTCCCCTTGGAAAATACCTCTTCTAATGCTAACCTGTCCAAGTGCCTCGCAATTGATTGTTAACTGTGTACTCCACATGCTCATTGCTTTTTAAAATAAGTATCTGAATGTTTTTGCTGATACCAGTTGTTTTTAAACATTTTAGTATCCATGTATGAGGCCATGAGTCGAAGGCTTTCTTGTAGTCAATCCATGCAACACTTAGATTGGTTTTTCTTCTCTTGCAATTTTCTAAAATTGTTTTGTCAATCAGCAGCTGGTCTTTTGTGCCTCTGGTGTTCGGGCAATTTCCTTTCTGTTCAACTGGAAGCTGTTTGTTAGTTAAAAAGTATTGCATTACTTCATCTGCTATTATTCCAGTTAATAATTTGAACATGGTTGGCAGGCAGGTTATCGGTCTATAATTACTCGTAACTGTACCTTTTGCTGGGTCTTTCGTTATGAGATGAGTTTTCCCAGTTGTTAACTATTGTTCAATATCACCTCTTTGCAAAATGTGATTGAACTGTTTTGATAGTTGTTTATGAAGGCTTGCTATGTGTTTAAGCCAAAAGCCATGCAGTTCATCGTTGCCTGGTGCAGTCCAATTTTTAATTTTCTTTGCTCTTTCACTTATTAATTCTGGTGTTATTATTAGATCTTGCATTTGTTGGTTACATTTCTCAATCTGTTTTACCCAGCCTGCTTTTTTATTATAATCTATTTGATTGTCCCATAATTCTTCTCATAATTGCACTACTTCTTTATTTGGTGTTTCTATGTTTCTTGCAGTTTCTCCTTCTATGCTTTGGTTGAAACATTTCTGATTTGACAGGAATTGGAGATTCTGCCTGTGTTGTGTAATTCTGGCTTTGTATGTGCTAATCTTCTTTGACACTACTATTTGCTGTTTTATTATTTCCAGGACTTCTCTAATTTTCCTTGAATCTAAATGGTATTATTATGATGATGATTATTTCTTGTTTACACAGTCAGACAGGTGTTATTGACTGGTTTGTTTTCTCCAGATATCAAGTCCTTCCCAAGGACCTGGGGTGGCTGAATTTTATTGTCAATTGTTATAGATATCGTCGCAGAATATAGGCTGTTCCCAGTAAAGCTGCTTTTTGTAATTGGCTGATGGTGATTTATGTGGCTCCTATGGTGTTGAGGTGCTCTTCAAGGTCTTTTGGAACTGCACCCAGGGCGCCAATTACCACTGGGATTATTTGGGTCTTTTTCTGCCACAGCCTTTCAATTTCAATTTGTAGATCTTTGTATTTGGTGATTTTTTCTATTTCTTTTTCTTCTATTCTGCTATCCCCTGGTATTGCTATGCCGATTATTTTGACTTGTTTTTCTTTATTATTTGGAGGGACTTCTATAGATTCCATAGAAGTTTAGCAATTTTGGCAACAGTACCTTTTTTGTTGTTGAGGAAGAACATCTGCATGCCAGGAAAAATCAGCAACTCGCCATCTAATGAAGTAAGAAACAAAGACTATAAACTCACTTTAGTGTAAACTTTGTGCTCAGAGAGTTGTCATACCTCAGGCTGTTCTTGGTGCATGGAATGGGGTGCATGTAATCTGTTACTTTACTGGATGTGTGTGAAAGGGATGTTAGAGTGGTGTAATAAGTTTATAGGGCTTGCAATTTAATCAGCAAAAACTGTAAAGTTTTAAAAGCTTCATTACATTCTCTGTCCTGTAGCAGTTAAAGCTGGTGTCAGTGAATCATCTGAAATTGGGTTTATGTATGTTTTTGGTATGATGAGCACTATATTTTCTGTGGCAATACCTATGTGAGAATTGTCTGTCCTTCAAACAGTGAAGACATTCCTGTTATATTTTGAGATACCTTTTCGGTAATCAACTCAAATATTCACTGACCAAAGAAATCCTGTTGAATCATCCTGTTTAAGAAAATTTGTTCTTTATATGTTTTATGCAAACTTGAAAGCAGTTTATAATTCACTGCCAAATGGAATCTGCATGTGGATTAACCAGACCATCTTGAGATGCTTTGTGGGGCTGGCTTGTGCAAAAAAAGAGAGAGTTGGTCAGAAAAGAAAGTGTAGCTAAATAAATCCTATCCCACAATTTCTAGGCATGTCAGGCTACCTATAGATAAGGTCCTGGGTGTAAATGAAAGTCGTCATTGCTTGCACTGGTCTGATTGGGTTCAGGATACCATAGGCATCGGTGTGCTGTTCAAAATCAGGTAATCAGAAATATGGGAAGAATTCAAGCACATGAGAAAGAACTGGATGGCAGAATGACAAAAGCTGAACATTTGTTGATTGAAATATGTGCTGCTGAGGAATGCCAGAGTGAGGAAATTTGATACTAAGTGCTTGTCGGAGCTTTATTTGGTTTCAGGAGTTCTATATCTGAATCTTATCAGAAAGAAAATGATGAGCAGGAGATTAAAGCAGTACACAGGAATTTACTGAAATATTTCCAGCTTGAAATTTTGCTACAGCTTTTAATTAGGAGACCAGAATTACAGCAGAACAACAGTGATCCTGAGTGATCTGATGGATACTTGAAGAATTTCCCCATTGCACAATGGACTGTGGACTTCAGCTGACTTATTTAGAACCAAAGGAGCCAGCCACACACATGTATTATATATTTTGAAGATTTTGTTTGTGCAAAATAAAGTCATACTTCTCCATGACCTACAGCAGTGATTCTCAAACTTGCGTCCTCAGGTGTTATTGGACTTCAACTCCCATAATCCCCAACCAAAGGCCACTGAGGCTGGGGATTATGGGAGTTGAAGTCCAATAACACCTGAGGACCCAAGTTTGAGAATCCCTGACCTACAGAAACCAAACTTTGAATGTGCATTCCTACCACTGAAAGCAGCTGAATGCACTACTACTTAGACCAGAATATGCTGGGGAGAAAGTTTAATATTTTTTGGGTATTTGGAAAGAAGAAATTCTGAATATATTCAACATACTTTAACTGTTGTTATCAACAGATTTTTAACACTCAGTAATCAGATTGATAATTTCAAAAGACATAATGGCTAAGAAAAGCAGAAGAAATTTCTCAGATTCAAATTTACTACTATTTACTACTATTTTGAATAGTGTTTTTCTTCAGAGCACTCTAACTAAACCTGAACCTCTTATGCTTCCGATTTATTTATTGATTGATTGAGGTGCTGTCAAGCCAGTGTCGACTCTTAGCGACCAGATAGATAGATTCTCTCCAGAATGATCTGTCTTCAACTTGGCCTTTTAGGTCTCTCAGTGATGCATTCATTGCTGTCGTAATCAAGTCCATCCACCCTGCTGCTGGTCATACTCTTCTTCTCTTTCCTTCACATTTCCCCAGCATTATCATCTCTCCCCAGAAGTCCCTTGACTTCTCACGGGAGCTGGGTCTTTGCATAATGTGTCCAAAGTATGACAGTTTGATCCTGGTCATTGGTGCCTCAAGTGAAAATTCTGGATTGATTTGCTCTATGATCCATTTGTTTGTTTCTTCGACGTGGTCTCTGTCTTTTACACAAATGGGCTATACACCTGTGCAGAGACTTCGTTGGAATCTAACAAGCTCAATTCTCATGCTTTGGGAGGGAACTCTGCCCCAAGCTGCTATAAGCAACTGTTCCACTCCTCATCCCCTTAGTCTTTTGTTGTCAGCGCTTCAGTGCACAATGTGGAATCTTCAGCCCGATGGCGAATAGAAAAGTTATTTCCCTTGCTGGTTTCTTCTTGCTTCTTTCCTTCTTGCTTATTTTATTTTGCATTCTTCATGTAGTTAGCATTTTTTCTTTGGGTTATGTTTTTTGTTTCTTCGGGCTCCAATCCCGGATGGGACGGAGCGTGGTGGCCTGCCGACCTTTGGTATGCTTGCCAGGCAGTACCAACTTCAAAAAGTGTGTCCTGTGCAGATCCAAAATCCCATCTCCTAATACTCACTCTGAGTGTCTTTTGTGTTTGGAGAACAAGTAGAGCCCATAAAGTTGAAACCTGTCTGCATTGCCAGAAATTCACGATACAGGCTCGCAAAAATAGGGCTTCTCGCTTGAGCACAGCCCTGTGGGATCTGGCTCTTCGATCTTTGGAAGTCTTGTCTTTGAAATACACAATGAAAATGGCTTCATCTGTGGCATCGGAGCACCCAACACTGGTGGCAGTGGAGGCCGAGAGTATGACCTTGGTACCGGTATCAATGCCTTCTATGGTACCTCCTTTGGTTGCGATTGAGCCTGTGGCGATGGAGTGCTCTCTACATAGTCCATGGTGCCGAAATAATCTCGGGTTCAGGGACTTTGGTAACCCCAAAGAAGAAAAAGTCTAAGGTGTATCATGACCTACCAGTGGGGCAACATCTTCCCTCGATACCGAAGAAGCGATCGGCCTCATCTGCTCTTCCTCCTGAGCTCCCGGGAGCTAAGAAGTCTAACGGGGACTGGGGTAGTGCAGCGCTGAGGTCAATGGTTGCATTTTGATCACGCTCACCAAAGGAGGACTGTCTGAACTTGGTGCCTACTAAGGTTTGTTCCAGCCCGGAGCGTACGGTGGCATCTGAAGAATGGGGCTACACATTGTCGGACAGGGGTATGTTTTCCCCTGACAGTTGATCACCCTCCTGGGAGCGCATAGACTATGCTGCTTGTCGGGATCGTGGTGAGCATTGGGGATCAGAAGAATGCTCTCCTGATTATAGACATTGCAACCGTCGTGAGTCTACGTATTCGGATTGGTACCGGGAGACGGACCACCGTTCTCCCTTAGTGGCTGTGGAGTCAGTTTATAACGCTTGGCACCAAGATGTGAATTTCTACAATCGGTACCCTGGAGACTATCGAGGAGAGTACTCTGATTATGGCAGGCCTCGGTATGGGTCCCGTCACATGGAGGTCCCCTCGTATGGATCTTAAGGTGAGGCTAGGAGTTGGCGCAGAACCTTGTCACACTTTGAAGGGAGGCTGTACTCTCGTTCTCCACATCGCTCCCCAAGGGACTGGGCAGAGGAACTAGATTTGCCCCCTGCAGGTCAAAGTTTGCAGCAGTTTACAACTACATTTCCGGCTCTGCCGGCAGAAGTGCCAGCCTCGGTACCAGATGAAGCTCCGGCCAAGGCGGTTTCACCTGGGGCATTGACTCTGAATGCTCAGGACTCTTTGGCTCTCCTGGAGTCCAATGGGGAGAATGATAACAGCTCCCAGGGATCAGACTGTGCTTCGTGCGGATTGTCACCACTTGATATCCAGTCAGATTCAAAGCCAGTCTCCCTGTCAGAAGACCTCAAGCTCTACTCAGCTTATGTGGTCCGCATGGCATCAGCTCTGGGAGTCAACCTCTGTACCCAGCAGAAGGGAGAGCTGGATCCGTTATTCAACTTGATTGTCTCAGAGACCAAGGTACTTTACCACTTAACATGGTTTTGCTGGGGGTTATGAAAGGTCACTACCCTCTCCCAACCCTGCCGGTGCCTGGAGCATTTCTACTGGGTGCAGGCGCAGCATGACATGGCATCCCTGAAGAACCACCCCACACCTAACTCTATTGTGGTGGAAGCGGCGTTGCAGAGGTCTAGAGGTCATAGCCAGTTGGCACCTGGTGACAAGGAGGACTGGAAATTGGACTCCTTAGGAAGAAGACTTTCTTCTCTTTCTGCTCTCCATTTGTGTGTGGCTAGCTATCAAGCCTACAACACGCAATATAATCTCTTCCTGTGGGAGAAAGTGAACCTGTTTCTTGACCTCCTACCGCAGGATAAGAGGGATCCTGCAAAGGCCTTCTTCCGGGAGGTGGTTCAAGTAGCCAAACAAGAATTGTACTCCGCTAGGCACTTGACGGAGTGTGCTGCTAAGGTGATGGCCAAATCCGTGGCCGTTTGACGGCATGCTTGGCTATGGTCATCTGGCCTAAACTATGAGGCCCGAGCAAGGGTGGAGGACTTGCCCTTTGAAGGATACATTCTGTTTGCTAAGCAGACAGATGAAGCTCTGCAAAAAGTGCAGAAGTTGAGAAGCATGGTTCGTTCGATGTCCTACATGCCCTCAAACTCTAAGCCACGGAAGTCGGCCAAATGGTCACCTTACCAACCTCAGAGAGCCCCGGCTTAACATGATTCCCCTTCAGGGCATTCCTTTCGGAACAAAAGAATACCATCCAGAGACGTAAGTTTGGGCGGGGTATAAATTTGATAGATAGATAGATAGATAGATAGATAGATAGATAGATAGATAGATAGATGAAATAAACAACAAATTCCAGCCCCAATTCAAGCTGGGATCCCAGCCTAGCAAGCAGCAGGTCCAGAAGCAGCATCCAGGACTGTATCCGAAGAAGCAATGACTCAGGGCGCTTCCGGACCCACCTGGCCCCGTTTTTGGAGAACTGAGACAAGGTAACTACAGACCAGTAGGTCCTTACGATAGTGCAGCTGGAGTACGCACTGGAGTTTATAGGCTCACCACCCATGTCCGGGGTGATGACTACCCCATACGCTCAGGAGTTGGAGCAGGAGGTCGCTGAGTTCCTATCAAAGGATGCTATCGAGGAAGCCACCAATCCGGACAGCCCGGGTTTTGTTCTTGGTACTTTATCGTACCAAAGCCGGATAGCAGCAGGTGTCCGATACTAGACCTCAGAGCCTTGAACAGACATCTCGTGTATAGAAAGGTTCGTATGTTGTCCGTGCCCATTATTATGACTCTCCTAGAAAGGGGTGCGTGGATGGTCTCTCTAGACTTAAAATACATATATTACCATGTGTTGATTTGCCCGCAACATTGGCGCTTCCTGTGCTTTCAGCTAAAAGGGGAGGCCTGCCAGTTCAAAGCCTTACCATTTGGCCTTACAATGGCCCTAAGGGTATTTACAAAATGTCTGGCCCCGGTGGTTCAGGAGAAGGGGCTAGAGGTGCTACCTTATTTAGATGATTGGCTGATCCTGGCAAGCCCAAGGAAGGAGGTCCTGTTGGCGCTAGATTTGGTCACAGAATACCCTACAGGACCTCGGGTTTCAGATAAATTTCAAAAAGTCACAGTTGGAACCGGTCCATCGGATTCGGTTGACGGATTCGATATGACCCTAGAAAAGCTTTTCCTGCCAGAGGCCTGCATAGAGGTGCTCAGAAAGTTGACCATGGCCTTCCTTGCAATTCCAAATCCTTCTTCAGATGCAGAGTGGAGGTTGCATCGTTTGGACGTCCGAAGAGCGTTGTCATTCTGCGTCCAGAGATCGACGGAGTGGAGAAAAACTCCCTCCTTGTTTGCCCTGTGTGATGGGCTGCGTAAAGGTCTTCAGGTTTTGGCCCAGTCCTTATCCCGTTGGATAGCTTCTACAACTGAATTCTGTTATCAGTTGGCTCACAAACAGTTGCCTGCTACAGTTAAGGCACACTCAGCTCGGTCTGTGGTAGTGATGTGCATGGTCCGGAGAAGTCCGGACCGGCACCGAAGGGGGGCCTTGTTTCTAGGGCGGGGAGGGCTTGCTTAGCCCTCCCGCCTCCTTGCCCCCGCCAGCGCCCGTATTGAACAGTATAGGGGCGCTGGAAACCAGCCGCCCCCCCCCGCCGCCGCCGCCGCCGCGGCGAAATAACCCCCAAAGTCAGCCAGCCAGCCAGCCCTCCCTCCCTCCCAGCTAGCTGCCCTCCCACCCACCCACCCAACCGCTTGCTCACCCGCTCGAACACTGGATAAAAAACGAGAGGAGCTCCGGCACAGAGCTCCTCTCGTTCGGAAGGCCTCCTGAAGAATGGCGGCTTGCGCGCGCGCGCCGCAAAGCACGCCGTTCTCCAGAGGCCCGGTCTACCCGGCGGGAAAGGGCCAGGTAGACCGGGCCTCTGATCGCTGAGTAGACCGGGCCTCCGATCGCCGGAGGCCCGGTCTACCCAGCGATCGGAGGCCCGGTCTACCCGGCCCTTTCCCGGCGGGTAGACCGGGCCTCCGATCGCTGGGTAGACCGGGCCTCCAGCGATCGGAGGCCCGCTCTACTCAGCGATCGGAGGCCTGGTCTACCCGGCGGGAAAGGGCCGGGTAGACCGGGCCTCCGATCGCTGGGTAGACCGGGCCTCCGGCGATCGGAGGCCCGGTCTACTCAGCGATCAGAGGCCCGGTCTACCCGGCCCTTTCCCGCCGGGTAGACCGGGCCTCTGGAGAACGGCGTGCTTTGCGGCGCGCGCGCGCAAGCCGCCATTCTTCAGGAGGCCTTCCGAACGAGAGGAGCTCTGTGCCGGAGCTCCTCTCGTTTTTTATCCAGTGTTCGAGCGGGGTGAGCGAGCGAGCGGGTGGGTGGGAGGGCAGCTAGCTGGGAGGGAGCGAGGGCTGGCTGGCTGGCTGACTTTGGGGGTTATTTCACCGCGGCGGCAGCGGCGGCGGGGGGGGGGCGGCTGGTTTCCAGCGCCCCTATACTGTTCAATACGGGCGCTGGCGGGGGCAAGGAGGCGGGAGGGCTAAGCAAGCCCCCCCGCCCTTAAAGGCATACCCCCCACCCGGACCCGAACCAGGCAGGGCCGGACCGGTCCGGCAGTTCGGCCATTCTTTGGAATGGTCGCCGGACCGGTTCGGGCACACTGCTAGTCTGTGGTGGCTTCTGTGGCCTTTGATCAAGCTGTCCCGTTGGACACTATCTGTCAGGCAGCTACTTGGGCTTTGCCCCATTCATTTATTCAACAGTATGCGATTGATGTTAGAGCTCGAAATGATGCTGTATTTGTCAGGAATGTCCTGCATTCAATTTTCAGTTAATGTGCTGGTTCTGAAATAAAGAAGTTTTCCTGGCAGATTACATGATTGTTCTTTGTTTTCCCTCCTCCTTTGATGCTAGCTGGTTATGCACCCATTTGTGTAAAAGAGAGAGACCACATCGAAGAACTACAGGTTACTCACTTGTAACATTGGTTCTTTCTTTCTTTCTTTCTTTCTTTCTTTCTTTCTGTCTTTCTGTCTTTCTGTCTTTATTTATTTATTTTTACATTTTATATCCCGCTCTTCCTCCAAGGAGCCCAGAGCAGTGCACTACATACTTAAGTTTCTCCTCACAACAACAACAACCCTGTGACATAAGTTAGGCTGAGAGAGAGTGACTGGCCCAGAGTCACCCAGCTACTTTCATGGCTGAATGGGGATTTGAACTCGAGTCTCCCTGGTCCTAGTCCGGCACTCTAGCCACTACACCACACTGACCACTTCTTCTAGTGGTCATCTGTTCTTTTACACTCCCTCCCATCCTCCCCATGGGGTTCACTGAAGCTGCACACTGTGACTGAGGGGATGAGGAGTGGTGCAGCCGCATATAGTGGCTGGGGGTGTGGTTCTAAAAGCAGGAGAATTGAGCTTGTTAGATTCTGATGAGGTCTCTGCGCATGAACATAGCCCATTTGTGTAAAAGGACAGATGACCCCTAGAAGAACCAACGTTAGAGGTGAGTAACCTGCAGTTTCCTGGCTGCTCATGGTATCCACAAAAGTCTTCTCCATCACCAAAGTTCAAAAGCATCCATACTTTTCCTATCCTGCTTCTTCAAAGTTCAGCTTTCGCATCCATAGAGTGTCATGGGGAAAACGCTTGTCTGAATGGTTCTAATCTTTGTAGGTATAAAAATGTCATGGCATCTAAATGATGCCATGCATAGCATAGTGATTAGAGTGTTGGACTAGGACCGGGAAGACCTGAGTTCAAATCTCCATTTAACCATGAAACTCACTGGGTGACTCTGGGCCAGTCATGTATCTCTCAGCCAAGCCTACCTCACAGGATTGTTGTGAAGATAAACATAACCATGTACCTGAGCTGCTCGGAGGAAAAGCAGGATACAAATATAAAAATAAAATAAATAAAATCTCCTTTCCAAGGTCTTCATTGAAGCCCTACCAAGTACTAGTCTGGAGCGTATTTCTTGACTGCTGGATCCTTTACTGTTGATGGTTGATCCTAAAGGCAGAAGCTATCCATCATCACTTCACTGTCTTCATTGCCTCTATGCTGCTAAAGTTCTGTTATTTGAGGGTGAACTTAGAATAAAAGAGCTGTTTATAGTGAACTAGCTGAACCCACACAGAGCATCTGTGCACTAGGACTTTGTTGCTCTCCTCCCCCATGCCACAACCCCTGCTTTACTGCTGAGTGTCAGCCACCTACTCTTAACCGCTCCCTCCTCACCACTCGCCTTGCTTGCTTGCCCCCCGCTGCTCGTCTTTCCAGCTCGAGTCCCCCCTCCCCGCTCCTCTTCCCTATGTACATCTGGAACCCCACTGCCCAATCACCACAGTGTGTCTGTTCTATTACCTCCGATTGGTGAAGCACTGTGTGGGCGGAGCTTGCCACGTACTACCTTAGTGTATTATATAGAGAGATAGAGAAATAGCTACTTGAAAGCCAACCTAAGATATTCCTTTGTGTAGATATGTTTGTATGCCATGCCTCTGAGCAGGAACCATTCATCTATCTATCTATCTATCTATCTATCTATCTATCTATCTATCTATCTATCTATCTATCTATCTATCTTCTCTCCACTCTTTGTTCATCAGTGTCTAAGGCAGCTAGCAGACTGTTTAAAAAAAAACCACAACCCAATAAAAGCCATGCTAATAAAACAAAAGCACACCATTAAAAACACAGGCAAGATGGCAGGTAAAAACAACCCACGGGGACTTTCACAAAGATAGTCTTCCTCAAACCAAATTAAATGTGTGTCAGACTGTGTGGTGTTAAAAGATGACAGAATGATGGGAAGAGGGCAGACTGATTGGACAGACAGCGTGGTACAGTGGTTAGAGTGCTGGACTAGGACTGGGGAGACCCGAGTTCAAATCCTCATTCAGCCATGAAACTAGCTGGGTGACTCTGGGCCAGTCACTTCTCTCTCAGCCTAACCTACTTCACTGGGTTGTTGTGAAAGAGAAACTCAAGTATGTAGTACACCGCTCTGGGCTCCTTGGAGGAAGGGCGGGATATAAATGTAAAAATAAATAAAAATAAAATAAAATAGGAGACTTCATTTTTTCAATATGAATCTATGAGAAACAGATACATTTCTATTGTAGAGGTGAGGTTTGTGTGTACATTTTTATGAAGTACTCTGATTCATCCTGACATTGCAGGATGTATAAAATATTTTGGGCTTTATGCAGAGAAGGCTATAATTATTATCTTAATATTAGAATTAAGTTGAATTTAGATTTAATTTGTGCTTTGTCTGATTAACATCAATTCAAGAGGAGAGCTCCTCCCTTTGTAGCAACAGTTGTTGCTTTTGCTTGTCATTTCATCTATGGTAGTTCATATGTTATGTGGCTAGTGATCACTGGCTTTCCACAGACTGTACACATAGTGCAGAACTGAAGCAAATCCTGGCTCTTTGAAGGTGACCCATGTGCTTCTAAACATAAGCTTATTGCATCTGCATACAGCATTTGTAAGTGCACACCTTTTAAAATGTGGCCGGCAGGGAGGGGTGTGTGTTAGAGACATGAATGAGGCCAGTAAATAACACAATAGCTACATGTAGACTGCCATTAAGAGACATAAGGTGATTTAAGAAATTGGATGTTTTGTTTTGGATGTCTCAGTGCTTGCATTTGGTGGCTGGTTATGTTTTACTTGACAAGCTTGTCACAAAAATAGAAATGTTTTTGTTTTTACACTAAAATGGAACCTTCTGCTTCTACAACTGGACTTTGGTCACATTAGCTGCAGTATCAATGTCTCTAAAAATATTCTCCCCAGAGTACCAGAGCAGCTGCTTTTGTCTAGAGACCACTGCTAGAAATGATCGGATTTGGGAGTGTCATGTCTTGCACTCATGCAAAAAGATGTGGGTTCTACCACCTCTTGAAATTCCAAGAGAGAAAATCCAAGCATGCCAGCTCTAAAACAAAAATGTATATAAAACATACAATATTAAAATAATTAAAATATTATATTAAGGGGAAAGAGCATGAGTAATTTCACATTTTTATCTTGTTTCATTATGTATGACTTGCTCCTCATTTGATTCTAATTTTTTAGTAACCCTGATCCTTAAGCATTAACAGTTTGTCTCATCACATATGACTGGCTCCTGATTGGGTTCTAATTCTTTAGTGACCCTAATTCTGTAGCATAACAAGACGTCCTTTCCTATGTTTGTCTGCACCTTTTAATTAGTAATGGAAATTGTTATGTTCAATAGGCTTTGAAATATGGAATCATAAATGTGTTGAAGACCTTCACTTTAAGCTACAGAAGTGGCATATTCATAGCTAGTATTTGTTATTTTGCAGGGGGCATATGGTTCTAAATCAGTTTTGAATTTGTGTGTTGCTGGAAAGTTTTCCATATGCACAATCCATATATGCATATTTGTTTAAGTGAGAAAAATAGCCCTCAGCTGAAAATTTGGCAGTAAAGATTAAGATTGCTGGTAAATCTAATTTTAAAGCCCCTGATTGATTGTGCTTTGTAACATCATGAGTCAAAGTGCCATTTATAATTGCCTGTCTCATAGCATCTAAAACTAAAATATGCATAAGATAAAAATTGTTACAGCCTAATAGCAATGAATCTGGTGGGCTAGTTTGTATAGACAATTTTAAAATGTTGGTCAGTTGCCTCACTGGTTCCTGCCTAATAACGACAGAGACTCGTGGCACCCAAAAGACTAAAAAAAAGTGTTTGTAGCATAAGCTTTTGACAGTAAATTTGTTAGCCTTCATAAGATCCCATGAAGCTCTTAGTCAGTATTCCCTCTAATCCTTATCATCTTTATCATCAGTGAGTGGAAACAGTTTTGTTCTAGGTGACAATTTCAGGGCAATGTGCGCACATAAAACTCACTCACTCACTCACTCACTCACTGGGATCCCACATGGGATCGGCAGCAGCGGACGGGACTCTCGGAGGGAGATGATTCCCTTCTTCAGAATAGCCTGAGTGGTGGGTGGGGAGAGGCGGAGGGGCACCTTGGCAGCAGCAAATGGAGGGAGACAATTTCCTTCTTCCGACAAGTCCACGGCAGGTGGGGAGAGGCGGCAGTGTGGAAAGGCGGTGGCGGGGGGAACAGCAGCCACAGCCAAAGTGAGCGGCAGTTTGGGGAAGCTGTGTGGAGGTCTTGCCGGGGGTGGGTGGGTGCGCAAAGCCACACGCCGTAGAAGGAATGGCGCTCTTAGTCTGTTGTGGCATTGCACAACAAATGTAAGTTTGGAAATGCCTACTAATATTATTTCTGAACTATATAATGTTTCTGAACTTATAAGTGAAACTGATTGCTTCAGCTTCTGAGTCAGAGCCTTTGATGTGAGTCTTCCTCCCATCTCTGCTTGCTCAAAGGCTTACTTTTGCAACTGTCCATTTGTGGACTAGCTTGCAAGGTTCTACCTCTGTTCTCAAGGAGTCATCTCTGCTCATGCAGTTTGCCCTGTATGTTGGCAAACCCCTTTTAAATGAAAAACAATAGTGAATAATGTTTCCTTGCAGATGAGTGCATCTTAAATCCAATGATGTCACAGATGGTATAGGAGCATACCGCATCCTGCTAGTAACTATGTAACTAAAGTAGGCTTCACTTAGTGAAGTCTAGTTAGGAACATAGGAAGCTGCCATATACTGAGTCAGACCATAGGTCTATCTAGCTCAGTATTGTCTTCACAGACTGGCAGCGGCTTCTCCAAGGTTGCAGGCAAGAATCTCTCTCAGCCCTATCTTGGAGAAGCCAGGGAGAGAACTTGGGACCTAGATGCTCTTCCCAGGGTGGCTCCATCCCCTGAGGGAAATATCTTTCAGTGCTCACACATCAAGTCTCCCATTCATATGCAACCAGGGTGGACCCTGCTTAGCTAAGGGGACAAGTCAAGCTTCCTACCACAAGACCAGCTCTCCTCTCTAGTTAGTTGACTAACACTTGTCAGTGCTGAATTCACCATTCAACACAGTGGTGAAAGGGGAAAGAAGGAAATGACAGAATGAATGGGAAGGAAAAGGAAATGAACAGGAATAAAACAGAATAGGAAGAGAGCTGATGAGAAATGAAGATGAAAGGAGAGTTAGAGCTGAGAAAACAATTTGTTATGGGGTGGCTAAAAATATTATTATGATTGTTTTATGCTTTCACTTTTGGCAGGAGAAGGAGGGCCTGTGGGCTTATGGCATAGTCACTCCTTACACTCCTGTATGCCTCTTTAGTGCAATGGACAAGAGGCAAAGTTACATGACAAGAGGCAAAGTTACATGAAGGCACTGAGGGATGCATATAAATAATTGGATACACTGTAATTGTACGATATCATACTTAGGACTTTATTTGGTATTCACTTGTCAAAAATGTTGATAGTCATCAATATCCTTATCCCTGATCTGGTCTCTGTGAGCAGAAGGGTTTCATGGAATGCTAACTAGTGTATATCTTTCATACTACCTTAAGGAATACAATGATAGTTGATGACCATTGCCGTGGGCTTCTGTCATACTCCACTGCTTGGATGGTGTTTTCTACTCACAGAACTGCTCTGTGGTGAATTCAGCACTGACAAGTGTTAGTTGGCCAACTAGACTTCACTGTGAAGCCTACTTTAGTTACTAGCATAGTTGCCCTCTTTAATAAGCAGGCATGTGGGCCTTCTAGGAGATCCAAAGTCAGTTGACATACATTTGTGCACAACTTTCTTATTTAATTCAGATAGTTTACTACTAGACATCTTCTATTCTGTCAAGCACTTGAGTGTCTAATGTAGCAGATGAAAAGGTTGAATAATCCAGGGATAAACTCAGTTGTTAAGCGTAAATACAATTTATTCAGAAAAATTTAGCTTCAGGTGCATCATAAATAGCTTTTTGATTTGGCATAGCTACTAATGTTATGGGTCAGATTGCATTGCTTAAAACCACACATTTGCTATCCTATATCATGTTTTACCTATTTTAAAATGTATAAGTAAACTTATACATAAAGAGTTAAATTATATAATTGAATATATAGAAAATTGCATACTTGGGAAAGCAATGTTTTTCTTTTTTTAAACCCCCCCGTTTCATACTAAGTGAAGAATAAAGAAAATAACTAGCAGCACTGGTCAACATCCAGAGCAAGGAACTGCATATGGAGTGTTGTGCTAGCACAAGAGGATGACTTAATCTGAAGGTTTCCCATTCCAGTCACCATGACTCATCACCTTTTGGTCTTGAGACTTCAAGAAACGGGCATATATCTAAATGTCTGCCTTTCCCTGGCAAATATGGTTGTAGCTTCAAAGTGCCAGAGTGGGTCCTTATCCAGTCAACAAAGTGAGGCCCACCACTTTCAGGGGTCCATCTGTCTTTAGGGCACGACCCTATTCGGAAGTCCTTTTAAGGGCCTCTGAACTGTTTTGAAGAGCCGGCTGTTTGCTGGTTCAAAGGTGGGGGGTTCGGATCTCCCTCCTACCCCATTTCTTCCTTGGCTGGAAGTACCCAGTGCATGTGTGCATGCCGAACACATGTGTGCACACGTCATGCTCGTGTCCAGGGTACACATCTGCGCTGAGTACTTCTGGGTACTTCCAGCCAAGGAAGAAACTGGATGGCAGAGAGGTATATTGCTGCCCCAAAGGAGGCTTTCCAAATGGAGCGCCAGTGGGGGGAAAGCAGAGGGAGGGGTAAGTGCACTTTCCCTCGCCCTTAAAGTCCACCCCCCCGCCGCCTTTGAACTTGCCCTGCCCAGTTCCGTGCACATCCCTACCCAGCTTAGGAAAAGTTGTTGCTTATGAATGTGCTTTTTTCTTGTTTCTCTTACCCCACCTTCAGTAATCTGTGAAATGAACAGGAATGCACAAGAGCAAGCAGGTCATGGTAGCAAATAATGCATTAGTGTTGCTTACCAGTCAGCGTCATACCAGAAGTGGTTGGTGCACCTGCGGGGGGGGGGAGGAGCGTTGCGGAAGGTAAGGGCCCCCTCCCTGCCCCTTAAAGGCCCCCCCCTTCCCTCTGCTGCACTGGAAAGCAAATACAGAAAGCTTCCTATCATGGAGAAACTTTGTCCCTGTGACATGGGGGAGGTAGAAACCACAGAGCACGTACTCCTCTTTTGCCCCTTTTATGGAGACAGTCATGCCAAGCTTATACTTCTGCAACTCCTCAAGTACCCTGGTTGCCCAAGCCAAACCTACACCTGGATGTTGCTATTGGACAAAGACCGGTATAACTCCACCAAGTTCTGCATGACAGCATATAAGATCCGCCAGGCCCTGACTGCTAGTCCATAACCATGTGTCAGCCTTGTATTGCTTTTTACTACTGAATATTTTACTTGTCTGCTCAGTTCTCCTGGTAAACTAACCTACTTTACATATCTTGTTTTAGCCACTTTCTAAGGGTAGTAGCTTTATAGCATTATAATATAGCTTCATAATATTAGAGTAGTAATTTTAAAATAATGTTTTTACTGTTCCATAATTTGTTCTTGAATCATGTTCTACTGTTCTATCTTATGCTGGTCTTGGTCTGTAATAAAGATTAATAGATGTTCATGTAGTGAACATCACCTGCTAATTTGGCAAAGAGGCACCTTTTAATGTGGTGATTCTCTTTATTTAGCAGGGCTGGGGAGTAACTGGCCCTATTCACCCTCAGCACAGTACCTCCAGTTACTGTTGCTGGTGTCTATCTTATGTTTCTTTTTAGACTGTGAGACCTTTGGGGACAGGGAGCCATCTTATCTTATTTATCTATTATTTCTCTGTGTAAACTGCCCTGAGCCATTTTTGGAAGGGCGGTATAGAAATTGAATTGAATTGATGATGATGATGATCTTCTTTTGCTTTGAGAGAGGCTTTCAAGGAGGAGTTGCTTGAAAATGAGGGTGTATAGTTGGCTGGGGCCACCATTCTAGCTTTAAATACATTCTTGCCTGGCTGTGGGCAGGCGGGGGCACTGTTGATGAACATGGGGCACTCTGCTGATCTCACTGGCTCAGTTTATTTTAGCACAGTAGCAATTTTTGGAAGTATTTAATATTTAATTTAATAATGCTATAATGTCAAACCAATAGTTACAAAAGTGTGGAAAGGAAGGAGCCAATTTGGGGAACATAATGATGGGATGAATGGGGAAAGAAGGGAATGATAGAATGAATTGGGAGGAAAAGAGAATGAACAGGAATGAAACAGAACAGAAAGGGAGTGGATGAGAAATGAAGATGAGAGGAGGGTTAGAGCTGAGTGGCAGGTAGGGCTAATATGATTCAATGGAAAGTAGTAGTACAGTAGGAAAAGCCTTATAGGTTGCAGAAATGACCCTAAGCTTGCTTACTCAGAAGTGAGTCCTACTCAGCCTTGTCAGTGTTCATACATAAGAGGCCAGTCTTGAAGCCTCATACTTTTTAGTTTCTCAAGTTGTTCTGTTATGTAGATGAGGGGATCTTTATCTGATAGGAAAAAACCAGTATGCTTCACTAAGCAATAAAGAAGGATTTCTGGATGGACCTGAATTCATTAAAATCGAACACCTTTGCAAAAACACAACTTTACACCTTGTGCAGCAGAAATTTTTTTTTTAAAGTAGCAAAGCTCAGTCAAAGATGATGATGACGACAGCTATTACTGTGAATATTTGTATTATAAAATAGAGAGAAAGTAAGCTCATAAAAGCAGCTACCACCAATCAGCCATTATAATCCTTGCAGAATAAAGAGGTCTTAATCTGTTCCCCAAATGGTAGAAGTGTTGATGCTGTGTCTTTTCTGTGTAGCACACTAAGAAGGCAATGTTTTAAAATAATTGTACAGCTCAAGATGCTTGTGTAGCCCAATCTACAGGGAAGTGGGGTAGGGGAGATATGAGGTACAGAATACCAGTAATAACCCTTAGTTTATAACTTTATACCCCAAATCCCATACCATTTTATATCTCTACTACACATGGAAAATGTTTCTACTTTCTTATAATGGCTAATTTATGCTACTTCAGGGCTTTATTGCTCATGAATTGTGCCTGCAAGGGAGATTTCCCCCCTAAAACTTGGGAAAGATAGATATCTAATGGGCGCTCGCAGCAGCTAAATCCAGACAGGAGATTCAACTGATAATCCATTCTGCCAGGTAGAAAGCTCTCGTCTTCTCTCTAGCACATATATGAAAGAAATGTGATGCTGATGCATTGTGGATAATTAGGAATTCAAGGGTGGGTGTCAATGTATAGTATTCTACTTAGTGTAATATTTGAACGAAGACTATTTTTTTGTCTTGTTAAAATTTCAGAACTCTAAGGCTGTAGCTAAGTTTGCTTTCCATCAGGCCAAACCCCATTGCCCATTTCCATGAAGTAACATGGAGGGGGCATCATTCTGGGACCCAAGCAAAAGACAACATTCTGATACCCAGGCAGTGCCTCTGGCATGGCAGTGCCTCTGGCAGGGAGTAACTACCCATAAACTGGGCACAGAACCCCAGAGGTGAAGCAGTGGGGTTGAGATATAAAGGGGCAGAGTCTACACAACAATTTATGTTCATCTATGGGTATTCATAGGAACATAGGAAGCTACCATATACTGAGTCAGACCATAGGTCCATCTAGCTCAGTATTGTCTACACAGACTGGCAGTGGCTTCTCCAAGGTTGCACGCAGGGATCTCTCTGCCCTATCTTGGAGATGCCAGGGAAGGAACTTGGAGCCTAGATGCTCTTCCCATATGCATTCCATATGCATTCAGGTCTCTTGCCAACAAGTAACTCATAATACTGGGCTAGCACATATCATCATCACATAATCCAAATTATAGTTTTGTTACAAATGCAGAGTAGGGATGTGTACGAAATGGATTTTGCATTTTGTTTCGAGCTTGAAACAAAATGCAGACAGCCGAAACATTTCGTCAAAACAGCGGTCGACCCGTTTGTTTCAATGGAATAAACATCAAAATGTTTCAAGTGTGTTGTCCATAGGGAACAATGAGGAAACTTGAAACACCTCATTTCCCCCCCCCCCATGGGTAGCTCCTAAGGACACCAAAGTGGGATGGGTGGTAGGGCATGATGGGTGCTACCTACTCAACCTGCAAAAGAAATGAGCAAGCAGGTGATTTTAAACAATTTTTTAACCTTTTCCCCAAACCCCCATAGTATCTTACATCCTATCATAGGATGGGATCCCTACATTTTGAAACAATCTCCTTTCAGCTCTCCGCTCTTTCCTCCCTTCCTCCAGCCAATGGGAGCACAGTTGCCCATGAAACACTTGATTTGTATGATAACAAGCCAACCAAGAAGATTGCAACCCAATTGGAAGCCAATCAGCGAGGGAAAAACAGGCCTCCAAAATGCCACTCAGACTGGGGTTGTTTTGTTCTGAGCTTGAAACTGACCCTTTATTTAAAAGTTGTTTTGTTTTGAGCTTGAGACACTTGAAATGGCCCATTTTGAGTTGAAATGTTTCAATGTCAAAAGGTTTTGCACATCCCTAATGCAGAACAAGAACCAAAAAAGCTTTAGTTAAGTAGGTGAGCTCAGTCATAGACTACATTTGCACTTATAACATTCGGGGGTGGGGGGAATGCAAGTTTTGCAGCAGTTTTTTTGTTTTTGCTGGGTGGGTGGGGGGACTGAATGTGTCTAGTCAGAAGGACCATCTGTAATTCCATTGCAGAAAAAAAAAACTTGTGGAAAGCAAGTAACTCAAGGAAGTGACTTAATTTAACCATAGATTATTCAATGTGCTTTATATGGTCAGGCATCCAGAAAATGGTTGACTCATTCCTTCTTCACCTCTGCCCCTGCCCCCCTTCCAGACTGTACAGCTTCCCAGGTCCCTAAATAAACACACACAATATCCTGCTGTAGAAGTTCATTTAGCATTGCTAAGGTACTTCAGGATATTAGACAGCCTCCCAGAACATCATTTAGTCAAATCTTGTTATTTATATTATATGGATGGGAATCAATGGATTAAATTTCTATCTTATATTCAACAGTTTTATTCCTTGCCCTTGGTGGGGGAATTCAGATGTTGGAGCAAAGCGAACATCAGAGACCGGCTCCTCAAGCAGGATACTTATAGAGATGCTGTTGTGGTACAGCTCTCAAGGTTTCATCTTGGTGCTGTTATTATAAAAAACATAGAAGTTTCTTGCAGTACCTCGTTAGTTTTACTTGTAAATAATTGAGGAAGGCTTTTACAACTGTACGCTTTCAAACAATGCCCACAGCATATTTTGAAGAGAGATTCTGTAAACTTCTGGTGGAATAGTGCCTTGGCCCCTGTGGCACTGGCCAGGTGGAAGATATTATCCACTATGTCTTTGATTGTCCCTTCTCTAATGTGGTTGTGGGGGGGGGGATGTTGAGATGGATCACAGACAAATTCAAGGGTTCTTCTTGCAGATGCGATTCCATATGTCAGTTATCAAGTTGACACTTTTGCCTTGCTTTCTTTCAAACTTATAAAGCAATTTGCATCTGTTATGCCTTGTTCTAAATTGTAGTGTTTGTTTTAGCTTAATTTAACATTCTATATCTGCTGAAGTATGGTAACTGTATGGTGCACTATGTTTTGTTTTAATGTTTTTTTCCCCTTATGTTAGGTTATGTTATGACCAGTGGTTATCACAATAAACTTATTACTAATGGTAGAAGAACATGGATCTGATTGGCAGGAGAGGCTCACCACCACTGACCACTATAGTTGTGTACCTTTGCTGTAGTGATAGCTAGTGGCTGCTTGTGAGCTAATTAAGCTAGTCTGCCAGTCGCTCATGGCTTCGCCTCTCCACCATTGCTTCTGTTGGGCTAGCTAAACTCCAAGTGAAGAAGCCAACAAAGCTCTTCCACTACTCTGCTGGTAGTTGTAGCTGGTATGGCACACTTCAGAACTACATGCCATGCACAGGTCAGCCTCAAAAATTTTTTGGGGGGGATTGCAGAAGTCATGGGAGGCAGGTTATAAAAGGTTCAGTGAAAACAGTCAGTGAGGTTGGGGAGCAAAGAGAATTTTGGGGTGTGGCAGGTACACACCATACCACCAGCTAGCTATGGGCCTGATGCCGTGCAAATGTGTAAAATAACTTTAAAGAAATGGGAATCTGTGTGGGAATACTTGCTTCTGCCTCTTTCACCTGGCAACCAGGATGGGTGGGTTTAAGATCCTCTAAAACCGCTTGGGCCAGCAGCTTTCTGATAGGTTTGTAATCCTAGGGAAAGAACTGCTTGGAACCTTTTCAAAAATACAATCCTCCTTTAGTTGAAAGAGCAGAGTGTTCTGCCATCTAATATCAGCTGTCAGACATTTTAGGGCAGCCATATTGCTGCCAAGCATGAGCTTGATGCCACTCTTTATCATGCGCTTGGATGTAATGGCGGAGATACTAGTTCCGCTAATAACAACCCCTGATAGTCGATTTGACTAAGATGGCTATTTCAGTTTCAGTGTTATCAACACCGTGTAAGTTATTCTGTTTATGTGGATGTTGGGTGTTTTCTTTTCAGTCTTCATGTTTATAAATAAGACTGGTACTAGACTGATTTCACTTTTTAAAATTTATCATATTACTGTACCGTCTGATATAGACATCTTTGGGTGATGTACAAAGGTAAAACCATGTTAAAACAGTTAAAATTCACAAAACAAGCAAAAACAATATCAGAAGATAAGAACATATTAAATAATTTAAATTTTCAGTTAAAAGCCTGGGAAAACAGATACATCTTGGGAAGATGTACATTAAAACATTTTAATGTATCCTTGCACTAGTAACTTACATAAAAAGCCCAATTGAGTATACTTAAATATATATATATATATCAAGGAATTAAATTAAATGCAAAAATTATTTTTTTCATTTGCTCATCTGTAGTTTGTTGAATCTTATAGGCTTTTTATTTACTCAGCCTGATTGACAGGATTATAAATGAGAGTTGTGTGTGGAAGCCTCTAATTTTTCATAAGTAAATGAATTAATTTATCATCGCTGCTGTGTTATTGCTGTCTCTGTGCCAGACTGGCCAGCTCCTTTATTTTCCCCCTTCTGCCTTCTAAATACTGAATCCATGTCATTGTGTTTGACAGCTTTCCGATTCCCCTGTCACATGCAATTTGGTACTAATCACATTTCCTTTGCTTAGTGTCAATGATACAGACCATGCATAATATTCCTCTACGTCCACTTACTTATGTGCCACACAGCTGAAATGTCTTGGGCATTAATCTGATGGAACTGCTGCATTGAAATGCAAAACTGACGCTTGAGCAGTAAAATAATGTGGTGTGGCAGATGTGCAATAGATAAGTGAGGTTCAACTAGTGATCTTTACTAAGCTCTGCTGCATTTTATTTATCAGTTTTGTGAATACCTTTTTTAAAAATGGAAACTGTAATCAGTGCTGGTTCATTAGCTTTCCATTGTTGATAATAGAATTCTTTCCATGTGGTCAACATGAAAGAATTAACTTTTCTTCTCAGTTTTAGAAGCGTATGCAATTGTTCAAACATAATATTGCCCATATCTATTGCTAGGCATCTTGTGTCTGGGCTGACACTGTAGTTTTACTCTAAAACAAGATTTAAATGTATGTAAGAAGTTGAACAAAAATTAATTTTTTTTAAATCTTGGATTGCTTTGCAGCTCTCTTTTCACATCTGTTGTGCTCTTAAAAGATAGCTGTATATTTAAAAAAAACCTCTCTAAATATTGGTTCTCTACAGTACATTTACTACAGTAGATGACTGTAGATGCCCTTGTATTTATTGCAGTCCTATAGGATGTTTCCTAGAAAATACTTCTTTCTTAATATACGTTTCTTAATATACGTTTTCCAATTGGCTATGTACATTTTTTAAAAAAATCTTATATCTCTCACTACAGAAAGAAATAGAAATCTCTGAGAGTTTCAGCAAGTCTTTGAAACTCAATTCGCTGTAGGGTATTGGAGAAAACATTAGGGAAAACTATGAAAATGTGAACTACTTTAAATTATGCAGGTTTTTTTTTAAAGGTTCTGCATACTTTGCAGTTTCCTAGAAGTACTAATACTTAGTTTCTTTTAACAAGAGTATCCCCCCAAGTATTAAAGAGACATTCAGCACAATGTGCACCTTCTAATTCTTGAACATTACTATTAGGTGATGTGTTATACAGATTTGCCACTCAAGTTTTTTTTTTAATTCCTGGTGTTTCTTTTGTCCTATTAAAAAAGAAAAAAAATTAAGCACAGAGTAACTTGAATGGTGAAAACAGAGCTATGAGACTTAAGGCCTTCTCAGGCCCTTTGGTATCCCTAGCAGTCTGTGGTGATCCTGCTACACTCCACACCAATTTTTGAACCATTTTCAGGAAAAAAGTATTATACCCATGGGGGCCGACCTATAAACAAACATTATTATATGCCTCAACATGAGTCCCAACATGCCTGTTTAGCTAGAATTGGCAGCTTTCATGTCAAATTGTGTGGGTAGAGTGGAACTTGCAATTTGTTAGCACTGTTAGAGGAAGAGACTGATTACAGTGAAAGTTTAGGCTGGTAAAAGGTTGGTGGGTAGTGCATTGAGGAAGTTGGAGGACAAGTCATTTGCTCAGATGCATGTCAACTATCAGAGTCTGTGACCGTGCTTTTACTCAAGTTGGAGTTAGCTCTGAAACCAGACTGCAAGTGTGTAGTAACATAGGGCCACAGTCTAGGCACAGGCATATTTCAGTGTTGGAGTACCCCTAGACTTGTAGACTAGGCTTGTGAAAAAATAATGAATCATTGAGATAACGGGGAAGGGGACAACATAAAATGGGAGTATCTGGCAAACAATGCCGGGAATACAAACCTTTACGAGTGGAAAGGGCTTTTTGAAGGAGGGGAGAGATGCAAAAATTGCTCCCCACTCCTCCTCTGCACCCAGTCCATTATGGAAAGAAGTCTCTACTGATCATATCAACCAGTAAAAATAGTACAGTAGTCAATCACCAGTGACATTAAGCCTACAGTTAGCATAAAAAGAGTTTCCCTCTTGTTCTGTTTCTTCCATGTTTGTTCTGCAAAGCTTCCTGATCTTATCTCTTTAATAGTGGACAGGGTCCAACCAAAGTTAGTCATGACTAACTTAAGCACTGCTGAAATAAATGAGGCATGACTATGACTTATTTCAATGGTTAGTCTGGATCCTGCCCATTGTATTCCAACTTTGTATTATCTCTGGAGTAAATAGTATGCTCCTATTTCCAAATTCCTCTTTGATTTTTAAATGTTCACAAACGTACAGTTTTTTTGAAGTACAATGGAATCCAGATTTGCTGTGAGAGAATTTTGAAAAGCATCGTAAAGCTCTTGTTCTATGTGGGAAATATTTGCACTGTTTGTCTTTGCTTAAACAATTTGTTCCATGTGATGGAACAAAATAAATATCCAATATTAGGCATAAGTTGTTAGGTGTGTTGTTGTTGTTGTTGTGTTTTTGATTTAGATCAGCAAGCAATCTGTTGAATGGGTAGTTTCAGCTTCCCCACAGTGAGTCATTTTTGTGGTGACTTTGAACTCATTTAGGACACAGTTCAAACAAGATTCATCACCTTTAAATCCTTTTGACTTCAATGAAGAAAGTTAAGCATATGCTTAGAACTGCTTATCTCTTGCTATATTATGCTCCTAATTAATTTTAAGATTTCCTATACAGTGTATACACATTACTAAACTGATCTGGTTGATGACTGTAATAAAGGATCTATCTGTCATAACTGAACTGGAAGATTTGTTCACAGGTTATGTCAAACATATCTCTGATTGGGGGTGGTGGTGGAATAAATGAGAAATTGTATGTTAACAGGATAATTTAAAATTATCATTTGTATGGCTAAATAATATTGATTTCATTGGGAAAAGTTACTGAGTAATGTTTAATACATTACTCTGGGCAAGGGTAGCTGTTACCTTTTGCTTATTACTCTTTAAAATTTGGCAAAACAGGAGATGGTTTCAGAATATCCTGTGAATGATCCAGAATGAATATTGTTAGCTCTTTGACCCTATTGTCAGCATTCAAGGAGGCAGAAAAAAGAATGCACAAGCCTGAGGCCGTGCTTTCGCAAATCTAGAAAGTTTCCATGTATACTCTGCCATTCAGATTAATAATATAAATGAAATATTTTATGTATTTGTTTTCTTATCTTTCTTTTAATCACTTATTCCACCAAACTGTGGTTCTAAATACTGGAGCCAGTTTTGGAGAGTTTGTGATGGGTGGCACACTGTCTGTGGAATAACCCCCCAGTGAGGCTCACCTAGGGTCATCACTTTGTTTTTTTAGACACCGGGTGAAGACCTTTCTGTTCACTCTAGCTTTTTAAAAACTGATTTTAAAAATAAGTTTTTATATATTTTATACTATATATTGTATTCTCTATTTTCTACTGTTTTGTGTTGTGTTTTAATTGGATCTATCTATCTATCTATCTATCTATCTATCTATCTATCTATCTATCTATCTATCACATTTATATACCGCCCAAACTTTCGTCTCGGGGCGGTTAACATAAAACAACAACATATTATATTGTGAGCTGCCCAGAGAACATTCTGTTATGGGGTGGCTAACAAAGTCGTTTTTTTTAAAAATCATCATCATAGAGTTTCACTCAAGTTTCCAAGTCTTTGAAAGCCTTCAGTGGCTTGGGACAGGAATATCAAAAGGACTGTTGTTCCACCTAATGAAAGCAAATGCTTCTTGAGATCATTTGAAGAAGGCCTTTTGTGTACCCTATCACTTTTGGAGGTTTGATTGGTGGGGAAATATTTTAATTCCACATCTTAGGGGCCACCTTTCCATGGTGGCCCCTAAGATATGGAACCTGCTGCCTTGGGAGATCAGTTTCCCTACCTTTTAGGAACTCATAAGGACTTGGCTTTTTCAGCAGACCACAATTAGTTGTGTTTTCTCTTATTAAAATGGTTTGATTTTTATTATTGCATTTATATTTTTGTTTTATATTATGTTAATTTATCTTAGTGTATTGGTCTTCATTTTTTTGTGAGCCACCTTGAGCTTCATCATGCAGGATATAACTTTTCTAAAACAGATGCACCTGCAAGATAGAACCTTTCTAAAACAGATGTACCTGTTCTGTCAGTTTTCAAAATAAAGTGAGCACCTGTGATATATACATAGCTGTATCATGTGGAAGAAAAGCACTGTTTGTGCTTTGAACAATCTGTCTCCTACTACTGGACATCTTAAGTTTGTGATTTAACCATGTAGCTACCTACTAGAATAGTGTCCATGTGTATAGGTAACTTTGGGCAATTAAAAAAAAGACCTGGCTGACATCCAGATTAACATAGTGCTGGTGTTATAAGGAAAGGGCGATTTACACTTATCTCCCCTTCTTTCTCCCACTCTGCCTCCTGAAAATATGTCCTGAAAGGTCATGCATCCTGCAAGAAGGTATCTTTGGGAGCTGCAGTGGTCTTCAGAAGAAAGGGAGATTGATAAAAGTCACTCCATCCTCATAGTATCAGTGCTGCGTTAATTTGAATGTTGGCCACTATTTAAGGCCAAAAATGCATGTACAAGTGGAAATCTGTATCAGGTAAGAAAAATGTAGAGGTGGTATTATTATGCTGCTGTTACGTATGAGTGAAATATTTATATGCTGCTTTACCCCCCCCCCAAAAGTCCCCAAGGTGGTTTACATAGCAAAAGGGAAGAGAAAAATAGTTCCCTATCCCCAAAGGGCTCACAAAAATCTTAAAAACAAAACAAAAAAGCACTCAGTGATAGGTACTGGAGAGATGCTCTGCTGGAGCTGAGTAGGGCCAGTTGCTCTCTCCTTGCTAAATAGAAGAGAGTTGCCATTTTAAAATTTGCCACTTTGTCCCATTAGCAGGGGTTAGGGCGGGTACACATCACTCCAACTTAGTTCACATAGATGTATGTATCTTCTCATAATATTTTAGAAAAAAATAGTGCCTAGAAGACAAAGCAAACTAGAATAAAATGAGCTACTATAGAAGCTGGGGAATATCTCTAGGCCAGCTGAGGAAAGGAGTTCTTGTTGGACTAGTACAATGTGCTTCTGTCCTTGAAGGAGGGAAACTCATTGGATAACTTTGTCCTAAGGTTAAAAATAAACCTATTCTTTCCCTTTAGAATATACATCATTCGTCTCATTGCTGTGCAAATTATGAGATTATTATATTTTAGAGAAGAACCTTAATGAAAACAGACCTACAACATGCTCTAGGGACCTGTATTTCTGCAGTGCCTGGTGACCTTTGGATGCCTATTAGATGTCTGCCTGTGGATGGTCATGTGCACAGATACACAGTTCACATATTCACATATACAAAGAAAAGGTGCCTTGGATGCTATGTGAATATTTATCTTTACAAACCAGAACGAGATATTTACCTGGTACATTGTGAAGCTGAGATGCAAAAAAAATTTCTGTTAATTATGAAACAAATAAGTCAACAAAATACCAATCTTACATTAAAAATATGATCAATAGAAGAACTGTATTATATGCATACTTTGCAGTGTTTTATTCTGGTTGCAAAATGTGGTGTTCGTTACAGAAGTTTTGCTTTATCAATTAGTGAGGTAGTGGAGGTAATAACAAAAAAGAAGGAAACATTGCTGGCTTGTTGGATATATCAGGTAGAATGTTGCCAAGTTTACTAAAGAAGCTAAAGTAAAATAAGGATTCAAACACTTTTCAGGTAGGGACATAGCCACTAGTGTTCACACATGCACTGTGAACATGATTTGCCACACCTCCAGGAGCTGCTGATACTTGGTGGGGGCCACGCTAGCCCTTCTGTGTGGTCCCTGCTTTGCTGCTCTACCCTTTTCCTCTTCTTACCTCTGCTTCCCCATTCTACTCCCTGATGTTTGGGGTGAGTGGTTGGGCGGCGATGGGTGTGTGTGGAATGCCATGCATCCCATCCTGACACTTGCAGCTCCTGCTGGACATTCTGCCAGCGCCACCTTCTCCTCCCACTGCTGCCGTTCCCATTACACTCACCATTGTTTGGGGGTGTGTGACGTGAGACAGGGCACCTCCCATCCCCTCATTTGCAGCTCTTACCAGGAACTCCCAACAGACTCTTGGAGCCACAAGTGATGGGATGGGACATGTGGCACCCCCCACTCACCCTGAAACAGTGGGGAATGTAATGGGGCTGACCACGATAGCAACAGGGGTAGAAATGTGGGGGGGGGGGGGAGACCACCACGGCTTGTTATGCTCTGGTTCAAAGGGCTTTTTTCAGTGCTCCTCACATCTGTGGTGTAGACCAGATTTCTACATTAAAAAGTAAATAGAATTGCGATGATAATGGTTATTAAAATGTGTGTGGTGGTGATAACAAGAGCACTTGGAAAGGATTAAGCCATAACTCTGGAAAGATTTGCCTTTTTAAAAGGCTCGGTTGTGCTTCACTATGTCTTGGTCAGAAAACCTAAAGAGGGAGGAGATTAGTCTGAGCTCAGCGACAGATGACTGTTTGGCAGAGCGCAAATGAAATCAGTCTACCAATGAACAAGGAGACAGTTTAGAGGTCAGGCACCAACGTTGGGTCTAGAGATATACATATCTGGTGGTATATAAAAATGATTTGATAGATAAGCAGAAAAAGAGATGGTATATTAGAGGCAGAATATGCAGAACGAAGGACAGCTCCCTGAGAGCAGACAACTTGCTCTGATGTCTCGTGTAGCCAGACCAAGCTTGTCCTACTACTTGTCCTAAGACCCAATGCATCTCTGACAGTGCTTTAGCTGGTAGTCTTGCATACTGTTGGTAATTTCCTGATCAGTCGGTTATATTTGGTGAGATGGGCTAGGATATCATTTATCATGGAGATTTTTATGTGAGACTATCTCAGAGTGTTGTGGGAAAGTTCCTCAAGGAATTTGGTGTGGGAAATTCCTCAGGGAGTTCAGAGCAGACGAGTTCTCTGCTGCTTGCGCCCTGGATGTTCTTCAATATCAGGGTCTGGGTATGAGGTGAATGAAAAGAGAGTCCCCACAATAACATCCTCTCTTTGGAGCTTGTGTCCGTGTCACCTTTTGAGACTGGGACGTGACATCTAGTGCCAGTGCTGGACAATGATGCACATGTTTCATGGTAATATATAATTTTGTTATGACTTTCTCTTATACAGGAGAACCTCTATATTCTTGGGGATTCCATTCGCAGCTGCAACCGCGGATATGGAAACCACGAATATCAAGTCATTGGGGTCTGTGGGCTCACGGGTGTTAGGTTCTCAGTTGTTGGGAAAATAAATGAAAATTGGCCAAATTTTGGGGGTGTGTGTGTGTGGGGGGGGAGCTTCCTACCATGCTTTACTGCTCCCCCTGAGTCATGCTGTGCCCTGGAATGCCCCCAAACTGATTAAAAATCACCAGTGTTTTTTTTTAACAGACCCATTTTGAGGCTCTGAAACAGAAAAGGGTGGCTGGAAATGACCTCTGCAGTAATTTCTGGCCACCCCTAACCTGCATATATGCAAGGCCAATGTGTTTTTTCTTTTTTCTGTCCCCCAGCATATACGGAGGTCAGATGTCTTTCACCCAAACACAAGTACGTGAATCCGGGGATAAAAAATCCATGGCTATCAAGACCTTCCTGTATAATCTTAAGGTGTTTTTTTAAAAGAGCGTTTTTATGCCTGACATATGGTGGTTCTATATAAGTGCAAAATAGAACTGTAGGTTAAATATGAGTTCTTTGATGTTGTCTCTGTCTTCTACACAAATGGGCTATGCACCTGCACAGAGACCATGTCGGAATCTAACAAGCTCAATTTCTCCTGCTTTGGGTGGGCAGCCGCTATATGTGACTGCGCCACTCCTCATCCCCTCAGTCTTTCTTTGTCCGCACTTCAGTGAACATCATGGTGTTTTTCAGCTCAGCAGCTCATTGGCTCTGGTAATCTGGTTGTGTTTTTCTCCTGTTTTCTTCTGCTTCTCTAGTTTTTCCTTTGTTTTTCTCCAGAGGAACAGACTTGACACATAAACTATCTGGAGCTGTTGGCGATTTTCAACATGTTCAAAGATTTTCTGCCCCTGTTGCGGGCCGGTCGGTACTAATTCAGACCGAAAATATAAAATTTAGACCAAAGGCCTACCTCAGTCGCCAGGGTGGCACTTCCTCAAGGAGCCTTCTGTCTCTGGCCATGGATCTGTGGCATTGGTGCCTGGACAATGGGGTGCCACCCCAGGCGGTGCATATCCAGGGTGTCCTAAATGTCTAGACAGATGCCCTGAGCAGGTCAACCGTGGTCTCCCACGGGTGGATGCTGCATCAGGGTGTTTTGATGGACATCTTTGTGGATTGGGGAGTTCCAAGTCTGGACCTGTTTGCTTCCCAGAAAACTGCACAATGTTCCCTCTACTGCTCCAGAGGGAGAGTGGGCAAGGGCTCTGCGAGAGATGCCTTTGTCCGGTCCTGGGCAGGACCTCTCCTGTACGTGTTTCCTCAGTTCCCACTTCTTCTCAGAGTCCTGCACAAGCTGTGGGTGGATCGGGCCAAGGCTATCCTGATTGCCCTGTAGTGGCCCAGGAGGCCTTGGTTTCCAGCCCTGACGAACCTAGCAGTGAACTCGAGACATCTACCTGTCTGGCTGGACCTGTTGTCTCAGGAACAGGGGTAGGTGCTACACCCAGATGTTCGGTCCCTCCACTTGACTGTGTGGTGGGTCCTCCCGAATTCCCCTTGAGACTGCGAGAGGTGTTGGTGGCTGCTAGGAAGCTGTTTACACGCAAGTCTTATAATCACAAGTGTACTCTCTTTGTGTCCTTTGCCACCCTGCATGGGTTTGATGCCTGTAATCCATCTGTACTGGACATTTGTAATTATCTATTGTCCCTTGAGGAATCTGGGTAGAAACCTGCCTCCATTAAGGTATATTTGGCTACCATTGTGGCCCGTGCGCCCTCTGACCGGATTTCGTGGTTCAAAGATCAGGTGGTTAAAAGTTTCCTGAAAGGTCTGCAACACTTGTTTCCAGATGATCCAGTCATGTCACCAGCCTGGGATCTGTCCGTGGTTCTGGCTGGTCTGCTAAGAAGACAAGAAGCCTTTGGCTTCTATTGACCCTCGTCTCCTGACTTGGAAGGTCTCTTTTTTGGTGGCTGTTACCTCTGCCAGGACGGTTAGTGAGTTGCGGACACTGTGGACTGACCTACCATACCTGCAATTCCATAAGGACAAGGTAGTACTCAGGATGGATGTCAAGTTCCTGCCTACGGTGGTGTCCATGTTTCATCGCTCGTCCCCACTCACTTTGCCCACATTTTTTCCAAGTCCTTCATCGGATGCGAGAGGTGTTGCACCGCTTGGATGTATGTAGGGCTCTGTCCTTTTAAGTGCAGAGATCTTCTGATTGGAGGAAGTCCTCCTTTTTTTTTTTTTTTGGTACGATGGGCTGCAGAAAGGGCTTCAGGTCTCGGCCCAATCCATGTCCCGGTGGATAGTCTCCACTATTGAATTGTGTTACCAACGCGACCATAAGCAGTTGCCTGCTCCTGTGAAGGCTCACTCTGTTAGGTCCATGGTGGCCTCTGTGACCTTTGATCAGGCGGTCTCGTTGGATGCTGTCTCTCAGGCAGCTACTTGGGCTTCACCCCATTCGTTTATTCAGCATTATTCTATCAATTTTAGAGCTCATAATGATGCTGTATTTGGCAGGAGTGTCCTGCAATCAATTTTCAGTTGAGCTGCTTGTCCTGAAATAAATTCTTCCTGGTTGTTTACCTGTTGCCTCTGTTTTTTCCACCTCCTCCTTGGGTGCTTGCTTGTTATGCGCCCATATGTGTAGAAGACAGAGACCATGTCAAAGAACTTCAGGTTACTTACCTGTAACTTTGGTTCTTCTAGTGGTCATCTTTACTTCTACACGCCCTCCCATCCTCCCCGCAAGTGTCGCTGAAGCTGGACTCTGTGATTGAGGGGATGAGGAGTGGCGCAGCTGCATATACTGTAGCGGCTGGGTGTGGGGTTCCCACTCAAAGTAGGAGAAATCGAGCTTGTTAGATTCTGACGTGGTCTCTGCGCAGGCACATAGCTCGGTGTAGAAGTACAGATGACCACTAGAAGAACCAACGTTACAGGTGAGTAACTTGTAGTTTTGTGATCCTGCTCTGTTTATATTTGGACAAATGAAAAATTTAAGGGCATTCCATAACATGCAACACTCAGAGGCAGTCTTACATAAAAATAAAATAAGATGATAGTCTAAGAAAAATGTTGAACATGAATCTTTTTATGGAGGAAAGAATGGCCCTTTGTTGTATTTATATTCTTTAGTCCTGATAAAACTTTTTTTGTTTTATTCCTTGGCAGTCATAATAAATCTTTAACATTTAAATGTTAGCAGTTGAATGCATGCATTTTCACAGAGCTTTGAAAGAATAGCTACATTGCAATGTAAAAAAAAATTTTAAAGCATGTGCAGCCATTAACGCATGTTTGTTCAACAAGCAAATCCCAAGTTCAATGGATCTTCCTTTCTGTTAGGTGTGCCTAGATATAAAGCCATACACGTTTCTGTAGGGCACACAATATTTTTAAATTTGGCATACATTATTCATATTATTGAGTAAAATAAAATGGCAAATATACGAATATTGTAATAAGGATTATGAAATAATGTATTCTGCACTAGTAGTGCAAGGCGGTCAATGAAAACTGGTGATTCTTTAAGAAGAAACACAAAATGTTGTGTTTACAGAAAACATTTGTGGCTGTTTCAAGAGGTACAGTGCGAGATTCTTGTCCAAATGAATCACAGAAAGTTTTGTATTTAAAGAGCCTGACTGACTGACTGACTGAATTTAAAGAGAGTACTAAAGTTTTTAGTACTTTGTTTACTGATTATTATGTCACTGAAAAATCAGTGACATCATGAGATGTAGAAAAGGGCGTCCAAAATGACCAAAGGCTTAGAGCACTTTGCCACAAGAAAATGCTGTTTTATTTAGGCTTTCTTTGTTAGGGGAAAAAAAATGACCAAGAGGCAGGGATGGCGAAAAAATAAGAGGCTTTTAGCTTTATGCATGGTATGGAGCAAGTGGCCCAAGCATTGTCTCCCTCAGAGAATTTGAGTCACCCAATGGAATCATTTAGTAGTGGATTATTCAGGATAGGCCATGGAAAGTTTTAGATTTCTTCACCTAATGCATAATTGGCACTTATATAATTTGCTACCCAAAAATGTGCTGATAGAAATTAGACATATTCATTGATGATAGATCTGAAAGAGCTAACCACTGCTAATTGGAATCTCTGTATTCAGAGGCAGAGTGCCTCTGAATATCAGCTGCTGCTGGACTTATAGTAGGGGAAGGACTATTGCTTCTTCTGGACCCTGCTTGTGGGCTTCCTGGAAACATCTGCCTGGTAACGGTTGAAAACATTATGCTAGACTAGGGCTGCTCTTATGAGATACAGTATGGACTGTGCTATCTCCTTGTTCAGACCACTAGGCAGACACATTCTTATAATATACTCAGCTTACAGCTTTCAGCCAATTGATGACATCAGATTTCACTGTACCACTTGTGTGTTTAGATACATGAGTATTGGTTTAAAATGGGATTAGGCCATGTTGTTTAAACTGCATGGAACAGGAAACATGCAGTAGTAAACCCAAATCTTAGGCAGCACGTATTGTCATATCAGCATGCTCTTGCATTAGGATATTTTTGATGGTCCTGCAGCAGATACTGTTCATTCTTTTTCTGGAAATGTAGTATGATGCTTGCTAAATAGGGTTTTCTCTGTAGCAGTCTCAGTGTAATTTAGCTTGCTCTTGGAAAGGGGGTTAACATCTGAGGCTGCAAATTGCTTCCAGCAGGCCTGTTCTTGGAGAACCCTGGTGGGGTGCAGGGCCTGGGGCAAATCAGCCATTGCGGGGCCCCCTTCCAGTTAATTTTGATAGGCGTTAAAAGAGCAGGGCCTGGGGCGATTGCCCTGCCCTAAGGACAGCTCTGGCTTCCAGTTACCTTTTGCTCTTTAAGTGTGAGGGATATCTGCTCCTATTTGATCTTCCAGATATGTATAATTTGCTAAATGATTATCTGGTTGAGGGACCAAAGGGACCATCTGAATCCATCTTTGCTCACTGTTGGGTGGGAAGCAAAGACACATTTATTCCAGCTAGCTTTTTATGGATATGTGTTAAGCTGTACTAAGTTTCTAAAAGCTGCTGAGTATATAGAATTTATTGCTGGATGTATATACTGGGATACATACATACATTTATTGTTACATTTATATACCGCCTTTCATTAAAACAATCCCAAATTATATACATAATCCTGTATACATAGCGATACATAAACACACTGGGATGGATACATACACATACAAACAAAACAACAACAAAAACACAAAAAAATAAAGTCTAGCATCCGAGTCAAACAATTACAATCGTCCCTCACCAACTGCGAGGGTCCCATTCCACGAAAACCTCACAGTTGGTAAATTCGCAGTTGGTGAGACATTATAGTCAATGGGAAAGGGCGGGGGGGGGTAGGGGAACCACGACCATGAAATCACACACACACACAAAGGAGAAATGCTTTTAAAAATCCTAAAATCTCCAAAACTCAAGAGGAATGAGCAGATTGAGCCCCTTGGAAACCCCTGAAACCCCTCAAAACCTCTGCAATGCACTTTAAAGTCACCAGTCACAAGGGTCACCATGAGTCAGCAGAACACAAGAAATCTTATTGTGAAACTTTTTCTACCTGACAGCCATGCAGACGGTCAGGATGCTGAGGAGGAGGATGTGGTGAAAGCCGGGATGCTGAGGAGGAGGATGCAGGAAGGGAGCTGTGGGAGGGCTAGGGAGGAGAGGGGTGACTTGGGGGGATTTTTAAGGGGTAGCAACCTCCTCCTCAGATGACACACCCTCTGTTGCAGGCGCTTCACAGGTGCTCCCTGAAGTGCCAGCCTGCTCCGAACTGCCAGGCTGCACTCTCTTGAAGAAGCTCAGGAGGGTCATCTGTGCCATCTTCTTCTGGGGGTCTTTTTGGACCTCTGCGTAGGGCTGGACCAGGTCTTTCAGTCCCTGCCTGAATGCCAGGCTGCACTGCATGAAGGGGTCCATGTCCACTGCCTCATCTGCCAGCTCTGAGGCATGCTTCAGGAACCGGTTGATCTTCTCCAGTGTCAACTTGGCGGTGGCCCTGCTGTCTTCTTTCTCTTCACCTGCTTCTTCCTGATCACTGGAGGATTTGATCAGGGCCTTGAGGTCTTGCTCTGTGAGCTCCTCAGAGTGTGACTTCAGGGGCTCAGCAGTTTCCTCTGGCTTGATGTGCTCAAACCCTTGCCGCAGGTCACCTGGCATAAGCCACAATCCTCCCGACCTCTTCCTTCACAGCTGGCACAGGAATGTTGTCCCTCACAACCTCCTTCCACACCTTCCTCCAGCAGGTATTTAGGGTGCTGCTCCTGACCTCATCCATTGCCTTCTTGATAGTCAATGATGTTTTAGCCTTTCCAGCCAGCCTTAAGAGTCAGGTTGGGGGTCCGCATCGATCAGATCGGCTATGTGCTCGAAGTGCTGCCTGGTGTAATAGCTCTGGAAAGCCTGGATTATTCCTTGGTCCATTGGCTGGATGAGGGATGTGGTGTTTGGAGGCACTTCCACATGGGGGTGGGCAAGCAGCAGGTCCAGAGGGTGCCCTGGGGCATTGTCTAAGAGCAGCAGCACCTTGAAGGCCAGGTTCTTGTGTCTCAGGTAGCACTCCACCTTATGCACAAAGCAGTCATTGAACATGACATGAAAATGGAGGGCATTACCCAGGCCTTCTGGTTCGCAGCCCAGGGCACAGGAAGGTTCATTTTCTTGCCCTTCAGTGCCTGTGGATTCTTGGAACAGTACACCAGCATGGGCTTGACCAGAAGGCCACCTGAGGGACTGGCACAGAAGAGAAGGGTCAGCCTGTCATTCATGGCCTTGAATCCTGGAGCTCTTCTCGCCTTTTGATAAGGAAGGTGTGGTTAAGCATCCTCTTCCAGAAGAGCCCAGTCTCGTCTCATTGAACACTTGGTCTGGCACATAGCCCTTCTCCTTTATCAGCCTCTTCAGCTCAGCAAGAAAAATGGCTGCAGCCTTGTTGTCCACAGAGACAATCTCCCCAACAAACTTAACTTTATGCAGGCCGAAGCACTTCTTGAAGTTTTCAAACAAGTCCTTGCTGGCTTGAAACTTCTTGGGGTCTCCCTCTGCAGAACTCTCCACCAGGTACCAGTAGATCCTCTGTACTTTGACACAGATCATGCGGGTGCTGAGAGGGACCTTCTTTTGTGCCTGGTCCTCTATCCATATGTTCAGGGCCTTCTCAGTTTTCTTGATGTCGCTGTCCCAAGGCATGGGACTGGGTCCCACTGGTAACACTGCCTCTGATGGCATCCTTGTTTTTCTTTATGCTGTGGATGGTAGATTCGTTGACCCCGAACAATCTCCCAGCCACAGTGTTGATCTGGCCCTCCCTCAGGCGGTCCAGATCTTTGATCTTGTCCTCCACGGACATGACATTTCTCGCCTTGTTGGCTACAGCATCCTCCTTTCCCTTGCCTGCATGCTTTGGACCCATCTCTCAGCACTGCACCTCTCTCTCACTTCTGCTTCTCTACCTCTCCTTAAAAAGCAGTGCATAAGCAGCAGTGAAGGAACAGCAGCCTTCAGGCTCCCAACAGTTCAAAAGCAGGAGCCAGACAGCCCCCCAACCCATGAAGCAAGCAGTTCAAAAGCAGCAGTTAGGACACAGAAGTCGTGCAGCTCCCCAACCCATGCAGCAAGCAGTTCAAAAGACATATAAACAGTTAGGAATTGGAAGCTGCCCCCCACCCCCAACATCTACAGCCAATTCCCGCAGCTCCACCTATCGCACTCCAAAAGACCTCAAAAACATCTCCAAATAGCTCTGCAACACTCCTCCAAACATCTCCAGTGCTCTCTCCGACACTCTACAATTTTCCCCGCCTCTCATGCCAGTGAAAACCTGCGGGATTTGCACATACCCAAGTCTCAGTTGGTGAGGGAGGTCGTGGTTGGTGAAGGACAACTGTATATCACAGGAAACTCTGGAAATGTGGGAGGATTTGTCTTATGCTCTTCATATATGCCTCCCCTTTTAATTATCTAATATGTTTCTAAGAAGTAAAAATATTTATTTCTTCAAATGGTTCTTAACCTGGCAGTACTTGAAAATTGATGAATTTAATTGCATGTACGTTCAGTTCTTTTTCCTCTTCTCCCTTTGCGCATACACTCTTTGGATGGGGAAGAGACAGAAGTATCTCTTTGCTTCCACTTACGAAACTGTAGTCATGTTTCCTTTGGATTTTTTTTTAATACTCAGGAAGAGGTTAATAAGATCCTTACCTTTCCAACCTAATTGAAAATGCTAATCTGGTTGCACATTCAAAAAAGAAAAACAAATCCTTATGAAATGTTTAAAATCGTATACAGTTAATATAAACAACTAATTGCCTTGAGTTACAGTTATATAAATGCTTTAAAATAGAACTGCAATGTTTCCCTTTTTCCTTAAATGTGTTAATTTGTTTTGTTCTACTTGTGGAACTGCTGGAACTTCAATGTTTTAATTACACTCAGTAGTTCTGTAAATCTCTGTAAACTTTTTTCAATGTTGTACGTACCCTTCTTACCAGTTTTACTTTTCTTCTTCTTACTTTGGGTTAGAGATGTGGATCATTTTTATGTGATGCTAGCATACCTCTCTGTTTCTTTGCTGTTCAGAGTTCAGAGAAGCCATTAATACCTTAAGGTCGTTCTCACAACCATTGCAGCCTGGCGTGGAGGGCGTGGAGGAGAGAGGCAAGATCTTAACCTCCCTCTACAGGTGAAACTCGGAAAATTAGAATATTATGCAAAAGTCCATTAATTTCAGTAATGCAAATTAAAAGGTGAAACTGATATATGAGACAGACGCATTACATGCAAAGCGAGATAAGTCAAGCCTTAATTTGTTATAATTGTGATGATCATGGCGTACAGCTCATGAAAACCCCAAATCCACAATCTCAGAAAATTAGAATATTACATGGAACCAAGAAGACAAGGATTGAAGATAGAACAATATCGGACCTCTGAAAAGTATAAGCATGCATATGTATTCAGTACTTGGTTTGGGCCCCTTTTGCAGCAATTACTGCCTCAATGCGGCGTGGCATGGATGCTATCAGCCTGTGGCACTGATGAGGTATTATGGAAGACCAGGATGCTTCATTAGCGGCCTTCAGCAATTCTGCATTGTTTGGTCTCATGTCTCTCATCCTTCTCTTGGCAGTGCCCCATAGATTCTCTATGGGGTCAGGTCAGGCGAGTTTGCTGGCCAATCAAGCACAGTACACTGTATACTTTTCAGAGGTCCAATATTGTTCTATTCTTCAATCCTTGTCTTCTTGGTTCCATGTAATATTCTAATTTTCTGAGATTGGAGATTTGGGGTTTTCATGAGCTGTACGCCATGATCATCACAATTATAACAAATTAAGGCTTGATTTATCTCGCTTTGCATGTAATGCGTCTGTCTCATATATCAGTTTCACCTTTTAATTTGCATTACTGAAATTAATGGACTTTTGCACGATATTCTGATTTTCCGAGTTTCACCTGTATACGACCAGAGAGCCTTGTTTGGGAAAACACAACCTAGCCTTCAATTATCCCTATATGCACTGTGCAAGGGGTGCAGTGCATTAGGGATTTCCCCTCAAATTGGGCACTCTAGGTGCCCAGCTCTGTGTCTGCCCTGTGGGAAATTCCCGGGCTACCCAGTGATGTAGCGCTGGGATCGGCCACAATCCCGTGCTTCATATGAGCATGTAGGGCTGCCCAAGCCTGAGTAGGGCTGCTCGTGTGAACATCTTCCTTGTCTTCCAATACTTACTTGTCTCTTAATTTGATTAAGAGGGTCTTTGATGTTTGTGAACTGCCCTGAGCTATTTTGTAAGGGCGGTCTAAAAATTGAACGAACGAACAAACAAACAAACAGTTTGTCACATCTGCAAAGCTTGGTGTAGGTAACAATATTTTAAATACAAAATCCCCACAATAATAATAATTTAATTCAATTTAATTAAAACCCAATTTACACTGTCTTTGGTCATCCAAAGCCAATTGGAACGAAAGGGTCACCCTGTTTCCAGAAGCTCCTTAGACTTAAGTTTTGCTAAATGTTGATAAGAGAATTCAAGAGTTGGGGGTTGTCTGCTAAGTATATTTGTGCGTAACATGTACACCTTAATGCATAGATATTAAGGTAAAACAGCATTCCTCTAAATTGCCAAGATGAAAATGCTGTTTCTGTTATCTTACTCTTGTATTTAATAGTAGATGTAGTAATTCACATCTTTGTTGTTTGTTTTCTCCCCCTATATAGCAGTTTCTACAGATCCCTAAGGCAATGTGTGTGTAGTTTAAAAAAAAAAAATTTACATTTATACTGCATTTATTTTTTCTGTATTTACTCACAGTACAGCCTCATTTAACCAAGAGGCTTTGGGGAGAGCCAAAATGTGTGAATAGATTCTCTTTAAACACGATTAAATTGCCGTGAGGCAACTAATTTCGTGAATACTGAAAATAAGGTGATTTTGATAACTGAAGCTGAACTAATAGACTTGACAGACAGCAGCCTTTGACATAGTATAGGTTTATGCTGGCTTTTCCTTTGTGAAGTCTGTTGCTCAAGAGAAACTCCTGAGGATTGAGTCTAGTAACATTAGAGCAATCTATTCAGTGTTATGGATTCTACTAAGTGTAGTTAAAAAGGATCTTTACATATAAATTTCTTTGCATTATTGCCAAAAATGTACCTTGTGCATAAAAGGGCAAATATTTAAAGGGAGCATAAATTTCCAGATGCAGAAAAAAGTCAAAACACCATTTACTTTGTGTTAAATGGTGTTTTTTTTAAAAAAGCAGTCGGAGGAAAATGAGTGTTTTGAGAACACTGTTTGGTGGGGGAAACTATACACAAACAGCAGTAATAACTTTATTCCAACAGGTTAGAAAGTGTAAACTGTCCTCTTTCTATAGGGATCACTGCTAGATCTGATGCTATTCACCATCTTGATTAATAGCTTGACTAAAGAATTTTATTTATTTATTGTTAAATTTATATACCTCCTTTCATTAAAAACAATCCCAAGGTGTATTGTTGGGATGGGAATGGTACAAAAAGCAAGGGCTGAAAAAAATCTGTACAAAAACGAGTGGCTGCAAACAGAGTGCAGGTTAAAATGATTGACCTAGGCCGAGCTGGATCTGGGGAAATCATTCCTTAGGTGATTATCCAGGTATAGGTACAGCTGGTGTACAAGCTTGAGCTAAGCAGTATAACTTATGGCCATGGTGGCTGCCTGAACATCCAAGAGGAATGGCACCCTCCTAGAATGCAAATCCTCTCAAGGGAAGTGCTAGTCAATAGGGATGTGCACTGAACCAGTGAGTGCACCAGTGATGTGCACTGAACCACTGAGCCATGTTGGAGGCCTCCGAACCAGTTCGTAATTGGGCTGGTCTGGTGGGGTGTGTGTGTCTTGCTTTAAGGGCAGGGGGGTAGTACTTGCCCCTCCTGCCATTTTTCCCCCTCCGGCGCTCCACTTTGGAGCAAAGTTTTTGGGGTGGCAGCATTCCTCCCTGCCGCCCCTGCCCCCGTTGTTGCCTGGAAAAAGCAGAAGTTACTTCCGCGCATGTGCCCGTTGCAGTAGACCAGTCCTCTGAGGTAGGCCGATGCGCAAAGTCCGGAGCAGAGGACTGGTTACCCACCATTTGAGGTGGGTAGACCAGACCTCCACTCCAGTCTTTGTGCGTTGGCCCACTTTGGAGGGACTGGTCTACTCGCCAATGTGCAACTACCCAACTAGCCTCCCCCCAGAAAAATGGCACTCAAAATGATTCAAGCTTGAAAGAGGCCCTTTGTTTTAAGGGCGATTCATTTCAAGCTCAAAACACTAGAAATGGCTGTTTCGAGCTCGAATCAATTTGCACATCTCTAGTTTAAACCTGTTAGTAATTCTCCTACTTTTTGTCATAGCCACAGCCTTCATAGGCTGTCTCTTCCCATGAAGCTAGATGTCTTTCTGGGATGCAGCAATCATCACTAACCTATCCTGAGGCATTTCATATGTAGGAACAACCCTGGTTTTGAGTGAATTTGAGGTGGATTTTCAGTTCATAATGCAAAACATACCAGATTTGTTTTTTTACCTTTCACTTCCTACTTGCATTTATCGTTAATGGATAAATCACTGTTACTTTCTATTCTTATGTGAAACAGAGTACAAATGATCTTAAAAGGACTAAACTTCAACACAGATAAATATCCATTCCATTCATATTTCCATCATAAAACTTATTAGGATCATTCCTGACAATCCTGCTTACTCCTAACACTAGCACTCTCTTTACCAAAATTGGTAGGAGACCCAGAAAAAAATATCACCTCTTGGTCACCCCACCACACACCAAACCTGAGTGATACCTGCCTATGCAGCCCTATGATCAATATCAAACATACTTGATAGTTCATAGTGCTATTATTTTCAGTTCTTGGACTTACATTGATTCCATACTCAAAACAACAAAGCAGCATTTTCCCCCCTTTTCCACCAGTCCTATTCTGAACTCTGATTTCAGATGATATTATCCTTACATGAATTGGTGGGAAACCAGAAGAATGCACATTTATTATTGGCGAGTTGGACAATACTGCTCCCCACCCCACATCCTGAGCCTTAATAGCTAGCCCTGTCAATCTAGATAACAAACTACTAAACTCAAAGCTAGCCTTAGTAGCTTAATATAAGTTTTGTAAATGAAAAATGGAGACTCTTTCTTTCCCCTCAGAGATCACACCAAGAGTCTCCTAGAAGACATCACCAGTCCCCAAACTAGTTTTTTCCCCCTCTGCCCTGTGCTATTTCCTCTAACACCATCGAGCCGCAAGAATGTGGCTATTTTGCTGCAGACATTTCTCCAAAAGAGGCATGTGGATCTTGAGGAGTTGTTAATAGAACTACCCTGGGGTGATTGGTGAACACTCCAAAATTGTGTTCAGGCTTTGTGTGGGGAAATTAGCTCAGAGAGGAGCAGTTCCACATCAAAATAATTTTTGTGCAAAGCTTTGGTGGCAGGAAAATGGACTGAGAGAGATTGCTGAGGTTTTATTTGAGGGCAAATGGTATCCTGGAAGGGAATATTCCAGTTGCTCATCTTTCTTGAATAGGGTAGTTCTGGGGAATCTTAAAAGATCCCTTTGTGTTGCATTACAACACAAGGGGTCAAGTGCACCCTTAATGCAAATGGAGTGAATGGACATGCAAACAAGGAATGGACACGGCAAACACAGAAGAACCTAGTAAACTAGTCAGTATTTTAATGGATATATCTCTGTGTTTCTATTGTCCGCTTTAGCTTTCTCCTGATAGGGAGGGAATTTGCATTGCAGAGCCTTTTCTGATTTCCCTGCAGAGGTTATTGGTTTTAGGTCGTCGGAGGCATCTGTGGAGGAGAGGTAGACCAAAGGAGGGTCCATCGTGTAGAGGGACCTTGAACCAGCGAGTTAACTTTTGCAAGTTAACTCTAGAGTCTACTTGGGTATCCCAGCATGGAGAAGGCACAAAACTAGTTCCCTTTCAATTTGGCTTTGGCAGCTGCTAAATCTAGGGGTAACTGTCCCACTGCCTACTAAGTGACATCCCCAATATGCCAACAAACGGAGGGCTCAGATCCAGTGAGGCTCCTCAGCATGTCAAGTGTGAGACCCATATGCCTGCAGTCTCAAACATAAGCAGAGAGGCTTCTGGAAGCCTATCGAAAAGCAGTGCTAGCAAGTGCATGCTGCCTTTTTTAAGGGTCATAGTAAGCATTACTGTCCTAATTATTAATGGTTCTACGTGAATGCTACTAAAATATGTATTTGTGAACATAAGCGGATATCCTTCTCTCAACCAAATTATAAATGAGTAGAAGACCTAGAAATGTCAATTTCTTTGATGTAGTTAATCCTCCTCCCCCCCCTTTCTTGCCCATTTCTCCACTTGGTTCCTTCTTTCATATTGTTTTTTTGCCTCGGGTTAATGAGTTTGCTTAAATATTTGTGTGTCTGTTCTACTATTTTACTAGCATTAATGTATCATTTTGACATGAATCTTCAAAGTGACAGAGAGGATTAGATGTTACACTAGTATTTTTACTGTAATGCAGGAACACACTCCCTCCTACCTTTTTGGTCTTGGTTTATACAAACATCTTCAGAGTGTTACAAATTAACACTTCAGAGTTAATTTGAGTATATAATGGTTTAGCCCATTTAATGAAGCGGAAATAATATTTGACTAGGATCCAAAGGTTCTCTTGCATGAGGTTCTCTCTCTACACTTGCACAAGATCTCCCCATCCCACACAATTTCTGTTGGTTCAGCTCTCCTGCTGTAACGTACCTTGCTACATCCTCTATCTTTCTAGAGAATTACCTACCCTCAGCAGTGGCTTTATTTAATGTGTGTCATTTTTGATATAAATAGCTTTGAAAGTTGGGGGAAAATATTGAAATACTTGAATACATAGCACTACACTGTGGTTAAGGTTGCAAAAAGAAGGGAGGACACTCATGCAGGTGAGATGAGGAAGTATGGGAAGAAACAGGGACTTGTGGGACTGGTAGGCTCTCCCAATCTCCTGATGCATGGCTAAGAATTTGGATTACTATAATAATTATTATAAATGATTTGCTTCTATACTTGCTAAAAGAATGGGTGGGGGGTGATCTTGGTAGAGTTTATTCATGAAGATCTGGCTGGATTTCTACCAAAAAGGCAAATAAAGGACAATATGCAAACAGTTTTAAGTGTATTAGAATATTACGAAAAGCATAATGATAAACAACTGGCTATGTTATTTTTGGATGTAGAGAAAGCTTTCGATAACATCTCCTGGCAATTTATGTTGAAAACCCTGGAAATTGTAGAGTTTGGAGCTCATTATATAAGGGTGATTGGGTCTATATATTCTGAACAAAAAGCAAACATTAAGGTTAATGGAGAACTTACAGATTATTTTAGTATTCAAAAATGTACTAGACAAGGTTGTCCCTTGTCTCCATTATTCTTTATATTGGTCTTGGAAATTATGTGCAGGATGATAAGGGAAGAGACCAAAATACAAGGATTGTCACTAGGGACACAAAGATACAAACTAAGAGCCTTTGCAGACGATATAGTGTTGTTTTTACAAGATCCTTTAGAGTCAATCAGTACATTATTGGAAATATTAGAATCATATAGGCATTTGGCAGGGCTCTATATAAATAAGGATAAGACAAAGGTATTAATTAAAAATATGAACAAAGAAGATATTGAAAAACTTGTCTTGAGATCTAGTTTCAATGTGGAAAAAAGGTAACATACCTAGGAGTTACGTTTACAACAAATAATGCCGTATTGTTTCAAAATAATTATATTAAAATCTGGAAGGAAATAAAGATAGACTTATGTAGATGGAATAGATTGAATCTATCGTTAAGTGGAAGAATTTCTGTCATCAAAATGAATGTTCTTCCTAAAATGCTATATTTCTTCCAGACAATACCACTAATAAATACAATGTCAATTTTTGATCAATGGCATAAAGACGTAAAGAACTTTATTTGGCAGGGCAAAAAACCAAGAATAAATTTTAAAAACCTAACGGACGACAGGAAGAGAGGAGGGTTTGCATTACTGAATTTTAAGTTATATTTTGAAGCAATATGCCTAAGCTGGATGAAAGAATGGATTACATTAAAAAATCCAAGACTGTTAGATTTGGAAGGATTCGATATAAGATACGGTTGGCATGCATATCTATTTTATGACAAGGTAAAAGTAAATTAAGACTTCTTAAATCACTATGTTAGAAAAAGCTTATATATGGTATGGATGAAAAACAAACTTGTGTTAGAACCAAAAATTCCACTTTGGGTATCTCCACTGGAAGTTATATCTAGAAAACAGAAAAATATGCAACAGACATGGCCTACGTATCGACAACTGCTTGTTCCTCAAGGTGCAAAATACGAACTTTAAAAACTATATTTTATGCAAGATTGGAATATTTCTTGGTTTCAGTATCACCAGATTAGCGCCTTATTCAAGCAAGATTGTAAAAAGGGTCTTAATCAAAGTCAGAATTTGAACAACAGTTCTGTGACAAGGAAGACAAACTAGTTTCTAGGATGTATGATCTGTTATTATTGGAAGATACAAGAACGGAAGTAGTGAAAACTTAAATGATTAAATGGGTTCAGGATTTTGGTTACAATATAGACTTGGAGAAATGGGAAAAACTAAGGGTAGAAGACATGAAATATACTGCCTGTTCTAATTTAAAGGAAAATAATCTTAAACTGATGTACAGATGGCATCTAAATCCTAAGAAGTTGGCTTTAATGTACAACACATGTCAAACAAATGTTGGAAGTGTAAAAAAGAGGAGGGTTCCTATATACAGTACATTTATGGTGCACTTGTAATAAGTCTAAAGGCTATTGGGATTTAATATACAATGAGCTTAAAGTGTTTAAAATGACTTTCCTTAAGAGCCCAGAAACAATACTGTTAGGCATTGATAATAGCTCATTGCCTAGGAAATACTGGATCCTCTTTATGTATCTGACAGCAGCAGCAAGATTGACATTTGCATACAAATGGAAAGACATCCATTGCCCGAGTAAAGAGGATTGGATATTTAAAGTGTTAGAGCTGGCAGAAATGGCAAAGCTAACAGCATTATTAAGAAATAAATCTGAAGCATTTAAAAGGGAGTGGGACCCTCTTCTTATTTACCTAAAAACATATTATAAAATGGATTTCTATCAGGCTTTTGAATGGTAACAAAAATGTTTTTTAAATGCCCTAGAGCTGACTTGTAATTAGCATTTGAAATCTTTCCCCTAATTTGCTGGTCCTTCTTTCTGCTTCCCTGAGGGTTAGGGGGAAGTTTAAGGAAGCCCCGGTGGATCCAGAGGGAAGGGGAAATCACTGAAAGTCTCTCCTCTCCCTTTGTGCAACGGAAAATAGGGATCTGCAAACAGGTTCAAATTCGAACCTATTCATTTCAAAGGTTCAAACTTGAACCAAACAGGGCATTGAATTGGCAATGCCAATCCGAGTTCAAACCAAACAGAGCCTTGTTCTATTCAAACTGGTTTGAAGGTTCAAGCCTCCAAAACTGGGTTGGAGTGGTAGGCACCCATGGGTTCCAACTACCACCCAAACCCCAAAGGAATCAGACACTCCTGTGATTTTTAATAATTGAGGGGTTGCATTTTACCTATAGGGTATAATGGGGACTCAAACTGACCCATTATTCCCTATGCAGAGGAACTAGGGGCAAAAACCTTGGGTGGGTGGTAGGCACCCAGGGGTGCCTACTACCCACTGAACCCCAAAGCAATCGGACACTCCTGCAATTTTAGATGATTTTTTCAAATTTCAAATTTTTGCATTTTCCCAATAGAGAATAATGTGGATTTGAGTATGCCTCAACTGACCCCCTGGGGGGTGCCTGGGCACCAAAGTGGGTTTGAGTGCAAGGCAGGTATGACCACAACTCCCCCCATGAGCCCCAAGCCCGTTGGGGTTCATGGTTTATTTTTTATATATTTTAAGATTTTAGGCTGTTTCAATGCAATGAATAGGAGTCCCTCCCCCATTCATAAGTAGAACAGTGCGTGTCCTTAATTGCTATGAACTCTGAACTCAGAGTTCACAGCAAATTAAGGTGGCACACTGTTCATTGCATTGAAACAGGCTAAAATCTTTGAAAAAGTATAATTTTTTAAAATAAAAAATGTCTACCACCCACCCCAGCTTTGTGCCCCTAGGTCAGGGCTGCTCAACTTCGGCCCTCCTGCAGATTGTTGACCTACAACTCCCATAATCCCTTGCTATTGGCTACTGTGGCTGGGGATTATGGGAGTTGTAGTCCAAAAACAGCTGGGGGGCCTAAGTTGAGCAGGCCTGCCCTAGGTGCTCTGCGTAGGTAATAATGAACTGGTTTGAGTACCCATTATACCCTATGTAGAACCTTTTAGAACCAGTTCAAATTGGATTTGTATTCGAACCGAACCCAGGGGTGAGTTCGAGCAAAACCAAAACTGAACCTACCCACACTGGTTCAAATCCAAACCAAACAGGCCAAACCAATTTTGTGCACATCCCTAACGTTAGAAAACCCTCACAGAGGGGTTGTGGGTTAGTCTGAATGTCAGTCAATATTTTTATTTATTTATTTACACAGTCAGACAGGTGTTATTGACTGATTTGTTTTATCCAGACATCGAGTCCTAGACCTGGAATGGCTGGATTTATTATCAATGTTGTTGCTGTTATTATAGATATCGTCGCAGAATATAGGCTGTTCCCAGTAAGTTGCTTTTTGTAATTGGCTGATGGTGATTTCTGGGGCCCCTATGGTGTTGAGGTGCTCTTCAAGTTGTTTTGGAATTGTACCTAGGGCGCCAATTACCACTGGGATTATTTTGGTCTTTTTTTGCCACAGCCTTTCAATTTCAATTTGTAGATCTTTGTATTTGGTGATTTTTTCTATTTCTTTTTCTTCTATTCTGCTATCCCCTGGTATTGCTATGTCGATTATTTTGACTTGTTTTTCTTTCTTCTTGACTACAGTGATATCTGGTGTATTGTGTGGCAGATGTTTGTCTGTTTGTAGTCGGAAGTCCCATAATATTTTTACATCTTCATTTTCTTCAACTTTTTCAATTTTATGGTCCCACCAATGTTTGGCTACAGGTAGCTTGTATTTTTTGCAGATATTCGAGTGTATCATCCCTGCTACCTTGTCATGCCTTTGTTTGTAGTCAGTCTGTGCGATCTTTTTACAACAGCTGATTAGGTGGTCCACGGTTTCATCTGCTTCATTATTTCATCTGCTTCATTATTTCATCTGCTTCATTAATAATAATAACAACAATAACAACAACAACAATAATAATTGCAAGAAACAAACCAACTAATGTACAGTGCAGCAACAATAACAACACGAGCTCGGATATAAGATCAATGGACCTGTAAAAAAAGAAAGTATTACATCACCTAAATGGAAGATAAGATTAGAAAATAAAATCGCTAGGCTTAGATCAAATGCTAGTAAATTGAAAGATATGAAAGACAAGAAGCTGAAGAATGAAAACACCAAACAGTATCTGATCCAAAAATACCACCTAGATTCAAGGAAAATTAGAGAAGTCCTGGAAATAATAAAGCAGCAAATAACAGCAGTGTCAAAAAAGATTAGCAGATATATAGCCAGAACTACACAACACAGGCAGAATCTCCAATTCCAGTCGAATCAGAGACGTTTCTACCAAAGCATAGAAGGAGAAACTGCAAGAAACATCGAAACACCAAATAAAGAAGAAACAGTGCAATTCTGGTGGAAATTATGGGACAATCCAATAGATTATAATAAAAAAGCAGGCTGGATGAAAGAGGTCAAAAAATGTAACCAACAAATGCAAGATCGAATAATAACACCAGAATTAATAAGTGAAAGAGCAAAGAAAATTAAAAATTGGACTGCTCCAGGCGACGATGAACTGCATGGCTTTTGGCTTAAACACCTAACAAGCCTTCATAAACAACTATCAAAACAGTTCAATCACATTTTGCAAGGAGGTGATATTGAACAATGGCTAACAACTGGGAAAACTCATCTCATCATGAAAGACCCAGCAAAATGTGCAGTTCCAAGTAATTATAGACCGATAACCTGTCTGCCAACCATGTTCAAATTATTAACTGGAATAATAGCAGATGAAGTGATACAACACTTATTAACTAACAAACAGCTTCCAGTTGAACAGAAAGGAAATTGCCCAAACACCAGAGGCACAAAAGACCAGCTGCTGATTGACAAAATGATTTTAGAAAATTGCAAGAGAAGAAAAACCAATCTAAGTGTTGCATGGATTGACTACAAGAAAGCCTTCGATTCATTGCCTCACACATGGATACTAAAATGTTTAGAAACAACTGGTGTCAGCAAAAACATTCAGATATTTATAAAAAAAAAAAGCAATGAGCATGTGGAGTACACAGTTAACAATCAATGGCGAGACACTTGGACAGGTTAGCATTAGAAGAGGCATTTTCCAAGGGGACTCACTATCCCCTCTGTTGTTTGTAATCGCCATGACCCCACTTTCACAAATACTCAACAAAACAGGCCTCGGATACCAAACATCTAAAACATCAAGTCAGATCAACCATCTGCTGTACATGGACGATCTGAAGTTGTATGGAAGTCCCAGTCAGAAATTGAATCACTGCTAAACACTGTCCGTATATTCAGTAGCGATATAGCAATGGAGTTTGGACTAGACAAGTGTGCTGCATTAATAATGAACAGAGGGATAATAACAAAAACAGAAGGAATAGAACTGCCCAATGGAAGCAAGATCAAGACCCTGGAAGAGAAAGAACCTTACAAATACTTGGGCATTCTCCAGGCTGATAACATCGCACACACTGAAGTTAAAAGAAAAATGGGAAGTGAATACATCAGGAGAGTTAGAAAAATCCTAAACTCCAAACTCAATGGCGGGAACACCATACAAGCCATAAACACCTGGGCTATACCTATTATCAGATACAGTGCAGGAATAATAGATTGGACCCAGGCAGAGCTAGAGATGCTAGATTGTAAGACTAGGAAAATCATGACCATCAATCATGCTCTGCACCCCCGCAGTGATGTCGATAGGCTATACCTCCCGCGCAGCTCAGGTGGAAGAGGAATGCTGCAAGTCCATCAAACATTAGAGGAGGAGAAAAGAGGCCTTGAAGAATACGTCAAGGACAGTGAAGAAGATGCACTTCAAATGGTCAATAATGCGAAACTATTCAACACCAATCAAACAAAGCAGCCCTACAAGAAAGAACAAGTCAAGAACCGAGCAGAAAAATGGAAAAATAAACCACTGCATGGTCAATATTTGCACTATATAAGTGGAAAATCAGACATCACCAAGACCTGGCAATGGCTTAAGAATGGCAACTTGAAGAAAGAAACAGAGGGTTTAATACTGGCTGCACAAGAACAGGCACTAAGAACAAATGCAATAAGAGCAAAAGTTGAAAAATCAACCACAAACAGCAAGTGCCGCCTTTGTAAAGAAGCAGATGAAACCGTGGACCACCTAATCAGCTGTTGTAAGAAGATCGCACAGACTGACTACAAATAAAGGCATGACAAAGTAGCAGGGATGATACACTGGAACATCTGCAAAAAATATAAGCTACCTGTAGCCAAACATTGGTGGGACCATAAAACTGAAAAAGTTGAAGAAAATGAAGATGTAAAAATATTATGGGACTTCCGACTACAAACAGACAAACATCTGCCACACAATACACCAGATATCACTGTAGTCGAGAAGAAAGAAAAACAAGTCAAAATAATCGACATAGCAATACCAGTGGATAGCAGAATAGAAGAAAAAGAAATAGAAAAAATCACCAAATACAAAGATCTACAAATTGAAATTGAAAGGCTGTGGCAGAAAAAGACCAAAATAATCCCAGTGGTAATTGGTGCCCTTGGTGCAGTTCCAAAAGACCTTGAAGAGCACCTCAACACCATAGGGGCCCCAGAAATCACCATCAACCAATTACAAAAAGCAGCTTTACTGGGAACAGCCTATATTCTCCGACGATATCAATAACAATAGCAACCACATTGACAATAAAATTCTGGCATCCCAGGTCCTTGGGAAGGACTCGATGTCCGGATAAAACAAACGAGTCAATAACACTTGTCTGACTGTGTAAAATAAAAATAATAATTTCACTTTTAATTATTTTATTTTAAAGAATTGCTCCAACTCCTAGATTCCTAGAAGCAATATATTACACTTTATAATGGTATATTGGTGTAGTGCTTTCTTTTGCTTTCCTTTTACATTCTATATGTACCTTGTATTCTTTTACATTCTATATGCACCTTATACATTTTCACTTGCATTTTCCCCTCTAATCAAATACATTTCAATATTTCTTTAATCTATTTTAGAAACATTTGTGAGGTTTTTTAATACCTCTTTAAAAAAATTTCTTAATTAGATTATTATTACTACATAGCAACTGAATATAAATTAAGCATCATTCCTCACCCCCATCTCATTGCTTTCTGTTTATATGTTTACACCATGGGTTTGGGGAGCAGGGTAACTGCTAGCTGTTACTTTTCTTCAATGTAATCACTTCTGTCAACATGTTTTTCCTTATACTATTTTGATTTTTTGCTGGCATTCATATCTTTCATTTCTCTGATGTTCCTTCATTTTTTTCCTAATTTTAAATTGCTGTTTTCTAAATTTGAACACTTTCCAAGATATAAATATATCTTTACATATAGTTAAGGTCTTTCTTATAAAAGCAACACTGGTTTTAATCAGCTGCATTTTTTCGAAGACCAGTTGTCATTGCTTTGCTTGCTCTTCCATTTACCAACATATATTGATGCTGACTGGAATACTCACTTCACTTGCAGTATGATCAGCTTCTTTCTTTTCTATCCCCTGTTGTTTATGGAAGTCAGAAAAAATGTCCCAGTGTTTTGCTTATTTTATCAATGTGGAGCTTTAAAAAACAAAAACAAAACACAATCTTGCTGCATACATCCAAAGTCTCTGTCACCAAGTAGCTGTTCTTGCTTTCTCCTTTGGGCCAATTGCCCAGCCTCTTCGCACTTGTGACGCCCACTTTAGAGAGTATTTTAGTATTTGCTGTGCTATTTGTTGTTGTATATCATATACAGGATGTAGAGGTGGCATGATTTATTAACATGTCTTGCTTCAGTAGCCGCTTGAATTTGGTATGATAGCAGCTGAAAGACATGAGACATCTTATATATTTTACTTCTCAAGACCTGTAAGGGATAAATATGTTTTAGAAAGGATTCCTACACACACACACACTCACTCACTCTTTGACTTCTTAGTTGTTGCTTTTAAACGGAAATAAATTTATTTTGAACCACCACCTCTTATAATAAACCTGCCTTAGAAAAATGTTTGGTAAAGGTGCTGCTCTAGCAAATATGCTTTGCTATTTGTTACACTTGTATCCTAAAAATTTGGAAAAGCAACCATATGCATGAGCCATGTGACTTAACACATTTTAAGTGTTTTCTTATAACAAGTTGGGAATCACTAGCAATTTTTTTTTAAAAAAAACTGTCTATATGAGTGGAAAGCACTTTATGCATGCATTGAGGAGGACATAAATTCCTCCCTTCCAGACGTGGCCCTCATTGCATGCCATTCGAGATGATCTCCTAATCCTGTTTAAGAACCACAGGGGAATGATGCTGGAAAGAGGACAGCCTCCTTGTTTTAATGAAATACTACATGTATCTTTTTGGCTAATGAAAGGGAAAGATTGTTAAGCCAAATGATGCAACTGCATGGATGAAATTTCCATTAAGTAGTCAAAGACATTATCTGGTGTTTATGCCTCTGTTAAGATGCTTAATTCTTGTTATGTGGATCTCATGAAATATTTCATTTTACAGTTGATTGCAGTGTATGAAGAACAAGATTTGCTCCCAAAGTATGAAGACAGCAATGGTAGTTTGACAGATGGAAACAGTCCAGATGCTTTTGAGAGTGATGTAGCAGCTCAGCTGGCTGCATTTCAGCCAATGGGAGGAGAGATTGAAGTGACACCTTCTGCTCTGAAGCTAGGTATGTCCATGTGAACTTTTAAAAACATGATTACCTTGGATAAATGGCATGTGCTGTTATTTTGCTCTATTTATTATTTATATAGTGCCTTCTGTATATATAATTCTCTAGACAGATAAGAAAACTGGTCCCTACTGCAAGGGGCTCACCATCTAGAACAGGGCTGCTCAACTTTGGCCCTCCTGCAGATGTTGGCCTACAACTCCCATCATCCCTTGCTATTAGCTACTGTGGCTGGGAATTATGGGAGTTGTAGTTCCAAAACAGTTGGGAGGGCTAAGTTGAGCAGGTCTAGAAACAGGAGATAGAGAGAGATAGCTGTGAAAAGGGAGGAAAATAAAGGGGAGGGTGAATGTAAAAAATATCTAATTGCTTTATCTGCATGTACTTAGATATTATACTTACTTAGAGTGAATCTTTTCAGGAGTTTTCCATGCTAAGGGCTTGTGTAGTCTGCTGAAATACTGAAATTTTAGGCTAGGAAAAGCTGAATTCTGCAGCCTATATACATTTTCATAATTTTTCTTGTAGTCTAAAATGTATTCCATTTCCATTGGTTTTGCTACACAGAGAGTACAAGAAGGCATGCAAAGCAATGAAGCTCCTTGTTCAGCACATCCCTCTTGTTACTAGCCACACTCACTATGCCATTTTGGGGTGCTTCAGTCAAACATAGCCTCTTAGGCATTTTCTTTCCTTAGTCTGCTTGGAAGAGAAATGCTGGCTGCATTCCAGCGCTCTGGCAAGGTGTTTCCCTACAGTGACTTACAGGTCAATTTGCAAAAGATTGCAGTGAGCTGAAGGAAATGGCCCCCTTGATTACATCTGAACATTCTCATTCTCTCTCTCTCTCTCTCTCTCTCTCTCTCTCTCTCTCTCTCATATATTTATATACGGCCCCATCCAAACAGCTCACAACAAAAATAAAACCCACAAATCAATCCTTTTAAAAGCAATCTTTACAGAACAATTTAAAAACCGCATAAAACCATTAACGATTAAAACATTTAAAATAGTTTAAAAACCGTGGAAGGCCAAGCCAAACAGATAGGTTTTAAGAGCTCTCCTGAAAGCCAACAATGAACTCAGACTATGGATTTCTGCCGGGAGTGCATTCCACAGCCCAGGAGCAGCTACAGAGAAGGCCTGCCTTTAAGTCGTTTCCAGATGTACCGGAGTTAAGAAGGCGCACTCTAAGGTCACCCAGACCTAAGCCGTTCAGGGCTTTAAAGGTGATAACCAGCACTATGTATTTTGCCTGGAAACATAGCAGCCAGTACAACAGTTTGAAAACAGGCATAATATGGTCTCATTGCAGGTAAACTATAATGAAACAGTATCAGGAGTATGCAAAACACACACACAAAGAAATATAAGTTTCTAATGCACAATCTGTCTAACAAACTATTCCCTATGCTGAATCCCCCTTTACTTGAATTCACTCAATTCCTGAGGAGAATTGAGCTTCCTGTAATCCTTTCTTTTAAGGATCTACAGAGTTATTCCATGAGAGAAACCTCCATGCTGGCTTCGACCATAAGGGAGCAAACTCTGTTGCCCCTCACTAAGCCTTTCCACACATGCTTCTTTCCAACAAAGACTGCCCTTCTTGTTGCCAGAATTCCCTGCAACCGCTTTCTAGGTCCCATCCACCTGAGTCCATTTCATCAACACTGCATGCACCACTGCCACACAAACTTTCAAATGGGTCCTGTGCTGTGTCCTGTGAAATTTGAACCGAATTCTGCTCCACTTAGGTTCCAGTTGCCTACCCTGCTGCTTCAGGCCTCACAACTCCTCTGAATACCAAGGGGCCATTTTTGAAGCAGGCCAGAAGGGACGCTTAGGAGCAATCATGCCTACCACCCTGGTGAGTTCCCCATTCCAGGTTCCCACTAGGGCATCGACAGAATCACTGGCAGCACCAACATTAAAACCCTCCAAGGCTTTTTGGAATCCTACAGCATCTAGAAGCCTTTTTGGGTGGACCTGTCAGGAGTTTGCTCGTCTGACGTCTTGGTCAAGGTCTCTGTCAGGGTCGCTGGAAGTTCAGAAGTCCTCTCCAGTCTGCAAAGAAACACAAGAGAGCAATTTACTACAAGTATCAAGTTCAAACTGCCTCCCTCACAACCTGGGTCGCTCACCAGATTCCACGTGTCCAAAGCCCCAAAAGGTGCAAGGCATCCCCAAGGGAGGTAATGCGGCTGTACACAGCTGTCTGGTCTCGATCAGGAAACAGGGTTCAATCAGAAAAGCCTGGGTCTCCAGTGGCCAACATGAAGCTGGAATTCTGCGGAGTCTAAGGCTTGGGCTGAAGCACGCTCAAACCGACGCGTTGCTTTCCAGCAGCTTCTTGCTAGCCTGTTGGTTGATTTATAGCCCTTGACTTGATTGCTCTCCTCCTCCAGCCAGCTGTCAGAGATTCAGTATTTATCTGGCTTATTACGGAGGTGCTGACTTCTTCTAAGTGTCTCTAGTTGTTGTTGGCATTTCGCACGCCTCCACTCCTGGGGGTTTACTGACTGTATGTCTTCTGGCCTTTCATCCCCCATCTCCTCCACTTCCACCGGCCCCTCTGGCGCTGCAGCTTCATCCTGGCCTGCCTCAGCTGCCGCCTGCAGCCTGACAGTTCTTCCCTTCAGGTGCCTCTTCTGCTGGAGGATTGCCAACGTTCTGTTCTTCTTTGCTATCTGAGGACGAGGGTATGACAGGACTATCCTAATAGGTCCATCACCCCTGCAGGAGTCGATTGTGGCTGTGAAACCAACCTTAACCAGGTAGTGGTCCAGAGAGAGAGAGAGAGAGAGACAGAGAGGGATGCAGGGCAGACCCAGATTAGAGATGAAAAGAGACAAAAGGGAAAGGAAAGTAAGCTCTATTCCTCCCATGTCAGATGATAAAATATTTCAAGTAGGGATGTGCACGAACCTGTTCGGACGCCCTTTTCTGGGCCTCCAAACAGGTTCAAATACTGGAGGGTTCGAAGGCGGGGCTGTGTGTGTCTCACTTTAAGGGTGGGGGAGGGTGTACCTATCCCTCCCTCCACTTTCCCCCTGCTGGCGCTTGGTATATTTAATATCCTACGGAGCGGCAGCGTACTTCCCTGCCACCTTGTTTGTTCCATGGCCAGAAGTGGCCAACATGTGTGTGCCATGTGCTCAAGCCCGCCCAACATGCGAGCACAAGTGACCGGTGGGCACACGTGCGCCAGCTACTTCTGGCCACTTCCAGCCAAGGAACAAACAGGGTGGCAGGGAAGTATGCTGCTGCTCCATAGGACATTAAAAATACCAAGTGCCAGTGCGGGAAAAGTGGAGGGAGGAGTAAGTACACCCTCCCCCACCCTTAAAGTGAGACTCCCTCCCACCATCGAGCCACCCCTGCTGGGTTCTGTGCACATCCCGCGTTTCAAGGCTAAACAAAACTTTTCACCTGGTTTCCTCCCAGGCCTTATCAAATGACTGAAGTGATGCCAGATAGTGTTATGTGTTCCCTCCTTCTATATTCAGGTGATTGCTATAGGTAATCTCTTTTATGAATCTTTCTTTGTCTATTGGAGCTACAGGGGAGCCACCCTGACATAACCCAATCAAAAACCAATATTTATGCCTTATTTGGAGCGAGTCTCCTAACAGGTATTCCTCAAGGAAGGCCTGCAACTCTTTATTTATGCCCCAGGGTACATTTTTGCCTATAAAAATCCTTTCAAACATGGCATCACATATTTGCATCCTGCATTCGCCACACTTGCTGTTTGTGCACTCACATGCACCCTACCACCGGACTCAGCGCTCCACACTACATGGGTGCAACTCATGAGCTCACCTAATGCTTGAACTTCCCGGAGAGATGGATTCCCCTAGCTAGACGCAGGAACCTATGACACACACTTTTTCTCCTTCTCTTGCTTCTACCCTCAAGATGAAGTATCTTATCTTCCTTCATTCCATCAGTGCATCCATACAGTGGCCACAGTCCCGTAATACTTTGAGTATTTTATTGCTGTTGATTGGTCTGCACCCATTGGATGCTAATTTCCCCCCACTTGAGCAAAGCATAGCTGCAGACTGTGATAGCTGACACAGGTCCACGCAGAGCTCTTAACACTCTGGCTCCTGAGGTTTCATCAAACACTGCACTCTTATAAATATACTTTCTCAACATATGAACTAGAAACTTACTCAGTTTGAAAAGGAGTTATTTTTAGGAAGCTGAATTCTGCAACCAATACCCCATTCTGTGGATTTTTATTTTATTGATTGATTGATTGATTGATTGATTGATTTGTGCTTTGCAGATTTATGCCAGACATACAGCCCTGGTAATCTTTCTTGCTGGAATCTCAATTAAACACATAAATATATCTTTATCTGAGTGTTAATGACATAATCAAATTGAGTTGTAGCAAAGTTGAACCGCCTTGGGATTGTTTTTAATGAAAGGCGGTATATAAATTTAACAATAAATAAATAAATAAGTGGGCCCTAGGGAAAGAAGTGAAGATGGGCTCCTGCATCCCCACCACCTCCTTCTCCCACCTGCTCAGAGCTGCTCCAGTGTGTCAGCTCTATACAGCCTATGTCTCTTTCTCAGAGCAAATGTCCCACCTTCCGCTGCCTAGCAACTTGTCACCTCACCCCTCCTTTTGCTGCCTGGCAATGGACATGCTGCATTCGTAGATTTTCCTCATTCAAAGGTACAGAACCAGAAATGGGGGAGTCCTATGAACTTTGCCTAAACTTGCTTCCTTGGCACCTTATCCAAAAAGAACCTTGTAGGATTACCTCACAGTTAATTATTGTAATCCTACAATAATTAACACACTTATCTCCTTAATGGGTATGCTGTTTATATTTTTGAAAAGTGTGTAGGAAAGTGAGCACAAGATATGTGCAACATTGAAAAGGTCAGATCTACTTTTGAGACATGTAAACTTTGGAGATGTCCCTGACATGTTTGCTAGATGCCAGTCTAGTTCAGACAACATCCTATCATCCTAACATTTATATAGTTCTTTTCTGTCCATTTGCTATGGCATGTTATGTTGGCATGTTGCACTGGAAATAACAGAAGTTCCAAATTTAATGGCATCCCAGTTTTAAAAAAAATACAGATGGGAAAGCTAGGAAAAGCCCTACCTGCAGACTGGAGAGTTGCTGCCAATCAGGGTTTTCCAACCCTTTCCCACTAGTACCACTTTTGCAGATACCATTGCCTGCAGAGACAGCTGTTGTGCATTGGTGTCTGTCTTTTCCATTCTGTCTTCCTGCAGGGAGGGAGAGGCTTCTTCATTTGCTGCCGCCTTTTAATCTTTCTTCCATTCTGCACCCTTCTTTCCTCCTTTCCCAACCTATGTCTCTTTTAAAGAAGTGAGCCTCCACTCCAGGCCACCAGTATCAGTTCTACCCTAGCAATCTCCCTTCTGCCAGGGCCTGGTGGAGGACTGCCATGTTCCCCTGATCCTTGTACCATTGATTGAAAATCACGGGTTTGATGGAACATTGATCTGACTTCTTGCATTATTTTTAAAAGGTTCTTGACTTCTGTCTTTGTTTTGGATCAAATGCTTAACATATCCCATTCTTTTTTTGAAAAGCTAGAACAATTTATATGGGGCTCCCATTTGTCTTCCATCTAGGAACAGCCCAGGTCCACACCTGCTTCGTTTCAACACTGTAAAGCAACAGGTTCTCCTGGGCAACTCACTAGGTCAACATTAGTTGCTGATGTGGTTCAACCACATGGCACTTTGAAAAGTAAAAAGACTGGCTCAATAATGTAATGTTCATGCAGCTGGCTTAATGATTTCTAGCTCAAGGTCTTTTTTGCATACTCAGTGCTATTGTATTGTGGGTAAAGTAGAAAGTCTGTCTCTGTAGTGAAAGTCAGAATGGTATATTTTTGGCTTTTGTTTTGCAGTGTTAATAAATATTCTGCTATTGTTTACATCTCTGAAACTTCATTCTGCCCTCTGCTACAACAGTTTAAATCCATAATGCAAATGAAAATGTCTTGTCCTGTTTCTGCATGACTGGGATACAAATGGACTTGCTCAATTATGGGTGAGCTGACCCTACTTTGGGATTTTTTTAAAAAAAGAAAAAAAATATGATAGAAGGTGTGTTTAATTAGAAAATATATTAGACCAATGCACAGCGATATCACAGATACAGAGGAAAGAAAAGCATGATTAGAATAGAAAATGGGCATGTTGATCTTTTCTAAGCGTAAGAACGTTGGAAATTGTCTTATACTGAGGCAGACCATTGGTCCATCTAGCAGCTAGCTATGTTTTATACACACCGTCTGACAGTGGCTCTCCTGTGTTTCAGCCAGAGATCTTTCCCAGCCGTGCCTGGAGTTGCTACGCATTGAAGCATTTTGCTTGATCATAGTTAAACATCGTGACCTTGCATCCATGTGCACAAGCTATTGTGCACATGGAAGCAAGGAATTGCACAGTGGGAGCTTCCTCTTTGGGACAGTTACGCACTTGACATAGAATATCTGTCTGTCATGTGTACATGCAGTGTTATGATACTTTGTTTCCATTTTAATTAATTAATTAATTAATTAATTAATTAATTAATTTAATTTAATTTAATTTAATTTAATTTAATTTAATCTATATTAAAATAATATGACTCCTCTGACTCCAAAGGCTCTATGTATTCCAGAGCAAACATTTTAAAGTATGGATTGCTTACATGTGTCTCTGCATCTGGGGACATTGTCCCATGCAGTTTTTCCAGATCAAATACATAAGTGCCTGTTTCCTCCTTTCATATATTTCTAGGTTTTATACCTACACATGTGCACACTCACTCATGTGTACATGGCTTAAGTCCCATTAGTTTCCGTGATAACACTTCCTTTGAAATCAGTGGTGTTTATTATTGGCTAATTGGGCCCAGTGTGTTTTAGGTTGATTCAGAGAGAGAGAGAGAGAGAGAGAGAGAGAATGTAAAAACAACACAAACCCCTTCTTTAATGGCAATTTACTATGCTTGTGAACTAATGCACATTAACGGGTTTGTGCGTTAATCGTTTCAGTATTATGGACCAACTCTCTCTCTGATTTATTTGGCTACATTTGTAAGTTTAAAGCCTCCTTGTATTGTTTGGCTCTGGAATGCTTTGAAGATTAGGCTGCATCCTGTATATTCTCACAGAAGAATGAAACACAAGGAAGCTTGCCATTTGTTTAATTAGACCACAACCTCAAGTATTTGCTGTGCTTGTAATATGAGGTTAAGTCTTGTCATCTGATTCTGAAAACGGGATTCTTTCACACATTTTTTTTTTCATACCACACACATAGTGACATTAAAGAGGAGAATCAGGTGTTAGTGCTGGGAATGACTGTAGCTGGATTCTGAAACAAGTACGTATTTTAGGTCTTTTGGAGACTGTTATCCAATTAGCACTAAAATCCAAGACCTTGACTGCGGGAATTCTGTAAAACTTGTTCATAAGATGACTGCATTTGACTATTTTGAATGTGTATATATTATAATATACAATTATGTGTATATATAATAATATGCAATATTGTACAGTGCCAATATGCAAACTATTAAAGAAACAAACTGAGGAGTGTGCCTGAAGCCTAGAAAATGAAAATAGATTCTAATAATATCTACAACTTGCTCCTTAAGCCCAATTAGGGTGTTGCCTCCCAAAGGTGGGGGTGTTCCAAGTACTCGAAGTCCCTCATACATTCTCCATGACCTGTGCCCACAAATTGGCATTCAGATTTCATTTGTTAGGTGACAAGGTCATGAAACCCATTTGAGCGTGTCTGCTGATGCACTGGGGCTGTTTTCAGAGCTTTGTAACTTTGTTTTTGGAGCCTTGCATCTTTAAAGTCCTAACCACTTCTCAAGAGGCAGGGAGCAAAAACAAATGAATGTGCACCGGCCAGCTTGGTGTAAGTTCCACAGTCATAAGGACATGAAAGGGATGATAGACTTTCACATTTTCCCCAGTTTTGGGTTGGGGGGGCATTCTGTAAATGATAATTTATATTAACAATTAGGGAGTGTTCTGGTGCAAACTTCTCCTTGTAGTTGTCAGCTTTTATATAAAAAAATGTATATTTTGTACATAACTGTGCCAGAGGCGTTAGCTGAGCTATGATTAGTTTCTAATTATTATTCCCATTATAAACACAAATTTAGTAATTTGCTTACTTTGAATGTCATATTAGAATTCTTAAAACTACGAGAGGTTATTGATTGTACTTAAAAATATGAAAATACCGATCAGATTAATAGCTATTTTAAATTACACTTTTAGAAATTACTTTTGAATTCACTTCCGCTATTTACTTGAGAAACCATAAATTGGGAAGTCCCACTAAAGAAATCTTGTTTTAAAGCAACTAGTGTAGGAACTGTTTCAGTTTGACAGCAGAATAAAAGCCTAGCTAGTGAAGCTCTGTTATGATTCTTATGAAGGTTTACATCTCTGAATGTGGCAGTGGAACAGAGTGGTCAGGTGTTCCTCATGATCTGGAAAAATTTCCAGAGGGACTGGAAAATAGCTTAATCACTTATTTGAATTCTTTGGGAAGGTGAAGAGGAGAGTGCAGTGAAGATTATTACCAGTTAATGAAGACTTGGAATATTACAACTTCTAGTGGATGGGACCATAGCTAGGGAATGGGGCTGTAGCTCAGTGGTAGAGTATCTGCTTTGCATGTAGAATGCCCCAGTTCAGTCCTTGGTATCTCCAGGTAGTGCTGGCAGAGACTCATGCCAGAACACAGGCGAACCTCGGCCAGTCAGTATAGACAACACTGAGCTAGATGGATCAATGGCCTGACTAGGTGTAAAACAGCTTCTTATGTCCCTCTAACTGTAGAGGAGGGCTTCTCAACTTCACCCCTCCTGCCGATGTTGGCCTACAATTCCCATAATCCCTGGTTATTGGCCACTGTGCCTGGGGATTATGGGAGTTGTAGTCCAAAATCAGCTGGGCGGGGGCTAAGTTGAGCAGGCCTGATGTAGAGGGATAAGCCTTATTCATATGCCCTGGTGTGATGGCTACTAGAAAAAGCAATGGCATGGGTTGTATTTATGTGAAGATGACTTACGTGTGGTTACAGCAATTTTAATCGTGCCTCTCTGGAAAAAAACTTGAGTTGTGCTGAAATGATTAAAGCTGTAAACCATACAGGGAATTCCTTCACATAAATGGAGGCAGATGTGAAACAGCAGCCACATTTTTCTTTTCTTTTCCCCCAGCAGCTTCTGTATTATAAATGTAAGGTAGACACTGGGCTGATCAAAATGGCAAATGTTCCACATGAGCAGTGCTCTGAGACATGCTAATGATATGGATGAGCTCTTTTAGTCCCAATTTGCTTTTGAATAGGTTTGGAGCATCTGTTAGGCTCTAGAAGTGTGCTCTGTTCATGTCCAGAATCAAAACCCTGGACAGGAATTTCCCATGAGTCCTGATGTTTTACTATAGACACCAGTAGCCTTAGGAGTGCCATTTCCTGTGGCTCTGGACATCTGGGATGGTGCTGGAGTGCTCTTCTAGGGATTAATGCAGGCCCTGTTGTCAGCCCTTTGCTCTACTGCTGCAGACCAAGAACATGTTGATTGGAGGGAGAAGAAACGGTTTAAGATTGATGAAGAATGGAATTAAAGGGGTTGCTTATCACCATCCCGCCTCCAATTCTAAACTTCATCACTAGTGAATAGTGTATCTAAGAGATATTGCCAATTACAAGGGTAATATTATTTTATTTATGTATTTTTATTTTTATTTTATTGTAGTTTATTGTTAAATTTGTATACTACCTTTCATTAAAACATTGTCAAGGCAGTTCACACAGAAAAAATAAAACAAAACTATAAAAATTACACAATTAAAATATTAAGTTAGAATATAAAAAAACATAGATCTGACTAAAAAGATTTTAAATACAAGCACAATATAACCATACAAAATACAAAGAAGCAGCAGAAACCATCATACCAGCCTGGGTAAAAAGCCAAGATTTCACACACTTTCTAAACACTGTGATGGAGACAGAGGGGCGAATAACTACTGGGAGAATATTCCAGTGTCTGGGGGCAGCAACAGAGAAGGCCCTGTCCCACATGCACAACAGCCAAGCCTCCCTCATTGTTGACACCCAGAGCAGAACCCCTTCAGATAACCTTGTCAACTGGGCAGCAACCCTTGGGAGCAGGCAGGCCTTCAGGTATCCAGGGCCCAAACCATTAAGGGCTTTAAAGGTAATCCACCTTTTAAAGGGCTTTTAAAGGGCTTTAAAGGTAATCCACCTTGAATTGGACCTGGAAACAAATTGGCAGCCAACGCAGCTCTTTCAAAATAGGTGTAATGTGATCCCAGCGGGCAGTTCCAGATAACATCCTAGCTGCTGCATTTTGCATTAGCTGCAGTTTCTGAATATTCTTCAAGAGCAGCCCTACATAGAGCACATTACAGTAATCCAGCCATTGCATGTCTAAGGTGTGGGTAACTGTGGCCAGATCTGCCTTCTTGAGAAGGATTAGGGCGCTTGCAAGCGGAAGAGAATACACATCTTATAGTATTAAGCTGGCAGGCTAGAATTGATCAACTTTAAAAATGAGCTTAAGCCAAAAGTGGAAGTTGAAGGAGGGGAAGTGGAAAAATAGGTAGAAATGTGATTTTTTAATTTTATTTCATGGAATTGTGTGGTTTCAGCTGTATTGGAATTTGTCCTCAGTATATCTGTCAGAAGTGTTTTAGAGGTAAGAAAGAAGGCTACAATCTTGAGCACTTTAGTGGAGAACCAAAGGCTTGACATGGCAGAATGTCTATAGAAAAGTAGACATAGATTGTGGGACAGATACGGACAAAATTCCTGGTATTAAAAGCAGTGTTGACAAGTTTGCTTTGGAAGGTGCTGGAAGCAGATGTCAGTTTCAATGTTGTGGGTTTGTGGTTTTTTGTTGTTTGTTTTATTTTTGGAATTTTGGTCATATGGAGAACTTTTATTTCTAGGAATCCATTATGTGAACGGCTTGAACAGTGAACACCTTTGGGAAGGGTGACATTTTGGACACTTTTAACAGAACTTCAAACAAATGTGAAATAATATATTAACAAGTAGATTTATTTTAGGATTTTGCAATACTTATTTTCAATTCTGAAATAATGCTGTTGAAATTGATGAAAAAATTTCAGAGTCAGACACTTCTATGTATAAATCTAGTGGTTCTGTTTGATTGGTCTAGTTGCCCTTGTCTTTGATTATAAGTAATGGATCACATACTTGCTGCATAATGCAACTTGAGGGAATGTCTTTTGAATAATTAAAGCCCAAGCTTAAAAAAAAAATCAGACTGTGGAGAAAGCTAGCTTTAATCTGCCAATTTTTTTTAAAAAAAAAAACTTCTGTGGCAGTGTGTTGTACTTTTGCATAGATTAGATAATTATATCTGCCATCGACAGCAGTTCCTTCACTGGAAAAGCAAGCAGAGAAGTAGCATTTCTCAGTCCACACTACAGTAAACTTTTGAACAGTGCCTTTTTCTTTTTTACTCTGTTCAACTTTGACTAATACAATTTTTTACTATTATTTAAAAAATGACAAAGAGTATGATGTGTATCTGTGGGATGAGTTCTGTTTGTTTCAGGAATAAAATGATAAAACATGGTGGTTTGACCAAAGATTGCTCCTTGACATAAATAATATTTTTCCCCCATGGAAGACGCTCAACCAATAGAATATTATCATATAAATTATACTATTCATGGAAAAAGTGGTGCTTGCTTGGTCAGTGGCATCCAAATTGCTACTTGTAAAGAAAAGAAAAAGTATAGGGACAAAAATGTTTTGCTATAATTGAGAGCTAGAGTTATTGAGAATAATGGATGCTTGATCATGGAAGAAAAGTCAAGTTGGATTGGAATCAGGACCCTATTGGTTGGTAATAACACATTTTGATCAGAGGGTCAGTCCGAATGAATCTGTTTTGAATGTATTATACACACACACACACACACACACACACACACACACAATATTACATTGAATTCAAAGGTGCCTTTCTTCCTGTGGATATAACACAGAGATCATGTCAATTCAAATCAATTCAACTGAGTGCATATTAGCCTAATATTTAACAATGAATTTTGTAGCCATCTAGACAATATTGCATAGGTGTTCTTATTTTATAATCCTGTTTACAGTTGTTTGCAAATGATAGGAAGTCCTTTTGGGCCAATTAGTCTTCATTCTTGGCCCTGCTCCAAGGATAAATTAATTTGGATATAGTTGAAGGAGGGGGGAGATACACTATAGTGTATGAGTTAGGATTTTTAAAAACATATTTATCACATTAGATAGAAGAAAGACTCTTTTTAAAAAGTTCACACAATTTCAGTAGGCACAGCATGGTAGCTGCTTCTGGAATTTCGTGATGTTTTTGAAGATTGGCATTGGCAATGATAAAGGTATGTTGAATATGATGACGTGTTAAAGAGATGCAACAATGGTGCAGGCAGTTACAAATGCAAGACATGTTTATCTACTAATTGTCACTATGGAGTTCCAGGCAAGTTTGTTGTTCCTAGTTCTCTTGAAAACTGGAAAAGCTGAATGATAGTTAATTACGTTTTTCAAGAAGTCATTTAAGTCTTTGTAAAGAACATTCCTTTTTTTGCTAAGGGAAAAAATGCCTTGTTTTCCATATTGCCAATATGGAAATATGTGAAGTTGTCATGTAACCTAGTTATAGTTTATGCATGGGTTGCTACAACAAATAATGCTTCGGGGTCCAAACATTTACATGCACCGTTTAGCAATACAGTATAAAGTTAGACTTGCAGACCTCTTGTACCTTGTTTGGTGCCATATTTTTGTCCTTCATGTTTGACCCATCATTGTGTTTGCTTTTAGGGACACCACTGTTGGTAAGGAGGAGCAGTGACCCATCACTGGGCCCACCTGTTGACTTGCGTGCAGGAGCGTTGCCTGCCAATAACCACGTTCTGAAGACTTCTGTTTCTGTACGTATCTTTGTCTGAATTCTGATAATTCTGTCCATAACAATATTGGGCATCTTAGAAATAATAATAATGGTTTGGATACCAAGAAACACAAGCAGAAGTGTATTCAAGCAATATGGCCTCCCTGAACCCCTTCCCTCTACAACCCAATTTGCCACCTGAAAAGCTACTCCTGAAGGGGTAGGGACTTTCTGAAATGGCAAGTGATGTTCTGTAGGTGGTTGCAGAACAGAAGAGTGGGGAATCAATGTGCCTTCCATTCACACAAAGAGCTCTGTGGATTGAAGCCAATATATAATAATAGATAATAGTAGTAATAATACTACTGAGACCTATCAGTTCTAAGAGATATTGGGGGTGGGGGAGGGCTAGTATGGACATACCCTTATTTTTCTAATCATAGATTATATGTGTTTGAGTCATAACTTTATATGTTTTTATTTTATATGTTTTGGTATTGTCATAAGTTCCTGCCATAGCCAAGTTCATGAATTACTTAGAACTCCTTTTCTGCATATTAATATTGGATATATGAAAACAAACTACCTTGTTGTATGAGATGTATCATGGGAAAAGCTCTTGAGAGGAACTACAATTCCCAGATATCACCATTCTCATTCCCCGGCTGTCCTGCATGTCTTTCCATTTTCCCTACGGATCCTTCCGGCGTTCCCCACACCTGCCCAGTCTCCCATGTACCACTGGGAGACTGGGCTGGGTTGGAAATTAAAGCCCACCCACATCCCCAATGGAGTAACTGCCCCAGGATTGGCTGCCTCCATGTTGTGGGGGAATAGAATGGCCCTATCAGACCTTCCAATATTTCCAAAAGACCAGCCCTATCTAATATTCAAATTCCAGAAACAGTACATGGTTTTATCAGCAATGTATTATACCATTTTGTAACTAAGGTTCCAAATAATGAATTCTAAGATCCTACACATTTTTCCACAAATATGTACCCCAGTTTTAACATTTCTGTACATAACAATGTACATCAAACCTTACAAATAAAGGGGGGAAGTCTCAATTATCTGAGTTAGCAAAACTATTAGAACCAACAAAATGAATTAAATTTGATCCAAATTTGTTGGCCCATTAGAGCCAACAAAATGAATGTTGGCTCTTCATGTTCTTCTTGCAGTCATTTGTCATCTGCCATGAAGTATCAAAGGAATAATAAAGGTTGATTATCACCCTTTCGAAAGCTACATACAAACCAGGCAAACTTGTTTCCTTTATGTTCATTGGTATTTGGTAGTAAGCATCCAATTCTATTTATTACATGTATACTCTGCTCTCTTTCCAAGGAGCTCATAGTGGCTTAGATATCCCCAGTCATTTGCCTACAGGGACACCTGCTTAACTTCAAAAGCACCAAAGAACTGCACACTGTATCTGGTGTGAAAACTTCACATTATATCTGGGAGAGCCAGTGTGGTGTAGTGGTTAGAGTGCTGGACTAGGACCGGAGAGACCTGAGTTCAAATCCCCATTCAGCCATGAAACTAGCTGGGTGACTCTGGGCCAGTCACTTCTCTCTCAGCCTAACCTACTTCACAGGGTTGTTGTGAGGAGAAACCTAAGTATGTAGTACACCGCTCTGGGCTCCTTGGAGGAAGAGCGGGATATAAATGTAATAATAATAATAATGATAATAATATATACATAAAAGAAAGGAAGTGGTTCTACTTTTTATATTGCAATCCTATTGCTACCAGTATGCCAGTGTTATACTGGTAATTCTTCCTGGGTGCTTTGTGTAGATATTTGCCAGTACCCTGTCTCAAAAACCAAAAGCAGCCGGGACACCTTGTTTGGGTGAGGGCTACTGTTATCTCACCTCCCTACCCATTACTGCCACTTGGAGCCACCCCAAGGAAGAAGAGACAGCAGCGAAGGGCCACTTGTACATTTTATTCATTCTTTCATTCGTTCATTCATTCATCACATTTATATACTGCCCAAACTTTCGTCTCTGGGCGGTTAACATAAAACAATTAAAACACATATAAAAAGTTAAAACAATTCAACAATTTAAAATCAGTCACAAAATTAAAACCAACAAATTTTAAAAGGCTGAGAAAGCTTGGTTGAAAAGATGCGTTTTTAGGTGTTTTTAAAAAATTGCCAGAGATTTGCAGCCCAGTGGAGGAGAAGCCCTGCTTCCTGCAAGTATCATCTGGTGCAAAGTTCTTATTGGGGACTGTTTACATTGGCCTTGCCTCAACCACCACCAGCCACACCCAGAAGTCTAATTATGGGCATAGATATGATTGAACAAAGCTGGGGGGGGGGATGTCTGAACCCCTGAGGGGCTGGGGGTTGCCGGCTGAGCAACCCTAACCGGCTCACATTTTGCTTTCCCATTCTCTCCCTGACTCAGTGGGACACTGCTGGCTCCTCATTGGAGGACTTATATCAGCTTCAATCTGAGGGGTATATGTTTCTGAGCTAGGAAAATGCATGTGCAGTTGTGTGTGTGAAAATGTCTGCATGTGTCTGGAATGTGTGATATTACTTGCTTAGGAATGAGGGAAAGGATGTGCTGAAAATGATTTATTGTTTCCCATGTCTTTAGAGTTGTCGTGCAGCAAGGCTGAGGGAGAAAGGTACATCTTTGGCAAGGAGGTGGCAGGGCAGGGGCCCATCTTCACTTTTTGTGTTAAGTCCCACTCCATCCTTGATAGGCTTCAAGTCTAATTATTTTGGTTATATATTTGTATGTAAACTGCTTTGAAAGGCCTTGATCTGAAAAGCACAGTATATAAATAAATCAGATAAGTAAAATTTCTACAGCAAACATATGATGTGCAAATTAGAGGTGCACATCCTTAAAACACTAATGTACTGCTGGAGGCACTGACTGGACCCTGCTTCTGCAGTAAACATGATTGTCATGTAACATGTGAAACTGCTTTGAAGATGCATTATTCTTAGCACTCAAATAATTACTTCATAAAGTGGAAGAATGAGATTTTTATCTGCTGTAGCATCCCTGCCCCCATTCCACATATCACCTAAAATATTCTGCACTGTATAGTGCTGTTAAAAATGGCAATTGAACATACACAAGCATGTGCAAGGAACAGAGAGTAAAAACAAATTAGTCTCCTATTGTCTTCACCCTGACGATTATCTTTGTCATATGCTTTAATGAAAGCACATAGAGGCATCTACTCAAAATACACATAATCTATGGTTAGAAAAATAAGGATATGTGCATACTAGGTCCCCCCACCCCCACACATCAGTTCCTAATTGCCGAGATTAATTTGTGCCAGTCTTTTTGGCACTGCTAGAATGTAGAATGTTTGCTTTCTTCCATTGCCTGAGCGTTTTGGGGATTCCAAAAGGGATCCTTGAATTGGGGGTTTCCAGATGTACTATCAGTGATTCACAGAATGCTCTGAGTGAACCCACATACTCAGCACTTGCATAACTATTCTGTGGGGATGGTGACAGTCAGCTTTCACACTGAAAAATGATGAGTAGCTCCTAGAATCATTTCATGACACCAGGAATGAAAGATGGCCGAACAAAGATGTTCCACATTGCCCACTGAAGGCAAGTTGTAAGTGAGCACAATATGTGACATTGCACAACATCATTACTGATCACGTGGCATGTCTGTTAAGGCATCAACCTTAGGTTCCAATTTCCTGTCTTTGTAAATCTTGAGTCAGACTGAGATAGCTGTAACTATGGTCTTAAACCAGCAGGCTTTTTGACTATATATTTTCTGTGGTTTGTGGACAGGAAATTTATCATTACACTTTTGGCAATCCAATACCCTTCCTAATGTCACATTTAGTGTTGATTAAAAAGAGACAGTGAATTGCTTTGTATTTTATATATTTCTAAAACAGATACAGTATATCCTGCATTATAGTAGAGCCTGATACTGCAGTATGTTCGACAGTATCTTGGAAGGTGCACATGGAATGCTAGGAAGTGTAGTGTTTCCGAAGCAGCATTTTCCTTATAGAACTCTAAGAAACATTCTGGGAAAGGCTACACTTCCCAGATGGTACTGGGGCTTGACAGGGCTTTGTTACTCTTAAAGTCCACCTTGCCCCCTGCTGGAAAAAGCACAGCACTGGCTATTGACCACTGTGGCTGGGGATGATGGGAGTTATAGTCCAACAACAGCTGGAGGGCCAAAGTCCTTCAGCCCTGGTCTTGGAGATAAGAGAGAGAAATTAGTGAGCTGGGAATTGTGGGATAAATTGAGCTTTATAAACAGGCAGTAAGTAGGCTAAATTTAGTTGAGATTACCTCAGCGTGTCCCCCCCTTCATATTATAAAATAAATTTATAATAATTATCTATTTATAATAATTATCTATTTATAAATAGATAAAGTAGCCATGACCTTTGAAGCCAGTGAGACCTTCTTGTTGCAGAAGTGCAGTTCTTCTGTCAGCATTCTAACAATGGGGATGGGCAGCAGGCCATTGTCAACTAAGAAAAGTGTGAGGTAATTCTGAAGGAAGTGTGAGGGAGTTGCTCTCTGCCTGACAGGTAAGAGGGATGGTGAGAGGGAAGAAAATGATGCTGCAGTTCTGAGCAGACTTGCTCAGAAGTAATCCTCTGCACTGCTTCCTCCCTACACCGCTCTATCTACCTGGCTTTTCTAATGTCTTCCCCTTCCCTGAGAATTCACATTCCATCACTAAATAGGCATTGCACTTGGAAAAGAATCCACTAACAGACTCCCCTGCTGCTGTCAGAGGACTGGCAAAATGTGTCAGTATTCTGGGCTCATTATCAAAACAATCACACTATGCATAATTTCACTAGCACTTCCTAGCTATTGTTTTAATGGGGCAGGAAAACCTTAATAATTTTTGAACTGCTGTTTGAAACTTCAAATTATTAAGAGGCACCAGAGGTGAACCTAGGTAATTTTGGAGCCTGAATCTAACGGCCTCCCCACCCCCCGCTCCGGCCTGCCACCCCACTGCTGCAAGTTAAGCTGCAATTCGCTTTTAAAAAAACAACGACGTCAGAACATGCTCAGGGAAAGCTAGAAATGTAAATACCCTTTTTTGGGTATGTTTTAGAAGAAATTCGGAAGAAGATACTCCCCACTGACCTGCATATACCACATTTTGCATAGACCCTGCACTTAAATTAGCTGAAGAATGTACTACTTTTCACACCACAATATGCTCAAGGAAAGGTTGAAACATTTTAGGGGGATATTTAGCAGAACCCCTGCAACCTTGTGCTCAGTGGAGAAGATAGTTAGCAGAACCCCTGCTAACTTGGCTGAGAGGCATTTTTTAATGTGATGATTCTCTTTATTTAGTAGGGGGGGAGAGTAACTGGCCCCATCCACCCCCAGCACAGTACCTCCAGTGACTGTTGCTGGTGTCTGTCTCTTGTTTCCTTTTAGACTGTGAGCCCTTGGGGACAGGGATCCATCTTATTTATTTATTTATTTATTATTTTTCTGTGTAAACCAGCCTGACCTATTTTTGGAAGGGCAGTATAGAAATTGAATGAATGAATGAATGAATAATATTTTTAGAATAAATTCTGAATCAGACACTTCCCAGTAACCTAAAGATACAAATTGTGTATGGACAGTCCAGTCACTCTCCCCTCTGTGGAGCCCAAAAGCAAGGGGATGGCGGGGAGCGAAACACAATACTGAGGTGGGTCAGGAAGCAACTCTTCAGCAGGTGCAGCCAGGTTCAAGGTGTGTGTGTGTGTTGGGGGAGGAAAGTAGAGGTGGAGGGAACCAATCCCAGCAAGTGGGTAGGAATCAAGAATGCTGCTGCTTCAGTTGGTAGAGAGGGAATAAATACGTATACAAGCATTATCTCCTCCTGTCTCTGACCCCTGTTCCCAGCAGCCAGAGCACAGCCAGCCCTCCTGACTCTCTGCCCCTGCCACTATGACATTGCCTTGTCCTTTCTCCCACTACTCACCAAAGTGTCGGCATTCCACCCCGTCGCTGGGGCTGCAACCACTTTCCTTTGGCCCTCTCAACCTGTGCCTGCTACAAAAACCCCAAGGTGCTAGCCACAAAAACATGTGCAGGCATGCTCACACGGCACAACTCGCGCCCGGCCTCTGGCACAGCATAGGTGGCACAGCATCATGTGGGCCAGTAGCAGCTCAGCACTCCCCTGCACCCATGAGGGAATTTGGGGGGCCCCAAGGCCTGTGGAATAGCCACCTAATGGCACAGTGGGGAAGTAACTTGCCTAGGGAGCAAGAGATTTCCGGTTCGAATCCCCTCTGGTGTGTTTCCCAGACTATGGGAAACACCTATATTGATATATAAAAGCAGCGATATATAGCGATATATAGCGGCAGCAATATAGGAAGATGCTAAAAGGTGTGATCTCACACTGCACGGGAGATGGAAATGGCAACCTCCTCCTGTATTTTACCAAAGAAAACCACATGGCTCTGTGGTTGCCAGGAGTTGGCACCGACTCGACGGCACAACTTTACTTTCAGGCCTGCGGGGGACCAGACTTCTGCCCGGAAGTCCAAGGGTGGGGGCACAGGCACCCCGATAGGCACTCTTCCCAAACAGGTCTGACAAAGTACATCAGCCATTTTCACCAAAATTTGAAAGAAATATATGTTACTTTGTTCTAAAGATTGGTAGGGGAAAAGGACTGCAGTGTCAATTTCCAGCACTTTTTAAGCTTGCTGTGGCACTTTTTACCAGAGTCCTTGAAATTAGGCACATGTGCGGACCTCATCAAGTAGACAATGCACACCAAGTTTCATGTTATTACCTCAACAGTTATATGTATAAGCAATAGAATTTTGAGGTTTATAATGGCAGAACCTTTTTGTTTTTTTGTGGTTTTTTTGCTACTACTCACCTTAACAAAATGGGTACTTCTATGCCCCTTTTAATACAGAATAAACATTTCATTTTTCCATTACAGGTGTCCATTCAGATTTTCTTTTTTGTATCTTCTGGGCAACAGACTAGAAATGCAAATAGCTTTAAATTGAATTAAGTTGGAATGCCTTTGATGTGCATGGTTTGTTTAACAATTATCAGGGAGTGGTTATGATATTTGTTAATCATTTTTAAGAAGGGTTTTATAATGTCCATGTTAGATCAGTGAACTATAATAAGCGACGGATATGTGTGCTGATGCCTTTTGCTTCAGTAGAATTGTCTTTACTGAGCATTGGTACTATTATATTACCTAGTTGTTTATCTCTTACATACACAATTAGAAATAATTAATTGAAAAACTAAATTGCACATGATCTAAATTTGTAATGCAGGCTGTGTAAATGCATTAAGTAGGCTAGAGGGAAATGAACAGTTTACAGAATGTGATAACCAAAAGGATGTTACAACATATGCTCAAGCAAATTTTCAGCCTACCCTTCTAAATTCATCCAGATTGTTTTCTTGAAATTAATAAACTTTAGGTCAGGTGTTGCTCTGAGATATGAACCAGGTATTGCTTTAATGAACTTGAATGTGGATTAATTGTCATGTATTGCTAAAAGGTTGCTTCAGATGTGATACTGAAGGCATGATAAATGGCAATAACTTAGAATAACAGCATAGGTTTTGTAAGTGTATTAAATTTAGTACAAAATTAAAAGGTCTAGTTAATAATTGGAAATAGTTGTAAATATTCATATGTGTGATGTTGAACTAAAATGCATATCCAAATGTATACAGTTTTGATTGTCAATTGTGAGTTACTAATTGCGGTTTATTTCAAGCAAGTGCATTAGGATAAACAGAATCCTGTCGGTTTAATCTTGATTTACTTTAATCTGAATTAGACACTTGCACAGGCATGGAAGGCACTCATTCCCAAGCCTTGGGGATGTCATGTGGAATTAGATTTAATCGTAGTTCTGAGTAGCTGAACCATCCAGTATGAAGGGACGAGGAAGGAGAACCTTCCAATGCTGAGATTTTAGGATAAAGTAATATAATTAAGGGTGCTGTTCTCAGCCTCCACACCTTCTTTAGGTACATGCTATACCATGTGACCTTTTTCTTTTTGTAAGACAAGTATTCATGGAAGGCTTAGACTCCAACAAGTGGAATGGAAAGAAAAATAGTTAGCCTAGCTGTTCTACAAATGCTTTCACTGGAGCTTATGGCAGAATTCATACAATGATATAATATAGGTCATTGATTGATTGATTAAATGCCAACAAGTCAGTGTCAACTCTTAGCGACCATATAGATAGATTCTCTCCAGGATGATCTGTCTTCAGTTTGGCCTTTAAGGTTTCTCAGTGGTGCATTCATTGCTATCATAATTGAGTCCATCCACCTTGCTGCTGGCCGTTCTCTTCTTCTCTTTCCTTCAACCTTTCCCAGCATTATGGACTTCTCAAGGGAGCTGGGTCTTTTCATAATGTATCTGAAGTTTGACAGTTTGAGCCTGGTCATTTGTGCTTCGGGTGAAAATTCTGGATTGATTTGTTCTATGCAGAGGCGCTCTTACCCCTGGACTTCTGGGCCGAATTCCAGGGCCACCACACACCACGGGGGCCTCCACACACCCCAGAAGGCATCCAAATCATTTTTAGTCTGTGGTAGTGTTAAAAATGTGTTAAAAATATTGGGTGGGTGCGGTCCTCCAAAGTTCTTTCGGTCCATGCTCCCAAATTACCTAGGTGCAGCTCTGGTTCTCTGATCCATTTGTTTGTTTTCCTGGCTGTCCTTGGTATCCTCAAAGATCTACTCCAGCACCAAAGCTCAAAAGTCAATACTTTTTCTATCTTACTTCTTCAAAGTCCAATTTTCACATCCATAGAGTGTCATGGGGAAAACCATTGTCCAAACAATTCTAATCTTTGTAGGTGTAGATACATCATGGCATCTAAATATCCTTTCCAAGGCTTTCATTGCTACCCTACCAAGTGCTACTCTGTGGCGTATTTCTTGACTGCTGGATCCTTTACTGTTGATGGTCGATCCTAAAAGGCAGAAGCTATCCACCACTTCACTGTCTTTATTATCAGTTTTGAGGCTGGTTGCTGTACCCGTTGTCATATAACTGCCTAATATACATCAGTATATGAACTATTGCATAAGCTCTTGTGCAGGCATTTGTTGAACAGCTGTACTAGCTGTTGTTTTCTTGTGCAAAAGGCTGCACAAGTGGAAGAATTTTTTTGGAATAATTTTCGTTTGTCTTCCACGAGAGTCTAGTGCAAGATATAAAGCAGATCTTCTATGAACACAAGAAACATTTTACATGCAGGAGAATACTACACTTGATCTTTGCCAAAAGGCCAAGAAGCAGGAGAATACCTTTTGGATCTAGCCCAATTATAGTTACATTTTCTTAGATATTTTATGTCAACATTGAATTCATCTTTCTACCTAAATTGATATACCACACTAATAAAATCATTACAATATGTGATAGTGGATATGATCAGACTATAACAACTCCACCTACTTTTAATTTATACATTAATGCATGTCAAAATTGGTTTCTTCTCATGCACTGTGGACATACAATTTGTAATTTGGAGAAGGTTCATATTTAATCAGAAGCTTTTTATGTTTCAAGTTTTTGTTAAAAGGGTCAAGCTTCTGGTTCTTCTACTGCTAATTGTAATTTTAAAGTATTAGCTATTGTGATTAAGCTTTGGAACATTAGCATAACATGTATCATGTACTAGCCCATTTAATATTCCTGCACACTTTCATATGGATTGGTATCCATACAGATAACACAAATCTGCGATTCAAAAGATTGAGATAAAGCTGTATCAGTTATTCATTCTATTAAAAAGAAATACCATTGGGGTTTTTTTTTAAAGGGGTGGAGTTGCCTTTGAAATAGCATTAAATTTTAAAGCATGAAATCACATACATGAATAGGTTTCCTTGACTCATTGAAAATAGTTACATAATTTGTACCATCAGACGTTTAACCTGTGGTTAAGAAACTGAAATGTGTGCTTTTTCAGAAATATAGTATCTCTGGTTTAAGTATTTTTCTTGGCATCATTTTTCTTGCTCTGGGCATATTAGGGAGTATTGCATCCTTGTCAGTTTGTTCCTGATAGTATTCTCACACACACACACACACGTTGGGTTTCAGATATTTTGTAATGCGTGTCTAGCTGTAACAAATAAAGCATGCAGATGTGTCCTTTGCTTAATTTGAAGATGTCTGTGATGCAAGACAGAATCAAACCACAGCTTTGAGAAATGGTTTGGATTTTTCCCTTACAATTTTAAGCATTACTTTAAGGATAGAATTGGGTATTCTTGTCTCATATTACCAAGATTGTGTTGGAGGCTGTTGTAGCAGTGGTGAAAGAAACCACAGGACACATGGGAGGAATCCATGCTGAACCTCTTCAGGCTGTGCTTATGTCGAGAGGAAGACCAAAATGGGTGGCTCCCTCATGGCCTTGGATATCCCGTCTCGCTCTGGTGGTGTGGGATGGAGCTGTGCTGCAGCAGCAGTTCCCAAGCTGCCAGTGTTGTGAAAGAAGGGGGCCTGTATTTTCATGTATTGCTTGTACTTATTTTTATAAAATCACTTGTTCTGATGTTCTGTTTAACTTTTCTCCAGTTCAAGTAACAAACTGTTCCACTCTAAAATAAGTTAAACACTGTTCCCATTAAAGCCTCATTGCTGGATTGAGTTTAACCTATTATGTGATAACTTGGACATCTGAAACTTGTATTGTCTCCTTACACAGATTGAGTGTTTTCAGCGGCGATCAGGGAACCAAAGGAAGGGAGAGGTGCTGGCCGTGTAGTCCTAGACTTATTAAAGGAAAACGTATTCTTAATTTCTCATACCTGTTGTGCTCAGATGTGTCCCTGCCTACCACATTAGGCAGTTGGAATGAGGAGTGCTTGAGGAAGTCTTTACCACACATATTGTAGTAATGTAAAGAACTGTCCCAATTTGTAATGAAAATTTGTGCAGTCTCTGGTCTTCTAAAAGTCACTTTGCATTTTGTGTGAATGGCAGATCTAACACTTCATATGCTTCCTTTAAATTGAGCTGTTTGCATATTCCCCTGCAAATCACTGAGTAATCAAGCTGTAATAAACATGCACATGTGAAATGACTGTATATAATGTAACATAAGAAGGCATATGCTCACTGCTCACTCTTGGTTCAGTTCTTAATACACCTGGTAGCAATGGGTTGCCATTAATTCCTCCTCCTCTTCTATCTGATCCTAAATTTTCTGTTTCTTACTTTCAGGTGTTTATCCTCCCCCTGCTCCCAGATTGTGCTGTGTGTGTGTGTGTGTGTGTGTGTGTGTGTGTGTGTGTGTGTGTTGATGGATCCCACCCCCCAACCCCCGCTTTTCATCCTATTCTCAGTTTTCTGGTGGTGTTCAAGACCCAGTCTTTTTTACTTTGTTTATGTTTGTCACCTTGTATTTGTTCCTTTGTTATTAGGAAAGCAGGAAGATGCCTTATACCGAGTCAGACCATTGGTCAATCTAGCTCAGTATTGTCTACACAGACTAGCAGCAGCTTCTCCAAGGTTCCAGGCAGGAATATCTCTCAGCTCTATCTTAGAGATGCCAGGGAGGAAATTTGGAACCTTCTGCATTCTACATGCAAGCATGCAGATGCCCTTCCTAGAGCAGCCCCACCCCTTGAGGAAAACATCTTACAGTGCTCACACATGTCTCCAATTCAAATGCAAACCAGGGTGGGCCCTGCTTAGCAAAGGGGACAATTCAGGCTTTGTACCACAAGACCGACTCTCCTTACTGATAATCACTTTTGGGCTGCTGATTTTCAATCTCCCCCCATCTTTTTCTAATCTTTCTGCTTGTCTGTTTTCTCTTCCTTCTTGCTTATCTGTTCAAGGTGGTGGTTGTTTTAAATCCTGTGTAGCTAACTTGGAATTCCTTTATTTTATTTTTCTCAGGTCCCCACCTTGTCCTTCCTGTTCCTGTATCTTTAACTGGTATTTGTATTTCTTCCTCTTCTTTGTCACCCCATATTGCTATTCTTAGTCTATTACATATATGCTACAACCCAGACTGCTGTTAGTCTGCCACTTTCAGCTTCTTAATCAAAGGCTACACAGATGCATTGCTAGTGACAACCATATATTTTAATACGGCAAGTGCTGCATACCCTACTGGTGCTTCTGCACCTGATAGTCACTCTTAGTTCATCTTGTAGCTTGTTGGCTCTACCAATATTTCCATCTTGTACACATTTCCATTCTCCAAGCAGACACTCGCCCCATGCTCTCAAGTAAGTCATCAGGTCTTCCATTGTGTTTACTACCTTTTGCTGATCCAAGGTCACAGACTCTGTAGTGGATTTAACTCAGCCTTTGCCTCAAAGCAAGCCCACATGAGGGAAGAAAAATGCTTTCACCCACAAAGGCTGTTCCTTTAAACTTAAACCATTCCTTTAGTAGCTCAATCACTGCCACCACACCCACTTTTAAATAGAGTTTAATCCCCCACTGGTGTGGGCAAAACTCCAGGGAACTCTCCATGAGAGTGCTTGGTAGGGTTGCTGAGCAATTAAAATTGAAAATGTTTGCACCAGAGTAAAACCCCTTTTCCTAAGTTAAAAATCCACTCAGAGGCAGGTAAAATGCAAAGAACAAAAGGAGAAAATCTTTGTTCAAAATAATACAGACTGCTTCCATTTGAGGCTCTCTCAGCTTTTAGTTACAGGTAAAATAAACACTCAGTAGTTGCAAGAATCCTTTAAAAAGCACCCTCAAATGATAATGGAGTGGCAGACTTTAAAAACTGTGGTTATCCAGTTGCATATAATATTGATGTAAGAAAAATAATTAAAAAAAAGCACCTTTGAGAGTTAGAGACTTTTGCAACACCCTAGTTACAGAGCTGAGCACAGGCTAGTGTTTCTTAACTTGTTACATTTCAGATAAAATACAATAGACTAGTTGTAAGGATTTGCACAGCACAAAAAGGAAAATAAGTTTCTGACATGTACTAACTAGCAAACTCTTTCCTAGATTAAATCAGCATGGTGTAGTGGCTAGAGTGCTGGACTAGGACTGGGGAGACGTGAGTTCAAATCCCCATTCAGCCATGATACTAGCTGGGTGACTCTGGGCCAGTCACTTCTCTCTCAGCCTAACCTACTTCACAGGGTTGTTGTGAGGAGAAACCTAAGTATGTAGTACACCACTCTGGGCTCCTTGGAAGAAGAGACACAATAAATTGTGTCCAGGGATGCTGGGAGTTGTAGTTCAGCAACATTTGGAGGCCCGCAGGTTGGGGAAGCCTGCTCTAGGTCCCACCCACCATGTGCCGAGTGGCTGATCGCCGGAGGTCACTGCCTGTCAGTCTGGACAGGGTACACTTCTGGTTCATTTCTTACAGGAAAAGAAAGGCTATTACTGCCTGATCATTTCAGACTCTCTCTCCCCCCCCCCCAAATCTCTTTATCCATCTGTGCGACTACAATAGATAGTGGTTGTTTGTAGTCTTTAAAAGCTTGCTGAACACCAACATTACTTGACTTGGTGCAGCCTTAATGTTTTCTGATCTCATAACGATGTATAAGAGGAAGAGCACTTGTGGTGTTGCACACTCTCTCCTTCCCCCTTCCACTTGAATCCACTCTCACATTTTATCATTAACTCTACTGTAATGTTATAGCTAAACTGGGGCGAACACTACCTATGACTAATATTAAAACCAAGGTTTTAAACAACTAAACACGGTTTGAAGTTTAATTATATTGGTTAATGTAAATCTAGGTGCAGACATAAGGCTACAACAGGGCTACACAACTTTGATCTCCAACTGCTGTTGAACTACAACTCTCATTATCTCCTACCATGGTGCTGTTAGTCAAGGATGATGCAGATGTAAAAACATAAGAACAGCCCTGCTGGATCAGGCCCAAGGCCCATCTAGTCCAGCATCCTGTTTCACACAGTGGCCCACCAGATGCCGCTGGAAGCCACAGACAGGAGTTGAGGGCATGCCCTCTCTCCTGCCATTACTCTACTGCTACTGGTACTCAGAGGCACCCTGCCCTTGAGGCTGGAGGTGGCCCACTGTCCTCCGACTAGTAGCCATTGATAGACCTCTCCTCCATGAAGTCATCCAAACCCCTCTTAAAGCCATCCAGGTTGTTGGCTGTCACCACGTCCTGTGGCAGAGAGTTCCACAAATGGATCACGCGTTGTGTGAAAAAGTACTTCCGTTTGTTGGTCCTAGACCTCCTGGCAATCAATTTCATGGAGTGACCCCTGGTTCTAGTGTTGTGTGAGAGGGAAAAGAATCTCTCTCTCTCCACTTTCTCCACACTATGCATGATTTTATAGACCTCTATCATGTCTCCCCGCAGTCGTCTTTTTTCTAAACTAAAAAGCCCCAGGTGTTGTAGTCTGGCCTCATAAGAAAGGTGCTCTAGGCCCCTGATCATCTTGGTTGCCCTTTTCTGTACCTTCTCCAGTTCAACAATGTCCTTTTTAAGATGTGGTGACCAGAATTGTACGCAGTACTCCAAGTGTGGTCGCACCATAGTTTTGTATAAGGGCATTGTAATGTTAGCCGTTTTATTTTCAATCCCATTCCTAATGATCCCTAGCATGGAATTGGCCTTTTTCAAAGCTGCCGCACATTGAGTCGACACTTTCAACGAGCTGTCAACCACAACCCCAAGATCCCTCTCCCGGTCCGTCACCGACAGCTCGGATCCCATCAGCGTATACTTGAAGTTGGGGTTTTTTGTCCCAATGTGCATCACTTTACACTTGCTAACAGTGAACCGCATTTGCCATTTTGTCGCCCACTCCCCCAGTTTGGAGAGATCCTTTTGGAGCTCCTCACAATCCATTTTGGATTTCACTACCCGGAAGAGTTTGGTATCATCTGCAAATTTGGCCACCTCGCTGCTTACCCCTGCTTCTAGATCATTTATGAATAAATTAAAAAGCACCGGCCCCAATACAGATCCCTGGGGGACCCCACTTCTTACTTCCCTCCATTGTGAAAACTCTCCATTTATACCTACCCTCTGTTTCCTGTCTTTCAACCAGTTAGCAATCCACACATGTACTTGTCCCTTTATCCCATGACAGCTAAGTTTCCTCAGGAGTCTTTAATGAGGAACTTTGTCAAAAGCTTTTTGGAAGTCCAGGTATGCTATGTCAACTGGATCACCTTGATCCACACACTCGTTGATACTCTCAAAGAAGTCCAAAAGGTTGGTGAGGCAAGATTTACCTTTGCGGAAGCCATGCTGGCTCACTCCAGCAGGGTCTGTTCTTCTAGGTGCTTTACAATTTTATCCTTGATGATGCTTTCCATCAATTTGCCTGGAACGGACGTTAAGCTAACCGGCCTGTAATTTCCTGGATCGCCCCTGGACCCCTTTTTGAAAATTGGTGTTACATTTGCTACTCTCCAGTCCTCTGGTACAGAGCCCGATTTCAGGGATAAGTTAAATATTTTGGCAAGGAGGTCAGCAATTTCACATTTGAGTTCTTTGAGGACTCTTGGATGGATGCCATCCGGCCCTGGTGATTTGTTAGGTTTTAGTTTTTCCAGACAGTTTAGAACATCATCCCTTGTCACTTCTATCTGACTCAGCTCTCTAGCCTCCATCCCTAAAAAGCCTGGTTCAGGAGCAGGTATATGCTCAGGATCCTCTGCTGTGAAGACAGATGCAAAGAACTCATTCAGCTTCTCTGCAACCTCCATATCCTCCTTAATAATCCCTTTCACTCCATCATTGTCTAATGGTCCAACTGCCTCCCTGGCAGTTTTCCTGCTTCTGATGTACTTAAAGAAGTTTTTGTTATTCCCCTTGATACTTTTGGCTAAATGTTCCTCAAACTCTCTTTTTGCCTCCCTTATTGTCACCTTGCATTTCTTTTGCCAGAGTTTGTGTTCCTTTCTGTTCTCTTCATTTGGACAGGCCTTCCAATTTTGGAAGGAAGTCTTCTTCCCTTTTATGGCTTCCTTGATGGTACCCGTTAGCCATGCTGGCATCCTCCTGAACTTAGTGGTACCTTTCCTCCTTTTGGGTATACAGTCTAAGTGGGCTTCTAGTATTGTGGTTTTGAGTAAACTCCATGCACTCTGGAGCGAAGTGACTCTCCTGATTTCCCCCCTCAGCTTTCTTTTCACCATACTCCTCATTTTGGGGAAGTTTCCTCTTCTGAAATTCAAAATGTCTGTGTTAGACATCCTTGGTGATTCTCTCCCCGCATGTATGCTGAAATTGATGGCACTGTGGTCACTGTTCCCTAAAGGGTCGATGACACTGACATCACGCACCAGGTCCTGGGTGTCACTCAGAATTAGATCCAAGGTCGCCTTCTCTCTGGTCGGTTCCATGACCAACTGTTCTAGGGCACAATCATTTAGCATATCTAGAAATTTGACCTCTTTGTCCTGACTGGTATGTGAATTTACCCAGTCTATGTGTAGGTAGTTGAAATCACCCATAATTACAGCCCTGCCTCTCCTTGATGCCTCCCTGATTTCCTCCTGCAACTCCCAGTCACTGTTGGCATTTTGATCCGGAGGGCGATGCACGTCCCCAGTAGCACGTTTCCTTTCCGGCCTTGTATAGTCACCCACAGGGTTTCTGTGGAGGACTCTAGTCCACTTAGGTTTTCTAGCTTGTTAGATTCTATCCCTTCTTTAACATACAGTGCTACCCCTCCTCCAAGGTGCCCCTCCCTGTGCTTTCTATAGAGTTTATACCCAGGGAGAACAGTGTCCCACCAGTTCTCACTGTTCCACCATGTTTCTGTTATGCCCACTATATCTATTTCTGCGTTAGCAACCAAGCACTCCAGCTTACCCATCTTGGCTCAGAGGCTTATGGCATTGGCATACAAGCACCTATACACTGAATCTCTCCCCTGATGTATGCTATTCTTTTGACTCTTTGACCTGCTGGCACAGACTCCTGTCTGCTCTTTATGCGGTTCTGCTCTGTCCCCTTCTGTTTTCTGGAGAAGTTTCCTCTTCTGAAATTCAAAATATCTGTGTTAGACATCCTTGGTGATTCTTTCCCTGCATGTATGCTGAAATTGATGGCACTGTGGTCACTGTTCCCTAAAGGGTCGATGACACTGACATCACTGATGTAGTCTAACAGATGAATAGCTGCAGTTGTACAGCCTTGTTCTGCACAGTGATTAATATTGAAAAGAGAAAACATAGGGAGCTCCAAGTTTTAACTAGGGATGTGCACGAACCAAGGTTTGTGCTCTAGTTCAGACCCGCGGGCAGGGGAGCAGCGAGCAAGATCTTTAAAAAAGAGGAGAGCAGGTCCTTATCTGCTCTCTGCCACCACATGCAGCTTCTTGCTGCAACGGCGCTGCCCCAAGAACCTATATGTGGTTCTGGTATGCAAATGGTGTCCATGTGTGTGCGGGTGCCATTTGTGTGGTCAGCAACACCATGCATGTGCCTTGTGTAGGTTCTTGGGGCAGTGACATTGCAGCAGGAAGTTGCATGCATCAGCGGAGAGCAGGTAAAGACCTGCTCTGCTGCTGCTTCTTTTTTTGGTAAGATCCTGCTCGCCACTCGCCTCCCCATGGCGCCAAACCAGTTACATCCCTAGTTTGAACCATGATTAGGGGCAGGAGGTTGACATAGCCTGGCAACTTCAAAGCCCACACACAGGCACTACTTAGAGCTCTTGGCTCTGCTGCTGCTTGTCACTGTTGCTGGTTTTTCTTGCCCATTCTCTTCTCAATCAGGGATGAACAAAAGAACACCAATGGTAGCTGTTGCCATCTGCATATTCACCAACTCTTTTCCTGGCAAGTGAGCAGCCAGTAGCAATGACTTTGAGAAGGATGAGGGCTCTTTGAAGGACAGTGGGTGCACATTGTGGGTATCTTGCCTACAGTCCCTACCCAGAGCCAGCAGTGTTTTAAGGCAGTGTTCTTCATTGTAAGGCTTGGGGAGCAGTGACGACACCTATCAACCCTTACTGCAGCCCCTTGATTAATTGTTTATTATCTGAAGCTTCAGCCAAAACTGAATACTCTGCATGATTCCTCTGGGGATCGTGGGATTAGGGGAGACCATTCTCATCACGCAGTGCTGTGCTTTGCCTAGTGCTGGGCGCTCCTTTAAGGGAAGCCCTTTTGAGCCCCTGCACCATCTTGGAAGGTCTGCACAGAATGCTTAAAGAGCCCTCCCAGCACTTAGAAAAGTGCAGTACTGTGGGAAATGACTCTCCCATTGAAGGTCACCCCCCCACCCACACACACACAATATTGGCCCTGCTTGAAATATAGTGAAGATCACCTGTTTGAGAGGAGCATTACAACTGCACTAGGCCCATCTTCCGTGGCTTCTGATCAGTGGTTATTTAGCCTAGTTGTGCTGCCTTGCCTTCCAAATTTGATTCAAAAACTGTGAGACCAAAGGTGGTAAATATTTATTAGCAAAAGAAAGTTTATTTTTCTTCTGATTTATTTTAAAATAAGCATTGTGTGGAGGAATGGAGCTTTTAGGTATGCATGGAATAATTTTCTGTAAGTTAGGAGGCAGAACATTTATTTCCTTTAATGCTCATGTATGTTTAAATAGGATTCTGATTTAGATGAGTCAATTTAAAAACAAACCAACCCGCACACACAAAGTTGCTACTGTATGTATTTATGCTGTGGGAACATATATATAGAATACTTATAATCAGTGTGAGAGCTTGTCAGGGTACTGCTTTTGATGTCTGATTAGATGATCACAGGGACATCTGGAGTGAGTTAGTTTTGGAGCTGTTGCTATGAGGCACTGCAGAAGCCAAAGCTGTCTTGCAGTCTTAATCCACAGGGGGAAAATGCTAGTTTTTGAGTGGGGGGTTAAAGAACAGCTTTTTCCACACACAGCTAAATGAAGGACTGCCAAGTTAACATACTTTTGTTCTTCCTGATCTCTTACATGACCAAGAACAGTGTACATTTTCTGCTATTTTAGTTGAGAAAGATGTACTGTAATGTACATCACATAATGTAAAATTGTCAACTTACTGTAAGTGAAAGGCAGGATTCAAATGGAATAGGTTTTATGACTTCAACATGCTGAATTCATTGACTTGGGCTTCTGGGGTGAAGTCAAAGCAGTAAGAGATCAAAGTCTATTGCAATAGTTTATATCCTTCCCATGACCTGCTTTTAATTCTGTAATCTGTGCTGTGCTTGTTTGATAGTATGTTTTTTTTTTTTTTGTTTGTGCTTTTGCCTGTCAGCTTAGCAGAGACTCTTGCTCAGGGAGGCACATAGTGAATAGCTAACTTTTAAGACCACCTTTTGCCTGCTACTTTACATAGGAACATCCCCTATGATGGCGATTAATCTATTTTGGGGAAGGGGAAGCACGTACCCTGTAATATGTAAATGGCAGTGCTTTGCAGTCAACACTGAATATTAAAGAAAAATTAATATCACTGGACCAGCACTAGATGGCCTAGTTATTCATGTCACTAGACCAGGTCGTTGACCTTCCAGTTATTGCACTGCAATTCCCATCATCTCAACCTCAGTGGCCAATAATTAGCAGTGATTGGAATTGTAATCCAACATCTGCACAAGGAATGAAGTTGTGCTACCCTGCACTAGATAAACAGTATATGCATGTATGTAGTGAATGAAAGTTGTCAAAGAGGTAGTGAATCCCTGGACATCCTGATTGCCACAAACCACAATTTTTATTACTACATTCTTATGCTTAAACAATGCATGTGTTCGTAGCTTATTTTTTTTTTAAGTCAGACACTGTTTATTTGTTTTATAGGCCTTTTGCTAATATAGCCTTAGGGCAGCTTACAACTTATTAAAACAAGGCAATATAAAATTGATTTAAAACCACATAATTAAAATAATATTAAAACTCCATAAAATAAACACAGAAACATGCAGCACATTTTCCTTATCCCCCAAAGTTTTACTTAAAGAAAGCTATCTTCAGTTGCCTGTGGGAGGCTAAAAGGAAGCTGAGGGAAACAGATCTCTATAGGAAGGGAATTCTATAGGCCGGAGGCAACCACATTGAAGGACCTGTCATGCACGCTCAGCAGTTGGGCCTCCAAAGATGCACACGCATCAGAAACTCCATAGCAGATTTTGTTGGGCAGGTAGAATGAATTGGGATTGTGGGGGTTCTTAAAATATCTAGGTCCCAGGCTTTTTAGGACTTCAGAGGTAATGACCAGCATCTATTATTATTTTATTTTATTTATTCAATTTCTATACTGCCCTTCCAAAAATGGCTCAGGGAGGTTTACACAGAGAAATAATAAATAAATAAGATGGCTCCCTGACCCCAAAGGGCTCACAATCAAAAAAGAAACGTAAGACAGACACCAGCAACAGTCCCTGGAGGTACTGTGCTGGGGGTGAATAGGGCTAGTTACTCTCCCCCTGCTAAATAAAGAGAATCACCACATTAAAAGGTGCCTCTTTGCCAAGTTAGCAGGGGCTCTGATTTGGGCTCTGAAACCAGTTAGCAGATAGTATAGTTCCTTTGAAACCAGAATAATGTAATTGCTCCAGGTGACCCTAGCAGTTGTTGCCACCTGACCATCCATGAACAGTGCTGGATCCAGGAGAACCCCCAGACTTTGCATGTGCTCTTTCAGAGGAAATAACATTCCATCTAGAGCAGGTTAAACCCCTCCTCATTTGGCTCTCCTACTAACATCTCCATCTTGTTTGGATTAATTTTCTGCTTGCTTGCCCACATTCAGCCATCACCACCTCCAAGCCCTAAGTTTAGGACATCCACTGACTCCCTGTGGTCAGATGACATATTGAGCTATAGCATGGTATCATCTGATACTGGTGATACTTCAGCCCAAATCACCTCTCCCATCAGTTTGATGAGGATGTTAAACAACGTAGTGAGACTTCAAAGGCCAAGGGGCCATGCAGAAGGCCTCAGTAACACCTTTTGAGCCCTCCATTTGAGGTAGGACTGGAGCCAATCTAGTCTGAACCTCCCAGTCCCAACCCCACAGGAAAGCTGAGAAGTAATATCATGATCAATGATGTCAAACATTGCTGAGAGGTCCAGCAGAAGAAATAAGGAAGTGCTTCCCCTATCAGGTTCCTGGTATAAGTCATTCACTAGAGTAGGTCACCATCATAGTTCTCATCATCTTGCCCAAAAAGGGGATGTCAGAAACTGGCCTAAGGTTGCCTAGGTCAGTAAGATTGAGGGAGGGCTTCTTCAATAAGAACCTCACCACTGCCTCCGTGAGGACTGTTGGCACTTATACCTCTTTCATTGGTGTATTAATAATGCATTCCAGACTTCTTAAAGTTTTTATCAGCCATGATGGTCAAGAGTCAGGAGCACATGAGTTCACTCCCACATTACCAGGGACCTTGTCCATTATGCTCTATATGTGTATTGATATATCTGTATTTTGATAGTTGTCAGAGGCTGCTTTTCCACCAAAGGCCTTCAAAATTGTCAGTGTACAATATTAGATAAACATCACAATAAAATAATCAAAAATATCTTTTCAAAAAACAACATTGTTTGCCAGCTATTTGCCAGCCAGCTATTTATTTGTCTGTCTCCTCTGTCAGATACAGATATGGAAAGTGGCAGAAAAAGAGAAGATGGTGGAGAACCTCTGCCTTTCTACTCCTGCACTGAGGTGTTGGGAAGAAACTCATTGATTGGCTAAACATGTAGCACTTTCATCCCAACCCCTTGGGCAGAGCTAGGTTTGCATCTAGCATTGCTTAGTGGCAGCCATGGTCTTCCTTCCCCAGGAAGGGTGGGGGAGCATGTTGGGGGTGACCCCAACACACATTTGGGGTTACAACAGGACAGGGTGTGAGTGACCTTTCCTCCTTTATTTTGCAACCTCTTATGTAGGAATAACAAAAGCTTTCATGCAACCTACATGTCTGGAACAATGGAGGATTCCTGTTGAATAAAAATGTTAAACTTATCTTATATGTTTCCCCCAATTGTATATGGCACTTCACTGAGTTTATTTTTAGAGGGTGCTTCATAAGGCATCATATCCAAATCAAGACTAATGCCTCACAAAGTAAAGCAGATTGAGGCTGGCACCCTTTGCTGTTTTAATTTTACATAGTTGTCAGAGGCTGAAAGTGCTTTGAAGTAGGGAGATAAACAAAGAGCTAAAACGAAATTAAAAGGAGCACAAACAGCATTTCATCTTGGTGCTTTTGAAATAATCTGAATGGATATAGTAGTCTTGTGGCAGTGTAGTAAGTCCACAAACATTGCTCGATCAATCTAAATTGAGTTACTGTATATGCAGTAAGCAGAAACAGGTGGAAATTAGTTTATCTGTGCCAGACTCTTTCTGTTAGCTTTGAAGATTGCAACATAAACTAGGTTGTTTTTTTTTACCTGATTAGTTTCTTTTTCCATTCCTTCCCCCCTTTAGACAGGAGGTAGCAGAATGTCGTCTAGAGCTACCCTGGATACTAAAGCAGGAAAATGTAAAAGTACAACACAAGTGTGAAATTTGCTCCAGATATCACAGGAAGACCTAGTTATAGTAGTTTTAAAACAAAAACAAACTCAAAGGGCCAGTAGAACCAACAGCAATATGAGAAATTATATTTGCTTTTGCTCATTCTTCTAAGCAGCCAGACTTTTCTGCTTTCTTTACTGTTGCAACTACAGCCCAGAGGTGGCTTAAAAAATTCCATGTTGACTTTGCAACTGCCAGGTCGTAAAGTCTTTACTGGAGGAGATGACAGAGATGCTGCCTGACATAGTGTTTAGATTTCAGAGGACTTCTCTCTGGACACTACAGCATCTGTTCATGATGTGTGCAGTAATATCTATCTTATGAGCAATCTGAATTCTTCACTGGCAACTTCAAATCTGTAAGAAGACTTCATTATTGATTTGAAGTTGCCAGTGAAGAATTCAGAGGAAATTTGAAAACTCTTCCTTCTTTAACGTTCTATGAAGCTTGAAAACTTGCACAGGCTCGTTAATAGATCATATTTACTTGGATTACTAATGTATAATGTTGTTAGAATATAGATCAAAATAGTGAAAAACAAAATAAATACACCAATAATGAATACTGCATTGCACAGAGATAACAATAGCAATTCAGTTCTAAGCATTTGTTAAGATAGGGGAGTCCCCAACTTACAAATGGGTTGTGTTCCAAAAGTTTGTTTATAAGTTGGATTTTCATAACTTGGAATGCCTGTGATTCCTGTGAGGAAAGACTTGATCATATGTATGGGTTGATGATTGTAAGTTGGGGACTTCATTAATTTAATGTGTTGGGGAGCTTTGTTTGTAAACATGAGTCATTTGTAAGTTGGTTGTTTGTAAGTCAGGGAGTACCTGTTTGTGCAAAAAAGATATACTTTTAAATGCCTATTGCACATCAGATAAAAGTTAACTAACTTTACAAAGCAAGGTTAGCTCTGTAGTTAGTTTGCCCTCCACTTCCCCGCCGCCACCCCCCCCGCCACCATTTCTGTTTCAGAAATCTACCAGGCAAAGTGAGACCCACTTCTTCCTACCTGGTGAGGAGTTGGGGCAGCAGGAAATGTGTTTACTTCTTGGCTCTCCAACTTCCCTATTCTCTGTCTTTTGAACAGGCAGAGGGTCACCACAGCAGCGAGGGAGGTGGAGCAGCATTGGTGTGCAGCAAAAAACAAACAAACAAAAAACCAAAACCAAAAAGAGGTTAGGGAGCAGTGGCGAGTCGGGGCAGGATTAGTGGAGGCAGCCAATCTGCCACTCTAGGTGACTGCCTCACCTTCCCTCATTAGTGTGGCTTCCTAACTACTGTAGATACAACAGCAATGTGGCTTTGTACTCAACTACTACTGTAGATAAAACAGCAACATGGCTTTGTACTCAACTGCCCATTCTTAATGTCATGGATTTAAAATTGCTTTTGTATTTGTTAAGACACCATTTAAGAGTCAAATGTATATCTAAAAATTCATGAGAGTATTTGAAACTGTAACTTATGCTTTAGTATCTTGGACCTGATTTAAATAATAGCTTGCCCCTTTTCATGGATGGGTGAGGATACTGTTGCTTTCCAGTTGCCAGTTCAATTAAATATATTAAAACACATCAAATTCTAAATTGCTTCACGTTAAAACATAGTTAGAAATTAAACTGGTGGAAGTGCTGAAAAAACATGATTTGGCACTTTGAGCAGAATCCAGAACCACTCCTTCAGTGCGTTCTCAAGGGACAGTGCCTACTTCTCCAACAGCCTCGCCTTCTGAGCACGTGAGAAGGATAACCCACATGAGATGTCCAGCAGCCAGAAGAAGCCTTAACCAATGCTCCTATTTGGTAGCTGTGTTGGCATTTATTGCTTAATGTGAAGCAGACAATATCTAATTTTAATCAAATTTGGAAAATTAATATTTGCCCTTTATGTAGATGACAATACAGTGTTTTAAATATTTAAGTGATAAATAAAACTTCACAATGTACCATATTCAGTCTTTTATAAATCAGGAAATTTAACATCTAAATAATTCACACACATTGGTAAAGTTGTTCATCTGATTTTCTTATGCAATAATTAAATAAAATTGCATTTGTATTCAGAGAAATTCAATTGAAATAACTTACACACACACACACACACACACACACATACATATATGTCACTTCAAATTGCATATGTCCAATTTCGCAAGATTAGTCACACATGCAACCTTTGCTCCTGCTGTGCTGCCCTGTAAGGTGGTAGTAACAGATAACACTTTGAGAGAAGAAAAGGCTTTACTTGTTGATATTTTTGAAGAATGCTATGGTTAGTGAGAAATCTGAAGTTTAGTTTGCTGTAAAGACTGCACTATGTTCCTGTCATGCAAGTTTGTGTGCATAATTCACCTGTTGACTCCATCGTTGTGGCCTTGTGTACCACATGGTGTTGCCAAGAGATTATGTCTCAAAATCAAGTGCACTTGCTTCAGCGTCCCTGATTGGAAATCTAGTTTAGGTTTTCTGGTGGAATGTTGCTTGGAAGCTGGGATAATTATTCAAATGCAAGGAAACCCCTTTCCTTTTTGTAGCCAACTCTACTAGCCAACAGTTATCTGTCTGGTAGATAACTCAGGTTGCCAGATTGACCAGCACCAAACCCACAAGTATGAATAACTTCTGGTCAGGTCTTAACAGGGACTCATCACCTTAGTGTACCCAACAGGGGCAAACACAGTCCAGAGGCAAGGCTTCCTTTACTGAGGGCACAAGGGAGCTTCTAGGCTGGCACTTTGATCATGGGAGTTCATTAGATCAAGATATCAAACTGGCACAGAGATCCGTCTTGTCTTGTGCACAGTAAGTGCTAGGAGCCAAGTCCAAGGAACAAGGATGAACACAAAGGCAGATCCTTGGCTGAAAGAACAACACTGGCAGAGTATTAACCAGTAGTTCCGATCCTAAAAGCTAACTTGGGTCTAGGTGCTTGGGCAAGTTATATGATTATTGTATCAAAGTAGAACAAAAGGCTGTTAGGTCTCTTGAGTCGGATATTCAAGGACTTGGAACTGTAGTGAGTAGGTGTGCTAATAACTTGTTTGGAGAGCTGGATGGGGTGAGTAAGTATTTGGCAGGAACACAAAGGCAGCAGGGTTCTAGACATGTCACTTCAGTTAGTGACTAGCAGTTGCTCTGATAGCATTAAGGCATGGTTGGTTGATCCATTGGAACCCCTCCAGTGTTCTGGACACTTATTTGCTGGTCTGGCAATTTTGCCTCATGAAAAATAAAAGAGCACTGGGCATAGTCCCTGGTCTTTCCCAGGCTCAAAACCTATTATTACTGCCTATATGATAGTTTGCTTGCCTGGGATGGAGACCAACTCTCAAAACACAAACACCAGTCTATGCAGCAGTTATCTAGACTGAGGTGGAGACAAAATTCCAAGCTTCAGTTTGTTGTGGCAACAGTGGATCACAACAGATTTTCACCTTTCTTTGTTTGTGCCATTGTACATAAGGATGAATTCATTTTAAACAGTTCCAAGTAAATGTAATGATGCCTACTCTTAACTTCTTTTAACACAACTTACTTAAGACTCCCACCCATGTGCTGTGAATTTCATTTATATCTGACTGTCAGCACATGGATTACAAAAGGTGTCTATACTTCGTGTGGTCATCACCACCTTGTAACAATGTGGAAGATCAGCAAAAAATAAATCCCCGTTGGGGTACCATAAGGCCTCCTCCCATGTGCTGTGAATCTGGTATGTATCTGACTCTAAATATAGAAATTGCACACAGAGACATGGCAATCTCATAAATCTTCTTCCCGTCAGAAAATATGGTAAAAATAAGCCCCACCTAATATTAGCAATTAATATCAGCTAGCTAATGTGAGGTCTGTGAATTCCATAGACCCACTCTCAACTCAAACCTGCAGAGACGGAGTGCCAGTTGTATGGAGCCGTTGCACTGTCTTCATTCTTATTCAGATCATATAAAGAATGGATGGTGTGATTCTGAAACTCATCTAGGTGATCCCTCTGTTGTTTGGAGTGGCTTTTAATTCTGTAAGTCAGAAGCTACAATTGCTCATGATTGTGCCTCTTGTATATACACTACTATACTTATTAAGTTCACATCAAATTGAGCTTAATGCACATCAAGATAGCTATTATTGTTTGAACTGCTATACATAAAAATGCTCAATTGTTTGAGAGTTTAGTCTACTTGTAATGTCTGCAAATGATTATCTTGCAGTCTTTTACAGCTCTAAAACATGCACTTAGTTTGATATGTGGTCTGGCAGAGCATCCATGCAGTTATATATCTTCTTAAAACTCATCTCTGTTTTCATAGAAACACTATTGATGTAAGAAACTGAGTCATGGACAAGCTTTATATGATGTAGCTCAAAGGTGAGTTGATTTAGGATTATTTCTAGGAAGATACCCTGGAAGCAAGCAGGTCATCTATGCTGGATCTGACAAAGTTGTGCTTTGGGAAGGAGATAAAATGTGGATTGGCTTGGGCAGGAGAAGAAAGAGGAGTACCACAGTGGCATAAAAATGGAATGCAAGAAAAATGAAGACTTGCTAGGTAGGTTCCAGAATTAAATTCCGTCAAAAGAAGTGGGTAATGCAGAATAATAAAAATCATTGGAATGGCTGCTCCTCTAGACTGGCATTTTCACCAAAGCAATAAATGAATTAAATAAAGCATCCCTGATTGGAAATCTAGTTTAGGTTTTCTGGGGGAATGTTGCTTGGAAGCTGGGATAATTATTCAAATGCAAGGAAACCCCTTTCCTTTTTGTAGCCAACTCTACTAGCCAACAGTTATCTGTCTGGTAGATAACTCAGGTTGCCAGATTGACCAGCACCAAACCCACAAGTATGAATAACTTCTGGTCAGGTCTTAACAGGGACTCATCACCTTAGTGTACCCAACAGGGGCAAACACAGTCCAGAGGCAAGGCTTCCTTTACTGAGGGCACAAGGGAGCTTCTAGGCTGGCACTTTGATCATGGGAGTTCATTAGATCAAGATATCAAACTGGCACAGAGATCCGTCTTGTCTTGTGCACAGTAAGTGCTAGGAGCCAAGTCCAAGGAGCAAGGATGAACACAAAGGCAGATCCTTGGCTGAAAGAACAGTACTGGCAGAGTATTAACCAGTAGTTCCGATCCTAAAAGCTAACTTGGGTCTAGGTGCTTGGGCAAGTTATATGATTATTGTATCAAAGTAGAACAAAAGGCTGTTAGGTCTCTTGAGTCGGATATTCAAGGACTTGGAACTGTAGTGAGTAGGTGTGCTAATAACTTGTTTGGAGAGCTGGATGGGGTGGGGTAAACAATGCACCTATCTGCAAGCTTCCAAAAGCACCTATCTGCAAGCTTCCAAAAGAACCTATCTGCAAGCTTCCAAAAGAAAAGTGTATGATTGGTTCATTGCAGGACAGGTTTGCCTTGAACCAGGCTGATTTGGAGGTTTGATCATGGACCAGAATGGGGGTGGTTTGGTCTGTGATTGAACCAAACCAGGCCTGGAACGGGCGGCCAGGCAGGGATGGTGAGAGAAGTAGTAAGATCCTTATTCAGCTGGTGCGGCTGTCGGTGCTGCCACTTGCCCTCCCTGGCATGGCCCCAAGCATGCACTCTGCCTTGCTTAGGAAACCAGTGGTGGAGTGGTTCTGGTCTCCGCACATCCATGAACACCATGCAAATGGCCTCCGTGCATCTGCAGAGGCAAGAACTGTTCTGCCACCACTCAAGTGGTTTCCTAAACAAGGCAGAGCATGCACTTGGGGCCACGCCAGGAGGGTGAGTGGTGGCAGCCACGTTGGCCGGGTAAGGATCTTACTACCTCTCTCGCCGTCCCTGCCTGGCTGCCCCTCACTTTTGCCAGGGTCATCCACCTCTGTACTTGTAAAGGGGAATCCTCACAGGATTACCCTTTACAAGTATTAACTGCCTGAACTGGTTCAATTGGTCCATTTGACTAAACCAGTTCAGCAGCACATGTTTCAGCTCAAATTCAAGCCAAACGACAATTTTTGGTCCATGCACACTCCTCTCCCAGTCATCCACCACTAGAGACCAGAACATACTATCTTCCCTGCTACCATTATACCAACAGAGCACTAATTATATTGCAATTTTTGGACAATTGAATTGTAAGCTAAGTTTGGTTTGAATTTGGGATATAAAAAAATAGAACTAGAAACAAAACAAAGAATTACTTCATTGATTCCCTTCTCAGTTGGTGTTGATGGGGCTACAAAGAAGGGATAGGAAATGTATAGGTTCCTCCAAGATTCTCCCTTCGAAGTATTCAAAGTTTCTTAAACCCTCCCACGTGCATAGCAGAGTTCAACCATTGTGATCTCCCCGCCCCCTGCTGACCACTATGCCTTAGCCAATCACAGTCCGAGGAATCATTAGTGGCACTAGGTATTAGAAACACAACTTCTTTAGGTGCCAAAGGCTATGTGATATTTTAATAAAGAATTCCAGTGGGGAGATGAAGACTGAACAAAATATGCAAAATTGTCTAGAAAGTCTGACCTGAGGGGGAAATATGACCATCTACAAAATGTGTGGTGGGGATGAGGTATTGGATCAGGCAGAGATAAAACCTTGCTGAATGCATATCTGTTAAGAGTGACTGACCTTGCGAGTTATATGTTAAAAATCGCGGTCAGCCACCTCAGACTCAAATTTGTCACATGGTTATTTTCCTGTTTGAATAATAAAACACGGATTGAACGTGTTCATCACAATAGTGAAATAAGGAGGTTTGGAATTGTTTTGTTTGGAGCCCCATTCTAAGAGAAAAGTGCAGCATAAAGAAGTTCTCCTAATAATTCTGTGGAGGTGCCATAACTTGCCTTTTTTAACTGTTTTGTTGTGCCTTAGCGTGATCATGTCATGCTTGCCTAAGCAACAACAATTTGCTTCCTGACACATACTCTTCAAAGTAAGAATGCAGTTATAATTTGCAGCTATGCTTCAATTAAAGCTTCTATAACCCCAAATAAGTTATTGTTTTCAATAAGCATATCTCTTAATATGAAATGAAGTATACTATGTGGTTTGTGGTGTTAATTTTCTTTAAATTAATTACAAATTAGGCGTATTAGCAGTAGCTGTTGTATTACTAGTTTCTTGCCTTAATTTTATAGTTCCAAGAAGAAAGTATTGTGTAATATTCTTTAATTAACCTTTATTGGGTTCTAGTAGCTGTGCTGTTTTCTGTCCAGTGAATTTCCACATCACAATCTCACATCTTGTGAATGCTAATGCATCCTGCTTTTCTCATTATTTTTTATCTTTAATAATTATTTTGCTTTGTTTTATTACAGGTTATGCCACCATTTTGTCAAATTATTCAGTCACTTGTGTATTCAGAACATAATTCACTCCTTCACTCCTGTTTTCATTGAATTCTAAACTAAATTATTAGCACAAATCACATTTTGCCAAAGGTTATTTTCTGCTGTCTCTGTACACATACAAAGGGATTTAAAATATCATTATAGATCCAAATAAATTTCTTAGAAATAACAATATGTTTTCACTGGCAATCAGACTTTGTAGTTCCAAATTACGTAAAAAATCAGTATTCGTGTTGTTGCTGTTTAAAGACAGCAAACACTGTATTTATTAACAGAGCAGCTGAGCTCTGCATTCGAGTGTATGGAGCATCATCCCAGCCAAAGCTAAACTCAAAGTACCATTGGTGTGAATGGGGAGTTTTAAGCATCTATTTAGTTTTTCTATTAAAGTTTCATTTTTCATGAAAAAGTGTTTCATTCTTCAAATTTAAGAATGCTTACATTTGACTGGATTGTGCCCAATGTTATTTAATCAAATGCAAAATTTGACTTGTAAACTATGCCTACTGATATTATCTATTGGAAGTGTATAGATACTGGGTTCGGTTCCACAGATTCTACCTCTGTACTCTCTCACTGAATAATGGTCTGTCTTTTTCCCCTACATTTCCCATCCTGAGGGGCATGGTGTGCTACTGCTACTACTATGAATATTTATATACCACTTTTCAACAACAACAAAAAGCTCTCTAAGGGGCTTATATAGACAAATATAAATTTATTTAAATAAATAAATAAATTTAGAAATAGGATGATTCCTTGTCCCCAAAGGACTCACAATCTAAAAAGAAACACAAGGTAGATACTGGGAAATATGGTCTGGGGTTGAATATGATTTGCTGCTCTGGCCATCATGGTATTACCTTCTGCTCTCTCCATGCCCTTGTTTTAATCTCTTCTTCCTCCAGTCTCCATCCCATTCTACTCTGTTGATGTACACAACATCTGTTTCTTCTCTCTTCTTTTGAAATGTTGCTTGACAACAGGTTGCTTGCTACTGGGATCAAGATAACACTAAAAGATTTGTATAATCAGTTTTATTCTGTTTTAAGCTAGGGTCTCCACCAAGGAAGGGATACAGGAGTACCACTGAGCTTGGAGAGCTCTGAGGGCCAGGAGTCAGAACTTTAGTTAGCGCCAATTAGGATTGCAGAAGCTGGGTATGGCAACAGAAAAGAGAATGTTTTTCCTGCACCTTCTCAGAATAGACTGCCTCCCAGACAGAGTGGCTTAGCCCCTCTCCTCCCCTGTTTCTTAAAGGGGCCTGATTTTGTAAATACTAGATCCAGTGATGCTGGGGCCTCTGCTAATATTGGTAGGTCCTCAGGGGACCTCTGAGTCAGAGGACAAAGGCAACATGGTGTCCTCAGGTTGTCCTGTAGCTGTCAGCTCTAGTTCTCCTGGGGCTGGGGAGGATCACTGAAACATGCAGTTACCTATGGCCTCCTGGCAAAGCTGCCCTGCATTCTGTTTTTAATTAAGCTCACCACCAGGTAAGGAAGCATGTTTATATGCCCATATGTGGAAAATACAGAGATCGCATTGAAGAATGACAGGTTGCTTACCTTTAACTTGGGTTCTTCTAGTGGTCATCTGTCCTTTTACACACCCTTTCATCCTCCCCACAGGGGTCTCCTGAAGGCATACTCTGTGGCTGAGGGGATGAGGAATAGCACAGCCACATATAGGGGTTGGGGGCGGGGTTCTTGCCAAAAAGCAGGAGAGCTATAAGTGGTCTCCGCGCTTGCGTGAAGCATCTGTGTAAAAGGACAGATGATCACTAGAAGAACCCAAGTAAGCAACCTGTCATTCTTCCTAAAGAACTTTTCTCCTGCTGGCTTCAACCATTGTGCACATTCAACCAAGATATCCTGTTAAGCAGAACTTCATAAGCAGCTTCATACTCTAGTTTCAAATTCTGTTTAATTGCAAAGCCCAATTGGTGTTCTGATTAAGGGCCTGCAGGGGGAATTGACATCATGGAGCGGCTGAATGGGAGAACATTTAATCCCATAATTTACCCTTAATTATGGTTCATCCTTAACACATCCTTAAATATGTGTTCCTGTATGCACTGCAAAGCTGCCTCTCCTAGTTATACAGAAAAGCAATTTGTACTGATGATTGATCAGTACTGATGGTTGATGGACAGTTCCATAATATTTTGTTATTTTTTGTATTTTCTTGATCAGAAAAACTATTTTAAAATCACAGTTATTTATAAATAAGGTGTTACGGGATCATCTAATACAATCCCACTATTCTCAAATCCCTAGTGGGCAAAAAGTCATTTATCCTATTATTTCCTGTTATGTTATTATTCTGCATTAGATCATATATAGTTGAAAATTAGATCACTTGCTATCAGGACTTCACTAATTTATCTTGACATTTTCAGCCACAATTATTATCTTAGATAAAGTGGCTTCTAATTAGATGGTGACATTCAGATTTAGTTGCAGTTCCTGATAGGGACAGGTATCCTTTTAATCCAACACCAACCAATTAAAAAAAAATGTTTAGTTTTCAGAATTCTTTAGAATTGCATTATGAATGAGAGAGTTGCCATCTTGAAATATAAACATTTCAAGATAGCAGCTCTCTCATGTATAATGAAATTCTAAAAATAGGATTTCAGATAGAAGTTCAAAGATAAAGTTTCAAAAACAGCTGCATATTCCATGGAATATGTTTTACTAAAAATGTGTACAGTTAGTCTATCCAACATGGCCACTGTTGTTTCAAGTATTTCTCAACACCTATATTACATAAATTGCTTCTCAGATGAAGAAGCCATTGTGAGACTGATTTAATATTTCCAGAAATACTGTCAAATTTAGTAAAGAATGAATTCTGCTTTTACGTGAATTTAGAAATTATTTAGAAATACAATTAAGAAAACTAATTATTAAATATGTATAAATATAAAGTGTTAGCATGGATATTCTCATAATAGCTTTCATACAGATTTGCACCTTCGTTGTCCCTTGTGTAAATAATTGGCAGGAAGGGGTCTTGGTCTGTATTCTTACCACTCCAGCAGGTGATAGTGACTAAGACACGGAGGAGCACACACTGTTTCTGCTTGGATTAATGTCCCCCTCGGCATTGCTGTCAGATGTGGAGATTTTTCTTTTCCTGTGAGGCAGCTGCTCACACGTACAGAGTGGATGTTCTGCAGTTGCCCCCTTTCTGACTTAGGCATCTAATATCCCCTCACAAATAATTATTTTATATTTTGTAATATGAGTGATTTTTTTAAAAAAAGGATTTAGTATTACCTTTAGGATGAGGTAAAAAGTTGGTGATTCCCTCATTGTTATGAATATTGTAGGAGAAAATGCAGTGGTGGTACTTGTTGTTCCAGACTAGGAAGTTACATTTTGCGAAGCTCTCTCCCAGTATCTGGGCTACATTTATTCACATAATCTGTGTCACTGAAGATTATGCTTCCAATAAAGAAAAATTCAAAATGGTGGGTTTCATGTTCTTGCTGTTACATTTAGGTTGATAGGATTTGCTTAAACTTGTATGAACTCTGTTGAAAGACATTTTGTCTCAGATAAATTAGGTTCTTATAAACCACCTCAGGATCACTTCATCTGACATGACCATGAGGTGGAGATAGTTTGCCATTGTATGTCTGTGACAGCTGCCTTGTAGTTTCTGTTCAGCTCACCATGTGTATTGGCAACAATTACATAATTTGCTTACCTCCTGCTGCAAAACACTATTGCTAGTTTAGAAGAATGGGGAGGAAATTGGTATCGGGAGCTGATCAAAATGGTGACTTACTACATGAGGGGTTTCCAAATTACGATTTTAAAAATACTTTGTTAGTAGTGGCAGGTCTTGAGAAGACAAAGTTCAGACCAGGGTAGGCAGTGAACTTTTGTTTTCTTTCCTAAAGGAGCAAGCAGGCAAATAAATAAACTATTCAATAAGAAAGCAAGAGGTTAAGATGAAGCGGGTTTGTTAGAGCTAGGTTTTTTTAGAGTTTCATTTCTGGCTAGGTTTTTGAAAGGGCAGTTTCAGTTATGCCTAGAGAGACAGTGAGTGTGGATTAGGTGCAGGTGAGTTGCACAGTTTGTGACTCAGATTGAAGGCAGCTCTTGAGAAGATGAGGCTCAGGTCAGGGGAACTTTGCAAACAGGAGTTTGCTAACCAACATCAAAGGCATTGTGTGTGAGATTTAGTGGGGATGTGCATAGGCAGCCCCCCTCTATCACAAAAGTGGGACCCAGCACAAGGAGAAGGTGAGTATTAGCTCACTTGTGTAATTTTCTTGGGAGACATAGCTTAAAACCATAGATTAGTTGATAATTGCAGTGAAAACCTAGCTTTCAAGTAAATAAGCGCTATAGTCTAAATAAAAACTAGTTATGAAGGTATAAAGCCAACAGGGGAGGGGGTGCTTCCCATTGTATCACACAGAATGTTGCATGTATGCCTTACTGTTTGAGGGGCAGAAGTCATGGATGTGTGCTCGGTGCAAAGAGCTCTTGACTCTCAGGGAGGAAGTCCATTCCCTCGAAGCCAAGGTGGTTGACCTGGAGAAGCTCAGAGGCAGAGATGTATGGGGATGAAACCCTCGGTTATGTGATAGAGGCTTCCTTCTCCAAGGCTGACAGCTCCTCTGCTGTCATGGAGAATGAAGGTCTTGGGGAAGGAGGACATCAGTCTGAGGAAGAGGGACCCCTTCCTTAGAGAGGAAGAGGGACCCTTTTCCTTAGAAGGGACCCCTTCCTTGGGAGATGTGTCCATATCCTCTCACACAGAAGCTACTCCAGAGATTGGGCACCTCCTAGTAGTGAGGAGAGATGGGTTTGTGACCCATGTGTAGACAGCACAGTGACTTGTCTGCCTGGTGTAAAGGTTGCGGACATCATGCAGCATCTAGATAGGCAGTGCTGAGGAGGAGTCAGCTGTTGTGATGCATGTAGGTACCAATGATGTTAGGAAATTAGTAGGGCGGTCCTGGAAGCCAAATTTAGGCTGCTAGGTAGCATATTGAAGTCCACAACACCGAGGGTTGTGTTCTCTGAAGTGCTACCTCTTCCACATGCAGGGCCAGTGAGCTGAGGAGTCTTAATGCATGGATGAGATGGTGATGCCAGGGGAAGGAGTTTCGATTTGTTAGGCACTGGGATACATTTTGGGGGCAAGTGAAGCCTGTACAAAAGAGACGGGCTCCACTTGAACCAAGATGGAACCAACTGCTGACGCTTAAAATAAAAAAAAGTTGCAGAGCATCTTTTCAAATGATGCCCGGTGGATTGCCTGGTGAACTTATGGTTAGCAGGAGGAGAATGCTTTGTAGAGAGTAGAGGCTTGTCCTTTCATGTCTTGTTTAAATATGTCAAAAATGTGATATATTGGCAGGAAAAACACGATGTTGAGTGATAACTTGCAGACTATGATTTAAAAAAAGGAAATGAGATTTTAAAAATAAAATCCTCGTATTGTGGGGTAAATATCTTAAATCATCTATTCCATTTAAGCCTGTGCATGTAGTTGATATTAACATTTTCACATTTGTAAACTAAAGCATTCTTTTATGCCATATTTTCTTTCAAAATCTTTGGCTGGTATATTGTAAGCCCTGAACTGCTGCTGAACTTACTTGATCGGAGGTTTGTTGTTTGCCAAATAAGGAGATATAGAACTATAACTTGCTGCCGTAACTTCCTTTTTGACCTATTACTCCAAGAGATTGGGATTTCATGGTAATGCACATATTAACTTTAAAAAAAAAGGCGAATGTCTTCCAGGAATGTTGAACTTAAAACTTGAACTTCAAATAATAATTTTCACTATGAGCTCTTGCCCAATAATTAAATCTGAGTAAAACAAATCAGCAAACAATTTAAATTTGAAGTATGTGAGCATTCTTCTGTAGAGCTGTTTTTAAAAAAATTGACTGGTGGGCTAATATAGACATACTCTGCTCAAATGTGTAAATTTCACAGAAAGAGCTGAATGTAGCTTCTGAACCTTGATGCTTGCTTTAGAAGGATGAGTATTTAACGCAAGGCACATGGCTCCATTCCAAACTTGGCTGCTTTTCACATTATCCCTTCCTTTTAAAAGGAGCTTCCAGTTTGAAATGTGTGTCGTATTTGTATTGGATCATAGGGGCAAAACGTTTGAACAGAGCTCCTCCTTATATAGCCAAAATGGCAAATCTGGAAGAATCTGAAACTTGAAGCAGAAGCCCTGGCCATAATTTGGATCTTGCAGCCTTCTATGTTCCTCTTCAGTTAATATCAAAGTGGTAATTAACATATAAATTAATAGCTAGATGCCACATTACACTGCTGGAATTAAATCATATAGATACTTGTAGCTGTGCTGGAAAGGATACCTAAAAGAGGGGTGTTTATATCCTACCCTTCAACATTTCACTAATGAAAATAGGGACATGCCTATGAATCTGTAGGGGACATGGCCAGGCAACCTGGGGGAGACATGTCTTACAATTATTCCAGACTACCAAAGCAGTTGAGTCAAGCCCATACCCTCCAACATTTCCCTAATGAAAACAGGGATACACATGTAAACCAATTCTCATACCAAGGATGAGAATTCATCCTAGTTCAAGGCACTACCACACATTTTTGTAAACTGGATTCTACCTTCTATATGTTATGTGCTGCATTGTGCTTTAGTGTTACACACTCATGGACATGCAGGTGCACCAGAAATAGAATACATCCCATCCAATTGGAGATTTAATTTCAAGGGACTCTAGGCTTTCAGGGAACTGAATTCTGAAGAATGAAAATTCCAGCAGCTCTTGTGAAAAAGAAAATGAACGAGGTATGCCTGAAGACAAAAACGGGCAAAGAGATTTACCAGAGAAAATTTGTGTGGCAGCTCTCACAAGAGTTCGTGAGCAGAAGCACCTGACTGGACAGTGGGGAATCCATATGCAGATAGGGAGGAGGAGCCTGTGAGAGCAGAAGCACCATGGCGATTGGGCAGTAGGGATTCCATATGCAGATAGGGAGGAGGTGCCTGTGATAGTTAAGGTCAGCTGGGATGCAGCTGTTACTGGTTGGAAGATGTTTTTGATTGGAGAGGAGAGAGGGGAGGTGTGAGGGAGGAAAGATCCCTTTCAGGAGAAGGAGGCTGCTGTTGTGTGAATTAGATAAGGCAGCAAAATGAACAAGATCTGTTAACTCAGGAAGGGGGAGAGAGGGAGAGAGAGAGAGGAGGGCAGAGAGAAAGGGAGGGTAATAGATAAAGAAGGAAGGGTGAGGGATGGGCCCAAGCCTGTCAGTGGCCTCAGGGGAACAAGTGGCCATGGCAGTGGTGGACTCAAGGAAGGGCCTGGTCAACTGCTGCTGCTCCTGTGGGGAGGAGCAGGAGCGGGGCTCGGGTGAGAGTTGGGAGATCTCTGGGTATAGGAAGCTACAGCTTGGCCAATAGGTGCCAGCAACGCTGCCGCCACAACCAAGAGGTGTGAGGGGGATGGAAGCTACTGGATGGAGGAGGAGGATCAGGAGTGCAGCTTAGGTGAGGGTGGAGAGATCTCTGAGATAAGGGGGCCTGTGGCAGGGGGTGAAGGGAGCAATCAAGTACTAGTGCGCAGATGCTCTGCATGGGCTAAGCTAGTATAGTGTTATTTCTGTTCAATAAGACTAGGGCTGCACAACGTTGGCCCTCCAGCTGTTTTTGAACTACAACTCCCATAATCCCCAGCCACAGTAGCAAATAGGGATTCTGTGAGTAGTAGTCCAATATCTGCTGGAGGGCTGAAATGGTCTGCTCATGTCAAAATCTTTAATTGTGTGTGTGTTGCTGGATTTTACAAATTGCCTGCTTTGTTTTATACAGATCTACTGTTGTGTTTAGTTTAATAATAGCCACAGAATCTAATAGTGGGGAGTGGATTCAGAATGGCAAACTTGAGAATTTGCACTACCCCCACCCAACACAGTCCTGTTCTCACCCAAATTGGTCTCAAAATTGTTTCGTTCCAAATGTAGCAGACTTTTCTACTGTTAGGCCTCCCTGTTAACAGATAATTCCCATTTCCATACATACCCTTGTTGTTGGCGGGGGATACTTTTGGAGAAGCAGCATAGAAGCAGAGAATAAAATCTTATTTTGTGATTCCACTTAAATGTATTTATTTATCAATCATATTTTTATACCTCTCTTTATGTGCATCTCTAACTATCAGCCTCTGATCAACCCTTCTCCTCCCCTCAATAGTGAACTGGAGGTGTACCTTGTCCTGACTGACAGGTTGGTGCTCAACCAATCAGCCAGCAGGTGGATGGAAACTAGAGGGCCATGAGGCAGGAAGACAGGGGTTTCTTTGTTCAGTTGAAGCTAGGCTGGGCTTGCAGCAGGATGTGTGGCCAGGGAAATGGCTGCAGAAAGGAGGACTGCAGTTCTTGGACGATAAGACTGCAGAGACTTGAATTCTCTCCTGGAGTTTTGGGTGAGTTCAAGGGGGAAAGGAGCTAGGGCTTTTGGCTTCTGGAAGTTTTGCCCAGGGGACAGTTTGGTAGTCAGTTTGCGTTAGACTTTTATTTTCCTTACGTGTGCTTTGTATATCCTTGCAACTGGTCTGGGACTGTGTGCCTGTCATGTAACTAAGCTAATAAACAATAGTTTGTGCCCACCCATCCAGGGCACTGCAAAATCTTTCTAAACCTTTAAGGGTGCTTTTGTATTTTCTTACATCCATATGCTTTGCAACTGGGTATCCATGATTTTTAAAGTGTGCCACTCCAATATTAGCTGGAATGCTTCTTGGAAGGAACCTAGTAATCTACTTAATAGCTTTACCTGTAACTACAAGCTGAGAAAGTCTCAAACGTAAACAGTCTGTCGAATTTCAAATAAAGTTAATTTCTCTTTTGTGTTCTTTGCCATTTTAACCAGCCTTTTTGAGTGGATTTTTAACTCAGAAAAGGGTGGGGGGAAAGCTGGAAAGGGGTTTACTCTGTTGCAAACACACCTCCATTTGATCTTTAAGCTTCCAAGTTTTCTCACCATGTGTAAGTTTGCGCATCGAAAGCAAATAGAAAGAGAAGGAGTGTTTTCCCTGGAATTCCACCCTATTTCAGGGGGAACTTAAACAATGTGCATAACAGCAAATGGCGGCAGCAAATAAGTTAGTAAGTACAGGAAGATTTTGGGGAACAGCCTTTGTTCAGAAAGCATGGGGATGATTCAGCATTTTTCTTCCCCTCACATGGGCTTGCTCTGAGATGAAGGCTGGGTTAAATTCGCTACAGCATCTCTGTGGTTAAATGCTGGCTAACCACAGTAATTTAACTGGAATTTCCCAGAAACCCCAGGTTCTCACAATACGCTCCTTGGAAGTATGAAGGGTTGGGCTAGCGTGGTTCATTCTGCTCATGGGAACATGGATGTATTTGGTTACATTGAATATCTGGTTAAACTGCAGCATACATTCTGAAAAGATATCTGGCCTTATTTCTTCGAATTCTGTCTTTGTGGGTGTATTAATCCAGTGGCTAATAGTCTTCTCTGTTAAGAATTTAATCTCCTACCACCTTTGTCAGACTGAATTGCCTTCCATCGGAAAACTGTTTTCTGTGAATTCCGTAGATACTTGTGATATGCAGCTTAACACCACATTTTCTATTTAATTGTATTAAAATACTTGCTATTTGTTTACCTCTCTCTTGCTCTTAGGAGCTCTGCATGGTGCTCATGGGTGTTGCTTCCATTTTATCTTCACAACAATCCTGTGAAGTTAGGCAGAGAGAGAGAGAGAGCAACTGGCCCAAGATCTCCCATTGAGCTTTATAGTTGAGTGGGGATTTGAACCCAGGTTGTCCTAGTTTAAATTCTGCACCACACTGTTTATGTGAAAAAAATTCAGTTCATCTTGTATAACTTCGCAGTCCTGGCATTTTCTCAAATAGGTGATGGCCCGCACTTACTAATGTGTGCTTTCTAGCAGTTTTATTTTTCAACAGCTTTGTGCTGAAAACTCCTTCATTGTGATTTACACAGAGTGCACTTTGTAAAATATTTTGAGGTTTTGATGGGGGCAATACTGATAAATGCTGATAGAAATATCCCAGTATGTACAGAAATCTAAAGCCAGCATGGTGTAGTGGTTAGAGTGCTGGACTAGGACCAGGGAGACCCGAGTTCAAATCCCCATTCAGCCATGATACTACCTGGGTGACTCTGGGCCAGTCACTTCTCTCTCAGCCTAACCTACTTCACAAGGTTGTTGTGAAAGAGAAACTCAAGTATGTAGTACACCGCTCTGGGCTCCTTGGAGGAAGAGTGGGATATAAATGTAAAAAAATAAAAATAAAATAATAATAATGTCCATATAGCTCTGGATCACAGCCCTTGTATTAAGGGCTGAAGGTAAATGAAAATAACTATTGAGAGAGAATGCACTCAAGGCAGTCTTTGCTATCCTTGCTTTAACACACAACATAAGTTGCCAGTGTTCTTAAGCCTAAGGACCTCATTAAATAAAGACAGCTTTGGACATTACCAAAGAAAACTGCCATTTGAATGTGCAATCACTTCTGCATTCAGCTGGCAGTACTTCTAGTAAGCTTTTAAAAATATCAACAGTTTATTAATTTATCAAGGGAACAATTTTTCATGTACAAAGATTCATAACAGATTTGCTAAATAGACAAGGATGTGCCATATAAACCTTTCCATTTAACTTGGATTAATGAGAAAAAGTTCCTTTCAAATTCTCTGTTATGAGATTAGTAATACAAGATGAAAGGAGACTGGGAAGATTAAATATGATTCCTCATATGCCCAGATTGTCTTAATTCCATATATGTCAATTTCATCCCCCCCTCCCCCCCTCCCAATAACTTGAAAAGCTCAAAGGGGAACTTGTGGATTCTCTTCAGGAATTACTAAGAAGTGCTGCTAGCTGGTTGCAGACGTTGCATGCATATTTGACTGCTGGTGCTTCAGCTCATGTCCAAGGCCTCTTGGTCTCGACATGAAAGAACATTATTAACCACAAGGTACACACAAAGCATGCAGAATTCCATTTCCACATCCATCTAGCCAGAGTGCCTTTCTGCACTTTCCTATTCCAGTATTCTCATTATTCCCACTAGGAACTTTAACTCTTGTTTGTTCATTCACAGTTTTGACAACTCTGATTTGCAGTGAATCTAAGTGCATTAACGTCTTCATAGAGGGTTACATATGTTGTGCGTATTCTAGAAAGAAATACCAAATCTTGGATGAGAGTGTTGACTCCGTGCTAAATTGTAAATTATGAAAGGCTCCCAAATAGAAATAAATGTTTCATCTGAAGTATTCTGTAAGTAAGCAGTAACCTTAGCTATAGAGGCATATTTCCATAATTTTAATAACCACTCATCTACCGCCTGGATTATTTGTTAATTTAGCAGCATATAAGATCTTTACTGGTCTGATATAAGATCTGATATAAGATTACTGTTATAAGTAATACTGATATAAGTAATACTGATTATAAATTACTGATATAAGATCTTTATATACTCCATTAAGCAGCATATAAGATCCTGGCTGCAGTAATCATATACAAAGACAGCTTCGAATACTTAGTAGGAATATAGGATTTAGTCTTAAAAAAACAAACAAACAACAAAAAAAAAAAACCTCTGGAGAGTACGGGAAATTTATGTTTAATTTTTTTTGCATCTTAAGGTGAATTTTTTTCCATAATTGTTGCGCTTTGCTACATGTTCGCCACATACGAGAAAATGTCCCCACATGGCTCTTACACTTCCAACAATCTCCACAGTAATTACTATCCATTTCAGCAATCATTGTGGGAGTAATATACCATCTAAAATACACTGTGTACCAATTTCCCCTTAAAATGCTATTTGCTGTAAATTTAATGTTCACCTTCCATTGGTACTCCAATTGTTGCATATTGATTGTTCTGTTTAAATGTTGCATCCACTTGATCATACAGTCTTTTACCTGTTCTGTTTCTGAATAATATTTCAATAGCAACTTATATATCAATCCCTGTAAATGATTGGTATTTTTAGTAATTAATACTTCAAATTCAGTTTAAGTTTGCCACCCTGCCTCTGTATTTTTTTTCTGCCCTATAGTACTGATTTGTAGATATTGAAACCATGAGGGCTCATTGGACCTTCATTCATTCATTCATTCATTCATTCATTTATTTTATTCTGAAGCAAGAGTCTGGATGGAGTTCATTTTTGTTTTTCCTGTAGTTAAACTTTGCAGACTTCTCTCTCCAGTGGGCAAAATTTCTAGAGTTTTCTTCTCCATGAAAAAAAATGTTTGTTAGATGCAAAAGGCGATAGCTCTGGACTTCTCCTGTTCTTATATTTTTCCCAAACATGTAATAAATTACTTCTAATTGTATGGAATTTTATATCATGATCTTTCCTTTTTATATTATTCAATAAATACTTCTGTAACCCTTCTGGAAGGTCAAACCCTTCCATTGCCATCTTTGGACCACATGGTTCTCTAATCCAGTCCGAAATCCATGCTAAGCAACTGGCATGATGATATAATTTCAAATTAAGAACAGCCAATCCTCCCCGATTTTTTACATCTTGCATAATCCTGAACTATTCTTGTTTTTTTTAATTGGCCCAGATAAAAGAATTTATATTTCTCTGCCACATGTTCAATGTCTTATCCTCAATTTTAATAGGGATCGTTTGAAATAAAAAGCTCATCTTTGCTAAAATATTCATTTTGACCGATGCAGTCCTTCCCAGCCAAGAAAGATTTAATTTTTTCCACCTGGTTAGATCTGCCATAATAAGGCTCCACAATGGTAAATAAATTATTCTTGAACAGGTCTTTGTTATTCACTGTTAAATTAATCCCCAAATATTTAATTGGCTTTTCTGTCAGTTGAAATCCAGTCTTGTCTTTCAAATATAATAGTTCTTTATCTGACAGATTCCATGTAAGGATCTGTGTTTTGTTTTTATTAATCTTATATCCTGAGACCATACCATAATGATTTATAAGCTCCATTACTGAGTCCAAATAATGCTTTGGTTGAGTAATTGTAAGACCTACATCACCTGCATACAATTTTATTTTAGGTTCTTGATCCACCATTTTAATTCCAGAAATTTTTTGTTCCTGACGTATCTTCATCACCAATGGTTCAAGAGCTAGGATAAACAGCAATGGTGAAAGGGGACACCCTTGTCTAGTACCCTTTGTAATAGTGCATTTTTTTTTAATATCATCCCATTCACGATTATCTTTGCTAATTGTTCGTGATAAATTCTTTGAATCCATGAAAGGAAATTAGGACCACAGGAAGAACACCTTTCTTTTAAATGGCACCACTTGCAGATTTTCAAAGTATTGGGAGAAAGCGGTAGAGAAAATGTTCCAAGCCTTTTTATTTAGGGGTGTTCAGGTCTGTCCAGGAATATGGGCTTCAAGTATCATCTTATTACTGTAAAATGCTTTTTCTCGCTTTCCTTCCTTGCCTAAATTGAAGGACCTGTTTTTCACAGCACTTTCTTTCAATTACGTAAATAGCCTTAAAGTAAAAATATTATTGCTATTCTGAGATATATGTGACTTCATGACTTTCTTTTTTCTCACATAATTTAGAGTGTTATGCTCATTATTTGCAAAGTCAAAGCTTCACTGCTTTTGTATTATTATTTTGTCTGTTGATCACAGATAAGAAAATTGTTTGGTAAGTTTGTTTCTTTTGATGCCATCGAAGCATCAAAAATCTGCACGTGTTAGTGCAGTTAAAATTATTTTTATAGTTTATTTGTGTTTCCATAGAATACTCTCTGGCAATCTGACATTTGGACTGAAAATTCAGGAGTCTAAACCAGTGGTAAAAGATGTAGTGCATTTTCTATAGACTAACCTGCTATCTTTTATTAATAATAATTCAGTTTTCCTGCCCTGTTGTAGTTATTATGGCAGTGTTATTTAGATTTTCCATGCTATCTTTAAGAATTTATCCCAGATATTATGTAAGTTGCAAGGTTCTAAACAATTTTCTCTTATTCAGAAAGGTACTGGTGGTGTTGAAGTGCATAATTACAATTTATTTGTCTGTCTAATAAAAGTAGAACTGTTTTGTGTGACCAAAAATTAATTACAGGCAATTACTTCATTGTTGTTACTATTCAAATAGTACAGGGAAAACGTGAGGCTCTGAGTGCCAATATTTATATTTTGTTGACAAGATTTCTGTGGTGTTCTGATACTTTAAAATATTAAAAGTAGTGTATCAACACTGGTAAAGACTTTCTTGTCAAAATTCTCACCCATATATGAATATGTTAGTAATTAGTTTGGGGAGGTGGGCGGGGTTGCTGGTAAATGAAAAACACTTATATAGTGATTGTCTACTAGCCTGATCCTAAGACATGTAGCAGCAAATAAGTGCTGGGAGGTGGAAGAATGACCAGTTGCTGTGCACAGCATCAACATGACTGTGCACAAAATGTTTCGGCACCTCATTAGAGAGGCCCCAAATCTTTTCAGGTTGTTGCAGCCTAAATATTTTGGCAAAGGGCAAGTGGTAACTTTAAGGAGCAAGTATTCAGTTCCTTATCTCCACCACGCCACTGTTGTTCTGCTCATGGCATTGGCACACACATGGCATACACGATCACATACACAAACATGATCACATGTGTGATCAGCAACACCATGCTGACCATGCAAATGCGCAGACGCCATGTGCAGGCTGCTGGGAACAGGGAAGCAGCCATGCATGACCTTTTGAACAGCACAGTGCCTCGACTGGGACAGCGGTGGGGCAGGTGAAGAGCAGGTATGGTCCTACATACCTGCTCCTTAAAGCTACCGCTCTCCACCCCACCAGGTACGATGTTTCAGGCACATCTCTAGACTGGAGGTTGTCCAGTACAAAGATTTAATTTTAGGATGAGGATTTTCCATTTGGCTTCATGACCATTGATTATTTCCCCTTTGGCTTCATATTGATGTGGATTGAAATACTCCAAATGGCATCAGGATAGGTAACCACATTAATCTAATGATAGTGTGAACCAAATAGCTTTCTTTGACAATGATGGCTGTATTAAGAGATTAGTAAGAAGCCATGATCTTTTGTTGTGAGAGATAACCATGGTGAGCCTCTGTCTCCTGTGCTCCCTTTCCCCCTTCTTTGTACATGAGATAAGATTAGAAGCTTCCACTTGTAGTTTGCAGTGGACTATAGCTTGCCATCATGCCTAAATGTAGCAACTGTGCTTTGTACAAACAATAGTTCATTCTCAAACCCACGATCTGTAACCAGGATCAACTTGTTGCCTGAGAGTAAGTGGTGCTTGCTTTGGCAGCACATATACTGAAATTGGAACAATACAGAGAAGATTAGCATGGCCCCCGCGCAAGGATGAGACACAAATTTGTGAAGAGTTGCATATTCTTTTCTCCCTGCCCTCCCAAGTGACAGCAAGCATAGACCCTGGGGAGGTGTAGCAGGTTTAATTCCCACTAACTTACATGTGAAAATTAAGAAGCTTCCTCCTTTTCAGAGCTGGGCTTTGGCAGTTCATTTAATAATGAATCAAACCCACTTTCCTCTTATAAATACACTAGTTGGCCCGGGCACAGAGCATCTGCTCCCCTAGTTTGTGACAGCTGCCAGCCACCTCCGGCCAGCCGGCCATCACCTCGTCCAGTTGGCTGGTGCAGCTCTGCTGGCCGGCCATCTCCTACCACCGGCTTGGCTCTGCTGGCCGGCCGCCGCCTCCTGCTGGCCCATTTTATCCTGCTCATCCAGTCGGCTGGCACAGCTCCACCAGCCGGCTGCCTCCTCCCGCCAGCACGGCTCTGCCGCTGGTCTCCTCTTCCCACTGGTGTGGCTCCACCGCTGGCCTGCTCCCACCGGTGCAGCTCCGCCATTGGCCGCCTCCTCCCCCCACTGGCCACCCTAGTCTGCCCACCAGCATGACTCTGCCCACCAGCATGACTCTGCCCGCTGCCTGTACCCGTCAACACCCTCTGTTCGCTGGCCGCCGTTGCCATTTGTTGTTTTCTGTCCTGCTCATGAATTCTCGCAAAATTTCCGCCATTTTCTGTCCTGCTCATGAACTCTCACAAGATTTTCGCCACACATTTTTTCCAGCACATCTACGAGAATTAAATATATAGATATTTGTCTCCATTACGATTATACCCTCAAATCAAGATTCTCTGGCAGGAGTTTGAACATTATGTTAGTTAATTGTTAAATCTTTCACCTTCATTCAATTAAGTTATGGGCGGAGACTTAAATGCTAGGATAGGTGCAAATGACCTTGAATTATATGCACATTTTCATTGCTGCTCTCCAGATTGGGATGAGGGTTTTTGTCTGCTAATTTGCCAATCTGGGCATAAGATCAGTAATATTGTTGGGTTATGTCTTGCTCAAATGGCAAGCCGTATGGACCTTTACATTCTGAATGGGGCCACAGAAAAGGATTGGCCAGGGATTGGTCTACATCTGGAAAAATGTAAACTATTGATTATATCTTATGTGCATTATTTGAACATCTGAAGGTTGACTGTCATTCGGATAGTGATCGCTTACTGGTAGTACTCTTATTGGAAGTTCCAGAATGTCATCATTGTGTTTCTACATCATCAGGGTTTAAGACAGAGCTTAGGAAAATTAGACTAAAATGGTCAGAACAATTAAAATTTGAACTGGGAGCAATGTTTAAATTGGATATAGTGGAAGAATTGAGAACTTGTATTTTGTCAGAGGATGTATCTAATTCTAAAATTGTTTCATACAACTCCCTGATAACTCTTTCAACCTAAAACTTCAAAAACGTACTGACAACACTAGAGATCTCAAGCATGGTTCGATCAGGGCTGTATTAATGCGAAAAAGTTGTTAATAGACTGCTATAAGTGTTATAGGTAAGACCTAGGACCGTTCATGGCTAAGAAGCTATCGCTGAAGAAAAAACAATATAAGGCACTCTTAAAGGTTAATAAGAACAAAGCACTAAAAGATTTATGGCAACAAATAATTGATTCAGTTAAGAACAGGGACCAGCGTGGTGTAGTGGTTAGAGTGCTGGACTAGGACCGGGGAGAAACGAGTTCAAATCCCCATTCAGCCATGATACTTGCTGGGTGACTCTGGGCCATTCACTTCTCTCTCAGCCTAACCTACTTCACAAGGTTGTTGTGAGGAGAAACTCAAGTATGTAGCACACTGCTCTGGGCTCCTTGGAGGAAGAGCGGGATATAAATGTAAAAAGTAAATAAAATAAAATGTCACCTTCTGATGACTGACTACTGAACGCCCAAACAGGGCTATTGATAGAGCAGACCACCTTATCCCAGTAGAGGCATGGGAAGAGCATTTTAAAAACTTGTATGGGAGCCAGACTAGGATTGCGGAGTCTCTAGACTTTAGTAAATTGATCTTGCCTGACTGGCCAGGTGTTTATATTCAGGATGTCACTGGATTTGTAACCCCACTGAAATAAGGCAAGGCCCCGGGATGCGACAACATACCCGCTGAGCTAATAAAGACCAGTGTTGATTGGTGGGCCACTGTTCTGGCATCCCTTATAGACAGAACTGAAGAAATACCTGAAGATTGGGGTCTTTCTATAATTATCCCTATTTTTAAAAGGGGGAGGAAGGATGATTTGGGAAACTATAGGTCTATAAGTCTATTGAGCATTATGCTAAACACCTACAATCGAAGCTCCAAGATTGGCTGGAACAGGAATCAATATTGGCTGAGGAGCAGACTAGTTTTTGAGCCAGCTGCTCTGTAATAGATCAAAGCCTAGTATTCCAACACCTTGTGGGAGAATATGGCAGTAAACCTGGTTCCTCATTATATGCTGCCTTTATTGATTTCAAATTTGCTTTCGACTCTATCCCAAGAGATCTGTTGTGGGCAAAGCTCAGTGTATCCTCAACTGACAAACATCTGTTGTTTCTGATTCATAAATTATACAGCAATACATCTCTTCGTGTAAGACATAATCCCAACGGTTATTTATCTAACTCAATTCCTAGAGGCACTGGCATTAAGCAAGGATGAGTTTTAGCTCCCCTGTTATTAAACTTCTATATTAACTCACTTGTTAAATATCTGGTCGACATGCACCCCCCTAAGACAGCACGTAGGCAGATCTCAATACTTCTTACATTGATGACACAGTGATTTTATCTGACACCCATCAGCCTTAGGAGAGCACTAAAGGCACTTTACCAGTTCTGTTTAGAAGACCATTTCCTAATCAGCTACCAAAAAACTAAAGTAATGGTGTAGTTATCAGCCTCCCCACCCCCTAAAGAGTAAACAGGGAGTGAACCCTTGTCTTGACTGACACGCTGGTGAACTCCAGGGCAACCAATCAGTACACCAGGTGAGTGGGACCTAGAGAGTGGTTGTGGGGAATTCTGGGAACAAGAAGGGCAGGCTTTGTTGGAGAGACGCGCGTGCAGAAAGGCTTAGTGAGGGGCAATGGTATTTGCTCCCTCATGGTTGAAGCCAGCATGGAAGTTTCTCTCATGGAAAAACTCTGTAGATCCTTAAAAGAAAGGATTTCAGGAAGCTTGATTCTCCTCAGGAATTGGGTGAGTTCTAGGAAAAGGGAATTCAGCATAGGGAACAGTTTGTTTTTCTGGTGCAAACACATCCTCGGACATTCAGCAGCTATCCGTTTTCTCATCCTGTGTAAGCTTACATGTGGAAGGTTTTTTTGTATTTGCCCAATACCCAGTTACAGAGAGAGACCTTGGATTACAGCACCCAATCCATTGGTCCAGTTCTTTGCAAGTTTTAGGGTATTTGGTGGCAGCATTTTAAACCTACCAATAATACAGAATAGTTTTAGGAGAAGCCTAGGCAGGCAGCTCGGCTTGGATGATTCAGCATTTAATAATAATAATAATAATAATAATAATAATAATAATAATAATAATAATAATAATAATAAATAAATAAATAAATTCGATTTCTATACCGCCCTTCCAAAAATGGCTCAGGGCAGTTTACATAGAGAAATAATAAATAAATAAGATGGATCCTTGTCCCCAAAGGGCTCACAGTCTAAAAGAAACATAAGATACACACCAGCAACAGTCACTGGAAGTACTGTGCTGGGGGTGAATAGGGCCAGTTACTCTCCCCCTGCTAAATAAAGAGAATCACGATGGTAAAAGGTGCCTCTTTGCCAAGTTAGCAGGGCCTTTCCCTTATGTGAGCTTGCCCTGTTATAAAGGCTTTAATCCGCTACAAATGGTTTTCACCAAGAGACCTAAATCTCACAGATGGAGAATCAATAGCCTTCAAAGAAGGTGGCATCCTACCTTTCCTCAGAGGCCTTAGCCCTTGGTGTTGTGGAATTCATTAGAAAAAGTGTGTGGCAATTTCTCTTCCTCAGTATGTGATCTTAGGGAGCATTCCACATGTCACATAATATTTTAAATAGGAAATTATGCAATTATTTAAATAGCCACAATATCACAAAAGCAGAAAAAGGCCTTGTTTTATTTTTAACACACTACAGAATTAATAATTTAAGTCCTTTGTCTGCATTCTTATGCAGCCTATATTTATTTGAGAGAGGAGAAGTAGTATCAAGCAGATAAGACCATTGTCAGCAGGTGATGTATTAGTTTCCATGTGCTATGCTCCTCTGTGACCCTCATAACAATAATGTAAATACTAAATAGTGTACAAGTCATAACAAAGGATTTAACTAGAAAGGTCTAATAGGTCTAGACTTTAACTGGAAAGGTCCAAGTATTTATACTGTTCAAATACATTGGTGTTAAGTTGTAACACTCAAATGATACTCGGCAAAATGGTTTTACAGAAAGAGAGGAAAAGGGGACAGGTCCTTACCCCAAGGAGCTCACAGTATCGCTTTTGACAGATGAGGAGATGACAGAAGGGAGGAGGGGGGCAAAGGGAGAGGCAACACTGACACAGCGAAATGGGAGATGGTGCTATTTGCTATATGATGTGTGTGCATGTGAGAGAGAAGTTTTGTGTGCTGTAGGTCCCTAGGGTTTCTTTTTTCTGGGATACATTGCACTCACTTCCCCTGCTACCATGTTTGCTCAGTAGTGTGATTTGTGCCACCTTTTGTGACTACGTTTTGGGCTCAGGTTGGGGAAATTAACTCAAATTTGGTGAAAACCTGCATACCACTTAATTACTGAATAAGGTAGCCAGGAGAACTGGCTGCAGATAGAGACAAATAATATTAGGGTACCCGAGCGTGAGTAAAGGAGTCAAGACAGGTTCTTTGAAAATAATGACTAAGTCTTTTGGTGAGCAGAGATTTACAAGACAACACAATAGTTAGTGATCTCCTGAAGCATTTCTAGTGGAAGTTTTCCTTCTAAGTGGCTAGATTTCTGAAAATTGCACCGAATTGCCTCTGATACATATTCAGGTGTTAAGTGTTGAGGAAGGGGATAGAGTTAAATGGGATAGGTAGAGAAGAATAGAGGCAGAAATGTGGTCATTTACCTCTGGACTGTAAGACTGGAGAGCCAAGGTCACAAAGATGCTGGCTTCCTTCTTGGGAAGGAGATGTAGGCTTTTAGTTGCAGGGAGGAAACTGAATCTGCTTTGAGAGAAGGCAGGATGCCTACCAATGGCTAGGTTCTGCTACTTGAGGTGTGCCTGAGGTATCTTCCAGGGAAGAGGGAATCAGCAAATTAAGTTAAAAGCAAGATACCTCTGGATACCTCTGCAGCAAACCTGGGGGTTGGGTGGGGTGGGGAAGCAATGTGGAAAAATCAAATGCTCACTATAATACTGAGCACTTGGATTTACCAAGGGGGCAGGCAGTGAGGGGGTCTTATAGCCAGAAAGTGGCCTGGGGAGATGATCAAGTATGCACCCATCCTGGCAATGACAATTGATGGTCCTAACAAAATTAGTTGAGGGGCTTTTGAACTGCTTAGCAGCTTGTTCTTTTCAGGCAGTTTCTAAACATTTCCTAAAGACAAAGGGAATTGAGAAATTGAGAAAAATTGATTTTTGATATGGGTGGTTTGTGCAATGGGGAAGTGCTTCTCAGCATGACTTACCATGACCAGAGTTGAGAGCTCTTATCTATAGAGCAGAGGCGACTTTGAATATTTTGGAATTCCATAGTATTTGCATTACATATTATTTGCTAACAAGTCTTCCTCCAAGTCTAATGGGAGGGGAAATCGTTCTACTCTAATAGGCTTGTTGTTGTTTATTTACGATCTTAGATCAAACATCAATATATACAGAATATACACAGTAAAAAGAGAAACAATAATGGAAACAAAGTCTAAAATGTCATCAAATATATAAAATCAGGAATCTTTGACAGTAACCGATTGCTGTGCTCTAGCTTCTCTTAGTTTGGTCAATGTATAACAAAATTTAGCAACCGCCAGGGATATTGTTGGGTCCCTGTCTTCTAATAAGCATATAAGAATTGTCTCCACTGCGTGGCTTTGGAGATCTTTCAGATACTGAGATAAAAATAAATCTCTTTCATCAGTATAAAGTGGACAATGTAACAGTGAATGCGTCAGTGTTTTCGGGAGCAGCTCCGCAAAGGCATAGTCTCTCCTCATAGGGTTTTCTCTCAAATTCCCCTACTAGCATCACTGAGGGTAAAGCATTCAAGCGAGCGCTTGTAAACGCCCAGCGCAGCTTTGGTGAATAGATTGTATAGAAATAAGAGGCTGTGACCCAGTCTTTCTTAGTGCTTAGGAATTGTAGTGGCCTATTTACAGAGGCCCTTTCCTCCTGGAAATTTATGTCCCTAAGCCTTTGTTTAACTAAGGATCTTGCCGTTTACTCACCCTGTTCTAACAATTGTGCTGGGCAGAAGCCCATCTTCCGGAGTCTTTCCTCAACTGTCATACACCAACGGGGTTGTGGGGTAGCGGCAAGGAGATGAGGTATAAGTCCTGCCGGGTAAAGATAAGTCTTAATCCAATACAGGATAATGAGCAGCCAGGCCCTGGTCTCCAATTTCCATAGCCCAGTCTCCAGCCGTATTAAGGAGTTTGGGATGCATTTTGGTACCCCCAATAGTGATCTCAGAAAGCCCGATTGTACTTTTTCTAAAGCTTGTAAGTCTTTTGGCGGTCTAACCTGAATCCCATATAGCAGCTGAGGTATCACTTTAGCCTGAAAGGCTTTATTAGCTGCCGGAATATAGCCACCACCTTGTGCCCAGAAAAATTTCCTGATTGCCATGGAAGATCGAGTGGCATTAAATTTAGCGGCACTGGTGTGCATAGAGGTACCGCCATTAAACTGAAACACCACCCCCAGGTATCTGTAAGACTTCACCTGCTCTACTCTGGCACCACCTATGGACCATCTAAAAACCCATTGCTTCTTTGCAAATCTCACGATTTTAGTTTTGGTGTAGTTTATTTCCAGAAATTCTTCATTGCAGAACAAACTCAAGCATTCTAACGCTCTTTTTAGACCAACTCTGGTCTGTGACAATAAGGCTGTGTCATCTGCATACATCAGGATAGGTAAACACCTCTCCCCTATCTTTGGCGCGTGAGTTTCAACTTGCTGTAGACGGGTGATTAGACCGTTTACATAGAAATTGAAAAGAGCTGGGGCTAGTATGCATCCCTGCCAGACCCCCCTTTCTACAGGGATCTCTCTGGATAATTGGCCATTGTGGTCACATTTTACTCTCAGACTCGTGTTCTCGTAGAGTTTATATATTAGAGATAGCAATCTCTTGTCAATAGAAGAGTTTGCAAATTTCTCCCACAGAGCATCCCTGGATATTGAGTCAAAGGCACTCTTAAAGTCTATAAAGGCGACATATAACAGCGCCTTTCTGTCTTCAACGTATTTCTCTATTAAACTCTGGAGGACCAAACAGTGATCCATCACAGATCTTCCTTTTCTGAACCCCGCTTGTTCTTGTTCTAGAATGTTTTCTTTCTCCATCCAGTCCAACAATTTTGAGTTTAGATGTTTAGCGTATAGCTTACCAATTACGCTTAATAGACTTATGGGTCTATTATTCGACGGGTCATCAGACGGGCCTTTTTTGTGAATTGGAACGACAATTGCCTGTCCCCAGCCATTGGGCATATTTGTTGTTCGGTCTATATGAGTGAATATGGAGGCTAAGAGCGGATAAGCTCTATTTATGCCTGAAGGCAGCAAGTAACTAAAATAAGATTTCCCAATCAATTGCAATAGTGGTATTGATCTTGGGGCATCAGGAATTTAAAGTTGTGCCCTCAAGTCGGTGTCGATTCCTGGCGACCACGGAACTATGTGGTTTTCTTTGGTAGAATACAGGAGGGGTTTACCATTACCATTACCATCTGGAATGTTCTCCTGGTGGCTATTCGCTCCTCGGTCTCCATCACAGTTTTTAGAAAGCGTGTTAAATCTTGGCTTTTTACCCAGGCATTTATATGATTGTCTCTACTGCTGCTTCTTTGTATTTTGTACAGTTCTTATGCTTGAATTTTAAATCATTTTAGTCAGCTCTGTTTTATATTTTAGCTTGATATTTTAATTGTGTCATTTTTAGAGTAATTTTTAATTTTCGTGTGAACTGCCTTGGGATTGTTTTAATGAAAGGCAGTATACAAATTTATCAATAAAGATAAATAAATAAATAAATATCCTGCACAGTATGAGATGATGCCTTTCAGCATCTTCCTATATCACTGCTGCCCGATTTAGGTGTTTCCCATAGTCTGGGAAACATACCAGCAGGGATTCAAACCAGCAACCTCTTGCTCCCTAGGCAAGTTACTTCCCCGCTTCACCATTAGGTGGCTGCTGGAATGTACAGGAGTGTACCTAAATCCAAATGACTATATCACTTTCCCACTCTAGGAGGATATGCTCATCATGGTGACTTAGCTAAATGCAAAGAGGATGGTGTTACTACCAGTATTTTTTCATCTGTGTGCAGAATGAATTTTGTTCTGGGCGGCAGTATCAAGGCACTGTGTGAGCAGATACATTGCTAATTCAACCTGAGCAGGATCTAAAATTCCTTATTCAACCTGAGTGGGATCTAAAATTAACTGAGTGGACATCAGAAAACTTGTGAGTGTGTGCACGTGCGCACGCCTTAGAGGGAACAGTGGTAGCTACTGTAGAAAAGCCAAGGATCAGTTTGTGGAGTTGTAGGATTGTACCAAGTCAGGCAGGCAGAGCAACACATGCACTGGATAATTGTCAAAGAGGACCAGGAAATCCAGTGTTTGGGTTGAAGCATGGATGTCGCCCTCATGACCAACAAAGCTTTAAATGAAGCATTTTACTTTTCCTAGGAATGAATGATAACCATTGACTTATATGGGTAAAAAGAATAAAAGGTGTTCTTAGAGGCCGTGTTCTGGTGGGGGCTAAACCTGTCTCAGATTATCTACTTCTTGGAAATCAAGTATGCAATACTCAGTACACATCCTCATGATTGTGTTTCTTGCTCATGCTCGGAATATTTTGGATTTATGGTGATAGTGTCATGGCATGTAGAGAACCGATTTATTTCTTTATTTAATAAGAGTAGCAAGCACTGACACAAGGTAAGTTTTACAATTCCAAGTGCTCAGTCTGGGCATATTTTATTTTATGTTGGCCAAAGCCAGGTGGGCCATCGTTTTGTAAAATCCCAAGTCTGGAGCACTCTTCTCTCATCTGCTTAACTTTATCTAATTGTACATTATGCCATCATAATGTAATGCACAATACTTGAATCTTTTCCTTTGCCGCTCATACAACTCCCCCCCCCTTAAAACCTTATGCTTAAGAGCTTTATGTTTTCCTTGAATGTTTGCTCTGGATATAGCTAACAGTTTGAGGTGTCAGTCATAAGTAATAAAACAGTAAGTAATACTGGCCTGGATATAAACCTTTAAGTAAGAATAAAGAAGCACTTTTCACTTGTGTATCGGAAGTGGTAGTGGAGGATCCAATGAATTGTTGAAGGTAAATATATCTTAGTTACCTCCCCTTTTCCAACTTTTCACTCTTAACTGTCCATTCTGGATACGGTGTCTAGAATACAGGAGCATTCAATGATGTATCTGGGGACCAATTTTATAACTCCCTCTATCCAACTGAAGTCTCATTGGAACCGTTGACCACAATATGATTCTTTAGTATGTGCTTTTTGTTTGGAATGGAGATTCATATAAGTAATAGCAGCTGTTCTAAATCCACAAGATAATATCCAACCTTTAAAATGCATATTTTGAAATCTCTTTAGGGTTCAACACACTCATCTTCAGAGGACTGGAATCTTGTTGCACACAGTGAAGTGCTGACATCTCAGAAAACAAAATTTGTTTTCAGGTATGAACACTTTGTTTTCTTTTCAGTAGAATTGTTTCTTACATCTTCTAGACTTGAAATATATCCACAAATATTTGCAGGGGTGTAAATGTACACACACACACACACACTTACTTTACACATACTATAGATTAAGAGAATGTTTCCTTCCTTAAAACAATTTATTCAAGAGAAGTTGTAATGCACTAAAATGTTTAGCATGTCGGGAATTTCAAGCAGATTTTCAAGTTTCATCATTATCTTTATTGGTTTTTATTTTAATTGTTTTGTTTTTATTTTGATGTAAACTGTCCTGAGCCATTTTTGGAAGGGTGGTATATAAATTGAATGAATGAATCTTTCTTAGGATCATACTAGATGTGACATGGGAGATTCATGGCCAGCTCCCCTAATGTATTTTTTCCCCTTGAAGCGGCAAGGGGCAGATCAGGCCAGGGATAGAGGGAAGAGGGTGCTGAGCCCTTTTGCCTCTCTTTCCTCATTCAAAATCCTGCTGCCCCCCTGGAAGCTGCTATTAGCTATGGAGGGGAAAAATAAAGATGGGTACAGTATGGCTGCTCCACATTTTCTGCTCCACAGCTATTAGGGAAATGAAAAATGATTCAACAAGTTATCCCCAACACCACTGCTCCAGCTCTTTTTAAGCAAGGAAAAATATATTAGGAGATCCAATTATGAATTTCTCACCTCAGGTCTAGTTTGGTACCTTAGTGTCATGCTTATAATTCAGAATTGAATAAGCTACCTTGCCTTTCACAGTAAAAATCCAAGTAGTAGCTAGAAGAAGCACCAAAGCCTACTTCATAAAGGAAGAGAAAGTCCATTACTTTTTCCTTCAGTCTGTTGTTTATAAAAAGCAAATGAAAGTGAGATTTGAAAAGGTTTTTAAGAGAAGGGAGAGGTGACATTAAGTAAGTATTCTGCTCCTGAGGTATAAGACACAGCAAGAGAGTATGGGTAGAATCTTTTGGAGAGCAGTCTTTTGGAGAGCAGATCCAATAAATTAAATTTCATAATTGTAAAATCTTATATGATCATATTTATTAGTTGTATACTTTTAGAGGGATTTTAGAGGGATAGATTTTGTTACAGAGTTTATAATAGAAACTAGCTGGGCTGGGTGCCCATCTGTGCCTCCCTCTCCCCCTCCCCGCCGCTTTCTGGTGGGTGGGCGGGTGGGCTGGCTTCTTCTCCCCCCTCTATTTCTGGCTGGCCAGCAGGCCTACTATTTCTCTCCCCACTCCCTTGCCAGCCAGCCGCCTCACTGCTTTCTGGCTGGCCAGCGGCCGTTTTCTTCCCTCCCACCCGTCCTGTGGCTGTCTGGTAGCTCCCTGAACTCTCTCGCCTTAGATAATTAAATATATAGATTTGGTTCTTGAGGAAGATAAAACATCTGTGAATATAGAATGAAAATTCTTATTGGACTTTAAAAATGCAAAGCAGCACAAAAGGATCAAGCAGATGCCATCCTGTTGGTGTTAAAAATCCCTTGCCCCAATGCCACTGATAATGGGGAGATATAGTACTGGAATAGGAAACAAGCACTTCATCTTCCCATGCCACGTGGTTTCCTTTAGCAAATGTGAACTTTGGAATGGTGCCAACTATACAGAAGCAGCAACATCACCACCACATAGATAATATACAACTCGGTCCTGATATGACACAAATGTAGTTAATTTAAAGATTTGTGCAGCTTTATACACTCATACATGTAACTTTGTTTTTCAGGAAAGCTGATTTTAATCAGCTCAGAGAAGCATGTAGTAGGATTCCATAGCTGGATATAATGGGGAGAGGAGTCCAAAATGGGTGGTTACTTTAAGAGAATTTACTAAAGGCTCCATCACAAACCATTCCAGAGAGAGGGAGAGAGAGATATCTTTTTAAAAAGCCAGTGTGACTGCATGAAATGATGTGCTGAAATGAAATGATGAGCTGAAAATTAAAAGGACATGTATAGGAAGTGAAAGGAAGGACAGGTCACCAAGGAGTAATACAAATGAGTAGCTCAGATTTGTGGGGTCAGTGTCAAGAAATCTAAAGCTGAGGCTGGTGAGGGATGCTAAGAGCCACAAAAAGGGCATTTTAAAATGTTTGAAATGAGGAGGAACTGGTAGGCCTGTTACTCAGTAAGGATGGTAAAATGTTAACAGGTGACAAAGAGAAGAAAGAAGGGTTTAACTTATTTTTTACTTATTTTGCCCTTCTCTTCTTCCAAAAGGGAAACTCTTCACAGCCTCACAAAAGCAGCATGGATGGTGAAGGGTCAGGACTGAAAGACTAATTAAAAGATGGTCAGGAAATACCTTTAAACAAATTCAAGTCTTCAGAGCCATTTGAATTGCAGCCTAGAGTACTAAAATAGCTTGCTGCTATACTCTCAGAAGTTATGTCTGCCATCTGGAGAACAGGCTAAGTGCCACAAGACTGGAGATAAGCTAACATTGCCCCAGTCTTCAAAAAGGCGGAACAGGAGGATCTGTGAAACTACAGACTGTTCAGCCTTGCTGCAGTATTGGGGAAGATACTAGAACACAATATACAACAGCCAGTCTGCAAACATCCTGGTGGTAATGCAGTGATTAGTATAAGCCAGCACAAATTTGTCAAGGATACATCTTGTTGGGTTTATCTTATTTCTAGTTTGTTTGTTTTTAAATTGGGCTACTAGTTTAATGGATGGTGGGAATGCTGTGGGTATAATTTATCTTGGTTTCAACAAACCATGATATTTTGGTTAACGGTCTTATCAAATCAGGGTCAATGATAATATTGTCAGTGGATTCACAGCTGTTTGGAGAACCCTATTAAAAGAATGCTCTTCAAAAGCTCCTCCTTAAAGTGCAGGGAAGTTTTAAGTGGGGTATCATGGAGTTCTGTCCTGGATCCGGTACTCTTCAGCACTTTTTATCAATGATAAACATGAAGAAATAAAGAAACCCTTACCAAATCTGCAGGTGACAAAAAACTGAACGATAGCTAGGTATGTATTAGAAAGGAAAACAGGAATGCAATTCAAAATAACTTCGATAGAATGGAAACTGGAATGAAAATAAAATAAATTTGTCTAAGATAAATGTAAAGGTCTGCACTTAAACAAAAATTCCAATATGAAGGTATAGGATGGCAGATATCTTACTTGGCAGCAGTCCATGGAAAAAGGTTCTTGGGATTTCAGCCTATCACAAGCTGACAATGAGTCAGCAATGTGATACAGCTGCTAAAAAGGCTAATGCAATTTTCAGCTGTGCAAAAAAAATAAATCCCATACTTTCCAAGTCATGAGAAGTTTCACTTTATTTCATTCTAGACACATGCCATCTAGAGCACACTTTAGGGTACTGCACTTTAACAAGGACATAGTCAAATTGGAATGGATTCAGAGGAGGTTCTGAAAAATTAGCTCTGTGAGGAATGGTCACTCTCTACAGAAATATCCACTGAGGCAGGGATGTGAGGAAAGGCATTATTGCTGGATAGAAGTGACGAGAATTCCTCCTTCCTTCCCCTGGCAGTAAAAGTAAAAGCTAAATCCTGGGGAGCTTGTCCACCCAACATAGCATGCAGCTTATTTGCCATATATGTGGTGTCAAAATCTCCCCCTTTCCATCTGATACTGGGTCATCAGCATTATGGGCAGATGAAAGGTTTTTCCCTGTTAGCCATAAGATGGCTAAGAGCGGCCACTAACTCAATTGTAGACAATGACAGGCAGAGTCAAACTTGTCAAGTACACTGTCGAGAACAGAGTAGGGGTGTGTGAGATGGCTCACTTCGATCCAGGCTCACCATCCAGCTGACCCATTCAGCTGGTCCAAGTTTGAACCAGGCTGGCCCCTGGTTCAAAGAAATGGCTCGAGGACTGGCTCGGTGTGAGTATACAAATATAACCCCCTGACCTGGTCCACGAACCAGTTTGGCCTGGTTCGATGACCAAACCAGGCCAAGCCTGAGCCTGGATCGAGCCAGCCGTATGGCACACCTCTAGAACAGTATGTGTTCCATTGACACTCTAATTGCACTTGAAAGCCTCCTAAAGAACGTAGCATCCTGCTGTGTATAGCCTCCTAAAGAAAATACACCTTCCTCCATTTTGGATCGCGCACAGGTTTCCCCTCCATTGTATCCCCAGTGGGACCCATGAGGTATGTGAGGCTATGAGATAGTGAACAAAGCAAGCTGCCTTATACTGAGTCAGACCATTTGTCCATCTAGCTCAGTATTGTCTTCACAGACTAGCAGTGGCTTCTCCAAGGTTGCAGGCAAGAGTCTCTCTCAGCCCTATCTTGGAGGTGACAGGAAGGGAACTTGGAGCATGCAGCTCCAAGCATGCGGAGCCCCTAAGGGAATATCTTGCAGTGTTTACACATGTCTCCCATTCAAATCCAGACGGGGGTGGACCCTGTTTGCTACCACAAGACCAGCTCTCCTCTTTTGATTGGTGATTCACATACCAATCCTAGCAGCTGTTTTTGTACTTATATTTGCTGTGAATTACAACTGTCCTAGATCCTCTTCAGAATTGGTTGCCTAGTTGTTGATTGGCCCAAGGTCCCATGGAGCTTCATGGCTGAGTCAGGATTTGAACCTGGGTCTCTCCAGTCTGTCTAGCACTATGTTCACTACACAAGAATCTCTCTCTCTCTCTCTCTCTCTCTCTCTCTCTCTCTCTCTCTCTCTCTCTCTCTCTCTCAGTGTATGTATACGAGGAAAAAATATTTCTGTGTTCTCCCTAGGTTTTGATGGAGTTGCCCTAGGTTTTGATGGAACAAAATTACACCACTGCCTGATCCTCATTCGCCCTCTGCTTTTGGTCCTCCCCCCACCTCCCCGTGCTTTCTTCTGTTCTTCTGCATCTTATCCTATCATTCTGCTTCAGCTAAATCAAATTAAGAACAGCATGGTTCAAATGAAAGCATAAATTTTGGTGGGTGGCGGATAAAAGATGCAGTAGATGGTGTAGCTGATCCTTGACCCACTGATGACTTTGAACTGCAGGGGAAGTGATATTAGGAGTTAGTGGGGAAACCAGGGTGATGTTTGTGGTCACCTTTCTGCATGGCTGCCACCTTCAATTATACTAGGTTAGCATTATTTGTCTTGGCATTTTTTAATTCAAGGGTCTCTGTGGCCAGATCACTAACTGGCAGGAAGTAGTGAATTTTCTAATCCGATAAAGACTTGCTATGTATAAATGTTGTGGCTGAAGGTATCTTGCTCATGTATCTGACACTTAAACTGACTCGTGAAGTAGTAAAAAGCACATTTTGAAAAATGGCAAACCTGGGAGCCTGCTATTTCAAAGTGTTAGAATTGAAGAAAGTTTTAGATTTTGCAGTCTAGAAGACGTTAAGAAAATTCCAGTGGCAGTACTGAAAATTGAAAGTACCTAATAAACTGGTAGTCCAGCATTTTAAGGCCTTAAACCAAAGTGTCACAGATGACCCGGGGTCTGTGACACAAAGCTTCCAGACAAGTTCGCTTACCAGGTCCTTTAAATATAGACATGCCTGTTAATCACTTATGCTTTAACATGTTGTGAGGAGATGAATAAATAACATTTTTCTCAATTTTTTCTCAATGGGGGCGGGGGGGAGAACCATCTCATTTCTTCCTCCTAGCCATGAAAATATTATTTACTTGCTTCTAGGAAGATGGAAGATTTGAGGGGGAAGAGGAAAGTGTTTTATTTATTATCAGTAAGAAAGCTGGATCAAGAGGGAGAAGCATATTTTCTTATTTAGCAATAAACAAATGCTGGAATAAGAAGTTGGGTATAAAAATAAGCTCAATAAAACCATAAACACGTATGTGGAAGATTTAACATGCTCAATAATACCTAATGATTAAGAAACACCACCACCACCACTTCCTTCCATTCCTATTTCCTGCCCAGAACCTGTTAATTGAAAGAAGTTAAAAATAACACAGTACTGTACTGTAGCTTAGTAGGAATGTACCACCATCCATAAAATTCCACCCTATAGCACAACGTGTGGAAACAGAAATATTGTTTTTGTAAGCCTTATTTTTAAATGGGGTTTACCATAGTAAAAATAGCCCTGTTGATGAAAAATTAAACCTAGACAATTAGAAAGTGGATACTTAGTTTATTAAGATTTGATTACTTGGAATTCAGAAAATATTTCATGCATGGGTTATTCATTAAGTTTTCCATCATACCCACTACTGCTAATTTTGCCTTCTATATTACTTTAACTGGGATTGTATTAGTCCAGTTCTGGAACCACTTCATTTAAATATACTTACTACATTAACAAAACAGAACTACATTAATAAAGAGCCTAAATTTCTTCATCAACACCTTTGGTTCATTTTCTTTTCCTGTTTTTCTCAGTGCTGGCAAATTGGAAAGCAGAGGTAAAACAATGTTATAAACCTCTTACCTGCAGGCTGCATGCATACCTTTTGTTGAGTGTACAACAGAGCTAAATGCTTTAGTGTTTTAAGATCACTAGTTTTGTGGCTTATTTGAGGATACTGCTATTTGCTCTGGTAATGTATTTTGTTTACCTCAAAGGAAGGGGCTGCTTCACACATGGAGATCTCATTGACTCAGTTCAGATATCATACCAAACCACGGTTTGTGCTATCCATAGGCTCCATTCAGACGTAGCACCAAAGCTCAGTTAAACAAACTTGTGGTTAATTTCTGAACCCAATAATCATGCCGCAGATGATTGAGCAACTTCCAGTTTTGTTACCCCCTCCCTCATCCTAGTCCACCAAGGCTCCATCTATCCCAGCAATCTCCATTCCACTTGTGCTACCAGACTGGGCATTGTATCAGTGTCAGTCAGTCAGCAACTATTAGCCACAAAGTGAGAGGGGCATGCTCTGTGAGATCATGTCTTCTTGGCATCAGTTGCCTCTTCTTGGCAGGGAAAAGACATCTGAACTCTTCCCTGCCACTCCTTATAGCAGTGACTTTCCAGGAATTCCTAAGCTACATAGTCACACATATGCACGATTAGTGAAGTGAGCACCACTTTTGGTCAGGAAGATTAATCTGGATTCATTGCACCCTAGTTTAAAGAACAGTAGGGCTTGATTAAATTAGTGCAGGCTCCCTGGACTTGAAAGGGCAGTCATCAGCAGGGACTGTGGTGCAAATCCATACCAAAACATTTGAAAGGAGCCTACAACCAACAAGTGGAATCTCCCAAGGGGGAATCAGCTTGCAGCATTGCTGCACTTCAGTTCCAGTCTGGACTGTTGGCACACTCAAGTTAAACATCCAGAAGAAATGGTTTGTCATGAGGATCTCTGCATACCCCCTTTATGGGTCCTTTTTAAATCTTTCTTGGGAAAGACAAACTGTCTACCCGAGTTAGGGAGGAAAGGACTTGGGAAGGAAGGTTTGAGCCACTCTCTTCCCACCTATACTGGTGAAAGGTAGACCTAACCTGGGGATCCTCCTCCTGTCTCTTGGGGATTCCTTTTCACATATGCATGCATTCATTGTTCCTCGGTCCCCAGAAGGGAAGGGAATGGAGCACCTGCTAAATTACCTTTCCAGGGTGATGGGGTTGCAAGAAGATCTTGGGAGCATAGGTGAAGTACAGCTGGCCTTGATAGTCTTGAGGATGACTCTGGAAGATTGCATGCCCAATTCAAAAGTGTGGTCATCTTATTTAGGAGAAAGTTACCTTGGCAGGAGCAGATTGTACTGCATCTTTCTGGGTGAACTCATAAAATTAGGGACTTTAGAAATGTATGACCAATATTGCCACTGACCATGGGTGCCAGACAAAGCAGTAATTTGTTACTTGTACACGTGCAGTTTAAACATACATGTCACTTTCAACCATGCTAGACATCTCATGTGCTGGTGTCCAGTCAGACCACACATGCAACACCTTCAATAGAATGGGTTCAGAAACAGCTGCTCCAGATCAGATGCTAGGTCCATGAAAGGGTTCCTTGCATGCCTTCCTCTCCCTTTTCTTTCTTGGAAGCTTTCATATCAATTTCAATAGGAATTCTAAGTAGAAGTCCTCCATGCAAGGCACCTCACTAAGGGGCACATTAGAAGGTACCCAAGCAGTTCAAACATCGATCACTTGTAATACTAACAATCCCCCACACCAGCCCCCTTCCCCTCAGAAGCAAGACAGGCTTTGTTCTTAAAATCTCTCTAAACCCTTCATCTTCCTATGGCAACCCAGGACCACAACCACAGAACCCCTGAGTTTCTAGCCTCTCCCCACCCCCATGCCCCACTGTGAATTTATCAGTGCCATTAACAGGAACACATATCATGCATGTAAAGGAAGTTTAATTAATTGAACAAGAACAAGGGAGACCACAGGTACCTCTTTCTTTAATTAACTGGGGGACCACAGTGGGTGGGGTTAATCTGGTAGTGTTCCCGCATTAGCTTCAATGGAACTTGCACTGTGTCCAGGTGCAGCATCTGAGTCTTTTGCACTTTAAAGTAGAACGCTTGTTCATCACCCCACAGCTGTCTTTCCTGCTGTTGGGCTAAGGGAAAATTCTCCCAGGTATATCTTCAGAAAACTCATTTTATTGCCTGAGCTTTTCTGCTTTTGCTCTGACTCCTCGGTGCTGGTATAGGGAGGCCGCTGTGTGTGTTTACAGAAATCTGTTTATGTATGTTTTTATGTAGGGTTTAATGTCCGCTGGACATAAATGCTGGAATGATAACGTTTGAGAATTCTCTCCCGCTCTCTCCATCATTTCCTCCCAGCCCTTTCTTGCTCAGGAACATGTTGGGTCCAAAGCAATTAGGGGAAAGCAGGCTTATTCTGATCTGATCCTGTCCCTTTAAATGCAGAAACTCTAGGGATGTAGCATCACTATTGCCACGCAGCAGCAGGAGGAGTGAGGTGATGGCGGAAGCAGAGCCTTTGCTCTGAGAGTCAGCCAGTAAGAGATGTCTTACTGCCCTAAAACAGATGCATTTCTGAGCTGTTCCAAGGTGACCTCTTTATGGGAGTGGGAGGAGCTTCCTCACAAAACCCAAGTTACAGCGGCCGCAGAATTCGGATGACACAATGGTGCCTCGGAACCTCCAGTTTCGACAATGAAGCTCACTACAAACAGAGGGTTCAAATTCGGGTTTGAAGGCAAAAACAGATCTGTGGAATTGCAGCTTCACACATTCAGACAATCAGAAACACCTACCTCAGCTACGTTTACCTAAGGTTTGGTGTGATGTTTGAATTGACCCATAGCAATTATAATCTAAATCATGGCTTGAGTAGCATTCAGCTTCAAATAAGTTCACTCCTGTATGCATAGTGCAGCAACTTCATGAGGTGGACTAGTGGTAGTAAGTGTGGTTTGTCAACTGTTTGTGAATTTTGATGTAATAGCAAATCACAGTTAGCACATCCCAATTTTCATGCTAGCTTCAAATCATTTAATTTACTGGTTTGGAAGTCCCTTGCAAGTCATACTATATGAGCTGACAGTAGACCTGTCGAAATGGTGACAGGGCTGGGGGAAGGATGCTGTATTTGTGTCCAGTATTACAGATCACACCCAGAAGTCCCATCTCGGGTGGTGATGCGCCTGTAAGCTTTGTCCTTGCCATGCTGCTCACAGTTATGGCTTTCACAGTTATGGCTTTTCACACTGTAAGCATGATCACGCTGACTTCCGTGCTTGGCAGGCTGGAGCACCCCAGCCTTGCAGAAACAGAAACTGCTCTGATCTTTCCTATGGCATTTACCTCTTCAGGCGAAAACCATAACAGTGAACAGTGCAGCGAGAATGAGGCTTCCTGGGGCATCAGTGCCTGGGGACGGGACTTCTGGGCGCGCTCAGGCATGCTGTACTGTACCTGAATACAGTGTACACCCCCCCCCCCCACAAATAAAATAAAACACAGCTGTAGGATCAGACATAAATGCAAACCATGGCTTGAACTGATGTTTGAATGTAGCTGTCAACTCTAAACTTAATGTGTGAACTTGTTCTGTGGGAAAGTATTGCTTTAGATTGATACTGGATGATGTGCAAGTTTTGTGGGGTTTTTAAATCTCTGTTAGCCATTCACACATGTGGGCCATCATTTGATATATATCATTGTACATTGTACAGTCAATAAGTAACCATAAATGTCTGAACTGGCCCCATTTATTTGTGGTTTCCCAGATAAAAATGTTGTTGGTTGTTCTGTGGTTAACCTATTATGGGCTTTACTACCTTCCCCCTGTCTTTTTCTTATGAAACTGTTGTCTCTTCCTTCTCAAAGCATTTTCTAACAGATAAATTCTCAGTTTCAGGTTTGTCAGACTTCTAGTATCTTGAAACTTATACTCTGTGACATTCTGTGTTTTTAGGTGCTAACAGTTTCATTGTAGCAGTGGCCCCCCCCCGCCCCCTGTTATGACCTAAGACACATTCTGCTAGTTGCTTTAGATAGGAGTTTCTTTTGACTTCCCCAGAAGTTTAATCAAAACAGTCTTATTCTCTTGCTGATCTTCAATTTGTTTATTTATTTATTTATTTTTAATCAAATTTGTTCATCGCTCCAAATTTTCATCTCTGGGCAGTTAACAATAGCATTTAATAATTTAGCACTTATTATTTGGGAATACCACCCCCCCTTACGAATTCTAGCTGTACGTTTACTTAATCAACAGTAGTATTCTGGTTCTAGGCCCCCATTAAAGCAGTGCTGATCTGCTTTCTTTGACTTCTTGATGGATCTCAGCCTAGTGGTAGAAGTATTGTAAGAATGCTCCTTCAGATCAAGACATGGTAGCATCCAGAGGTCCCTCTTGCCTCTTTCATTGCTTACCTGTGTATATAGCCAAAAGTTGAAGGCAATGTTTACTTTTGCTCATATGTTCACATAATGAGTTATAGGCAAAATAGAAGTAATATAATACAGGTTGAGTATCCCTTATCTGGACATCCGAAATCTGGAATGCTCCAAAGGCATGTCAACCAGAACAGCCAGAGCCCGCATTTTGGAACATCGCTCTCGCATTAGGAACCAAAATTTGGAATGCCCCATGGTTAATCATTTCATGCAGGCAGGGCACTCCTGTAATGATTTGGAATTTTTCGTTATCTATAGATACAAACAAAAAGAATTTTCTTACGCAAATATCAAAATTGACCTCCTACAGAGGGAGGCATTTTATATACATCAGCTCTGGACTTTGGAACCTTTTGGTCTAAATCAGGTCAATGACCTCTCCAGTTATCTATAGGCATAATTTACTATTTTTGATCCTGGCCCTACTTAAAGATTTGGATGTGGAATGGGTTCAAAGAACACTAATGGGAAAGAGACTGGAAGGACTATGAGTCTCTCCTGTTGGAGAATGGGACTATGTATATATCTTTGATAAGTATTCACTTAAGCTATGTTTTGGTTCCACATTGTATTTGTATAATTGGGAATTTAAAAGGGACAAAAGGTCCATGACTTTTTTGAAAGCTTAGCATTGCTGTTTACACACACACACACACACACACACACACACACACACACGAATATAATTGGTCATTTAGACGAGATTGGATAATGAGGCACATCCCTTTTGATCAAAGGGCTGTGAAAACATTTGACAGACGCTGTACGATATATTAAGCGTTATCTGTACCATTTGAAGCCAGGACAACTTGGTACTCAGTAGGATTTCTAATTCAGAAACCACTGGCAAGTGCAGTGTCACTTCAGAACAAATAAATGTGAGTAATAACTTAAAATTTCTAACCCTTTGATTTAATACTATTTGTTGAAGGTATTTTTGTTAAAATGATATATGTATTATTGTGTATTCAGCTCACTTCTCCTGAGGAAGTCCTGCTCAAGCAGGAGGAAACAGGTTAAAATTACCTAAGATACCTGTTGGGTATTACTTGGACAAGGAGCATCCATCAGAAGGAGCAATGGTTCTGGAAGATTTTTGAGTAACTTGTGGAGTTACAACCGGAACAAGAACCAACCTAAGAAAAGTAAAGATCTGGAAGAACTATATATCCACATGTATAAGGACTATGGACACAATTAAACCTTCAGCCACACTTTTTGGGATCTAGAACATAGGCTATTTCTTTGTAATTGTGTGCTTCATAACATATGTTTATTTATCCTTTGTGTGTGTGTGAATAGACTCTCTACACGGTTTATATACTTTTCAGTATATGTTTTGTTTCTTGGTCCGTGTATCCTCCTTGTTTTCGCCTTTTAAACATGCAGTCAAAACTTATTTCAGAAGGCTGTTAGTGACAGGAGTTTTGTCTGTAATTCTCTTTAGTTGCGGCTCTGTTTTTATTGTGAAGCTTTTTAATGTTTTTGATGTTCTCACTTTGGTGCCAGAGGAAAAAGGGAAAGCCTCCCTCCTCCACCCTCTGCTCATTTTGGCATCTGCTCTGATGGCATCTGTTTTGGCGTTCTGTTGGTGCCTGCTCTGTTTTGTAAAGGTACAATACAGGGATCCCATGCCTAAGACATCTCATTATGCAAATATTCCAAAATCCGGAAAAATCCAAAATCCAGAACACTTCTGGTCCCAAGCAGTCCGGATAAGGGATACTCAACCTGTACAATAATTTGTGTTGCAGAATGCTTCTTATTGGAATGCTTCTGATAATGTGCCCAATATAATGAAGATGGAATAACAGCCTATTGGTGATCTACAATACCTAGGCATAGTGATTGCATTTTCCCCACAATGCACTCAGCACTTGACATGGCATCTCTCAAAACTGAAGTTTTACTCCTTCAGCCACTGCATGATATCTGGTACTTGTCTGGGCAGCCACCTATTATTGCCCACTTGACCACAACAAGTTTGTTGTTGTTTTTCCTGTTTTGTTGCCTGTTTAATTTCCTGCAGTGTTGTAGATTTAATCAGCAGATAATGCTCTGTGTTGATTGACTAAATTTCCTGATTTCCTTGTATTGCCTCCCGCGTGCTGTTATATACTGTGCTCAAACATCAGTCATTGGTAATCATTTCCCAGACCTTTATCTGATATTCTTTATATGTACAAAATGGAAAATACATTGACAACAAACTGAAATGTTTTGTTGGCATGAAGAACACACACAGTCTCTCTCTCTCCCCTGCCCTCCATGATATGATTGAGCTATTGTGTGTCAACCTTAAGAGTATTGGTTTCAGTGGTCTTACTCTCTGTAAGCTGCTCTTGGAACTGATGGAAGTGACGGCTCCCATGGAGGCACCATTTGGTTTGGGATCGTTGTTGGGTTCATGACGAGGTGGCAGGGCCCATGTGGAGACTTTCTGTGAGAAGTAGAAAACTTGTGTAGGGGCTTTATGTATGCTTACTGTGATTTGAGCAACCACCATTGCCATTAAAAGGAATTAAGTGTAAATAACATTGAATATAATGTCAAATGCTTAAAAACATTTTTAAAAGATGTGCCTATTTTTTATATATTATTTCCCCTCAGGATTAGTTATTTTGTTCCAGTATAAGAATTATGAAGATATCAGTTCAGGGCTCCTCGTCCTCACCCATTTACTCTATCCATTGATGATACAAGAAGCAAGAAGTGTATACTACTGTTCGTTAATAAAGAGGCATGGCATAAAATCTGCCTCAGAACAAGCCTGGCTTGGTCTAATTTGTGAAAACGTTGGCATTGTAAAATTACCCCTTTGACACTGTAAAATTGTTATACTTAACAATACATTATATGACTACATATATTTAGTTTTTTTTCTTTTTGTATTTCAATAATGCAGTTGGTATAGCTTTTGATTAAACGTTGGTCTACCAATTGTTAGCAGAAATACTCAGCCTTTTTTTGCAATAACTCACCAGGCTTTTTATGAATAGATGTTATTTCTTCCTATTTTGATTTCTTTGTAAAATGTGGTGTATCAACAACATAGGGAAACATATAGTTAATTGTTCTTGCATTTATAAAGTTAAAAATATATCTGCCTCACAGAATCAGCATTACCTGGTTTATGTATGCATATTATGAAAGTCTTTCAGAAACAAATAGCAATTTTTGGAAATATGATATTTTAAGATGTTTCACAAATGGAAATATTTCCATTCACACAAGGGGGCAGGGGCGATTTTTGTTGCACTCCCACAACACTGAAAATTTACCAGTCCCCTGAAAATTGTTCCTGAGTTTGGGGACCCTCTGGAGAGGCTGGCATGGGCAAATCATTAGGAAGTGGGGATTGGCAAATCCTTTTTCGTATGTGGGGCTACATCCATTTGCAGAATTAGACCTTAGGATATGATCAGTTATAATTGCCAATACTTTCTAAACAATCACTCTTTACAACTACTTTAGTTTCATCATGTAATATAATTTGGTGTTGTGGTCTGTTTCAGATTACAGCTGAGCACTGAATCATACAAGCATTTGGAATCCTTCCCTCTCCCCAGAAACCCCCAACATTGACTTCCCACCCCCCTTTTTAGGCAGAGTTGAATATAGGTAAAACAAAAATATTGTCTGAATGTTCTGCTATGTGCTCAGGTCCCAATTTAATTCAACCATTAGCCTCTTTAAAGAGACTTTGAATAAGTGATTTGACCTGAGAAAAATACCTTAAATAAACAAGTGGAGATAGGTGGGAGAAATGGATGTACAGAATCACCTTAAAAGACTTTGTGGAATGTATTTGGATATAAAAACACTTCTAATAAGCTGAACAAATTACATTGCATTTTAGTATAAGATCAGTGTGTTTATGACAGAATCTCAGGATTGCAAATGACATGGCTGCTCAAGTACAGAAAATAGAATAAATAGAAGTGACTTTCCCCACCACAGTTTAGAGAGGGAATCAGATAGGCCTCCGGCAATATAGAGATTTTTCTTGGTGAAATGGCATGGCTGTCCAACAGGAGCACCAGATTGAAATATGGTCTACACAATGAAGTACAAAGTTTGTTGGTCCTACCTGTGCAATACAGGAGGACCTCGGTATTTGTGAGAGTTCTGTTCTCAGTAAGTACTGCAGATACTGAAACCGCAAATACCAGGGCATCAGGGTAATGGAAATCCAGTGTTTAGGCTCCTACAGCGCAGAAAATGCAGGGGGAGGGACATGAAAAAGCCAAGTAAAATGCCCTACTGTGCTCAGCAGGTCCTCAGCAGTCCAGCAATGCCCCACGAGAGACTCAATTACCCCATTTTTTAAAAAGAAAAATCACCGGGGGGGGTTCCTTTTTAAATGGGCCACAAAATGGCAGCCAGAAATGACCTCTGAGGTTATTTCTGGCCACCCCTGATCTGTGGATACGCGAATGTAACCCTCCCTCCATTTTTTTCTGTGTATACTGAGGTCGGGTGCCAATTACCCGACTATGGATACGCAAAATCATAGATGCCGTATTTGCAGGTAATGAGAGTTAATAAATATGGATTGGATTCCATGTGTTCAGGCACTACTTTAATGTTATGTCCAGTATGTGGACACCCAGAAGTGACGTGTATATTAACTGTATTATATTAACTGTATTATATTATTCATAATATTAAAACCCAGAGAACAATTTGTTAAGGTGCAGTCAACAAATAAAACTGTTGATTATTGTTTTTATTAATTCATTTTCAGTTTTCTGAGGCACATGTAATAGTTATGTTTCTGTTGGCAAGGTAGTCTGTGGAAATGAAAATTTTTAGGAGTACAAGAAGTTGGTAGAGGCGCTGTGTGTGCATGAGAGTTCAAAGTTTCAAGAAGTTATTTATGCCTCTTTGTTCTCTTTTTGGATTTTTATATTTTTCTTTCCATTTTATTAGTGGTGTAACAAGAATGGTGGAGATTTCTGGGGAAGGTGGTCCTCTGGGTATACATGTGGTACCATACTTTTCATCATTAAGTGGAAGGTAAGGAATTTCTGTATTTATTTATTTTTTTAAAAAATATATCCCATCTTTTCTTTCTTAACAAGAGATGTCCAGAACATCAAAGAAACATTAAAGCATCCATCAAAAATAATGGAAATAACAAAATTAAGTCACAGTGGGGGTTGGGAATCCAGAAAGCATAAATCATGAGACTGAAACAGAGGAGAGCTTGCTAATGGGGAAAAAGTCTTTCTTTTATTCCTTGAAAATATCTAAACAAAAAGATAAATAGTAAGTGAAGGTACTTATAATAATTTTGTGCCTCATAATTACCTGTTTTCCCAGGCCTTCAACTGAGATTCGATTTTTAAATGTTAATGTTTTTTTGTATCTATAATTTTTATCTTTTTATGAATTCTAAATGTGTTATATTTTATGTTTTAAGTCTGTACACCACCTAGAGATTTTTATACTAGGCAGTATATAAATGCAGTAAATAATAAATAAACAAACAAATAATATATTCTTCCTCTAACATTGCCATTTTGTTAAATAGGAACTCCATCTTTTTTGATAAAGTTGGACCTAAGCATCTTAGCATTTTAAACCCCCCCCCCCCCGACAAAGTATTACCAGGGTGGGAGAGGAAAGCAAATTTGCTGAATTGACCCCTGATGCTAGGTATGTCTTACAGTGTGAAATGTGAGGAGGTTTTATTTCCATTTGCGTCTGTGTCTCACATCTATTCTTCTTTTTAAATGGAAGGTTGGTTGGTATTAAGCAATTTGGTTGTCTAATGATTAATTTTTTCAAGTCATATTGTACATTAAATTGGATTGTGGTTACCATATTATGTTACTGTATTGTGAACTTTTCTTGAATAACTGAAAGTGGCTGAACGCTGTGATTTGGTGTCACAAATAGCTTGTACTAACAAATCCATGCCAATGTACTTAAAACTGTCATCTTTTCCCCCAGTACATTAAACCTTTTTCCTGTCAAAGTAACTTAAATGCAGAGATTTCTCTGTAGTTTTGTATTTGACACACAAGTGAGATGTATTTATTTATATACATAACACTTTTCAGTGTAGTTTCCAAAGTAGTTACTTTTTAGTGTTGCTAACGATATTGCTGTGTAGTAAAATGTACTTTAGATTTATCTTCTTCAAGTAGTCGGGCTGCATGGGAAAAGTACGATTAAAAAATCAGAGTAAGTGACAAGTGTTCTCCAGTCCCTAATTTTATCCATTTGCACACATGATAAAATCAGATGAAGTTTGCTATTGCCTCATTTAGGATGAAATTCTGACTAAGCTACAAAATTCATATTATGTTACAAATTAACAGAATGCTTCCACTGGTTGGAACTCTGTCTGTGTGTGTGTGTGTGTGTGTGTGTGTGTGTGTGTGTGTGTGTGTGTGTATCCATGTAAATAAAGTCTGTAAAATACATAGATATTTTATACTACTTCGAACCTACTTCAGTGTATTCTGTTCATGGCACATTGGCAAACATAACATTTCCTGTTCCCTTAACCATTGTTTTACCTATTCCTTTCCCTTCTTGTTTACATTCCTCCCTCTAACGTTTTAGTGTTATCCACTGTGTAGAATTAAGCCCATTGCTAATAGGGATGGGTCCGGACAGGTCCGGAGGCCATTGTAAAGGCCTCTGGATCGTCCGGACCGGTCCGGAACTGGCCGGTTCAGTTCAGGTGGAGGGGGTAGCTTTAAGGGCGGGGAGGGTTTACTTACCCCTCCCACTGCTTTTCCCCCTCCAGGGCTCATATTTATTGTAATAATTGGGGCGGCAGGATACCTCCCTGCCGCCCCTTGTCCCTCTGCAATGCCGCCTCCAGGATGGGGTGGGCGCGTGCGCGGCTCTGCGAAGGGAAGATGCTGTTGCTGAGGGAATCACGTTTTAAAAGGTAACTACTGATGGCAATGGTAAACCCGAATGAGAAGCCGGCACAGCACCGAGCCGGCCTCCGGCGCCTCTCCGCCCGGCGGCTCCCCCATCCTGAGCCACCGCCGGCAGCCATTGAGAGGAGCTCCACCAGGGAGGACGTGCCGCCGCACCCAGCCCACCCTCACTTCCGGATCCCAGGCGACTTCCCCCCACATACAGCGTGGCTGCCTTCCTTCTCCTCCTCCCATCGGGCCATGCTGTATGTGGGGGGAAGTCGCCTGGGAGCCGGAAGTGAGGGTGGGCTGGGCGCGGCGGCACGTCCTCCCTGGCGGAGCTCCTCTCAGTGGCTGCTGGCGGAGGCTCAGGATGGGGGAGCCGCCGGGCGGAGAGGCGCCGGAGGCCGGCTCGGTGCTGTGCCGGCTTCTCGTTCGGGTTTACCATTGCCATCAGTAGTTACCTTTTAAAACGTGATTCCCTCAGCAACAGCATCTTCCCTTCGCAGAGCCGTGCACGCGCCCACCCCGTCCTGGAGGCGGCATTGCAGAGGGACAAGGGGCGGCAGGGAGGTATCCTGCCGCCCCAATTATTACAATAAATACTAGGGCGGGAGGGGTAAGTAAACCCTCCCCGCCCTTAAAGGAACCCACCCCACAGTGCCGGACTGCAGCTCTGCGGTTCTGTGCACACCCCTAATTGCTAATGCTTAACCATGGGTAATTTTCACACCTCACCTCCAAATCTGGTTTAAACTGGTAAAAAGTAACCTTGGTTAGTGTTGATCTCTGGGCAGATGTCATGCTGATTAAGAGAATGCCTTCTGTTTCAGGATCCCCACCGCTTATTAAAATCATTTGGAGAGAGAGGTCTGCCTGTGGTTGCCATCAGCTTGTCAGTTGGCAACTCAGGGTTAGGTCTTTTCCATAGCTGCCCTGATGAGCGATGTTCTCAACACACATCCCTTCTGAATCACAGCACAATCACCCTTTAAAACCGAGGGCTTGCACAGCCCCTTTAACACGGAGGACAGCAGGTCCATTGTGCCCCGGCAGGGTGTCTCCCAGTTGCCCCTGCATGATGCTGGCATGCACATGGCCACATGTGTGCTGGCATCACACAGGGGCAGCTGGGAGACATCCTGCCAACGCATAACCATAGCTGGGGAGAGTGCCACAATTGCGGAAGTGGCGGTGAGCGGAGCAGGAACAGGTATGACCTTCTCTTCTCCGTGTTAAAGGGGCTGTGTACGCTCTTCATTTTAAAGGGATTGTGCTGCAATTCGGATGCTGAATTGCATTCCGAGCACATCCCTAGCCCTGAAACTCTGGAATGAACTCCCTGTTGTAAGAGCTTCACCATCTCTAGCAGCCCTTAAAAGAGCACTCAAGAAACACTGGTTTAACCAAGTCTTTGAGCAGCTGTGGGTGGGTTTTGTTGTTGTTGTTGATATATTATTTTAATTGGTTTTAAGTGGTTAGTTTTAATCTGTGGTTTATTGTTTTGTTTTGTTTTGTTTTTCTGTAAACTGCCAGGAGATATTTGTTTTTGACGATATTGAATGAATGAATGAATGAATGAAAAACTGAAAATGGGAGGTTTTTTGCAGTGCCAAAGAGAAGAGGGTGTAAGGCTCTGGGATGCTCGTGTTGTTATATCTGCATTAGGCCATTTGGAGACCGCTTCTATGTCTTTAATTACTTATATGGGAAATAACACTTAAAGATTTTCCTGTGTTGGTTTGGATGATTTTAAGTATTATGTGATTCTCAAGTGAAATATATCATAGAATTTAAAAAATGTTATACTGAGTATTGTACCTTTTGCTACATACTGAACGAATGTGTTGAATTATTCCATTAAGCTAGAATGCAGCTTACAAAGAATTTTCAAAAAAACTGTATCATGCCCTTTTATTGTTGACAAATGTGATGAGGTCTAACTTAGCAAAGTTACTTGACAGAGAAGAGAAGTATAATGCTTATGTAATTATCTTCCACATAATTTGTTCCGTTATTTTTACAGAATATCTGTGTTGTTACCTTTTTGTAACAACCCAAATATATTTTGTGAGTTGGCTTGTAGAAGTGTTTAACTATGAAAAAATTAAATTGGAGAGCAGTAGACTTTCGTGTTTTTGGAAAGGACCTTCTCATAACACTGACAGGCATGTTGTCTTCTCACTATAATACTGAGACTTTCTGTTACAGAAATAATGTCTTTCTTCAAACGTTTTGGCTTAAGTATCAGTATACAACCAACATTGTATTTCTGCCTTGACACAAATTTCCTGGGAATGAAAACACACACACACACACACACACTCACGCTTACAATAAAAGAGAGGAAATTAAAATTTAAAAAATACATTAAAACAACATTAATGCTGAGACACTATATAATAAAAGTTAGGAAGTAATGAGTTTATGATGCCGGAACACCCTTAACTCAATCCGTATGTCTATGTTCTACATTTCAAATGAGGATCTAAGACCAGAAGGTTATCATAGAAAGCTATAGGATTGTTGTGTTAGTCACAGTAGGGTTTGTTAAGATCATTAACTGATAAACATACAATTTTAAGAATCTCCTTGCTTTTGTTAATGTTTCCCTTAATGAAGTTCACTGATGACCTCTAGGGCTGAAATTTAATTGGATATTTCTGATAGTAGTCACAAATTCATTTTTAAAAAGCATTAAAAGTTTTTGAATTGTATAAATACTGAATATAATAGGAATCAATAAGAAATGTACAGTGCATTTTTAGAAAAGCATGCTTACATCATTTAAAAATATATGCCAAGAAACAAAATATTACATAATTATCAACTTTAGTTTTCCTTTGAGACCCTCAACTGCTTACAGGTTTTTTTTGCATATGCAAATTTAGGCATATATTTAGGCTGAAACCATAAACAGAACATTGTACAATTAAAAAGAAATAAGAGACAGAGTCAAGTTATGAAACTGGTTTCTGTATAGGCACTTTGTAGAGGGGAAGCTGACACAGAAATTATAGGCCCAGTTCATATGTAATGTGGACCCAGGACTGAATCCTGGCTTTATGTGATGATTCTTAACCTCAGACATGTGCAGTGCCCCTTTCCCTTCATGCATGAAGAGAGGGATGATTTTATTTTTGATCCTGTCTTAGAATGTCAGCTGCTCTGATTATGACCAAAATTGATGTCCAGACTTATTTCCGCAGAGTTTCCAGTAAACCACTTGGGAATACCTTCTCGATATCTCAGTATTTGCTGAGTGGATATGGCAACTTTCAATAATCAGTCAAAATCAGTTGCATTCCATCATGCTGCAATGGGTGTACAGGTGAAAATTGGAAAATTAGAATATCGTGCAAAAGTCCATTAATTTCAGTAATGCAAATTAAAAGGTGAAACTGATATATGAGACAGACGCATTACATGCGAAGCGAGATAAGTCAAGCCTTAATTTGTTATAATTGTGATGATCATGGCGTACAGCTCATGAAAACCCCAAATCCACAATCTCAGAAAATTAGAATATTACATGGAACCAAGAAGACAAGGATTGAAGAATAGAACAATATCGGACCTCTGAAAAGTATACAGTATACTGTGCTTGATTGGCCAGCAAACTCGCCTGACCTGACCCCACAGAGAATCTATGGGGCATTGCCAAGAGAAGGATGAGAGACATGAGACCAAACAATGCAGAAGAGCTGAAGGCCGCTAATGAAGCATCCTGGTCTTCCATAATACCTCATCAGTGCCGCAGGCTGATAGCATCCATGCCATGCCGCATTGAGGCAGTAATTGCTGCAAAAGGGGCCCAAACCAAGTACTGAATACATATGCATGCTTATACTTTTCAGAGGTCCGATATTGTTCTATTCTTCAATCCTTGTCTTCTTGGTTCCATGTAATATTCTAATTTTCTGAGATTGTGGATTTGGGGTTTTCATGAGCTGTACGCCATGATGATCACAATTATAACAAATTAAGGCTTGACTTATCTCGCTTTGCATGTAATGCGTCTGTCTCATATATCAGTTTCACCTTTTAATTTGCATTACTGAAATTAATGGACTTTTGCACGATATTCTAATTTTCCGAGTTTCACCTGTATATCTGGTCATAGCTGTGACTGAGCTACCTTCAGTGGAATATTATGCCTTCAGATGAAACTCTCACTGAGATATTGTAATAGAGGGTGTGTGTGTGTGTGTGTGGTCATTCTATGTTCCCAGTCAGCTACTAAGAGGAGAGATTTATAGGACATAGGCAGAGCATGTGCTTAAGTATGATCATGATATGTGAGCCTCACAAAAATAAAGTGATTAACTCTGTTAAACAGTAAAGTTTTGTGGGATATGAAGTTAAGTAATCCAAAGTTTATACAGTGCTGAAAATCTTCCCTAGCCTAAACCAATATGTTTTCTATTGCTGTGGTTTTCAATTGATGGGTTATATGACCTGAGTGACCTAAGGTGTGTCCACCTGTGACCATCATTTTTGTTTTATTTTGTTTTGGCTTTTAAGAAGATTCAGGGAGATAGAGAAAAGGAAAAAGCACAGAGATAGTGAGCTAGTAGATATAGATTAGCCAGCTATTTCTTCAAGCCTTAATGAGTTAATAAAAGTAAGTCCATATCATCAGCATATAACAATACTTTCATCTTCCTATTTTCAATAGTTGGGAGCACGAACATCTGCTCTATTAAAAAATGGAACCAAATCATTTAGATAAAGATTGAAAAGGAGTGGAACCAACAGACAACCTTGTTTAATTTCCCTTATTTCTGTACCTTATCTTCTTTGAGGTATTTTGATATAACTTCTGAATTAGTGTCACCACACAGGGCTCCACACCCAACAGCCCTCAATAGTTCCTTATCAGTTGAATAGAAGGCCACTGAAAGATCAAAGAAGGCTCAAAAAAAGTATCAGGAAGGACCAGTAAAGCCCTGCCCTGCTAGATGAAACAAAATAAAATACTGATCTATGGTAGAATATCACCTTCTGAAGCCAGCTTGCTCTTCCTTTATAATCTAATTGGCACTAACATGGCCATTCAGTTTACAAAAGGAAAAAAGCAAACAGTTTGGAAGAAATATTTAGAAGACTGATAGGACAATAATTTCTGCCTGAAGTCTACACAGGCCCTATCTCATATTTATGACTGCACAGAGCACCATTTAAAGATGAGCAGTTGCAGGTAAACAACTCGGATTTCTTTAGCTTTTGGAAATGTGTGCATATTTGGAGTTGATTAGAAATCATTTCCTTCTCTCCCCCCCCCCCCCCGCTTCCTTCTCTTTTGCTCATATATGCATTTCTTATTTAAAATGCAATTGTCTAAGAAGGGAATTAACTTTTAACTTGTTTTGCATCCCCCCTCCCCACCCAGGATTTTAGGGCTCTTTATTCGTGGCATTGAGGAGAATAGCCGGTCTAAGCGGGATGGACTTTTCCTTGAAAATGAATGCATCGTGAAAATCAATGACATAGAACTTGCAGATAAAACCTTTGCACAGTGAGTGCATTTTTATGCATTGTTTTAACAGCCACTGGAGAATTGCATGCTGGATGGAATAAGGAAACTTACTCTGCTAAATATAAGAGAGCCACAACTCTAAAAGAAGCTGTTCTTTCAAATTAGGAGCTGAAGTACCTCCCCCCCACCCGGTATAGTTACATTGAGAGTAGATATATCATGTTGCTGGATGACCAGATTCTAATCTTAACCTGAACATTTGACTAATTTATTGGAATAGTGATGGTAATAACCCAGGTAATGACCTCATAGTCTTTCTTGAGTGAGAAACTTAATGCCATTTTTTTTTCTTGAGGAGCAAGGTACAAAACTTATTAGTCAAAATAAGACTAAAACTTATTTTAGTCAAAATAAAACTTATTAGTCAAGTTGCTTATATATCACCCTGAAGGCCAGACACTTGTTTTTAAGGATGTTTTTCTTTCTCACTACAACAGCTACTGTATATTCTCTGTTTGAAGATATGTTTTTGCTGCTAGCAGCACCATTTTAATCCTGTAGATTTTTAATTTTCCTTATCAGTGTGATCATTGGACAGTTTTTTCTTGTTTATTGTAGGCTATGGACCCAAAGCATCTGTCGCTTACTTGCATTCATTTTTAAAGCAAATGCGTTTTAGCATTGTTCAGAGGATTGCTGCTGATTTCTCTCCATTTTTTCAGGAATGAACTTTACAGTAATCATAATTGGGAATGCAACATTTGACCAGGTTACAATATTTTGCTTTGAGATCTCCCCCGCCCCAACCTATTTGGGTAACAGTCTTTTAAAATAATAAATTATGTTTAATGCAGGTACTTAACAAAAACGTTGGCCCCCTCCTTGCCCTTGATCACACACAGAGGAAAAAGCCATTTCTAAGATGATGCCTGCTATTACACATACATGTTATCTAAAAACCAAATGGCCTTTTTTCTTAATAATGTACAGATTTATGCACATTCAACCAGTTAATTAAAGCATATTATCTGCCTGTAAATTTATTGATTCATAATTGTTTTTAAACATGTATGCTGCTTTGGATATTTTAAAAGGAGCAGAATGAAAATGTCTAAACAAATAAATAAAACTAGAGTGTCTGTGCCGCCGGCCGGCCCACCCACTGCCTCTGTTACCCCCGCCCCACACCAGCATGCCTGGCTTTCTGGTCAACCAGCTGCTTCTCCCTCCCACTTCACCCACCCCCTGTGCTTTCTGGCGGGCCAGCCGGGCTAGCCCACTTCCTCTCCCCCCCTCCACCCCGCGGTTTCTGGCTTGTGGGCTGGCTGGAAAGCTGGCCTGCCACCTCCTCCCACCTCCTCCTGGCAGCCAGGTCGGCCCAGCCTGCTGCCGCCGCCTCCTTCTCCCGGTGGCAAGGCCGGCCCGGCCCGCTGCCGCCTCCTGTTCCCACCAGCCACTGCCTCCTTTGGCCAGCCGGCTGCCACCACCATTATCTCCCTGTCACGGTCGCCATCCCCAGGCAGCTGCTCTTGTGAGAGCTGCCACGCATGGGATTAGCAACAGGTATATTTAGGTCATATATGTCTGGATGATATACTGTTGGCTCTTGCCTGTATAGCTGGTGGGAGAAGAGATTGCACTTTCCCATCCCATGGGCTAGTACATCTGCACCCAAGACCACTTCTCTGTGTGTGACACAACATTTGTTTTGATGTGTGACTAAACCATTTGAATGGGACATGGATGTGTAAAATGTAGTGCATTTAGGTCTGAGCAGCACAATTAATATTCCATGTACATTCTGGGAACTGACTATATGATGTGAGCCTGTGTGCATTGTGTTTTGTGCATATAGTACACTCATGTTTTACTCCAGTGTGTCACAGATATCTTTGGAAGGTGCAGTCTCAGCAGGCTTGGAATCTGTGATATCTCTATCCCCCAAAGAGAGAAGAACAGGGAATGCATGCTATGGGTAGGGCCTCAGGTTTCTTTAGATGACCACCCTAATCCTCATAATTTCTATCTGTTGCTTTTTAAAAAATGATTGATGACTGGCTTCTTTTTGTGATGTGAGGGCAGGGAGTGATTTGAGGTTAAATGGACTGTGGGTGTAACTTTCTTACATTTTTCTAGGGAAAACTTTGGAAAATAACTGTAATGTAGTAGACAAATAAGCTTAAACAAAATAAGCGGTAATTCAACTGTGTAGTCATCCATAGGGATCAGGTTGGGAGACAGTTATTTCTCTCCTGTGTAGCTGTAAGTTAAATTATTCCATTGAGAAGAATCAAGAGAGTTTTTGAGTAGAAGTCCAGTTAAGCATACCTCACAATTTCATTGGATTAAGAAAGACAGATTGAGTTGAAAGGCTGGTTGTAAATGCTTGTTTGTGCATTTTAACAGTTCTCATGTGTGGTTTATTTGAGTAATGTATGAGGAGAGATTTCATGCAATACCACAGTGAGTATCCTGCTCATTCAACTTCAAAGTAAGATTGCACAAATTTTTTCTTATACATTATGCTATCCATTTGGGTAGGCTGCTAACCTGAGCTGTTAAACTCACAATTAAGCTGTGAGTAAAAAAAATAGGTTTCAGTGCTGAATCTACACCCACCCACCCCCACAGAGAGAGAGAGAGAGAGAGACTTCCATATTTAATATGAATATGCATCCTGTTCTATTCTGCCACAAAGAGAGATTTTTAAAAGACAGGAAAATACACACACTCTTAGTACCTTGGGGATTACAGTATGGCAATAGATTTATTGGTTTTAAGCATGGGAGTTCCAGGTTCAAATTGTTGCTTGGTTATGGAGCTTACTGTGTGGCAACAGACAAGTCAGTATACTTCAGCCAGGGGCATAGCAAAGTTGACAGCAGTTCGGGGACCAGATGGGCTTCCATTGTATGGCCCTACTCTTGCCAGCACTGGGCTCTCCCTCCTAGCACAATGCATCAATGGGATGCAGTAGAAGCACTTTGATGCATCACGCCAGGGAGACATCGCCAGCAATGGGGTACTTACATGCACTCTCTCAGTTGGTGGAGTGCTTCATTTGCGGCCTGGGTCTGAGTCCTTTCTTTCTGAGAAAGGAATAAAGTACCCAGACAGTGGACAAGGCACTCTGGCTGGGGGAGAAGAGCTTGGTTGGCAGTCATCCCTCCTTGGTGCAATGCGTCAGTGTGCTTCTGATGCATCACGCCAGGGGAAGGGGGCATGCCCAGCAATCAGGCATGAACATGTTGCCCATTGGCCTCTTCCAGCTGATGAGCCCTCGAGCAAAGCATTTGCTGGCTGAAAGAAGCTGATGCACCATGTGTCCGGTCATTGGGTACTAGTGGAGTGCCAAGGGGGCACTCTGGTGGCTCCCAAACATTGGAGACCAGGATATTCTGCTCCTCCATTGTTCCTACTCCCCTGCCTTCAGCCTAACTCTTTTCTCACCATTGCTGTGAGTACACATGAGATAAAAATAAGCCTGATTCTAACAGTACCAGGCCCAGCACACATGAAGAAGGAAGGGGCATGCTGAGAATGTGCCCATGAGAACGTCTTCCACAGATGTCTCAACATTCTCTATGAATGTCGTATGTGGGGGCTGTTCATCTGAATGGCCCCTAAACACATGCTCCAAGTACTTTGAACACGTGTTTAAGGACCATTTGGACACTATACAAGAGTAAGGAAACTATCGTATGATAAACATCTTTAAAAGTGCTTTCCAATAAGTTAATTCAACTTGAATGTGTGGACATGGCTGGATTTTATATAATTTTTCTATATCTGTTTTTCAAGAGCACAAGATATCTTCCGCCAAGCAATGAAATCTCAAAATATCATTTTGGAAGTGGTTCCTCCATACAACCGTGAACAATATGAAAAGTCTGTCATCGCATCTTTATATTCTTCAGATAACACTGAACATGTTTCAAAGGCAAAGGCTCCACCTCCCATCCACCCAAAACCAATGACAAAGGGAGTAGACTTGTCCACAGTGAACAACCTGGAGGCTTGTGTGCGGACAGTGCTACATCCTGCCAAGAGTCCCAATCTTCCAAAAGTTTGTAGGAAGCCGTCATCACCATCTTTGTCTCCACTGATGGGTTTTGGCAGCAAGAAGAATTCAAAAAGGATAAGGATAGACCTTAAAAAAGGTAATGGTTTAATGACTGAATTCACACAAATGGCTTTTCACATAGAATTCCAGCTTCTCATGTAGTTGTGTTTTTGAAACAACATAACATGTCCACCTAAGGCATGTTTCATGTTTAAATTAAAATGAGACTCGAAGAACAGTGAATGTTCATGAGATTTACTTATTTAAAATGTTCATTTAGAAAGTTGACATGCACTTTTCAACCACAAAGGTTTCAGGAGTGGTTTACATAGCAAAAAGAACAAGAAGATGCTGCCCTATCTCAAAAGGGTTCACAATATTTAAAAGAAACACAAGGGAGGACTAACAGCAGCAGGTAGGAAGGAGACTAGGCTGGGCTGTGCAGGCCCAGTTGCTCTCCCCCTGCTAAATATAAGAGAGCCGCCTGATTTGAAAGGTTCCTCTTTCTATATTAAAGAGGTTCTATATGAAAGGGTATTCCCATGTAGTGAGTAGAGGGGTGGGCTAGCCCACTGCTCTACTCATCCATACTTCTTTCTGATTACCCTTTTGAAAGGGAGGGAGGGAGGGAGAGAGGAGGACCGATGACAAAGGAAGGGGAGGTTGGAGGAGATGAGATGCGGGGAGAAGATTGGAGCAGAACTGGCAAACAACATGCTGTGCATGCAGCTGGTCAGGGAAGAAAGGCTTGAGAAGAAATTGGCATGCGGCATGCCTGGTGGGGCTAGGGAAATCAGGGGGAAATGGGTGTAGGGGGGGATAAATTGGCACCCAGCATGCTCTGTGTGTTCCATGGAAGTAGGGGGTGATGGCTCACTACACTGCCACAGGAGCCAGAGGCCTTCAACCAGGTGTCGGCAATCTGTGACTTTTCTAGTCGGAAGAAGCCTGAAGTGGGAAAGGGCTTAGCAGCAGTTCATGGGAACTTGAAAATATGACCACTGCTACAATAAAGCAGGTGAATGGAGCTCAGCAGCAATACCTGGCATAACACTGAGCTTCTTGAATTTAAATGTTTGAGCTTTAAAATAAAGCTTTTTTAATGATAACCTCTTCATTGCTATTTGTTATCACAGCAGTTTTTTCTATCTACTCTTTAGGGCCTGAAGGACTTGGTTTTACTGTGGTTACCAGAGACTCATCAGTACATGGTCCTGGTCCTATTTTTGTAAAGAATATTTTACCACGGGGTGCAGCAATTAAAGATGGCCGTTTGCAATCAGGGGACAGAATATTGGAGGTTTGGACATTAATCCTTTGCAACTCATTCTAAAAATTACTGTTCAATGAATTTTAGTATAGTGTATGCTATATATTAAAAAAGTATTTTTTTAAAAAAGAAATGCTATATTAATGCTGTATTAATAAGGCACTACGATCTGAAGTATGTATTTCTTCATGTTAAAGAATATAAAATAAATAATTTCCAAGTGTGTGCTGTGAGTTAGTTGCCCATGCTTCAAAACCCATAACTCCCCTTACCTTCAACGACATCTAAGGTTTTCAAAAATTCAGACCTGATGTACACTCCATTCCCCAACAGAAAACCTGGGGAGTTATGTTACATATTTTACATTCCAGGTTAGGGGGTATGTTAGAGAATTGCTCCCTGTAGTACTGACTGACATGAGCCCATTCCTGGTTGGCCAGACAGCAATCTTGAACCAGGCAGAATGTGTATGTGTTGTATAAGCAACCAAAGGCTATGCATATCATATATTTACAGGAGTGTGTTCTGATGTAAATGAGCCTCACCACTCCCTTACCAAAGCAGTACAGATTCTCACATGGTTAAATCCCCAATTTGAGATTTTAGAGATAGAGCACATTCCTATTTGTGTTTATTCAGAAGTCAATTTTACCGAGTTTGAGTAGCTAATACTGTAACACTAATAATTGCTAGGTGCCAGGATTAAAACTCAGGTGCGGAAGGCTCATAGTTCTATGCTATACCTAAGCAAGTTTATAGTTTAGTATACTCTTTCTTCATGTACCGAGTTGAAAGTAATTGTCTCAATGCAATGACATGTAATTGGCGCAGTGAACATATTTGTGCAGGCAACACCTCCCCCACCACCCAACCACCACCATATGCACACACACAGGCTGCAGTGGTGTAAGGTGAAAAAGCATATGTAGTTCTAGGCTGGATCCCAAGACCAGCTAATGATGATGTTATACTTGTGGTGCTCCCATATTCAGGCCCACACTTTTCTTTGTCCCTCACTAACAGGACTCATAGCACCAAGGCTGTGTTCCACAGGAAACCATACTGTGGTCAGTATGCTCATAAGCAATTTTGCTGATTACATTACCCCTTTTTTTTTATCTGTTAGGTGAATGGTAGCGACATCACCGGAAGAACCCAGGAAGAGCTTGTAGCTATGCTAAGAAGCACAAAGCAAGGAGAAATTGTCTCCTTGATCATTGCACGGCAGGAGGAAACCTTTCTTCCCCGAGAGCTGGTAATATTATTTGTGTAATGATATATCAAAGAACTGCTATTGTGTTAGGCTGACCGGAGAGAGCTTAATGTAAGAAAATTTTTTAAGAGCTCTATATTGGATAATTGTTTCAGGATAGTGATTAAAATATCTATATTTACCTCATTCTGCTGAATAATCTTAGTAAGATTTTATTTTCATCCTAGAAAAAAGTATAATCAGCAATAGCATAATTCATATAATGGACTAAGAGGCAGACAGTGACTTCAAAATATTGTTCCTTCTTAAATGTTATAAAACTAGAAGTGGGACCAGGGCAAGTGCTTCAGAAACTACCAATCCAGTAATGCTAGCTGACAGCAGGATTCAATGCCCTGCATGGTACTGACAAATATTTGGTATTAGAAATCTCCTCAATTAGATATGTACAATCATTTATCTCTTCCTCCATGGACTTAAGTTATGTGACCTGACCTCCATTTAGTCCTCACAATAACTCTGTGAGTTAGGTTAGCCACTGAGCTAGTTAATGCTCCAAGGCCAGACAGTAAAACTGTGGAGACATTTGAATCTGTGTTTTCCTGACACTTGAACCATTCCATCACACTGGCTCCCTTATGTATGTATGTATGTATGTATGTATTTATTTATTTAAAATATTAATACCCTTCCCCTCCAGTGCATTACTGCTCGGGGCGGCTCACAACAATAAAATAGATACAAGACACAATAAAAGTAATAAAATTAACCAAATTGAACAAACAAGTTAAAAGTCAGGTTAAAACCACACTCATTATTAGGTTCAAATTAGAAGTTATTTTAAAAGCTAAAAACGGAAAATTATAAAAAGCTAAAGAACCTACCAGATATAACAAAAAATGGAGCATTAAAAAGCCTCCTTAAAAAGGTGTGTTTGAAGTAGTTTTTTAAAAACACTGAAGGAGGGAGCATGGCAGAGCTCTTCAGGGAGGGTGTTCCAAAACCAAAAAGGCCCTGTCTCTAGTCCCTGCCAACCGGATCTCTGTTAATGGCGGGGCCATGAGCAGGACCTGAGACGATGAGCAGAGGGCCCTGGCAGATTCATATGGGTGAATGCAGTCCAACAGGTATACCAGCCTCAGGCCATGTAGGTTTTAAAGGTCAAGACCAGCACCTTGAATCTAGCCCTGAAGTGGACCAGTAACCAATGAAGCTGCTGTAGGATGGGTGTGATGCTCATGAAATGCCTTGAACCCACAAGCATCCTTGCTAACTATGGCTGTTAGGTCTGTGGTTATGGGATGTGCGTGTTACAGTGTCATTCAGCTAGCTTGGCATTGCACCAAGCTGTGCTGTACCTAATTTTGTTGGGATACTTTTGTTGCTTTTTCTGGTTAGTATTGCTTATATGCCACCATAGAATTGGAAGGAACCAAGAGGCAAGCCAGATGTTCAGCTCATGGGTTCTACTCCCCCACCTCCACACCGGCAGAAACAGCTTACCCAACCCAGACCAAATGTGACTGTAAGCAGGGAGCTGCCTACAGAGCTAATAGTTGGCGCGCGTGAAAGAACTCCCCGAGTTTCTAGACGTTTTAAAATGTAATGTTAGAATGTCTCTTAATCATTTCCCATTTGCGAACTCGGCAACTGTATTCTGCAGAATGATTGTGCAAAGCTAGAGGATACTTTAATTTGAAAACTTTTCCTCTTCCTACTCAACAATTACAGAAGTTTATCAATATAGAGGGTACTTTCTGGAATATATGTGCTGTCTCAGAAAATTATAACCTCTTTGGTCTCCTCCCTCTTCTCTTGATGGATGTGTCTACTTGAGGTGTTGTGTTTTTTGTTTTTGTTTTAATCAGAATTTTAGTAGGATAAAGGAAGGACAGTACTTCCTGCCTTTATCTCATTCTCTCCCTTTGGAAGAAAACAAACTATCTATGATTTCTGGCTCTGAGAACTGTTACTTTTTCTTTTTGTCAAGAAGTTAATTTTATTTATTTTCTGTCCTTTTATTAGCATCAAAATTGGCTACAATGAGTGTGTCTTTCTCACATCCCCCCTTTTTGTTCCTTTTGAGCACTTGAGTCCTTCTTGGACATGGCTGTTTTGGCAGTGAGGGCCTATTGTTGGTTGATGACTACAGGAAGCCCTAGAAGTTTAATTATTGCAAAGTGACCTCCTTATCTTTTCATAGCTTCTGTCACTGTTTCCTGCACCAAGCATCCTGATAAGGCTGGACTGGACTGTGGTGTGCTGAGCTTATCCTCTCTGAGGGGGAAGAGTGGGGCATAACTTTCTTTGTTTGATGGGATGCTAGATTGTTAGTTTTCATAGAAGTTATGGAAACATATGTAATAACCTAGATTTGGAATTTGCCACTGCCTGCTTTCCTGGGGCAAAAATATACCAGCCCATACAGCATGTTCTTGTTACTAAGTCCTCCTATTTAGCTAGCTAGCTAGCTAGCTAATTAGCATATTTTTATACCGCCCAAAACTTACATCTCTGGGTGGTTTACAATTAAAACCATTTAAACATTAAAATCATTAACATTAAAATCATTTAAAACCAAGATTAAAATTAAAACCATAAGTCTAATTAAAAGCCTGGGTTGAATAAATGTGTCTTCAGTGCCTTTTAAAAAGTTGCCGGAGATGGGGAGGCTCTTATTTCAACAGGGATCACATTCCAAAGTCCGGGGACAGCAACGGAGAAGGCCTGGTCCTGAGTAGCCGCCAAACGAGTTGGCAGCAACTGCAGACGAACCTCTCCAGATGATCTTAACAGGTGGTGGGGCTCACGGCGAAGAAGACATTATCTTAAATACCCAGGGCCTAAACTGCTTAGGGCCTCATAGCAGCCCTTTATTTTATGATTTATGCTATGATTTAGCCTAGACTAGAAGAGTATGCACTCAATGCAGAACTTCTAACACAAACTCTAGCAACAAGTTAGAAATCATAAGCAGCAAATAGTATTGTTCTGTCATTCTTCTGCATGTTCTAAATGCCTCCAGTTCCAATCAGGTTTAATCCTAGAAAGTATGATAGACAACCTTGTGCATTCTATCATACATAGTAAGATCAAACCTCCACATTTTTTGTTTTCATTTATAAGAAGAAAAAATGCATTCCCTCCCCACCAGGACTTGTTTTCATTTAGGAATCTAGAAGCAAATTAAAGGATATGGGCACCTTGCATTGAGCCATGCTCTGATAGCACACTTACAGAGAGGCCATATGAGTTCATATATACACATACATGGTTTTCTCTCTGGTCTTGAGAAGCCACCTGTCACTGAACTATGAGAGAAATTTTAATGGAACTGAATAGATATATTCTCCATAATGATTTCACCTTATTAGATCAGTTTAACCAGGGCCCTACTCCCATAGCACATTTAGTGCAAACAGTTTTGATTTGAGAAGTACTACTGGTTAAGAAATATTTTGAAAATGTACTACACATTTATTATTTATCTATTTATATATTTTTAAACTGCCTGATATTTAAATCTCTAGGTGGTGTACAAATTTTAATATTAAAATCACAGTTTAAAATACATAAAACACAGTAAAAACAATATAAAACTATTAAAATTATTAAAATTCTTATTAAAAGCTTGCAAGAACAGGAGTCTTGAGCGTCTTCCTGAAAACAAACAGAGAAGGAGATGTGCTTATTTCAGCAGGGAGCGTATTCCAAAGCCCTGGGGCAGCCACAGAGAAAGCCCGGTCCTGAGTTGCCACCGGATGAGTTGGTGGCAACCGTAACCAGAAGATCGTAAAAGGCGGGAGGGTTCATGACAAAGGAGGCACTCCCTTAAATAGCCTGGACACAAGCCGTTAAGGGCTTTATAGGTAATAACCAGCACTTTGTATTTCACCTGGACACATATCGGCAGCCAGTGCAGTTCTTTCAAAACTGGTGTTATATGGTCCCTTCGTGTTGTCCCAGAGACCAATCTGGCTGCCGCATTCTGTACCAATTGTAGTTTTCAGACTGTGTACAAAGGCTGCCCCACGTTTGGAGTAACATTTGCAGTAACTTCTGTACTTTTGCTCTTTTCACAGCTCACTACTAACATTGCAGTTTCCTTTTTCTGCCTTGCCTTGTGTTTTGAGATTACTCGGGAAATGATTGCATTTCCAGTTAGATAAAAGAATGCATTTAGAATTGCAAATATGTTTATGATTTCTTCTTATTGGAAGTGCTAGCTATTCCATTCTAAACTTCTTCAGCAAAGATTAACCATCTTTCAAGGGGTGTGAGTTGCTCCTGGCTGGTTTGATTGAGATCCCAAAAGGCAGGGGCATTTTTATAGTTGGACTTTGACCTTCAGTTAAATTGCTTTCTCTCTGCCTTCCTGGGAGAATGATGCATAGGTGGTAGGCCTCATAGTAATACTGATGTGTGAAGTCTAATACTGTATTCAATATAGTTTTGGAAGCTCACTCCACAGCTACATAACAGTCTGTTCAGTAGCTCACTGGTTGAAATATGGCCTAATTGATTTAATCTGTGACTCCTGAAACTAGTCTTACTACACCCCCACCCTAAAATGTTGTCAGTGCTATTCTTGATTTTATTTCTTAAATATGGTATTAACCTTTTCTTCTGCTGTCATGTTATCATTTGTTGCATAGATCCTTGAAGAAGCTGTAGAAGAGTAGTGTAAATATTTCTTTATGGTAGAAAACCTCATTGGTGGTTCTTTAGTTCTTTTGTTTTTTGCAGAGTAGTCTTCTGGCAACCAAAGTGTAATTAAGTCTGGGTGTTGGATTCAAATGGTTTGCAAAACAAAGGGCATGATCCTGTCCCTGCCGCATGTGCCCAAAGGGCATAGTGTGAATGCCAAGTGCACACTCAAATATTGGGAACTAAGTAGGAACAGATCTGTGAATGTGCCACATTTCAGCCATTGGGCACAGTGCACAGTTCCTCTGCCCTGCCACACCATGCCTGGTTGTCATGGGAAGGCAAGGCCAGGCCAGGCAAAGACTACCTTGCTCACAACTTTGGGGAGCCAGTAGCTTTGGCTCTTGAAGTACACAGGGTATTCATTTAGTTAGAGTCTAGCGGTCCCAGCTGCTGTGGTCTGTATTAAGAGGAGTGATTGTGCTTTTTCAGGCCCAGCCTTCCTGTGCTGGCCAAGGAGGGAGAGACCAAGAGTGCTTTGCTTATTTACTGGAGACTGAGAAGTAAAAGGGGAGGTGAATGGGTAAGCCAGTCCTCAGTGGTCAAGCAACTAGAGTGACATTATGCAGTTATGCAATTGACATTATGCAGTTGACATTATGCAGTTATGCAAATGACATTATGCAATTATGACATTATGCAGCACTGGTTAGTAGGTATGCAACACACTTTTTGAGCCTCTATGAATTTGCCAATTCTATGAATTTTGCCAACTCTATGAATTTGCCAGCTCTAAGTATATTTTAACTACATTGAACAATGCTGAATGAGTTACTGCCTTTTTTTTAGATTGATTTTTTTAGATTGACAGTTACATGCTGGGCCAACTACCTGTAATAACTCCGGTGGAACTCCAGCAGACAGTGAAACAATCTGAGTGACCCACAGCCCACAAGCATGCACATATAGACCTGTTCTCTGTATGAGTCTTGGCCAGGGTTGCCACAGGTTTTTTTCACAACTGAAAGCATCTGAAATTTCCCATATGGTTTTATCAGTCTTCTTCCTCCTCCTGGTACAGCATGGAATACAATGGCTGTTGATTGGATTACAGGATATTGGGTCTTAGTTAAGTGCAATTCTGTAAACACAACATCAAAGAGCTTTGTAATTAACATTGTTTTCACATTGTAAGTGAAGTGAAGCCCAGCCTGCTCTTTGAGGTATTGTTGTATGCTTCAGAAGGGAATATGGGATTCTTAAGAAGTTTCTTTTGTGAAGCAGATCAGTAAAGTAGAATTGGGACCAACCACAGACTGTCCTCCTTATTATCTAGTTAGCCAAATGTTACTAGTAATTCATGCCAGCTGTTGACAATGTAACAGCTGGGGTAAGGAGCTGGTTCCAAAACTCTAGGGGATTATCTTGATTTGCTTAATTACCAGACTCTACAGGCTGCCCTGTGATTAGTATATTTTATAAGGTACTTTGGGGTTTTAAGGTATGTAGTAAATACTGTGTTGACTTCTCTGAAGACTGTTAAGAGGAGGAGGAAGTGGAAAAACTGTCTGATAGTGATCTGGTTTGTATTCTCTGACTGCTTTCAAAGTAAATGGAATACATGAAGCCATGCTGCTGTTTCTTCTGATTCTGAAAATATTAAAAGAGTTGATTGTGCCTCTTTGATTATATCACACTCTATCCCAGAAGCTGAGAGCGGCTTACGGCATTTTTATTTTTATTTTTGCTGTTGCTGTCTCCTCTTATCTACCACTCCCACAAGGACTGATCATGAACCCACAGTTTTTAAACCAATGTAAGGATCATTTTTCTTCATGCTGGCAAAATAAGCAAGTCACTTTAATTGGAAACAGTTGTTATTTAACCCATGCTGGGCTGCATCTGTGTGCATTCCCTGAGCAAACTACTGTGAAAGATGCTCTTGTTGTTTTAATGAGAGTCCAGAGACAGACCTGGCAATGGCTACACACGCGTGTGCGCGCGCACACACACACACACACACACACACACACCCCAAGACAGAAGACTGGCCCCTCACCAAATACGTCACTAATAATCAAACAGGTAGATTTATCCTCCTTTTAGGAAAAAGCAGTATGCACACCTTTGTCTGTCCTTGCCACATCTGTCAATAGCCTGGTGATAGTTAAGGTAACTTTGGATCTTTCATTTTTGTGCTGTTTATAATTCGTTTCTTGGAAGCTGCTTAATTTTTTATGATTCTTGAAAGCAGATGACTATTTTTTTCCCCTAAAAGGGGAGCATAAATAATGACATTTTAAAATTCTAGAAATACCTTGTTGTAGTTCCTGGGTTGTTGTTTTTGTGTTTTGTTTTGTTTTGTTTTGGGTGGGGGTGATAGTGGAAAGATCCAGTTCAGTTAAATTTAACATTAACATGCCAAGTTGTGAACCCCTACTGCAGTTTTTAATCTTTAAGGATGCATAAAACATTTTTTGTATATCTGAGTGTTTTGTACACTTTTGTATATAAAAATATTATTTAGTCTGTCAGTGAAGAGTGTTCTGTCCAGAGAGTTCCCAATTCATGCACTGGTGTGCGTGATTGTGGAAACTCCAAGAAAGCAAAGACAGCTGCAGTGCACATGCTCCCTTGAAGATTAGATGCTTTTAAACATGTGTTCACTTAAAAAAACATGCTGGTTTTGTATGAAGTAAACAACTCAGTCATGTAAGTATCTGCTGTCCTTGACACGGAGAGCAACTCCATGCTAGATGTAGCGTAAATGTGTTTAAATCTGGCCAGGCACAGCCCAATCTAATTAAACTGAAGTACCTGGGCTTAAGTTGATTTGTCCAACACAGTGCAGAGTGTTGGGCTTGGATGTTGGAGGCTCCAATGAAGCCTTTCATGCAGCTGTGAAGCTTGCTCAGTGGGTGGCCTTTGGATAGTGAGAATCTCTCACCTTGACCTCTCAGAGGTTGTGAAGTTTAATGAAATCAAAGATATATGATGACTTTTCTTCAGTCTTTAGGCAGGAAAAACATTCATGGTAGTGAAATTGCCTTCAAAGAGGCTGAAGCTACTACAAAACTTATTTTTAATCCTGCAATAGATCTCTTCTCCAAGGTATAAAAATGTGCCAGAGTGTTGTAGTTTGGTAACTCATTGTGTTGCTAAGCTGAATGTGGACATTATCTGTAGGCTAACATTGCTTTAATAAGATTTACTTGCTAATACCAATGTAACATTTTGTTGGAATATCACCAAATCCTGTGTGTGAGTGTGTGTGCATGTGCGCGCATGCATATACTTTTTTTTAATTCTTAGAAAGAAAATACATATAAGCTGCAAAGCATCTTCTTTTCAAATATATCTGTCATATAATGGCTCTGTGGCACCAAGACATTGCTCTCTAATCTTTTCTGAAAAGAACACTGCGAGAATGTAAATTCATAAGCCTTTGAAAATGATCCGGTCTAAGTCCATTGCCTCTTGCTCTCAGCTCTGAATGGCACTCAAGGGAGTTATGCACCTCTTATCAGAACTAAGCAGCCAGGCAAGGGGGCAGCCAGCACACACTGGAGAGGCCATGATGGTACGTGCTGGTCAAGGACATCTGACAGTTAGTGAAAGGTCTCTCACTGTGTAAAATAAATGCTGTTTCCTTCCTGGCTTCAGCAAGAGCTAATGTTTTTTGTAAGGTTCTTTTTTGGCCACAGAACAATAGGGATAGCTAAGACAGCCCTTCTGCCAAGGGAGATGTGCATTAGATTATCATAAATCCACAGATAGAAAGTGCAGTGGTCAATGAGTGTCGGCATTCTTAGATTAAATAACAGGATTTAATTGAAAAGGCGTCTCAGGAGAGGGAGAGGATTGAGACAAGACTGAGCATACATTAACATCAGCTGGACAGACAAGCATTTATGTTATGGAGGACAAGCTTAGACTTATTTTTTATTTTAAGAGTTCTTCATGTAGACAGTAGAAAAGGGTAAAAGCACATTTTATTTGTATCCAGCATGCATGGAAAGTGTCTACTAAAGCTAGGCTTCTGCTTTGGGGCAGCGGAAGTGTGTGGGGGAGATTTTGCTCTGTTACATAACTTCAATGTTGGTACAAATGTGCACTATTAAGACTAGGGACGTGCAGAACATTCCAGTCTCAGAATGTTCTGAGCTTGGAATAATCAAAATGGGCCATTTCGAGTGTTCCGAGCTCAGAGCAGAACACCCTTCAAATGAAGAGCCTGTTCCCAGCTCAGAATGAAACACCTCTTTCCAAGTTGGAACATTCCGAGCTCATTCTGTTGGAACAACCGGCTTGACTGGTTGTTCCAATGGAACATTCCGGGGCATTTGAGTTCTATTCCGAGCTCAGAACAGAACACAAATATTGTCCTGTGCACATTGCCCTAATTAAGACCATGTTCTTAGCCAGAGAGGAGAAGCTTGTGTTAAGAATGGGTGTACCACTTGTCTGTGCGCCCTGTTCCAGTTTATCAGGGAAATAAACATTATCTGATCCCCCACCAGCCCCGAAATTGTTTTGAACTGCTTTTAAGGTTTTCTGGCAGTCGGACAAGGGAAAAGAAGGTGGATTGTGATATTTGGACTTGGGAATGGAAGGGGCAAGGGATGAAAGCAGTAGCTGTAGTAGAAAGTAGTAGTAGTTTAGGTTGATCCTAGTTTTATTAATAGTCAGAAGCCATGCCAATTTAAGACCATAATTAAGGCAGTCTTATTTTGACTCAAGCTCAACAAAGCTGGGAAATTGGAACTTAATACTGATGCCTTAACAGATATTTAATGTGATCAGTAATGATGTTGTGAAGTATCACAAATTCTGCTAGCTTACAATTTGCCCTCCATACACTCTCACCTTTCCTTGGTCTTTGAGGCTCAACTAGACAGGGGGAGGATGAAGTGGCTGGCACCTGTAAAGGTGCCCCACATTGTCCATGGGGCTGCTAAATTTCTCTGAGTTTATCTCAGGCTTTTTAAAAAGGTGTAATTAAAGTGGCCTACTCCATTAAAGTCAATGGGACCTTCTTATTGCAGAAGTCAAGTGCAGTTTTCCTGTCAATCTGACAGCGGTTTATGGGCAGCAGGATACTGTCAATTGAGAGAAGTGTAAGGGAGTCACTCCCTGCCTGAGAGAGAATGTGGGGGAGAGAAAAAGATGCTGCAATCCTTGGCAGACCTATTCAGAAATAAGCCCCCACACTGCTCCTGGCTTCCCCCAAAGCCATGTCCATTCCATTTCTCCCCCTCCCTGAGAGTTCACATTCCATAAAGAATGGAATAGGCATTGCAATAGAATCCACTAGCTGTCTCCCTCCTGCCCATCTCAGTACTGGCAAATGTCAGCATTCAGGCTTCATTGTAAAACCAGCCACACGCTCTCTAACTTTGCCAGAACTTGCTAGCCATAGGCTTAGTTTCAAGTTATTAGCTCAACTGATGTCATATTTATAAGCAATTGAATTCTGAGGCTTATAATAGTGGAACTGTTTACTTTTTGCTACTCATAGGAAGTTGCCTTATACCGAGTCAGACCATTGACCCATCTAGCTCAGAATTGTCTGGCAGCTCAGAATTGGTGGCAGCTTTTTCAAAGTTGCAGGCAGGAGTCTCTCCCAGCCCTATCTTAGAGATGCCAGGGAGGAAACCTGGAACCTTCTGTACGAAGGCATGCAGGTGCATGCAGAGTGGCCCCATCCCTTAAGGGAAATATTTTATAGTGCTCACACATGTCTCCCATTCAAATGCAAACCAGGGTGGACTTTGCTTAGCAAAGGGGACAGTTCATGCTTGCTACCACAAGACCAGCTCTCCTCCTTGCCTTAACTAAAAGGGCACTCCTGTGTCCCTTTATTTGTGACTCAGTCCCACCTCATGAAAACCTTCATTGTGAAAGCTCATCAAGCATCCAAGAAAACAATCACCATCCAAAAGTTTGAAAGCATTGGTGGCTGTAAAGAACCATTTACAATTCTGTAGTCAACGTTTCTGGCTAAGTGGAACTTTTCAGGCTTCCTTAACCCAGATCAAGCAAAAGTGGGGAATAAATGATTAGAAATTCAACCAAAATTCTTCTTTTAGTGTTTCTATTTCAGGGAATACAAATACCTCTTAAAATATCATTCACAGCAAAAACAAAATAGTGGGTTTTATCCACCATTAGGCTTGCATAGTAAGCCCTCTACTTCCCACTTCAGCCTCATGAAAAGCTACAGGGGACCTTTGCAAATGATGTGGGATGCAGCCCTAGGAGCTGCAGAAAGAGCAGAATCCTCAGAGACCAGGCAAAGCCTGGTGCCTGAGGATTCCCCCTCTCCTGCAGCTCATATTAATAGGGGTGTGCACAAAAATGGTTGGCCTGGTTTGGTTCGAGTCTGGACTCAAATTGGACTGAGCATGTTTGTTCCCCCTTGAACACGCCCCAGCTTGGCTCAAAAATATGAAAGAAAAAATTAATGCTTCCCCGGCTCTGGGTCTGGGTTGTCCGATGGCCTCTAGGGGGTGCTGCCACAGATGGCCAGTGTGTATGCGCTGTGGCCTTCAAAATGGCCACCATGAGCTGGGAGGGGGCTAGAAAGGTCCCCAGCCCTGAAGAGTGGCTTTTCAAGAGGCTGCAGTACAGAGGAGGGATCAGGAAAGGATCCCTTGCGCTCGTACTAATTGTGCAAGTCAGCCTAACCAGTAACTTTATTATGAATATTCAGTGTTCACAACTGAATGTGTGAGCTTTAAGCTATACAGAACAGGATTCAAATGTGTTGTCCCTTATTTGCAATTTGTTTTAAGGTGGTAATGAAGGAAATCCTTCCTGCATAATCAGGTTAAAATTGTGTCTTTGGCAAAGTTTCTCAGGTTATGCAGAAGCATGTTCGAGCAGAAAAGCAAAACAGAGGACCTCTTTTTGGAAATAAAAAACAGCCATATTATCTCTAGCACTAATTGGAGGTCACAGGGGAGGGGACATAACTCAGTGGTAGTACATATGGCTTTCATACAGACGATACTAATATGAGTCTCTGATATCTGTGGTTGGAAGAGCTGCCAATTTTCACAGTGAAATGTGTGAGCTTTCAAACTATACAACAGGCACTTTTATAATAGTGGTTCTCTTATATTTAGCAGAGGGAAAGCAACTGGCCCTATTCAACCCCACCACAGCAGTTACTGGTGTCTAGATAAATAATTTTATTGTTAACGACAGAGTACAAACATAAAACAAATTAAAGCAAACAACTTCAAAACACCTCATATAAAATAATTAATATACAAGCACTTAAAGTTTCAAATCAGGTTTACTGCTTACATTTACATCATTTTTGTTTATCAGGTACTAAATTCTTTCAATGCTTGGCAGCAACTAAAGCAGAGCAATCTGGTAGCTCACATAAGATATTGCATCCAACAGAAGAAAGTTTACGCATTCTGCTTCAGAACCTGGAAAATAATGGCAATGTAGAATATAATGCACAACATCCTCAGTTTGCCCCTGATCGCAGAACTTGACCATTTTTAAAATAGTCAAATGCTGCCCGTATGTTTCTTAGCCAAATATAAAGTGCCAGTGATTACCTATAAAGCCCTAAATGGCTTGAGCCCAGCGTAATTAAGATATTACCTTCTCCTTCAGGACCCCCATGGCTTGTTAAGACCTTCAGGAAAGTTCCGCCTATGGCTGCTCCCAGGTTGTCCGGTGGTGACTCAGGGCCAGGCCTTTTCTATAGCTGCCCCAAGGCACTGGAACAAGCTCCCTGTTGTTGTAAAAGCTTCCAAGAGCGCTCAAGACGCATTTGTTCCATCAAGCCTTAGATCAGCTGTAAGTTGATTTTTATGGTGGTTGTTACTGTTGTTTAATTAGTGGTTGTTTAATTTTAGAAACTGTTTTAATGCTTGGTTTTAATTCTGTTTTTATCGTTTATTTTGTAAAACCGCCATGACATTTGTATGAGGTGGTATATAAATGTAATTAAATCAATTGCCCGTTGGTCTTGGAGCAAGAGAAAACAACAAGCCTGTATTCCTCACCTAAAAAAGATAGCGAACAAGGAAACATAGCAAGAAAATAAAGTAAAATAAATAAATCACCAAGAAAACAAGAGGGGAAGGAGACACTAATTAGGTTAGGGCTGGTGATTTTCTAGAGTTTGATTTCTGGCTGGGTGGATGTGTTTGTGTCTTTGACAGAAGAGTAGCCTGAGTGTGAAATTGTAAAGCACATAGAAGAACAGGCCCTGATGGTGGAGAACCAGCATGGCTTCTGCAAAGGGAAATTTGGAGTTCTTTGAGAGCGTCAACAACTGTGTGGATCAAGGTGATCTGGTTGACCTGGACTTCAAAAAAGCTTTTGACAATGTTCCTCATCAAAGACTCTTGAAAAAACTTAGTAGTCATGGAATAAAGGGACAAGTACATATGTGCATTGGAAACTGGTTGAAGGACAGGACACAGAGAGTAGGGATAAATGGAATGTTTTCACAATGGAGGGAAGTAAGAAGTGGGGTCCCCCAGAGGTCTGTACTGGGACCGGTCCTTTTTAATTTATTCATAAATTATCTAGAAGTCAGGGTAAGCAGTGAGGTGGCCAGATCTTTAGTTGACACCAAACTATTTAAGGTAGTGGAATCAAAACAGATTGTGAAGAGTTCCAAAAGGATCTCTCTGAACGGAGAGAGTGGGTGACAAAATGGCAAATGCAGTTAAATGTTGGCAAGTGATGCATATTGGGACGAAGAACCCCAACTTCAAGTATATGCTGATGGTATCTGAGCTGTCAGTGACCGACCAGGAGAGGGATCTTGGTGTGGTAGTGGACAGCTCATTGAAAGTGTCGACTCAATGTGTGGCAGCTATGAAAAAAGCCAATTCCATGCTAGGAATCATTAGGAAGGGGATTGAAAATAAAACTGCTAAGATTATAATGCCATTATACAAAATGATGGTGCGGCTACACTTAGAGTACTGTATACAATTCTGATCACCACATCTAAAGAAGGACATTGTAGAACTGGAAAAGGTGCAGAAGAGGGGAACCAAGATGATCAGGGGCCTAGTGCACTTTCCTTATGAAGCTTGGCTACAACACCTGAGGCTTTTTAGTTTAGCAAAAGACGACTGCGAGGGGACATGATAGAGGTCTATAGAATCATGCATGGTGTGGAGGAAGTAGATGGAGAGAAATTTTTCACCCTCTCACATAACACTAGAACCAGGGGTCATCCCATGGAATTGATTGCCAGGAAATTTAAGACCAACAAACGGAAGTACTTTTTCACACAATGCATAATCAACTTGTGGAATTCTCTGCCACAAGATGTGGTGACAGCCAACACTCCTGCATCCTGCTCCCTCCTCCCCGCTACAGCCTCTTGAAAAGTCACTCTTGAGGGCAAGGGACCTTTTGGAGTGATGTAGTATTATGGGTTTTATTTGTTTTTGTTTATTTATTTAACATATTTTTATACTGCCCAAAACTTAACTCTCTGGGCAGTTTACAACAAAGTAAAAACAGAAATAGTAAAACATTAGTTAAAACGAAAGAACGACAAAGAAGTTAAAATGTTAGACCAATTTTTAAAAATTTAAATAATATTTTTAAATAGTATTAAAACTACTAAATCAATATTTAATTAAAAGCCTGAGTGAACAGATGTGCCTTTAAAGACTTTTTAAAAGCTGTCTGAGATGGGGAGGCTCTTATTTCAGCAGGGAGCACCTTCCAAAGCCTCGGGGCAGCAGCGGAGAAGGCCCGTTCCCAAGTAGCCACCAGACAAGCCAGTGACAACTGCAGACGGACCTCTCCTGATGATCTTAATGGGCAGTGGGGTTCATGACGAAGAAGATGTTCTCTTACATATCCAGGTTCTAAGCTGTTTAGGGCTTCATAGGTTATAACCAGTACCTTGTGTTTTGCTCATAAACATATCGGCAGCCAGTGTAGCTCTTTCAATATGGGAGTAATATGATCTCTCCGAGATGACCCAGAGACCAACTGGCTGCGGTATTCTGGACCAACTCTAGTTTCCGGACTACATACAAGGGCAGCCCCACATAGAGAGCATTACATAGAGCGGGTTACAGGGGAGGGGGAATCTTCAGGCACAGCTTTGCCTGGTCTCTGAGGATTCTGTCCCCTCTGCAGCCCCCAGTGCTGCATCCCACATAATTAGACCATTATTATTGTAAAACAGAACAGATATAAAGAAAAATATTCTTATTAGAATAGCTAATTAGCAAAGCTGCAAATTAATTTTGGAATATGAGCTAAGTACAGCACTGATAGAAGCAAAGCTTCCTGCTGTCACTTCTTGGTCTGGATTCTCTTCTCTTAGACAAAGTTCCATCTGAATTATAAGCAGTAGAGTTTTGCAAACTGGTTGAACAAATGTGGTTTCTGAGTTTTGCAATATCTCTGTCGTTTCTCTATGCGATTCACATCTTCGTTTTTAATCATAGAAGACAGAACCCCACCAGTTATGGGTCCCTCTCATTACAGTGCTGCAGTGGTGATAAAAACCAGACCTGGTGGAATTCCTCCTTCCTTCTGCCACAGAAGCAGCTTTTTCTGTTAATACTTTATTCTCAGATTCCCACCCATGTTATGGATATGCACAAAGGAATGCCAAATGTTAGAAGACTCTTCCTCCCCTCCTTACTGTTTAGACCAGGCCTGTTCAACTCCCTGCCCCCTCAGCTGTTTTTGGACCACAATTCCCATAATCCCCAGCTATAGTGGCCAATAGCCAGGGATTATGGGGGTTGTAGGCCAACATCTGCAGGAAGGCAGAAGTTGAGCAGGCCTGGTTTATGTGCCAACCACATGCTTGTTTTAAACTTTTTCCAGTTTTAGCACTACTGCTACAAGTACTTCTTTGGAAATATTTTTTTTTAGTTATTTTCCCTTACTCATGTAGTAGAAACTGACCTCTTTGTCATTGGTTTTCAACTGTTGTGCTCACATTGTCCTTCAGATTTTAAACATTAAAATGCTTTGAATTTGTTTATTTTTGAGCTCTATTTATATGAATGAGTAAAATTAACAGTGGCATTGGGTTTTCTTGAATCCTTCTAACCTTTTGATAAATTATTGACACATTGATTGCTGCCAGGGTGAAGACTGGATCTATTCTTTCTGGAGCTTTGTTTTACTGACATATGTCAAATCAGTTCTATTTCAAACTTAAAGAATATTGATTCAGTTACCTATTTATGTCCAATTACTAAGTTGAATAGATCTTACATGTAATAAATTTGCAGAAGCCTGCAATATGTAGAAGAAAAACATTCAATTGCAGCAAGTACTTTATTGTTTATTTTATTTTATTTATCGTGTTTTTATACCACCTGATATGTAAATTTCTAGGCGGTATACAAATCCCAACATTACAATCACAGGTTAAAATACATAAAACACAATAAAAATGATATAAAACAAAATATTAAAATCCTAATTCAAAGCTTGCGAGAACAGGAAAGTCATGAGGGTCTTCCTGAAAACAAACAGAGAAGGAGATGCTCTTATTTCAGCAGGAAGCATATTCCAAAGCCCTGGGGCAGCTAAAGAGAAAGCCCGGTCCCAAGTCGCCACCAGATGAACTGGTCGCAACTGTAACCGGACCTCTCAAGAAGATCGTAAAAGGCAGGAGGGTTCATGACAAAGGAAGCACTCTCTTAAATAGCCTGGTCTCAAGCCGTTAAGGGCTTTATAGGTAATAACAAGCACTTTGTATTTCACCTGGAAACATATCGGCAACCGGTGCAGTTCTTTCAAAACCAATGTTATATGGCCCCTTTGTGTTGTCCCAGGGACCAATCTGGCTGCCGCATTCTGTACCAATTGTAGTTTTTGGATTACGTACAAAGGCAGCCCCATGTAGAGCACATAACAGTAGTCAAGTCTGGAGGTTACCAGCATATGTACCACTGTTTTAAGGTGATTCATCTCCAGAAATGGACGTAGCTGACATATCAACCAAAGCTGATAAAAAGTGCCCCTTGCCACCTCCTCAACCTGAGAAACGAGGGGGAGCTTTGGGTCCAGGAGCACTCCCAAGCTACGTACCTGATCTTTCAGGGGGAGTGTAACCCTATGTACCTGATCTTTCAGGGGGAGTGTAACCCTATCCAGAATAGGCAGATCTAAACCATCTTTCGGGTCCTGATCCCCCACAGTCAGTTCCTCTATCTTATTTGGATTCAACTTCAGTTTGCTATCCCCCATCCAGCCCATTACCACCTCCAAGCAGGCATTTAGGGAAGATATGCCATTTCCTGACATGGAGAAGTAAATCTGGGTGTCATCAGCATATTGATAACACCCAGCACCAATCCTCCTGATGATCTCTCCCAGTGGTTTCATGTAGATGTTAAAGAGCATTGGAGACAGTATGGAGCCTTGTGGAACTCCATACTTTTTCTCACTTTTCAGAGCAACAGTTTCCAAGTGACACCATCTGGAATCTACCAGAGAGGTAGGACCGGAACATCCAACCCCTCCCAGGCGGTCCAGAAGGATTCCATGTTCGATGGTATCGGAAGCTGCAGAGAGAGTCAAGAGGATCAGCAGAGTCACACTTCCTCTGTCACTAGCCAATTGGAGATAATCTTTCAGGCCGACCAAGGCAGTCTTGATCCCTTACCCCACACAAAAGCCAGTTTGAAATGGGTCTAGGTAATCTGCATCATCCAAAACTGCCTGGAGATGAGAGGCTACCACCCGCTCAAACATCTCGCCCAACCATGGAAGGTTAGAAACAGGTCTGTAATTAGCAGTCTAATAATAATAACTTTAAAATTAATAAAACTACTATTTTTAGTTGTTCTGGATTCTAGAGTTGTCAAGTAATGCCAGCTGTCATAACACTGATTGAGGAACATGAATCAGAGATGTATTCACAAATTTTTGTGGCTCGGGACATCTCCTAGTGAGACATCTGGTTAGTCCAGATACTTGTAATCGAGTTGATACAGGTATACTGTCAGTGAGCATGCATCGTGTTTTCCCACTGTGTGTGAACATATTGCATTACTGCTTTTTTTGGCAAAAGGGGCACTTTTCACTCTATATGAAGCCCTTTTATTTTCTTATATACTTGTTAGAACTGGTTCAAATCAAGCCCAATTTGATTTGAACTGATGTGGTTCAAATTGTTTGACCTTGAGCTGGACTGGCCTGCCAAAAAGTGTGTGTGTGTGTGGGGGGGGGGGGGGGCAATCAGAATTCAAACCGAACTGGGCCCAGTTTGGATAGAACCAGTGTGGCAGAGTTCGACCAGTTTGACATGCTTGCAAAAGGGGAATTCAGTAAGGCTTCTTCTTTACAAGCAAAGGGGGATCCCTAGCAACTAAAAAGGGGTTTCAGAAGATGTGGCAGGGGGTGGGAGGTCACCTTACACGTGCAGCAGTGGCTCCACAACAGTGGCTCCTCTAGACCCCACCGGCGTGGGCCCAGTTTGGACCTCTCTGCTTGTGTGGGGACTGGGGAAGTCACAGAAATGGCTTCTGCACATGTGTAGAACTCAGCCACCACTGAACTTGGCCCCCACTGGCCTGCACTGATTAGGGGAAGTGCCAGCAGGGCCTAGAATAGCCGCCACCACTGCAGGTGTAAGGTGACTTCCCACCCGCTCCCTGCCACTCTTTTGAAACCCCTCTTACAACTAAATTCCCCTAGGGAATTCCCCTTTGCTTGTGAAGGGGAACCTTACTGGTTTGAGTGTACAAACTGAACTGCCCCGCCGGTTCTAACAAACTGGTTTGTGGACTGCCGGTTCAGTTCAAATTTGAACTGAGCCACCCAGAAGAGTTCCGTGCACACCTTTATTTGTTGTGAAGTAGGTAGCTACAACAAGGATCCATCCCCAAACGTTGCAACTAATAAATTCAGGGTCAGCAATGGTAAATAGCTAAGGAGAAGGCAGGGGATAAAAACATTTTTTCTTCTTTGTTTAAATTTTGGAGGTTCTATCTAACTTGTCCAAGGTCTTATGTTGTGCCTAAAAGATCTTGTGCTTAAAAGAATAGAACCAAGAAGAAAAAATTAAAGCCAAGAAAACAATAAAGAATCTTACAAAAATAAGTTTCTATGTCAAGTATGCTGCACTCCCAAACAAGGTGTAACAACCGTTTAAGAAATGCTTAGGCTCCGGCTCAAAATTTGGAAAAATGAGTACATCAGCCACTGGTAGCTTTTTGCATGCCTCTGTTAACTCAATATAGCAGCATAGGAAGCTGCCTTATACCATGTTAAGAATTTAAAATTATTATTTATGCAGATGATATACCTTAACCATAACAGACCGTATTGACTCTGTAAGGGTACAATACAGTATTGACTCTGTAAGGGTTCCATACAGAAGAAGAGCTTTGTAATGAAGGTTCGGTAGTTTGGCTTAAGATAAACAAAGACAAGACAGAATAGTTTACATATTCCGCATCAAACAAGGAGATAGATAAGAGATATATGTATTCATATTTATATACCACCTAATATATTTATGTTTCCAGATGGTTTACGTAAAAATTTAAAATAGAACAAAGTTAAAACCAAACAACGATTAAAACCATTAGAAAGTTTTACTGTATTGTCCCTGGAAGGCAATAAGAAAGGGAAAGAGGACAGAGATGGGGCAATTGCAAGAATATTGAGAAAAGCAAACAACTAGTGTGGGGAGAGGAAGTACAGAGCTGGAAGAGGACAAGCAATGTCCCAGAACAGGGACAGTGGGGGGATGGCAGCAAACCACAGCTGTTCAGCTAAAGTGATGCCTGTGTAGGGAAGGGGTACCTGCGCTCATCCCCGCATGGTCCAGTCTCCTGATAGGGAGGCCTGGGCCTTCCTCTCCACTGCTCAGGAAAAATGGGTAGGGAAGGAGGGACAGTTTGCGGGGAGGGGGCTGATTCAGAGGTCAGCAGACTTGTGTCTCTCAGTAGCCAAGATAATGGCAGGTAACTACAAATTCCTTGCATATTACCAGCCCTGGAGACCCCAGTAAAAAATGGATGGAAGGGACAAAGTGCATTTATGGGTGGGAGAGCTGTGCCTCATGTATTATATTTCTGAAATAAAAATGGGGGAGGGGCAAACTACTGGGGGGTTTCCCCCCTTGCCCACCCTCCCTCCCCGGAGCTGCCCTTCCCTGAGGGCCTGGAGCAGGTGCTTTGATATCCCCCATTGTTTGTTCAACATGAGAATATCAGTGCTACCTATTTGCAGCAGCCAGGACAGGCGACTGTGAACATAGGAAACTGCCATTTACTGAGTCAGACCATTGGTCTATCTAGCTCAGTATTGTCTTCACAGACTGGCAGTGGCTTCTCCAAGGTTGCAGGCAGGAATCTCTCTCAGCCCTATAGGTTCTGCAGTCTGAATGAATATGGTCTCGGCTATTCCCTCACTGAGGGGGGAAAAAGCTCTTTGACCCATCCTGTAACGATAGAAGAGGTCAGAGCAGTTATCTCAGTGGAAAAGAACACATCGGCCCCGGGGCCTGATGGTCTGACATGGCCTTTCTATAAGATTTACGCAGACCAGCTACTACCAGTTTTAGTAAAATTATTTAATTTTGTCTTAGACAATGGGCGTTTAAATAGGTCCTTTGGGGACGGCCTCTTAATTCCCCCCCCCAAGAAAGCTGACACCACATTACCACAAAATTGGAGACCGATAACCCTCACAAATATCGATTACAGAATATTTGCCAAAATCCTAAATAATAGATTGGCGAAAGTGGCCCCTAAATTGGTTCACAGCTTGCAGACAAGCGCTATCTCGGGAAGAAAGATGACAGACTCATTGTGTCTGCTGAGAGAACTTTTTTACTCTATACAGAATGAAAGTTGGAAAGGTCACCTCCTCTTATTGGATCAAGTTAAGGCCTTTGACAAAGTGAACCACAATTATCTGTGGACATTGTTGAAAGCTAAAGGTATACCACCCCTATTTGTGACTTGGATACAGCTGCTCTATACGAATGCAAAGGTGACACCACAGATTAATGGATGGCGGGGCGACCCGATCACTTTGCATTCGGGTATCCGCCAAGGATGCCCACTGAGCCCATTACTTTATGTTTTGGCCCTGGATCCTATCCTGATCAGGATTCAGAGAGAACCCCATCTGCAAGGACTCTCGGTCTCTATCCCCCCGCCCTGCGAGACCTTCCCGGGAGGGAGGAGGAGGGAGAGTGATGGGATTGCCGAACCACCTGTCCACTCAGAACCGCATTCTGAGTTTAAGGTAAAATTTGTAGCTCATGCCGATGATGTTACATTACTGTTATCAAATGAAAATGAAATCTCTGTAATACTAGACCTCTTCTGGGAGTATGGCAAGATCTCGGGCTCAGAATTATATGCTGACAAAAGCGTATTTGTTAAAATGGACCCCGGACGCCAGCAACTCTTGTGCCTACCCATCTCTGAATGTAAAAGCAAAGGGGCCCCAGAGTCCAAACTGAAGTGGGTAGAGATAGTAAACATTTTGCGGATTGAATATGGGATTAAGGAAAAAGCCTGGGGGGGAAATTGGACAGATTGGGAAGAAAAAGTAATGCTTAAAATCACTATGTGGAAAAAATGGAGCCTCGCCATGTACCAGAAAGCAGTTTACATCCGGACTTACCTGATACCCCCGGTGCATAACCTGGGGGTAGTCTATCCTCCCCCGCTCGATCTCCTTCGGAGAGTTGAAAGCCAGATCTTCCGTCTAGTATGGCACACAGTGTCCTTCCCTTTGGCCCGTGTGGTAGCATTTAAGGAGGTTGAGCGGGGAGGCCTAGCCCTACCTGCCCTGCAACCCTATTTTGTAACTGAATTCATGTCCTACAATTTTGGAAACTGGATTTTCGTGAATGTCCATGATATGTCCAACCTCCTGCAAAAAACCTGGGTTTCGCTTTTCCCTCTGCGTTGGCGCAAGTCAGCATGGGGCATAGCATGGTGGGGGAAAGGATCTTTCAATGGCAATATCACACAAGTATTAAAAGAGAACACCCAGACTACTTGAGAGATTTGTTATTCACACTTAAAAAATGGAAGGTTGAACCAGATCTATTTAAAGGATCCTCCTCAGTTAAGCAGCTAAGGAAAACAATTTATGGAGAGATTCTAGAAGTGGGTTTCTTAAAACCTGATTTAGAACGTAAACGCTACAAACACCTCACTTCACAGTACTTGTTGTAACCCGATCACCCTATTGCTCTCTTTAAGGAGAAAAAAGTCCCTTTCCATTTATGGGAAACAAGGTGGCGCTTATACCATCAAGTACTACCACTTAATGCGGCTAAGCCATGGCTCCCAGAGGACCAGCAAGAGTGCCCTAAAATCACCTGCAAACAGAAAGCTAGTGAGCTAGGCAAAACATTCAGGGAAACCCACTCACATTTCTTAAAAGAGTGTGTGGTAGCCAAAAGAGTGTGGCAGGGAGTAAGCAAGCTGTTAAAGTGGCCTGATTTGGAAAAACAGACTTGGGAAGAACTAACCTCGGGTTTGAGCGATAGAACCTCCTTTCGAGGTCCCAGAAAGAAACCTTCAAGGAAACGGGATGGAACGGGTGCCCTCATACTAGGGAACTGGAACTTTCCCCTTCTTGTAATCAGGTTAGTAAACCTGTATGTCATTTATGCAATGCTCCTGCATAGGAATAGGGAGGGAAGATGCGACCAAGAGGTTCATGCTGATGAGACAGTAAATCTCTTCTGGAAAAGTTTGTATGGTTATGTGCAAAAAGACAAGAGTATCTCTTCTAAACAGCAATGGGACAAATTGTGGAAATGGACGTCGGCCGTAACCCCCCCGATTACCTGATGTGCCTTGTAATCCCCCACCCCCGAGTTACAGTACTACCTGCATATACTTCATAATCTTGTGTGTTTCCAAATCCTTGTGTGTAAATCTTTGTAGATATATCATGTTACAACAACCACTTTGTATATAACTGTGCTTTGGCATCGTACTGTATGCTTTGGTAGTTTGTTGGTTCAATAAAAAAATCTTGTCCTATAAAAAATAAATAAATCTTGTCCTATCTTGGAGAAGCCAGGGAGGGAACTTAAAACCATCTGCTCTTCCCAGTGCGGCTTCATCCCCTGAGGGGAATATCTTGCAGTGCTCACACATCAAGTCTCCCATTCAGATGCAACCAGGGCAGACCCTGCTTAGCTAAGGGGACAAGTCATGCTTGCTACCACAAGACCAGCTCTCCTCCCATGACTGTGGGGTGGGATATGCTGAAAGACTCATCCTTCTTCTTTCTCCCAAAGCAGTATCAACATAGTAAGCAGTATTGTAGTGATTTAATGAATGACCTGTGCAAATATCCTCTAAGGAATGTGATAAATCTTTTGTTCTTGACAATGTAAGTGCAGCTTTCTAGGTGCTTATGGAAAAGCAGTTCAAGCTTCATTCTGTTACTGTAGATTTTTCCAGGCCTTACAGTTAGTTGGTGTGAAGAGAGATATCACCAAAGGGGGTCAGGTTTATAAACAGATTATAAAATTCACTGCATACAAAAGGAGTGGTGTGTAGAGAACATGATCAGATTGGATTGGATTGTTCCTAAACAAGTTGGTCTATGAAGAATTATTCTTTTAAAACTTTCAGTGAATTAAAGTCTTGTATGATTTATTTATCTGATTCCCAGAGTACCACAGTGAGGTAAATAACTGTGAAATGTTATGGATTTCAAACTGGATGTCAGAGGAGAGCTGTAGGAAACTTAATACTTGAAAATGATTTAGTATATTTATATCTGCCATCTTGCTTCAACACATTTTAACTCCTCTATTTTGGTACAGATAGCATGCCTACACATTCTGGTGATAACCCAGCAGATTGGTGGAAAGAACTAATGTGTGCAGTAACTCCCTTTTAATAAACTAATACATCCAAGGAAAGGCATGAAACACTTAAGCACCTGGATTTATTTTCCATGTTTTTTAGCACTTTGTTTATTTTGGTAATCCAGTTATTTAGATATGTATTTATTTAGGGATATAGTTAGACTTTGAACCATTTGTTCTTAAAATGCTCTGAATTGTCTTTAAAAAAAAAAAAAGATTTTCCTGTGCACTGCTGCTGTTTTGGGGGGAAGCAAACCACAACAGATTCTGCTATATTGAGTTGCTTGTGGTAAAAAGATATACATGTCTGAAAGTGGCATTTATTAAAATGCCCATAATAAAATTGTTAGTTACAGATGGAAACCAAGAACATTCCAGAGAAAGGTATGAACAGGTGCAGAGAATATTTGTTGTTATACAAGCACATTATATAAATTGAGATAATTGCTGTATTCTAATTAATTCTGTTGCTCCATTGGAAGTGGGAAGTAAAGTTAGCAATTTGGTAATGAAGCAACTTGGCAAAAAGCAAGTTAGCACACAGGTGCACTTGACTATAGGAAAATATAGGTGTGGTGCTTGAGTGGATTGATATCAGGGATGTGTAAATTGATTCAGGTAAAAATCAATTTGTACACAAATATAGCTGATTCGGGTGATTTGGAGACAAAACAAATCACCCCTGTGGTCCATTGGCTAGATTCGGGTACAAATCGAATCACGCCTGATTCGATTCAAATAGATCTGAGATTTGGATTCCTCCTATTAATTCCCCCAGGTTCCCAGCTTTCATTAAAAAAAAAAAAAAAAAAGCTAAGCTTTAGCCCTTGTAGAAGTGGAATTATGGAGCAAAATGTATGGTCACTATTTTTCAAGTGTTTGGATTCTTTGGTGTGTAATAACTTTCCCTCAATGAATCCCTATGAGCATTCATTTACACATCTTCATTTCTTCTATTCATTTTGACTGTCTTTTCGACAGTGCCAACTGTCAACTGTCATGTGCCAACTACACCCCACTCCCACCTGCAAGGCAGTGGAGTACTACTCAGTTTATGTTCTAGGATTTTTTTTCAGGTGTTTAGGCTCTTTGGTGTCTAATAACCTTTCCTCATAATGAATCCCTATGAGGATTCATTACAAACCAAAGAGTCTAAACACCACAAAAATTCCTAAAATGCCAACAGAGTACCCAGTGGCTTGTGGGTTACAGGGTAGTTGGAACATGGGATGCCACTAATTCCCCACCCCCACCTACAAAGCAGTGGGGTCAAAATGAACAGAAGAAATGAAGGTATGTAATGAAGACACCAAAGAATCTAAACACTTCAAAAATACCTAAAAAAAATAAACTGAGTACCCCTGTGTGTGTGTGTGTGTGTGTGTGTGTGTGTATGTGTGTGGCGGTGGGGGGGGGGGTAGTTGACACATGGCAGTTGACAGTTGGCACTGTCCAGTGATATCAAAATGAACAGAAGAAATGAAGGTGTGCAATGAATCCTCATAGGGATTCATTATGAGGAAACGTTATTATACACCAAAGAATCCAAATACTTGAAAAATAATGATTGCACATTTTGCTCCATAACTCCACTTCTACAAGGGCTAGAGCTTAGCATCCCCCCCTTCTTTTAAGAAAGCTGGGGATCTGTTTTAGGGTTAGGATATGGGAACTTCAAATCCCCGTTGTTTCCTATGGCGGAAATGTTCAAAATCAGTAAAAACTAAAAAATAATAATTAAAAGTCAACCAAGTACCCCACTACCTCGAAATGTGGGTGGTAGGTAGCACCCATGGGGACCTACCCACCAACCAAATTTTGTGCCCCTAGGACTTTGTTAAGTGGTCCAAATTGGTCCGAATCAAATCAAAGCAAATACTAATTGAATCTGGGTTGATTTGGAGGGGGTAGATTTGGACACAAAACAAATCAGGGGTGATTTGTTTGGGGCACAAATTTGATTTAAAAAATCAATTTGTGCACATCCCTAATTGTTATGGCTGTATTCATTCGTTTTTCAATAAGCCAGCATCATGGTGGTGCTTGTATATTAGCAGAAGGGTTGGATTAACTATGGAATTAAGTGTGTTTATGGAGTAGGGCCCCAGTCATGTTGGGGCTGCTGCTCTAGCTTAATTATCCAAACACACTTCTATCTTGTGATTGCTTCATAACATGTGGCAATTTGCTTATTATAGAGCATAAGAGACCATGCTCTTGTTTTCAGAAAACTGAAAATGCCTAATAGTTTGAAATCAACACCTGTGTATTGGACAGCAGCACGGATCTAGAATGTCTCGGTTTCCATTGTTCTTGAAATACAGCTAAACAGATAGTCATATTAAGTCTAATTTTCTCGTATTTATGCTTTGTTTTTGTGTATGCTGAGGTACAAATGAGAGACCAGACAGACTTTCCAGATATTATAGTATAACTCTATTATCTCCTGACTGAAAGCCAATGACGCCCAACAACACTTTGCGGCTGTGTTAACTTAAACTGCGACCCTCCATACAACACAGCAAATTGCTCTTGAATTGGGAGAGAAACTTGGCATTTTTAAGATATGGCAGTGGAGTGGGCTGTTTCTAAAAGGAAAAAACCCATTGGCCCAGCCTAGGCATGCCCAAAGCAACATTTTTAAGCATGCCAAAAGAAGCTTTTGGGATCCTACTACTTGCCTTGAGACATGTTGTTGTTGTTGTTGTTGTTAAATAATAAATGCCTCACATTTATGTTGCTGAGGAAAAAGGATTAGTGTTAGAACGTAGTCAGTCAATACAAGTTATCTTAGGGAAAGTTGGTACAGCTGAAAGGAACCCTTACTTGTTGAGAGGTACAAATGGGGTAGTATGTTTTCAGGTAGGAGTGGGATGCTGAGAAATAGGGATGTTGGGCAGCTAATAAGGATGAACAAAAGTCATTTCCGTTTGTGACTAGGATGTGGACAAGCTGCTTCGGGCTGTACATCCTACCACCTGTTCTCTTTACCGTTGCCCAATTTGGCTCAATTCAACTGCCAAAATGAATCAGAGAAGGTCTCGTATGTATTATAAATGCTTCTCTGGACAGGATGTATGTATTATAAATGCTTCTAGGATGTATGTATTATAAATGCTCGTACGTATTATAAATGCTTCTAGGACAGGATGCCTACTTGCCTTAAGGAGGCTATTATTAGACCTTACTTGAACCCTCTGTACTGGATCCCTCAGAGTTAGACAATTATAGACCTGTCTCCAATCTTCCATGGTTAGGCAAGGTGATTGAGAGGATGGTGGCCTCTCAGTTCCAGGTTGTCTTGGAGGAAACAGATTATCTACACCCCTGTCAAACTGATTTTCAGGTGGTCTGTGGGGTAGAGACTACCTTGGTCTTCCTGATGGATGATCTCCAATTGGGTATTGACAGAGGGAGTGTGACTCTGTTGATCCTTTTGAATCTCTTGGCAGCTTTTGATACCATTGACCATAGTATCCTTCTGGGTTGCCTGAGGGAGTTGGGATTGGGTGGCACTGTTTTACAGTGGTTCTGTTCCTATCTCTCTGGCGGATTCCAGTTGTCGCTTGGAGAATGTTGCTCTGCAAAGCGAGAACTGAAGTATGGAGTTCCACAAGGTTCCATACTGTCTCCAATGCTTTTTAACTTCTACAGTACATGAAATGGCCGGGATAGATCATCAGGTGATGGCATAACTTGTCTAAATGGCTGTCTGGAGTCAGTATTAGGCTGGATGAGGGATAACAAACTAAAATTGAATCCAAATAAGACAGAGGTACTGACTGGAGGGTGGGGTTCAGAATACGAGTGATGGTTGGGAGCTGCCTGTTCTAGATGGGGTTACACTCCCCCAGAAAGAACTACGTAGCTTGGGAGTTTTCCAGGACCCAAAACTCTCCAGTCTCTCAAGTTGAGAGAATGGCCAGGAATCATTTTATCAGCTTTGGCTGATAACGTCAGCTGTGCCCATTTCTGGGAGGAAATTACCTTAAAACAGTGGTACATATGCTGGTAACCTTCACTCTTGACTACTGGAATGTGCTCTACTGGGAAACTGCCTTCATCTGGGCTTATGTCAAGCATGGTTATATAGTTGGGCTTTATTATTTGCTTAGTCACCTCTGCACCCTTCCTACAGAGGCACTGGATACAACTTTCCTGTAGTCAGGATACTACAGTTGGTGCAGAATGCAGTAGCCAGATTGGTTTCTGGGTTAACTCGAAGAGACCATATAACACTGATTATAAAAGAACTGCACTGGCTGCCGATATGTTTCTGAGTGAAATACAAAGTGTTGGTTATTACCTTTAAAGCTCTGAATGGCTTGGGTCCAGGGTATTTACGAGAGCACTTCCTTTGTTATGATTCCTCCCGCCTATTAAGATCAACTGTGGAGGACCGGTTTCAGCTACCACTGGCTCATTTGGTGGCTGCAAGGGATCGGGCCTTCTCTGTGGCTGCTCCAGGGCTCTGGAATGCACTCCCTGTTAAAATCAGAGGTTCTCCGTCTGACTGGAATGTTTTTTAAAAGGTGCACCTGTTTTCTCAGGCTTTTAATTAATTTTAATTAGTTTTATGTTGTCATTTTTTCAATCATTTATCCTTTTAATGTTGTATTTTAACTTATGTGCACCACCAGGGGTGCACATGTCAAGTGATATAGAAATTAAATACATACATACTTCCAGAGAAGAAGCAAAATATCTGAGGGAAGGATATATTGAAGAAAAAAGAAGAGGGAGTGCTGAGTTTTATAACTGATGTAAAATTATCAGACTGATCTTTCACTACAGTTACCAATACTGTACATTCAGACAATCATGCAGCAAATTTTGTTGGTTTCAGGATAGTAGAACAGGTAGAATAAACAAGGTGGTTTTATATTTTGAGCTGGTGGTAAGGCTGATAATGCAATTGGCTCTGAGCCATTGTGTACCTTTCCCGTTCATTTCCCTAGTTTCAACTGATCACCATCTTGCTTGGTGTTTTTTGTTGTTGTACAGGATTCTCTATACTGTAGTGATTCTACAACTGAGTATGTGGTGCAAAAAGCATTAGTGTGTCAGGCTTAAAAACTGTAGTGTCTGACATGTTATTCCTCTGCCATAAGCAAATGCATTTGGACATAATCATAGGCAATCTTGCCTTGAGTTAGAATGTTGTTCACTTGTAACTGGGAACTTTTAGGTATTAGTGACTACAAAGTACCATTCATTCTTTTCCAGTAGTGGCAGTTTTGCAGTTCCGTTTTTAAGGACTTAAACTTACAGATGTGCATCTTTCATTCAAAAAACAACAACACCTGAAAAGTTAACAAAGACAAGCTCACGTGTATAATCAGAGCAAAGGAGGTGGACTGCTTGCATCAGACAATTATTAATGTCAACATCAGGCCACATTTATATTTTCCAATTAAATGAAATGCATTAACTTTGTCATGTGATTAAATATATTAAATATTTGCTCTTGATACATATTGGAATTGAGGTTTATAGTTCAGTAGACCCTGCAACTCCTCCTTGCTCAACAGATTCAACAATATGGTGGCTTCCAAATTAAAAGTGTATTATTTATTTTAGTTTTTCACAGGATTAAAAACAATAGGTTTAACTGCAGCAGGAGTGGTTTTGATTAAATGTTTAGGAAAACTTAATTATGTTACTGCAAAACCCTTATCATTTCAATGAGACTTGTACAGGAGAAATCACAGAAAGTTGAATTATATTACTATGGGATATATATTCCATGAGAATGGAATGGAAATCTGTAATACCAGGATTCTTGAAGATTGCTTTAAAATTAAGAAAGGCATCCAGACCAGCACTTCTATGTGTGTACATGGATCCTTTTCCTGGAAGCTTTTCCTTCCTGTGAAAGGTGCAGTCCCCCTTTAGAGAACTTAAGGAGATGGTTGTGAAAATGGAAGTGTTCACTCATTCAGAATGAGGACAGGAAATATTGCCCTTTGTGACAAGCCTCACATATCCATATCTAATTAGATATGTCATTAAGATAATCCATTATATGATTGGCTGGGATAAGGGAGAAGATACTGAAGGAGCAGGAGATAAAAATGGCAAATAGGGGGAAACATGCCTGTGAAAAACACATCCCCCCCCGCAAAAGAAAAGAAAAGATACATTTAAGCATATATTTTGCAGCTCTCCAGATCAGTGTTCCCTCTAACAGGGGTTCCCAGAGGCTGTTGACTACAACTCCCATAATCCCCAAGCAAAAGCCATTGTAGCTGTGGATTCTGAGAATTGTAGTCAGCGACATCTGGGGATCTCTGTTGGAGGGAACACTGCTCCAGATCTCTTTGCTCTGAAAAGAGTTGCAAGCAAAAATTCGATCCAGGCCTATTGTAGCTGTATTTTAATTGTAGTTCTATCCATCACGGTTGCTGGATCATATTTCCGGATTTACTCTTTCTGTCTCCAGAAAGCTTGCTTTTTTCTTCAGACATGTTGCAGTTGACTCTCATGCCCTTAAACTCATACACATTCCCATAAACTCAGCTTTGTGTTCTTTATTGTCCTGAAATAAGTGGTGTGTAGAAGAGTGGGGAGAATCTTCTGACAGGTTCATGAAATAACTGTGATGGGAGATCATGAAGTAGCCAGGATTAGTTTCTGTAAAAAGACATTGGTCTAAGAAATACTTGCCTCAACCCACCCACCCCCAGATCTTGAACTTTCATAATGACTTCTTAGAAAATTAAGGTACTTGAGAAGTATGTAATTATTGTTTATATAGCTAATGTGTTGCTTTATCTGATCATCCAACAGAAAGGAGAGCCCTATTGCGCCATTCTTTCCCTTGAGACCACGGAGCAATTGACTTTTGAGATACCCCTGAATGACTCTGGTTCTGCTGGACTTGGTGTGAGCTTAAAGGGCAATAAAGCTCGAGAGACTGGGGCTGACCTTGGAATTTTCATCAAATCCATCATCCATGGAGGTGCTGCCTATAAGGTATGTAAACTATTTTTAAAATAATGCTTTTTCCAAAAGAATATTCTAACTCTTGATTGTGAACCTGCTGCCAGGTCTGCATGCACAAGAGATGTCCAGGTGTTCAGAAACATAACAATTTCCAAGTTGGGGTCAGACAGAAGATCCATCTAGTCCAGCACTGTAAAGATCCATCTAGTTCTGTATTACCTGCCTTACAGACACACACAATGGCTAATAACATAACCTGAAGAAAATAACAATTGAAGGTTAATGGAAACCACAATAGCTGATTCTTTCCATAGCTCATTCTTTCCAATAGCTTCCAGTGTGGCTTGCTCATGTGAGCTGCCAAACTTTTTATATGTATATGTGTTATTTTCCTCTCTCACACACAAACAGTGTTTTTTAAAAACCATTTCAGTAGCTCATGTAATTCTGCCATGCTAGGAATTGCTCCTGGAGAACCACTGGAAGAAAGTTGCAAGTGTCTTTATAGAATAGATTCAGCATTATTGCCATTCTCACTATGCTCACATGAAGCTTCTGCCTCTGTTTTGCTGACTTGAAACATCATCCTTCCCTCACCTCACCACTGCTCCAGAGTTTCCAGCAAATGTACCAAACACTGGTTCTTTCTAACCTCAGGTAGCTCTATAATTAAATGCCCTATTGAATTTGTATTTGAAAGTTAAACTTGTTGCTAAGGAAGCACTTCTTTCTCCACACACCCTATTTTCCTGATTTGTAGGAAATTGGGTGGGGTATTGAAATACAAAGGGTGCTTACATAAATGGGCTCTTAAAGATTCAATCTGTGGAGCTGGAGAAGGTAAACTACCTGCAACTGTGATAAACTCAGAAGGCAAGATGTGGAACCAGCGAAAAATAGCAGATGATTCAACTGTTTGTCATCTTAAGACAATTTAATGCTGTAGTACAATTCTGGCTTGTTCTGAACCAGGATTGGAAGCTGAATCCTTAAACTCTCACATGGGCAGGAGAAGAGGGAGCATGTGCTCCTGCAGTTTTGGGACATGGAATACAGCCAGGGTATAATCCTGCCTCTGCGCTGCAGCTGAATCAAGACATGGAGTTAGACGCAATGTTCTGTCTGTACTGTAAAAACTTCTTGGGACATCTGTTCAGAATGTATTTATTTTACATGAATATTATGAATGCTATATTTTCTTGGTTTAAAAAATTACATTACATTCTATGTAAACTTAAACAATAAAAAACATTTAGGAAAGGAGGACAAATACAGCCTTTAGTATAACTTTAAAAAGATGTCTGCCTTACTTTACAAGCAGTTGCTTTATTTCTTTTTAACTGAGAAAAAGGAAGAACTCAGAGTACTAATAACATATGAAGAATATTAAAAATATATCCATAACAATATAATATATTCATAACAATATTCATAAAGATAATAACCATGAGAATACTAATATACAGAAGGCACATGAAGAGAGACACACAGAGAGAATATTAAATGGGAACCATACAACTTGCATGAGAAAAATGAATTATATAATGTTGAATAAGAACCAGAACATGTTGTTCATTTGTTTGTATGTTTATGTGACCCCCCGAAGGTCTGAAAATAGCTATTTTTTCACGTTTAAAAAACCGATTTCAGCACTTTGCGGGGGCATTGCTTGAATGCATGGGACCCACAGTGGTTTAAGTATCCGTGGTACTAACTGAGAACAGAACCCCCACAACTACAGAAGTATTTCACACTCTTTTTGTTCAAGCCCTGCTTCTCCGCTGCATTCACCACTGAATACCATTAACTCTACCCAACTGGTTATCTGTTAATTGCTCTCTCAGTCCATTAACATTCAGCTCCATGGGGTTACATTGGGGTAGCTTTTGGGGGAAAGGGGTTGCCCCTTTAGGTTTTTTCTTCAGATTCTGTGAAATCGATGTTCCTGTGAGTTACCTGAAATCTTCCAGTTCCTCCCACTCGCCTCCTGCTCCAGTTATGTGTCAATAAGGAGAACATTTCCAGCTCTTTTGGAAATAGATATAAGATTTTTTTTTAATATCACCCTTTAAAAATAGTTTTAGAGATGCTATTTTAAAAGCAGTTATGTGTAAATTATTTTTGTTTCTATGAAATTCACTTGTAGCATGTGAAAAGTACATTACAAAGTTACAGTTTTTGAAAACACTCACATTTTTAGAATGATGTCCTTGAATGTTCACATTTTAATTAAGGAAGTCACACTCTGCTTTATGTGGCAAGCTCTGTGTAGTCTTAACTGTGAGGCCTCTATGGCTCCTCTATAACAACATGCTGCCATTTAGCATTGGCCCAGCACTGCTTTCCTTCTCCTCAGGGGCAGCACAGCTGGACCCATAAACCACCACAAAAGCAATGAAGAGACGTTTTCATGTGCATAAGAGTAAAAATTCAACAAGCCTTGGAGTTGGAAGAAAATATATTCAGTTTGCACAATAAATTAAACACCACTTAACCATCTTTTCCTTGAACAATTAAAATATTGTTAGCGTTATGGACGGAAGTGTGAGTCTTGGCAGGGACTGTATCAATTTCATAGAAACTAATTATTTCTGAGGTATACAAACCAATCAAGGGGAAAGGATCTGTGTCCCTGTCCCCCACAATCATGTTGAAATGCAGGTAATGTAAATTCTTTTTAATCTATAAGATTTTCTCATGGATATACACATCTGGACATTTGCACATCATGTTCCTGAATGATTTTTTTTTAAATGCCAATTCCTAAAGATTTATGTTGCTTTTAAGGAAACACCTTTCCTTGATTTATGAGATATACACAGGAAGCTGCCATATACTGAGTCAGACCATTGGTCTATCTAGCTCAGTACTGTCTTCACAGACTGGCAGTGGCTTCTCCAAGGTTGCAGGCAGGAATCTCTCTCAGCCCTATCTTGGGTATGCAAGGGAGGGAACTTGGAACCTTCTGCTCTTCCCAGAGCGGCTCCATCCCGTAAGGGGAATATCTTACAGTGCTCAAACTTCTAGCCTCCCATTCATATGCAACCAGGGCAGACCCTGCTTAGCTAAGGGGACAAGTCATGCTTGCTACCACAAGACCAGCTCTCCTCTTTATCCTACTAAACTCTAGAGGCTGTATTTTCCTTATTGATTGTTTCTCATACTGTAACTCAACCACTGATGCATAGTGATGCTCCATTGCAGTAAGTTTTCTGCTAGCTCTTGCACAAGAGTTCATGGAACAGCACTTACACGTTTTCTACTTCTGTTCATGGTTCTTTTATCCAGACCAAAGTTCAATTCTTCTTCCTCAAAACAGGTCAATGTGAAATAGTTTTTGAGTCAGGAGATGGGGCTTGTGTATCATTAGTTTCTTCTATAATCTGAAAACATCACTTGGGCATAAACATCCTAAAATGACATATATAAGTGTGTGTGTGTGTGTTCATATTAAATGTTTATCTCTGTCTTTGTATGTAATTGTGCTTTTCAACACCAAGATTGGATACTGACCTTCTACTTTCACACTCTGGATTTTTGTGCTACTATTGATCTTATACATTTGTCCTTGAAGTAAATTTTACTTGCTGCAAGAACTATAAATGTTGTTGGCATAAACATATACTTTGAATTTAAGTGAACTAAAGTTATAACCTATAAAATCATTATTTTTATAAGGATTGTCTCTACAGATAGCTTGTGATAACTGAGAAGAGACAATATGAGTGAGAAACTGATCTCAGAAATGAGTTTCAGAAATGCCTTGGGATAGCATCTAGAAAAGAGGTTAATACTGTAACACTGTAATATTAACACTGTAATATTGAACTGGGTTACAAAGAAGAATTGACTACTCTGTAAAATGACAGTATAGATCATTAACAATTCAAAGAAATTACTAGGCTTGCCACCTGAATATATAGCTCCAAAATAAGGAACACAGTGTAAGATCTTAATGAAATAACATATGGTATGTGTCTGAACATTAATTATACTTTATTAGAATATACTGTAATGTATAAGATATATTTATATAATAATTACACACGTGGACAAATGTGTTGGTACCCCTCCACGAGAAAAGAAGAAACCACAATTGTCTCTCAAATAACTTGAAACTGACAAGCGTAATTGGCATCCATCATTGTCTGTTCCACATGTAACAAAAATCAGACCTTGCTTTAGAGTTTGGATGCAACAGAATATTTCAAATAATAACACAAATGAAAATGGCATGGACAACAGTGATGGGACCCTTAACCTAATATTTTGTTGCAGAACCTTTAGAGGCATTCACTGCAAACAAGCAATTCCTGTAGCTCTCAATGAGACTTCTGTACCTGTCAACAGGTAGTTTGGCCCACGCTTCCTGAGCAAACTGCACCAGCTGTGTCAGGTTTGAAGGGTGCCTTCTCCAGACTGCATGTTTCAATTCTTTCCATACGTGCTCAATAGGATTTTCATTTGTGTTATTATTTGAAATATTCTGTTGCATCAAAACTCTAAAGCAAAGTCTGATTTTTGTTAAATGCGGAATAAACAATGATGGGTGCCAATTACGTCTGTCAGTTTCAAGTTACTTCAGAGTAGGGATGTGCGAACTGGTTCGAATTCAAACCAGTTCGAATTTGAACTGGGGTGGTTCGAAGGTTCGAATTTGAACCAAACCAGCCATCAGGTTCGAGCTGCAGGTTCGAATTCAAACCGAAACGGGGTGGTTCGATTTGAACCGGTTTGGACCTCCAAAAGTGGGTGGGATGGTAGCTGGCACCCAGGGGTGCCTGCCACCCAAACCCCAAAGCAATCGGACACTCGCACGATTTTTTATTGAGTTTAGAACAGTTTTGGCTGCATACTGTCATCATGACATCTTCCTCCACTCAAAAAAGGCAGGAGAATGCAGAAATATTATAATTTTCAAAAATTCATTAAAAAAATTGTACAAGTGTCCGATTGCTTTGGGGTTTGGGTGGCAGGTACCTCTGGGTGCCAGCTACCACCCTACCCATTTTTGGATGTCTGAACTTGTTCAAAATGGTTCGAATTCAAACCGAACAAGGGGGAGGTTTGAGCAAAACCAAAACCGAGCCACCCCCTCCTGGTTCGAACCTGGTTAGAATTCGAACCAAACCGGGCAAACCGGTTTTGTGCACATCCCTACTTCAGAGACAATGGTAGTTTCTTCTTTTTTCGTGGAGGGGTACCAACACATTTGTCTACGTGTGTATATTTACTGTCTTTTAAGTCTCTGTAGTGTTTATTTGGTCGTTCACCATAAATAAATGAGTTGAGTACTGTCTTTTAAGCAAGTGGTTTCTCGAATACATGGGTTCGTTTCTACCAGTCCAGAGGCGGAGGCACCATTGGACCAACTGGTTCAAAGAACCCAGGCCGCACCTAATCAGGCCGCACCTCATGGCCCCAACACCCCCCCGAGTATGACGTCAGACATGGGGGTGCTGGTTTAGCTCCTGAGCTGGGGCTGTGCGGCCCCTGTTCAGCAGTTAAATGGCCAGTGCTGCATTCACGGCACGGCCAGCAGTGGCTCTTCCTTGCCTTAAGGCAGGGGAAATGAAACAAACTGCCTTAAGCTGCTCCTGGCTGTGCTGTGAACGCAGCGCCAGCCCTAGACTAGCTCCCTAAGGGGCCACACAGCCCCTTCGGGAGTTAAATGGCCGGCACTGCAAATGCAGCACCGGCCTGACACACACTCCCGAACGGAGCCACGGGGCTCCGTTCGGGAGCCAGACCACGTCTCCCGCTTCAGACACGGGGGCAAGGCTAGCCCCCACGTCTGATGTCAGATGTGGGGGTGGGGTTAGTGGGGCCGCTGGCAGTCAGGCTCCGCATCTGAACTAGTCTTCATAATATTTCTGCATTTTCCTGCCTTCTTTGAGTGGAGGAAGATGCCATGATGACAGTATGCAGCGAAAAACTCAAGAGAGAGAAAATGAACAAGTGTGTCTTTCTCAAAAAGAGCCACTTCTTTACAGGCCTGACTGTTCTACTCCGCAAGGCATCCCTCTCACCACCTGCAGGGGCAAGGGCTGTAGACTGCTTTCTAGATGCCTGCAAGGTAGAGCCACCCTCCTGTGGTTGTGTGTGCCATCTGCTGCAGTCAGTGGCCCTGCCCTAGCCTGAATGACAAAAAATGAAACAAACTTCATTTCTTATTAACTTGAAAAGGAACCCTACATTTTAATCCTAAATAAGGAACAGTCCTTGAAATAGGGAGCAGGCATGCCTAGAAAGGGCTTATCCAGCACTGTGAATTTAAGCCTAGTCTAGTGAAGGAGAAGTTGTGCTTGGAAATGTTGGTAGCAATCTATCTGCAACAGCAAAGCCATGGTACTTAAATTGTGTGTAGTGATGTAATCCAGATGCCTTTGTGGTAGCTATCGTTGTCTTTGCTCAGTGTGGCCCTTCCTGTTACCTCCACAGCTTGGTTGGAGGTACATGCACATTGAGGGCCAGATCTATGTTATGTAAACTTGTTCTGACGCTTTGGGCGGTTCTAGGCACATGCACTAGGAGAATTATTGAAAGCCATTATGATGTAGTGGTTAGAGTATGACCTGGGCTCCAGTTCCAACTCAGACCTAAAGCTCACTGGTGACCTTGGGTCAGTCATTATTCCTCAGCCTAACCTACCTCACAAGGTAGTTATGAGAATAAAAGAGGGGGAAATAATCATGTATGCCATCCTGAGCTCCTTGGAGGAAAGGCATGACAGGTCCATGAGTAGGACTTGAGATGCCGAAGAGAGGGCCATGACAGGTTCATATGGTGAATGCAGTCTGGCAGGTACCCCAGCTCCAAGCTGTGTAGGACTTTAAAGGTCAAGACCAGTACCTAATCTAGTCCGGAAGCTGACTGATACACCAATGAAGCTACTGCACGGTGGGTGTAACATTCATGAAGTGACTTGTGCCCATGAGCATCCTTGCAGCAGCCTTTTGGACCAGCTGCAGCTTCCAAACAGTCTTCAAGGGCAGCTCCACATAGAGCACATATTACTTTGGCATATTAGCATGTAGAGAACATATTATTTTGAATTTATTTCAGAGTACAGTGTTATAAAACACTATGTGCAGACGAAGAAATCCAAACTCTTACCTACAAGCCAATAAGTATGAGTAAAAGTTTCAAAATGCCATTGTGCTATAAGTATATATATAAAAGGCGAGTAATGTAAAAAACAAACAAACCACACCACCAATGCTCTATATAGCTTGAAATGGAGATACCACGAGTGCATCCCAAACCTGTAGAATATGTTGGAATCTGCTTAGTATGGATCACACTCTACCTGCCTTAGATTTATAAGTTACATATAATTTGAACCATACTTTCTTAGACTTGCATATATTTTGAAAGATCCTTAAGCAAAGAAGCAGCTATACCTAAATAAACTGAGATCTGCACAAGGTAAAATAAAAGAACTTTTCAAAATCTTCATAACAGTTCACAGCAATAAAATATTCATTTTTCCTCTGACCATTCAAAATGAATTATTCCTTTCAGCTTAGTGAAGATGTTTATATAGAACACACACATATCTGACTAGTACCTGTTCTGCACTGCTTAAAAATATATATACATCCTGTTTGTTACAGATCACCTTCCCAGTCTCCATCCAGGCACTCTTCCTTTGACTTCGACACCAGAAATTTCCATATTGTTCCAGGCTTAATTTATTCCTCCAGTTCTTTCATGCAGTGCAATAATATTTTGAAAAAAATGAGCTAGACTGTACAAACAATCAACCCTACAGATTCAAATAAAGATTTCATCATACAGTATATCTTACTGTGAAGTCTTCATGGTGGAATGAAGAAGTAGTACTCAAGTATTATCCTTTGATGTGCCTGTAAACATTTTATGTAGAATTATTGTAACTTCAGAAGCTAATATGGTTTTACAATCCTAAAGTGTTTTTAAGGTCATTGTTGATGTTTATCAAATTTGGTAGCATATTTGGTAAAAGGCCTTGTGCAATGTTAGATCTTCAAAAATAAGTGCTGCTGGTGTTAAGTTACTTGAAAATACAAAGTGCTCCCACGACATATGGTAAATTATTGCAAACGCATGAGTGTCAATTGTGAGTTGTCTGCGGTGCTTGATGTTTGGACCATTCTATTTGACTTTTTTCCAAAACAATTCTTCTAATAATTATTCTAGAGGAAACTCTGCGTTAATTTGAAGCTACTTGTTTTTTGTCTCACTAGTTTGGTTTATTTTCCAGTCCTATTCGTGTATTCCTCCCACTTAGTGCTTACTATTCTTACACTATATGTAAATAGCTTTGATTACTGTTGATAGGGACAAAAATGTTTAGTTAGAGTTGGCAACTTTAGGTATGAGGCATGAGGTTGACAACCAGAATTAATGAATATGGGGGTGGGGTGGGGGTGTATGTGTATGTGTGTGTAAAATGGATGACTAAGACATGAGGAAAAGAGGAGCTCTGACGAGTGGTTATAGAAGACTTAGAAGACTATTAATGAACTTATGATTAAATTAAATTTACTGTAAGTATGCCTCTTCTGTTTGTCTTTTTTCCACTATAGACCATATCAGTTCATATTAGGTTTCTTCAGCTTTATGAATAATATGAGTGAAGATGTCTTTAAGATAAGAGAGATTGTTTTCCTAATACGAATTACTACTGTTTCTATGTTGCTGTTGTTTTAAAGGGAGCATTTCTTGTATGCTATGAGCACATAGGAATCAGTGGCAGATACTAAATTTTAAAAATGAGTAGCAGTTTGAAGACCTATTTTTGCCATACATGGCCCTGCACTTGATTACAATCCTAAAGACACCTAGAGTGAAGTTCTAGTGGCTTCAGTGCAAGAAGCTCATAAACAAATATTTGGGACAGGGATCAGAAAGTGTACAGTGGTCCCTCTACTTACGAAATTAATCCGTTCCGAATGCACATTTTTTTTCAGACTGCAGCTTATTGTTTCACAGGCCACTGCATGAGATTTTAGTGTGGTTATTGTGCAGAATAGTTGTTGTGTTTTGTTGTGGACTTGAAAGCCCTGCCTTTTGCATGGAATTAATAACATAGCGCTTTGAGTGTTGACCAGTACCTGTTGATTTGCAGTTGATGAGATATCCATTGTAGAGGACAAAGATTCTGGTTGCAAAAATAATATATGAAAAGCCCTGTCAAATTTGCCTCTAGTGGTTTACTTCTGACAAGATCTTTCCTCACACTTTGATGCAGCCAAATTGATCCTTCTGTCTTTCCAACCTTTCTGTGTATTGTGTATATTTAGTAATGTGTTCCAAGGTATAGTTAATAAAAACAGATATTAGCCAACTTGTGTTTTAAGACTTCTCAAATTCTATGGAAAATGTTACCAGTATATTCTAATTAATTTAAAGAAAAACCCTGAAGTTTTTAAAAGTTTTTTTTTAAATCTCTGCTTTTTGTCTCAATATATTCAATGCTCTTGTTTGTAGGATGGCAGACTGCGAATAAATGACCAGCTTATTGCAGTGAACGGGGAATCTCTGCTTGGAAAATCGAACCATGAAGCGATGGAGACCTTGAGACGTTCCATGTCTATGGAGGGAAATATTCGTGGGATGATTCAGCTTGTAGTTCTCAGAAGACTGGATAGGCAAACTGAAGTGGTATGGGAAGCATTTTTGCAGAATATTTTTTAACAAGGGTTGTCTGAACCATTCTGCGACAACAGCTGTGAGGAAAGAGCTGAATTACCATTGAAACTGATAATGTTGGCATTGCTGCTTCTTATCCTTTGAAAATGCATCTATAATATTATTATAACCCCTTGTTATAGCATTGCACCACCCTTGTATTACAAGAGCAACTTGTTAGTGGTCCTGCTTTGTCTTAAACTGAAGAACAAGTTCATTATTCATTTGGTTGTATTTTATAGTTTGAACAAGGGAAACGACTATCACAGATCTTCTGATGTGAATTGGTCTGTTATGCCAGCCAATTACCTCATAGTGAAAGACAAATTAGAAGGTTGCAAGCCTATTACATAATTGCCCTCACATTGATTCTGTGAGCTCATATAGCTGTTTGCCAACTTCACAATAACAACTAGACAACAGATCTTCGTGTTATTTTCCCTAAATTTTTGGGATGTTGTGGCTTAAAAAGTAAAACTTGAACAATTTGGAAGTAATCTTAGTCTTTATTTATTCATTCATTCATTCATTCATTCAGATGTGTAGACCACCCCAAACTTCCGTCTCTGGGTATTTTACAATATAAACAGATTAAAAATGAAAACCTTAAAACAATTTAAAATCACATTCCAGTTTAAAAGCTTGAATGAAAAAAAAAAAGTCTTCAGAGACTTTTTTAACACTTGACAGAGCGATGGGGAGGCTCTTGTTTCAGCAGGGAGCACATTCCAGAGTCTTGGGGCAGCAAGAGCAAAGGCCCATCCCTGTATAGCCACCAGAGGAGCTGGTGGCAAATGCAGAATTTGCCCATCTAATCTCAATGGGTGGTGGGACTCATGGTGAAGCAGATGTTCTCTTAAATATCCAGGACTTAAACTGTATAGGACTTTGTAGGTTGTTGTTGTTGTTGTTGTTATTTCGATTTCTATACCGCCTTTCCAAAAATAGCTCAGGGCGGTTTACACAGATAAATAATAAATAAATAAAATGGCTCCCTGTCCCCAAAGGGCTCACATTCTAAAATGAAACATAAGAGACACCACCAGCAGTCACTGGAAGTACTGTACTGGGGGTTATAACCAGCACCCTGTATTTTGTCCAGAAACGTATTGGTAGCCAGTGTAGCTCTTTTAGTATAGGAGTAATATGGTCTCTCTGAGATGACCCAGGGACCGTGGCCTCATACTGTACAACTGCAGTTTCCGGGCTACGTACAAAGGCAGCTCAACATAGAGCACGTTTCAGTAGTCGACTCTGGAGGTTACCAGTATATACACCACTGTTCTGTGGTAGTTTATCTCAAGAAATGGACACAGCTTGTGTATCAGCCAAATATTTATTTAAAATAAATAAGCAAAATTATCAGAAAGCATTATACGATTGAGTCTGTATGTATTAGATTTCTTTTTTCTTTTTCTTTTTCTTTTTTGCAGGGTTTAAACCTGCAGTATGTGATAAAAGAGGCAAGAGATGTTGTGCTTTACTCTATGTATTGAAGAATAGCAGGACAAAATATTTTATCTAGTAAAATTCACTTTAAAAATTCCCTTATATGCTGTAATGTACCAAAAGGGGATTATCTGGCTATGCATGCAGAAAAATGAACTTACCCTATACTGTCACCAAATCAAAAAGAGACAATTGCACTTTTCTTTGGTATATAGTTGCCTGCAATACCTATCCACAAATTAGGTTCCTATTTTGTGCTCTGTCGGTTGTTTGTTTGTTTTTAATGTTTGTTCTGCTGAAAAGAGGACAATAGCCTTCACTTTCAGTATGGCTTTTCCAAGCAGGGTTTCCAATATGCTCACCATACCTCGAATGTCCTGTTGTGAATCCATTCCAAAGAGGTGTTTTTTCCTCATATACCTTTGTACTTCACGCCATTGCATAAAGTGTGCATGTGCCCTGTGAAGAATACAGAATGAGCTCTTGATAGAATCAAGTTCATTTTAAACAGAAATTAATTTTTGTAAAATGTGCTTGAAGTTCAACTATAATTCAGTTTGTGGCTGAAGACTGTAGCAAAGTGGGCCATGACCCAGTCTTTCCCTTACCTGAACTTTTTCCCTCCCTGCTGCATCTCAGCTTGGTACAGCAGGATATGTTTAAAAATCCATTATTTTTTTATTGGCTGGAACACTAATGGAACCTTTTCATGACAGCTCTGTTTCACTAACTGAATACTCTAATTAGGCAGCATACTGATCAGTTGTTTTATCGATTCTGTTGTTTGTCAAAGCACCAGAAAAGCAGAGGGTTTTGTGTGTGTGTGTGTGTGTGTGTGTGTGTGTGTGGTGTGTGCTGCTGTTAATTTAAAGCCGCCTCTCCTGATAGGTATCTGTGTTTAGTAGGACTTTGCTCCTAGAGATTTATACAAAAGCACATAAGAGAATTCCAAATTTTAATATATGGGAAACAAATGGTAATCTCTAGCTGAATGGAGTCTACCTTGGTCAGGTGCCACTTCAACAATTAAAATGATACCATTTCTCATTAGTAAAAAGAATTTTGGTACATTAGTTCCGTAACTGATACAGTTGTTAGTGATCTGCATTTTACTGTTACATGTCAGACATCAGGCACAGGAGCAGGCAAATATTTGGGTGTATAGGTGAAGCAGGTCAAAGACCAATAGCCTTGACAACACAGAAGGAGATTATGGTGGCTTATTTTAGCAACACGTTATCCAGATTGAGAGGAGGCAACACTTCTGAGAATTCTTTATTGTCCAGCAGCAGCAGATTGAGCTTTGGTGTCTCTGGGAAGATTCTTGGCTGTTTGAGTGTTTCAGCTAAACCAGCAACCCCATTGTGTAGTCAGCCAGTGGTCTGATTCATAGAGCTCCCAGTTTAAGCACCAAAGTGCCTGACAGATACAGCAGATACTGTATACTGAGATTGTTTCCCCTGTTGATACGAGCAGAAATTTAAGACTAGAACTTAGTCATGCTATATTACAGTTAAGACTCTCAAAATGTATAGAGAGATCAGGCTTAGTGGTGGTCTTTTGGGTGGTCAGAATTTGACAAGGGGTGCTGAGTGTGTGACTAAAATTAAACCAAATCTCAGTTTTTGTGGCGTGAACATCATATGTAAAAGAATGCCATTTCTACCACATGCTATTTGTGGTAGAAATGGCATTACATGCACATACATGGTCAGACACTTAGATAGATACATTGTGAAATGATCTAAATGTGTCAATGATAGCTCTAAAGAATCTATCACAAGTGATTGTACCATGAAAGTAAGGTCTACTTGCTTTCCATGTGAATTCAGATTTGTGAAATAGAGCCTAGGCTGGCATGGCTTTTCGAACACTTTTGAATTAAGGCAGTGTATTTTTAATAGTTATGAAAGTGGAGCATTTGTGACATTCTTTCCCCCACAGTAGAACAATTAAAACTGTAATTTAAAAATATTTCTGCTTAGTTTGTGTATCTTTATAAAAGAACTGTCAGAACAAATATAGAATGATTATTAATGGAAGAGGGAGAGAACCTTAAAAAGCCAAACACATTGGAACATGGGTTAAGGGTTTGCCATTTACTTCCCAAATCACTCTGGTGTGCATTCATTACAGAGCATATGTGGCAGCCATGGAGAGAAGGAAACCAGCTGGCTGTCAAAAAATTACCATTGGCACAGTTTTTCTTGTCTTGACAAGGCTACAAGCTGCCTTCACAGATGGAGTAATAATGGCCAGCCAGTTGTGGTCAGAAGACACTTTATCTTGAATTCTGCCTGTGATGTATATAATCCAAGCCTGTACTGAATACTCTCTAATTTAGCTTTTTCCCCAGGCCAAAAATATCAGTTTGGTGTGCTAGAAATATTTCCCTAAGGAAATATTAGGCAATGCTTAGGCTTTAGGTTTCAACTTTAAATTTTTTTTGTGTGATCCCATTGTTTCTCCTGGAGGCTACTGCTTCCTTTTTTCTTCCCTGGATGGTCTTGGCTTTTCCTTTTTGGGTTAATCATATGTGACTACAGCTAGTCATGAATCACAGAGTGCAGGAGTTTCCAGCCTGTGGTCCTCCAGATGTTGCTGAACTACAATTCCAATAATCCATAATAAAATGTAGCTGGGGGTGATGGGAGTTGTAGTTCAGCAACATCTGGAGTAACACAGGTTGGGGAACTCCTGACATAGTGAACAGAAGGATATAACTGTGTCATGTAGCTACATAACCGTCTTACTCAAGGCAAGCAACTCAGTTGAGAGTGAGGGCAGGAGAGGACAATTTCAATGTATGCATGAAGTGCCCTTACTAGTGGAGAAAAGGGGTACCTTTTAAAGGGGTGGCTCTCTTACGTTTAAAAGGGGCTGCTGGTGTCTCCATTTCCCCTCCTTTTGGATTGTGAGCCCCTTTGGGACAGGGAACCATTTTTCGTACCATGTGCTGTGTAAAGTGTATTGAGATCCTTCTTGGTTGACAAGCAGCATCTAATTACTCTAAAAATAATTTCACAACCAATGCCAAAATCATTGAAGTGGTCAGACTACAAATGCTTGTCATGTAAGTAGTTTTGAAAGTTAATGTGCAATAAAAGGATTGTAAATAACACACAAATTCAGTATCATTTAAGGGATTACTGTATAGAGATACCAAGGCTAGTGTGAAGGGAGAAGGAACTAGTGACATGATAGTCTCCCCTGGAGCATGTGCCACAGCTGCTGAATAGAACTGCTGCAGGTGTGGCCTTTAGTCTTCAAGAAGATGGGTACTACTTTTGAGTCAGGAGGATTCTTTTTACTAGCACCACAGTGTAAGAAGTGAGTACAACTAGAGATGGTTTCCTTGGTTGGTGGTTTCCTCCCATGTGTACAGTGCAGGACAACCTTTGGAGTTGTCCCTGGAAATGAGCAAAGGAGCAGTGAGAACCTTGTTTTGTAAATTTGCAGGTAAAAAAGCAGCAGAGAGAGTAGCTGTTGGAATAAGGCATCAGTGAGGTAGAGAAATTATAACAATTTATTTTATGGGAAGTCATAGGATGTAACATCTTATCTCTTCTTTGGTTTAAATGACACCCAGTGGGAGTGACCAAGCACCATTTTTTGTGGTGGTGATCCTTCAGTGAATGTGAGAATTGGGTGAGATATAGAGGTAATTCACACAATCAAAAACTGTGTTCTACCTGGGTTTGGGAGCTATGTGTGCTTCCAATTTTCGGTTGTGTGGAAGCAAGGCAAGAGGAAAACCTGGGTAGAAGTGATTGTGTGGAAGCAAGGTAGAAGGAAAAGCTACCCAGATTTTCCTCCTACCTTGCTTCCACACAATCACTTCTACCCAGGTGTTCCTCCTACCTTGCTTCGACACAGTCACTTCTACCCAGGTTATCCTCTTACCTTGCTTCCACACGATCAAAAAATTGTGAGCATACACAGCTTCCAAACCCAGGTGGAAGGACATAGTTTTTGATTGTGTGGATAACCTCATAGTTAGTCCTCAGCTCTTTAATGGTGGTTGAACTACTACTTCTGTAAAAGATATTGTCTCATATAGCTTTTTGCCTTGTATTTTGTTACTATTCGGGGGGATTGTATTTTTAAAAAAATCTGTTCGGATTTTTCATTTTTGTTTTGATTTATTTTTCTATAAATGGCCTTGAAACATTTTAGGTAAAAGTTGGTATATTAAATTGTTGATATTTTGCACCCATACATGTTATTCTGTTTCCTCTTAGGAGCGCACAGAGCCTGTTGTATTTCCAAAACTGGAATTTGAGGGGAATATTAACTTTGCTGCCTTTCCCAGGCGTAATGATGCTGCTGTGCAATGTTTTGTAGCGCATTGTCCCGAGGAGCAGTTGAAAGGTGAGTACTGGGCATCCGGTTTTGTATATTATTTCATGTTTTAAAAAGACTTTTTAGTGTTGCTTTGTTTTCTGGAATTCACATCAACTTTTAAGGCAATTAATTAGTGTAAGTGCGTACTTTGTAAAACACGAATATTTCAGGGAAAGTGGAAAAGCTGACTCAGAACCTGTGAATGAGATTCCTGGCCCAAGTTGTAACTTAAATGACAGTTCCTAGCTTGCTGCCCCGACACACAAGGTTGGATGTAAACAAATAATGGGTGCAAACGCGAGCTGCAGAACTTGCTGTCTACACTTCTTCAGTCATTCCTGTGTTCTAAAACTTAGGTGCCAAGTTCTAATATAGTACCTAATGTTGCTTTCATTGCTTTGAGTATGTATGTTTAGTGATTGTGTTTAAACATTGTTTTGCATTTATTGTTTTTGTTTGATAAATGTAAGCTGACTTGAAAATCATCTGAATTAGAAAGTGAGATATAACGGCTTTGAATAAAAAATATTATAAGGGTGCAAACTGTAGTTGTTCACACAGTTATGTTAATACAGAGTCCATTCTTTCTAATACAGAGGAAGTGCTTTTGTGCATTTATTTATTATTATTTTAAAATGTTAATACCACTTTTCCAGTGCTGAGAGTAGTTTATATGACAGCAATAATAAATGAAAAACAAATACTATAAGTAACAAGCAATAAATCTCAACTTCTTTAAAAGGAAGGCATGAGTCAAAAGCCAAGTGAGGGGAAAACGTCTTGCAGTCCTTTCAAAAATAAATCAGAGAAGTAGCTGTCCCTAGCGTTGCTTGGCAGGAGGTTCCACCGCTTTAGAGCACAAGTTATGAAAGTCCTACTCTGCTCTATTGATGTTTATGTCATCTTTACTGGAAGTACAGATGGTAAAGTGTACTGACTAGACCTCAGTAGAAGAGTAAGCTCTTGAAAGTTTAAAATCAGCACCTTGAATGGTACAGTCCCTGCTTACTGGACAAAGAGGCACCTTTTTACAGTGGCAGCTATCTCATATATAGCAGCTGTCCCTATTCTGCCCAGCATAGTGATTCTCATGTCTATGTGTGTCTTTAGATTTTCAGCCATTTTGGGATAGGGAACCTTTTCCTCATATCTTTGCCCCTCTTTGGGGACATTTCTGTTGAAAAGTGGCATATACATATGTTAATTATACTGGCACAGTAGTGCCAGAATAGTTAAGACGAGGAGTTGTTTCAACATTCTAGCATTATAAGCCTTGAATATTCCATTGGTTATAAAATCAAAACTGTCTGTCAAATCTTTCTGAGCACATGCAGACATCACTAAGTGACAAGAGACTCCACACTTCCAATTTTCGTGCAGATCCATTGAAAAATGGCTGAGATGCAGCAGTTTAAATATCAGTCCTAAGAAGAGGCACCTCATGTGTTTGCTGCACTTCTTTGCCAACAGATAACACATCTTGTAATTTTAAAAAAATGTGTTGGTGTGTCTGTGTGTTTTTAATTCATTCATATGCTGCAGGATAATCCTATCCTGTGTTGTTTGGGTAGGGGTGGAATTGACCCAGATAAGATGTAGGTACTTATTGTTCAAGGTCGGAACTCGGGAGACCATTTTGATTTGCCAGTTCTGGATGAGGTCACACTTCCTCAGAAGGAGCAGGGTTGCATGTTATTATTATTCCCATAATAACAGGGTTTAAAGTGGGGGAGGATGCGCTTAATGTTTATTTTGCCCACTGGGAGTTCTGAAGCCAGAGTTGGGAGGGGCAGCTCCTCGCAAGTGACTTCCTGGATCTGAATATAACTTCCTAGCTCTCAATGTAGGAACACTCTGGCACTTCCAGGGCTAAATATACATTTCCTTCCTCCTCCCTTTCCTTTTATGGGCTTTTATGTTCTCTCCCAACTGCCAGCAAAGGGCCTTGTCAGGGCACACAAGGTGGGGCGAGGTGGCAAATTGACTTAGGAGGGAGGCGGGGGCAGCAAGTTGGCAGGGGCCCTTGCAAAGGCACACAAAATGGTGGCAGATTGCCTTTGAATATTATCTATCTATCTATCTATCTATCTATCTATCTATCAAATGTGTAGACCACCACAAACTTTCATGTCTGGGCAGTTTAGAACAACATAAAACCAATTAAAAATGAGAACCTTATAACACTTGGGTAAAACAATGAGTCTTTAGGGACATTTTTAAAAAAGTGTGTGTGTGTGTGTGTGTGTGTGTATTCATTGTATTTACTCTATTAAAAGTTGTCAGAGATGGGGAGGTTCTTATTTCAGCAGGGAGTGCATTTCAGAGTTTTGGGCCAGCAACAGAGAAGGCCCGTCCCTGTATAGCCACCAGACAAGCCAGAGGCAATTGCAGACGAATCTCTCAATATGATCTCAGTAGGACTCATGACGAAGAAGACGTTCTCTTAAATACCCTGGGCCTTAGCTGTTTAGGGCTTTATAGGTTGTAACCGGCACCTTGTATTTTGCCCAGAAACGTATTGGTAGCCAGTGTAGCTCTTTTAGTATAAGAGTAATATGCTCTCTCCGAGATTACCCAAGGATCAACTTGGCTGATGCATTCTATACCAACTGCAGTTCCTAGATTACGTGCAAAGGCAGCCCGCTTAGAGCCCATTGCAGTAGTCAAGTCTGGAGGTTACCACATATGTACCACTGTTCTGAGGTTATTTATCTCAAGAAACGGGTGCAGCTTTCAACCAAAGCTGATAGAAATCACCTCTGGCCACCGCCTCAACCTGGGACACCAGTAAGAGGTTTGGATCCAGAAGCACTCCCAGACTGCATACCTGCTCCTTCTGAGGAAGTGTGACCCCATCCAGAACAAGCAAATCAAAATGGTCTCCCAAGTTCCGACACTGAATAATAAGTAACTCCATCTTATCTGGATTCAGTCTCCATTTGTTATTCCTCACCCATCCCATCACTTCCTCCAGGCAGGCATTTAGGGAGATTATGCCTTCTCCTGATGATGTTGACATGGATACATTGATTTGGGTGTCATCAAAATACTGATAACACCCTGCTCCAAATCTTCTGATGGTCATTCCCAGAGGTTTCATGTAGATGTTAAAAAGTATTGGAGACAATATGGAGCCCTGGAGGACACCATATAAAAGTTCAGATTTTGAAGTCAACAGCAACTCGACGGCACACTTTACTTTTACTTTACTCTTAACTGATGTTTTAGTAATGTTTACGCAGAAATTATCCTTAAACCACTGGAGGAAAGTATTAGTATACTTAATACCAATCTGTTCTGTACTGAACTACTTGTGAGAAGTACACTGAAGTAAAGATGTACTGACACTGTTGCTTAAGTTATCTACTATGGTGTATGTATCTCCCTCAGTAGGCAAGTCTAGAAGCTTCTATAGCTCATATCATGTCAAACCACAACAGAAAATTTGAAGTATTTTGATACTTGCATTATAATTTTATTTGAAATTCTCATATCACACCATTCTTCAAGTATGTTTTTTTGAATTGTTTTATGTTATAAGGTGCTTAGAACATCAGGTGCTGCTGTTTTTGGCTTTTTCATATTGTCACTGTCACATTTAATGTGTAAAAAAGAACGCCTTTTTACTCTTCTGTATGTTCACTCTTTTGAAAGTGTAGTGTATTAAATAGTAGCAGAAGCAGAGGATGGTTACACACAGTGTAATGAAAAAAAATCAGATCATTAATTTAATTCCTGTTTTACCTATTTAATGGTTACAAGACAATAGAAATGTTAGAACCTTTATGGTAAGTTTCCCACAAGACTGGATAACAATAATAGTGAAAGGTTTTCTTGTATTTAAAGACAAGGAAATGAAAGTTACAATTGTATAAAGATATTCAATTTACAGTATGTCTGATTAATAGTCAGGTTCATGTAACTGAAAATAATTCCTAATTTATTATATTATACATTTGCTTTTCAGCCTTAGTATGTACCATGATGTGTATAATTTGTGATGATGGCTCCGCTAATTTAGTATGTGGTTCGTTTCCCTCAGTTCTATATGGTGGCCTACAACAGTTAAAAAAGTCAAAAGCTTTCACTGGATGTGTTGTAGGAAATAATAAGACCCCAGACAGCAGAGTGAGTTTAAAATTAAAGGAATGGTATAGAGCATGAGGAAAGAGATAACATTGAGTAACACCAATAACAGCATTTATTCATTTTAAAAATAAGCTTAGAGTGAATTAGAAGAGGGAAGAGGAATCAGTGGAGAGAATTAGAAAAGGAGCAACAGATGATTAAATTGTTACGCAATAGAGACAAGAAAGGCAACTCGCTATAGAATAGAATAAAGAGACTTTAGATGAAATGCTGATAGTCCAGAAAGAAGAGTATAGCCAGGACAGTATAAAAGAGCACACAAGAGTTATTTGTTGTTGTGTGAAAGACCAAAGAATGGTTCCCGAAGATATTGGGTAAGTGAAACCTTACAGGTTTTGGTAATTGTGTGAAGAGACTGAATTGTGGGGATGGAAAGATCAGAACTTCAATCTTAAAAAGACATTTAGGCTTAGTATCAGTAGAGTGGAGGACACCATACTGCACCAATGGAGAGAGAGAATTCAATGGCTTCTGTAATCATAGCTTCTAGTATTCTTGTATAAACTAAGCAGAAATACATAGCACCCTTATTTAACTCACTTTGGGCTTTAAAAAAAAGATACTTTATTATTCTTGTAAAAGAGAAAACATAAAACCTAGGTGGAGAAGCTTGTATCTGAAACAGTTTTATTAAAAATGTTGCTGTGCCTATGGCTGTTTAAAAGAAAAAAATATATAAAATCCAATAGTGAAAAGCCAGCATTTAGTCTATTTTTATATGAATAATCTAATAGTTGCCACCCAGAGGTTCTCAGTTTGTTCCTCTGCCAAGCTGCTGTGCAGACACAGCAGTTTTTTAGTACAATCTCTTCAAAGAAGTCTTACTTCAGTGCCAGCAACTTCACATTTCTGTTGCTGAAAGATTACTGGAATCTGCCTCATCAGAGGGTTTGTAACTTCCAAAAAATTGTTAGCCTGCCAAAGGATTTGCCGTCATCTCTGTGGCTAAGTAGCAGAGTTTTGTTCAAATGTTTCCCTGAGAAATGACTCAAGCATCTTTTTAGTTGATGAATCACTGCCACTTAACCAGTTTAGTTAGTTAATTGATTACATTTAGATAAATATGCATGTTAATGAAGCCTAGTTGTCAACTTTCAATTTACTAAACAAACACTGTCATTCATTGTTAGAAGAAAATAGTATATTGTAGTGTCTCTCTCTCTCTATAGATAGATAGACAGATGTAGAGACAGAGAGTTCTCTATTAAAATTAATATATAATAACCAAAAATAAGCAAACATGTTCTTAAATTGCAGCCCTACTGATTAAAATTGGTCCCCATTGATTAATCAACTAAAGCTCTGGTTGATTAATCTATCAATTAAAATGATTATAGCTTGCAGTTCCAAATGCATGACCCTTCCCAGCTACAGTTTCACCCGAATACCAAAATGTTCCCAGATGTCTCTGATTCAGAGTTGTTTCTGCAATCAGGGAATCCCATTGTGTTATAGTAATTTACCTTTCCTCCCTCCCATTGCTTGCTTGCATTGACAAATAGGATAGTAACGTATTTTGAAAATGGATATGACTGCTAATACTACTAATGTTTATACACCACTTTTCAACAGAAGTTCTCAAAGGAGTATACATAGAAAAATAAAGTAAATAAGATGGCCCCCTGTCTCCAAAGGGTTCACAATCTGAGAATAAACATAGGGTAGACACCAGGGATGCTTGCTGTGGTTCGTTAGGGCCAGTTGTCCCCCTCCCCCACTAAATATAAGAGAATCAAAATGTCTCACCCATTCTTATATATCTAAGTTAATGACTATACTTTTGTGTGTGGGGAAGATTTCCTATTTAACCAGAAAGTCTCATTTTCCTGTCAGGTGACTTTAGCGTCTGATTTATTGCTTGATTATATCAGAAATCACTGACTAAAATTGACTGTTATAGTTTTATCTAATGGTAAGCAGTCAAAGAAACAAGTGATAAATCTTGTATTAGAGGCAAATGCCCATAAATTTAGCTACCAGTGGTAACCAGATATGTAATTCTGGCAATTGCCATGGAAAGGGTTTGCTCTAGTGTTGTCCGGAATCTGGGATTCTCCCAACTGGGGAACAAGATGGACAGTTGGTTTATTTATCTATCTATTTATTTATTCAATTTCTATACCGCCCTTCCAAAAATGGCTTAGGGCAGTTTACACAGAGAAACAATAAATAAATAAGATGGATCCCTGTCCCCAAAGGGCTCATAATCTAAAAAGAAACATAAGATAGACACCAGCAACAGTCACTGGATGTACTGTGCTGGAGGTGGACAGGGCCATACTCTCCCCCTGCTAAATAAAGAGAATCACCACGTTAAAAGGTGCCTCTTTGTCAGGTTTGCAGGGGTATGAGACAGAGTGGGAAGGCCCAATGACTCAGAGTCTGGGTGACCCTGTGCTGCTTCTTCAGTAAGGCCAGCTTGGCCATTAATCCCCACCTAGAATAGGATTTCTAGTCCACCTTTTTAGAAGATGTCCAGCTTTTTAGAAGCTGGTATCAACACAGGGAGGCACAGTCCTTCCTTCAGTATGGCACCAGACCACCTTTTGTACTACGACACATCATTGGTATCATGGACACACACATATATATGCAGCCTGCAGCTTTTTCCCTTTGCCAGGCATCAGGCAAAAAAGGAGTGCATTTAAGGGCCAGCCTTGTGGGAGCCAAATTGTATTAAGTTAAGTACTTTTAAGTACTTAAAACTAAGTTTGTAAGTATTTAGAATAGCCTTAATATAGTGATTGGTGAGTGGATAGAAACAGAGGTAGTTCGGAAGATGGAAAGCCAAGATTTGAACTTAGAACAAGATGAAGCGAAGAAAGAAAACAAATGAGTTGAAAGTAAGATTGCTGTTTGGATAGGTGTATGGTGTATTTATGTGCTGTATGTATATGGATAGATGCTGTATGACGTTGACCATGTCAAGTTGTGGAATATCCTTAGGAAAATAGGTGTCCCAGAACATCTCTTTGTTCTCATGAGAAACCTATACACAGGACAGGAAGCCACAGTCCAGATGGAATATGGTGAAACAGACTGGTTCCAGATTGGCAAAGGAGTAAGACAAGTTTACTTTCTCCTTATTTATCAACTTATATGCTGAACATATACTGAGAGAAGCTGGACGGAAAGAAGATGAGTTTGGTTTTAAAGTTGGAGGAAGATCAACCAGCCAACGCTACACTGATGACACCATTCTGATAGCTGATAATGCGGATGATATGCAAGCTCTAGTAATGAAAGTCAAGGAGCACAGTGAAAAAATTGGATCACGACTGAATGTGAATAAACTAATGACAACGGGTACAGCAACCAGTCTCAGAATTGATAATGCAGACATTGAAGTGGTGGAGAGCTTCTGCCTCTTAGGATCGACCATCAACAGTAAAGAATCCAGCAGTCAAGAAATACGCCGCAGACTAGCACTTGGTGGGGTTGCAATGGAGGCCTTGGAAAGGATATTTAGATGCCATGACTTGTCTATGCCTAGTCTATGCCTACAAAGATTAGAATCGTTTGGACCATGGTTTTCCCTATGACACTCTATGAATACGAAAGCTGAAGAAGCAAGATAGAAAAAGCATTGACGATTTTGAACTTGGATGCTGGAGAAGACTTTTGAGGATATCATGGGCAGTCAGGAACCCAAACAGATGGATCATAGAACAAGTCAAACCAGAATTCTCACTCGAGGCACAAATGACCAGGCTCAAACTATCATACTTCGGACACATTATGTGAAAACCCAGCTCTCTCTCGAGAAGTCCTTAATGCTGGGGAAAGTTGAAAGAGACGAAGAGGACAACCAGCAGCAAGGTGGACGGACTCGATTACGACAGCAATGAATGCAGCACTGAGAGGCCTTAAAGGCCAAGTTGAAGACAGATCATCCCGGAGAGAATCTATCTATGTGGTTACTAGGAGTTGACACCGACTTGACAGTGCTCAGTTAATCAATGAATAGAAGGCAATTATTTAAGAAAAGGGAAAAGAATCACTGAATGTGGAAAGAAGTCCGTTAAAATTATTATGCAAGGAAAAAAGTGGTCAAAGGCAAGGCTAGAATTTGACTAATAGCCTGAGCTTCAAAGTTTAGTTAGGTAAACAGGAATAATTCAGAAGAAACTGAATGAAAATCCAGCATGAGCAGTCTTTGTGTGAGGTGTCATCCTTGACACCGTGTGCTTGTACAGCTTATAGTTATGTTTGTTTGGTCTGTCTTCAGGTTGTTTAGAATATGGCGTGCAATCAACATAGCAGACCCTAAAACAGAAGGATTGCCAAATCCTTTGGCCCAGACACTGGGTGGTCTGGTTCTTTGCCTCTTGATACTACAAAATCAGGATGGAAGAGAATCTGTGTCTATCCATACAGCACAAGACTGTATTATTCATACACCCTGGAAAATCCATGCTTCCTGAATTGAAAGGGGTGGGGCTTAATCAAGCCACCACTTCCCAATAGATTAGGAAATCAGAACACTCTGACCCCAGTGTTTCTTTTCTCTCTTTCCTTGATTTAAATTACAATTGATTTTCCTGTTCTCTTGTAATAAATTGGGGAGGGAAGAAAAGGTGCCATCTCCTAGTTAGCAGATATAAAATACTTGAATTTCTGAGAACAATATTGTGGTTATTTTGAATATAGCTGGCAACCTCAGATACTTGCTAAAGCAAAGACTAGTTTACAAAATGTAAAAAGAGAGGCCTGGTTGTACGCTCACTTTTTTGCTTATCCCAATCAGCATATAGCCAGGGTGGGATTCAGAGATGGCACTCTCTTTGCGGGCCCACAGAAATCTAAAGCTGGTCCCAGTTTGTAGATAAGAATTCTAATACTGCAACGATGTCCTGTTGACTGTTTGATTCAAGCCAATCGAAGCATAAGTTTTGTTTGTGTATGTGAGAGGATATCCATTGAAATTAATAAAATCAATATAGAACTTCAACTTCTGTTCACTATAAGGAGAATTTCAATGTGTTTATCTTTAATTATGCATGTGCAAATGGGAAAATCAGGTCTTTTGAAAATCCTAAGGGATGTATTTTCTGCTTGGTGTAATTTTAATTCTAGTTTAGTTAGTTTGGAGATTTGTATAATTGGTTACTAGCTTCCTGGGATGTTCAGGGCTGCCAGTTTGGTTCTTGATCAGCAAACAGATGTAATATATTTGCTGGTGCCATAGTTTATTAATTTCTCCCCTCTCGATTTCAGAGTTCCGTACATCTGAGAGTGGCATGACTGGAAATGAAGTCCCACCTCCTTTGCCTCCACATCCAAGTGATGAGCTGCTCACAGATTATAATCATAGGTTTGAAGATGTTATTATTTATGATTTCATTACCATTGATAGGAACACTGTTTCTACATGATATGTGAAAAACATGTTGCTCTGTAATACTAATTTTACACCAGAACATATTTATTTATATTTTCAGTTTTCCTAAACTCTAAAATTTTATTATGGACACTCATTCCTATGTCTTAGTCATTCTTGCAACACTAGACCATTGTTCCCATTTCACAAATGGGGAGCTAGTGCAGAGAGCCAGCCAAACCTGAACTATTAAATGTCCAAGGCTTAAACTACAACACATTTACCTACCTACTGAGCTGTTATGATTCTTGCTGGTAAGTGTTTTTACTAAACACGAAATGACACTGGCTTTTTATTTTCAAGATTTGGGGAATCTGTATATCATTTGATATTAAATGGTTGTTCTTTAGCTTAGGGTTAACTTGCCATCATGTTACACACCATTTTATACAAGCAAATATGACAAAGTAAGGCACCCTTAACCATGGTTAAGATAGTGGGAAGCACACACTCCTTCCTACCACCTCTCCCTTCTTAAATTGTTTTTATAATTTTTAGCTCAATATTTTAATTGTCTTCCTTGTAATTATGTTTTTAAATTTTATTGTGAGGCGCTTTGGGATTTTCTTAATGAAAGGCAGGGTATAAATGTAACAATCAATCAATCAATCAATCAATAAAAATTCCCCCCTCCCATCTTTAACTTCAGGGAAGAGATCTGATACTGATATTAACTGTTGTTAAAACTATTCAGGTTCTATGCTTCACAAGGATTCTTTAACAAGGTTTGAAACTGGTTAAGGACCTTGGTTAACTGGGAAGCAAGTTAATCTTAAGGTGGCAGGAGGGAATTTTAGCTCAGGGAAGGGGAGGAATTTGAGGGAACCTGCATGAAATCCCATGATATTTTCCCATTCTCTAAACTATGGTTAAAAGAAGCCCATGATTACATCTGCACTGGCCAACTGTGAGAGTTCACATTAAAATACTACAGCAGTTGGAATGCATTGCTTGCTTTCTTAAAGAGATTATATACATTTACTAACTGTTCAGGCAAGGTAAGGACATGGAACAAAAGTGAGAAAAAGTATCAAGAACTTTGGGTGGAAAAGGCTTGGGAAACGAGGCAAATGCAGCAATATGAGATGGAGGGATGGGAGAGAGTTCTGGCCTACAACCGTGGATAATGAAACCTGGGAACTGGGGGCGGGGTTAGGTTCCAGAGCCCAAGAAATGACCTAAAAATCACCAAAGCAACAGGGTAAAAGCAGAAATAAGGATGGAGCACAGCACTGTACCTTAGCCACCTCTCTCCCACTCTTCAGCTTCTCCAGTAATGTGTAATCATGACATTTCCTCACCCCACTGTTGAAGTCCAACACTTGTCCCTTGGCCTGATTGGTTGGTAGGTTGGCCAACCAGCACAAAATTAAATCCAATTCAAGTAAACACGCACACACACACAGTGTGTAAGAATAAAGGAGTGAGAGGATAATTAATCTTCAATGAATAATTACAATCAGTGTTTAATTTTTAATTTAAATTGATTTTAATTGTAATTTAAATTAAATTAATACAGTACTGTAATCAAAATTAAAATTATTTTTCTTTGAAATTTTTAATTAAAAACAAAATTTATCAAAATTAAACTTACATTTATAAAAGTGATGATTAGCATTTTTCGAGGGCAGCACAATCTTCAAGAGGCTCCAGAAAATAGCTTTCAACATGCTCCACAGAAATGGCTCCAAAAAGCCTCCAAAAGCTCCAGAGCAATGGCTCCCTAAGGATACCAAATGCTACTCAAATGGCTTTTAGAAGCACAAAAGACTCTAAACATGCAGCCCAAAGCACTCCACTGTCCTTCAAACTCCTCTCAGAACCCATGAGCACGTGCAGCAAGAGCACAGCCATGTAAGGGCAGAACTGGGATATCCAAAATTGCGGATATGTGAAGCCGCATACCGCTGATAACAAGATTGGGTATATATTGCCCAATTGCAGATATGCAAAATCATGAGTGCCAAAACCACAGATAACAAGGGCCACCTGTATTGCATAGGTTTTGATTACTTCATGTGTATTTCAGCTGATTCCTAGCTTTTTTCTTTCTTCCTTTTTTGCACGGCTTCTTTCCACAGCTCAGTAGCAGATTCAGCAGCATATTTACCAGATCAGCACATCAACTTCAGATCTTTGACACTGGCTAAGCAGAAGGAATCAATTAATCTGAAAGCCTCCAAGAGCATGGATCTCGGTAAGAAGGGGTGGAATGATAGTGATAATCTCTTTTTGCCTTACCATGTATTTCATGCTTTTGTTTCTTAAATGCACTAATTAAAAAAAAAACCATGAAGAACAAGGATAACTGGTACGAAGGTCTGCCTCCTGTGACTTCTCATCCCATTTATTAGGGCTAAACTAGGTGATATGTGGAAGATGTGTGAATAGTCTTGAGACATTTATTTTTACTGATAAAAATACATGGCTGCTGCAAGAGCCTGACATTTCTACCAGATGAATGGCAGGGGATGAGGCTTATTAACTCTTCTTAATTTTTAACCATAGAAAATAATCCCCCTCCCCTTACTCCTCTCTTTAGAGGAAAAGTTATCAGGACCCTTTGTCTGTTATACGAATAGTGAGCCAGCATGGTGGGGGAGCAATTTTCAGCAAAATCATTGCAGGAAGGGAAAGGACTTAACGGCTCCCCTTCTGAAGCTGACAGTCTAAAGCAGGGATACTCAACATTGGGTCCCCAGGTGTTATTGGACTTCAACTCCCATAATCCCCAACCAAAGGCCACTGCAACTGGGGATTATGGGAGTTGAAGCCCAATAACATCTGGGGACCCAACTCTGAGAATCCCTGGTCTAAAGTACTGCTTTTCCAGTGCTTAAACCCCCCATCAGTTGGCTGTTCATACATGTCACACTTATTGTCTGGTTTGGTCCTTCATTTAAGACAGAACTGTGTGACTTCACCAAAATGTCTACCCTTCCTCCTGTATCTGTTAATAGAAAACACATCATGTGATGTCATGCGAATTTCTTGCCGCCACAGTGAAGTAGGACAGGGAAATTCCGAGCATGCTGATGTAGTGTTACAGGGAAGAGAGAATGCAGCAACTACATTGGTTTGTTGCTTTCAGTGGCTGTCATATATATGCCATAACATCTAGTTCTGTTTTTAATTTAACTGAAGAAAGGATTTGAAAAATATGTTCTTTAAATATAAGTGTGGTATTGACACAGTTACGTGGCTTAAGATATGACATTTGAAAACGTGAATTTGGTATAATAAAGCCACCTTAGTTTTGTAACTTCAATGCAAAATTAAAGTCTGGGACTGTGTAGCTTGAGGGAGGATTAGGCCTCAATTAGAGTAACTGCTTGAAGGTTGGCTTCTCCAAATAAGGAAGAAAGCCAGGGAGAATCAAATCCATGTGGCCCAGACCAGAGTGAGGGGCAGGGTTTCCTAGACAACAGCCTATAGAGAAGTAGGGGAGGCATGTTCATTTCTTCCTTGGAGGCCTTAGAGTAGATCAGCAATTACTGTAGGGAAAGGACAGACTAACAGCCTTGGGCTGTGAATCAACTGGGAGTTCCTTACCTGGAAGAAGGAAGGAAGTATAGGGACCAGTTTAGCTAGATGTGTCAGAGGATTTATTTTGGTTAAGTGCTTGGATCTGATTGCATGGTTCTTGTAGATCTAGGGGTAGCTCCTGGGCTTTACTTGAATGGAAGCAGCAATTGTTGATGTCTCTGTAATTTCCCTTATCATTCCATTATTAATTAATCCTTGTTGTTTTAGAGTGTCATTCCTTATTGGGTCCTGTCCTAGTCACGTGCTCTTGAAGGCCTAAGACTGCTCAAGCAGTCTTCCAGAATACTCCCTTGGAAGGGTGAATCTGCTCCTATAAAAAGTGGATGGACTCCTCACAGCTAGAGGAGGGATTTCGTATCTTCCCCTCCCTTTTGATCTGTCTTAGTGAAGGACTCAAAACAACACAATGGCTGGAAAGTCTGGCTCATGCTCCTGGTGGGTGTGTCACTCAAGCCTGCCAAAGTCCGATTCCCAACCCTTCAGCCAATATTTGCCCAACATTCTCCACTCAACATCAAATGTCAGTTGTGAATGTCAGTTGGAAGGCTCGGGAATGAGACTTTAGGGACATGCATGAACCGGTGTTTGAACACGCACACTGGCCACTTCCAGTACGACGCTGACCAGGGCTGCAAGAAGGTATGCAGCAGCCCTGCGCCAGCATTTTGGGTGCCAACCCCAGCAGGGGAAATGCAGCAGGGGATGGGTACCTTAAGGTGCTGCCCCTTAAAGGTAATCCCACCGCCAAACCGTCTGAATGCCAGACCTCCGGACCAGTTTGGTGGCCTATAAAAAGACCGCCAAACACGGTTCCTGGGAACCAGACTTCCCATTAATCATGTCAACCCACCCATAAGTTACTTCACCATTGCTGCCAAGCACAAGTTCTTAAGTGCTACATACCTTGGAACATTTTGTTTCCTTGTGTGAAATGATGCCTCAACAATGAGGAAGCCAATGGTGTTTTTTGTTTTCTTTAAATTGAATTTTTATTTGCACACCAAATTAAATCAGCAGATCAAGAGGTCAAATACAGAGGTTGCTCTGGCAGAACCAAGCAGGAACTTATTTCAGTACTCCATTGATTCATCAGTGAATGTATACAGATGCTTGTATTCCAAGAGCTCCTTCGAGAAATTATGTTGTCAAATAGGGGAATGAAGGAATGAGACCTAAATCTCTTCTTTTTGTAAATAAGATACTATGTTGTAAATTGCCTTGCTATTCACTGTATCAAGGAAGCTGTGCAGGGGTCAAACGTTTGCAGCTCCTGCTCTATAGTTCCATTTTTTTGAGGGAGAACAGTTTGACAGAGGTTTGGTGAGAAAAGGAGGTTTGATTTTATTGGTTATGTTTTGAAAAATGGAGGAAATGCATTATATTGATTGGATGGTTTGGAAAAAGGGGAGGGAAGTGTGTGTATATAATAGGCTGCTTTCAGCAGAATTTTAGTGCAGTGTGTGGAGTCAGAAGAAGAAGATTGTGTTGGAAAAGGAGTTCTAAGGGTAGAAGTTAGAGTGTTGGAAGAAGAGTTGAAGAGAATGCAGTACAGGAGGAGTCCAAATGAAATAATTGCTGGCACAGTCTGAGGGACATTCAGAGCTGGGGCTGAAAAGAGCTAACAAATCACTGGCAGAGAGTGGAATCTCTCTGTAGAGCTAAAATCACAAGCAAGAAGAATGGGTCTTGGGCTGAAAATGCCAGAACTGTGAAGGAGAGCAGAACCTGAGGCTGAACAACAATCTGGGTTGCTGGAAAAACTGATGTGACTGCGGAGGACTCTGAGTTAGCGCCTAGTTTTAGGTCAGTTGGAGGTGTTTTGATCACATTTCATTTTCCTTATGCTCATTTGGTTCCTGTTTTTGTATGAAACGTTCCAAAGAAATTATTGGGTTAAGCTGAGCAGAGTTCCCTCTAACAGGTATTCCCAGATGTTGTTGACTACAGCTCCCAGCATCCCCAGCTGCAATAGCCTTTGCTTGGGGATTTGGGGAGTTCTAGTCAACAACATCTGGGAATCCCTGTTAGAGGGAACACTCTATTTATTTATACTTTATTTTTAAAGTAAAATCTCTTGTTTATTTACATTTATATTTATATATACTATATATACTATAGATATACTTGTTTATGTACATTTATAGTAGCTTCTCTCTGTTTTCTTCACCCCACACCTAAACCTTTTTCCCAATACAATAAAAGTTTGGAAGGCTGTTGTAGACTCAGCCATAGAAAGCCTAAAAGTCTGTTTGGTGACAGTGGTAAAACAAAAGTCATGGGGCTGGTTGTGACTGGGCCATGACAAGTAGTATCAGTACAGTGTGATCCGTGACAAGGGGAGTTATTGCAGATTCATTGCTGTTAATAAATGTAATAAACATGTACCACACTGAATAAAATGAGTATGTATTTGGGAAAACAAGCATAATTTTCACACTGCATGGTATGGGCAACATCTTTCAGTGCATTTGTAAAGGTCTGTTACATCCAAGAAAATCTATGATAAAGAACATAGGATTTACAAATTTCCAGAGTTTATCTGTGAAATATGTCTAAATGTTCATTTAAGTAGATAGAAAGGTTTCCTTTGAACAATTTAGATTTCTTTAAGCATGTATATGCCATTTGGCTACCTTCGAGAAATGCTTCATAATGAACCATAAAAAATAATAAAAGTTGAGAACTTCTTGGTTCACTTTTACCAATATATTATTGGTGGCAACTTTGTGCAGTTAGGAGCTGTGTAGAATGTATTGAAGTGTGGTTGAAAATTGTTTCCACTCTGTAAGCACAGCATATGACAATTTCATCTGAAATTGCTTTCTGTGGAGAAAGGTGGCAGATCTTGTGCACACAGTTATGGCTGGCAGGTGGATATTTCAGTGTGGTTTATTGTTTTTGTCTCCAGCCAGAAGAAAGGAGTTTAAATCTTGTGCAATCCCCGCCCCCCCACTCCAGAGACATCAGCCTAAAGATCACGTCTGCAACCTAGTGGGCCTTTACTTGGCTTGTACAATAAATGCATTAGATCTGTTTGGGTTAAACAGGGTGATGGATCACCTGCTGTGGGCAAGTTCACCTGCTGGTCTGGGCTAAGAGCGAATGTTTTGGATTATATATTTGTTGCCTCACAAAACGTATTGAGCTCTCTGATTCAGTTTAACATAGAAGGACGAATTGACATTGACTATCTTCTGTTGTCCCTTATCCTAGTGATCCCAGGGGAGTAAATACTTCTTGAAGAGCGCCCCCACCCCCAGTTTGACCTGTATGAAAGTTATAGGTTAATAAGGGCTAAATGGCATTCAGATTAGAAATGCAAGTCAGGGATCTTCTGGCCACAGATGACGTTTTGCAACTTTAGTCAGAGCCTCTAAATGTACAGTGGGTATAGGAAAGAATCACCCCCTTTGATGTACCTTAAATTCTGGTTCCCTTACATCCTGAAATGAAAACACAAAGAAAATTCCCTTCACCAGCTGTACTTATCCAATGCAACCTATAACATCCAACTGAAAAACATCACAATTACAGTCCAGAAAAAGTGTCAGAAATAAAAAACAAGAATTACTGAGATTGAAAAAGGATCACCCCCCCCCCAATGTCAATATTTTGTTGAACCACCTTTTGCTTTAATAACAGCCTTGAGTCTGTTGGGATACTTCTCTATCAACCTTGCACATCTAGACGGAGCAATATTTGCCCACTCCTCCATACAGAACTGTTCAAGTTCAGTCACATTGGATGGTAGGTGTTGGTGGACTGCTATCCTCCCTGGATCCAGTCGGCCCTCCAAACTGGATAGAAGAGCAAGGAGGAAACTGGTAAGAGAGGTTACCAAGAGGCCAATGGCCACTCTGAAGGAGTTAAAGGACTTCATGGCAAAGAGTGGTTGTTCTGTGCATGTGACAACAATTTCACGAGTGCTCCACAGATGTGGCTTGTTCGGGAGGGTCGCAAGGAGAAAGCCACTTCTCAAGAAAGGCCACATTAAAGCTCGTTTGAGCTTTGCCAGAAGGCACCTTGAAGATTCTGATGCCAAATGGAAAAAGGTCTTATGGTCAGATGAGACCAAGGTTGAATTATTTGGCCTCAACACCAAACAGTACACCTGGTGTAAATCCAACGCAGCTCACCATCCACAAAACACCATACCTACAGTGAAGCATGGAGGTGGCAGCATCCTGTTGTGGGGGTGTTTCTCTGCCTCAGGGACTGGGGCTCTCGTTAGGGTAGAAGGAAAAATGGATGGGGCAAAATACTGTCAGATTCTGGATTATATTGATTGGGTAGCTCACTTACCGGAAGAATGGGATACTGCAGTTATTGTCCTATCTATAAGAAAGGTCAAAGCGCCGATCCATCTATCTTCCAATAAGCTTGCTGAGCATAGTTAGTAAAATGTATGCCAGACATCTCTGTAACAAGCTTATTGATTGGGTAGAGCAAGAGAATATCCTTAGGGATGAACAAGCTGGGTTCCAGGTTTGGCGGTCCATATTGGACCAGGCCCTGGTTTTACGGCATCTAACTAAAAAGTATGCCAGTAACCCTTCCTCTCTATATGCGGCATTTATTGATTTTAAAGCCGCTTTTGACTCCATCCCTAGATCGCGACTCTGGAGCAAACTGGCAAACACTTCCATAGACCCATGTTTACTCCTGTTCATCCATATGCTATATGAAAACACCTCACTGAGAATAAAGTGCAATAACAAAGGTCATCTGTCCAAACCTGTAGCTATGTGGAAGGGGGTTAAGCAAGGATGTATCCTTGCTCCTTTTTTGGTTGATTTCTATATTAATTTTTTAATCCCTCCTCTGGATAATCCCTACCTCTATCAACCTAAGCTAGCAGGCAGACCCATCTCAATCCTTCTTTATGCCGATCATGCAGCTATACTATTGAGAACAGTGGTTGGCATGAGGAGAGTGCTACAGAGACTTAAACAGTTCTGCGAAGATGAGTCCCTAGTCATAAATACCCCAAAGACTATGATTATGGTATTTTCCAAAAGACTGAAAGAACACAAATGGCAAATTTTAACAAGAGTAGGGTTGAGCAGGTTAGGAGCTATAAGTCCTTGGGCAGAGTTTCCCATGCAAATTGTACATGGGGTCCACAATGTGAACATGCTGCAGCAAGTGCACAGAGGAGAGTGCATCTACTATATTATTTTTTTTCCACACTAGAGGGGGCTATTTTATTCCAGCAGCTGGCAAAGTATACCAGTCCAAAACATTGGCACAAATGCTATACGGGTTCCAGATCTGTTCCACCTGCAACTTCAAACCCATGTTCAGTCTTGATTCCTTCGTGCCATATTCCAGGTGTCTGGATGTGTTTCAAATGATACCCGATGCCTAGAGGTGGGTTTAACCAGAGTCGAGGCCCAGGGATGGCTTCACACATTTAATTACTGGCTCAAATTATATTTTTGCCATCAGGGCCTGGCCCCCTTGGTCTTGAAAGATGAGTTCTATTCTAATTGGTGTGAGAGCCTTCATGATAAATTGGGCAAATATGGCCTCTCTCCACAATATCTATTTTCATTGGGACATGACACCACCAAAGAAATTATTAAACAACGTATTATGGATATGGAGAAGCAATCTGATGTAAGTCTTGTTAACCTTGGTAGCATTCCAGGTGGCTTCTCATACTACCCTCAGCCAGCGGTGTACATTACAAATTTGACCACTCTAAATCAGAGGAGAGTGTTCTCGCTGGTGCAGTTTAATGCTCTGCCTTCTGCCATTTTGGATGGCAGATTTAAGAGAATACCCCTCAAGAACCTGTTATGTCCATGTGGTTTGGGCAATATCGAGTCCATCTCACATGTGCTTTTATACTGTTTATATTACAGGGACATTCACATTGCCTGGATTGAACCACTTATTAAAAAAAACATGCCAGGTCAATCAGAAAAGTATTATACTTCCTTTCTTCTGGCCGACGAGTATATAGCAATTACAGCTGGGGTAGCAAGATTCTGTGCCTCAGCAAGCAAACTGAGGCAGGAGCAATTGATTAATTGTAATTGAGACCTGTGTATGTATATGTTTTGATATGCAAGTACCCAGTCTTTGATTTTATTTTATTTTCCATTTTATTTTTTGATTGCTGGTCACTGACTGTAATAATAAATTCATTCATTCATTCTTTTGAGATCTTGGTTGTGTTCAGGCATTGTGCTTTTGGGACCTGCGTGTAACATCAGAATTTGGTATCTCCAAATATTTCAGAAATATCTTCAGTCATATCAGCAGTACACATAGGTTATAGGTAGCTTTCTAGAGGTTCAGAATCATATACTAAAATATCGAGATACTATTATGGATACTGCACTACTTTTTCTGTACCTCAAGTCTTTTTTGTCCTCACCTCTCACTCCATGTTGATACCGCTCATTGGCACTGGAGCTACTTCCAGTGTTCAAGGACAGATGAACTCCTATTGGTCTTCTTGCATGTCTCATTAGCAAGGATCTTAATGTGCAGGGGAAATATGCATGTATAAACATGGCTCCGGAATTGTGTTTACTGTGTATAGGTTTCTTTCCCTCATGTTGGAATGTTTCTTGCAGAGATGTGCTAGACAACTTCCTATAATATGTGAAACTACCTTAAATTGTGAAATAGCCATGATTATTGCTGATCCAGGATTCAGATGCTGAGATGAAAACAGACCACTCTTTACCATGTGGTGGCTGAGGAGCCACAAAATATTTCACATGAAACCTCTACCGATATGGATCTGTTGGTTTGGGCCATGCTGTTAACTGAGCCTTACGAAGCCACCCACTTCACCACATTTCTGCTTCCAGTAATCAAGGGTTTCAGAACATATGAATTACAAATCAGTAATTGATTGGAAAATAAGGAAGGAGGCTTCATGGCAGTGGTGAAATTATCTAAAACATATTTGCTCCGTGAGCTATGGAAAGTTTTCCTAGCTTCTTGGCCTTCAGATTGTGCTTGTGAGGCTCTGATATTTTTCTTTGAGAGAGAGAGAAAACACACACACATTTCAAAAGTCATACAATATTGATAAAGAATTAAAAACATACAAAACATAGCATTTTAAGCATGACAGGAAAGATACAGAGTTCATATATTCCTATAGTGGAACTTGGCTTAAAATACATCAAAAAAGGCTGCTGCTGCTGCTGCTGCTAGTACTACTACGAGGACGACTCCTACTTAGTAGGTGTGCACCACCAACAGTCACTTAAAGGATGTGGTGCTGGGGTTGGGCAGGGACAGTTAATCTCCCCCTGATAAATGTAAGAGAGTCACTGCTTAATAAGTGCTCACTTTTTGCTCCTCTTTGCTCACTTATCAAGGTGTCATATTTCTTATCTAAATTGAGATTATTAATTTTTAGGGGAAAGCCCTGGTTTTCATATACCTCTGGCCCAACACCTTTCCCCACTGAATGGAAAAATTGTCGACTCTGCCTATTTTTTGGAACTTAGGCCTTAGCTTCTGGTGGGGCTCTTTAGAAGACTTTTTGACCAATAGACATTGGCCAGTAGAGAACATTTGGAATTTACATAGTCCAGTTTATATCCCGCCCCCCGCTCAAAGGTTTTAAGGATAAACACTGAATGAAATGTTGGACAAGCTGGAATAGTCAGCACATTTGCAGAACTAGGACATTTAGATGTTTAAAAATATTCACAAAGTGTATGCACAAGATAGGATTTTTGTTTTGCCTGCTTTCTGCTGAATTTTATGTATGCAAAGGTTTATCTTGCCAAAGGGACTTCTCCTTACAGCAGCTTTAAAAGAGCAGACTTCTGAGCATTTAAGAGCGGGAGGTGGGGGGTGGGGATCAAAAGTTAGATATGTCTGTGTGGTTAAAATATTTTTCTGCATTACAAAAATAGCTGCCCTCCTAAAATTTTGAAGATAGATGATGGTGTAAACAATTTTAAATGTTCAGTCAAGTTTTTCAATTGATGGTACAAACATCTTGTGAATGAAGAAGTGAATCAGCAAAGAATTTCTTATATATTTATGTTGATGATAAGAGTAATACTAATAGGCAACACAACATGCAAAGTGGATGTGTTCGTCATTATTTGGGATTGCTCATTTATATACCAAGCACATGTTTATTAAAATCTGAGATGTTGGTTCCAGAGACTTGGATTTAGCATGGGTTCACTAAACCTGTCCCAAGTTAATATATCTCGGCCTCTGTTGCCCAGCTTTAAACTAGGAATGAACATACCCATCTCATAGAAATCTTACAGAAGTACATAACAATTTTAAAGCCCCTTGCACAACCATTATTGATTTCTAAATGCACTGATGAGTTTGTGCCCTTGTATAATCTGATTAGCTCTCCAGAGTTTCTGGTGATTTATTAAAGGGTCATGGATGCAAAATTTACTTGGGAGAGCTTTCTAGAGTTCCTTGGGTTATTGACTATGAAATCTTGCTTGGTAAACATATTAGCCTGAGAGAGCCGATAAAATAAATAACCGGAAATTTAATGGTTTTTGCCCAGGAAAATATTAAGTACAAGTAGTCAGTTAGTTTTGTTTTTTCAACATAGAAAAAGGCAAAAAGTATGCAGCCTCTACTGGAACTTAGTTCCTTTTGATACTGAATACAAGTTGAAGTTATATCACCCTAATATGATGATGATGATAAGAAGAACCTGATTTATTAAAGATACATGCCCTGTAACTTGTAGTATGTACATGAAATAGCTCAGAGCTATTTCATGTAGCTTAGAGTACATTGCATAGCTAGAGAACAATCATTAGATTGTTACTTAGATATATCAAACTATCATACACTACAAATATGACTGATTTCTCCTCAATTTTATACAAAAATATTAAACCTCTATTCTGTCATTTAAAATACATAAGATTTATGTAGAGAGATTCCTGCCTGCAACCTTGGAGAAGCCACTGCCAGTCTGTGAAGACAATACTGAGCTAGATAGACCAATGCTCTTACTCAGTATATGGCAGCTTCCTATGTTCAGGATTCCAAACCAGTTCAAAACAGGTGAGGCCAGCGTGGTGCAGTGGTTAGAGTGCTGGACTAGGACCGGGGAGACCCGAGTTCAACTCCCCATTCAGCCATGAAACTAGCTGGGTGACTCTGGGCCAGTCACTTCTCTCTCAGCCTAGCCTACTTCACAGGCTTGTTGTGAGGATAAACCTAAGTATGTAGTACACCACTCTGGGCTCCTTGGAGGAAGAGAGGGATATGAATGTAAAAATAATAATAATATAAAGCTGATTAGGCTGTACACATTTCCAACCTGGTCACCCAAACTCACAGTTTTGGAATAATTTTAATCTGTTTCTTGATTTAAAACTTCAAGTTGCTGCAGTTGACAAGAACATATTGCACCAAATGTGCCTGGTGGGAATGTCCCAAACTTGGGAGGGAGGGCTGGCTTGGGGCAGGCAGCATGGCATTGGGGAGGGAAGGAAGATAAAACTGGTTGGTAGAATGCCCTAGTTGTAAATCACATAATGTCATTCAATAAAAATTGTTAAAAGGAGATGGGGGAGAATGCCCCAAGTTTTTTACTTTTGTTAACAAGCTCTAAATAACTGGATTATGCTGATGATATTTGTTCTCTCTCTCTTTCTATAGAACTGGGTGGCAGTTTAGTAATCGGGCTTTTCTTTATGTATTTGGTCTCTTCATTAGGGCACCTAAGTTAAATAAAATCTGACCCTTAGCAAACAATTCCAAGGTTTGAGCTTCTAGCCTTTGCTTTACAGACCTGAAAATTACAGTCCATCCAATTTAGAACAGTGGCAGTACAGATGGTTTGTTCTTACTTTTGCAAATAAGCAAGACAGATGATATAGCTGAGTGTTATGGGAGTTCAGAAAGGAAATGAGGGGAAATAGCTAATTACCGTACAATTTATTGTAAGGATGATGCCACTTCCTATTCATGCACAATAGGACAGTTGTATAGACAATAATTGCCACATTATGCACTAAAAATGCATTAACTGGTCACGTGTGCACCAGTGTTCTTTCCCAGCTGCATGACAAAATGGATTTTTGCAAGTTGTAACAGAAGACAAATATCATTTTCAAAAGCCCTGCATTGTATTACTTATATTAATATCATTATTGTTTTCTGCAGACCTACATACACACAAACTACTTGGGCCTTGCATAAATGATCCGTAAGAACAGTAGCCATGGGAATTGCATTCAAAGCATGAAAGAGCCATGTTAGTTTTAGCCTGCAGCTAAAGAGGGAATTGAATCATATTAACGAGTAGCTATTTTGTTGTATGTTGACTCAGATACAAAATATCCGGTAGTGTTCAGGTAAATGAGTGTGTGTGTGCGCGCGTGCGTGTGTGTACATACACCCACCCACCAATTTTAACATATTCTGTCAGTTGTTTGTCACTTTCTGAATCTCACATTGGGCAGAATGTGACTAAATATTAGTTAAGACTAATATTTTGCCATGATTTTCCCTTTCATTGAGACGTTTTCTTCAACTCTTTCAAGGAATGTTAGCCATATTGCAGAAAATCTGAATCCTCCCATTTCCCAGTGACATTATAAGCTTGTCTTATCACAGTTCTCCCCCCTGAACTTTAAGATTGAATTATACTGAGTCAAACAATTGATCCACCTAGCTCAGTATTGTCTCTGCTGATTGGTAGTGGTTCTCCAAGGTTTCAGAGAGGGGACTTTCCCAGTGCTACCTGGAGACAGGGATGACTCCCCAGGGGTAGCTGATGCCCCCCTCACCAAAAAAAATTTCCCCACTCTCCCTCCCCCATTCATGACTGGAACTTTACAGCAAAATATCAGATAAAATGCAGTCATAGTATGTTATGGTTTTGTTGCTTAAATTATTTTAAACATTCTCCATTTTTGAAAGAAGCCTCATTCATTCACTCCTCTACCCCAGAGAAAGCTGCAGAAGCCCATTGTAGCCAGGTAGGTAGGAGAACCTATTAATTACCATAATTATATTAATTACCTCACCTTTATAAGTATTTCAGTAATGCACATTCAGTCCATCACTGCCCCTAGATACTAGTTCAGAATGTCACCACTTATATATGGTGATTTTAGTTAGTGTGTTAATAGTATTTTAATATTTCATTTATGTTTATACACCCTTCCATTGGGCAGTGTTTGTTGGACTTCCTTAGTTTAGTAATTATAGAAAGGGTGAAAGGCTGTATACTTACTTAGTAAATAAATATTAATAAATTATTTATTGTGCATTTTAAAAAAACAGCTCAATAGGTGGCTTGAAAATATAATGTTCATAAACATAAAGTGTAGAACAGAAGTTTTAAGTAGGGATGTGGATCCGCGGAGGTGCTGTCCAGTGCCAGCGGGGGTCTCCCTTTAAGGGCGTGGGGGTTGCACTTACCCTGTCGCTTTCCCCCCGCTGGTGCTCCCTTTTTCTGAAATGATTTTGGGGCGGCAGTGCCTCACATTGTTAGCTGGAAATACCGGAAGTCACAAGTGTGCGCCCACCCGCACATGTAACATGTGCACGCAACGTGTGACGTGCGTGGCAGGCGCGCTGTTGCTTGTGACCTCCTGTCTTTCTGGATAACAACACGGGCGGGGGGGGCAGGGAGGAACACTACTGCCCCAAAATCGTTTCAGAAAAAGGGAGTGCCAGTGGGGGGGAAAGCAGCAGGAGGGGTAAGTGCAATCCCCCGCCCTTAAAGACCCCCCCCCCGCTGGCACCAGACTGCCAGACTGGGCCCTGTTCGAACCAGTTCATGCACATCCTAGTTTTAAGGTAAACACCTAGACTAAAAATCCTCTTGGACTACAAGATATGGAAAACATATGAATTTCTCCAGTATGATTATTCTGGGGTGTGTGGCCAAGATGGCATCAGGTGATACCAAATCACTGGAAATAAAATGTGCTTTTGATTAAGTGAAAGAGCAAGCGACGTCTCTGACCATAGCCCAGCTGACTTCTGTGATAGAAAGCGACGAGGAGAGTCAAATGGAATTTCTGAACGTAACAGGAGATTTCCCACAGAGTATACTAAGTGAAGATGAGCAGGCAGTTCACCCAATACAATCAGTTACTCCATCTCAACTGTATGAGGCATCAGATCTTTGGGTCTCTCCAGTGCCTCAACCTGAGTTCTTAGTGACAGTGGGAGAGGATTCTACAATAAAGGAGCCTCAGAGCAACATCATAGTCCACTCTGTTCTGGCTTCTCCTTTGGATGTGATATCAGCTTCTCAGGAATCCACATCCCCAGCTCCGAACCCAGCAATAGCCATTCTACAATCCAGTCCCAAGATGTCTCTTTCTCCAGGCATCCAAATAACAGAGCAGTCTCCCCTGGGATGTGTGCCCAACGGTGTCTGATAATGCCCCAAGATCTACCGATCTGATTCAGCTACCAAATCCATCTGATGAGCAGGCTTCTGTCCTGGCCACTGTTGAATTACCTAAGTGACAATTATCAGATCAGTGTGAACTTTCCCTTTGCACATGGAATATGGCTGGCTGGGCGTATAAATCTAGATATATCTCTTTTATGAAATAACTGTCTAAATTTGATATCCTTTTCCTGCTACAATTTAATCAAACTCAGATTATTCTGATTAATATATATTTAACCCCCCTTAGGCATTCCCTGATAGGGCAGCAATGGCAAATTTTAGATGAATATTTAGAGGAATACATTGAGGCCAAACCCCTAGTGTATATTTTAGAGGGAGGTGATTTCAATGCAAGGATGTGGCAGGATGATATACAGTGAGAGAAATAAGTATTTGATCTCCTGCTGATTTTGTCCGTTTGCCCTCTGACACAGAAATGACCAGGCTATAATTGGAATGGTAGGTTTATTGTAGCTGTGAGAGACAGAATAACAACAAACAAACCCTCAAAAGCCCAGTGCCCAAAAGTCAGCGATGGATTTTCATTGTAGTGAGGGAAATAAGTATTCGATCCCTTCACAAAAGATGTCTTAGTACTTGGTGGCAAAACCCTTGTTGGCAATCACAGAGGTCAGACGTTTCTTGTAGTTGGCCACCAGGTTTCTTGTAGTTGGCACACAACCCAGGAGGGATGTTGTCCCACTCCTCTTTGCAGATCCTCTCCAAGTCAGAAAGGTTTCGAGGCTGATGTTTGGCAACCCGAACCTTCAGCTCCCTCCACAGATTTTCTATGGGATTAAGGTCTGGAGACTGACTGGGCCACTCCAGGACCTTCATGTGCTTCTTCTTGAGCCACTCCTTTGTTCCCTTGGCTGTGTGTTTTGGGTCATTGTCATGCTGGAATACCCATCCACGACCCATTCTCGATGCCCTGGCTGAGGGAAGGAGGTGCTCACCCAAGATCTGACGGTACATGGTCCCGTCCATCGTCCCTTCGATGCGGTGAAGGTGTCCTGTCCCCTTAGCAGAAAAACACCCCCAAAGCATAATGTGTCCACCTCCATGTTTGACGGTGGGGATGGTGTTCTTGGGCTCATAGGCAGCATTCCTCCTCCTCCACACACGGCGAGTTGAGTTGATGCCAAAGAGCTCGATTTTGGTCTCATCTGACCACAACACTTTCACCCAGTTCTCCTCTGGATCATTCAGATGTGCATTGGCAAACTGCAGACGGGCCTGTACATGTGCTGCCTTGAGCAGGGGGACCTTGCGGGCACTGCAAGATTTCAGTCCTTCACGGCGTAGTGTGTTACCAATTGTTTTCTTGGTGACTATGGTTCCAGCTGCCCTGAGATCATTGACAAGTTCCCCCCGTGTAGTTCTGGGCTGCTTTGTCACCGTTCTCATGATCATTGCAACTCCATGAGGTGAGATCTTGCATGGAGCCCCAGACCGAGGGAGATTGACAGTTATTTTGTGTTTCTTCCATTTGCGAGTTATCGTGCCAACTGTAGTCACCTTCTCACCAAGCTGCTTGGCGATAGTCTTGTAGTCCAGTCCAGCCTTGTGCAGGTCTACAACCTTGTCCCTTACATCCTTCAACAGCTCTTTGGTCTTGGGCATGGTGGTGAGTTTGGAAGCTGAGTGATTGCTTGCTTCTATGGACAGGTGTCTTTTATACAGGTACTGTAACAAGCTGGGATTAGGAGCACTCCCTTACAGAGGTTGTTCCTCATTTCAGCTCGTTACCTGCATATAGTGAAAAGACACCTGGGAGCCTGAAATCTTGCTGGTTGATAGGGGATCGAATACTTATTTCCCTCACTACAATGCAAATCCATCACTGACTTTTGGGCACTGGGCTTTTGAGGGTTTGTTTGTTGTTATTCTGTCTCTCACAGCTACAATAAACCTACCATTCCAATTATAGCCTGGTCATTTCTGTGTCAGAGGGCAAACGGACAAAATCAGCAGGGGATCAAATACTTATTTCCCTCACTGTAGCTCTATATATTCATTATCATGCTGTCCCACCAGAAGACATGGGGGACTCCCCCCTCCACCGCCAATGGTCAAGGATGGGAAATACAATTGCAGGCCTGTGTTTGGCCTAGTTATGGCCAATTGGTTTGATCTGTGTATTCTAAACGGAGCAGCGAGTGGAGACATTCCAGCAAAATTTACCTACTGGTCTGGGAACAGGATATAAACCATGGATTACTGGCTCATGTCCCGTAACCTAGCCAGTTGTGTTGTTCAAATGGAGGTTGACTCTTGCCCTGATAGCAATCATCTCCCTTTGATTTTATTTATTATTTATTTATTTGGTTTATATACCGCCCTTCCGAAATGGCTCAGGGCGGTTTACAATTAAAACAGAATTCATTAAAAACAATTAAAACAGAGATACAAATATAAATGCCAATTTAAAACAACTAATTTGCAACTAATTTAAGGACTAATTTGCCAGTTGGAATATCTCATTCTAGGAATAAATTTAGTTTTGCTTTGGAAGTCATGGCAGGTGAAGTACAGATTAAGTGGGATGAGAGATGGGCTAAATTATGGTTATTTTGTTAAACTAATGATATGATGGGACTCTGTGATCTATCTTTCTATCTATCTATTTGATTTCTATACCACCCTTCCAAAAATGGTCCAGGGCGGTTTACACAGAGAAATAATAATAAAATGAGTTAATAAAGGGAGAGATCAGACTTGTATATGATTGCTATGGGACACTCATTCATATGATATGAGATCATTTTCCATAGGAAAGAACTAATTATAACTCCCAGCCAGTGGGTAGGTCTAGAGGTTGGTACGGCCAAGAGTGTATAGCTGCCAAGAAGGAGTTAGTGACACATTTTACATTATACCAAGACCCTCAATGTACAACTCCTTCAACATTACTAGGTCTGGAAAAAACACCATAAATCTCTGCTCAAGAAAAGAGAGTCTCAAGGGTTGTCCTGACAGCAGCTGATTATTTCAGTCAGAGAGGGGAATTCCCCTCTCTTTTGGCATATTAGAGCTGGCTGCTTGGACCATTATCTTTCCCATTTGACCCACCAGGTCCCTATGGAGACATGGGAATGACATTTTAGAGACCTCTATGTGGTTCAGGAAGAGGAACCAGTCCCATTAGATTTAAATAATGATCCACTTCCTGAATGGCCCCCTGTCTCAGTAGCCGAAGTCAAGAAGCGTATTGATTTTTGTTTTAAGTTCGCAAGGTCTCGTGCTGTGATCGCATCTCTCCTGAAATGATTAAGCTTAACACGGATTGGTGGGCTCCTGTTCTGCCAGCTCTCTTTACATGTATAGATTGAACTGGGTGCGTACCTGAAGTCTGGGGCATAGCCATAATCATGCCCATTTTTAAAAAGGGGATAGACATGATCCTGCTCACTATCGCCCAATTAGCCTGTTTAGTGTTGTGAATAAACTTTACTCAAGGCATTTAGATTGGAAGTTGCATGAAGGTATTTTGGGTAATGAACAGGCTGATTTCAGAATGGAGGATTCAACCATGGACCATTCCCTGGTATTACACCATCTGATTGAGAAATATAGTAAGGTTTGTCACTATATTTCTCAGTCAGAGGGCATAATACCAGGGCATGGTCCATGGTTGAAGTCTTCTTTGTATGTGGCCTTTGTAGATTTTAAAGCATCCTTTGATTCAATCTCGAGGATAAGCCTCTGGGAAAAACTCAGGGACACTAATATTGATAGGCATTTACTTTTTCTCATCCTGAAATTTTATGAGAACACCAGTGTAAGAGAGAGATGTAATCCTCAAGGCTCTCTTTCAGATCTAACAACTACCAAGGATAAACAAGGATACATTTTGGCACCTTCCTTGTTGCATCTTTACATAAATATCTTAGCCAATAATCTCTCCGGTCCAGCATTACATCCCCCAACTATTTTGGGCACAGCTGTCCCAATCCTGCTTACACAGATGATGCTGCCATCATCTCATGAACTCCAGTGGGCTTTAGGAGAGCACTTAGGCTCCTGGCTACTTATTGCAAGGACAATCACCTGGTAATTAATTTCCAGAAATCCAGAGTAATGGTCTTTGCTAAGAGGCCTAAGAGATGTAATTGGCATATAGAAGGTCATTGTATAAAGCAGGTCAATAGTTTTTTATTATTTTGGTGTGGTTTTTCATGCCAATTGGTCATGGAAGGCCCATGTGGAGTACGTTGCCCAACAGGCACAACAGAGCACATCAGCAACATTAAGATTATTTCGCCCCAAAGGTGGAGAGGTTATCCCTGCAATGTTAATGTCTTCCAGAATTATAGGCCATTGGAGATTATCCAATCTAAGTTTATTAGAGCAGTATTTAGGGCCCCTAGATGTATTTCCAAAGCAGCACTGAGGTAGGGAACAGGCCTAGAGCGGTTGGAGACAAAAGCATGGATTTCAATTATTGACTCAAGATCCTGTGCTGGTAATAAAGATTGATTGATTGATTGATTGATTGACTCAAGATCCATTTTGCCCCTCTGGGGCTGATCCCTCTTATGCTGGCCTGTAGGTTTCAATCCTCCTGGACACAATCACTATTGGGCAAATGGTCATCACTTGGCTTTTCTATTGAATATTTGTCATTATTAGATTACAATCAAGCCAAGGAGCTCCTCAAACAGAGGATCTTGGATATTGAACACCAGAATGATTCAAACTCCATTTTGGAGATTGTAAAAGGACACCTTGGTGACTTTAACCGGGAACCTACTAGTTACCTACTCTCACTTTCCCTACCAAGCCATCATAGGGTGCTTCTCAGAGCAAGATATGACGCCTAACCATCAGCAGTTCTATCTGGAAGGTTTCTGAAAATTCCTTTGGACAGTCGGATTTGCCCTTGTGGCTCAGGTGAGATTGAATCTGTCCACCATGTGCTGCTGTTCTGTTCCTTTTATAATGATAATGCAGTTTTATTTCTCCCCTGCTATCACACTTTCCTGGCCGAACTGCTGACTTTTATGCCACACTCCTCCATTCAGATGATGAACCTTTTATCACCTACAGTGTTGCCAAATTTTGTGCAGCTGCTGTTAAGATCCACCAACAGCTAACTTCTAGCCCTACTTTTTAGATGCTGCTACAAAATGCTTCTGCATTGATGTACTTTGTATGATTGAATTCTTATCAGAATGTATTATTATTTGTTTGTATATACATCTGATCAATGATCGCAATAAAGATATTTTTATTTATTGTTATGTATTATTTCACTCAAATATTTCATTCACTCACTCACTCCAGTATAGCAATCAGGAGTGACTCAGTGATGCCAAAAGTTCAGTCTTGGTCTTTCCTAAACTCTGCTCAGTTTTGATGACAAAGACGCTTTGTTGACAAAGTAGTGGTGGTTGTGCCCTGGAAACTGAGCGGAAGTGATAATGGCATATTGCAAGTTCAATTAGGAAGTAGCTTATTAATGTGTTACAGTATTCTATTGCAAGGGATTAATCTGCTTCATTTAGCGTGTGGGAAAGGAGGTGCAACAACAAAGGTGTAAAATAAGCTATGATGGCCTTAATTAACAGTGCATTACTTAGGAGTGAGATGCGGAGGTGGTACAAAGACGGGGGGAAAGCTAATTGCATTATGATGAAAACAATACTGTATGTATATAGCCCAAATGAGAAGAAATATTGAAAAAGAAACTTGGTCCTTGTGAGCTATACAGCCATGAAGGCTTGTCCACACACTTGTTTTTGCTAGAATACTTTATACTTCACCCCACGTTTGTCATCTCTTTCCGTGTTATCTGTTCAATGTAGATTCTTGCTCAGCATTGGTAATTTGTTGTAGGTGCTGCTTAGAAAAAGGCTTGCAACTACCGAGACCTAAATACATTGCTTTTCTCCTTGTTCAGCATTCAAGAACTTTGAGAGATAATGGCTCCCATAAGACATGCATACAGCAGACCTCCTTTGGAGCCTTTGTAGTTGTTTTTTTAACCGTAGCCCCCCCTGCCATGCAACAGCACCAGTGTGAGAAGTGTGGGGGAGAAAAACAGCAGCACAGAGGACCTGCTATTCAAACAAAAAAAGGGCAAAGCCACATAGTGTGCAAGCAAACCTATGTTTGTGTCCAATGGGGGCTCTCTGGATTAGGACCAACATGTACCCTAATCCTGCATGTTTACATACATCTCATCCAGGAATTAATAGCAAAAGTAATATGATATTTTTGAATATTTTATCAGGGTATAAAAATATGATAAATAGTTAAATGTTGGGACACATGAACATGCATGATGAGATGAATGTGGAAGCCTTTGATGGGGTTGTGGAAAGGGGCACATACACAGACCTTCTTTAGACCCTGTGACAATGGCCCCCTCATTTCCTAGGACATCTAGAAACAAGCTGTTCTGGTAAGAACTAATCTGGCTACCTCCCTTTTACTATAATTTTAGTTGATAATTACCGTATTTTACGGACTATAAGACGCTACGGACTATAAGACACACCTTAATTTTAATCCAATTTTTCAGAGTTTTAACATATTAAACTGTTAAAACATATAAGGCGCACCTGAATTTTGGCGGATATTTTTCGAGGGAAAAAGTGAGTCTTATAGTCCATAAAATACGGTACCATCCTCACAAGTTAGCCCACTTCAGGCTTAAATGTTCATACGTCCACCAGCTTGAACTGGGGTAGATGACAATCACAAAATATGCCGTTGAAGTGTCCTTCTGTGTCACTTACTACAACTGTACCAAATTTGGTTCAAACTTGTTAGGCAGTCCACAAGTTAGCCCATTTGTGTCTCAACTGTTCACGCATCTGCCATCTTGAACCAGGGTGGTTACATAAATTACAGGGAGATTACAAAATTACAAACTCTCGTCTCTGTGTCCCTATACTTGTAAATTTGATTCAGATTGGCTAGGTGGTTTACAAGTTAGCCCACTTGGATTCATGTGTCTGCCATCTTTAATTGGGGTGGATGACATCACAACAAACTGCCATTGAGGTATTCCTATGCATCACTCACAACTGTAGCAAATTTGCTTCAAATCAGTTAGATGGTTCACAAGCTGAGTTTCACTTGTGGCTCAAATATTCATGAGTCCACTATCTTGAAATGGGGTTGATTCACTTGTGCTTCAAACACAAGTTAGCCGGTTCACTTGTGCCTCAAATGTTCAAGAGTCCGCCATCTTGAAATGGGGTGGGTGACATCAGCACAAACTATGCCATTGAGGTGTTCCTATGTGTCCCTACAACTGTACCAAATTTAGTCAAAATTGGTTTCCACTTGCGCCTCAAATGTTCACACATCCACCATCTTCAATTGGGGTGGATGACATCATCACAAACTATGCCATTGAGTTGTCACTATGTGTCACTCACTACAACTGTAGCAAATTTGGTTCAAATCTATTAGATGGTCCAAATGTTAGCCCACTTCTCAAACATACATGCACCAGCCATCTTGAAACATGATGGGTGATATCATTACAAACTATGCCCTTGAAGCATCCCTATGTGTCCCTACAACTGTAGCAAATTTGGTTCAAATCAGTTAGGCGGTTCACAAGTTAGACCACTTGCACCTCAAACATTCACATGTCCACCATCTTGAATCAGGGTGGAATACATAATCACAAACTATACCATTGAGGTGTCCCTATGTGTCCCTCCAACTGTACCCATCTTGGTTCATTTTGGTGAAGGAATTGCTAAGTTGATAGGGACAGACACACGGATACACACTGCCAGGCGATCTCATAAGCTTTCTCTCCTTAAGGAAAATAAGCTAAAAACTAGCTGGGCCAGGTGCAGAGCATCTGCACCTCTAGTTTGGGCCAGCTGTTTTCTCCTGCTCACCACCGCCACTGTTGTTTTCTTGCCGGCCACCTGCCAGTGCTTAACTTCCCACCCACCCACTTGCCAGCCGCCTCCAGCCAGCCCGCCACCACCTCCTCTGGTTGGCTGGCTGTCTCCTCGGCTTCTCCCACTGGCGTGGCTCCATTGGCCGGCCTTCTCCTCCCACCAGCATGACTTCGCCCACCAGCCAGCCGTCGTCTCCTGCCGGTGCGGCTTTGCCCGCCAGCGCGGCTCCACTGGCTGGCCACCGCCTCCCACTGGCGCAGCTCCACCAGCAGGTGTGGCTCTGCCCATAGGCGTAACGATAGGGGGGGCAGGGGGGGCACGTGCCCCGGGCGCCACCCTGGATGATCACGTGGGGGGCGCCAAAGTGCACCTGCGCCGTTCCCCTGGCTTTCCTTTTTTTATTTTTTATTTTTTTTAAGCGTCCGCGGTGGGTTTTTTTGGTTTTTTTTAAGCGTTGGCGTGGTGGCGCCCCCCTCCCCCGGTCCCGGAGCTGCCCCCCCACTGCTCGGCTCTGGCACGCCGCGGGCGGGCGCTGAATCAACTAAAATCTTCGTCGTCACACACTCACAGACCATTCCAAAGTCTTTGTTTCTTGACTGACTGAGTCACTGTCTCCAAAATTAATCCGCGGGCGGGCCGGCCGCTGCACTCCTCCCAGTCCCCGCCCCGCACAGTCGTGCAGGCGTGCTGGTGTCCGTGTCTGACTCCTCCTCCCAGCTCGCAGTGTGCTGCACATGCGTCGGCGTCTGCGAAGAGGTAGGGAGTCGGACTTGCTGCTGTCCCCCAAGGCAAGAAGAAGAAGCAGAAGGGAAAGGGGGATTAATTCACCTTTGGCCGGCTGGCGGCACAAGAGACAAGACAGAGAGCAAAACTGAGCGCAAGGAGTAATAAGGTGTGTTTTTTTGTGATTTTTGTGACTTGGTCGGTCCAGGTGGTGCCGGCGGGGCGGGGGCGGCCTTTACTTAACTTTAGCAGTCACAGTCAGTAACCGCCCCGTGCCTATGAGGAGCATGTGCAGAGCGCGCCGGCGGGGCGTCTGTGCAAGCAGCAACCGAGAGAGGGCAGGTCGGGGCCCTCCTCGCCCGCCCGCAGCCCAGCTGATTCAGGCCCGACTCAATTCCAACCTTGTCCAGTGTCCACTGCCCACGGAGGTCCCCGTCCCACCATCGGTCTGGCTGCTGCTGCGACGGCCAGCCGGCCGCCGCGCAGCAGCCAGCGCAGCTGCTGGGCGCTGCGCTCCTCTTCTCCGCAGCAGGAGGGAGCCCGCCCGGCATCCAGAAGCGGCGGGCAGGCAGGACTGAGCACGCGCCCCTTCGGGCCGCTCCGCCCACCAGCGCGAGAGTCATGGCTGGCAGCCGCAGGCGGCTGGGCCAGCCCAGCAGGCTTGCTCCGCCCTCGCCCCACCAGCCAGCCAGCCAGCGAGCAGCAGAGGAGAGACTCAGGAGGCTTGGCAGCATTCAAAGTAATTGATTTACTTTGTTTTACCGATTGATTTACCGGGGAGAACAAAGCTTGAAAATGATTCAAGAGTCCCTTCCTGCTTGAAAGCAAACTGCACTTTGATGTGCTGTGTGATTTCGTACGGGCTGGGCAGGTCCGGCTCAAGGCGTGGGTTTGCCTTGCTCTGCGGCTTCCTCTCCGCTGGCTGGTGTGGGGGCGCACTCTGTTCCCCTCCCCACTTGCAGTGTTCCTCATCCCGTGTCCCTACAGGGGGCTGAAGTGGTCAAATTAGCCATTCCTTGAAGAACACATGAATGTGGGTATCGGTGTGTGTGTGTGTGTGTGTGATCTATAAATCTGGAGGTGTGTTTGTGTGTGTGTGTGTGTGTGAGAGAGAGAGAGAGAGAGAGAGATTACTTTAGATGACATGATCCTTCTAATGCCAGAAATACTATTGAGCCATTTGAAGATAAACCTGTTGGGAGCTTGTATATTTCATCTCTTTGTACTCAGACCTTTTAAACAAAAAAAACAAAAAACAAAAAATTTCTCTTGCACTACAGTGGACTTGAAGTGAACAGAAGTTAAACTCTTTATCATGATTCAGATACCTCTCTCTGTAATTATTTTTTCCAGTTGGTTCACATTTGTCATGTTTAAGAAGTTTTGCAGTCTTTTCAAACCAGAACATGTATTGTGTTGATGTCATTGCATTGACAGTTTGTGTGACTAGTGGTTTGCTAATTAAAATGGCTTATGCTGACTCTTTAAGTCTGAATTAACTGAAACAAGGGCATATGTTTTTATTAATATGGACAAAACCTCTTACAGCTTCAGAGCTCACAAAAAGCCTTAGCTACTTCTTAAGTATAATGTGCGCATTCTTCAGTGGTGATACTACCTCTAACTTGTATGTCTGTAAGTATCCCTAATCACTACATGTTAGGGATAAATTCAAATTTACCACATAATAGAACATTTGCACTGGTTCTTTTTTGTCATCACATATTGATATTCCAACTCAGGAATGCGTCTCTTGATGAAGGACTGTAAAAATAAATTAATCGAAAAACAAAAAGCAAATAATACTTTCTCTCAAAAAACAATAATAGCACCTCTGCTGACTGCCATATACTGAGTCAGACCCTGGGTCCATCTAGCTCAGTACTGTCTACCAAGACTGGTAGCGGCTTCTCCAAGGTTGCAGGCAGGAGTCTCTCCCAGCCCTACCAGGAGACTCTGCCAGGGGCCTTCCACAGCAGCTGCTTGGTAGTATATTTGTGCTAGTTGGAACATGATGTATCTTTATGATTTCAAGTGATTTGCCATCATTGTTAAAACCATGTATATTCTGTGAATGCAAGCTGAATATGGCAATGGCTACTTTTTTCTTTGTCATGGTGTTGTTTATTTTGTGGTGCTGTTTTTTGAGTTTTGATTAGATGATAGACATTTCATTGTATAGGAAGTAGACCTTAATGAAAGTTAGTAAAAATGAATTGTTTTTTTCAAATAATAGTGGGTCATCTGTCTGAAGACAGGAATTTTTTACAGCTATTTCTCCTTCTGCACTGATAGCAAACATCTGTTCCCAGAGCTCTCAGTATATCTTGAGAGAGGAGACTTTGCTCACTGTTCCTTACAAATTGAATATAATAAATATAGCCAAATTAATCTTTACAAACACTAGGTAAATGTTGATATGTCAACATAAAAACTTATTCCTCTCCCCCTTTAAAACTATCAATATATAGCCATAATAAAGTTAATATTCTGACACAGTAGAGCTTGACTAATGCGTTTTGGGGATAATGAGTGGACCAGTCTTTATCTCTCTTACTAAGGGCTTCCATTAAAGAGAATGTTAGGTGTAAACATAGAACATGTGTGTCATACAACTTATCAGAAAGAGGCTGAAACCTTTTCTGTTGTTTGAGATACAGGCCAACTTCACAGGGTTGCTGCTTGTGAGGAAGAACCTAAGTATGTAGTGCAGCACTCTGGGCTACTTGGAGGGAGAGTGGGATATAGAATGTAGAAATAAATAAATTGAAATGCAAAAAATAAATACTATTTTCTCTCAAAAAACAATAAAAGTTTTCTTATACATGTGTGTCAGTCAGATGTATGCTGGGGGGGTGGGGGGGCGCAATTTCAGTGCTTGCCCCGGGCGCCGTTTTCCCTAGTTACGCCACTGGCTCTGCCAGCTGCCAGTTTTCTCCCCCATCCCTGTCGCTTATCCTCCGGCAGCTGCTTGCAAACTCTTGCGAGATCTGCCACGCATGGGATTAGCAACAGGTACATTTAAGAGAATTATATATAAAGAAGATATATAAAGAAGGTTGAATAAGGAAGTTCCAGTCCACATTGTGTTGCATGTTTCAGTTTTGAGTCTGCGTTGTGAAAGTTATGATAGTGTTTTTGGAGGTTACCCATGGTTTATGAATGCTTATTTGGTGTGTCACTGTGCAGTTAGTTCATTACATTACAGAGAAAGAAGGCTTTGCAGAGAATAGAAATCACTTCCATTTGAAAACAGCGAAGAAATATATGTAAAGGCATGGTTTCAAGCCAGAATTTGACATATTCCCTGAGCAATATGCAGCCATCTCTAGATGAGGAAACACTGCAGTAGAAAAATAAGAGCTGCTAGAGAGTCATGTTATTGGCACAATCATTGACTTAAAATTAATTGATGGTGCTATATCTTTATTATGCTGAAAGGGCTGTGTAAGGATAATATCCATCTGGAGAGCTAGCAACTGATCCCCCCACCCTCCACCACCGCCTGCAAATATGTTTAGATCAGGGAAAGTAATTTATTTAGAGCCTTAAAAGCATGTTAGAAACGTTTGTGTTTGGAAACAGGATCTTGGCTGATTAATTTCCTTTTTAGAAGATGTTTTCAGTTAGGCTTTCTACAGATAGAATACTGTTTGTGAAGTTTATTGCAGTTTGGAAAAGGGTTTTTTTTTTTTCATTTTGTTGTAGCTTGTCTAAATTGAGTTTATTATAGCTTATCTAAATACAGCTCTTCTGTCCTTTCTCCTGCTCCCCCTGCAAAAAACACAAGCTGTGGCAAAGATATAGAAATATGTTTGTGCTAAGGAGCAGTACTGTGGCCATCTTGATTGTAATTTTAAAAAATCCTGGCCACTAAATAGATCATGTAACAAGGTCTTTGTTCTGGGATATCTATTGAAAGCATATTCTTGGAGGCCTAACCACTCACGTTTAGCAAATTTCCACCATGAATGTTAACCAATCTAGTAGAGATGATGTCAAGCAAATACTTGTGGTTACTTATATTCCACATAGGATTGTATCTTCACAGAATTTTGCTGCTAGAAAAGGTGTAGGATTCTCTAATAGGGATGTATTTTGTCTTTTTGACCCAACATTCTTGCTGATATGTGCTGTTTCTCAGAGGGACGAAACTCAGACTTTTGCACTCTAAGAAAGATTGGAGGTAAAACTAAAGACTTGGTATAACCCCAAGCATTTATGCCTTGTCTTTTTTGCATTTAATATATGAGCATGAATACTATTTTATGATTCTTTATTTTTTTTATATGCCTCAATATCTCATCTTCTATTTGATTCTGGGTTATTCAGTAGTTTCAACTGCTTGACCACCTGTTGGTCTTGATATAGGACATAGGAGAGATAAAAGATGGTATGGTTGGAAAGTCACCTGAGGATATGTTCACACCTATATTCTCAAACAGCAGTAGTGTACTTTAGTAGTAAAGTGCTTCTGTACTGCCAGATCAGTTTAATCCCCACTGAGTTGATAATTTGGACAGCACAGAACATTGCTGAGCCTACCATTTTGCACTCCCAACTCAAGGAGAGAGAATTGACTTGCTATTGCAGAAGAGAATGTATCACTAAAAAAACTGTTGTGATTTGAGAGCAAACAGAACCTACGTTTTTAGTTCCTCTGGTTACCTCCCTCTCACTTACCACAATCTATTTTGTTTATCTTTTTCTTTGCCATTGTTGCCCAGGGGCATAGTTGGGAATCCTAGAAAAGAGAATTATTCTAGAAGAGATTGTCAATTTAAGCACAAATGAGTGGGAACGGTTAACTACTCAACTTTCAATCATTCTAATGATTGTTTCTTCTACTTTGTATATCTGTATATATAATACACAGTATATATAATACACTAAGGTTGTACGTGGCAAGCCCCGCCCACACAGTGCCTTACCAGTATTGTTCCAGTTTTAGTATATGTGCTGCTGAAGCGAGCACTACACAGTGCCTTACCAATCGGAGGTAAGAGAACAGAAGCACTGTGGTGATTCCATATGCAGATAGGGAAGAGGAGCGGGTAGTGGGCAAGTGAGTGAGTGAGCGGCAGAGAGGGGGTGAGTGAGTGGTGGGGAGGGGTGAACTGTGGGAAGGGGGGTGAGTGGCAGGGAGGGGAGGGGCAAGAGTGGGTGGCTGACAGTGAGAAATAAAGCAGGGGCTATGATGGGGGGGGGCAAGGAGAGCAACAAAGACCTAGTGCACAGATTATCTGTCCGGGTACAGTTAGTATACATAAATTGCAATATATGCTAGGAAACTGAGATAAAGAAATTATAAGCTATTATCACTTTGGCAGATTTAGAAATAACTCTGAACATTCTAAGTGTAACTCTGTGGGCCTATTGGGAAAGTTTAATGTTTGGCAGCATGGTGGGTCAGCAAGACTGTGCTTTTCAGCTGCGGCCTCTACATCTGGATGATACATAAGAGAAGTTTACATCTAGGTGGTACATGTGGGATTTAAATATAATTCATTATATTGGGTGTGTGCAGGTAAGTACAGGTGCATCCCCTGCTCCAATATATGTTAGAAGTTCTCTTTCCCAATTGTATGAGAGTGTCTCCTTTGTATATTGCGTAACACTATTTCTATAATTATATGTTATTATTTTGTTTTGGAGGTAGAATGCCAAAAAATGGGCCCATATTTTTCTTTATCTCCTAGGAAGTATTTGATTGGAACTTAGTATATATGATGTATGAACAAGACACTAAAAGAACACTTTTACAAATGAACAGTTTCACATATCTCAAATCAATTGAGTCTGTTAAATAAGGAGGAATCTTACCTATGTGTGTATCTCTTTTTCTTCCCTTCGTCTAGTGGCAGATGAAAGCAAAGTGAGTTTGTTGACTGGACAGAAACTAGGTAAGAGTTTCTTGTTTTACCTTTCTTGATTTCACTGTGCAAACAGTACAGCTAATTATGAAGTATCAGATCTCTCTAGTTTACAGAAACTAGGGACACAGACATTTTGTTTTTTCAAATTGTTAATTAATCTAAGAGTTCTGCACAATTCTGCAGTGATAAATTAATCTAAGAGTTCTGCACAATTCTGCAGTGATAAATTAATCTAAGAGTTCTGCACAATTCTGCAGTGATAAATTAAGATGTATTAGTTGTTTGGCATTCCACATAAAATGAATCATTTTCAGGAAAAACTATGGTTTGGATTCCTCTTTTTTTTTTTTTTAAACAAGAGAGAGTTGGCTGAATTCAAAAAACAAATAAAGATTTATTAAGAATCTAAAACATCACATACTGAGAAAGAGAAATAGAACCAAATACCCAAACAAACACTAATCTTCAATAACTGAACAATTCTGACTGACTAATTGACCAAGAGAGACCTATTAACATAACTCATCATGCCTCTAGTGGCCAAAAGAGGTTACTGTTGGGCAAAGAGTCAATGCTATAGAACTCTCACTTTTCCAATCGCTCTTCTATATTGCTCATTATTTGGAAGTAGCTTGGTTTTTGCATCTTGTTTCAAGAAGTTAGCTTCCATTGGGGTGCTGACTTCCTTGGCATCTGTGAGACCCAGACATTCTAAAAGGTCTTTTGTCTTTTGTTTCTGATTATGAAGATAACCTCCATCTTGTTCTATTTTTATTTGTATTATGAGATAATAGGAAATGCTTCCCAGTTTCTTTATTTCTATTTATTTGTTCAAAGGCTTTACAAATTCATCACTATATTGTCTGTTTTGAAAACAATCAAATCATCAACATATATTAGTATAGTATCTATATATTAGTATTTATTGTTTCTAAACCTTGAATATAGATGATTCAGCTTTTCCTTGAATAAACCCGTGTTTAACTAGCAATTGATTTAGCTTTGTATTCCAGGCTCTTGCTGCTTCCTTTAGACCATAAATGCCCTTTTGGAGTTCATACACAAGTCCTCCTTTACCAGATTCCTCGAACCCTGGCAGTTACTTCATGTAAATGTCGTCCTTAATATCATTATGTAAAAATGCAGTTTTGACATCTAAATGGTTGTCAATTTGATGTACAGTTTCCTTGCTGCTGCAATACAGAGAAGCATAGAAGAGTGTTTTACTACTGAGGCAAAAGCTTCATCATAATCCTTACCATATTTCTGAGAATATCCTTTAGCTACTAGCCTTGCTGTATAGCATTGGACATCTTATTCTGCATTGTGCTTCACTTTGAAAACCCATTTGCACCCTACAGTTTTTCTTTCCATAGGCAGCTCTGTAAGTATCCAAGTGTATTATTTTTATGTAGACACTGGATCTCTTCTGCAACTTTTGTCCAATTGCACATTTGATCAACTGGCATTATATCAATATCCTCCCATGTACTAGGCTCTTGCACATTTTCATCTCTAGTAATAGATAAGTCTTTTTGCTGGAACACCTTTGTTGGCTCTTTCTGTGCATATTATTTCTAATTGAGCCTTAATGTTTTCATTTTGCTCCAGATAGCTAGTTGGCATAATAATTAAACCAACTTCTTTCTCTGATTTCTCTTGTGTTCTGGCTCTTTTCGTATCTGAATGTCCAGTTTAATATCTGATACTTCATCAACAGATGGCTTTTCTTTTTCATCAAAATATACCACATTATGCATTGTTATGGTTTCTGTGGCAATTACCTCTCCCCAAAACATCCTGCATCCAGCAGTATGCATCTGCAACGCAGTTTTGTTCTGGATTCTACAGCATTGTCATTTGATGTTCAATGTCTTCCTTTTTTAGATATTCATTTATCTCATTTCCTGTATATTTCCCTCTATTGTCTGATCTCAGAATTTGAGACTTCCTTCCAAACTTATTGCAAACTCTTGCAACAGACTCATTCAATTTTCACCAATCATATAAGTAAATGTATACTGTAAGGCGGAAGTCTGGACCTCTTCACACACTGCTTGGGTGAGATGGTGGCATTTGACAGCCCTTTATCTTGTTTTGGATTCTCCACTATATTATTGAACTTGTCAGGCATACCTTGCTGCTCAGATGATGAGAACGTACCTCAGGAAATCGTACATGTGGGTTTTAAGTGCCTTTCTTCTCTGAATGGAACTATGAATCATTCTAGATCTTTCTAGAATGATAATTGGTTGACAGTTGCTTGATTAATTGTTTGAGTTAATTTTAACCTGAGTTCAATTATTTAGTCAGTTCAATCCATGGTCCAGGACTGTGCAGAGAAGAAAACAATGGAGTTGATAGTTTATACTTTGTCCTTATTTTTCCTTCAGAAGTATTTAATATCTGTTAGATTATGGATCGGCTCATCCTAATGAGCCTGAGGGGTGTGTGCCAGAGCTTGGGTTGTCCCGCCTGAGAACATGCTGCTTGCAGGCTGGCCATTTGTCAGGTAGAGTTTGCATGGCTCAGGTGGCATGGGAGAGAAAGGAGTGACTCGAGCAGCCGGGAAGCAGAGGGACTTGCTCCTCCTTTGGTGCCCACCCCCCGGCTCATTAGGACAAGCCACTACTGGTTAGATTCAAACACGCAGTGTGACATAGGGTGTAGTCCTTTTTCTTCCAACCTCTATATGATCCCTTCTATTGACTGGCATAGTCAGAATATCTCTTGGCTGTGTCATGAGAGAGACTCACGTGTTAGTAGCTCAGCTCTGTGTTCTTTGATGCCAGTTTAAACAACTGTTTAATTTTTGGTAAAATGGAAAGCTCACAGAATTTCACTTTTGGAATCAACATATTAGAGATAAACATCTTTTTCTATACATTTTCCAATTGCTTGTGCTTTTTAAGAAAACTATGTGAAATGCGGTAGTTTGAATAACCCCCCAAAGTGATCAGTTTTGTAAAAATTAGAAAAAAATGTAGCCTTCAATGTCAATGCATTTGTATGTCGTAATAAAATATCTGGAATTAAACTTTATTCAATTGTGCCACATAAAAGACATTTCTATGCAGACATCTGACATTTAAGCTTTTCATACTTCCTCAGTTCAAGGTAGATGCCCTGTAAATGTTTGTTATGCCTCCTCCAATTTGTGTTTGTCTTCTGCATGCTTCCGTATTTTCGGTTGGAAAGTCTTAGCTGGATACTTCTGTCTCCCTTGCACCTGAAATTTATCCTCATTGAAAGAGCCTCTGATTTGAAAAAAAAAATTCCAATAAGTGATTCATTGGTTAAAAAGGTGTGCTTTCTTATTACTCAGAAAGAAGCTTGCAAACACTGCAGCCACCTTTAGTTTACCAAAGATAAATGGAAGCCCTTCCTTTCAATCCACATTGGAATAAAGCCCTTTGCAGTCATAATAGTTGGCAAGGGGTTTCTCAGAAAGTGAGCAAACTATCATTTCAAGCCCTTAAGGAAGTGAGTGTGTGTACAAGAGAGAGAGTGTGTAACCCTCTGCTGCTCATTGAAAAGTAGAAAAGCCTTTTCAGTTGGGGCAGCTTCAGGTTTTGACTGGGCTCAGACAAGAGGTTGTGATGCCCCCCCTTCTCTCTCTCTCTCTCTCTCTCTCTCTCTCTCTCTCTCTCTCTCTCTCTCTCACACACACACACACACACACACACACACACACCAGAGAGAGGGGGCAAGGCTTGGGGTGTTGCTGTTTGTCTCCCTCTCTGCCACTGACTGCCCTCCTTCTGAGCCCAATTCCTCTGTGCCTGCTCTACAGCAAGGTGGGGGGTGTTGCTGTTTCTTGTCAAAGCTGCATATCCATCATTTAGGCAGGCTGCTAGGTGGCTGCAGAGGAGGAGGAGGAGGATCACCAGCTGCCCAAAGCTGAATGCATATGTATGGAAGCCAAAAGGAACAACCAAAACCCGCGGCTGCCTCGGTGGACAGGTCTTGTGATCTTACTTGTGTTCCTTCCCCAGCAGCACCAGTAGTTCTAGTGATGGTGAGACAAGTGAAATGGCAGTATGTGCTGGGATGCCAGTGGGTGGCTGCTGCTGTTGTCCACTTTCATCTGCCTCACTGCTGCCATACCCATCTGATTATAGCCTTCCACCCTGCTAGACTGTGTCCTCTCTCAGCCCCTCACCCACAGTTTGGGATCCTCTGCACAGCACCATGTAATGGCCAGCAAAGTGCGTCCATTTCCAGACTAGAAGCAGAACAGAGAGTGCTGGGAAACGTAGTTTTCATTCTGGAGGAGGCCCTACCATCAGTATTCAATGTCAAGAACTCGTGTTGATGGTGGACCTTAAGAGATACCTTACTACTGATGTCCAGCCTATTGTCCTTACTACTGGCTCTTTGTAGCTTTATCTACAAATTACTTTATCTGGAGAAGACTTAGTTTAACTTCAGTGGCATGTAACTGGCTTGAAACCAGAACTCTAGCATTGGTATGCTTGTGGGCCAGATACTCAAACCAGGATACAAAAGAGGAAAGGGGATACATTTAATGATGTATTTACATAGGGCTTCTTTGAGTTTTCAAAACTGTTCAATGTACATTATTTCACTAAACTTATAAGAACCCTGTAGTACATCAGTGCTATCTCTATATTACAGTGAGAGATGACCCTGAAAGACAATATTTTGTCATGGACTGCTTATTGAGTTCATGGCTGAGATGAGATTTGAACTAGGAGCTTCCTGGCTCACAGCCACTATACTAACGATGTTATGGTGCATGTTGTATCATGCCACCCTTTTTCTAGTGCTCATAGAGAGCACTAGAAAAGTTCTAGAGAGGCTGTGAAGATTCTGAACTTCAAGCATAGCGACTTCAGATCACTCTCACTCTTACACTTAACAGTATATTGAACATGTATGTTTTTAAAAGACAGGCTGATGTAAAACTCACAGGAAAAAACTGGAAAGGGCTGGACTACTTGAGGTTAGCCTGGTAGCTCAAAAGTTTGAAGTGTATTGAGAGTAAACATAGAAGTAGAGTCAGAGATGATGCATTTGCTTCCTCTCCCCTAATCTGCTACACTTTTGAACAATATTTGCAAGGTTTGCTAGGTAAAGTGGATTATTAAGTCTTTTGGGCAACCCATGATACCAGTTTTAGTGGGATGGAGCTGTAGCTCAGTAGTAGAGCATTTGTTTTGCATGCAGGAGGTAGAGCAGTCTACCTGACATCTCCAGACAGAACTGGGAAAGACGCTTACCTGAATCATTGGAGAACTACTGCCAGTCAGTACAGACCAGGGCTATTCAACTGTGACCCTCCAGCTGTTTTTGGACTACAGCTCCCAGCATCCCCAGCCATAGTGGCTAATAGTGAAGGATGATGGGAGTTGTAAGCCAAAAACTGTGGAAGGGCCATAGCCCTGGTATAGACAGTGCTGAGTTAGATGGACCAATGGTCTGATTTGCTATAAGGCGGCGTCCCATGTTCCTATGTTGCTGGTAATATTAGCCCACCGAGCACCAATAGCTTCCAATACATCTGGATCAAGCAAGTTAGCTTGCTTCTCAGTTTTTATGCTAATTGAATTGACATGGGTAAAGTTTAAAACTTGATGCAAGGAAGTGATATTTAGTAATGTGGTATATTTGCCATTAAAACATATGAAAAGTCCATTTTTAACCTGGTATGAAAGTTTGAGAAAAATGGTATGTGGGAGAGCAGTTATAATGGAAGAGATAAGGAATTATATACAGGTTATTGTTTGTACTGGAAAACTACTGCCCCTCCTCCTTTATGCAGAATCACAAATGGTATTCCATTAGCCTCACAGCCATTTGCTTTATTTTCATTTTTCATATCATTCCTTTTTTGTTGTTTTGATTTAAAGCTTGAGACTCTCTTAATATGTATTGACTGTCTGCTGAGGTCTCTGCTGACACAGCTCTTAAAATGATTCAGTAGTGAAGAAAAGCTGATGAGTCCTTCTTTACGAGCTTTGACATATTAATTAGCAAAATGGACTAAAAGAAAGTAACCTTTCCTATTTTCTTTTTCAATTTTCTTAAACATATGTGTATTGAGATTTTAAACAAATAGCTCCCATCAAAGGAGTAATGTGTGTCAGAGAAACCCCATTTTCCAGTAGGTTAACACAGTGATCTTTTTCACCTCTTAAGAACCCACTGGTTGCCAGATCATGCACTTTGTTGGATGAGCAAGAGAGTTTCGTTCCTCTTGTACAGTGTCTGATAATGTTATGTATATTTCTTAAATAATATTTCTTAAATAATTGCCAGTAAACGTTGGGCTTCAAAGCTGTAAAGCTCAGTAGGAATTGGGTGTAATCCATGCAGTACTGCTTAACATCTTTTCCCCCTTCAAACTAACTAATAAGAGGAGGGGATATTTTGAGGGGCTGGTTTCTTGTTAAGGGGTAAGTCCTAGTCTGTGTGTTTGTTATTTGCCGGGGCTAGCATTTGCCAAGGTTAGCAAACTCCTGTGGCATCCAGTTTTTATTTTTCCCTGCCTGGAGGGGGTGAGGTCAGCTAGGGCTGTGGGTGGCCCCACATTCCTTTGAGCCACATCCTGTGACTCAGTTTGAAGCCTACTCTCTACATAAGAGGTGGAGGCCCAAGAATTAGGTGAACAGGGATAGCAAACAGGGCATTGGAGTTTTTCAGGAGTTTAGCGGGAAGTGTGCGGGGGAGTCTGAAATAATTCCCTGTGGTCACAAGGAGCCCAGTGGAGAAGAGAAGGTAAGTACAAATCCCTCCCTCAAATTCTTGAGTAAGGCAGTTCGGACAGTTAAATAGCTATAAACTGTAAATTGCCAACAAAACCTGTTATGAAAATAGAAAGCCAGTGGGGGGGGCACTTCTCATTGTATAGTCGCATGTATAACTATATGCTCCATGAGCAGAAGTCATGGGTGTGTCCTCCATGCAAGGAGCTCCTGGCTCTCAGGTAATAAGATCATTCCCTCGTCAAGGTGGCGGATCTGGAGAACCTCAGAGAGACAGAGAGGCATGCAGATGAGATCTTCAGGGACATGCTAGAAGCATCCGACTCCAGGACTGATAGCTCATCTGCTGCCAGGGAGAATGAAGGTCTGTGGGAAGGACATCGGTCTGAGGAAGAGGGAAATGCTTTTTAGAAGGAACACCCTCCGTGGAAGATGAGCCCATACCCCCTCGCACAGGGGATACTCCTCCAGGGCTGGGGACCTCCTTGTAGTGGATGATTTAATAATTAGATGTATAGAGATATGGGTCTGTGACCTGCGTGTTGACCGCACGATGACTTGCCTGCCTGGTGCGAAGGTTGTGGACATCACGGAGCATCTAGATAAACTGTTAGGCAGTGTTGGGGAGTGGAAAGCTATCGTGGTGCACGTCGGCACCAATGATGATGGGAAATATAGTCGGGAGGTCCTGGAAGCCAAATTTAGGCTGATAGGTAGTGTAAGTCCAGGACCCTCAAGGTATCCTCAGAAATGCTACCTGTTCCATGTGCAGGTACAGTGAGACAAGCAGAACTGAGGGGTTTCAATGTGTGGATGAGACGTTGGTGCCAGGAGGAGGGGTTTAGATTTGTTAGGCACTGGGACACATTTTGGGGCAAGCAAGGCCTGTACAAAAGGGACAGGCTGCACTTGAAATGAGATGGAATCAGACTGCTGGCACTTAAAATCAATAAGGTTGCAGAGCAGCTTTTAAAATGATGCCTGGGGAATAGCTGACAGGACCTGGACAGTATCTGGTTTGGCAAATGCCATCTGTTAAAGTGCAAGGATGCAAAGGATTCAGATAGAACAGAGTAAAACCACAAAAAGAGCAGACAGAAGGCTGTGCCAGCTGGTCAAAGAGTCCAAAGAAAGATAGCAGACACCAAGTAAGAGATTCAGCGTATAGGTGCTTATATGCCAATGCCATAAGCCTCCGAGCCAAGATGGGTGAGCTGGAGTGCTTGGTTGCTAACACAGAAATGGATATCGTGGGCAAACATGGTAGAACAGTGAGAACCAGTGGGACACTGTTATCCCTGGATATAAACTCTATAGAAAGGACAGGGAGGGGCGCCTTGGAGGTGGAGTAGCACTGTATGTTAAAGAAGGGATAGAATCTAACAAGCTAGAAAACCTGGGTGGACTGGAGTCATCCACAGAAACCCTGTGGGTGATAATACAAGGCTTGAAAGGGAACGTGCTACTGGGGACGTGATATCGCCCTCCTGATCAAAACGCTGACAGTGACGGGGAGTTGCAGAAGGAAATCAAGGAGGCTTTAAGGAGAGGCAGGGCAGTAATAATGGGTGACTTCAATTACCCACACATAGACTGGGTGAATTCAAAGTCAGGTCATGACAAAGAGGTGAAATTTCTAGATATGCTGAATGACTGTGCCCTAGAACAGTTGGTCTTGGAACCAACCAGAGAGAAGGTGACCTTGAACTTAATCCTGAGTGGCACCCAGGACCTGGTGCATGATTTCATTGTCATCGACCCTTTAGGGAACAGTGACCATAGTGTGACCAAATTCAGCATATATGTGGGGAGAGAATCACCAAGGAAGTCTAACACAAACACTTTGAATTTCATAAGAGGAAACTTCTCCAAAATGAGGAGTATGGTGAAAAGAAAGCTGAAAGGGAAAATCAGGAGAGTTACTTCACTCCAGGGTGGATGGAGTTCACTCAAAACCACAATACTAGAAGCCCAGTTAGATTGTATACCAAAAAGGAGGAAAGGTATCACTAAGTCTAGGAGGATGCCAGCATGGCTAACAGGTACTGTCAAGGAAGCCATAAAAGGGAAGAAGACTTCCTTCCAAAATTGGAAGACCTGTCCAAATGAAGAGAACAGAAAGGAACACAAAGGAAATGCAAGGTGACAATAAGGGAGGCAAAAAGGATTTGAGGAACATTTAGCTAAAAGCATCAAGGGAAATAACAAAAACTTCTTTAAATACATCAGATTCAGGAAACCTGCCAGGGAGGTGTTTGAACCATTAAACAATGGGGGAGTGAAAGCGATTATTAAGGAAGATATGGAGGTTGCAGAGAAGCTAAACAAGTTCTTTGTGTCTGTCTTCACGGAAGAGGATACTGAGCATATACTTGTTTCCGAACCAAGCTTTTCGGGGTTGGAGGTTAAATAACTGATTCAGATAGAAATGACAAGAGATGATATTCTAAACTGTCTGGAAAACCTGAAAACTAGCAAATCACCAGGGCCAGATGAGGACTCTCATCCAAGAGTCCTCAAAGAACTCAAATGTGAAATTGCCGACCTCCTTGCTAAAATATATAACTAATCCCTGCAATCAGGCTCTGTACCAGAGGACTGGAAAGTAGGAAATTTAAGACCGATTTTCAAAAAGGGATCCAGGGGCAAAATTACAGGCTGGTTAGCTTAACGACTGTTCCAGGCAAACTGATGGAAAGCACTCTCAAGGATAAAATTATAAAGCACATAAAAGAAAAGGCCCTGCTGGGAGAGAATCAGCAGGGCTTCTTCCAAGGTAAATATTCCCTCACAAACCTTTTGGAGTTTTTTGAGAGTGTCAACATGTGAGTGAATCAAGGTGATCCATTTGAAATAGTATACCTGGACTTCCAAAAAGCTTTCGACAAAATTCCTCATCAAAGACTCCTGATAAAACTTAGCAGTCATGGGATAAGGGGATAAGTATATGTGTGTATTTCCAACTGGTTGAAGGACAGAATACAGAGGCTTGGTGTAAATGGAGAGTTTTCACAATGGAGGGAAGTAAGAAGTGGGGTCTCCCAGGGATCTGTATTGGGACCTGTGCTTTTTAATTTATTCATAAATGATCTAGAAGCAGGGGTAAGCAGCGAGGTGGCCAAATTTGCAGATGATACCAAACTCTTCCGGGTAGTGAAATCCAAAACTGATTGTTAGGAGCTCCAAAAGGATCTCTCCAAACTGGGGGAGTGGGCGAAAAAATGGCAAATGCGGTTCAATGTTGGCAAGTGTAAAGTGATGCACATTGGGACAAAAAAACCCAACTTGAAGTAAATGCTGATGGGATCTGAGCTGTTGGTGACTGACCAGGAGAGAGATCTGGTGGTCGAGGTGAACAGTTCTTTGAAGGTGTCAACTGAATGTGCGGCAGCTGTGTAAAAGGCCAATTCCACTCAGGGGACTTAAAATAAAGCTGCTAATATTATAATGCCCTTATACAAAACTATGGTATGGCCACACCTGGAGTACAATTCTGGTCACCTCATCTAAAACTTCTTCACCTCCAGACAGTCTTGGAGGAAATTGATTATCTAGACCCATTTCAAGCTGGCTTTCAGGTGGCCTATGGGTTAGAGACTGCCTTGGTCGGCCTGATGGATGATCTCCAATTCAGAGTTGCCAGAACCTAAGGGGTATACTTGTGGGTCAAATGGGCCGTAAGCCAGAATTTGGCTATTTTAAAGCCAAATCTGGCCACCTAGCTCCAATTGGTAATTGACAGAGGAAGTGTGACTCTGTTGGTCCTTTTGGACCTCTCAGCGGCTTTCAATACTATCGACCATAGTATCCTTCTAGAGCGTCTGACAGGATTGTGGGTGGGAAGCACTGCTTTGCAGTGGTTCCACTCCTATCTCTTGGGCAGGTTCCAGAGGGTGTCCCTTGGAGACTGTTGTTCTTCAAAATCTGAACTTTTGTATGGTATCCCTTAGGGCTCCGTGTTGTCTCTGATGTTGTTTAACATCTACATGAAACTGCTGGGAGAGATCATCAGGAGATTTGGTGCAGGGTGCTATCAGTATGCTGATGACACCCAAATCTATTTTTCCATGTCAGCATCATCAGGAGAGGGCATAACCTCTCAAAATGCCTGCCTGGAAGGCGGTAATGGGCTGGTTGAGGGATAACAAACTGAGACTGAATCCAGATAAGAGGGAGGTACTCATTGTGCAGAGTCGAAACTCAGGAGATGAGTTTGATCTGCCTGTTCTGGATGGGGTCACACTCCCCTGGAAGGAACAAGTACACAGTCTGGGGCTGCTTCTGGATCCAAGACTCTCCCAGGTTGAGGCACTGGCCAGAAGTGCCTTTACTCAGCTTCGACTGATATGCCAGCTGCGTCCGTTTTTCGAGATGAACTACCTCAGAACAGTGGTTCATACGCTGGTAGCCTCCAGAGTGCATTATAGGGATGTGCACAGAACACGGAGTGTCTTGCTTTAAGGGTGGGGGGTTGTACTTACCCCTCCCACCGCTTTTCCCCCTCCAGTGCTCTATTTTTCAGATAGATTTTTGGGGCAGCAGCATTCCTCCCTGCTGCCCCTGCCCCTTGTTGACCAGTAAAAGCGGAAATAACTTCTACACATGCGCGCGCCCACCCAGCACACAACGTGAGCATGCAACGTGTGACGTGCGTGGCGGGCGCATGCGCGGAAGTTACTTAGGAACATAGGAAGCTGCCATATACTGAGTCAGACTATTGGTCTATCTAGCTCAGTATTGTCTTCATAGACTGGCAGCAGCTTCTCCAAGTTTGCAGGCAGGAATCTCTCTCAGCCCTATCTTGGAGATGCCAGAGAGGGAACTTGAAACCTCCTGCTCTTCCCAGAGCGGCTCCATCCCCTGAGGGGAATATCTTGCAGTGCTCACACATAAAGTCTTCCTTTCATAAGGGGACAAGTCATGCTTGCTACCACAAGACCAGCTCTCCTCTTCTGCTTTTCCGGTCAACAAGAGGGCAGGGGCGGCAGGGAGGAACGCTGCCGCCCTGAAAATTTATCTGAAAAATGAAGCGCTGGAGGGGGGGAAGCGGCAGGAGGGGTAAGTTCAACACACACACCCGCCCTTAAAGTGAGACATACCCCCCGGCATCGGACTACTGGACCAGGCCACTTGCGAACCAGTTCGCAGACCTCTAACATGGCCTGCAGACCGGTTCGTGCACATCACTACTGGATTACTTCAATGCACTCTATGTGGGGCTGCCCTTGTGTGTTGTCGGGAAACTACAACTGGTTCAGAATGCATCAGCTAGATTGGTCTCTGGGTCATCTCGTAATCTCGTAAGTAATACATATTACTTCTGTATTGAAAGAGTTACACTGGCTGCTGATAAGCTTCCAGGCAAAATGCAAGATGCTGGTTATGTCCTATAAAGCCCTAAACAGCTTGGGCCCTGGGTATTTAAGAGAACGTCTTCTTCGTAATGAACCCCACCGCCCATTGAGATCATCAGGAGAGGTCCGTCTGCGTTTGCCACCGACTTGTTTGGTGGCTACTCGGGGACGGGCCTTTTCCGCTGCTGCCCCAAAGCTTTGGAATGCACTCCCTGCTAAAATAAGAGCCTCCCCATCTCTGACAGCTTTTTAAAAGTCTTTAAAGATGCACTTTATTCACCCAGGCTTTTAATTAAAGATTGTTTTAATGGTTTTAATATCGTTGTAAAATATTATGAACTTTACATTGTTGTGATGTTTTAACTTTCACTATATTGTTTATTTTGTTTTAACTACTGTGTTAAGTTTTTTCTTGTCATTTATTTTAACTAATGTTTTTGTTTTTGCTTGTTGTAAACCGCCCAGAGATGTGAGTTTTGGGTGGTATAGAAGTGTGTTAGATAGACAAATTGATAGACAGATTGATAGACAGATTGATAGACAGATTGATAGACAGATTGATAGACAGATAGACAGACAGATTGATAGACAGATAGACAGACAGACATTGTAGAACTGGAAAAGGTGCAGAAGAGGGCAATCAAGATAATCAAGGGCCTAGAGCACCTTTCTTATGAGGCTAGGCTACAACACCTGGGGCTATCTAGTTTAGAAAAAAGACAGCTGCAAGGAGACATGATAGAGGGCTATAAAATCTGCATGGTGTGGTGAAAGTGGATAGAGAGAAATTCTCCTCTCTCTCCCATAACACCAGAACCAGGGGTCATCCCATGAAATTGATTGCCATGAAATCTAAGACCAACAAGCAGAAGTACTTTTTCACACAATGCATAATCAGCTTGTGGAATTCTCTGCTACAAGATGTGGTGACAGCCGACTTCCTGGATGGCTTTAAGAGAGGTTTGGATAACTTCATGGAGGAGAGGTCTATCAATGGTCTGAGGGCTGTAGGCCACCTCCAGCCTTGAAGGCAAGATGCCTCTGAGTACCAGTTGCAGGGGAGTAATGGCAGGAGAGAGGGCATGCCCTCAACTCCTGCCTGTAGGCTTCCACTGGCATCTGGTGGGCCACTGTGTGAAACAGGATGCTGGACGAGATGGGCCTTGGGCCTGATCCAGCAAGGCTGTTCTTATGTTCTTGTTCTATAGACAAAGCTCAGATTTTTCTTATTTTCTTCCAAACGGATGAGGGGGTAGCTCATGGATTACATATTTGCAGACTTCATTTATTATCCGTTCCTCTTGAGGACCATCACTTGAAATTGAAATTTACCACACCTATATTAAACTTCCGATTTCTCTTTCATCTTTTCCTTCATGATTTTCATCACTTCAGTCATTAGGATATATTTTAATAAATAACCTGAGGATTTATCATACCATATCTAAATATGAAACCTCGATATCAAGAGTTGTGGGAGAGGAACATTTCTGTTGTGCAGGATTTTCTGCTAGGTAGTGCTCACCAGTTGGTTTATTTCAGGATATGCATGTAATCTGTGTGTGCCACACCTTCATGTTGTTGCTACTTTTCTTACGAAGGACAAAACTCTCACAAAAGAGGTATGGGCTGTGAAGGTTCAGAGACTCTACACTTTCCCTTCAGAGCTGTGTTGGAGCCAATCTCTCCTCTCTCCAATCCTAACAGTGCTCTCGCAGCATCATGCTACTAACTGAAGTGGACATTAGGTCAGGCATGTGATGCTGTTGTCCAACTGTTCTTTAATGTTCTAGGCTGTGTAACGAGAAGCATTTGATAAGTAATAGTACTGTTCTACCCTTAGGCTGCTATAGTTGCTGCATTCAAGAAACAATTCATTAAGGATAACAGGCAGGTTTAGAAACAAGTCATTACATGAAAAGGTTGAAGAAGGTAGATATACTTAGTCTGGTGTGGGAAACTTTCAAGGAGGCATGTTGACCGTCAGCTGTATTACAAGGATGCCCACAGACTGCACAGACCTAGAGTAAAAGCTCAGAAGAAATAAGTTTAAACTAGCTGGACTGGGAGCAGAGCATCTGTGCCTCTAGTTCTCCCCGCGCCGGCACCGTTTTCTTTCCCTGCCCACCTGCCGCTGCTGTTTTCTCCCCCCCCCCCGCCACCATTTTATTTGACGCCTTGCCCGCACGCCTGTCCCCCAGCGCTTTCCTCTCCCCCTGCCGGCAGCTCACTCGCAAACTCTCACAAGAGCTGCCACACATGGTATTAGCAACAGGGACGCCTTAGAGAAATACATAGATAGAAGATTATAGGCAGGTTGAATAAGATTAAAATCGGGAGGTTTTAAGCAATGAAACAGGACAATGTAAGAAAGCCATAGAATTGCCTGCTTTCTGGTGTCAAGGACTGACTGTTGTCAAGGACTGACATGTTGTCCTCCTCTCCTCCATCAAATTATGACATTGAACAGCTGTGTCTCTCCAAAAGCATGGGGGGTAGGGATGTGGCCATGCAGAGGTCAATTGCGCATCCACGGCAGTCTCCAAAATGGCCACCGCGCTGGAGAGGGAAGGCCCGAATGGGCTGAAGAGCCAGCCAGGGCTGCAAGGAAGGCCAGTGGGGGGAGGGGGGACCTCCACAGGGGGACCTCAACTGCCACTTCCAACAACTCCCCTGGAGGAGGTAAGTGACACACACACACAATTTAAAAAAAAAAAAAGTTCGGGGGGGTGGCAGTCGAGGGGGTGCTGGACCAAACTGGTTCCATGCACATCCCTGGGTGGTGGGGTGTGAGAGTGATTTTTCTCTCAAAACATTATAGTGCCCCCATCATCACTTCAGTTAGTGTATCATTTTGCTTTTTGCAGAATGTTTGCAGACGTTGCAGCCTCTCCAGCTTGTAGTAATCAAAGCTGGCAGTGCAGTAGAGAGAGATGTTCACCCAAAGGAGAATGCATAGCTAACTATGGTGTTGTAAGGGTGCTTAGCCAATGTCTGGTGTATAAAAGTAGAGCCTACTGTGACCTTCAGTTTCCTCCATTTTCTTTGTTGTCACACTTTCTGTCAAAATTTAGTTGGAACAAGAAAATATGTTGAGAGGGGCAGAGAAAGGCTGAAGTATGCTTCTGGGTGGGCGAGCTGTGCCCCATATGTTAGATTCCTGAAACAGAAATGGGAGCAGATGGAGGGCAACAGCTTTTCTGAAGGGCACTTGCCCACCCTTAACCCCCTCCCCCAAAGTCACGCTTGGTTATTTGGGACAGGGACCTGGTTTTTGATTTTGTTTCTCTATTTAGTTCCACACACATTAATGGTACCTCTTTAGACTGGATTCTATATTTGCAGTTTCATGTATTCATGGGCATCTAATTGACACCTGATTTTGTTTTCTGCGTATACTAAAGAGTTAAAAACCATGTATCCGTGGTTCCTAAAGGGCTGGAAGTGGCTGCCGAGGTCACTTCTGCCTTCCATTTTGTGGCTCGTTGCTTTGAGATGGAAACACTTTTCTGTGGTTTTTCACAGTTTGGCGGGGTTGGGGGCATTGCTGGGCACAAGGAGCCCCGTGGAGCATGGTAGAGTGCATTTTTTGCTGATTTTCTGCTGGTTTTTTGCCTCTTTTAAATAAAACAAGCATTTTCAGGTGTGTCTCTCCCCCCAGTTTGGAGGCATTTCACAGTCTGTGGGGGCATTGCTGGGCACAGGCAACCCCGCGGAGCACACTACAGTATGTTTTTTGGCGTTTTTACAACTTTTTCATGCATTTTGGAACCTAACCCCCTTTCCCCCCATAGGCATGCCTCATTACTTGTGGTTTTGTTACTCCTGGTGGTAGGCAAGGAACTGAAGCCCCACGTGTAACTCTTTGCTAACTGTGCAAAGAGACACCTTTTAACATGATGATTTTCTTTATTTAGCAGAGGAAGAGTAACCGGCCCTATAACAACAACAACAACAACAAGGTTCTCCTATATAGATCTGGTTCCTCGTAGCTGCATCTCAAGTTATTATAATTATCATATTTAAATGACTATCATAGTTACATTTCAAGTGGCCACTGAGATATGTACTAGGCCTTAAGACAGTTGATATTACTTTTCACCCAAACTATGAGGCCTGAAGATCTGGAATAAATCCTTCCTCTGCAAATATCATGTGCTGTACCTTTACAAAAACACACAAGAGTTTTCTTTTCTTTTATACTAGGGCAAATGTCAAATGTAGTCTTTCCAACTATAAAGAAAGTTCATGTGGTTTAGCTGTGTATGTCCTTTTACCCAAACTGAAGGTGTATAATACAATTTAATTTTTTTTAAAAAAAGTTGTTTGGCTGTATTTTTTAAGAAGCCACAGAGAACTCTGGAATCAAGTTTAGAAACATCTCAAATATTAATATACCTAATCTTGGTCAGTGATTCTGAGTATACTTTTCCTGATTGTTGATTTATGAAAGAATAAATAAGCATTGTGTGTGGCAATGCAGCATGCCTCCCCTTATTTGTGTGCATGCACACACAATAATTTTACTTATTTTTAATTTTAATAATTTTACTTCTTTTTAATTTTACTTACAGTTTAATATTTTACTGATCTGAGTAGGACTGATTATAACTTTTATCTCCTCTTGCTTACTGTAGTTGTGTGTGTTGAGGATATTGAATTGAGAGAATCCATTCTTTAATTGCACTTGAGTAAGTTACAAACTATTTGAGGTACTCTGAATTTCTGAGCATGGATCTTTCCTGGTCTCTCTTAGGGAAATAGGCTTCCTGATTGATGGTAGCCCTAGCCTATCATAAGAGATTATAACTCGTCAGAGAAAATTAGTGCGAGTGGCTCCACTTCACGTGGCAGTTGGGTTTGCTTTAAGTACATAATTGTCATGCCCATGTTTCCCTTCAGCAGACCTACAAGTAAGAATAGTCCTAAACACCTCACTGAGCTGCAGTTCCCCATCACATATATATGTTAGCATTTTGTGTTGCTGAGGAAGGAAGGAAGCACCAATGTTACAGTGGTATACCTACAATGAACATGATTGCTGTGACATGGTGGAGATTTTCTCAGAGAAGGTTGAAAAATGTCTGAGTCATATCTGATGAAGATTTCGAAGATAGAAATTGTCTTAGGGGAAAGGTTTGAAGTATGAAGCTCTAGCGAACAGCTCTATGGATTGTGGTATTTCCATTCAGTTTCAGTTAGAACATAAGCTGGTCCAAGGCCTGTCTAGTCTAACATCCTGTTACTCACAGTGGTTCACCAGATGCTTCTGGAAAGCTCACAACTGAGAGATGGAGGCATGCCCGCTTTCCTCCTGTTGCTCCCTCTGAACCTGAGTGCTTTCCTGAGGGAATCTTAAAATTGCTTCACAATGTACAAGTTTGTGCTTTTGTATGTATTGTGCATTCATACAGTCTGGGTTTTGACACCATCTTGCATATGAGAACAGTAAGATGTCATAGACACAGCCACAGCCTGTATTCAATGGCAGATTAAGGCAGAGGCAGAGGAGGCTTCTGCCTATGGTGGCAAAATTTGAGGAGTGGCAACTTTTGCTGCTCCTCAAATTTTGTCGTGCCTCCCTGGGGGCATCAGCAACTGTGGGGAGGGGAGGCACGAGGGCAAAATCCCCCTTTTGCCTCTAAATTTCACCACTGCCAGAGGCAGGATGGGATGAGGTGTCAGTGGCTGGCTGCAGGAAGGGTGAGGGGCGAGGAGGGAAGAGTGTCCCTCCTTTTTAACCTTTTAAAGCACCAGGAGTGGCGGTGGCCTGTCTCCGGCCCTGCCAGGGCCCCCTCCAGTAACATCCCACACACGGGGCATGGCTTACTGCTCAGGCTCCGAAGCTGAGCAAGCTCTCCCACTGTCTTTTCAGACAGCGTTTGCTGCCTGACAGTGCTTATTTCCTTTTCTCTCCCTCACTGGAGTTTACTCAGAAGTAAACAATTTAGCTCAATGGGCTTCCTCCCAAGTTAGAGTGCATAGGATTGCAGTTGTAGTTTCCCCTCTGTGCCTTTTAGAGGTGTGTGTGTCTGGATCTGTGTGTTGTATGATTATTGTTGTAATTGAAATAACCCTCTCAGTTCAGAGAAACGTATTCTCTTGTGCAATAGGAGGAAATTGTGATAGATAGATATAGATATAGATATAGATATTTGCAAGAGCCCAGTGCTCTTGCACAAATTCATTGGGGGGGGAGGGAAAGCATTCGGGTCACCCGCGCCCTCTTCTCCCCTCTAAGCCTCAGCATGGGAAGAAGTGGTGTAAAATCCGATGGCTAACTCCAACCTGCTTTAAAACATTAGGAGTTGCCATAGGATTTTACACCACTTCCTCCCATGCAGACTGGAAAGCACCCTGGTGGTAGCCTATACTGTCAATACTAGTAGCCATTGATTGACTTGTCCTCCTTTTAATGGACTTCTCCTCCTCCTCAGCTCCTTTTAAAGTCATCCAGGCTGGTGGCCATTGCCACATCCTGAGGCAGAGAACTCCATTGATTAATTATGTACTGAGTGAAAAAATACTTCCTTTTGTTAGTCCTACATTTCCTGGCAATCACTTTCACGGGATGACCTCTGGTTCTTGTATTGTAAGAGAAAAGGGTCTCTCCATCTACTCCACACCATGCATAATCTTATAAACATCTATCATGGCTCCCCTTAGCTGCCTTTTCTCTAAATCAAGACCCCCAAATGTTGTAGCCTTGTCTCGTAAGGAAGGTGCTCTAGCCCCCGATCGCTTTAGGTGCTCTCTTCTGCACCTTTTCTAGTTCTATAATGTCATTTTTGAGATATGCTGACAAGAGCTGTACGTAGTATATAGACTTGTGTAAAGGCATTATAATAATAGTAATTTTCATTTTGCTTCCTAGCATGGAATTTGCTATTTTCACAATTGCTGTACACTGAATTGACATTTTAAATGAGCTTCCTACCAAGATACCAAGATCCCTCTCCTGGTCAGTCACAGATAGCTCAAACCCCATATGTGAAGTTCCAGATTTGAACCTTGGAAGCAAACCTACTATGCAAATCATCAATACAGATTAAATTTCTAAAAGTTATGGATCTTTGTGTGAATTAGTCACCACTTCTGTTATTACAAAACATGACACCCGAAATGTTGCTGCTGCTCACTGTTGTTAATACTTTGGGCTAGGATCAGATTTCAGACTCTGCTTTGAGGCTTCCATCTTCTGTATCTGTCAGTGGCTATGAGATGCCAGTAATCTTCTGCTCCTAATCTAATTAATTAGGACAGTAATGGAAAGAAATTGCCATGTTTCTATCCTTAGATTTTCTGAGAAGCGAATTGCTTAAAATCCTAAACACAGTCCAGATCTCATCTCCTATCAATACAGAGGAGGAGGAGTGCAAGTCTGAGTATCACAGATTAAGAAAAAAGGGATGGGAATATTAGGAAGTAGTCCCAGTAGTCCAGAACTGCAACAGCCTAGACCTGTATTCAAGTATCCTGCTCCAGGCCAAGCCAGGGTCTCCGCCAAGGCAAAGATTTGGGGGAAAGACAGACTTCGCTCAGCTCCAAATGAAAAGAAGTCAGGACCTCAGATAACTCCAAGTAAGAGATCAAGAGAACTGGATATAACAGCATAAAATGTTGTTAGTCTAGCTGACTGCCAGTTTTTATGACTGCTGCTCGTAAGAACAGCCCTGCTGGATCAGGCCCAAGGCCCATCTAGTCCAGCATCCTGTTTGGCACAGTGGCCCACCAGATGCCGCTGGAAGCCACAGACAGGAGTTGAGGGCATGCCCTCTCTCCTGCCATTACTCCCCTGCAACTGGTACTCAGAGGCACCCTGCCCTTGATGCTGGAGGTGATCCACAGCCCTCCCACAGCCCTGGAGGTGGCCCACAGCCCTCCGAGGTGGAGGTGGCCCACAGCCCTCCGACAATCTCCAGTTCCAGGAGAGGGGAACCCCCTCCTGCTGCCTGGCCACCAAGCTTATTCCAGCAAGCTTCATGGCCAGACTGTGGGTAAAACATCACCACATCATTGAAGCAACCACGATTGGCCATGATCTTGAAGGGGGCATGCTGAGCATGATCATGTAGTTTTGGAGCACTCTGCCCATCCTCGGCATGGAAAGGCCATTTAAACCTTTAAAAAACCATGCCATGCCAGTGCCTCGTCTCGAAGCAACTGCACCGCCCCCCCGCGTAAGACTCCTGCACCCACCTAGTCCTGCACAAGCATTATTTCATGGGAAGCTGGGGTTTTAGATGTTTGGTATCCGAGGCCTGTTTTGTTTAGTATTTGTGAAAGTGGGGTCATGGTGATTACAAACAACAGAGGGGATAGTGAGTCCCCTTGGAAAATGCCTCTTCTAATGCTAACCTGTCCAAGTGTCTCGCCATTGCTTGTTAACTGTGTACTCCACATGCTCATTGCTTTTTTAATAAATATCCGAATGTTTTTGCTGACACCAGTTGTTTCTAAACATTTTAGTATCCATGTGTGAGACAATGAATCGAAGGCTTTCTTGTAGTCAATCCATGCAACACTTAGATTTGTTTTTCATCTCTTGCAATTTTTAAAAATCATTTTGTCAATCAGCATCTGGTCTTTTGCGCCTCTGGTGTTTGGGCAATTTCCTTTCTGTTCAACTGGAAGCTGTTTGTTAGTTAATAAGTGTTGCATCACTTCATCTGCTATTATTCCAGTTAATAATTTGAACATGGTTGGCAGGCAGGTTATCGGTCTATAATTACTTGGAACTACACCTTTTGCTGGGTCTTTCATGATGAGATGAGTTTTCCCAGTTGTTAGCCATTGTTCAATATCACCTCCTTGCAAAAGATGATTGAACTGTTTTGATAGTTGTTTATGAAAGCTTGTTAGGTGTTTAAGCCAAAAGCCATGCAGTTCATCGTCGCCTGGCACAGACAATTTTTAATTTTCTTTGCTCTTTCAAGGCCAGGTTACTGGGGATTATTATTGTTGTTGTTGTTGTTATTTTACATTTATATCCTGCTCTTCCTCCAAGGAGCCCCGAGCGGTGTACTGCGTCCTTGAGTTTCTCTTTCACGACAACCCTGTGAAGTAGGTTAGGCTGAGAGATGCATGACTGGCCCAGAGTCACCCAGCTAGTATCATGGCTGAATGGGGATTTGGACACAGGTCTCCCCAGTCCTAGTCCAGCACTCTAACCACTACACCACGCTGGCATCCAAAATGGATGACAAAGGGTGTGAGCTCTAGGTCTTCCTTTGAACTGCATACTCACGAGTTGGCTCACAGGTTGAGCTACTGCCTCAAAAGGGGCCCTCAGAGGGCCCCAACTCTCTGTGGTAAAAGATAGAACGGAAAATCTGCATACCCACCCTTCCCTGTGAAGCCTTGCATGCACTCAATGGAGATTTTGACATGCCATGTGCTGGAGCCTGGCCACGTGCATGGATGGGTGGGACCCTGGGTGCATAGACAGATTTTTAAAACCATTCAAAATTCCCAGGTTCAGTCTGGCATTGCGCCATATGCATATCTACCAGTGCAGGGATTCACAGGAGAAGAGAGCCTTGATTTCCAGCAACCCCAGGAGAGTAGGGTAGCCATTTCAGGGCAGAAACATGTTACATGTCTTCATGGGCAGATGGGCTGGACTGGGACATGCTTTGACAGCTACTGAGCGGCAGTCACCAAGACAGGGAGAGTAGTCGGCAGGGTACCCGTCCTCGCAGCTTTCTTCCATAGAGCAACACTGGCTCGATATAGAGCCCCAATGGCCTGGCACTCGCATGACGGAACGGTCCATAGGAGAAAGGGTTGTTTTTGGCCGTTTGGCTTGAGTAGAGATTTTGTATGGCAATTCTCTTCCTCTCCCCTCTAATAGTCCTTCTTATGAATTGTAAGGGAGTATCTCCATGGCCCGGAACTCTCTTGAGCCTGGGTTGGCATGCATCTTTATTCCTGCTGCCATTTCTGTCACACTCAGACTGGAGCACAGCTGAGCCTGGTGACTATCTCCTGGTGAATATCCCCCTGGGAGCAGGGGCTGGGCCTCCCTTCCCCAACCCAACTGTTAAAAAAAATAGAACTTGGCTGCTAGAGAAACTTTGCTTGGGGCTACCTCTTAAACCCAACTCCAGGTACCACCCCCCTCACTAACTGTTCCTCTCTTGGCACTGTGATGAGGTGACCTGGGTGCATCTGCACCACCACTTCTATGATTGCTGTTTCAAATTGGCACAAAACCACCGTTATGGCAGTGCCCAGGTTGGGACGTAAGGGCGTAGCAAGGTTGGAGGGGGCCCAGAGACAAGATTTTAAAATGGGCCCCTCACACACAAACACACTTCACAATCGATCGTGCACTCACACTCACATCCCCATTATGAATACGGTGAATTTCTAGTTCACATTGAATCTAGTTTTTTTACTCTCTGCTCCTGCTGATCTCCAAGAGACTCAACATAATTCATAGGGGGTGCAACATGGGCGGGTGGGGAGTCATGTGATGTGCCTCTGGGGGTCCCCTCGAGGCAGTGGGGCCCCAAGACGACTGCCTCCCCTTGCCTAATGGTAGTTACACCCTTGGACGTAACCATTCGGTGGCCAAACTGGAGGTCCCTGCAGCAAACCTTACTGCAAACTGAAAGTTCAAACTGGAGTTTGGCAAGGCAAACCGCAGGTTGCTTTTGGCCCGAAACCATGGTTTTAACGCATTCGGACATACTGGAGTTCCAACCTCTGCCCTGTTGAACTCCAGTTTGGCATTATGTCTGAACCTGGCCTATGTAAAAATGAGGGGAGCTTTAAAACTGAAAAGTTATAATACATTGACCCCATATTGAACCCAGCCCATTTGCTTTTCCATTGTCACATGCAAAATTCCCAAGAGATAGTATGATGTTCATTTCTGAATTGAAATTCTCAAATTGAAAAATACTTTAATCTTACATATTTTAATTAATAAATAAAGTGCCATTGAATGCTCTATTAGAGTGCCTTTAAGAAGTGGTATGTCATATTCAAACATGCTGACTTCAGATAGAACAGAAAATCTGAAATCCATTGAACAAAAGAAATTGTGGGAATGGCTTTGAGAACTTCTGTACAATGTTAGAACCTACTTACATCATAGCTAAGCTGTTTAGAACTGTGGAGTGTTTTGAGTTTGGTCTGATTCATCATTATTGATTTCTGGCAATACCTCCAGTTAGTATCTGGAAAACCTTTCAAGTCCCCTGTCCTGACTGGAGAGGTCAACAGATGTACAGGGGAGAGGAAAACCCCCAGTTCTTTAGAAACTTCAGAAGTTGGCTGTTGCTGGCAAACATTGTGATTGCCTGTATGCTACTAAAGAAACCTGTCGTCACTGATGAGTTCCTAATTTTCCCTAATCCTTTCTCTCCAGATGCTAGATTTTTCTGCTCATGACACACTTCTGGCAGTGGGTATGCTGAAATCACTGATGCCTTAGACTTAATGAAGTTGGCATTCTTCCCAGATGATACATCTGCCCTCCTAGTTTATACCTCAAAGGGTGAGGAGGCAGCTAGCAAACTACTTCTTTACTCTAGCTATGATGCAAACTGGAAGAGTTAGATACTGCCATCCATTCACAAAACAGAATAAGGTTTTTGTCTGTAGGTCCCATTACTTCCCTTCTTCCGCAGCCACTAGTTCATCATCATGGTCTCTGTTGTCCACACCGATGGGCTTCACGCATGCGCAGAAGACTGTTTGGGATCCTTCCAAAGCTTTCTTTAGTTCTACCTTTTGGGTGGGAGCTCCCCCCCCCCGGTGATGTCATGCCCTTCTTCTCTCAGTTCTTCATTGTCCGCCGCTGCATTCACAGCTCTGGCTCAAGATTCCTTCCATTACTAGCTCTCGTTACCCTATGAATGCCAGCTTCCCCACAAGTATGCTTGGGACGACTACAGATCCTATCCTTGGGGTTGGCACCCCGGGTCCCCCTCTCCCTACCATTGAGTTTGGAGCGAGAGCTATTTGAGGTCTCCTGCTCATCCACATTACCAACAGTCGGATTGGTCTCCACAAAGACCACACTCCTCATACGAGCATTGCACTTGGTACTGTGCCTCCTCCAGGACCTGGGCGCAATGATCCAGGTCCAAGACTCCCGAGGACAGAAGACTTGTGGAAGTAAGCCTCCATGATACTGATGGAATTTATGTACTAGTATGCTTAATTGTAGCCATTGTCTCTTTAAGCCCTCTCTCTGGCAGGTCTCCCCTAAATAATAGAGAAAATGTGAGGGGAAGCTAAAAATGGCATCTGCATGGCAAGTAGTTCTTTATATAGATCTATTCACCTGCATGGATCTCTGCCATCTAGTTGCAAGAGTCTGTGTCTGCCACCAAAGTCCAGGAACATTAAATGGTGTGACCACAGCAGGGATCACTTGATATGTGGATGCAATATTTGGCAAAATCACTGTGGCAGTTACTACTGCTGCTGCTATTACTACTACTTCCCATGTTGTCTAGTGGTAGAGGCCAATTGTGCTTCCCAAACTAACAAAACAAACTCTCAAACTGGGGAGAAGGAAGCTCTAGAGAGACAGCAAGTAAGAAACCTAGCATTATTACTGTACTAAATAAATCCAGAAACATTTTACAGTGCTTAGAAGTAGGGAATGTACAGAAGTGAAGATATGGAAACTGCAAATATTGAGTAATTGATCCAGTGGGATCATGGGGGTTAGATTCCAGGATGGCCAAAGATCAACCAAATTTTGCAGGAGGGGGGAGTTGCTTACCTTGCTCTGCTGCTCCCCCTGAGTCATGCTGTGCCCCAAAATTGGCCTAAAATCAGCACACACACACACCCATTTTTTTTTACCAAAGACGGGAGCCATTTTGTGGCTCCGTCGAAGAAAATGGCAGCCGAAAATTACCTCCATGGTCATTTCTGGCCACTTCCAACCCACAGATATGCAAGTTTGGCATGTTTTCTTATCTTTTTATTTTGCATATGGTGAGGTTCGATGTCTTTTTTTTGACTGCATCTACGCGAATCCGCGGATATGGAATGCATGGATAACGAGGTCCACCTGTACTTTGGATGTCTGCCCATCCTAAGGCACTCGTTGGACACAAGATTACAATGATGTGACTACAAAGAATGGCAAATTCAGTTAGTTGGATCTATTAGACGAGACACTGTGAGAGTCTGAGTATCTCTGCTGCCGCCACTCAGTTCTGTTCTGGAATGATTTGAGTCTAGAATCACACTTCTTCCTGGTTTATTGTGTGGTCATGTGAGGTATCTCTTTTGTTGATGTGGGAGAGAAAATAAAATATTCTTACTCTTTGATAACACTGAAATAAATGGTTTTATTGTTGCAGTACAAGTTTTTAACCTGTAATGGTTTCAAGTATTAGTTGTAAATAAGCGGAGGGGTTTCAGGGTGCTGCCATAAACTCTTAACGTATCGCTTATAGAGGCCTTGGCATTCTTAAGATGAAAAGCCTTCCTTGTTTTGTTTCTCCACATCGGATTGTGGTGACTTGCTTGGTGACCAGCCTCCCTTCTGAGGACTTTTAGGTCATTCCCTGAGCAGGTCGTGGCTTTCCTATAGAAAGCAGCTTTACCCCTACCTGTGCCCAAGCCCCACTGCTCTCTTCCTATGAAAAGTCTCTCCTGTTCAGTACTCCTTTTCTCTCCAAGCCTCCAGCTCATGCTCTCTCCCCTTCTTAAACTCCACCCAACTGTCCTCCAACTGTGTTTTTTGTTGTTTGCTCTGTGTGTGTGTCTTCTCCCCTCCTGCATTCTAAACAAGGTTTCTCTGTCTTTCATGCAGAGGTCTCATTGCTGCTACAGCAGCCTTCCTGTCAATCAAACCCCCTCCTGCACATACTTTTTACTACAATAACAGTACACACTTACATAGTTACATAACCTTAACATACAAAATATTTGTTTGTTTGTTTGTTTGTTTATTTATGATGTAGCAAATTTATTGACCGCCTGACTTCCTTAGACTCATAAATTAAAACAACAACAGTGAAGAAGAAAAAACAACCCACACCAAAAAAACCCCTAAAAGCATGGCAAAATAGATAAGTTTTCAGAAGCTTCTTAAAGGATAAGGCGCATTGTGAATCTCAGGAGGCAAGGTGTTCCATAAAGAGAGGGCTGCAACAGAGAAAGCCTCCCCATGAGCCCGGGCCCCACATACCACCCCTGGACCTGAAACTCTGAGAAGGCCCACCTGAGACGACCTCACAGGGCAGGTCAAAGTTGGAAGGGAGAGGTGGTCCTGAAGGTACACAGGTGCCAGACCCTGAAGGGTTTTATAGGTGATAATCAGCACTTTGAATTGGACCTGGAAGCGAACTGGCAGTCAATGTAGTGACCTAAGCAAAAGTAAAACATGAGCATATTTTCTGCTGCCCATAAGCAGCCAGGCCATGGTATTTTGAGCCAGCTGAAGCTTCCACGTCATCTTCAAAGGCAACCCCAGGTAGAGCGCATTGCAATAATCCAACTGAGAAGTGATGAGGGCATGAGTTATGGTTGCCAGGGCCTGCTGGTTGAGGTAAGGCCAAATTGGCGCACCAGACGAAGCTGGGCAAAGGCTCTCCTGGCCACAGCTTCCACCTGCTGTTCCAGCAGAAGTCGTGAATCTAGGATTACCCCCAAATGGTGTGCCTGCTCTTTCAAGGGAAACACTCAAAGCCAGAACCTGGCCAGATCGAGAACTGAACAAGAGCAACTCTGTCTTGGAGGGATTAAACCTGAGTTTGTTTTGGTCCATCCAAACGCTTACAACCTCCAGACACTGGGCCAACACATTCATGGCATCCCCTGATCGGCCCAGGGTAGCAATGTACAATTGAGTATCATCAGCATACTGATGATACTTCACCCCAAACTGATGGATGACCTCACCCAGGAGCTTCATATAGATGTTAAAAAGCATGGGAGCGAGGACTGAGCCCTGCAGCACTCCACAAGAGAGAGTCCATGGGCTAGAGCATTCACCTCCAATGCAAACTGTCTGAAACTATCCACTAAGGTAGGAATGGAAGCAGCTCAAAACTATGCCCCTGATTCTCAACCCCTGCAGATGACCCAGAAGGATACCATGGTTGGTTGATGGTATCAAAAGCCACTGAAAGAGATAATAGAACCAAGAGAGGCATGCTTCCCTTCTTAAGGCTCCAATAGAGGTCATCCACCAGATTGACCAGTGCCGTTTCCATGCTGTGCCGTGGGCTAAACCCTGACTGAAAAGGGACAAGAAAATCCACTTCATCTAGGATTCTCTGTAGTTGAGCAGCAATGACTATCTCCAAAAACCTTTCTAAAAAGAGAAAGTTAGAGATGGGTCTAAAATTATCTAATATCTCTGGGTCCAGAGAAGAAGACTTCAGGAGAGGGTGGATGACTGCTTCTTTCTAGAGAAACTTCTCCCTCCCTTAGTGATGAATTCACAAGCCCCTGGACCCAGGACCTAACCTCCCACCCCCCGCCGAATGAATCAACCAGGAGGGGCAAGGATCAAGCGAACAAGATGCCATATTCCTACCACAGAGAACCAGATCCACATCATCAGCCTCCTCAAGCTCAAACATATCCCAAATGACATCACAAGACATTACCTCCATCACCTCAATGGACATAGCACAATCGGAGTCCAACTCAGAACAGAGACAAGTGACCTTATCTGCAAAGAATATGGGGAAAACATCACAGAGGCCCATCAGAAGTTCTTGCTTCTCCCATTTCCCCCAAAGGGTATGGGTTATCTGAAATAATGCCAACAGATAGAATTCTGCCAATGCAATGAGAGTGGAGAAATAAGCAGACTTTGCCACTCTCATTGCCACAGTATACTCCTGGACATAGGAATGCAGCGATGTTCGGTCGTTTTCCTCCAGTGTCACTCTAGGCATCTTTTGACCTGTTTCATGCCCCTTAGCTTCTCTGAAAACCAAGGGGCATGAAACCCACAAACCTTGAAAGGCCACTTAGAAGCAATTTATTTAGCACCCTTGTGGCCTCAGTGTTCCAAGCCTCAATGAGCCACACTGGAGAGCTGCCCACAAGCTTGCTAGGAAATTCCCCAAGCACCCTCTGGAATCCAACCAGATCCATTAAGCGCTTGGGGTGGGCCACTAAAATGGGTCCATCACCCCTGCAAAGTACATGAGATGCAGCGATATGTAGACGTACCAGGAAGTAACCAGACCATGGCAAAGGTGAGATGCTATATCCCCCATCCTCAGATCACGTCACCACTGCTCCAAGGCAAAGTCAAGATCCAATGTGTGGCCACAGTGTGTGGCAAGATGAATTGCAACAAGCCCATGGTTGCCATGGGGGCCACAAGCTCCTGAGCAGTCACCTGACCCCCGCCCAGGGCAGGTAGGTTGAAATCTCCCAAGACTAAAAGTCTAGGGAAATCAATTACAAAACATACCAAATATGTATAACTAGCACCCGTAAATAAACAATACTGACAGAAATACAAAAGTCACAGTCACTTATAGTGCTCAAGAATAGGGATGTGCAAACTGATTTGTTAAAAATCGATTTGTACCCGAATCTAGCTGATTTGGGTGATTTGGAAACAAAACAAATAACCCCTGTGGTCCATTGGCTAGATTCGGGTACAAATAGAATTGTGCCTGATTCAATTTGAATCGATTTGAAATTCAGATCCCTCCTATTAACTTCCCCAGATTCCCAGCCTTCATTTAAAAAAAAAAAAGCTAAGCTCTAGCCCTTGTAGAAATGGAGTTATGGAGCAAAGTGTGTGGGCACTATTTTTCAAGTGTTTGGATTCTTTGGTACATCTGTTGGTGACCTCCAGACTTGATTTCCACCAGGCTGTTGACAACAACCTCCCTGCTAGATCGAACAAGCCATGTTGGACAAGGGTCAAGAGAACAAGTGGTTGGCCTCACCGTTACAAGCAGCTTGCCCACATCCTCAGGAGTCACAAACTGAAACCGATCCAGTCGAATCACATAGGAGGAGTCACTGGGCACCTCCAGCTCAGACATCAAATTAATTGTGGAGTCTAGGGGTGTGCAATTCGGATTTTCGGATTTTCGGTCCGCCCGAAGAGGTTATTGGATCCACTAAGATTCCAAGAAGCCTTGGAGGGATTCAATGTTGGCTTTGCTGGTGATCCTGTTGATGCCCTGGTTGAGAATTGGAACAACTTGCTCACCAGAGCAGTAGACACGATTACTCCCAAGCATCCCCTCCAACCAGCTTCAAATTTGGTCCCTTGGTATACGGAAGATCAACGGGGGCTGAAGCGGCAATGTAGGTGACTGGAGCGCAAGTGGGGGAAGACTCGACTCGAATCTGACAGATTGTGACATAGAGCACATTTAAAGATCTATGCTCAGGCAATATGTGCAGCAAAGAGGAGGTTCTTTTCTGCCAGTATTGCCTCTGTGAATTCACGTCCAGTGGAGTTGTTCAGGGTTGTGAGGGGATTAGTATCTGCCCCCACTCCCTTGAACCAGAATTTGGAGTCTGTGATGTGTTTAAACAGTTTTTCGCAGATAAAATCTCTTGGATTCAGGCTGACCTAGATGGAGACTCCACTAGGGATGTGCAAAAAATTTCGGGCACAGAACAATCTGTGCCCGAAACGAACAATTCCGAACCCCCGATGTCCCCCGAATTTATTCGGGCATGAGCCGAATCACCCGAATTTCGGGCACAAAAAATTCGGGTGATTCAGTTCATGGTTGATTTTTGGCGATTTTTTAAAGTTTTAGTGACTTTGGGGCAGTTCGGGGGCATAGCATGGGATCTGGGCAAAAGGAGTGGGGTGGGGTGGTAGTGCCTAATGGGTGCAGGCTACCACCCCAATTTCAGGGGGATCGGGCAAAGGGCTGATTTTTGGTAAATTTCTGAAATTTTCATGTCTTTGGGGCAGATTGGGGCATATTGGGGCAGAAAGTGGGGCCTGGGGCAGAATAGTGGGGTGGGGTGGTAGTGCCTAATGGGTGTAGGCTACCACCCCAATTTCAGGGGGTTTGGACAAAGGGGTGATTTTTTGAGAATTTTTGAAGTTTTGGTGACTTTGCGGCAGTTTGGGGGCAGAAAGTGGATCTGCCCCAAAATAGTGGGGTGGGGTGGTAGTGCCTAATGGGTGGAGGCTACCACACCAATTTCAGGGGGATTGGGCAGAGGGCTGATTTTTTGAGAATTTTTGAAGTTTGGGTGTCTTTGGGGCAGATTGGGGGCAGAAAGTGGATCTGCCCCAAAGGAGTTGGGTGGGCTGCTAGATAGTGTCTAATGGGTGGAGGCTACCACCCATCCCCAATTTAAGAGTGATTGGGCAGGGGGTGAATTTTGGTGAATTTATTTTTATGAGGTTTGTCTTCATAAGGTGAAGTGTGCTAAATTGATTACTTCCTCATATTATTCATAGTAAAGGAAAGTGTGAAAAAGTGAAAGTGGGGTCATGAGAGTTGTTTAATTGAAAAAAATCTCATTTGCTATGATAGAATGAGAATTCACACCTCAGAAATTGGTGTGGTAGCCTCCACCCATTAGGCACTACCACCCCACCCCACTATTTTGGGGCAGATCCACTTTCTGCCCCCAAACTGCCCCAAAGTCACCAAAACTTCAAAAATTCTCAAAAAATCACCCCTTTGTCCAAACCCCCTGAAACACCCATTAGCAATACCACCCCACCCCACTATTCTGCCCCAGGCCCCACTTTCTGCCCCAATATGCCCCAATCTGCCCCAAAGACATGAAAATTTCAGAAATTTACCAAAAATCAGCCCTTTGCCCAATCCCCCTGAAATTGGGGTGGTAGCCTGCACCCATTAGGCACTAACACCCCACCCCACTCCTTTTGCCCAAATCCCATGCTATGCCCCCGAACTGCCCCAAAGTCACTAAAACTTTAAAAATTCACACAAAATCAGGACTTTGCCCAATCCCCCTGAAATTGGGGTGGTAGACTCTACCCATTGGGCACTACCACCCCACCCCAAAATTTTGCCCCTGGGCCCCTTTTTACCCCCCCGAATCGATTCGGATTCGGATTAAATCCAAATCCGAACCGAATCAAGGGTGATTCGGGTGACCCAGATTCGGGCACAAAACAGAACGGGGGTGATTCGGCTCGGGTCCGAGCCGAATCACCCGAAAATCCGAATTGCACACCCCTAGACTCCACAATTAATTTGATGTCTGAGCTGGAGGTGCCCAGTGACTCCTCCTATGTGATTCGACTGGATCGGTTTCAGTTTGTGACTCCTGAGGATGTGGGCAAGCTGCTTGTAACGGTGAGGCCAACCACTTGTTCTCTTGACCCTTGTCCAACATGGCTTGTTCGATCTAGCAGGGAGGTTGTTGTCAACAGCCTGGTGGAAATCATAAATACTTCTCTGAAGGAGGACAGGATACCTCCTTGTCTTAAGGAGGCAATCTTTAGACCTCTTCTAAAGAAACCTGCATTAGATCCCTCAGAGTTGAGCAATTATAGGCCTGTTTCCAACCTCCCATGGCTGGGCAAGGTAATTGAGAGGGTGGTGGCTTCTCAGCTCCAGGTGGTCTTGGAGGAAACTGATTATCTAGACCCATTTTAAACTGGTCTTCGGGCAGGCTATGGGGTGGAGACTGCTTTGGTCAGCGTGATGGATGATCTCCAATTGGGAATTGACAGAGGAAGTGTGACTCTGTTGGTCCTTTTGGATCTCTTGGCGGCTTTCGATACTATCAACCATAGTATCTTTCTTGAACGTCTGAGGGGGTTGTGGTGGGAGGCATTGTTTTACATTTGTTCTGCTCTTACCTCTTGGATAGATTCTAGATGGTGTCGATTGGAGACTGTTGCTCTTCAAAATCTGAGCTTAAGTATGGTGTTCCTCAAGGCTCAGTACTTTCTCCAATGCTTTTTAACATCTACATGAAACCGCTGGGAGAGATCATCAGGGGATTTGGAGCTGGGTGTTACCAGTACGCTGATGACACCCAAATCTACTTCTCCATGTCAACTTCTTCAGGAGCTGGCATATCCTCTCTAAATGCCTGCCTGGAAGCAGTAATGGGCTGGATGAGGGAGAATAAACTGAAGCTGAATCCAGATAAGACAGAAGTACTTATTGTGCAGGGTCAGAACTCTAGAGACGATTTTGATCTGCCTGTTCTAGATGGGGTCACACTTCCCCAAAAGGAGCAGGTTTGCAGTCTGGGAGTACTTCTGGATTCACACCTCTCCCTAGTTTCTCAGGTTGAGGCGGTGGCCAGGGGTGCTTTCTATCAGCTTTGGCTGATACGCCAGCTGTGCCCATTTCTCGTGATCAATGACCTCAAAACAGTGGTACATCTGTTGGTGACCTCCAGACTTGACTTTTGTAATGCGCTCTACATCAGGCTGCCTTTGTACATAGTCCGGAAACTTCAGTTGGTTCAGAACGTAGCAGCCAGGTTGGTCTCTGGGTCATCTCGGAGAGACCATGTTACTCCTTTAGTGATGGAGTTACACTGGCTGCCAATAGGTTCCTGGACAAAATACAAAGTGCTAGTTATAACTAACTAGAACGGCTTGGGTCTGAGTTATCTTAGAGAGCACCTTCTTTTACATGATCCCCACGGCACGTTAAGGTCATCTGAGGAGGTCTGTCTCCAGCTACCACCGGTTCGTTTGGTGACGACAGAGGCAGGCCTTCTCTGTAGCTGCTTCTGGGCTGTGGAATGCACTCCCAGCAGAAATTCGTAATCTTATTTCCTTACTGACCTTCAAGAGAGCCCTTAAAATCCATCTGTTTGGCCTGGCCTTTCAGGGTTTTTAATTAGTTTTAATGTTAACCTGGTTTTCAGGGTTTTAATTGTTCTGATAGTTTGTTTTTTAAGATGTTTTTAAATTGGTGTTCATATTTGTATTTCTGTTTTAATTGTTTTTAATGATTTCTGTTTTTAATTGTAAACCACCCTGAGCCATTTCGGAAGGGCGGTATAAAAATCAAATCAAAACAAATCAATCAATCAATAATAACTTACAAAGCCCTAAATGGCTTAGGCCCTGGGTATCTAAGAGAGCGTCTTCTTCATTATGAGACCCACCGCCCATTGAGGTCATCTGAGGAGGTCCGTCTCCAATTTCCGCCAACTCATTTGGTGGCTACACAGAGACGGGCCTTCTCGGTTGCTGCCCTGAGATTGTGGAATGTGCTCCCTGCTGAGATACAATCCTCCCCATCTCTGGCAATTTTCAAAAAACACCTGAAAACCCTTCTTTTCACCCAAGCTTCCTCAGCTTCCTAAATTTTGGGGTTTTTAATATCTGGTTTATTTTAAAATTAAATACCCGATTTCAGGATTTTAATCACTGTAATTGTTTAATTGTTGTTTTAAAATGTTTTTAAATTGTTAATAGTTATATTGTTTTTAATTTGTTTTAGCTCTTTACTGTTTTAGTGGTTTGTTTTAAGTGTAAACCGCCCTAAGCCATTTTGGAAGGGTGGTATACAAATCAATCAATCAATCAAATAAATGAATGAATGAACAGAAGAAACAAAGGCATATAATAGGGATTCATTATGAGGAAAAGTTATTAGACAACATATTCCTAAAACTTAAAATGAGTACCCCACTACCATGGGAGGGTGGGGTATAGTTGGCACATGGCATTTGACAGTCAAAATGAACAGAAGAAATGAAGGTGTGCAATGAATCATAGGGATTTATTATGAGGAAAGGTTATTATAACCAAAGAATCCAAACACTTGAAAAATAATAACCACACATTTTGCTCCATAACTCCACTTCTACAAGGGCTAGAGCTTAGCTTTAAAAAAAAAAAATGAAATCCGGGGTCCGTTTCAGGGCTAGGATATGGCAACTTTGAATCGCCATTGTTTCCTATGGCAGAAATGTCCAAAATCAGTAAAAACTGAAATAAAATCTTTAAAAATCAACCAAGTCTCCAACTGCTTTGAGATTTGGGTGCTAGGTGCCACCCTTAGGGTCCTATCCACCACCCAGATTCTGTGCCCCTAGGACCTTGTTAAGTGGTCCAAATCCAAATTGGTCCAAATCCAAATTGGTCCAAATCCAAATCCAAAGTGGTCCAAATCCAAATTGAATCAAAGCAAATACAAATCAAATCTAGGGTGATTTGTGGGGTAGATTTAGACACAAAACAAACCAAGTGTGATTTGTTTGGGGCACAAATCGAATCAAAAAATCTATTTGTGCACATCCCTACTCAAGAACTACCCTTACCTTTGTGGAAAACACTGTGGTAGTGTGGACATTTCTGGAATACTTTGTACAACTTTGTTTACCCATGTTCAAGAAAGGATAACTCAGGCAGGGAACACTTGCAAGAACCTAATTACCGACTCTCCTGGATCAGACCAAAGGTTCAGCATTCTGTTTCCAGCCTCAGGGAAGGTTTCAAGTGGAACACAAAGCTGGCACTCTTCCCATTCGTTCCCAGCACTCTATATTCAGAAGAACACTGTATTTCACATTGAAGGTTCCATGGAGCTATTATCAGAAGTAATAGCTGTTGACAGAACAGATCTCCATGAATTTGTCTGATCCATTTTTAAAGATACCACATCATGATATTTTAGTTTAGTACTTTTACTTGTCCTGAACCTATTCCCAATTAAGATCATTTAAGAAGATGACTGTAGGAATGAAATATTACCACAAAGAGAGTGTGGCCTGTTAGAAAAAAGATAAAGGGGTTATAATTATACCCTATAATTATATTGGGTGGGGCTATGTAGAAGAGGAAATTGAGCTATTTTGGTTAAAATATATCTGTATTCTGAAATTTCCCTCTGGCCTCCTTAAATATTATGAATCACAAGCAAATGTCAACATTCAATCTTGTGGTGCCTAGTATAATATATCCACAAACATTTTGCTATCAGAATATGCTACTTCAGTAAGCTGCAACAGAGACTAATTGTGGTTCAGTTTGTATCAAAAATATATTTTTTTTAAATCAATTTTTTTGACCTCTGCAAATGTCCATCTCTGGGCCGTTTAAACAACTTAAAACAGATTAAAAAACAAAAACAAAAAACTTAAAACAATTTAAAACCACAGTCCAGTTTTAAAAAAAACAGTGTGGTGGGGGATGTCTGTAGAGATTTTGTGTATAAGTTATCAGAGATGGGGAAGCTCTCATTTCAGCAGAGAACACATTCCAGAGTCTCGGGGCAGCAACAGAGAAGGCCGGGAATGGGTGTTGGGGTACATGGCAAAGAAGATGTTTGCTTAAGTACCTAGGGCCTAAGCCATTTAGGGCTTTATAGGTTATAACCAGCATCATAATTTGTCTGGAAACTTGTTGGGAGCCAGTGTAGTTCCTTTGGTATAGGAGTAATATGGTCTCTCCGAGATGCCCCAGAGACCAACCTGGCTGCCACATTCTGTACCATTTGTAGTTTCCAGACTACGTACTAAAGCAGCCCCACATAGAGTACATAATAGCAGTAATCAAGTCTAGAAGTTGCCAGTATATACGCCACTGTTCTGAGGTAGTTTATCTCAAGAAATGGACACAGCTGACGTATCCGCCAAAGCTGATAGAAATCACCTCTGGCCACTGCCTCAATCTGGGACAGCGGGGAGAGGTTTGGATCCAGAAGCTCCCCCAGACTGAGTGCCTGTTCCTTCTGGGTATCTGACTACTTTGTATTGAAAGACAGTATGAAGTACTCCATGTAGTACTAAAAAATGGGCCGTAGGAGTTCGCACGGTTCTGGAACATCTATCAGCTTGATTTCATTTTCTTTCTTCTAATCTTGAGGGACCTGATCAAAATAATCATGACTACAGATAAGCCATTTGAGCTTTGAGGAAGGACCTCTTGCCAACCATCTGTCCGTTGGAATGCTGCCGTGGAGTTTTTAATGTCTGCCAACAATGTAAGATGACTGTTCTCTAGCACTGACTTCAGGCGAAAGATTGTCTTAGAATTTCATCATGGTCAGTTTCTGAAAAGAATAGAAAACTTCCTTAGGTCTTACAACAAGTTGGCAATGGATGGCATCCTTAGCCAAGTTTTTACCTTTTACCTACAGAATGCTTAGAAATTTGGAATTAGCAAAACATCTGAAGCCTGTTCAGAAAGATGCCAAGTACATGAAAACTTAAAACCATATAAATCTCTTAGGATCAGACAGACTGTATATTTGTAATCTAGTTGTGAAACTACCGGTGTGAAGAATTGTTTAAGTTCACTGTCCAAGATATTGTGTAGGTTTTGATTGCAAATAATGTTGGTCAGGTGCTGGAGATGGTGTATTTGTGAGACACAAATCTATAATTGGATGTTCCTGACCAAATCCAGTCTATGGATTAACCATACCTGGCTTGTTTTATGTAGATCCAGGTCTTGATCCATATGAAAATGAAGTACTGTTAAATGACCTTATGCCCAATCTTTCTAAGATTAAGAAGAAGATAATGAATAATCCCATTTGATGGATGGACACTTGCTGAAGGTCAGCAATGAGGTAACTTCCTGAACTAAAATTCAGATTAAAATAAACAAACAAACCGTCATTCTATCATATGACACTGCTTGTGGCTGTGTATAGTCCAGCCCAGTCATTTGGGAAAAGAAGTAATACTTTTCCTTTCCATTCTGTTTCTGGAAGACTCCAAAATGATCATCAAGAGCCTATTAAAATCAACAAGTGAATACTGTGTGCACATATGTGCATTAATGTGCACATTTGAATTAGGTTGCCATTTGAACCAGCTGGATCTCGGGGTCACAGGGCATTTGAAAAAAAAACTGCAGAAATTGAGACAGCAATACTCTCCCTGGTTGAATGATCTCGTTCCGACCTTTGTGCTCAAGCATTTTCTCTCTCCATCTCAATTGTATTTTTATATTTTTCCTGTGTATCTGTCTTGCCTCCTGTTCCAGTTGCCCTGTTCTCATGCGTATGCACTAACTTTTATGGAAAAGGAAATGATTTAGCATATTATGAGACAGCAATGAGATTATTGATCCTGTCTAAATCCCCTCTTTAGCATTTCAAGGGTAGGCAGGATCCCTTGATACAAATGTTTATCAATCCTAAATATTGAAATAGGAAAAAATGCACATATTAAATGTGAGAAGGTCTGAAGAAGTAAATGCATTTTGAAAATATTCAGCTACTATAGAATTGGGATGGAGGATCCATTGCCATGCTACCTGGACCCAGCTCCACTTGAGAACCTCCCAGAAAGCACCTGGCATCCTTAAGCCAAGGTGGCCAGAAGCAGGGGAGGCACTCATCAGACATCCATCCATCTTGACTCTGACACAAACCCACATTCCATTTTACAGCAAGAAATTAGTACATGTTGCCAAATGATTACACCTTGGAGGCAGCCTACAGGCAACTACTGGGAAACAAGAGAAGCATTGCTTTTTTTTTTTTTTTTTGGTAAGCTGGCTTGAGCACTTTTGTAGAAAGGCGAGACAGAAAGTTAATGTATCTGCCCCTATAGGAGTTCTAGTCGCCCCTCCCCAGTTGCCAGAGGCATATGTGAAGGGATGCTGGCTGAGGCCAGGGCACTTGTTAAAAGTTTGGAAAGGTGGACTGTCCTTCCATTCTCTTCTTGGGAGGGGCCTTGATTAAAACTAGCTGATTTGCTAGCTGATATGGTTGCTGATTTGCAACCATAGTACAATATTTCATAAAGGTAAAGTGTGCCGTCGAGTCAGCGTCAACTCCTGGCGACCCCAGAGCCCTGTGATTGTCTTTGGTAGAATAAAGGAGGGGTTTACCATTGCCTCCTCCCACACAGTATGAGATGATGCCTTTCAGCATCTTCCTATATCGCTGCTGCCCAATATAGGTGTTTCCCATAGTTTGGGAAACATACCAGCGGGGATTCAAACCAGCAACCTCTGGCTTGCTAGTCAAGTCATTTCCCTGCTGCGCCATTATTCATAGTAGTACCAAAAACCATGAATGTTCAAAGCCACTAAATATGTGATTTATTGTTTAGCAAAATACTTCTGCAACTTAGAATTCAATGGCTGCCTATTGGTGTGCATGGTTGTGGCGGGGAGCAGAAAATATTTAAAATAATATGCAAGTCAGAAGTCATACAAGTTCAGATATTTAATTCAGAAATACAGGAGATACAATCTTGGAAAAAAAGTGAGTTATATAATTGAATAGATTCTGAAAGGTTGATTAACATATTCTAAAAATAAATTTATAGAAAATAGCTGCTCTTGTACTTCTGGTCATCTTGTAGTATATCTTAAGCTGTAACATTGATCAAAGCATCAAAAGACATAATAAGTTATTCTGAGGCTGTAGCACAATTTAGTTGACCTCTTATTAGTATACTTGTAGTGATTCTAAATTCTAATGTGCATGCCTCTTGAGTATAAGAGAAGTCTGAATGTACTGAGATTGCAAGGAAACCATTTTTGTTCCTAAGGGAGTGTTTTGAACAGCTGACAGGTTTGTGTACAACAAACCTCTAACTGCCCAATTTGGGACCAAAATAACACACACACCCCTCATCTGACGTCAGATGCAGGGGGCATGTCTGGAGCCATGCTTGTGGCCCCTGATTGGTGGCAGCCCGGGTTCTTTGAACCAGTTCGCCCAATGGTGGCTCCGCCCCTGGAACTGATCACTGGAAGGTGATGTGAGTAGCTGATAGGCCTGTACAAAGTTTGAATTGCTATGTCAGAATTGATCCATCATTGCTGACAAAAATCAGACCAATTCTGATCCACTACCGAGTCCCTGAAATCAGATCCGAATTACCAGAATCCATGTCAGAATTCATGTTGGGATGTCAGAGATACAAAATGGCAGAATCTGCCATTTTGAAACCTGAAAAAAGTCAGATCTGCCATTTGCCTTTAGAAAAAAAGTGCAGTACCACCGCCCTTTCCCACCACCCTTTTATATTTCCATAATGGCTGAATATAGAGTTCTTAAATTGGGCACTCATGTAGGACAGCTGCATAAAACTCTGTGTTTTTTATTTCAAGGAAATAGGTCAAAGCTATGATTTTTAATATTAAAAAATATTATGCAAGAGAGGCAATCATTGGGGGAGAAGGCTTTGGTACTACTCAATGCTTCGGTACTACTTTCCCTTTCTAGTAATCCCTTAATGGGTGATAATCCTTGATTTTTATTTTTTTTTAAATTAGCACATATAGCTCTCTCACTTTCCTAATACCCATGGAGGTCAAAGTGAAACAGAATAAAATTATTTGATAAATAATAATGATAATGATAATAAAAATAATAATAATAAATTCAGTTTCTATACCACCTTTCCAAAATTGGCTCAGGGCGGTTTACAAAGAGAAATAACAAATAAGATGGCTCCCTGTCCCCAAAGGGCTCACATTCTAAAAAGAAACATAAGACACACACCAGCAACAGTCACTGGAAGTACTGTGCTGAGGGTGGATAGGGCCAGTTACTCTCCCCCTGCTAAGTAAAGAGAATCACCACGGTAAAAGGTGCCTCTTTGCCCAGTTAGCAGCCATTACAATCAGGAATGGCTGGGGAGAAGGCTCTTTAAATTTCCACACATGTATTACAGTACGGTATCCTTCTGTAAATCCTGCCCCACATATGTGCCCAATCTCAAAACCCTAGGCCCAGCAGTTTCTTTTTTATTATTTTTTCCATCTCCCCATTGGCCTCTGTTAAAAATAAATCCTATTTTAAATCTGATTTCCAGCTGGAAATCCAACTCTGATCCAATACCCCCAGGGATTCCAGAATCTGATTCTGATATTATTGGTATCAGAGTGGATCCAATATTTCAATAGTGCACACCCCTAGTAGCTGATTTTTGCAGATTGGTGGTGGTGTGGGCAACACTTAGGAATGTTTCCTAGAGTCTTCATGGGAAGGAGGGCTAAAAAGAGGATTTCAAGTCTCCAAGCATGTCTTAAAGCCTTCAGTCTACAGCAGCAAGTCTGATTGCAACACTTGCGTTTCAGAAGATTCCAGCTGTTCATTCAGTAGAAAAAAGTGGATGGCATTTTGAGACAAACTGTAGATACTTTTATTGTTATAAACAAGCATTAACTTTTGTGGGCTACAATTCACTTCATCAGATGCTAAGATGGAACTGGTGCAACAAGCTCTTGTGGTAGCAAGCACTGATCTTGTGGAAGCAAGCATGAAATTTCCCCTTTGCTAAGCAGAGTCTATCCTGGTTTGTATTTGAATGGGAGACATGTGTGAGCATTGTAAGATATTCCCCTTAGGGGATAGGCCCATTCTGGAAAGAGCATCTGCATGCTTGCATGAAGAAGGTCCCAAGCTCCCTCCCTGGCATATCCAAGATAGGGCTGAGAGAGATTCCTGCGTGCAAACTTGGAGAAGCCGCTGCCAGTCTGTGCAGACAATACAGAGCTAGATGGACCAATGTCATCTATGGTGGCTTCCTGTGTTCCTATGGTAGAAAGTTCACTTGAAGTGAAATAGAATGTAAACAAATGTTCATAAATGGACAGGAATAAAATATCTTAAATTCTGTGTTTTATAATGTCCTAGGCTAGGAAACATAATTTCTATTAATACTCTGGTTAATACAGTCAATTTTTTGTATCAATTTATGTTCTTTGTCTCCTGAAGATCTTCTTAAGAACAATGACGCTTAGAGCATTGACTCTGTATCCCTGTAGATTAAAATGTTCCCTGACTTGTTGCTTGGTCTTGCTATTCTCAATGTCAGATTTGAGACCATTCAGTCTTTGTCTTAAAGATAAACCTATTTTGTTCTATGTAAATTGCTGAAGGACATTTGATGCACAATATGAAGTATACCTGTGCATCTACTAAAGTAGTATAATACTACTTATTATAGTAGTATTTGATGGGTGGTTCCATTCATTGGATGGCCACGGATTTGATGGATGTTTGCATTCATTTACTGACTAACTGACAATTGTTAGTTCACAGCAGCAGAGACTTGTGTCTCTTAAAGCAACTGTACACCAGAATGTGAGCTACTACTGGGGAGCAGATATAGTGGAATTGGCTAACTGGTTGGTTAGAAATATGAGCTGAGTCAGCTATTCTAGTTACCTGCTTACGTAATGGCAAAAAAAAAGAGGCAGTCCCAGAAAAATTGGAAACAAAAACAAAGTTGCTCAAAGGAAGTTTTGATAGAAAATATATTTGTCTCACAGTCAACAAAGAAGTTTGTGTGTGCGTGTGCGGAGATTTGGTTATTTCTTGCTGCGTGTGTAACCCCCCTGATGAAAGACTATTAAGCTTTGTTCCCCTTGGCCATGTTATTCTTCCAGGGAGGCTGCCTGTTTGGATGGCTGTCTTCAGGTGGTGGTGCTGGGGACTATTGTTCTGCAATGTGGAGGTTCTGTTTTGGTGTCTCCCGGGGCTCTCTCTTGTTGTCCCTTATTTTCATCATCTACATGAAATCACTGAAAGGGGTTGTCCGGGAGGATGGAGTGAGATGTTACCAGTATGCTGATGATACTCAGCTTTTTCTTCAAATGCAGGTTAGGCAGTGGCTATCTTAAAACCAGTGCTTGTGCTTGGTGATTGGCTGCATGAGGACCTCAATCCAGACAAGATGGATGTGCTGATAAATAATTCTTCTGTCCAGTTACGTGGTGCTCAACTGCTCCTGATGGGGTTGTACTCTCCCGGAAAGAGCAGTTTTGTAGTCTGGGGGATGCTTATGGATCCATCTCTGTCACCGGAAGCTCAAGTAGCCTCAGTGGTATGGAGTATCTTTTATTACCTTCAACTGATAAATGAACTTTGACCCTATCTGGACTGAACTAGTTTAACAACTATTATACATACTCTGGTTATCTCACATCTGGATTATTACAGTGCATTGTATGTGCGGATGTGAAGATGTCCTGGAAACTTGTGAAGATGGCCTGGGAACTTCATTTAGTGTAGAACAATGTATCTAACCTGATCATTAGAACAGGCCAGTTTGAACTTATGACACTAATGCTATATCAGTTGCACTGATTTCCAGTCCATTTTCAGGCCCAGTTCAAAGTGTTGTTGCAGACTGTTAAAGCCCTAAATGCCTTAGGACCACTGTAGCTGAAGGAGTGTCTTTTCCAATAGGTTCCTGCCTGTAATTTAAGATCATCTTTGGAGGTACTCCTCTGGGAGCCACACACATTGGTGCAATGGGTGCCTACCAGGAAGAGGGCCTTCTCAGTAATGCTCCCCCCAATGGAATACTCTCCCTAGATAAGTTTGACTGGAAGCTTCTTTGTATTTGTTTAGGTGCTTCTTTTGATTTCTGTTGGCTTTTGTTTTATCAGCTTACTTGCTGCTTTAATTGTTTTGTAATTGTGTGTTTATTTTTGTTTTAGATTTTATTTTTCATGTTTATTTCTGGAAAATGCTTGAGGACACTGTCAATCAGTGGTAAATATTTTATGTATAATACAGTAAATAAACCTGAAGTGACTGGTCAGTTGCTGCTGCTGTTCCTGTGGGGAGGAGCAGGAGCGGAGCTCGAGTGGGGAGGTGTCTGGGGATAGGGGGCTGCAGCTTGGCCAATAGGTGCCAGCAACGCTGCAGCCACAACCAAGAGGGATGAGGGGGGTGGAGTAAAGGGACAGAGGAGTGATCAAGAGGCATGAGGGGGATGGAAGCAACAGGATGGAGGAGAAGGAGCAGGAGTGTGGCTCAGGTGAGGTTGGCTGTGGCAGGGGGTGAGGTACTAGTGCACAGATGTTCTGCCTGGGTTAAGAAGTTGTTGTTGTTGTTGTTGTTGTTTGTTAGTTATTATTTCCACAGCAAGCCATAGCAGAGTTCCCTGTTGTGGCAAAAGAGCCATATAGAGGGATCAATAATGGGTAATATTATTATTCCTAAATAATACTATCACTGTTGTTATTAAAATAAGTAGCTTTTTCAGTACATTTGTCTTGGGGGGACATTATTTAATTACATTTATTTATTTATTATGGAGATGTGATGCAGGGCAATGAAGTCCACCCCACTCAAACCTCTGCCAAGCCTGGTTTTTTAAAGCCTTCAGTAGATACTACCTACATGGTCCCAAATTTGTAGCTCTTCTGTTGTCATGGCATCAAGAACTGTGCAGGGTGTGTGTGTGTGTGTGTGTGTGTGTGTGTGTGTGTGTGTGTGTGTTTTCAGTTTCTCAGTATGCTTAATTCTTTGCCAGATTCCAGATTCTCTGGTTACACAACGAAGTCATGGAAATGTAGAATAAAAACAGCCATTACCATTTGGACATGGGTGGATCATTATAATGATAAAGTCCATCCAAAGTTAACCTTTTTGGCTTCTGGAATATAGTTTTTGGGTTGCTTCTCCTCTGTGTGCCGCTTCATAGTTGTTCTGGTCAATTTCATGCAAACTGCTACAAAATGTGTGCATCTGTTCTTCTTAACCTGATTATTAAGATTTTGTTGGAAATGGTTTGACTTACTTACCTTGGGAAGATTAGGGTCAGGTGCATGTAATCAATTGGTCCATCTGTGCCAGAAGTGGGGTTTAAGAAATTGGACCATGAGATAAAATAATACATGAAGAGAAAGGGAAGAGACTGTTCCATCAAGGATATTTCTTATATCTGATCCTACACTGTTATTGTAGAGAATATTCTGGTAGTGATTTGTACAGTGAGTTTCTTAGCAACCGCTATATTTTGCTTGCATTGATGCAACCTGGTTGTGTTGTGAGGAAACTATTATTTGGGAAACTGAGTTGGGGAAAATGATCATTGGGTAATTTCAGCATTTGACTTTTAAGCAGTCCTCATATTGAGCATGTTGATGTGCTTGGAGCTTAATCCGAGGACAGACAGAAATGGTACAGGAGAGGGTCTTAACTGACACTAGACCCCTCCCTTATTCTTGTTAAAATATTGCTGGACCAACTCCCTGCCCACACAAACCCTCAAAGCCCCCTGGACTGAGAGCTGCACATGGGAGAGGAGCTGGGAGATATGCTGAAAGGAAGCAAGAAACTCAGAGATGAAGGAATTGGGCTTGGAGACCATGCATCCTGGGCCCAATTTGCCCTCCCCCTTACCTGTGTGAGAGTCAGTGTAGTGTAGAGGACTAGGGGTGTGCACGAGCCAGTCTGCAATAAACCAGTCCACAGTAAACCAGGATGGTTCGATTGAGAATTGAACTGACCTCTAGCAGTGTTCCCTGTAAGAGGGGTTCAGCTGGGCATTGGTCCAGCTGGGCATTCTGGGAGTTGTAGTCAACAACATCTGGGAATCCCTCTTACAGGAAACACTGACCTCCAGGAGGTGGATCTGCAGAGGCCAGAACCACTCTGCCACCATGCAGGCAGGCTGCTGGGGGGAGCGCTGGGGTTTCCAGGAGCCACTGCCCCTGCCAGATCGGTAAACACCTACTTTTAAAGGTGCTGTCTCACCTCTCCTCCCACTCCCCGCTGGTTGCCCTTAGAAGAACTTTTACAGGCAGGATTCCCCTTCGCTTGCAAAGAGCAATCCTCACCGGATTCCCCTTTATAAGCAAAGCCCCTCAGACCATCAAACCAGTTTGAGCTGGTTCAATCAAACAGACTGGCCAGACAGCTCAACCAACCAAACTGGTTCATGGACCAGCAGTTCAGTTAGAATTTGGTTCGAATTTGAATCAAACCACAAAAATGGGTCTGTGTACACCCCTAAAGATACATAATGGGCTTATTCTCATGACTGACAATTTAGTAGGACCACCATGCAACTAGGCTCCAAGCCCCATGCTTGGAGAAACATCCATTTGTTGGCAAAAACTGAAGTAGGAGTAAGAGGATATGATTGTGTGCTAGCCCCATGCAAGACAACCTTTTCCTCTGCCCTCAGTATACTGCTATGTACAAGATGCTGTCCTGCCCAGATTGCAGCTTCCCCCTTCTCCTACCTCAACTTTTATTGACACATGACAGCAGTCTTCTGTTGCACAAAGGTGGTACTTCTTTTCTTTGGATTTATAAGGCTCAAGTTGTCTACAGGCTATTTGGCGCAATGGGAGCAATTTCCTAAGTCCGTGGTGCCATCCTGGACCTGATTCAGCATTGGTAGCTTCATAACTGCACAAATTCAGTGGGGAAGAGGAAACATCATTTCAGGGGGAAGTCTGCATGCCTTTTGCCTAGTTGCTTTTGATCTGGTTCCATTTCATCATAGTATCTGTGGAAGGACAGGTAATGTATGGCTGCCCTAATTACATTATTTCCTTCACATATTGAGGACAGTGCTGGTGTTAGAATTAATATGATTATGGTAACTAAATAAGACCTAACCTTGTGTTAATTTCCAAGACAACATATGGCTGAACTAAGGGACAACTATGTATGTATGTATGTATGTATGTATGTATGTATGTATGTATGTATGTATGTATTTGGCTGTTCCCCACATCACCATGATCTCTCTAAATTAGGGATCTCTGCCTCAAGGAATGTTCATATTATTGGAAACCCTTTTTCAGTAAATGTGGTCAGTTGTATATTCTTGGATGCATTTGTAGCATGCTCATATACAAGTGGCTCTCCGGTAAAGTTAATAGCTCAGATTTAATTGTCCCTTGACTGACAAATATTAGAGTCTTACCTGGTGTCAAACTTGTGGGCACTCCAACACTGTAAACTCTCTGAATGATAAAGTGGCAGGGGAACAAACATGGTGCTTTATGCTCTCTTAATTCAGGTCCAAGTGGATTTGGATGAAGTGTTTATTTAGTTTGCTGGATTCTTCAGATGCTTTGCCATATTGATTTCTTTTATTACTGGCAGCCATATAACCTGACCTCTCCCGTATCCAGTATTTTAAAAGCCATAAATTCTAACTTTACTTTCGAGCAAAGGTTGAAATGCTGTGAAAGCCTTTATATTAGTGGAGCTTTGCTTTGTTCCATGTTCATTTGTCACCCATGGCAACAATATTTAGAGCTGCTTAAATTAGAGTGACTGTTGGACAGCTGCGCATGAGCCCCAATAAAGTGAAATAAGCATTTCAAGTGTGGAAGATTCACCAATCAGACTGAGAGCCAGCAAGTGTGCAAAAAAAAAAATATATATTTTCTTCTAGTTTCTTTTGCTATACCTACTTTTTCTGGTAGTCTTACAATTCTGCATTAGCAGCAGGAGAGAAAATTGTTTGTTTTTAAGTGCTCCTCCAAACAATAAAATTGAATTATCTTTAAACCTCTTTTTTTATTACATTAGTTTTCCACATTGAAATGATTCCTTGAATGATTCCTCCAAATAGAACTTGAAGCAGTCGTTATCCTACAGCATTTTATGTGTGGTTAAAAGAGATGTTTAATTCCAAATATGTCTTGCCAATTTTTACAGAAATTTAAACCTAATCAGTTGTGTGTTAAATATTTTAGGGAGAGCAGTTTTTCATGTACGGGCAAATTGCTCAAGGAGGAAAAAAGTGGAAACCCTGAACTGTGCAATTTTATTTTTAATTGGTTGCTTTAAGTATCTAAGATGTGATTTTTTAAAAATAAAATGACACGGTCATAAGTTATATGTAAACCTCAATATGGGATCCTAGTTCAGCCTGATTCAAGGATAATGAAGTTGGAGGAAATTAATCAGATGGTTTGAGTGTTACTCAAATATCCTAATAGCAATGATACTCTTTGCTAGTGTGTATTGCAATACCCTGGTCAAAATGTTTTGGTCTATATTTTATCATCTAAGCAGCAAAAATGTGCTACTTCTATATGTTGAATATATAACTGTTGGATCTCACAAGAATGGATTTCAGGATTACTCTTGAGTCCTTTTGCTTGTTTCTGCGGGGAACTGCTGATGAGATGTAACTGCTGATTGCTTTGTGGGTTTTCTTGCAGAATTCTGCTGAGTTCTTCGACGTGGTCTCTGTCCTCTACACAAATGGGCTATGTCCCTGCGCAGAGACCTCGTCGGAATCTAACAAGCTCAATTCTCCTGCTTTGGGCGGGAACCCCACCACCAGCTGCTGTATGCAGCTGCGCCACTCCTCATCCCCTCAGTCTTTCTTTGTCCACGCTTCAGTGAACATCATGGAGTCTGCAGCTCAACAATGAGTAGGATCCAGCTATCCCCTTGTTTTTTCTCCCTGCTTCTTGATTTCTTTTTTGTTCTTTATTTATTTCTCTGTGTAGTAGCATTTTTTGTTCTTTGCATTTTTGCAGGTTTATTTTTGCTGGGTTTTTTCCTCCCGTGGAGCTCCTCTGATCCTCCCTGGACCCCTTGGGGTCAGTAACAAAGTTGAAAAAAGAAGAAGCTGAAACATAGGGACTTGCCAGCGGGTCGTCACCTGCCTCCAATATCCAAGAAGAAGAAGGCAGTAGAGATTCCTGCATTGGAGGCCCCTGTGGCCAAGAAGACTAACGTGGCTTCAGATTGTACCATGCAGAAGTCATCGGTGTTGGCGAGGCCTACCTCGCCTGTAGTGATGGAATTGTTCGACATGGCTCACAATCAAACTCAGTCGAGTAGAGAGCTTTTGTCGGAGGAGGTGTATTTTTCAACTAAAACTGCTAAAGACGCTTCATGGCTGCCTAGACAACGGTCACCCTCTCGGGGCCAACAAGACTGCATTTCTCTTAGAGACAGTGGTCCCCATTGGGGATCGGAAGAACGCTCCTCAACTTACAGATAAGACCGATCCTGAGACCGTCATGAACATTCTTATCCGGATCAATACGGAGAGACCACATATCGCTCCCCTTGGAGCGCAGTTGATCCTTCTTACGGCGAATGGATCGTGCGATCAGTACCAATGAACTACCGGTCTGACTATTCCGACAATGCTCGTCCCCGCTGTGGGTCCCGCTACTTGGAGGACTGCATACACGGGAAACACTTGCTGATGAACGATTGGAAAGACAGTCACAGTCAGTTGGCACCGAGTGACAAAGAGGGCAGAAAATTGGACTCTTTTGGAAGGCGACTTTACTCCGCCTCAGCCCTACATTTGCAGGTGGCCAATTATCAGGCCTACAACACCCAATATAATCATTTTTTGTGGGAGAAGGTGAGTCCCTTTCTGGATCTCCTCCCGCAGGACAAGAGAGATCTGGCCATATCTTTTGCCTGCGAGGCCATTCACGTGGCCAAACAATAACTTTCTTCAGCCCAGCATTCGGTGGAATGCGCAGCTAAGGTGATGGCCACATCCATGGATCTCAGACAACACACATGGCTGTGTTCATCAGGGCTGCATTATGAGGCCCACACGAGGGTCGAGGATTTGCCCTTTGAGGGCTCCAGCTTGTTCTCTGAACAGACTGGTGACACGCTCCAGAAAGTCCAGAAGTTGAGGAGCACAGCACATTCCATGTCAGCCTCCCCAGCTGCCAAGCCACAGAAGATTCCCTTAACAATCGCAGAAGGCCCCTTCAAGACAACAGTCACCTTCAGAACGTTCCTTTCGGGCCAACAAGCCCCAAGCACAATAAAAGTCAGGCAACCAGCCTGGTAAACAACCATTTCAGAAGCAGTGCCCAGGTTTGTTCCAAAAGAAGCAATGACTTGCGGTGCTTCAGGACTCACCTGGCCCCATTCTCTGAGAACTGGGACAAGGTGACTGTGGACGAGTGGGTCCTTACAATTATGTTTGGGCTATGCCCTCAGGTTTTGTGCACCACAGCCAGTGTCCGGGGTCATGGTGACTCCTTCCACACCAGAGTTAGACCAGGAGGTCACTGCTCTCCTGGGAAAGGATGTGATCGAGAGAGTCACCAACCCTGACAGCCCCGGGTTCTATTCCCAGTACTTTCTTGTGCCAAAGCCAGACAGCGGTCAGTGCCCTATACTAGACCTCAGGGCCCTGAACAAACATTTGGTCTACAGAAGGTTCCGAATGCTCTCGGTACCAACCAGTATGACTATCCTGGAAAAGAACATGTGGATGGTTTCCTTGGACTTAAAGGATGTGTACTATCACTTCTAAATACACCATAAGTACCAATGCTTCCTGCGGTTTCAGACTGGGGGGATCCCCTTTCAATTCAAGGCCTTGCCGAGGGTCTTTACGAAATGTCTGGCCCCAGTGGTGGCGTTTCTGCAGGAGCAAGGTTTGCAAGTTCTGCCATAACTAGACGATTGGCTCATTGTGGCAAGCACCAGGCGTGTGGTCCTGAACACTCTCGAGATCATAGTAGATACCCTGCAGGAGCTAGTTTTCCAAATAAATGTCAAAAAATCTCAGTTGGAACCCACCTGTCTAATTCAGTTCATTGGACTGATTTTCAACACAACCTTGGAAAAAGTCTTCCTTCCAATGGGCCGCATAGTTACTCTCCAGAATCTAGTGGCCGTTTTTTCTAGCTGGTTGTCCACAGACTATGTGTTCCATACAGTGCCTGTTGGGTCACATGGCATTGAGTACATACATTCTATCTCAAGCGCGTCTTCAAATGTGCATCATTCAGAGATGATTTTTAGACATGTTCGATCCCCTTTGGGATCCGGGCCATCTAGAGCGCACGCCCCCTTGATGGGTGTGGGTGACAGCAGAGTTGTGGACAGAGTTTCGGCACTTGAATGTCAGTACTCCCTTTCAAGCCCCTCGATAGTGGTGGGTGGTCATGACAGTCGCTTCAGAGCTTGGTTGGGAGGCACACCTGGATGGGCTTCGCTTGAGTGAACATTGGTCCCCCAAAGAGAGGACCCAGCACATCAACTATTTGGAGCTGTTGGCCATTTTCCATGCTCTCAAAAGCTTCTTACCCATGATTGGGGGTCACGCAATGACCATACAAATATGACAGTGAAAACCTACATCAGTTGACAGGGCAGAACGTCATTGAGGAGCCTTCTGTTCCTGTCTCTGGACCCTGGGCATTGGTGCTTGGCACATGCAGTGACGCCTCAGGCAGTTCACATTCAAGGTTCCCTGAATGTTCAGGCGGAAACCATGAGCAGGATGACAGTGGTCTCCCATGAGTGGGCATGGCATCAGGGTGTTCTGAGGGACATATTTGTAACTTGGGGGGTCCTGACTCTAGACCTGTTTGTGTCCTGGGACAATACACAATGTGTCCTCTACTGCTGCAGGGGAGGAGAGGGCGAGGGTTCTCTGGGCGATGCCTTCATCTTGTCCTGGGCCGGCACTCTTCTGTATGTGTTGCCCGCGTTTCCCCTCATTCCAAGGGCACAAACTGAGGGTAGATCGGGCCAGGGCAATCCTGATAGCCCTGTGGTGGCCCAGGAGGCCTTGGTTTCTGACCCTGAAGCATTTGGCAGTGGACTGGAAATGCCTGCCTGCCATGCCGGACCTGCTGTCACAGGAACAGGGATGGGTGCTCCACCCGGATATTCAGTCCCTCCACCTGACGGCGTGGAAGTTCCTGCCAACTTCCCATTAAGACTTAAAGAAGTTTTGATTGCTGCTAGAAAACAGTCCACATGGAAGGCATATGATTACAAGTGGACCAGTTTCTGTTCATTCACTTCCCTGTATGGGCTTGATGTGTTTAATCCATCTGTGCAAGATGTATGTAACTATCTATTGTCCCTTAAGGAATCTAGATTAAAGCTTTCATCCCTTAAGGTGTATTTGGCTGCCATTGTGGCACGTTCCCCCTCTGACCAGATTTCATGGTCAGAGTTTTCTGAAAGTTTTCTGAAAGCTTTGACACACATGTTCCTTGATGATCTGATTATGTCACCAGCTTGGGACCTGTCAGTAGTCTTGGCTGCTCTACTACGGCCACCATTTGAGCCTTTGGCTTCAACTTATCCCCGTCTCCTGACCTGGAAGGTTGCCTTTTTGGTGGCTGTTACCTCCACCAAGAGGGTGAGTGAGTTAAGGGCCCTGAGGGTTGACCAACCATACCTTCAGTTCCATAAGGACAAGGATGTACTCAGGCCAGATGTCCACTTCCTGCCCAAAGTGGTGTCCATGTTTCATCGTTCATCCCCACTCACTTTGCCCATGTTTTTTCCAAATCCTTCATTGGATCCAGAAAGAGGTTACACCATTTAGGTGTTAGAAGGGCACTGTCTTCCTACGTCCAGAGGTCTCCTGAGTGGAGAAAATCTCCTCCCTTGATTGTTTTATACAATGGGCCACGTAAAGGTCTCCAAGTTTCGGCCCAGTCCATGTCTCAGTGGATAGTTTCCACAATTGAACTTTGTTATCAATTGGCTCATAAGCAGTAGTAGTAGTAGTAGTTTTATTTACAGTCATTGACCAAACAGAGAATAAAAACTAGTAAGCATTAAAGTGTGTGTGTGTGTGTGTGTGTGTGTGTGTGTGTGTGTGTGTGTATACACAGTTTAAAATTAGGATGATATCCCATTATACCTTTTAAAAGCAATATAATTAAACTTAGCTACAGAAATAGAAATTGAAGCATCTTTATCTGAAAGCAGATGTTTTACAAGGTTATCATCGGATTGATCTACCAGTTTACATATTAAAGGAACAATAAGACTCCCTGGGATATAAATGGAGTTTACAGTGGAGAAGGATATGTGCGACAGTTTCTGTATCTCCTGACCCACAACTACAGTGTCGTTCTTCTAAAGGCACACCCTGAAACCTCCCAGCTAGAAGTGCAGATGGAAAGGAATTAACCCTTACTCTCGTGAATATCCATTGAAACTTGCTCATAAGCAGTTGCCTGCCACAGTTAAGGCACACTCTGTTAGGTCCATAGCAGCCTCTGTGGCCTCTGATTGTGCAGTCCCGTTGAATGCTATATGTCAGGCAGCTACTTGGACTTCACCCCATTCCTTTATTTGCCATTATGCAATTGATTCCAGGGCACAGAATGATGCTGTATTTGGCAGGAGTGTCCTGCAATCCATTTTCATTTGATGTATTTGTTCTGAAATAAAAGTTCTGGCAGATTATATTGCTTCTGTTCTTCCCTCCTCCTTGGGTGCTAGCTTGTTATGAGCCCATTTGTGTAGAAGACAGAGTCTACGTCAAAGAACTACAGGTTACTCACCTTTAACTATGGTTCTTCTAGTGGTCATCTGTACTTCTGCATGCCCTCCCATCCTCCCCACGGGGTTTACTGAAGCTGGACTCTGGGATGAGGAGTGGCGCAGCTGCATAGAGCAGCTGCGGGCGGGGTTCCCTGTCCAAAGCAGGAGAATTCAGCTTGTTAGATTCCAACGAGGTCTCTGCGCAGGCACATAGCCCATTTGTGTAGAAGTACAGATGACCACTAGAAGAATGAAAGTTACAGGTAAGTAACCTGTAGTTCTGTCAAGCAGATTCTCCCCTTTCTCTTCAATATGTATGTGAGATCACTGTGTGAGATTACACGGTAATTTATGGCCCTAGCCCTGTGCCCTCAGTTTCTAAATATAATTAGAACTGCAATGCTTATTATAGTTGGGTAAACTTATTTTAAAAATCTGTCATGAAAGTGGCAGTATTCAGAAGCCAGTGGAGATGGAGAATAATTCATTGTTCCCAGACACCCTATTGCTGACTTCAGATTAAGGCTTCAATAAAATACTTGAGATAAAACCACCAGCATGCAATCGGTGAACTTGAATTTATAAGCAAATTTTGTTCTATTCCGTTTGGGCTTAATCAGCACCATGAGTTGTTCACTTTACAGAGGTTAAATTACCAAAGTATAGTAGACAGATAATGTCACTACTGTCATGAATTGGTCATTGTTCTTGTGTATATTTATGAGTATATTTGGACTCATAGACCTCTTACATTTCATGACCTTTTCATCCCGTTGTTCACAATCTTTTTCTCTGGTGTATGAGTGTATGTGTGAAGTTAACCGTAGTTCATGAAAGTTTAGACTGCAATAAGTGTGTCTTCAAGTTCCCTCAATACAACTTGTTTTCTGATTAAAGCTGAATCCATACGTAGTGGTAATTGGCATGTTTTAGTTACCTAGAAGGTGTCCCTCCCAGTCTAACAAAAAGGGTACAAATCCAGAAAATGAGAGAGAGAGAGAATAATGTTGCACAAAAGCCAGGGCTGTTTCTTATGGTCCAACACTTTTCAAGTCCTCTTCCTCAGGGGCAACTGAATATATTTCTTAGGAGGAGCTGCATGAAACAATCATGCATTTTGTATGCAAAAATAACATATAGCTACAGGAGGAAAGTGAACGTCTACAGATAATTAGTTCTCCCTTAACTATATGAAAAGTTATTTAATGCAAGTTGTTGGAATTGCTCAAAACATGGTTTTCTCCTGAGGTTCCCAGAGTGCCTTCTAATCAAAGGGTTAGGCCCCTACCCTGAAACAGCAGGCAGGGTCAATCTGAAAAGGCTTCTCCTGGGGGACAGGCCACCCCGCATTCGCAGTTTGGCTCTGCTTAGCGTGCAGGTCAGTAGGGTTTAGTGGAGCTCTTCATGGGCCAAGCGTAAAGTTTTGTATTGATTTGCTAGCCCCACTCCCCCTCTCTCCCCCCTGCCCCTCCCAATCAGTCTGGAGAGGAGAGCTGGTCTTGTGGTAGCAAGCATGACTTGTCCCCATAGCTAAGCAGGGAGAATGGGAGACTTGATGTGTGAGCACTGCAAGATATTCCCCTTAGGGGATGAAGAGCAGAAGGTTCCAAGTTCCCTCCCTGGCAGCTTCTCCAAGATAGGGCTGAGAGAGATTCCTGCCTGCAACCTTGGAGAAGCTGCTGCCAGTCTGTGTAAATGATGCTGAGCTAGATAGACCAATGGTCTGACTCAGTATATGGCAGTTTCCTATGTTCCTAGTCTAAGACAGGGTTAGGGCATCTCTTCAGCTGCATCTGTAACTCTGATACGGGCATAGCTTTTCTGGAAGCAGCACGGCCTCTCCCAGCCTGGCCTCTTTCCATGCGCCGGGCAGTCCCGTGCACCAGTAATCCCCATGCTAGCCGGCCAGCCAGTGAGACTGCTGTGGCATGTTCTCCTGAGCTGGTGGGGGAGCCCAGCCTACCCAAGCTGTGGTGACTATCATGAGAATGGCATGTTCCTGCCTCCATGCTGGGGCTGGAACCTATTATTCAGGCACCGAGGAATCTGCCAGACTAAAATCCAGCCAGCTGCTCCTGCTGTCCAGACTCCCCCCCCCTTTCTGCAGGGCAGGTAGTAGACTCAATATGGAGTGTTCTCTGAGACTCCTGGAGGGCATTCAACTCACCCTGCTTATGGTATCAGTCTGTTGGTTGGTTGTTATTTGCCGATGGGTCTCCTTGAGGCTTTTGCCTCCACCGCACAAGTATAAGTTAATGTGGTATACCTCAGTAGCGGGCAGTGAGAGACACCTTTAAGCATAAATTAGTAGGTGTTTACCTCCTCTACCACCACGCCTGAAAGCTGCTCCGAGCAGCAGCACGCTGTCTAGCACCTTTTGCAGCAGGGGATCAACTCCACTACTCATCTGGCCTCCGCATGTGCGTGGATGCCCTCTGCTGGCCATGCAAATTGCCTCTGCCAGGTGAGTGGCTGAGTCAATCCCCCACCACAGGAGGTACTGGGAGGCACGCCACTGCGCAGAGCAGTTTTTAGGTGCTGCGATAGCAGAGGTAAGCACCTTCTAATTTACACTTAAAGGTGCCTCTTGCCTCCCGCACTGGCCGCTACTGACTGTAATGAAGACTTTGCCTCCTGGAAAGAGTGAAAGGGCAGTCAAGTGTGTTTGAGACTGATGAATTAGGGAAAAAACCTGGACTAACTTGGGAACAGGTGTGTGTTGGGGTTTTTTAGGTTGGGATAATGAGAATATACTGATAGACACTGAGAAACTCTTTTGTTTCCCCTCCCCTCATGTAAGCTAATAGGAAATGTCCGTTAAAGAAAGCCCCTGTTCCCAGGTACTGACGCAAATTCTGGAGAAGACTAACTTGTCTACACATTTAACATTTTCCCATGCCTTGGGTTTGAAAGTAGTTTTTTTCTTGTACTTTTAATTCAGTTGTAGCATGAATCTCATTAGCATTGTGCAAGAGACTCATAAAACAACACATGTTGGGTGACAGGCGGGTTTCTTGGTTGAACAACAGCAATTGTAAGAAAATCTGTTAGTCTTGGCCAATAGTAGATGGGAGATAATGACTGCATCAGAATAACTCTTGTGACTACAGTGTGATGCTAAATTAGCCTATATATCCTCTCCTTTTGTGGCTAGAGAGGAACTCTTCTCTGGCTTTCCAGTTGCAAGGAACTACACTTCAGGAATAAAATTAGGTCTGTGGTAGAAACTGAAGTGCAGCCATTATAAGTAGGTAGTAGAAATCATTTAAATGTTGGTAAATCTCAAATCTGTAATGAGAGCTTTTAATCAGTGAACTTATCAAATACCATAGACTTTGAATTTTGATTCTTAAAACTTTCTTTTTGGCAGGCGTAACATTATTCAAACCTTTTATTTCTGTTTCCAATTTAGGATCCTTTGCTTAAGGCAAAAGACCAACTAAAAGATAATCGTTATCACTAATTTTTGAGTATAAGAGGTTTAGCATATTTCTTTGCTTTTATCAAGCCTTTCATAATTCTCTCCATGTTTTCTAAATGAACCAGTGTTGAAAAGGCTGTAACATTAGGAGTGCTTCTGATAGCTATTCAGTTGAAGAGCGCAAATTAAACAGTGTGATGAATATTGAAATCCCTCTGTCCCAGTTAATTTTTGGTATCTCCATAGAGATCATGCCTGCAAATGTATGAGTAATGGCGTTGTGGAGGCAAAGAAAAAGGGGAAATAAAATCTTAATGATTTTATGAAACTTCATGGTGGTGGTAAATTAAATGAATGCTATTCCAAAATGTCCGTTTTCTACTGGTTTATTTTTGTGACTAGGAAAACAGGACACTGACAATCCAGTTCTACAAGTTGCACACACAAGTTTACACATTTTGTTCAGCTAATCTAAAATGGAGTACAGAGAGTGAGTGAGTGAGTGAGAACTTTGCAAGCATCTTTGTAGGCTACAAAAAGGATTACTCACTTTCAGCAATTATGGGTAAGGGCTGAGAACTGAGAAGTGTTTGCACATACCAGTAGTAGGACTCTGGGCTGGGGTCACACATGGGAAAGTTCCTGCATGCTCTGGGTGGTAGACATTTGGCTAGGTGGTAGTGGCTGAGCCTTCTTTATCTTCCCTTTCTTTCTGATTTAAGCATGGTCCTCTCTCCTCCTCAATTCAGAGTGAGGGTAATGAGAAGCTTTTGCTTCACTCTGGATTGGCTTATTTGTCTTCAGTGACTTTGCCAAATCTGACTGACTGGTGGTGTGATGTAATCACAATCACGGTGGTGGCAGGGGAGCGAATAAACAAATGCTACTGTCTATCTTGACTAAGGCTGCATGCACACTATGTGAGATGCTTCTGTGCAGTAGAAAGCCAACACAGTTATGATTATCACCTTGGGGTAAATTTTCACTCATCTCCCCTTCTAGAAGTACCCTGCACCACATGAAAATATGAGTATTTGTTCCAAAGGGCTCACAATAGTCATTAAGTCAGCCACTGATTACCCATCTGCTGACAATTGAGTCAGAAGATGTTTGAAAATAAGCAGAACATCAAACCTCTTCCTCTTGGCTCTAGGACATCATAGCAAAAAATACCAGTCCTTTCCTGCTCCAGCAAAAGGTCCAAGAAGAAGAGCAATGAGCAGATTAGAGCTTTCATACTTCTTCCTTTGGTACCAGCAATGTATCCTCCATGGGAGCTTTGAAGAAACAATCAAATAGATCTCGAAGACTGGAAGAGTCTTTCATCTTTTGCAGTCAGCAGTTATTGATAGGAAGGAAGTGGGTTTTTTAAGGATTTTTTCTCCACTGCATTTCTATGCAGAGGATCCCATACATGCATGCACCTTGCATTATACAAAAGAATTCAGTGCATGAAATACCTCAGAACTGAGCAAAGTGTTTTACCATTGAGAACTAGGTCCTAATATTCTGCATACATCAAATGTCCCATTTAAGGGTTTTTACTTATAGACACACACACACGCAGGCAAGTCCAGGCTAAGGCAGCCAAACTCGGGCTTGGCTGCCCACTAAAACCGCCAGGAGCCATGCAGATCCTGATGGTGCTACAGTGGCAAACCTGCCTACAGAGCCCACCAGATAGCCAAGTTTAAAGGCGTGAGCCTGCCCTTAATTCTGTCTAACTGTTCGTGTGTGTGTGAGCACCGACTGCTACCAGCCAGTGCTGGCACAGGAGTGCGGGGATTCCTACAATGCACTGCTCATTTGCGCAGTGCACTGTGGGATGTCCGGGGACTGGGACAACACATCTCGACCCCTGCACTTCTGCGCTGCCTGGGGCACCAGCAGACCAACTGGGCACGTGATCTACCAACGTGATGGAGAAGGGAATGTTATGCAGCCTTCCTCCCAGCCTGCCCTCAAAATTATTATTATTATTATTATTATTATTATTATTATTATTATTATTAATGTATTTATTACTTACCATATTTCTATACCGCCCAAAATCTGCGTGCCTGGACAATTTACAATTAAAATCATTTAAACGTTAAAATCAACTAAACAAGTAAAACCATTAACATTAAAATCAGTTAAAACCCAACATTAAAAATATTAAAACTATAAATGTAAGTGAAAGTATAAATCTAATTAAAAGCCTGGGTGAATAAGTGCCTTTTTTAAAGTTGCCAGAGATGGAGAGGCTCTTAGATCAACAGGGAGTGCATTCCAAAGCCCAGGGGCAGCAACGGAGAAGGCCCGTCCCTGAGTAGCTGCCAGACAAGCTGCAGCAACTGCAAACGAACCTCCCCAGATGGTCTTAATGGGCAATGAAGCTCGTGGTGAAGAAGACATTCTCTTAAATACCCAAGGCCTAAACTGTTTAGGGCTTTACAGGTAATAACTAGCACCTTGTATTTTGCCCAGAAACTTATCGGCAGCCAGTGTAGCTCTTTCAGTAGAAGAGTAATATGATCTTTCCTAGATGACCCAGAGACCAACCTGGCTGTTGCATTTTGTACTAACTGCAGTTTCCAGACTATGTACAAAGGCAGCCCTACATAGAGCACATTGCAGTAGTCCAGCCAAGAGCTTTTCGGCATATGTACCACCGTTCTGAGGTTATTCATCTCAAGAAATGGACGCAACTGGTATATCAGCCGAAGCTGATAGAAAGCACCTCTGGCCACCACCTCAGCCTGGGACACCAGGGATAGGTTCGGATCCAGAAGCACCCCCAGACTGTATACATGTACCTTCCGGAGGAGCATAACCCCATCCAGAACCAGCAGATCAAAATCATCTCCCGAGTTTAAACCCCACACAATAAATATCTCTGTCTTTCCTGGATTCAGCCTCAGTTTGTTATCCCTCATGCAGCCCATCACTGCCTCCAGGCAGGCATTTAGGGAGGTCATGCCTTCTCCCGATGAGATTGACATGGAAAAATAGATTTGGGTGTCATCAACAAATCAATAACACCCTGCACCAAATCTCCTGATGATCTCTCCCAGTGGTTTCATGTAGATGTTAAACAACATCAGAGACAATATGGAGCCCTGAGGGACACCATATGAAAGTTCAGATTTTTAAGAACAAGAGACACCATCTGGAATCTGCCCGTGAGGTAGGAGCGGAACCACTGCAAAGCAGTGCCTCGCACCCCAATCCCCTCAGATATTCCAGAAGGATACTAAGGTCAATAGTATTTCCTCCAAGCCCACCTGGAGCTGGGAGGCCACCACCTTCTCAGTTGCCTAGCCAAGCCATGGAAGGTTGAAGGCAGGCAGTCCTGTAGTTGCTTAACTCTTGGAGGGATCCAAGGCAGGCTTCTTCAGAAGTCGTCTAATGATTTCTTCCTTAAGACAAGGAAGCATCCTGCCCTCCCTCAGATAAGCATTTACAATCTCTACCAGGCCCTCTACAAGAGCCTCCCTGCCAGATAGTATAAGCCGTGTTGGGCAAGGATCAGGAGAGCAGGTGGTAGGCCGCACCATTCCAAGCAGCTTGTCCACACCCTCAGGATTCACAGATCCAGGGTCATCATATAAGAGGAGCTGCTGAACACCTCGGCATCAGACACTGTAACAATTGTGGAGTTTGAATCTGTCAGCCCAAATACGAGAGATTTTGTCCACAAAAAACTCATTTAAAACATCATAGTGAGTAATTGTTGGTTCCAAGTACTGATTCAAGGGGGGAAGGGGCACATACTCGCCCTTTCACAATCCTGAACAACTCTGCTGGACATGAACTTGCGGACATGATACAGGTGGAAAAGAATTGCTTCTTTGTCACATGTATCGCCTGAGCATAGATCTTCAAATGTCAGATATTCAAATGTAATAATCTGTCAGATTCTTGAGTCCAGCTTTCTCAACTTGAGCTCTAGAAGTCTACCTTGCTGCTTCAGCCACTGTAGTTATTCCATATACCAAGGGGCCAGTTTCGAAGCAGGTTGGAGAGGACTCTCAGAAGCATTCGTGTCCACTGCCCTGGTGAGTTGGTTGTTCCAATTCTCCACCAGAGTGTCAACAGGGTCAATGGCAGAGCCTATACTAAATAACTCCAAGGCTTCTTGGAATCCTATTAGATCCAATAGCCTTCTCGGGCAGACCATCCTGATGGGTCCCTCACCCCTGCAGAGGTGGAACGTGGTTGTGAGTCCAACCTTAACCAGGGTGGTGGTCTATACATGATAATGGGGAAATCACAGGTGTCGCTACCTATGGAACATCACACTGTTCAGAGTTAAAGACCAGATCAAGCATGTGACCAGCAATATGTTTAGGTCCCAAGACGGCTTGGGATAGGCCCATAGTTGTCATGATCACTATGAACTCCTGAGCTGCCCTGGACAAATTGGTCCCAAAGTGAACATTGAAGTCCACCACCACCACAAGCCTAGGAAACCCCAATGCCAAGCCTGAGACCAAGTCTGTCAGGTCAGTTAGGGACTCTGTTGAGCAGCAGGGCGATCGATACACCAACAGAAGTCCCAGTCTATCCCTGGTCCCCAAATTGAAGTACACACATTCAATATGGTCAGACACTTTGACGGGATCCTGGCAAGGGAAATGTTGTTCTTGTAGACCACAGTCACTCCACCTCTCCACCCACATCCCCACCCCTGGTCCTCAACAGAGTACCCTGGAGGGAGAGGCTGGGACCAGACTGGGCCACCAGCCTCCCCCAGCCAAGTATCTGTGATACATACCAGGTCAGCTCCTTCATCCAGAATCAGATCATGAGCGATTTCAGGTTTATTCTGGACTGACCTGGCATTACAAAGGAGTAAGGCTAGGCTCTGTGGGTGGGTGGCATTACTTTCCAAGGTCAAAGAGCTGGCAGGACAGCCAGAAGGGGAAACAGCAATTACATTTCTGATTTCCCTTCCCCTGCAACAGCCGGCTGTCCTGTCAATGTTCCCTACCACTACTGGAATAGCTACCCCATAATCAGTGGATACACCCCCTGTCTACCCATCTCCAGACAAACCCAAGCACATTAAAACTAAACTCACCCAGGATTTAAAATGGTAGCCAAATTAAAATACTCACCCACCTTTACAGACCCACAAAGAATCCTGAGCCAGACAACCTTGCCCTCACCCTCATTATCCCCCAAATGGGCAACCCCCTTTGTTGCCTCTTTGGTGGTGACCCTGCCAGTGGCAGGCCGCCACAGGCAGCATTCCTATAAAAGGCCCAGAACTTGGCAGATGGTACCAGGAACTGCACAGTCACTCACCCCTGGCCCCAGCCCTACACACATTCCCCACAGATGTTGCACAGAGGCAGCAGGCAGCAGTCCAACAGGGGAAGCAAGGAGCAGATAGGTAACAGTAGAAGGAGCCAACAACACATATACACATGCTCTCACCCCGGGCAGCACTGAATGGGAAGCAGATGGGCTCTTCCTCTCCTCTGCTGGGCTTCTAGCAAAATGTCAGGGAAAGGTTGCTAAAAAGGAAAGAGAAAGCATTATCTAGGTCACTTGGAAGTTCTGAGATCTTGGTGGTAACTAAACAACACAGGGGCAAACTGCAGTTTAAGCAATGGAACACATCAAGGTGAAGCAGGACAACAGGTACAGGTTGGCTCCCCTCACCTGCATGCTCCATTCCTGTGTCAAAGAGACATCCTACTCTGTACATAAATAGGAAAGGCAGCGCACATAGCTGCATTCACCACATCTATTTTGGTCAACAGCCTATCTTGTGTGAGGAAGAGACTACTTTCTTTGAAATGGAATCCCATTGCATGTAATTCTCCCCCCCCCCTCCAAGATGGCCATAATCTCATTACAGGTGGCTCTCATTATTAATGGGGTCTCTGTTATTGCCTATAGGCATGAATAAGGAAACTGTGAATAATGAAACCTTACCACACAAAGTCCACACAAAAGGGCTAAAAAATTGGGGAGGAGGAAGAAATAAGAGAAATGAAGTACTGTATCTTGCTCTCCAGCAATGCCCTCCATTCCCAATTCCTCTGGTTTTTTCACAAAAAATTGCAGAACGTTTTTTGGTTTTTTAAGAGCAACAAAATGGCTCTGCACTGTAAAATGGTAGCCTGAAATGACACTGGAATTAATTTCCGGGTCATTTCAAGTCACTTAAAACTGTGAATAGACAAATGTTACCTATTTTTAAGACTGCGGATAAAGAAACCGGGTCCCTAAATCCCGTCCATGGGTACACAAAATGGTGGTTATTGAAACCGTGGATAACAAGGCCCACCTGTATAGTCTTTAAACATTTGGATAGTTAACCTGTTCTAAACAAATTCATTTGTCTCAACTGACTCCCAGAAGCAACTTCCTCTTGCTTGAGTATTAAAAAAAAAATTACACTGTAAGATAAATTAAAATGTCAGTATTTCTGACAGTTGCTAATTTACTGGCTGTGTGTTAGTTTCTCAGTCATTAACTCTACCATTCTGGCTGCCCACTGGTCTTAGATTACTGTTTCTTCAGATTGCATTTGCTGCCCCTCTAATTTTTTAGGTCTCCTTTTTTCTTTTCTCACCCAATTCAGCACTTGTTTGTTTTGTCAGTCTATTCAATTAAGTGGGCATGTGCACATAAGTGGATGTGTCCATAAAAAGTGGGTGTTGAGGGTGTGTTCGCATCTTGAATGGTAGAAACTTTTTTTAAAAAAAACTGAGTTGTCAGTGCCAGAACATGAAAATGGGCACATCATGGCTTGCTTAGTTTTGATCTGGTGAGATGCCAGGCGGTATTGTAAGAATTACAGTAGGTCCAAATTAACCAGATGATATAGCTAACAAGGAAATGGTTCGGATATGTTTGAATTTTTTGTTAGTTTCTAAGTCTGCTTTGGTTAGAAAAGGATGAGATTTAAGCATTCAAAAGACCCCCTCCCCCAATATTCCCCCTTGTTATCCATTTGTAGTCATCCTAAATTTCCAGCTTTAGACTCACCCTCTCGATTACTTGGTGTCTTTGGAGGTGTTGCAAATAGATTAAAGGATTTTTATTATTTGGATAAGCCAATTGATTTAGAACCAATTCGGGAGAAGTTTATGAATAAGCATTACTCTTGGTTAAATTTTCTTCAGTTTCAGTCCTTTATTTTACATCCTGATATAGTTAAGCAGGCTAATAGGAATCTGACAATGTTTGAGGAATTAATATTAAAGGCGTCAGAAGTTTCTAAGGGATTTATTTCTAGATTATATGAGATTCTAATAATGCAAACTTCTGATCAATTAATTGGCCTTAAGTTGGCCTTGGAAAATGACCTACAACAAACTATTAGCAACTCACAATGGAATGGAATACTGAAATGGAAGCCAGTGTTTTCTACCTCTTCCTGAATTAGAGAGAACTTTGTTAAGCTCTTTCACAGGTGGTATTTGACCCCTTCTAGATTATCCCACATTAATAAGAGTTTGTCCCCGCTATGCTGGAATGGCTGTGGAAATAGGGGAACATACTTCCATCTATGGTGTTCTTGTCCCAGTATTTTCTGCTTTTGGACAGAGGTATTTTTAGAAATGGTAAAATTACACAACAGAAGTTAAATATGAGACCAGAGTTGTCTCTATTAAATGTATTTTCGGGAGCTAATTTAGCATTATTGTCTAAGGATCTTATAGTTTTCATGTTAACTGCGGCTAGATTATCCATTGCACAATACTGGAAGCATAAAACCATGTCTCTGACATCTTGGTATCAGTCTATGTGGCATATTGCCATTTCTGAAAAATTGACCCATATTATTCATCTTCGAGCGGGTCAAGCTAATTCTAATGATTTTTTCACGAAATGGTCAGATTTTATTCTGTTCACAAATCAAGATAATTTTAGTCATTCTCCTCCATCTAATTATTTACATATCTGGAAGGATGGTTAATGGATGTCATTATGTATCAGTTTTAGTATTCATGTCTATATATTGTCTTATTAAATAATTTTAAAAAGCAAGAACGAAAATGAGGCAAAATATTGCCAGAATTCTGTAATCGGGGTGGATTAACACTTTTGCCACCCATAGACAGAAGGAATTTGCCACCCCCAAGTCCCCCCCTCCAGCCCCAAAGCCAATCCATTCCCGGCCATTCCCCAACTCTCCTCCACTGCAGCAAGCAAAGGCAAAGCAAATAGAGACAACAACTCATAGACATATATCCTCGGCTCCGCTTGCCTCTGCTGCCCAGCTGCCCTCCATCAGGCTCCAAGAAGCCTTGGCTGCCGGCCCAGGCCCACTGGTGGTCACGCTTGGCCAGCACCAGCCAGCTCCACACACTCCCAGCCACCACTGCCTGCGCTGTCTATGGTCTGAGCTCTGCTGGCACCACCCGCTTGGACTGGAGTCCAGTAGGCTCTGGCGCACCATGGGCGGACGCTTCCTCCGGGAAAGGCACCACCAACACCAGAGGAAACCTTGTGGCTGCGCAAAAGTCAAGTGCAACGCCAGGCTCGCGTCAGCACTTGCAACCACAGAGCTAGTAAAAGGCTAGAGTATTTCCAGGACAAATGAAAAGCTCCCAATAGGCAAGATTCTCTAGGAACATGGTGAGCATTGGCCCCCGCCCATCCCCACTTTGGTAAATCTATGCGTAAATTCATATGCAGCTGAGACGTCACCTTTGAAAGAAAATTCTTGCTCTTTCTAATTAATTGTCATGTGGAAAAAATGGAATTCACTCCCTGCCTCACCCCCGCCATGTTTTTAAACATGTTAAAGCGCAACATGTCCGCATGCGTATCAATGGAGTGCAAGGTTTCCATTTCCATATGCTAATGTGTCAGACTGTGAGGAGGATCTGAAGGAGCGGTGTAAATAGATCAGTCTTTACCGCAATCATCTGCAGTATCCAAGTGGACAATATTGCAGGGTTCTCTCACTTATTTTCTGACATTATTTATTTGTTTGTTTGTTCAACTTCTATACCGCCCTTCCAAAAATGGCTCAGGGCAGTTTACACAGAGAAACAACAAATAAATAAGATGGACCCCTGTCTCCAAAGGGCTCACAGTCTAAAAAGAAACATAAGAGAGACACCAGCAACAGTCACTGGAGGTACTGTGCTAGGGGGTGGACAGGGCCAGTTACTCTCCCCCTGCTAAATAAAGAGAATCACCAAATTAAAAGGTGCCTCTTTGCCAAGTTAGCTGGAGTAGACAATACATAGACAATATAGGGATACTGGATTGTATTGGCAGGGCAAGTTTTTTAAATATGTAATTTTTTTCACATACTTTGTATATGAAATAGGATGCGTTAGAAAGGACATGATCTCCTGTGGTGGGTTGTCCTGGCAGCAGATCAGATGTGGAGGAGCGACGGGTCACTGACTCTCCAACTCCAAGTAAACTTGAAGAAACGCCGCCCAGTGCCGCCCCCCCCCCACTTCAAGCAGCTGTCGCCTGCTTGCCACTTTAGAATAGGAAGGAACGAAGGATCCTCCCTTCCCGGGTCCCAGCTGGCAGCAGCAGCAGCTGGGTGAAACACTGCAGTCTGCAGAAGAAGCCCCCTGCTGGCTGCCCCAACAACAACCTACACATCGCAGCCTGCTGGCGGCAGCTGCTGCCATCCCTGTCCTTCCACCGGGCAACCACCCACACTGCGACGAGAGATACAAAACTTCCACCATGTAAATCATATTTATTTATTTATTTCAAAAAAAATGCTGCTGGAGGGATATTTGCTGCCGTAGGCAGCTACCTCCACTGTCTCTCCTGATATCCACCTTTGTCTGTAATGGAATATTGCGAGCTTTTTGATAATGCCAGGTTTCATTGTGATTGGGTTGGAAGTTTGTCACGGATCATAAAGCATCAATGTTTTAAGTGTTTAATGGTGGCAGTGTATGTTGGTAAGTAATTACAAAGCATCAAAGACCTCTAGTGTGAGCTCTCCTCCAAAGGAAACTAAACCCAGGTAGCTGCTTCAGAACCTTTTACCACTTATACGTGGAGAGTATGTAACAACGTGTCTGCTGCATAAAGTTGCCATACTTAAGAACTTGAAAGGAAGATCCGCACAAGAGAGAGCTGAATTCGAATGTATACCAATATTTAAGTCTATTGTCTTACAATCATTTCAGTCACATTACAGAGTTAATTAACTTAGTATTGCTAGGAAGATGTTGCTGTGAATTATCTGTGAAGTACTGCAATGTTACTTCTTCTATTCCCCACCACTACTGGAATAGCTACCCCATAATCAGTGGATACAGCCCCTGTCTATCCATCTCCAGACAGACCCAAGCACATTAAAACTAAACTCACCCAGGATTTAAAACGGTATCCAAATTAAAATACCCACCCACCTTTACACACCCACGAAGAATCCTGAGCCAGACAACCTGTAGAAGTACATCTCTACAGATGCTCCAAACCTCACACCCTTCACACAATTAAAGGACGCCCTGACAGCATGTCAGGATGTTCTGTAGTGACGTCCTGATTTTGGAGTGTGTGTGGAATGGCGATTCAGATGAACATCTCCTCTCATATCATTAAAGGCCGCCCCTGACCACACACTGGGATGTCCTCCAGTGATATCAGAGTGGGTCCTGCTCACAGAACAAACCCATCCTGCTCACATGTTGCGGCCAGTGTTCTTCTGAACCGGTCCCTAGACTCTGACATTTTTTAGTCCTACTGCATTTCCTGGCCATTCAAATAAAAAGTCCCTGAAATCACTTACAGTGCTGAAGTCAGAAGTCCTGCCCTGGCATGTCACTCCCCACCTCCACCTCTCTGCTCATGGTTACAGTGGCGGTTGAAAAGGGAAACGCTGTAATCGTGATGGCGGGCACTTCTGTGCTCACAAATCAACAGTTTGGATCATCCCAGGCTTCCCTCTTCAGACAAATGCCGCTGTAACCTCCCACTATGGAGGGGGCTAGGTGAAATGTCAGGGTGGCGCTTCCGACCTGCTTCAGCACTGTAGGTGTGTTGGGAGGCTTTTTATTTGGATGTCCTAATAGAACTTAGATGTTCTGTATTTTGAATTTGATATCCAATTTATCTCTCTATGACCAAAATGAATGTCCTAAAACATTATCCAGATTTTGACTTTGAAAATAGATATATGTAATTCGAATCTTAATTGGCTTTTAAAAAGTCCAATGTAGGAATAATAAATAATAAACCAGTCAACATATTCAAGCAATATACAAAGCACACAAATTCTTTATTTCATCTGGACCCCCAAAAATCTTTGCCTTGGAAGGTTTTAATGTTGGAAACTTCCAATGTTGCCAATAAAAACCACAAAAAGGTGAGATTAAATGAGTATTATAGCCTGAGGAAAAGGGCAACTAAATGTTCAACTATTAATCTACAAAGAGAGAGTCCTCAGTAAGCTCTTGAATAAATGAGGATAGTTCTTCTTAAATGGCAAAACATATCCAGGTGATGGGGGAACTTCACTTTCATTTCAAGTGGGTACACTGTGTAGTTAATCTTTGCCACTTTTCTCCATATTTTGACAGTATCACTATACTAGGCCGTCAACTGAACATAAGCCTGTTCAACTTGTTCTCTAATTTTAGGAGCATTCACAAAAACATGATCTAATGAAGTGTTTGACTGAGTTTGCTTGTTCAATAACCACTTTCTCTCGTTTCATCTTTGGAAAAATATTCCTGAGAAGGGTGTTTTGGAATGCTAAAACCCAGAAGTGTATCGTTATTATACAATAAATTGTTTTCTCTCTAGGCCAAATAGAAATTTTTATACAAAAACTAAAATATGTTGCTGATAATTTTGTTTCCTGTGCTGCTTGGGTGTTCAAGTGCCTTTTTAGGTATCCAATATAGTTTAAGCTTCAAATAACAATAGTATGGATTAACTGGATTTATACTCCACCCTTGAAGTATTTCCAGGGCAGTTTGCACTCAATCAAAATTATAAAATTATAACAGTAACAATAAAAGGTTAAAACGGCAGATAAAATTGCAGCTTTAGAACATTCTGATCAGAGGTTAAAAGCTTCAGGAATAAAAAGGTTTTTTGTTTTCCCTCACATGACAACACAGTAGGCACCTGTTGAATCTCCCTGGAAAGGGCATTCAAGAATGGAAGGCTCTCTCCCTGGTGACTACCTGCCAAACCTCAGACCACAGGACTCTTGAGCCTCCAAATGATCTCCATTTTTGAGCAAGTTGATGTGGGAGAAGGCAAATCCATCAGGTACCCAGGACCAAAGATGTGTATGGGGCTTTAAAGGTCAGCAGTAACCCTTTGAACTGTGCTTCAGAATGGACCAGCAGCCAGTGGAGCTGTTTACACATCAGTGAGATATGAGGTGGCCCTCAGCAAACCCCATACCATGGACTCCTCCTACCTGCCTGGTGCACCCACCACCATATCAAGGCTGTGACACAGAGGTTCAGGAGTTAGCTTTTATGAGTGTCTTTAGTCCTTTGCAGTTGTCTAGCAATGCTAGCCCTAATGCCAGCCCTGCACCTACCAGTAAAACATCCAGCTTATTGGGTCTTGACTTAATTTTCTCATTCAGTCTATTACTAATACCAGGCACTGAATGAGCACTTTCACTACCTTACCTGCATCAAATGCAAAAAATATATAAGCTTCATTTGGATGTTATAAAATCGCATCGCTATAGCTGTGTACAGCAGGGCAAAAGGGGACAAAGTCCCACCCTCACTGCATCAGTCAACAACGTTCCCTGACCCTCACACATACAGTGGGGCTTGTCTGAAGAGGGGAAAGCCCAATGCATGATGGTGGGCACTTCCATGATTGCGAGACTGGGTCGAATTTGGAGTGGAGTATTGTCAGTGAGCTCTGATGTAACCAACTTTGTTGCCTCATTCAGATGTAATAAAATCACCCCGCTATAGCTGTGTATAGTGGGGTGAAGGGGAAGGAGGTCCCGCCCCTGCCACATCAATCATCAGTGGGCCCCACCACTCATGCTTACAGTGGAGCTTGTCTGAAGAGGGAAAAGCCCAATGCTTTGATGGTGGGACTTCCATGATTGTGAGACTGGATCGATCAAGACTGAATGGCATGGATGTAATGGTGGTGAAGAAATGTTGTTTGTTCTCCACCATTACAACCAAACAGTAGGCTCAATTACCTGTGTTTAATAAGATTCATATTTTCTACTACATGCATTCCAGCCATCTTCCTGCTTGCTTTATTACTCCTGCTCTCTAAAGAACCAAGGAAACAGGCTCTACATATCAGGAAAAGATGCTTTGGACAGGTCATGTCCACTATCTGTTATCTCTGTTCCCCTCCACAGTGCTGGTGGATGTATTGGGATGGTTCATCCCTGAGGGCTAATGGAATCTAAAAGATTCCTGAGTGCCCTTCTAAAGTTTCCTGTCAAATTAGAGGTTTGACAGAAGTCCCCATGGCTGGGTCATCTCCTGTCCAACCTCCAGTTACATTGTGGGGTTTGACAGCAGTCCTAGCCATGCTAAGACGATATTCCCCAAGGGAACTCAGCCAGACAGGAATCATGGAGATGGGATGCCTATAATTGACATCAACCCTTTCCCAGTGCTCAGACATAGGCTGGTGCTCCACAGAGAACCAGCATATTCTCTGGTTGGTGGGCACGCCTGAGAATATGCTGATGGCCTATTCCATCATCAAGCCACACCTGAGGAAGGTTAATTACATCCAGGTCTCTGTAATGCAAGCTAGGTCAGTACCCTCCTCATAGTCAAAATAACAGGTGATCCTTGTTTTATTTTTGACTGACCTAGGACTGAATCAGTCAGTGTTGCTAGCCAAAAAGGACTGGGATAGGCTTTAGATGTCTAACCTCCCTTCTCTTCACCTGGCCCACCACTTGGACTGCCTTCATGTTTGATGATTTTATTACCCTCTTCTCTCTGAGCTGTAATTTGCCTGAACTAGCTGTAAAATCCAAGGAAATGTCAGAAAGAATTGATAGTAGAACCCAGGGATTCCTGATCACAGCCATCTGCCCACATTAGTGTACCAAGTGTGACATTATCCTTGAGTTATATTTTCAAAGGCAAAAATGGCATTTACTTTTAATGGAAGCTAAGCCTCCCCAGTGTCACTATGAACACATATGGCATCCCTCTATATATCATCTTTTATGCCATATGTCTTCACTCTGTCTTCACAAGTTTATCAATTTAACCTGATTGATATATGAAGAAAGTTTCACATTTACTCTCCATTGATGACTTGGGAAATGACTTGACCAGCAAGCCAGAGGTTGCCAGTTTGAATCCCCGCTGGTATGTTTCCCAGACGATGTGGGAAACACCTATATCGAGCAGCAGCAATATAGGAAGATGCTGAAAGGCATCATCTCATACTGTGCGGGAGATGGCAATGGCCAACCCCTACCAAAGACAGCCACAGGGCTCTGTGGTTGCCAGGAGTCGACACCGACTCAACGGCACACTTTAGTTTTAATTTAACCTATTCCATAGTGCCAAAGTGTCAAAATACATACTACTGCCTAGATTTATGAGAGGAAAGATACATTCATGTGTAAAGACAAACTGAGTAGGTAGCTCCTGCTTCACTTGTTGTCTTAGGGCCAATGTCAGGGGTCATTTAGGGACAGCTTCATGGTGTGTACATGTGTTGGAGTAAGACTGGATCTTCATGTCTTGCCTGTTGGATATCGGTGCATAGGTATAATGTATTCAAAGGGCCAACGTCTGCAATCAGTATCCCATGTGCAGTTTGGAAATGGAGGGCAACCGCTACAGATCCATTACTATGGCTTTTAAAATATTTATCAGAGCTGAACTAGATGTGATGAGAAATAACCATGCTTTTATTCTCCATTTATAAATATAAATGGAGAGTATATAAATATTCATTGCCTTCGTATTCGTATGTGAAGTGTATACTAAGGACCAAATTAGATATGATGTTAATCATGTCATCTGGCCTTGCATATTTAGTCTTTTTTATTTTTCTTCCTTCCTTCCCCATTCCACTTTTTTCTTCTTTTGCAGCTACAAGTGGCTGGGGACCGATGATCTGAATTAAGACTGTGGTGCGGGGGAGGTTTAAACTCTTTGTCCTGCCAGGGTCCTGATCTAGAGGCCCCACACCCCATGGCTGCTGCTCGTTTGCAAGAGGGAAGCTCCTATTGTTGCAAATAGGAGCTCCCCACTCAGGCATGTAGCAGCCACAAGCCCCGCCTCCCCATTCAGATCAGCACCATGGCAGGAGCAAAGAGTTAAAGCTCTACTCCCCCAGCATAGGCCTCATCAGGGCTTTCTGCAGCTTCTATCAGCATTAAGCGTTCAAGCATGCAGGATCAAAGGATGTGATTCCATCTAATTTGTTCCTTCGTATCTTCTTCAAATGGGGACTGCAAACTTGGCCACCTGTTTATTCCTTGTAAGCTCCCATATTCACAACCAAATCGCTTACAAATAAAATTGTTTAAATACTGCCAATATCACATGGCTCTGTGAACACACTTAACTTTGATGTGTTGGTATACAAACTGTAATAAATGCAGTAGGTAAGGAGGATTTGGTACATTGAGGAGTATAGTCTGGGCATATCTCTGTACAGGAATGGGAACCTTGGTGTCCCCTTCTCATCTCAGATTTTGGGTTGGTTAGGATACAAGCAAGATGATAAAATCTCTGGAATATTAAAATGAACTTAGATGACTTAATTGTCACTAATTCAGACTACATCCATAGGAGAGCAGATAATGCGCTAAACTTGTCTCTCTGGGTTGTATCACTCCAAGTCGGAGACTCGTGTGACTGAATGCTCCTCGATACAATAAAATTAGCTGCATGTTGATGATGATGATGATGATGATGATGATGATTACATTTTATATCACGCTCTTCCTCCAAGGAGCCCAGAGCAGTGTACTGCATACTTAAGTTTCTCCTCACAACAACCCTGTGAAGTCGGTTAGACTTCTACGTTAAGTAGGTTAGAGTCACCCAGCAAGTATCATGGCTGAATGGGGATTTGAACTCAAGTCTCCCTGGTCCTAGTCCATCACTCTAACCACTACACCACACTGTTGATATCAAGGAGAAGGTTCTAGGCTCATGTTCTCCCTGCTGCGAGTTTTCTGTGTGCAGGGAATTTTCTCATAGTGAAAAATTCAGATATGTGAGCCGCCTCCTATAAGTGTATCAATAGTTCCTTTCTCTACCTCTGTCCAGTGAGCTATAATGATCTCATTGGTATATAGTTAATACACTTTGTGCATAGGTGTTATAAGCCCAGAGGCATTTCATTACTGGTCTTATCAATCATGTTATTTTGTGCAGCCTTATATTTGTCCATGTGAAATATAGCATTTAAGTTTGGCATATGCTCAGAGGCACTCTCTATATCTACATACCTATCCCAGAAATGAGCCATTAAAAGTAAGCTCAGCCCAGCATCAAATTAAACCTTGCAAGTAAATCTTATATTTTGAGCAGTGTGGTGATTTTCCTGTCGAAAGCTAGCAATCAAAGCTGTTTTCTGACTGAAAAGGAGGCCAGCTTTTTCTCTACTGATCAGAAAAGCTTTTACTTTATCTTTTTTTTCCCCTTCAGTGATTATGCTCCTCTTTTCTGTTGTTCCTTCCTAGCCTCAAATGGGCACTGCTATACCTCTTGCTGATGCTTATGCCTTGAATAATTTTAAACACCTTTATGTTGCAAGCAAGGCAGCAGCTCAAAATCCATTTCAGTAGTTGCTAATTTGGCGATAATGGTAGTCTCCACAATGGCAATTAATGAACAAAGGAAACTTGCACTTTGTGACCTAGCAACCAGGTTTCCCTTTAAGCTGGTTTCTGTCTTTTTTTTTTTTTTTTACACTAGATGTCAAAGTCCCCAGGGAACAGCAGTGTAAATTGCTTTGCCTGTAGCTGATCTTTCGCCATTTGGTGGAAACCTCTCCTGGTTTCATTAATGACTTGGTTTTATTTTAAATAATCTCCAATTTTGCATTTTGTCATTATTGTCATTGTTTGATATCTTATATTTAGCATCAAACAAATATTTCCAGCAGGGACTTAGCAAGGTTGGAGTGGGCCCAGAGACAACATTTTAAAATGCCCCCCCATACTGAAGCTCAGCTCATGAAGTAAAGAAATCTTAAATGAGGTTGAATAGTGGTAACAAAAAGCATAGTAAGGTTTTGTAAATTGTGGGCGATGATGCAAGTCATTTAAAGGTACTAGAGAAAGACATGCTGTTCTGGTAGCTCCAGGTCTTAACATTCACATCAGTTTTGGAGGGTGAATACAACTGAAGGACAGGGGTGTAGCAAGGTTGGAGTGGGCTCAGAGACAAAATTTTAAAATGCCCGCCCCCCTCATAGGAACATAGGAAACTGCCATATACTGAGTCAGACCATTGGTCTATCTAGCTCAGTATGTCTTAACAGACTGGCAGCGGCTTCTCCAAGGCTGCAGGCAGGAATCTCTCTCAGCCCTATCTTGGAGAAGCTGCCAGGGAGGGAACTTGAAACCTTCTGCTCTTCCCAGAGCGGCTTCATCCCCTGAGGGGAATATCTTCCAGTGCTCACACATCAAGTCTCCCATTCATATGCAACCAGGGCAGACCCTGCTTAGCTATGGGGACAAGTCATGCTTGCTACCACAAGACCAGTTCTTCTCTCCCTCACTGAAGCTCAGCTCATGAAGTAAATAAATCTTAAATGAGGCTGAATAGTGGTAACAAAAAGCATAGTAAAATTTATTTATTTTTATATATTTATTTATATATATATATATATATATATATATATATATATATATATATAAAAACCTATGTGCCACAATAGAACATCATCCTAAATTATTTTTTGAAAGGTTTTGTAAATTGTGGGCGATGCAAGTCATTTAATTGTACTCGAGAAAGACATGCTGTTCTGGTAGCTCCAGGTCTTAACACCTATATCAAATTTGGAGGATGAATACAACTGAAGGAAGCCCAGGCGGGTGCACGGCTGGGGGAGTCAGTCATGTGACTTGCCTCTGGGGGCCCCCCAAGGCAGTGGGCCCCCAGTCTCCCCTTGCCCTATTATAGTTATGCCCCTGGCAAGGCCCATCTAGTCCAGCATCCTGTTTCACACAGTGGCCCACCAGATGCTGCTGGAAGCCTACAGGCAGGAGTTGAGGGCATGCCCTCTCTCCTGCTGTTACTCCCCTGCAACTGGTACTCAGAGGCATCCTGCCTCTCAAGCTGGAGGTGGCCTATAGTTCTCTGGCTAGTAGCTATTGATAGACCTCTTCTCCATGAAGTGATCCAGACCCCTCTTAAAGCCATCCAGGTTGTTGTCTGTCACCACATCTTGTGGCAGAGAATCCCACAAGTTGATTATGCGTTGTGTGAAAAAGTACTTCCATTTGTTGATCCTAAATTTCTTGGCAGTCATTTTCATGGGGTGACCCCTGGTTCTAGTTTTATGTTAGAGGGAGAAGAATTTCTCTCTATCCTCCCCAAAATAGCACTTCCTCCCCAAGAGCAAGAGAGAGAGAAGAAGAGGAGGGGGTGGGTGACTGATGGCTTTTTCTCACCTACTTTCCCTCAATGAATTTGCACACAGCCAAATTTCTTGCCTCTCTCTTCCCTTGACTAAGGGGCTCATACACCACACCTCTCCGCTGCAGCTGCTTACGTGTGGGGAGGCACCCCACTCACCTTGGCAGTCGCTTACTGCAGCTGCATCACTGGTTAGACTCCACCAGAACTCCCCCCACCATTTGTGCATTACCATGATTTGCGTATGAGCAAAGATTAGAGTAAAAAAATTGCAAAAAATAGTTTGCTTCTGTGCAAGCCACACTTCTACAGCTGCAAGCCTATGTACCTTTACTTGGTAGGAAACCAATTAAATTGGATTGTTTACTTTTAAGTAAACCCAGCAAGCCTGCAAACTGTTCTCAAAACTAAAAAAAAGTCAGCTACCTTTTTGTAACGCACATACAAGGCTTTAATCCTGAAACATCTCTGCATCCCCTTTCTGTTAAACACCTTTCCTTTCCTCTCTGCATCCTATAGTGTTTGTTTTCTTCTCTGTGTACTACTAGGGTTCGTTCTTCACTCCCATGTCTTCTATATCCTCGTTTCTCACCCCACTGCTCTTCCATTCCTCTGCACTTCCATCTCTCTACTGCCTCCTATTTCCTCATATCTGTGCCCCCTTTGTTACTTTTCTCTCTTTCAAAACCCCTTTGTTAACCCCACGTTTCTGCAACCAACTGGAAAAGCTAGTGCCAACCATACCACTTGCCTCTGAATACAACAAGCGAAACAATGCAAATGATCCATATCCTCCAACATTTCATCAGGGAAAATAGGGACATGCCTGTGAACGTGAAGAGAGCTTGGCTAAGTAATCAGGGAGGTGTGGCATACAGTTCTGACTACAAACATGCCACAAATGGAAAGCAGGTAATAAAGTGCTTGCAAGGAACATTATTCCAGGTTTCTAAAGCAGATGAGCCAAACCCAGACCCTCCAGCATTTTGCAGCTGAAAATAGGAATATGTTTGTAATAACCACTTCTCATACCAAAAATTGCTGCCCAAGGCCCCACTATTACACATTGCTGAAGACTGAATTCCAGCCTCTCTTTCACCCTCTCACCTAGTGGGCTGCTGTGTGTAGTAGGATGCTGGACTAGATGGGCCTTGGGCCTGATCCAGCAGGGCTTTTCTTATGTTCTTATGCTGTGTAGTGCATAGCACCTTAGTGTTCTGCACCGATTGCATTGACACTAGAGACAAGATTTATCTACCCATTCATTTGGAGATGTAATTTCTTGAGGCTCTGTGGGGGGCTCTGAACCCTGAAGAATGACAACTCTAGCAGCTTTATGTAGAAAAAAATATTGAGCAATGCATCCTAAAGTGGCAAAAATAGGGATAAAAGAGGGACAGTAATTTACCAGAGACAGATTCTAGAAAATAGGTGTTGTTCCTGGTATACAGGAACAGTTGTAGCCTATGGCAGCCCTAAACTGGATGGATTTGGGAGCATCTTAGATGTTCCTGCAAAGAAGTGGGCAAAGGCTGCACACAATTGCAATTTGGAATATCCCCCCAGAGCTGCCAGTAGTTAGAGAGGGAACTGTCATTTGCCTTACAATATACAAGATATACATACAGGAGAGCCTCATTAATTGCGGACCTGACATTCACGTTTTCGCATATTTGCAGCTGGATAATTGTTACCCAACCTCATTATATGTGGGGGGAGGCAGCAAAAAAGGGGTTAATTTTCATGTATCTTCAGGTCAGAGTGGGTGGAAATGACCTCTGAGGTCATTTCTGCCCCCTATTTTGTGTAACAGAGCTATTTTCTGGCTCGTTTTTGGTTTTGTTCTTTCTTTTTTTTAAAGTGATTTTTCACACAAAACCCCCTGAAAATTTGAGCATTGGTGGGGGCATTGCTGGACAGCTGGGGACAGACTCAGCACGGTAGGGCACTCGCCCCCTGCATTTTTAGGGCCATTTTACCCATTTTCCAACTTTTCCCCCAACCTCTGGGAACCTAAGCCCTGTGATCCCACAGGTGTAATTACTCAGCATTCACGGTTTCCTTATCCGCAGTAATTGCAGAGAACAGAACCCCCATGAATACTGAGGTTCTCCTGTACTTGTCTTTTAAGAGAAACTCTCAAAAATGGACTTTGTGCAGTTTATTATTTAGGTACAATATAGTACTTCAGCAGGTACCATGCAGAAATTCTTGAGCTATCTTGAGGAAGTTGGTTCAGTTGCTACTGAAGAAGAGCCATCTGCCTTGTAACACTTCACTAAACTGTTCTTAAGTATGTCTTTCCGGGCTTGTTCTTCTCATTGTTCTTGTGTAGTGCCTTCCCTTTCTTCTCTCCGGCACATACGGTTCTCCAGGCTTGCTCTGGCTTCTCTTGTGTTTGTCCTGTTCATATGGACAGAGGCGTTCTTTCTCACGGACCTTGAAGATCTGGTCTGTGGTCTCCTGTCTTGGGGAGGGCCTCCAAGTGTCCGGGGGGGGGCCTCCACAAAGGCCTGCCCCCACCCCCACTAATCTTTGCAATTTTCACCGCCATTATTTGCGCAGCCAAGGGGTGGGGAAGGTGAGCTAAGCAGGCCTCCCCAGCTCCCAGCTCTGTGACTTGCGCTGCTGCAGTCTTATAAAAGGCTTCCTGTGGGAAGCATGGAGCCTCTTCCACCCTCACAGCCCGTCCCCGCTGCTGCCCCGCCTTGGGCTGAACTGGATTCTGCTTTGCTACTAACAATTAGACGCCTGCTTCAAGCTCCACCACCAGCAGCCATGCCAGACTGAGGGCAAAGCTGCTGCTGCTGCTGCCGCCTGGGTTGCCTAGCTCTCCTGCTTAGCTGCAGCCACGTGCCTCTCTCACAGGCTGCCTGTCACCCAACAACAAGGAAGCGAGCAGCAGAATCTCTTCTCTCCAGTGGGAGAGGGAAGGAAGCAGTGCAACTTTGCACCAGCCAGGTGAATGGGAGCCAGAGACAGAGGGCGGCTTCCCAGGCTGGCTGTTGCATTTTCTCTTGTCAGTAGCTGACGCCAGCGTCCGCCTCCCTGAATTGAGAGGCTCGAGCAAGTGTGCCCTCTAAGGCTCTGAAGAGCACACACATGGCCCCGGGGTTTCCTTTGTCCCCAACCCGTCAAGTGGCAAATCGCGAAATTAAATCAAAGTATTTTGAGGGCTGCAAAAGTCTCAAAGCGAGAAAGGAATGCCCGCCACTGTGTCAGAGGGAGAAAATCATTAAAGCCTGGGGAGAGGAGTGGAGAACTTGTTAAGCTGAAGAAGAACCGTATTTACAGTCTGAAATTGCAAAGAGCTGGAGGGCAGGATGGGAAATGGGGTGGACGAAACTAATGAGCCTTCAGGATTTTATTTAAAGTAGCAGCGCATAATACTGGCTGGAGAGAGCAAGGTTTCAGGTGCAAGATGCCTAGTGAATGGAGGGGCAGCGGGGAGAGGAGATGGTGTCAAATCAGGGGGTGGGACTTGGTGGTGGTGGTTGGAGGCTTCCCTGCACAGCGGGAGACTGCTTCCCTCCTTCTCAAAGCCTCGTGGTCTGGATGCAACTTAGGCCTCCTTCTGCCACATAAATAGCTGCAAAAATTGCAAAGAGAGTGGCGAGGTGGCTACATGCAAGTTTTGGCAGGCTTTATTAAAAAAATAAGGGGAGGACTCACAGCGGGTGCGGGCCTCCGAAGCCCTTCCAGTCCGGGCTCCAAAATGACCTAGGTGTGCCACTGCATATGGAACCTTGTGCTCTGATGCTGCTCTCCAAGCCATATGCATTTTAATCCCCTCCTGCTCTTCAAAAGCCCTTGCTCTGTTCTTCAGGGACCTCCCATAGCAATTCCCTTTGCTGATTTAAACTAGGCAGTAGTGGAGCTTCCACATAAAACAATATGGCTTGCTCTCCAAAAAATGTTTCTCGATGTGAAGATATCTCCAAGAAAGTGTCATGTAATTAGGTTTGAAATTGCTGTCATGAAGTTATTAATAGTAGTAATTTCTTAAATGAAGCGCCTGAGCAATAAAAGAGAATTACAGATATGTCTCTGTGTATCTGGAAAACAGGTTTAGGATTTTTGTGGCTATAGTAGGAAAACAGTTTCCTTTTGTAAAACCAGTATCCATTCATCTTAACAAAATCCTGTGTCAGTTGTGAAATTAGGTTGGGATCCTGATGGAATAGCTCCTTTTAGCTCCGCTCTTTTAGATTCTCTGCAGACCCAGAATAAGAGTTCTGTATTTGAGTTGTATATGCTTCCAGCCTTCATGCTTTATGTTTTCTGTACCTATGAGGTTTACAAATCTAATTTATTAGACTTAAAAGCTCTGGTTAGTTTTGGAGAGCAAGAGGTGACTTACAGTTGTGCAACTGCAGGATCTAATATTTTATAGGCGTACCAAGTGAGTTCTTTTCTAAACCATGTGCATGTTGTAGTTTTATTACTACTTTGTGTAGATTAAATATTTCTTTCTCTTCCTTTAGAGCCTCCTGGCAAGGATATTGGTCCCACCCTGGGTTTAAAGAAGTCAAGCTCTCTGGAGAGTCTCCAGACAGCTGTTGCTGAAGTGAAAAAGAATGAGCTTCCTTTCTATAGGCCCAGACCTCACATGGTCCGTGGTAGAGGGTGTAATGAGAGTTTCAGAGCTGCCATTGACAAGTCTTACGATGGACCTGAAGATATGGCAGAAGGTACATATTTAAGACCATTTATATTCTTTAGTACAGTCATCCCTTGCCAACCGCGCGGGTTCTGTTCCGGAAAAACCTCATGGTTGGAGAATTTGTAGTAGATGAGCCATTGAAATCAATGGCAAACAGGGTTAGGGGAGTCACAGTCGCAAAAGGACTGCGAAATACAGTCAAAATAGTAAAAGTACAGTAAAATACCGTTTTTAAAAACCCCAGAAATCATCCCTGGCTCCTAGAAATCACCCCTTGACCCCCGGAAATCACACAAAAACACCCCAAAGTTGCCAAAAAACCTCACCAAACCGTGGATACTTGGATCGCATTTGGCAAGACCTCCTACAATTCCCCAGTCACAGATACTCAAAACCGTGATTGGGAAACCCACGGTTTGCGAGGGATGACTGTATCAGCAAATTGATGTTTCTGTGTGCTGGATTGTGTACTTCTTTCCGCTTTGTTTTAAAATACTTCAGTATTTTGAACAAAGATGTGAATTCGGCATGTGTTGTACTGGGTGCTAGTTATGCTTTTTACATAATAATGGAGAGGGACCTATAGATTACTGTGGGAACTATAATAGAGCCCTGGTTTTGGTATCATTCTGGCATGTCTGGAAGTGTGGCTGGAGTACAGATATGCATGGAGAAGCTTTGTCCTGAGTTGGGTCATCCTGGTCCATGCTTCTCATTATATCTGACATGGGCTTTGCAGCCTGTTTCTCTGCCGTTCCACCATGAATGTACGTGTGTGTGTGTGTGTGTGTACACACATGCATACATGCTCCTCAATTTCTCTTTGTGACCTTTCCCATTCCCATCTGTGCACTGCCACAATAATCTCAACCTTTTAACACTTAAAACCCACATTTAATTTCTATAAATATACCTGTCTTTGTTGTTTTCATCCTTCTCTGATTTTTGCCCTTTTCACTTTCTCCATCTTGTAAAAACAAAAATGAAAAGACGTAGTGATGCTGCTGATGTTGTCTACTCTAGGAAACATCTCAATCTAACTGTGGGTTACAACCCATCAGTTGGAAACCAGTTAACTGAAATACCCAGCCAGGAGTCTCAGTAAGCTGCCCCTTAGAAAGTTGGTGTATGGGATTTTACTTTCCTGGTCTAGCTATGGTCACAATATGTGTGCTCATACATTTTGAAGTCCATTGCTCTGTTAGTTCTTTGACTGGCATAACCTCTGACTCTGCATGTCTCAAGAGATAATATATATATTTTTAAAAATCATAAAGCTTGACAATATCTAGTTATTACCAAATATAGTAACTTGAAAATAAGAAGCCGTAATGTGTGTGTTCTTAATTTACAGCAGAACCTTTTGGAATTAGCTGTATATGTTTTATGGCTTCTTCAATGTATGCAGTTCAATGGAGCGATTCTTACTGCATCTCTGCAATTTTGATTTTTATATTTTCTTCATAAATATGTGCTTACTGTCTGTGCTTACTGATGATCCTTCTCCTTCTGTAGATGGTTTGTCGGATAAAAGCTCACTCTCTGGTCAGGAAGCTCAGAACTCTGAATTGGCCCATCATGTGAACTCTGATTTAGAGGATCCAGAAGGCAAGGCAAAGAAACACAAAAAGGCTAAAGAGAAACTGAAAATAAAAGAAAAGAATAAAAAAGCTAATTTGAAGAACAAATCTAAAATTAAAGAAAAGAACAAGAAAGAAGAAAATGAAGATCCAGACAGAAAAACCAAGAAGAAAAGCTTAGGTGCCATGTTGAGGTAAAAGAACTTATTACATTTTTCTTTTTCATATTAACACAATTAACTGATTTTTGTTGCTTTTTGTCTGATGCCACCCGGTGAATGTCAGCTGTTAATTTTAAAGAACACACATTCTCATAAAATATAAATCACAAATGCAGTTGATCCGGAAAAAACAGCAAAACTAGTTAAAAATTAATATAATATAAAATTAATCATAGATTATAATTAATATAATCTGCTTAATATAAGGGAATCGCCACTCTAAAGGGTTCCTTTTCCTACCTAAGAAAAGTATTTCCTACCCAAGTCTTCGGTTCAGTTATATTTTGGCTGGTATGAGGAAGTATACCTGCTAATGTCATATTTCTGTGAAATAACAGAAAAGTATTCCTGTAAAAAAAATATGGAGAAGTCAGAATTAAAAGGAGGTGAATGTTTGGCTGGACTAGTAGCCAAGATGTGTTACTGAAGGGGAAAGCTGCTATTTACTTGTCGGCTCTGGATATTACTTTGGAGAATTATTTGGTTTCTTGCTAAGGGTTACTTCCACCTTAAATTTTGTCAGGGTGGATATGGTTCAGAAAAACCATTATACAAATCATTCTACGACAACTGTGCAAAATGCATTGTTGTTGTTTTTACATAGAGCAGGAACTTTAATCTTGCACATTCTTATGACAACCCCCAACCAAGGCAATTTGGGTCAGTGTAAAGACGGTAATCCGTTTGTCACTTTCTGGGTGCTTAACTGTGCTTAATGCAGTGCTTGATCATCCAAAAGGGTGTTATGTGAAAGCATATCCTTGAGTCTGCTATATGATGGGCATTAAGTTCTTAATTTGCAGCCTGGTTAGTTTAGTTATCTGACCTGAAATCATCTCAGTGTACTTTTCTACTGCAAAGCCTAAGTTTTGACTTCATTTTTAAATTAAGTTTAATAAAAATGGAACCTTTTAAATCACCAAGAGAATGTGACATCTGTCACGGTACACTGTTGCTCTGTGGTCAGATCCCAAAGCAGTTGTTAGAGGAATGGTGTATAATAAATGTAATGCGACTGTGGCCCTGTTATTACCTTTTCCAGATAGTGGTTGTAAAATTCCTGGGTTTACCCTTCACTTTTTATGTGTATGAAGGTAAGTTAGCTAATGGACTGCAACCATTCCAATGAAATTTTAATAGCTAGCTCCCTATAGACAGAGGCCAATAGGCTGCAGTCACAATGTTTTGCTTTATAAAGCATAGACCAACGGTGTATCTGGCATTTTCAGTGGAAAGAGGATGAAAGCATAACCATGATTGTAGAATATAGAGCCCCCAAACCTCTTGCTATATTTTCAGTCTGGATGAAGAAACTTAAAAGAGCACCATTAGTGTCAATGAAGCACCCTCTCTCTTTCTTTCTCTCCCCCTCCCTCTCTGTCTCCAGAATTGAATGTGATTGATTTTGTTAATGGTAATGGTGCTGCTGGGAGTATTCATAGACATTCCTGATACATACTAGAGTTGTGTTTCAGTGTAGAACTGTTTTGTGTTACTGTATTAAGTGTGCAGGAGCAATTAATAATGTACCCTAATATGTGTTATATCTACTATTTTCCTACCAACGATTGTAGAGTATTTGTTCTCTCTTTCGAACTCTCTCTTTCACAGTATGATACATTTATTTCCTGTTTAATTTGCTAGTTTTGCTTTGATCTAAGCACCTGAGTGATTTTACTTTTTCATTTTTGCTGGAAGACAAACATTTCCATTACTAAATACAGACTACTTTTGCAACTGTACTTTTTATGGCCACTGGCATTGACTCTGTATTAATATTGCTGTATAAGCAGCATAATATTAATGCATTGACTTCTATTAATGCCTAGCCTCTATGAGCACTGATCAAGAGGGACGCATATACAGCAGTGGGTAGCCATGCTGGACCTTTTGTGTATATCTGCAGAGATCATTAGTGCTGTCAGCTTTGAAGGTGCCAGTATCCAAGGATGGGGAGCCTGTCTCAAGAATCTGCTGCCCCTTCCCCCCTCAAAGATTCAACCCCATACCCACTTCAGGTGGTGATAAATGCACAGTTCCACATTAAATAATTTTTTGTGCCTTTTGATGTAGGTCAGAAGGCAATGGAAATAAAAGCATACATTGGTGCTGCAAAGTGAGAACTAAATTATAACCATAAGCTGTTTAGAAGGTTTTGTGAAGCCTTCATTTTTAATTTTTCTTCCTCTTGAGTTATATCTGCTATACAAAACTGCCAGTACTTAAATAGAACTACCATGTTTTAGTGACTGCAAGCAAAAGGGATGGTTGCCATAATTAATGTGAAAATATGCTTTTTAAAAAAATCCTGAGCGCTTTGAAACCCTCCTCTTTTCCCCAGAAACTTGATTACTCCTTAGTTCAGCTTATAGTTTGTGAAAAGCAAAGACAAGAGGAATCTTTTCATATTAAAAATGTCCATGTACACAATGCTAAAGGTTTATTTGTTTAATTAGGGTTCTATTCTTCTCTTAGCATGCATGCATGCATAAATCTCATTAATGTTAACTAGTTAGGCCAGTGCATCATAGGAGAGTACAGCTTTCTGACTCATTAATGTACGTTGATAATAAGATGACCTATATTTGCAGAGCAAATCAGGCCAGACTTCTAACTTGTGTATGGTAGAGAGAAAAGGACTAGCGAACAAAACTTTTGATTTTGAAAAAAGCAGATCAGTATATATACTTTTTTTAAAAGTTGCTTATGTACTTTGTGCTCAAATTGCTGAAGCCTGATAACTCCTTTCTGAGCATTTGCTTTAAGGGCAACTGATATACTCTGTAAGCATGCAATCCTGTGTGCAGGTGTGAGTGTGTACAACTCTGGACAGGACTGCCACCCAAATTTATGCAATCTTTGATTTTCATCTTTTTACTTTTAAATTGGGGTTTCTGGGGGAGGAAGAGAGAAAGTATGTGTGTCTTGGAGTCAGGTAAATACAGTAGTTAATTTTTTCTGTACTAAAGGAAAGCTGCACAGGAGCAAGACTGTGGCAGGATGGGGGATTCAACCCCCAGCATAGTTATGATCCAGATTGGGGCCTCCCATGGCTCCTATTTGCCCCAGGAGGAAAATTCCCATCTAGACCTAGCCGAACATTGACATTATTTTGAAATCTGTTCTTTCCCTTTTTGTTCCTGCTGCCACATCTTTGTATTATTTTCCCTTCCTCTTATGCCTTCATTTGTCCATAGTGCAATTTCATCTGACAGTATGAGGGACACACATGATTTTCTTTATGACTGTCCATGATGTTATTAGTGGTAGTATGGGCCAATGAGGCCGGCCTATCAAGAAGAAGCAAAATGGCCCAGAGAACTTCAGCAGCAAAATTAATGCATTTGCAATGAATGCCAAACAATTATGGGAATGCAAGGGCATTTCAACATTTATGAATACAAACAAGGTAGGTCGCTTAGGTTCAGTCCTTGTTCCTTGTTGTGGTGAGCTCCTCCAGAGTAATGTGCAGATATCTATACCAACCGGGGCGTAACTACCATTAGGCAAGGGGAGACAGTCGTCTGGGGGACCCACTGCCTCGAGGGGCCCCCCAGAGGCACGTCACATGACTCCCCGCCCGTGTTGCACCCCCTATGAATTATGTTGAGTCTCTTGGAGATTGGCAGTAGCAGAGAGTAAAAAAACTAGATTCAATGTGAACTAGATATTCACCATATTGATAATGGGGATGTGGGTGTGAGTGCACTATATATTGTGAAGTGTGTTTGTGTGTGTATATCAGCGAGGGGCCCATTTTAAAATCTTGTCTCTGGGCCTACTCCAACCTTGCTACGCCCCTGACAACATAAACCCCAGTAAGTGATGCAGTTGTCATTTTCTTGATCCAATTTTTTTTAAAGGGGGACAGGTTATCTGATTCATGTTAAACAGCAAAATTATTTTGCACTGTACAGATTGTGTCTTCCTCTGAGAATGTCTCTTCTGCACCAAAGAAATTCCCTAAGTTAGTGATACAGGTACAGCACTAATGCAAGGCAGAAGCATAAGTACCTAATGTCTGTTTAATCATGATTACTGTTTCTACTCTCCTGTATAGAAAGATACTTGTTTTATTGACTAATGCTTCACAGAGTAATCAGACCAAAACAATATTAATTTTATAGTGCTTCTTCATAATGTTTGTTACTTCTCAATTCTTTATATTACATCATATTTTGTAAATGGATAGAGGCAGTCAAGAGGTATGTTCCTTTTGCTCACCTTTTATTTGCCATTAATGTGATAACTGCTTGGTTGTAAGACACAATAGTGAAATCTGCGAGGTTAAAGTACATCGCAAAAGGGACCACTTTTTGACGGTCAAAAAACTATGGAACCATTTCAGTTATTTCAGCCCCATCAAAACACTCCAGAATTCATTTCAAAGCATATGTAGCTGGACTTTGCCTAAACAGATATCAAAATAGGCTGTATGCATGTATGCCAATACCTTGAATTTTAAGTGATTGTGTGACTGACGTCCACACAAAATCCAAAATTCTCTTGCACATCTGCACTACAGTGACTATGCATCGGTAGCGTGGTAAGCTGTTAGTCCTAAAGTAACATGCTGTTAATCCTAAGAAATGGTTTAGCCTGCTCAAGGATGGCTGAGGACTTCAGCTGCAGATCAGAAAATCAGAATAAGTTATATGTAGAAACTTCCAAGGGCACAATCCACTGGCAATTGCAGTGGTGTAGCATTTGTCCACTAATGTTGGACTCATTTTTCCCTTTTATAAACTTGGTCATCTTTTACATCCAGACTAATGCTGTGCTGGTGCAAACACATTGCGCTAGCACAAACCGGTTTCAAAAGCTTGTTCCACTAACTTGGGAGCTTGCATTCCAGACTCGTGTTGCGCATGCCATGTACAACATGGTGCTCAATCTGTGGTGTATTGCCTGCTGCAAAACCCTCTTCCTCAGCCCATATATGTTGCAGGTAATGATGCACAGAATGTGATGTGTTAAAATAATTAATTTCTTTTTTTAAAAATACATTATGGAACTCCCTGCGCCTTGATCTTAGGCTTCCCTGTTTAATTTAAAATGAAAGTTGAAAACTTCTTTTGTTTCATCAGGCCTACCCCAACTCTATTTCTTCGTGACTGCCTTGTTTTAATAGTCTAATCCTGCATCTCTATAAATATAAATAAATATATGTATTTATATTTATATTTACTTATAGTTATATTTAAATAAATATTAATGAATTCTTATTTATTGCTATTATATTCATGTAATTTATAATAATATATTTATATGTATGTGTACAGATAGATAGATAAGTTTATTCAGTCATTGACCAGCAAACATTTACAATAAACGATTACGTATTTTACAAATAATATAACAAAACTTGGCCATAACAGAGATAACATCAGTGTCCACATTAGTTAAAAGATAATTTAAATAAAATTCATCAGACCGGCCAAGCAAATTATCTAACATAGGAGATATAAGTCTTAAATGGGGTTCACTATAAAAATCACAATAAAGAATAACATGCCAGGTGGATTCTATAACCCCTTTGCCACATGGGCAAAGTCGTAAAAATAGCGGAACTCCCTTAAACCTGCCATCCAATACTGCTGTAGGAAGAACATTTAAACATGCTAAAGAGAGGGCTCGTCTAAATTTAGGGACAAGCACCACATCAAAGTCCTTAGCTGGTTTAAGATTAATAGCTTGACTCCCTAAGTATAAACCCTGCTTGATCCATGCACCTTTTTGTTGAACTTCTATATCTATATGCTTAACTAACTTCCTGGCTTGCTCAATTCCTACAGTATGCAAATCCTCTGTGGAGAGGCCAAAAAAAAGAAAGAAAGAAAATTTACTCAACACAGCTCGTTTCCAGCTTGAATTAAAACCATCATTGATAGCCAAAGAGGCTAAACCCGCCTGTCCAAAACTCAATTTTAACCAAAACCGAAAAATACAGCACCAGTATAAGGATTTCAGCCTAATAAGCCCTACTTCTCTTCTGATGACAGCATTCGGAGCACAACACGGTACCTGCAAAATGCATCTGATAAACTTTGTCTGGATAGCCTCCAGTAGGGCAAAATTACTTGCAGGTCCCAGTTGGGCTCCATATAAGAGCAAAGGCAGTACTTTGGCTGTATAAAGTCTCACTGTCGCAGGTATAAAAGCAGCACCATGTGTAAAATGGTAAGATTTGATCTTATTTACAACCAATTGAGCAGACTGCCTGATGGAGTTAAAATGGGCATTTCTAGAGCCAACAGAGTGGGACGTAATTCCTAGATATTTAAAGGAATTAACTTGCTCAATCTTGTGTCCTTGTATGGACCAATTATAACGCCTAGCTCACTTGGTGAACACTAAGACTTTAGTTTTACTATAGTTTATTTCAATAGACTGACTCTTGGTTACAAAACGATGAGAACAGTCTTAGGCACGCTTAAGGCCTACAGGTGTCTGCGACATAATAGCCATGTCATCCGCATATAATAATATGGAGACATGCCTATCAGCTAACTTTGGTGGATGAATAGAAAGAGTGGACAAACAAGTGACCACAGAATTAACATAGATGTTAAACAAAGTAGGAGCAAGTATACAGCCCTGACGTACTCCTCTAAAAGTTGGAATTTCCAATGTTAACTCTCCAGTTGGGCCATAACAAACTTTCAAACAAGTATGCTTATGCAGACTAACAATAAGTTTGAGTAATCTTTTATTTATTCCAAGAGCTTCCAGTTTAGACCACAGTCTCTCTCTAGAAACCAAATCAAATGCAGCTTTAAGATCAATGAGTGCTACATAAAGTGCTTAACCTGGGAACCTAGAGTACTTCTCTGCCAGAAATTGAAGGGTAAAAGCATGTTCCGTGGTATACATTATATGTGTATATATAATACTATTTGTCGTACTATAATTATATAGTCTAAGTATTGGCATGATGTATAAGATGTGCAATGAGAATACAAGAGACTGCTCAGCTTCAAGCATCCCTGTGACTTCACACAGCTCCATAACCTTCTTGTATGTCTGCAACTTTAGTCATTTGCTAGTGCATCATTAGTCTGAATTTAAGCCACTATATTAATATCAACTAAAAATTAGAATGGGAGTTTCAAAATTCTGTATTTCATCATTTCTTAAAACATAAAATCACACCTCTTTTGCAAGATCGTCCTCTTATGAATCTTATCAGGTTTACTGCAATCATTTTACCTAAGCTGTTTAATTTATTGATTTGCATGAGAAATGTGTTGTACCCGCTGAGTGGTGAGTGCTGATTTGGTATGCAGCTTCCTAGTTCTGAGTGGATAACTAGCTTTAGTCCCTACTTACAATAACAACATTAAATTGGGTTTATTACATATCCTGTTTCAAAATTGTTATCACAAATATGTCTTGTAGAGGTATTCCTTAGTTTAGAGAGATCTGTGCAGCCTTGGGTTTTTGCTGGAGGAATTGCACTGCTAGGCAGTTTGTGAGATTTGCTCAATTTAGTAGCACGTCAAAATTTCAAGCTCTGTTAAAAATGTTGCACTAGAAAAATGTTTATATCAAGCTTACAAACATGTTTTCTCATTGGATACATGTTTTTACATTGTCAGCTGACTCTTGATTCTCTTTTCATTACTAGATTCTGAACTGAGACAGAAGTGGAATCTCATAGGTAGAGCCTAGCTTGCTTTTGTGGTTGATTTACACATATCAGTGCTTATCAGATGGTGTGCCCTGACACACTAGAATGTTGTGAGAATAGTAGAAATGTATTGCTGGACTGTAGTCCAGAGCAGCCAGAACAACAGCACTGGCTTACTAATTTTGAACTGGGGCCAGTGCAACTTTTGCACTGCTTGTAGCTGCAATGGACTTACAGTCCTTTCGTAGACCAATGTAAGTGTGATGGGTTTGCTTACAAGTATCTGATGCTGATCTGCCAGGGTTCAGCGTATCTTTGTAGTGACTGTTGATCTACCAGGTGCCCAGTGTTAGCTCCCTAAACAGGTCAAGCCAGCTCTGTTTTGTTGCTGGGAATAAAAGGCCAAGTTGAGCAAGCCTTGTAGTTGGATGACCAGCAAAGTGAAGTCCCTGGCTTCCTCCTTTCTGTGCTAGCAATCAGCTTTACAGAGATTGTTCCTGTACATTCAAGATCAGCAGCCCCTATCGTTAAACCACCACTTCACACCACGCAGTTGGACTGCCTCTTGTCAGTGGCGAAGAGGCCAAGAGTCAGTGATGAAGAGCCTTGACCAATGGTGAAGATTCCCTGCCTCTTTCAGTGGTGAAGAGGCCAAGGCCCTTGCTTGATAAATCTCCCTATAACTCTTTGTTAGGAGCACTGAGTGCTCTAAAAGTGAGAGCAGGGCAGGTTGAGTAATTTTCAACATCTGGGGCACACTTTTTGTCTTGATCGCAGTTGGAGTTTTTTTCACTTCACCTCGCTAATTGCAGGAGTGATAGGAGTGTGTGTTCCAGCTAGAACTCATACAAATTCGTTATAGAAAGTCATCCCACTGCTTCCATTGGACTGGCTTCCTATTTGGGGGTATGCATGCAGATTGGAGAGAGCAGACAGAATGTGTTTGGATTGGTAATAGTGGAGGAGGTAAAAAAAATTAAGACATCAAAGACTTTGTTGATATGACCAAATACATTATTGGATTGATGCAGAGACTGGATCATTTTAATTTATTATTGCATTTTTAATCTCACTCTTTCTCCAGGGACTTCCGGGTGGGAAATGTTGTTTTCCTTCTTTGTCATTACAGCATCCCTGTGAGGTTAGACTTGGAAACAGTGACTGGCCCAAGGTCAACCAGTAAACTTACTGACTGAGTAGGAAATTATGAACATTATAGAACTGGAGAAGGTGAAGAATAGGGTAACCAAAATGACCAGGGGCCTAGAGCACTTTCCTTACGAGGCAAGGCTACAACACCTGGGGCTTTTTAGTTTAGAAAAAAAATGACTGCAAGGAGACATGATAGGTCTATACAACCATGCTTGGTGTGGAAAAATTGATAGAGATAAAAATGTTTCCCTCTTTCATAACACTAGAACCAGGGGTCATCCCATGAAACTGCTTGTCAAGAAATTTAGGACTGACATGGAGGACAGGTCTATCAATGTTTCCTAGTCTGGTGGTTATAGGCCACCTCCAGCCTGAGAGACAAGATGCCTCTAAATACCATTTGTAGGGGATTAACAGCAGGAGAGAGGGCGTGTCCTCAGCTCTTGCTTGTGGGTTTCTCAGAGGCATCTGGTGGGCCATTGTGTGAAACAGGATGCTGAACTAGATAGGTTTTGGGCCTGATCCATCAGGGCTGTTGTTATGAACCCAGGTCTCCAATAAAATTCCTTTAAATATTAAGTTTTCATTAGTTTTTTAACACACGTGTATACTGGCAAATAATGAAATTTCAAGGTGGTTTACAATTAACAAAAACAATCCTATTAAAAACATTAATAAAATGCTTGGTTAAAGAAATATGTTTTTTAAGGACTTCTTAAAGGTCGCCAGACATGTTAGACCTCATATCTAGGCATAATGTTCATTATATTTCTTGCGGGCCAAACTACCCATTATGTTGCTGTTGTGAATGGGCCCTGACTTGCATATTGTTTTTGGCTTTGTGGTAGGGAAAGATTTTTGCCAGGGAGAAAGGAGGCTCAGTTGTAGTCCAGATTGAGATGCCTACAGCTGCCATAATAAGGTAAACTAAGCACCTCAGAACCGAACATGTTACTAACACAACATGTAGTTTGCTGTAAGACAATGAAAAAAGATTTTTAAAGACTCAGAGGCCACATACACTTTAGATCCTTACTCTCCCCTTCTTGGGGTGGGGGAACCAAGGTGTTTGTGCATGGCACTCATCTTTGGCTATTTTCTTCCCAGTCCAGATGAGATAAGCATATCCACAATCATATCTGGATTGTGTCTCATCCATAATCAGAGCTTGCATCTCATCCTTTGAGAAACATGGTCTCCTGTGTCATGCTGACTGTGCCTTTACTGAAAATTAATATTTCACTGGAATGCATTTTAACAACTAGAAGAATGCAGTCCAAATAGACCAAGGTTTAGCATAATGAAGCACTTACATCTGCAGTTTAATAACTGCTAGAGGCCCGAGTCCAACATTCAGCAAAGAAACTCAATAAACTCTGTCTACGCTATAAATATGCTATCTACCTTTTTTTTGGTCTGAATCTTTATTAAAGCAGTACATTTCACACATAATAAAAGGGCATGGAGAGCTAAAATGGAAACATTTAGGCCACCCGCTGGTTGAACCAGTGTATAATTTTGAATATTCTATTTCCTTGCCATTTTAAGCTCCCAGTTGCAGGAGACCTGGTAGATGATGAGTTTGAATAAAATCACTAGTAGTGCTAAATCAAAAGTTAAATTCTTAGTGAAGATGGATAAAGTTGCATCCAAGCTATAGGTTGTAGAGTCAACTAAAGGTCACCATAAAGGTGACTGTAGAGTCACCATTGCTTGACCTTAAATAACAATTCATTGATGTAGGTTTAACACTCATCCTTAATTTTAAAATTTGACATATTACTTACTTCTTTAGCTAACATATTTTTATACAACTCAAAACTTACGTCTCTGGGTGGTTTACAACAAAATAAAAACAGAAAAAGTAAAATATTAGTTAAAACAAAAAAAAAAGTTTAAAACATTATAACAATTTTAAACTTTAAATTTTTAAAAGTAATAGTTTAAAACAGTATTAAAACCATTAAAACAATATTAATTAAAAGTCTGGGTGAACAGATGCATCTTTAAAGACTTTTTAAAAGCTGTCAGAGATGGGGAGGCTCTTATTTCACTAGGGAGCACATTCCAAAGCCTCAGGGCAACAGCGGAGAAGGCCTGTCTCTGAGTGGCCACTAGGCGAGCCTTTGGCAACTGTAGATGGACCTCTCCTGATGATCTCAGTGGGTGGTGGTGGTCATGAGGAAGAAGATGTTCTCTTAAATACCCAGGGCCCAAGCCATTTAGGGCTTTATAGGTTATAACACCTTGTATATTGCCCGGAAACATATCAGCAGCCAGTGTATCTCCTTCAATACGGGAGTAATATGGTCTCTCCGAGATGACCCGGAGACCAACCTGGCTGCCTCATTCTGGACCAACTGTAGTTTCTGGACTACAAACAAGGGCAGCCCCACAAAGAGTGCATTGCAGTAATCCAGTCTGGAGGTTGCCAGCAGATGTATCACTGTTCTGAGGTAGTTTATCTCAAGAAATGGACGCAGCTGGCATATCAGCCAAAGCTGACAAAAGGCACTTCTGGCCACTGCCTCAACCTGGGACACCAGGGAGAGGCTTGGATCCAGAACCACCCCTAGACTGCATACCTGTTCCTTCCAGGGAAGTATGACCTCATACAGAACAGGCAGATCAAAATTGTTTCTTGAGTTTCAACTCCGCACAATGAGTACCTCTGTCTTATCTGGTTTCAGTCTCAGCTTGTTATCCCTCATCCAGCCCATCACCGCCTCCAGGCAGGCATTTAGGGAGGTTATGCCCTCTCCTGATGATGCTGACATGGAAAAATAGATTTGGGTGTCATCAGTATACTGATAGCACCCTGCACCAAATCTCCTGATGATCTCTCCCAGCGGTTTCATGTAGATGTTAAACAACATCAGAGACAATATGGAGCCCTGAGGCACACTATACAAAAGTTTGGATTTTGAAGAAGAGCAGTCTCCAAGGGACACCATCTGGAACCTGCCAGAGAGGTTAGGAGTGGAACCACTGCAAAGCAGTGCCTCCCACTCCCAACCCCTTCAGACACTCCAGGAGTATACTATGGTCAATAGTATCGAAAGCTGCCAAGAGGTCTAAAAGGACCAATAGAGTCACACTTCCTCTGTCAATTCCCAATAGGAGATCATCCATCAGGCCAACCAAGGCAATCTCCACCCCATAGCCTGCCCAAAAGCCAATCTGAAATGGCTCCATTCTGGAGCTGGGGAGCCACCACCCTCTCAATTACCTTGCCCAGCCACGGAAGGTTGGAGACAGGCCTGTAGTTGTTCGACTCTGAGGGATCCAAGGTAGGCTTCTTCAGTAGTGGTCTAATAAATGCCTCCTTAAGACAAGAAGGCATCCTTCTTTCAACTGAAGGACGTGGACGTTGGATATTTTTGTAGTTTTTGCTGAAATTTGTCTATGGCATGATCTTAAGCAGGCATCCCCAAACTGCGGCCCTCCAGATGTTGCTGAACTACAACTCCCAGCATACCCAGCCACAAAAATTGTGTCTAGGGATGCTGGGAGTTGTAGTTCAGCAACATCTGGAGGGCCGCAGTTTGGGGATGCCTGATCTTAAGTCATCATATGAAAAGTCCAAAATATTTACTGACACATAGTGGCTGACATACTAACTAACTATGTTAGCAGATATGTCTCTGAGGGTCACAGACCCCGTCAGGGACATATTTGCAAGTTGCACGGATCACTTCTAAGGATAGGAGAGATCAGTGAAAATTGCCCCTTGGGCATGACTGCTTGTGCTGCTGAAGCAAGAATACAGGTGCTAGAGGTATGCATCCTTTGAGTGAATGCATGGATTGTTACTTAGGATGTCAGCCAGTTTATTTACTAGTGCACCTGCCTACGTGTACATCTGTACTGCAAATTATTAAGATTGTTGGCCTGAAGAAATGTATCATTGTTGACTCTTTCCCATTGTAAGGGTGATACTATTGTAGGTGTTGTTACCTGTTGCCCCTTTCCGCTGGGAGTCAGCTGCCTCGGTTCTTAATTCTCCCTCAGCTTCAACTGCCAGACCTGAAGAAAATTCAGATAGGAATTATGATCTATAGAAGAGGCAGTGTCTGTTAAGGTTGCAAAAAAATCAAGGCTTGTGAGTTGAGGGAGAAAGATCCTCCTTCAACTCCAGCATGATTGGCTGTGTGGGCTGTCCTTCAGTCAGTAAGGAAGTCTGCACAGCCAGCTCCCCCTCCTCTCTGCAGTCTCACTCACTGCAAAGGACGCTCTCCATTACTTCTGAATTTGGGCAGGGCACAGGGCAGGGCACAGGGCACAGGGCAGGGCACAGGGCACAGAACCACGGGTCTGCATTACTTGTGAATGTGGCCACTGTCTTCCAGGGACAGACCTTTCATGAAACCAGTGAGGTAGTCATCTCAAGTGGTAGTTTGTGGGGGCATTTTCAGGGTGGCCAGATTCTCCCCACCACCTCATCTCCCTCCCTCTACTGCTTGGCACCATTGGTGCAGCTCTTGGTTGAGGAGTGGCACTGCTAGTGTTGCCTCCTAGCCTCCTCTTAGCACATCTTCCTATCTCCCTCTTGCTGGGTTAGTAACGTAAGGACAATGGAAGCAGAAGAGGACATGATGAGATGGCAACAGAGTAAATGAAGTGCTCCTCTTTGTCACTTCCCCTTACATTATTAACCTGGCATGAGGGTGATAGGAGAGTGCATTCCACCCTAGGAGAAGCAGGCAGCTGAGATGGTGGTAGGAGGTTGCATTTACCTGCATCTCCGGCTGTATGTGTAGTGAAGTGGCAGTGGTGGCTGTCACTGCCAGCACAAAGTAAAATGAATAAGTTCAAGTAGGGTAGGGAGGTGCCAGCTGGTGCCCTGTCTTAGGTGCACCAAGATATGGGGCCAATACTGTTGCCTCCCCCATCTCACTTGGAACTGGTAGTATGTATCCTAATTTAAGCGTTATGATATTCAAGATACTTGATTTACCAAGTATATAATCTCAAACTTTGTTTGGAGATATTTGATCAGTGCATGCTAAACTGGAAAGATGTCAGGATTTTAGGGTGAGAACTACTATTTTTTATTATTATTTCTTGTTTACACAGTCAGACAGGTGTTATTGACTGGTTTGTTTTATCCAGACATCGAGTCCTTCCCAAGGACCTGGGATGCCAGAATTTTATTGTCAATTGTTACAGATATCGTCGCAGAATATAGGCTGTTCCCAGTAAAGCTGCTTTTTGTAATTGGCTGATGGTGATTTCTGTGGCCCCTATGGTGTTGAGGTGCTCTTCAAGGTCTTTTGGAACTGCACCCAGGGCGCCAATTACCACTGGGATTATTTTGGTCTTTTTCTGCCACAACCTTTCAATTTCCATTTGTAGATCTTTGTATTTGGTGATTTTTTCTATTTCTTTTTCTTCTATTCTGCTATCTCCTGGTATTGCTATGTCGATTATTTTCACTTGTTTTTCTTTCTTCTCAACTACAGTTATATCTGGTGTATTGTGTGGCAGATGTTTGTCTGTTTGTAGTCGGAAGTCCCATAATATTTTTACATCTTCATTTTCTTCAACAACCTGGATGGCTTTAAGAGGGGTTTAGATAGTTTCATGGAGGAGACGTCTATCATTGGCTACTAGTCGGAGGGCTATAGGCCACCTCCAGCCTCAAGGGCAGGATGCCTCTGAGTACCAGTTGCAGGGGATTAACAGCAGGAGAGAGGGCATGCCCTCAACTCTTGCCTGTAGGCTTCCAGTGGCATCTGGTGGGTCACTGTATGAAACAGGATGCCTGACTAGATGGGCATTCTTGGGCCTGATCCAGTAGGGCTGTTCTTATGTTCTTATGACATATATGTGCAACTGCCATATCCACAACTACCCATCCCTATTTGCTCAATGTTACTCATGTCATGCTCAGAGCACAAGTAGATTGAAAAAGAGGGCTGAAAGGGGGTATGAATTGGCACCCACAAATCTCCCATTTTCTATAACATTTTGTTCACTGTCTATGCAAATAGTAGGGAGGAGGAGGAGGGAAAAGCACTTCTTGCCTATGGGAATTCTTCACATGCAGGCATGGGGCCTGTAGTGTGAGGAGTAGATTATGCCCTTTATAAATATATTTTTAGACTCTCATTACTTCTGCAAACATCAATGAAAGGGAATGCAAAGTGATGCAAAATAAACATAAATTTATACATCATCTGCATATAGATAATTAAAGCCATGAGATTTAATTAAAGAGTACAGAATAGCTGCTGTTGTTCTGAATAACAGCATAGGGATCCAAGCAGATAGTTATTGACTATCCATGGGGATTTTAAGGGAAGGATTTAAAAACTCTAGTTTTGCTATGACTTATTTAGGAGTTTTATGCCATTTGGGACTTTTAAGCGTGTTAATGTAAACACCAGAGATGATTTCCAGTGTGCTATACAATCATTTGGCAATCAGCTGTATTGAGTGTACTGTAGACAAGTTAGAGGGAATCAACACAGATGACAAACCATGTGACCAAGCAGCAGAAAAGATCATTTGGGGGCTTTAATAAGATGGTTTCAGTTGACTATTTATACATTTAGCAACCCACATTTAGTACATGGCCAGTCTTGAAGAAACAGTGTATTCGTGTTAGTTTACTCAATCAACTCTGAAATTTACAAATAAGAAAGAGAAATAAATGAGGGAAGGTTTGCTGTGATTATTCTATTAAAGTGTGTATTTGGGGTGATCAAAGCATATTAAAATCTGGAACAAATTAATATATATTCTAATATATCTTTAAATCAAGCTGAAAGCATCTGTAGAACTGTAATTAGTAAGTGTAACTGTCTTGACTGTAGAAATCAACAGAAAAACACAAACTGGAGTTAACTGGTGAGACCAAAAAGTGATAGAAGCAGCTATCAAACCAGTTTGATGGTCATGGATATCCCTAACATACTGGAGAGCATGCGGAAACTATCTCATTACTGTGAGCAAATCAGCAAGCAGCTATGCATTGCTTAACAGGGATGATGGGGTGAATGGGCCTTAAGCAAAGCTTTAAAATGGGAGGAAAATTTAATGCTGTTTGGGGTTTTTTTTTTTAGCTCATGAGAGAGCTAAAGCAGTTTAAAAAAAACAAAAACAAAACTCCTGGGATTAGATAGCTCCAAAACAAAGTGCAAGCACATTTGACAAAATAATTGCATTTTGCTCTTCACCAAGCTTTCTAAAGAGAACCTAGACTAAGAAAAAGCACCGATTCACTGTTATTCTCTTAAATTGTGCCAGGTGACGCTCTGCAGCACACTGACAACTCCTCAGTGATAATGGACTGTGGAGGAGCATTCTCTTCTCTCTTCTGGCCTGCTGTGTCCCACCGTCCCTGGGCAAACTCCTTTCAGCACAGCCAGATGGGTATCTCAGGAAGTTGACACCAATTTCATTACCACACCAGAGAGCTTCTGGTTAGCCATTCTGCCCTCAATGTAACTCTCCCCGTTCCTGAAAAAGCAAAAAAAAACCAACAAAAAACCCACCAACCTGAGTTCAGCAGGGTCTCCACTCAAGAGTAGAACTCAATTTCTCTTTAGAGCTGTTGTACAAGTCCTCTGATGAGGCTTCTCAGTTGCGTTCTATGATTTTTTTGTTGATTTAAGTTACTCTTTTTTAATTTGTATTTATTTTCAAATGTTTACCCAGCTTTGCACCCTAAGCCTTCCCAAGCCTCTGATACTACCCCACCAGTTGTTAATGGTGGGTCGGTAGGTGGTTGAGTGTGTGGAGAGAGAATGATGATTGGGGGGGGCTGCAACATGGAGGGCAGGGGGCGGGTTAACACTTCCCTATGCCCCCCCCCACTTTTGCTGAAAATCTCCCCCCAGAAGTAGCTACTTTTGGTGAAATCCAGCCCTCTTCAATACAGTTTATGATAAGATAGCAGTGTGGGTGGAGGGAGGAATCTGGCACTGAAAATGAAACTGAAACTGAAATGAAACTATTAGCTGTTCTATGGATAACTCTCTCAGAGGCAGGCGGATGGTTTGGTGGTGTTTGGTTCTGAGTGCCTGTTCCAATACACACTTGACTTAGAGGGTAATGGTTTTGCAATTTGTGTAGAGTCAGATAGAAAATGTATCTGACAGTATGAGTATAAAAAGGGTGCCTACATTTCTTTGAAGGGTGGGTAGGGTGTCTCATTTGATAACCAAAGGGGGGGGAAAGACCCTTAGGAACATAGGAAGCTGCCATATACCGAGTCAGACCATTGGTCTATCTAGCTCAGTATTGTCTTCACAGACTGGCAGCGGCTTCTCCAAGGTTGCAGGCAGGAATCTCTCTCCGCCCTATCTTGGAAAAGCCAGGGAGGGAACTTGGAACCTTCTTCTCTTCCCAGAGCAGCTTCATCCCCTAAGGGGAGTATCTTACAGTGCTCACTTCTAGTCTCCCATTCATATGCAACCCGGGAAGACCCTGTTTAGCTAAGGGGACAAGTTATGCTTGCTACCACAAGACCAACTCACCCTTTAGCATTCCATGCAGGTTTACATTAATGGTGCATCTAGAAGAGCATATCACATAAAAATTCCAAGAGTCCCCTTTTCATGGAAGAGGCTCTTGTGCTGCAATGTACTAGAAACCTTAGCTTGTTGTTCAAAAGGCTAAAATTAGCCTGGAGAGTTTGTCTTAGTTCGCAGCACAAACATAGCCAAACTGCTCCCCAGTTCTTACACCCATCAATCAAGTGTCTCCCAGTCAATGCTTTATTGCTGCCTTTGACCAGCTAAGCCTACCCCTATCTGCTCTGCCTCAATATGAAACTTGGGGTGGATGGAGCCCACGTCTTCTAGGGCACATGAGAACCCTAGGATCATGAAATGGCTCTAATGGAAACACTGCAGGGTCTTTGGTGTAACAGCATCCATATAGTATGATCCATAGATGGTTACACTAATTATCAGTAGCGCATATTAATGAAACATGATGTTAGGCGCTGCACTGCAGGCAAATCTGCCAGTGCAAATGTTTAGTAGTGGGAGATCAGCCAAAGTAGTTCTAGGGAGAGTTTTTAAGAGTTTATGGTTGCAAAGAAACATTTTGCCTTTTCAAGTAAAATGAATGAAAGGGCAACAGAATGAAAATCTGCTAAATAAATCCTACCTTTCTGCTTTCCCCCCACTGCTATGTAAATTTGCCAATATGGGAAATGATAGATGGTTTCTCTAATACAGACACTGTAATATTTGAAGCCCCAAAGTGAACAGTATAAATATTCTGCACGTACGTTTTAAAAAATCTCATTTATAATATCATTACTATTAATACTAGGATCCTGACCTATGATGATGTTATTGGAACCTTCAGCAGAGCTAAAGGGAGTTTTAAATGAATCCTGGTTATGATCCAAAAATGTATGCCATAGTATACCTTCAATGAGCCATAATTGTGGGGGAAAGATAGTGACCAGTCAAGTCTGTGTTTCTAGGCAGTTCATTACTTTCACTTGCTACGTTCAAATTTGAAACTAGGGGAAGTAAGTTAAAGGTGGTGAACTTGGCCAGAATTGTGAATTGGTTGATAAATAGCCATTTCCCTTGAAATGGGAAGAGGTAGAGAAGAAAGAAAGAAAGAAAGAAAGAAAGAAAGAAAGAAAGAAAGAAAGAAAGAAAGAAACCGAGCCTCTCCAAAGCATTGTTCTTTTCCTTCTAAGCATACATACATTCTGACTGATGTGAAGGAGTAATAACAATTGTGCAAAGTATACACACACAAATTGAGTGCTAGCCTTTGTTCAGCGACTTCCACAAAACCCCCAAAAGTTTCCTAATATGTCAGGTCAAATAGCCTTATCAATGTGGGGAATGATAGACAGCTAATTTAATGCGGAAAAATAGACTTTATTTTTAAATACTTTTTAAAAAGATGTATTCTACTATTGTGCCAATTTAATGCAAAAAAATTAAAAGGATTATTGTTTACAGATAGAGTTATTTATGGAGTGATATCTGCAATGTATAATAACCTCTGCTTTCAATTCCTTTGCAATCTTACTTTAGTCATGTAGTTTTTCCTTCAACTCAAAACCTGGATATATGAAGGGAGGCACTATACAGAAAGATTAATACTACTTTCTCTTATTCTGTTGAATTTTCACTAATTTGGTAGAAAGGGCCCATTTGCTGTAGTTGGGGTCCAATGCCTTTTTGGCAAAAGCTTAAAATTAAGACATACAGGGCAGGTTCTTATGACCAATATGTTGAGCCCACAAGTGGGAGTCTCACTGAGACTTTGAGTTTTCACACAATTGTGGGTTCTGCCTTAGGAGTAGCTGCCAACTCTGGACACAGGCCCCCTCCCCTCCCTGCACTGTGCCCTATGAGGACCACCCAGCACCCCTTGTCCTGCCCTCACACTGGCAAAGCTTCACTATGGCATCTGCCCCACTCCTATTCTCTGAGGAAAGAGGGCAGGCTCATAGGAACATAGGAAGCTGCCATTTACTGAGTCAGACCCTTGGTCCATCTAGCTCTGTATTGTCTTCACAGACTGGCAGCGGCTTCTCCAAGGTTGCAGGCAGGAATCTCTCTCAGCCCTGTCTTGGAGAAGCCAGGGAGGGAACAAAGGCTCACCTGCCTTTGACCTCTTTCAGAGTCTGCTGGAGTGCTCAGCTCCACAAGGGAGGCGGGTTAGCCGAGCCCCAGACATATTAATCCTTCCCACCACTCTGCACATCTCCAGGTCATGAGCCCAGCAGTGATCCTTGTATAACCCCGGCAGGGAAGGGAGGCAAAGCATGGAAGAGGGGCAGTCCAGAATTAGACACGCAGCTGGGCAGGTCAATGAGGCAGCCCTGAGCAGGAATAGACAAAACTTCGGACCACACAGCACCACAGCTATTGCCGTTGCAGGTGTATCTCATCACAGCAAAGCACAGTCACACAGGAGAAGGAGGAGGAGTTCATGCATAAAGAGAGGACTAGGGTGAGAGAGACATTCTCCGTAGGTAGCAAGAGGCATGTTTTATTCTATCCAGTAATCTTTTGCAGTTGTTTGGACATTTGTGTCGGGGGATTCTGTAGAGAGTGTTACTACAATTACTGCAAATATTTATATACCCTTCTTCAGCCAAAGTTCTCAAAGCAGTTTACATAGAATAATAAATAATAAATAAATAAGATGGTCTCCTTTCCCCAAAGGGCTCACAATCCAAAACAAAAAACAAAAAAAACACCATAAGACAGGTACCAACAACAACCACTGGAGGGATGCTGGGAATAGATAGGGCCAGTTGCTCATCCCTTGCTAAATATAAGAGAATTGCCACTTAAAACATCTTTCTTTGCTCAGTTAACAGGGATTAGGGTTAGGGTTGAGGAGGAGCACGAGAGGGGAAGAGAAGGAGAAAATGGAGTTGTTGCTAAATAAACCTTTAGGGGAGGATATTGTAGAACTAGAAAAGGTTCAGAAGAGGGCAACCAAAATGATCAGGGGCCTGAAGCACCTTCCTTATGAGGCTAGGCTACAGCATCTGGGGCTCTTTACCTTGGAAAAGAGGTGACTAAGGGGAGACATGATCGAGGTGTATAAAATTATGCATGGGTTGGAGAGGGTAGACAGAGAGAAATTTTTCTCCCTCTCTCACATCACTAGAACCAGGGGTCACCCCCATAAAACTGATGATTGGGAAATTTAGGACCGTCAAGAGGAAGTACTTTTTCACACAGCAAGCCAGCGTGGTGTAGTGGTTAGAGTGCTGGACTAGGACCGGGGAGACCCAAGTTCAAATCCCCATTCAGCCATGAAACTAGCTGGGTGACTCTGGGCCAGTCACTTTTCTCTCAGCCTAACCTACTTCACAGGGTTGTTGTGAAGAGAAACTCAAGTATGTAGTATACCGCTCTGGGCTCCTTGGAGGAAGAGTGGGATATAAATGTAATAGTAGTAGTAGTAGTAGTAGTAGTAATAAATCTATGGAATTCTTTGCCATGGGATGTGGTGATGGCCATCAGCTGTAAAAGGTTCTTAGACGGATTCCTGGAGGACAGGTCTATCAATGGCTACTAGTCTGGTGGCTGTGGGCCATCTCCAGCCTCAGAGGCACGATGCTTCTCAATACCAGTTGCAGGGGAGCAACATCAGGAGAGAGGGCATGCCCTCACCTCTTGCCTGTGGGCTCCCCAGAGGCATCTGGTGGGCCACTGTGTGAAACAGGATGCTGGACTTGATTAGCCTTGGGCCTGATCCAGCAGGGCTTAAATATATGTAATCTATTCTTAAATCTATGTAAGATTTCATTATGTGTATGAGGGAAGCAGCTATAAAACAAGGCAAGGGGAGGAAAAATGTTCAGAGGCCAGAATGCTCCTGATAAGCCACAGTTGTAGGACATTTACTTGTGCTGATTGGCATAAGTAGAAGATAACTTGGAAATATCATCTTCCACATTGTTTGGATTCATTTCCCATGCTGAATGAGCGCAATTTTGGAAGAGAGGCTTCTGATTTTGCTTTTGTTGCTAACGGGTGTTGCCATAATTGAACAAGCAAATACAAATGTCCCTGGGCCCATGAGGAGAGGGGCACTGGCTAAGAAATAACCACACTTCCCTCTCTGACTCATTGGCAATCTGCTAGCTCCTGATCGGAGTGTGTAATTTTATTTGCATAGAAATGAGAGAGAGGCTATGGCAAGAATAGTTTGTGTATCACCATTTTCGTACATGGGGCAGACTGTTGAGGAGTGTGGGGGAAAACATTAAAATCCTCACACAGCAGAGTCTGCTCTGGTAAAGAAGTTTAATCCAAGAGATTATCTGGAGACAGTAGGTTGAGTTAAAAAAAACAAATAAAGATTTATTAAGAAACTAAACATCGCATAGTAAGAGAGAGCCATTAAAGAACATACACAAACAGGCAGCAGCCTTCAGCAACTGCACAGTTCTGGCTGACTCTTAACTGACCGAGAAAGAGACCAATTAACGTAACTCCTCATGCCTCTATTGGCCAGAAGGGGTTACTGTGCTTTAGAGCAATGCTTTAGAATTCTCACTTCTAACAAAGACTAGCAAAAACATCGCAGAGAACGAAGACTTGTGGAGGAAAGGGGAGAGAAGCCACCTTACAAAATGATATGTCTTCCTGTACTGTCCCCAGATCAGTACTATCTGAACCCAGGGTCCTGTTTCTGTCTGGAAGATTTATTGCGGTCTGTCCCAACCAGGAGGAGTGACCTCAATCCCTGCACACACACACCGGCCTTCTCAGGCCCAACAACCAGTGGTAGAGTACAGTCTAAGCATATACCTCCTCCAGAGGGCAAGCAGCAGCCAGTGCTAGCTGCCAACCCGCCACAGCCATACTGCACATGCACAGAGCCCCCCGCCCATGACCTGAGGAATTAATGAGTGGCTTCCCACCATTGTAATGGGTCCAGGGATACCCACACCCCAGTACCTCCTCCCTGACCCATGCCATCATCCCTGAGAGCCCAGTTCCTAGTGAAGCCCTCTGGCTGTGCCCCCCCCCAAACATAACCACCCTCCTTTATGTTGTGGGTGTTGCTTCTGTGCTTGAATAATGAGTTGTCCGTGAGGCAGGCAGTTATGGGATGTTGGCCTTGCTGCTGCCTGGTAGTTGGTGCAGCATGAGTGCATGGGACAGGTTTCCTAAGGGTGTGGGGTGGGGAGAGCGGGCGTATTGTGGAAGTATTGATAGTGGTCCCTATTGTCAGCAGTGTGACCACCCGGTAGGGAAGTCTAGGAGGATAGTTCACAAACAAACTGGGTTGCAGAAGCGAAACACGGCTCGGAAATATTTCTCTCTCCGGCTCAGGCTGAAAGCTGTCGACACGAGGGATGACATACGTTGCCTTGCAGCGCCTAACTTCAAGCTATAGACGTGCTTTATAGTCCAAGCTGATAACTCTCAGCTGGCAGAGATTCAAGGCTTATCAGCCCTCTGCAAGAGGCGCTTACTTCACCTGATGGTTTCTAGCTGTGCTTGCCGTCTTGTGATGCGCCTCTGCTGTGGAATCAGTGGGGGTTGCCTGCTTAGCTCCTCTTCCAGTTCATCCGTCGCTGTCTCTGCTGCCTCAGACTGCTGTGCCTGCTCTGAAACATCAGCCAGACCTGCCTCAGCCATCTCTTGGGAACTGACAGCCAGGCTTTGCCCCTCAAGCACCCCTGCATCGGCTGAAGGGCTGTCAGCTTCCCCTTCCTCTTCGCTATCTGAGAGCGAGGGCGTGACACCTATCAGCTGGTGCAATGCAGTGCCAGTGGACTGTGGGGCTGTGTTCTGTGCATTGCTGGCTCTGGAATGTTGTGGTATAGCTTTAGGTAAAGGGTGTGGGACTGCGGAGGCAGGCATGGTTGAGGCTGCAGGTGAGGCTGATGTGTGCTGTTGCCAGGCAGAGTGGAGACAAACAAAATTGCGCTATGCAGACATGAGGCTTGAGGATGGGAAGCTAGAGCATCTGTTGTTGGCTACTCCAGTCACAAGTGTCTGTGGATGGTGCACAAGTGAGGACATGTTCTGTGCAACTGTCTGGGATTGGTGAGCATTTAGGGTTCTCACAATCACTGGAGCTACAGTGGAGGTGTCCTTTTGTTTAGCTAAGTTCAAATCTTAGCTAAACAAAATTGATTACTGATTGATTACTTGATTACTGATGTTAGCTTGTGTTCCAGTATGAATGTAAGATTCCAGCCTTGTTATGGGTTTTCACATATATACTAATCAGCATTAAACTATTATTACAACAGTCATGAGAACCAACTCATTGTAAAGAAAGGGTAGAAGACCCATAGAACAGTCAGCTCCTTTATTCAAGGTGATTGCTGAAACTGGCACAGATTAGGAGAGTGTTTTATGTATTTTTGTGCCTTCCATATCAACCTCAGATGCATACTGTCTGTATGATTTTTCATTTCTCTTTCCTATCCTATGCACACAGAAGATCAGGTTTTAGAACACAAACTAAAGCTAAATGATTCATTTTAATTAGCCTTGATTAATGCCTCAACATTTAGATATGCTAGAGAACATCAAGCATTTTGCTTACAGTATATGATACTATTTAAGGTGTGGAGGGAGAACTTCTCATGCAAGTGTATGAACAAAAATCTCATTTTCTATCTAATTTAAAATAACCCTCCAGATTTCTTAAGGTCCAGTGAAATGTACCTCATGAGGGATGCAAAAGCACAATATGAGAGAAGGGATTTTTTCTCCTGGCCCTTTTCTTATTAAAAATCAAGATTAGAATTAATGGCTGGAAATCCAACTGCCTTCTTTCCACTGGCCTTCCAGGGGCAGCTCTTGTGCCCCTCAATCTCCTCAGGGTCAGGGGGTCCTCAGGAGCAGCAGTCCTTGAAGCATGAGAGGCTATTGTCAGGAGAAAATAATATCCCCACGTCTCCTGTATGCGAACAGTACACCTGCATGTGAACAGTATGTGATTTGTCCAGTGATTTTTCCCACAGCTTTTTGAAAATGTGTCACCTCTTGCCCCAGAATTCCTGCTCCTTAATTGAAAAACAATTTTCAGATACATTTTTGACCAAAACAAAAAAGACAGCTGAAAACACAGGTTTCTAGGTGTCTTGCTTTTTAATCCAGTGTCTAAATCTTTCGCTTGATGGATGTACATGTTTGTTTCGTTGTACCTTGACACAAAGGCCTGCTGAAAGAAACAAAAAAACCTGACACTGTACTTGTTGTTCAGTTTAAAACAGATGTCTTACATTGTTCCAAGGGCTTGATGTGACGGGTGATGCTTATTTGACACGCTCCTTACCCCTCCTCTTTGCACTCTGTGTAAAGAGCAGGGATGTACTTGGAGGAAGAGACAAGGAGGTGAATCAAACTTTTAGGTATTTTTAATTGACTTTATGTACATACTTTGAAGTTGATTGAGAGGTTGCAGATGGTATGTATTAACAAGTCCCTTTATACTAGATGTGGTTGTGCTCCTGGGCATAGTGATTGAGTACTCTCTTGTGGAAATGTCTGTTTACCTATGAAGCCTAAGGAGCTCTGTATTTCAGGCCCACACATTCTTCATTTGTCACAGAACTAACCTGTAACCTTGGAAGAATACAGTCTGGCTTTCAGTAAGGATAACCCTGCCTCTCAAGAAAATGGGGTGCTGAATTAATGATAAGCAAAAACCGATCAAAAATTTTTGATTTGATGATGCAAAATCAGCATTATTGCTTCCAAACAGAAATCAGAATTGTGTGATTTGAAGCTTTACATCTAAAAATTATTGTTAGATATGTGACAGTTGTATTTATTGCCATGTAGACAACTGTTTAAAGATTCTTTTGTATGCTTAGGTACATTTGTGTCTGCCTTCTTTGTATAGGTTTTGTATTCCCATACTAGATGTTGCTTATTCATTGAAATCCTTTGCATATTGAATCTTCATGTATTGAGATCCCATAGTACTTTGGGTGTTAAATTTGTATGGTACCATGGGGGTGGGGGGGATACAGGAGCATTTTGATTTATGTTGTTAAAAGTTGACAGATGGAAATTTAGTTTCCAGAAATTATCAGTGGGGAGTATCAGTGACCACATTCCATGACAGTGGCTCAGTCTATTATTTGACAGAACACTTTCACTATATTACCCGAGTGAAGGTTTAATTAGACAAATGTTGGAGCGTATGTAAGTAGGTAGCAGCATCTATTAACTGAGAGCAGCCGATCATGCAAGCCTGATTCAAGCCAGTATCAGACGCTGTTGTTGTGTGTGCAAAATAGGGATAAGGAGGAGAACTGCATGATTGGATGAAGTAGCAAGGTAGCTGCAAGAAGTTCAAGGTGGTATATTCCATAAATCCAGAGTTGCCAGTACTGGACTGTGGTGAAAGTGCTTGGTATCCTTTCTGCTTGTCTGCAAGCCTCTTCTGCTTTCAGTTGTGGCTTCTGACACCTTGGAAACACTCTCTCCCACCCACTATGATTTCCTCATCAGGCTGACTTTGATGGGCCTCCATGAAGAATTTGGACTCCAGGAATCTCATTATGCAACTGCTGGGTTGCCAGTGAACTTGAGCTCACAATGTATAAATTGTGATATGCGTGCATGGTATGCGTGCATTATGTTTGGAGTAGACGGTATGAAATAGAATTGATTAAGGCTTAAAAATGCTGGTTTTCAACAGTGTATAGCAGAGGGTTGTAATATGTGATCTATCTTCCTGCGCCCCATGCATCTACAAAGCCTTTCCATTTCTGCTAAAGTAATCTTTTAATTGTGAGTAACATAATTATCGTTATAATTCACTACTCCATCAGCTGAACCATGAGTGGGAAATGTTATGTCAATTCTGGGCTTTCATTATTCCCAATGATGGCAGGGAGAAACGATTGGGGATTTAAATTGCCTTCCCCTGTGTGAACTAAGTAAATGGCTGTAATTTGCTGGGAGTGTGCATTTACTTTTGGATCTGTAATCCTTCAGAATACAGTATATGTGCAATGAAAAGCGTACAAAAAGATGTTACAGTTTTGGTTAACTTAAAGTGGGAGAGAAATGACACAGTGTTAGCTGGGATGTTGTGAATTAACAAAGAACAAAAATGAGCAAGCAGAGGTCTGGAGGGAACAAGAGACTACATTTTGTATGTCTACATGTATACAGCGCTTGATGTTGACACTTCCATGTACCTAGGGCTGCATAGGGGTTGCAGTTTCATATATTTCAGTCCTGTTGAGATCAGTAGACCTAGTAAAACTGACTACAGGAGGCAACCTAGGTCATGATCAATTGCATCATGGAATGTAAAGTGTGTGCTATGCCATTTGCCAAAATGATAGCTATTTCCTGAACAACTGGCCTCTGTTGAAAATCCCTGTGTTCTGTCTACCTTTAATGACCAAGCCTGCACTTTGTGCACAGAAAGAAAGTCTGGAAATGATATTCAAGATATCAACAGAGAAATTGGCAATGCTTTTATGTTTTTTTGCTGCACAATATTTTACTTGCCTCCTCAGAAGTTCATAATGCCCTGTGAAATTGGTCATTCTGGATAAGATCAGAATATTTTTTTCAAACCATATAGAAAGTGGTTTCTAAAGTAAAGTCATATTGACATAATCTTAATTGAAGGAGAAAAACCTTCTGTAAGCTCCAAGTCCTGCTATCCTATGTTTCACAAGAAGGTGATCATGGTCAAATGTGTTGCCTATTCCAAGCTATAACTCAGAATTTTGGAGAGTTCTTGTCAATATCCATTTTTGTTTTCTCTTGGCCCATGAAGATGTAAGCTGGTGACCATAAACTTATTTTAGATATGATAGAATATATTTAATAGGATTGCTATTTGCTTGGAAGAATGTTATTATAAAAACCCTCTCCCTTCTTGGAAAGAGATTCTACACATCTCAACTTCCAAAACTGTCGTAAATAAGGACAATATTTTGTGTTAAACTGCAGATCACTGTTCACTGACAAAGTGATGGACATTGAAGTCCCATTGATTTCAATAGGAGAGTTAAGCACATGCTTAAAGTATCTCATTTAAATCAGAAGGATTTGAATATTATTCTTTCTGACTGGATAGTGCCCAGATAGTTTGCTTACAGTGTGCTGCTGAACTGAGAGAACTGAACTGGGACTGAGGAAACCCCAGTTTTGAATCCTCACCCTGCCATTAAGGTACTCAACCTAACCTACCTCACAGGTAGATGTAAAGATATTGCAGCAGGAGTGTGTACACTGACCTGAGCTCTTTGGATGAAGATTATAATAGAAATGTAATAAATGTTGGAAAAAATATATAAACATCAACTTGAATTTAAAGGTGACGCTGCAAGGACAGAAAGCACTTTCACTTGTATAAGACAGGCTCCTCTATTTCCGACTGTTCCCCCCTGCAGCGCATTGCACCTTTCCTTCCCAGGTGCTTCTGTAGGTCAGAGGACCCTTGGAGCAGCATGATATGTGGCAGGGAAACTGCCGATAGTTGGAGAAATGGATGAAAATTAGGAAGTTTGGTACACCCAATTGAACCTTTCAATCCAAGCCATTCTAAAACTATTCTCAATAACCCCAGTAAAATGTTTTTAAAATTATAAACAAAAAATGCTTTGGGAAATGAATCCATAGTTTAATGATACCCATCTAATTGGTCTGTTTGTATATGGCATAACAATAACTCAATGAAATTCTTAATAATTCATTTAGTATATCTTGCATATGTCTCATACCCACTTGTACCCAAGTAAAAGGGAGAATACATTTAAATTATTTAGTGCATGCAATAGTTTCTCCTGTCACAGTATAATTAACAGAAAGCACATCCTGGAATAGTCTAAGAAAATTAATGTCATTTTAATCTTGGTATGGTTTTGTATTTTATAAGGGCCTTTTGATAGGAAGGCAGCATAGTATACATTTTAATTTGTTTCATGTTTTAATGGAAAGGGACTGTATTTCTTCAAGTATAAACAGAACGTCTTCCTAGATTGCTTAATAATCAATACTAGTGATGATTAACCAATGGGAAGTTGGCTATAGGATCTCATGCTTTCCTCCCACCCCCACCTGTTGTTGGTATCGTGCCGATATGACTAGCCATGCTTATTCCAGGTGAGGGAATTCATGTTCCATAAGAGGGATTTGGACACAATCTCATGGTGCACTCCCAAGTGCTCAGCTTTTGTTCAATGATTTATCAGCATTAAATCTTCACCAGCCCTTATGCAAACTGTATTTACAATACATGATCTCAAGAAATCAAACAATTTTTAAGTTGAGATGATAAGTGTATTTACCACTGGAGCCCTCCCAAAACTTGAATATATATTTTATTAAGCTATTTATTTATTGCCAGTTCTCCATTGGTTACTGTGGAAAGCAGTGCTTTCAAATTATTTATTAAGAAGAATATCTTAGGTGAGTGGTGAACATTATTCAACAAGTTTAAATGCTTGTTGCCTTTTTTGTTAGTAACAATTCTCTTTTCCCATCTCTGCATAGCAGATTTCTGCAAAAATAAATAAAATTCTAATCAGTGTACAGAATCCAGACTAAATTAGTAACAATGTGGTACCATTGAAATAAATAAGACAAGTTATTAATGACTAAGCCCTGTTAATTCTAATGGGACTTAATGAAAACTAACTATCCTGCCCTGTATATTTGAATTTTGTGTGCTGTCAATTCTGTGTGTCCTACCATTCCTTCAATAATCAACAGACTGCTTCAATTAAAAGGCTTAATTTTATTATATGCATAATTTTGTTGCAGTCACACTTCATAATGGGTTTTGTAATAGGGATGTGCATGGAACTAGGCGGTGGTGGCTCAAGGGGGTGGGAGGTGCCACTTTAAGGGTCGGGGAGGGTGTACTTACCCCTCTCCCCGCTCCCCCCCCCCACCAGCGCTCATTTTCCATAAAAGCCTACGGGGCGGCAGTGTACTTCCCTACCGCCCCTTCCCCCTCTTCGGCTGCAAGTGGCCGGAAGTACTGGGTACGCGCCCATCTGATGTGCACATGCGTTACATGCTCATGCATACCCGGTACGCAGCAGGGACGTACACTGCCACCCTAAAGGCTTTTATGGAAAACGAGCCCTGGTGGGGGGGGGAAGCAGGGGAAGGGGTAAATGCACCCCTCTCCCACCCTTAAAGTGGCACCCCCCCATTGTTCAAAACTGTTTGGAGGCCTGTAAAAGGGCCTCTGGACAGGTTCATGCACATCCCTATTTTGTCACTTTAAAGCTGCACAGATTTTCTCATACATATATTTAAGGCTGTGGGGGCAGGCTCTTTCTTGCATGGTTAGGGAAATGCCATGTTTGAGTCAGCACAATTTCTCTTTGTTTGCTCCTTGCCAGAGAGGAAAGCAGGGATGAGCAGAGAGGAAAGCAGAAGATTCCAACTCAAAGGCCAATTCAAATAGCATTTCAGGTAGAATCCTGGTGGTTATGTAGCATCTGAACAGATCCTGTGTTGGTAATCATGTAGGCTGAAGAGAATCAACATAAACATCCATTTAGCACTTACACTTATATACCGCTTTATAGCCAGAGCTCTCTAAGCGGTTTACAATGATTTAGCATATTGCCCCCAACATTCTGGGTACTCATTTTACTGACCTCGGAAGGATGGAAGGCTGAGTCAACCTTGAGCCCCTGGTCAGGATCGAACTTGTAACCTTCTGGTTACAGGGCGGCAGTTTTACCACTGCGCCACCAGGGGCTCTTGTGTCTCATTTATTCTGCTTGTGTTTCCTTGCCCAGTCTTAGTTTTATTGTCTCCTGCCATGATTCATACAACATCTAAGATCAGACCAATAAGCAAGAGATCAGCATTTTTCCCTTCCAGAGACAATTCTGTACATGTACCATATGGGAATTTAGTGTTGCTACAGAGGTTAACTTGTGTTCCTGTGGCACCATTACTTCCTGAAAACTGAACTTAATACTTCTCTGGTCACAGGACTGGAATTTTTTTGTTCTCATATAGGGAAATGTGTCACTCTTTGTAGCTGTTGCCTGACCTGGCCTTCCTAGAGATTTTTGTCTTTCATTTCATACACACTTACATAATAGAGCCAAGTCCTCATGGACAAGATTAGTCACAGTGAGTGAGAGGAAGCCTAATGGTTTGGTGAAGCTTTCTGGGGATTTTTAAATTCTATATTTTATTTGATAAAGAACAGTGTGATCCCCATTTCTCCCCTACCAACAGCTTAATGTATGGACAGAGGTATAAGTTACTGCAGATGAATTTTTAAGCAAAATATTATTTGTCCAGTAGAATATATAATGGTCAAATGGTCAACCAAGTGATCAAAATAGTAACCAATAAAAACAGAGAGAGAAGATAAAGTTGGGGAGGGGGAACAATTTCAGGGACACAAGAAGATCCAGAAGCTGCCCCAGAATATTTGAAACTAGTCAGCGCTTTGTATATAGACCAGCTCTTCGTGTGTGGTCAACACCATCGTTTGTATTGCAGCAAATAGAGGCACAGGATTTTTCAAGCTTTAAACGGAGGAGCTGCAGCTATCAGGGTTATCCCATCCAGAAATATTCTTCAATGCATGTTTAAACTGAATGAATGGCCAGTTTATATCCGCTGTTCCTCCAAGGAGCCCAGAGCGGTGTACTACATACTTGAGTTTCTCCTCACAACAACCCTGTGAAGTAGGTTAGGCTGAGAAAGAAGTGACTGGCCCAGAGTCACCCAGCTAGTATCATGGCTGAATGGGGATTTCAAATCGGGTCTCCCCAGTTCTAGTCCAGCACTCTAACCACTACACCACGCTGGCTTCTCTTAAATGTTAAATTATATGACTTTCTGAAAGATTAGAATATATTGCATAGTCCTGGAGGGTTGTATCCAACTCTTCTAGACAGGTTTTTTGCCTTCACATTTAATCTTGTATTATCTCAAAAAACCATGTTCATATCAGCAAATTGATCAAATTGAAGCATTCCAGTGACTTTGGTCCAAAATTTTAGAGTCATTGAAATAGTGTATTTTATAGACATGCCTATGCTGGTCTATGACCGTAATAAAGATGATTTGGTTTATAGACTTGCCAGTCAAATTTTTATAGGTCATCTGCCCTTCCGGACATCCTGGTTTGTGCTGTTTGTTCCACCTAATTAGCACCTTTCCAAATTAAAATATGTGTCTTTGTTTCCTTGTATCCAGCATATTTGCTTAGCCTTAGATAGAACTGGTCTATCCCTGTATGGCAAATCTGTCTGGTCTCCTCCCCCCCACCCCCCACCCTCTCTCTCTCTCTCTCTCTCACACACACACACACACACACCTTCCTTCCTTCCTTCCTTCCTTCCTTCCTTCCATAATGAAATCTGAAATTCACAACATTTGGCCCATTATACATTACCTGAACAGTCTGCAACCAATAAGCAAATAAAGTAAAATGTGCATGAAATTCAGATTGAGTAATGGGCAGTATGGCAAAGAAGCCCATTGGTCATCCAAGAAATTTGCCTTCAATGCTCTTCATCTTTTTCCCATATGGAAGGCACTTCTCTCATATTATTTAATTAGAAAAATGCTAGGCTGTAAGCACTATAAAAATCTAAGGATCAGAACATATTTCCAAGTATTTTATATCAGGTCCCTAGTTCACAGCTGTGAATATGTTTTCTCAAGAAGACATTAGTAGGTGTTTGATAGAGAACAAGGTCTTTAGCAGGAAACCATTGTAGAAATTGTAGTAGCTGAAAGATGATTTGTAAATGTTGGCAACTGCTGCACAGTGTCAAATAATTGAGCTCAGTACTCTGGTGTGACTATATATGAGGCTCCCCTGTACTTAGGCTTGGATATTAAAACCGTATGTTCAAGTGCAAGATCAGAACAGATATTTGCTTTGCAATGCACAGTTATGGATAATCTTTTGTGGCTAGACATTTATTGCAGGCCTCTGTGGTTTCTTGTGGCCTGGATCATAGCAATTCCTGCAAGTAGCTTTTAACTGGTTACTCGTGATTTTGAAACACTCTCTCTTATTATCTTCATTAAAACTGTGAAATACACCCTTGGCTTAAACCATGCAGAAATAATGCTTGTTTTAATTTCTTCTTGACTTTTAGTGCTGGTTTTTGCTCTTTACACAGCATCATGCTTTTTTATAAGGGACTCCAATGCAGTTAGAGTAATTGTTTACATGATCCAACCACATGCGTGAGGGCTGATCACATGGGTCTTGCCCATAGAATCAGCCATTTCCCATAGAATCATAGTACCTCCTTCTGATGTGGTCCTGATTCCATGATTAGGACCCAAACAATTAGCTCCCCCCCATTTAATGTTATGCCCATGCACAGAAGCTGCCCAAGTAAAAGTATCTCCACATGGCTTAGGTGATATGTAAACGTCCCTTCAATTTCAAAGTATTATTAGAGAGGTATAGGAGTGATCCAGGAGCTTAAAACGGAGAGGGTGGAATAGACCAATATTCGCTAAAATTGAGTTTGAAAAGAGAAGCACAATATATTCAAGTTGTATTTTAACATTGGAATCAAGTGAATTAATTCATTAACCTCAGACTTTCAGATCTGATTGGGATCTGCTCCTTTTGAAGAGTTTCAGTACTGATAATATAAACCATCTTGATGCTGTCTTTTGATCCAAGCCACATGTTTAAAATTAGTTGAAACTATTCTGTTCATCTGTGATGGGATGCTGTAGCATTTTAATAGTTTCATTAATCATCTCAATGCAAGACAAATGGCTTATAGAAGGTTGCAATTGGTGGTCTAGTGTGGTGGTGTTGAATTTTATTCTTGTTCTTACTGCAGTGGCTTTGAAAGACTTGTTAAAAGTCTAGCAGACTGTAAACAACTGTAAAATTAAACTTTTATGCTCTACATCAAACTGAGCCCACTTACAAAATCAGTTTAGCAATCCTAATTGATATATATAATTCAAATTAGTTCACAACCAACCTGCAGGCCTTAAACAGTTCCCATTATCCAGGGGTGTTGTTGCCACATTGTCCTGTTTCAAGGACAATTAACTCTTTTTATACTAAAGGCCTTTGAAACTAACCACAATGATGTCACAAATGGAGATTCACTTCCAGAATGCAATGTTTAAACACTGCAGAGAACAATAAATTAGTAGCAGGTTATATTTATATTCTCCAGGCATCTAGGCCAAGAGCCTTCAGCAGTTCTGGTGGAAAGCATCAACAGGGAAATGCCAACAAGTGTATAGTTAATAATCCACAATGTATCTCATATCAGTAACATGCTCCAGTATCCCTGTCAGCTCTGTGTATGAAGATGATAAATCCTCTTTTGAGACCATGGGCATGGCACTATCCAATTATGCAAATGTATTGCAGAATGATTTATATATTTATTTTGCTGTGGACATGAGACTGGTCCATTCTGTTGACTCATAAGAAATAGTTAGTTTTTCAGGTGCCTCCTTATCTCAGTAGCTCTGTGGTAAGTGTAACTTGTGCCTTGTGAGAGAGTCAGGGGAGCTAATATTAGAGAAAAGAGGAATACAATTGCTGAGTAAAGAACTTTTACTTGCTGATGGTAGAAATCTCACCTTATCCTGTCTGATTTACTAACCATCAGCAGGGTAACAACTAACACATCCCATACCCCCTGCCATTGCAATCTCTAGCAAATTTACTGTTTTGGAAATGAAAACTAGCTAGCTTGCTAAATAAAGGGCAGGATCCAGACCCATTGAAATTAATGGGGCTTAAGTTAGTCATGACTAACATAGTCTGGCTCCTGCCCAAGTATTCTTAGCAGTACAGAAAGTTCTGGGTTTCAGGTGGGGAAGAGAGTGTACAGGTGAAACTCGGAAAATTAGAATATCGTGCAAAAGTCCATTAATTTCAGTAATGCAAATTAAAAGGTGAAACTGATATATGAGACAGACGCATTACATGCAAAGCGAGATAAGTCAAGCCTTAATTTGTTATAATTGTGATGATCATGGGGTACAGCTCATGAAAACCCTAAATCCACAATCCCAGAAAATTAGAATATAACATGGAACCAATAAGACAAGGATTGTTCTAATTTTCTGAGATTGTGGATTGGGGGTTTTCATGAGCTGTACACCATGATCATCACAATTATAACAAATTAAGGCTTGACTTACCTCGCTTTGCATGTAATGCGTCTGTCTCATATATCAGTTTCACCTTTTAATTTGCATTACTGAAATTAATGGACTTTTGCACGATATTCTAATTTTCCAAGTTTCACCTGTAGTCCCCCATTTACCTAGTGAAATCTGCCAATGCTTATGATGTCCTGAACAAAGCCATTCAGTCACTTTGTCTTCATATTCCATTACCCACATCCTAATCCACTCCCTCAGCCTTACACCACTGAGCTTTCAAAGTTGAGTATAGCAGTGTCTATGTACTTAGTAACTGATCTCTTGTGCTAATAGCCTTACCAAACCAATAGAAGTGATTGCTGTGGAGAAGGAAAGATAAGTCCTGTTTCTCTGTTCTGATCTTTGTTGGCCTTGTAAGCAACTCAGATGCTATCAAAGGCGCTCAAACAACTTTGGCGATGTTTTCTCAGTCCGCCAACATCTGGTTATCAAAGTCGTCCGCTTTATGTAGTAGGTGCTTGCTGCCCCAAAACACAAATACTGTGTGGTATCAAGATGTGCTTTTTAGAGACTGACAAACATAGTGACATATGGCTTCTAATGCTGTTGGCAATCAAACAATCTGATTTAGCAAAGAGAATGCATTATATTAATTTTCCTGTGTGTATTTAGAAAAGAAACTCTTCCTCCATCAGCCAAGAAGTTGTTTTCCAGTGGCACAAGGATTCCATATATTTGTTGCATTCCACAGAATCAGAAGTTACATTGACTTCATTTGGCGCTCTATATATTTTCAGCCATGTATCAGGTATTTGTATATTCAAATGTATTGAAATATTGGAAGATTTGCAGTAGCAAATGCTCTAATATACAGAATAAGAATCCTTTGAAGACAGTGCCTTATTCCTTAAAGTTGTCTCTGCAGAAGTCAGCAGAGTGGCTTATATTGAGGCTGTGTTGGAAGATCTGGTGAATGTGGCATTGTGTAACTCTTTCCCCTACAAATTCACTATATTTTGTGAACAATGTAAGTAACCTTACATTGCAAATTATTGACTAAAAATTACAAATACAGGTGAAACTCGAAAAATTTGAATATCGTGCAAAAGTTCATTAATTTCAGTAATGCAAATTAAAAGGTGAAACTGATATATGAGACAGACGCATTACATGCAAAGCGAGATAAGTCAAGCCTTAATTTGTTATAATTGTGATGATCATGGCGTATAGCTCATGAGAATCCCAAATCCACAATCCCAGAAAATTAGAATATTACATGAAACCAATAAAACAAGGATTGTCAATAGAACAATATCGGACCTCTGAAAAGTATAAACATGCATATGTATTCAGTACTTGGTTTGGGCCCCTTTTGCAGCAATTACTGCCTCAATGCGGCGTGGCATGGATGCTATCAGCCTGTGGCACTGCTGAGGTGTTATGGAAGACCAGGATGCTTCATTAGCGGCCTTCAGCTCTTCTGCATTGTTTGGTCTCATGTCTCTCATCCTTCTCTTGGCAATGCCCCATAGATTCTCTATGAGGTTCAGGTCAGGCGAGTTTGCTGGCCAATCAAGCACAGTAATCCCATGGTCATTGAACCAGGTTTTGGTACTTTTGGCAGTGTGGGCAGGTGCCAAGTCCTGCTGGAAAATGAAGTCAGCATCCCCATACAGCTCGTCTGCAGAAGGAAGCATGAAGTGCTCCAAAATCTCCTGATAGACAGCTGCGTTGACCCTGGACTTAATGAAGCACAGTGGACCAACACCAGCAGATGACATGGCTCCCCAAATCAACACAGACTGTGGAAACTTCACATTGGACTTCAAGCATCTTGCATTGCGTGCCCCTCCATTCTTCCTCCAGACTCTGGGTCCTTGGTTTCCAAATGAGATGCAAAAGTTGCTCTCATCAGAAAAGAGGACTTTGGACCACTGAGCAACAGACCAGTTCTTTTTTTTCTTGAGCCCAGGTAAGACGCTTCTGATGTTGTTTGTTGTTCAGGAGCGGCTTGACAAGAGGAATACGACATTTGAAGCCCATGTCCAGGATCCGTCTGTGTGTGGTGGCTCTTGATGTACTAACTCCAGCCTCATTCCACTCCTTGTGAAAGTCCCCAACACTTTTGAATGGCCTACTCCTGACAATCCTCTCCAGGCTGCGGTCATCCCTTCTGCTTGTGCACCTTTTTCTTCCACACTTTTCCCTTCCACATAACTTTCTATTAATGTGCTTTGATACAGCACTTTGGGAACATCCAACTTCTTTTGCAATTACCTTTTGAGGCTTTCCCTCCTTATGGAGGGTGTCAATGATGGTTTTCTGCACAACTGTCAAGTCAGCAGTCTTTCCCATGATTGTGATTCCTAACGAACCAGACTGAGAGACCATTTAAAGCAGGCTTCCCCAAACTGCAGCCCTCCAGATGTTGCTGAACTACAACTTCCAGCATACCCAGCCACAAAAAATTATGTCTAGGGATGCTGGGAGTTGTAGTTCAGCAACATCTGGAGGGCCACCATTTGGGGAAGCCTGATTTAAAGGCTCAGGAACCCTTTGCAGGTGTTATGGATTGATTAGCTGATTGGAGTGGGACACCTGGAGCCTAGACTGTTGAACCTTTTCACAATATTCTAATTTTCTGGGATTGTGGATTTGGGGTTCTCATGAGCTGTACGCCATGATCATCACAATTATAACAAATTAAGGCTTGACATCTCGCTTTGCATGTAATGTGTCTATCTCATATATCAGTTTCACCTTTTAATTTGCATTACTGAAATTAATGAACTTTTGCACGATATTCTAATTTTTCGAGTTTCACCTGTAATGTGCTGTGGTTTTAAAGGCGACACTGTCTTAGTTCTGACAATTAAAAAAGTTATTGCTAGTCTTAGGCTTGCCTGAGGCTGATCATGGGGATTCTGTTCCACCCAATTGGCACTTCCCATGTGTTAGTGTCATATGTGCTGCTCCGTGGCCGAGCACTGCTCCACACAGAAGTTGGTCCCATATTGTCGGTTGTGCACAGGTGAAGGTGGAAAACATATGACTTCTAAACAGGAGTTCAGTCTCAGTACTTCTTTTAAAAATTAACCACTGCTCCTGCTCCTGCTCTGCCTTGCCTAGTCTCTTGTGCTGTACTTGGGGATTCTGATCAGTTTAGCCACAATAGACCTTGATTTATTTCTGTTTGCCTTGCCGCCTCCAAATCATTCTGTCCCCTCTGCTGCTATTCATGCTATGGAATATAATCATGCTTTCAAAAAGCTCTGAAACCAGTTTAGGTTTGGATTAATCCTTGTCCCTAAACAAATAACAAATTGACATCCTGACAGTTGTGGTTACTAGGGATGTGCACAAATTGATTTTTTTTATTCGATTTGTGCCCAAAACAAATCACCCCTGATTTGTTTTGTATTTGCTTTGATTCGATTCATATTTGGACCGATTCGGACCATGTAACAAGGACCCAGGGGCACCAAATGTGGGTGTTGGGTAGGTCTCCATGGGTGCCACTTACCACCCAAATGTTCAGGCAGTGGGACACTTGATTGATTTTTAATGATTTTTTTAATTTTTTTAACTGATTTTGAACACTTCCACTATAGGAAACAATGAGAATTCAAAGTTGCCATATTCTAACCCTAAAACGGATCCCCAGCTTTCATTTAAAAACAAACAACTAATCTCTAGCCCTTGTAGAAATTGAGTTATGGAGCAAAATGTGCAGTCATTTTTCAAGTGTTTGGATTCTTTAGTGTATAATAACTTTTCCTCATAGCTTGTCCCTATGAGGATTCATTGCACACCTTCATTTCTTCTGTTCTTTTTGACTGCCACTGGACAGTGCCAACTGTCAACTGCCATGTGCCAACTGCACACACCCCCACCACCTTCAAGGCATCATTTCTAAGCTCCCTTTCCAAGTCTGAGGAAGGCTGACAGTTCCCACTCTCTGAGATGGGAACTGTCTCAGAGGAGGAAGATAACTACCACCACTGTGTTGGAACAGGCTGCTGCTGGCAGCTCCTACAGAATCAGGACTGCCTTTGGGCCAGCAGGGGTCTCCACACTGTGGCACCCTCCACTGGAACCCTCACAACTGCAAGTGCTTTGATTTCTAATTTCCCTACCACCTTGGAATGAGGCACAAATTGTTCTGAAGTTGCTCGCGGCTAATACTTGCGGGCACTGGCAACAGCGGTGCAGGTGCAGCTGGCTTTCATTTCATTCCCAGATGGTCTTTCACCCAGGCAGCTTACTCAGCCAGATCTACAGCAGTAGAACTGCATCATCTATCTTCAGGCCAGAATCTTTCATTTCCAGGCCTTAAGACTTGAAAATGTGTTGGCTATATCAGAGGGTTCAAACTGTAAGACAAAACTTGGGCAGGGTTTTGACTGCCCGAAGGTAGGGCTTCCGTGTCGTGGCCCAGCTTATAGCCACTCAGCTGTGGCTGTAATGACTTCTGTCACTGTTCTATTACAGTCTCCTTTCATAACAGCTTTGCACACTCTTTTGTCTCTCCTTCCCTATTTCAGCTCCAGTTCTTGCTAAAAGGAATTCAAAGTAAATTACATACACTCTGTCAAATTTAGTTTTCCTTAGCACTGAGGACCAAACTAGATTCATTTGTTTAATTTTATTTTTAGAATTATATTCCACTTTTCCTCCAAGGAGCCCCAAGCATTGTACATAGTTAAGTTTCTCATCACAGCAACCTTGTGAGGTAGGTTAGGTTTAGAGAGAAATGACTGGCCCAGAGTCACCCGGCAAGTATCATGGCTGAATGGGGATTTAGTTATTTATTTGGTTGGTTGGTTTTATTTTATTTTATTTTGTTTAACATATTGGTATACTGCCCGAAACACAAGTCTCTGGGCGGTTTACAACGAAACAATAAAAGCAACAAATAAAAAACTCTGGTCTCCCCAGTCCTTGTTCAGCACTTTAACCACTACACCATGCTGGTGTGTATGTGTTTGTACATGGGTCTAGTAAGGCAGCTCCAAAAGACTGCTGACAATTGAAGTGGTTATCTAGCCAGCAAGAGTCCTGCCCCTTCCTGGGTCTTCTAGAACGAGCCTCTCCCCTGTCCTGGGTAGGCCCATTGGAAGGGAAGCCCCAAGCTGCCAGGCAAGCATTCCTCCTTCGGCCCTGCTGTGACATGGCCTCCATTCCTGGGGATTCGGAAGGCTTAGAGGGGGGTTCTAAGAATGGAGCAGTAGCCTCACAAGGGAGCACCAGCTTCCCAGAACTCTAGGGCTCCTCTGAGAGAGGCAACTGCAGGAAGGGGTGACAAGCTCCAGCTCTCTTGGCTCTTAAGAGGCTTTCTTCAGGGCCAGAGGTCTGGGCTGGAGCGTGCTGCTCATCCACCTCAGCAAGGCTCCCTTCTGGGTCAGAGTCCAGATGAGTCCTAAAGGGAGATCCATGATGGGGTCTCCCGGAATTCTTTGAAACAAAAACACTTCACAGCCGCTGGGTCTGGGGGCTGAATCCAGAAGGGAACACAGCATTGGTATAGAGTAACCCATACTCTTTTTCAGTGGAATTCTCCTCTGCCCCCAAACTGCTGTTTGTACTGCAGGGACAATTTTTTTGACTTTATGGTACCTGAATGTTTGACTGTTTATATACAGTTGACTTTATGCTACCTGAATGTTTTGACCTATGGGGCAAAGAGACTTCACAGGAGATTCTCTTCAGTTCACAAAATAGGGTGAAAGGGGTTGGCCCCCTTCCCCTGCAGTGCCATGGCCCCACCACCACCACCACCACCACAAATCAGTCTTCAATCAGGACTCTTTTCTCATAGGCTCCAAGTGCCACTACTTACCAGGGACGGTCCCTGTGTTCTGGAATCCATCCCTAGCAAATCACAATCCCTGTCTCTTGTCCCTAAGAGTGAAGAGCACTCCGGCACAGTGCAGTGGCCAGCATAGAGTGAGTGGCGTCTTTTTCAGCAGGATAGGAGGACTTGTTGGGCAGAAATCTTTGTCGTGAGAAGTGGTTGCTACAAGTGTATCCCTCTTTTCATCGATGCAATGTTGGAGGAGATGGTCTTGGCCCATCTGCTTTGGTAATCTGGAATAAAATGCTCTGCATGCTCTTTAAATCTGCTTTCCATTTGTGGCATGCTTGTAGTCAGAATTGTGTGCCTACACATTCATGGCCATGTCCCTATTTTCATTGATGAAATGTTGGACGATATGTTTGCTCTCTGAGCCTATTAATAATAAATCAAACAGTGCTAAGTCATCATTATTAGGACTCCTTTTCCCCCCTTAAACTACATTCCCTGGTTTAGCAGAATTCCCGTTTGGTGTCTTGTATGTTGTCAAAAGTAATAAAAATGAGGACTGAGAACAATTCTAAGAAACACACATCTTAGGACAAGTTCCTTGTCTATTGAAAAATCTGCAAGGCTGCTCAGACTCTCATCTGTCATATGGTTCCAGAAAACTGTTCTTCCATGTCTCCATGAACAGATCTGTGCTTTCCATTGAGCACTCTGTGCAATACAGCAAGAAGCTGCAAGCACTTTGTCCTTCCTGTATTCTCCTGATCCTTTCCCAGTCCTTACGTGAAACCTCTCCAGCAGTCTGGCCTATATCACTCTTCTGTAGCAATTTGGAGCCCCTGGTTCTTCAACCTCCATTATGTTTCTCTTTGGCAAGAGCTGCTATTCTGTCAGCTAGCTTCAGTTGCCTTAAGCCCACAGCTGAGTCCATCTCTGAGTACTATGTGATGACTTGCTAACAGGAACACTGTTCAAATGGTTTTCCATGTGGTTATATAATCTTGCTTGGTTCTGCCTCCTGGCAAGAAGTGATTCTTCATTTGCCTTAATTTTAACATTTGAAGTTTCTTAAATAAGATTGCATAGGTTTCTTCCCATACATCATGGCTAGTTTCTTGAACTGTATACTTACTATTTTAAGAAATTCCCTCTGAAGCCTGACCCTGTTTAGCTTGTGCACTCTTGACATGGTAACAGCTCAAAGCATTAGAAGTAAATGCCAGAGAGCACTTGAAGAAAGAAGTGCTGTTTTCTTGAATCACTTATAACTGCATGTAGCAAAAAGCATGTCCTTTGACTATTTTGAGCTTGTTTAGAAGCCATTTCAGTTAAGGAGAAGATTAGAGCACCCAGCAAACTCTATTGGGCTACTGCTCTACCTATGCACCATTCTTTGCACTTTCTACTCTTGAGGTATTTCTAAGGCTTAATTGAGAAGGAAATACTAATACAAGTACAAACTATGTATTTCTGACGGATGTAAAATGTTTCTGTCTTATGTATTCTTGCCTATGCATTCAGAATTTTAGTAGTACAGTGGGATACAGCTTTGTGTACATATTTGTAACTTTCAACTTTTAAGCCTCTTCTTTCCTAAGGGAAACTGGGAAAATAGTACCATACTAATGACACCCTGTATGCATGAGGAAAAGCTCACACATACCCACTCACACCTGCCTAGCCATAATATCAATAATACTATTTCAGAATTTATCCTGCTTTCTGTTAGTGTAGTGCCGCAGTGGGAAATGCTTGACTAACAAGCAGAAGGTTGCCAGTTCGAAATCCGACTGGTATGTTTCCCAGACTATGGGAAACACCTATATTGGGCAGCAGCGATATAGGAAGATGCTGAAAGGCATCATCTCATACTGCATGGTAGGAGGCAATGGTAGACCCCTCCTACCAAAGAAAACCTCAGGGCTCTGTGGGTGCCAGGAGTCAAAATTGACTTGACGGCACACTTTACATTTAGCACCAGCCATCGACATGGTACTCGTCACATATTTGCATACATAAGTATCTTAGAATTCTCTCCCCTTTTTTTCATTTATTGCAATAAGGTTGCAGTATAAACATAATCAAGGATGATAATACATGTAAATATAACTTTTAATGGAAGGAAGGAAGGAAGGAAGGAAGGAAGGAAGGAAGGAAGGAAGGAAGGAAGGAAGGAAATGAGAAAAATCCCTTAACACAGCTTAACATGATAGGATACAACCAACACAAGAGAAGACGACAATGTTTTTTTTAAGGAATTTTTTTTTTTAAATAACCCACCTTCTTTCAGGATATTTGGCTTATGTTTCAAAGTACAAAAAGTTCATTGAGGTTTGACCAAATCGCTAAGAATTCTTCTTCTTTACCTTGGCCAAAAAAAAAAAAAAAAAAGTTCAAATGCAGACAAAGAACACATGTCAGTAATCCAAAATTGTAATCCAGGAGTAAATGTGTCCTTCCACTGTTGTATTATAATCCTTTTGGCAACATCCCAAGCCCGAAGAATCCACAGTCCTTGATGTGGTGCTAAATTCCATATGCTAGGGATATACCATAGCAAAACATGAACGGACAGTGATAGCTACAATGTCATATTAATGGACAAAGATAGCTGCAATATTTACTACCTTATTAATTTTACACCAAAATGTTGTGATAACCGGACAGGACTAAACCATATGTGTAAGTGTGCCCTCATACAAATTATACCTCCAACACATAGCAGTCTGCAACCATCCCTTACTTAACATTCTCTGAGATGTCCAATAGACACATAATAAACTTTTCTGTTGAATTAGCCACATTTCAGGATATAAAAAGGCACATTTATTTGCCTTCAATGCAACCCATCATTGATTTAATAAAATTGGGTATTCAAGATCATTATTTCAAAAATCTCAGTTATAATCATTGTCAATCTTATCAATGTCTTTAAGTTTCTGATAGAGCAAAGCTACAGGCTTAAGTACATTTAATAAATGTTCCAAATCTACTAATAAGATGGAATTTCAGAAGCTGCAATTGCATCAGGATTAAAGAACTGTGACAATAAATGTTTTAGCTGGATAAACTGCCAACTAGCATTTGAAGGTATATCAAATTCAGCTCTTAAAGTGTCAAAGGATTTAAAAATAGCTTCAGAAGATATCAATTGATCTAATGTGATGACGATGCAAGAGGCACAGTTGGCCCAATAAAAGACTTATGATTCATCCACAATGTAAGCTTTTCATGCTGAAAATGATCAAAGCCGTGTCTAGAACCTAGGATTCTCCATATATGCCTTGTTGCTTTAACTACCAGTAATGATCCCAATCCATGAACAACTAATGAACTGAGCACCTGCCAAGATTTCAGTGGAGTCAATAATTCTCGAGCTGTGCCTAAATGAATGCCCAGTGATAAGCCTGATAATGCGGGAAATTAAATCCGCCTTCTTCAATAGATAGTTGAATTTACGGAGTCAAAATCTGGGTGGATGCCGTTGCCATAAGAAGTAATTACTAATTTATATATGATGAAAATATAAGAATGGGAAGACCTCTTAAGATATATATAAGCCTTGGTGTTAAATTCATCTTAACCACATTTATTTTGCCCCAAATACTCAACAGGGTCATGGTCCACCAATCTGAGTAACTTTTCATTTGAACCAAAAAAAATTTAGATTTACTAATTGTGTTGCTTTCCTAGAGATTACTATATCTAAATAAACAACAACACAAAATCTGGGTACCACCTAAAACCCCATAGCCTACACTCATCAGGAAAATCTATACAGTCCCAAAGCATCAAATCCAATTTACCCCAATATATAGAATAACTGGCTAAATTACCAAACTTTTGAACCACAGAAATAAGATTTGGAATTGAGACCTCTGGTTTATCACTAAAACATAAAATATCATCTGCTTATGTGTTGTGTTCAATTCCACCAAGTGTTATATTATCCAAGTCTCTGATAGTACAAGTCAGAGGTTCTAACACCATATTGAAAAAAAGAGGAGTTAAACATTGCTGGCATTCTAGCCTAATTAAAGGGGGAAATATACAGTTGGTGATAATCTGTGAATAAGGAGACCTGTATAATAGAGTAGCCCAAGTCAAGAAATTTGGGGGAAAGCCAAATTTGATCAAAACATGTTTCAAGAACTCCAGATTTATTTTATTTTTTAAATTTATTTTTACATTTATATCCCGCTCTTCCTCCAAGGAGCCCAGAGCGGTGTACTACATACTTGAGCTTGTCTTTCACAACAACCCTGTGAAGTAGGTTAGGCTGAGAGAGAAGTGACTGGCCCAGAGTCACCCAGCTAGTTTCATGGCTGATGGGGATTTGAACTTGGGTCTCCCCGGTCCTAGTCCAGCACTCTAACCACTACACCACACTGGCTGGACCATATCATGGACCATATCAAATGCCTTCTCCATGTCTAAAGAAAGTATAGCAGCTGGGTCTTGCCTCTCCAAAGATAGAGCTTATACTGTACGTCAATCAACAATCTGATGTTGTCCGATCCTTGATAACCAGATATAAATCTGGTCTGAACAGGAGGGTAATGGTGGGAAGCAAAGACTGCACCTTAGTGCCAACATAGCTGTCAATATCTTCTACTACTGCTGCTGCTGCTGCTGCTGCTGCTGCTGCTGCTACTACTACTACAGATATTAGCACCAAAGTTTAACAAAGAGATGGGTCTATAGCTAGTCTATAATTCAGAGTCTTTACCGGGCTTAATAAGAACCATTATACTGTATAAGCATCATTAAAAGAAGGAGAGAGAGGTTTATTTTTAAAAATATCATTGTAGACCCCCATTAAGATTGGAGCCAGGAAACTAAGATATTTCTTATAAAACTCCACAGGAAATCTGTCTGGCCCAGGGGCTCTACCAGAATTTGTGGATTTAATTCTAGTCATTATCTCCTGTAGAGGAAAGGAGTGCAGACTTAATTTAATCTTGTGCTAGATGTGGAAGATGCACCTATTGCAAAAAGCTGTCTATATCTGAGTAAATATTAGATGCTTTACTACTATACAGGCTGCAGTAAAACTCAAAAAACTGCTCATTTATTAATCCAGGGTCTGTATAAACATAGCCTTGGGTATCACAAATAGAAGTTATAACATTCCGCTGTTTAAACTGGTTCAATCTGGAGGTTAAAAGTTTGCTAGATTCCCCTTGGAATCTAGGAGGCTATTTACATGCCCATGCAAAACCAAGAAGCCCAGCCCAGTTTTGCACGCACATGTGTACGCAGAGCTAGCACTAGATATAGAAGATGCAGATCTAGTACCTGGCCTGATCCTAGTGGCATTGTGTTGGCAAGCCCACCTATGGAGCCTTCCTCGAAAACGAGGTTAAGGGAACAAGTGCTCCCTTAACCTCATTTTTCAGTCATCGGTCAGCTGCAGCTGCAAGCAGCTGTGGCCAGCAGACCCTAGCACTCTTGGGGAAAGGTGGAGGGATCCCCATAATGCACTGCACACTTATGTGGTGCATTATTGGAGCTCCAGGGAACAGACTAAGGTGTCCCGGCACCCTGACCCTTGGAGCTACTGGCAGCAGCTGGTGCTCAATTGGGCAGGGGATCCACCCGCCCAAAGAAGGGTAACTGCTCATCTGCAGGGAGATAAGTTCTTCAGGGCTTCCTCGCCACAGACCCTATTGCCCTTTCCCACTGGTTGTGAGAAAGGGCTCTCAGACAACTGCTGTCCTAGTTAGGAGGTCTGCTGACTCCGGAATGGGGTATCAACCAATTATGGATGGGGTTGCACTCTTTTTAAAGAATCAGGTTTGCAACTTGGAAGTTCTTTTAGATCTGGTACTCCACCTGAAGATGACCTTGATGTGGCTTCAGGGAGTGGGGGTTGCTTTTGCACCATCTGAGTCCTTTTCTGTCTTAGTCACACTTAACCATGGTTCTCCATGCCCTCATTACATCTTGTTTGGATTGTTGTCATGTGTTCTAGCTTCAGCTCATCTAGAATGCAGCTGTAAGAGTTTTGTTGGGGGCTAAGCCTTCGGACCACATAACATCTACTCTCTTGAAGCTGTACGGGTTAACAGTTTGCTTCCAAATGCAATCCATGGTGCTGATGTTAAGACTAAAAGACCTAAATGGTTTTAGGGCAGAGTATCCTAAGGATTACCTAATTACACATGAATTTCCCTACCCATAAGAACAGGGGAGAGGCCCGCTTGTGTGTGCTACCTCTTTCTCAGGTGCATTTTGTAGCCACATGGGAGAATCCCATCCAAAATAAAACTAGCATCCTCCCTCCTGATATACTGCACCTTGCAAAAGCCTACTTGTTTACTTGGCTCTTTCTGTCATCTAAAGGATCCTATGAGGCTGTTCACACGTGCAACCAAGAGCAGGCTATGGCAGCCAAGCTCACTCTTGGCTATGCCTGTGAACCACCGGGAGGCAAGCCGCTCCCAGTGGTGGCAGCGCAGCAGCAGCGACAGACCTGCTTAGGGCACCCGCTGCTTAGTCAGGGTTTAAGGTGCGAGGATGCCCTTAATTGGGCTGTGCTCATGTGACAGTGCTGGTGGGGGGACTTCCCAAAATGTACCATGCAAGTATTATTCATATCAGCCCCAACCCTCCGCACTGCCAGGGGCAGCTGGAGACCGTCTAGGTGCGCAATTAGCGTGCCCAGCAAGGTTGAAGGATTCATCAGCAGGGGGGGTATTCATCTGCTAAGGAAGCCCCGCCCAGTTTTATACACTTGTGTGTACTGTCGGGATCGGGCCCAATCCTGACGGCACTGCAGTGGCAAGCCCACCATACTGAGCCTCCCTCTAAGCAAGTGCTTCCTTAAGCTCATTTTTTCCGTTGTCTGTCAGCTGCGGCTGCAAACAGCCATGGCTAGCAGACCCTAGCACTCTCGGGGGAAGGAGAGAGAATCGTTTTAGTTACCTGTGGGGAAGATACATTTTAAGAGCCTTGCTTGCCACTCGCCTTCAAGCCCTCTCACCTAATCATGAGAAAGGGCTCCCTGTGAATGGTTTGATGTTTATCATCTCTCTGTACATCGTTTTATGGCTTAGCCTGATTTTGTTGTTTTGGATGATATTTATTGTTTTAAATTTGATTGTAATCTACCTTGAATTTAATTTAAAGAAAGGTGGGATGCAGGGATGAGATGCAGTGAGGCATTCACCCCAAGCAATGGATTATTGGGGTGCCAGGTGGGTGGCAGAGTGCCCCTTGCCTCTTTTGCCTCCCGCCACTATTGGAGCAATGCTTTGCTGAGGCACTACTTGTCAAATAACTGCTCTGAGATCGCCCTGGTCCTCCACTTCCTCTTCACTTTTCTTCTCTTCTTTGCGGTGGCAACTGCTGCTACTGCCTGACTTTATGTGTGTGCACCAGCTATTCTCCCTAGTGGAATGGTTATGAAAGGGGTAGAAAGGGAAGAGGAAATGTCGACAGGAGGATAGTGTACTGGAGGCTTTACAGACAGGGCTTCTACCCTGAATCTCTCTCAGAAGACAGTGTGTGCATTCACACACCAGCCAAACTTACCCCGAAGTCCCTTCAAGATCCTTGGACCCATTCCACACACAAATCCGGCTTTGTCTTGTGAATTTTAGCTTATTTTGGTATATTTCTAGGTTTTTACAATGCTGGTTTTTAAGCTACTTTTTCTGAAAATTCTGGAGGAAATAGGGAGAGGCACTGATGTAGAATCATTAGCATGATAAGAGGGATACTCTCTTTAGAAATGGAGATATAGCTCTTTAGTAATCTCCCACCATTGGCTAGAAGGAAAACACGGAGGCATGCCATACAAACTTGCAAAAACAAAAACCGAGAGCAGAGGGGAGGGGCTGCATCCCTCAATGCCACAAGTGGCTTCGTTCAACATTTACACTGCAGCAGAAAACCATGTGTGAATAGCTCCCTGGGGAGAAATCTCTGCAGAGCAGGACTACACAGCTTTGCTCCTCTAGCCATTGTTGTACCAGGACTCCTGTCATTCTCAGCCAAAGTGGTGGTGACTGACATCTGAGTCAGGGTGATAGGAGTTGTTGTTCAACAACAGCTGGAGGACAAAGTTGTGCAGCCATGCAATAGAGCTTTTTCATAGCTGGCCTAGAGTGAAGAACAAGGAAACAGCAAAGGGAGGGTACGCACAGTCATTGCTGCCTAGTTTGGTGAGCATCTCCTCCGCCGCCGCTGCTGCCGCCTCTGGTGCCTCCTTCATGCTGGGATGGCTGTGGAAAGGCTCTGTAGAGCACCTCCCCCATACTCCACTCCCTACATTTCCTTTTCTGCTCACTGCCCCTTTTCATAGCCAGCCCAGTGTATAAAGGAGGAGATGAAGGAGAGTATGTGTATGCTGCATCTGGCAGCTCCTATTACTGCCTCAAAGAAAGTAAAGAAGGTATGTGAAGGTTAGTGGGTGCACGCATTGTGACAGACAGCAACATCTATTGCAACCTCCACAAAGAAGAGTACATGCATAGAGAGGGAGGTCTTCAGCCCCCATTGGGTATAAATATTTTAAATAAATATGTATGTGCAAGTTCACTTTATCAATTAATTAGAGATGCATGCAATAGCCTTATGAAAAAAGGAGACTAGATTTATCTTCTATAAGCAGCTCTTCATGATAATGCTCTATCTACAGTCATGTTGTATAGAGTGCACTGAAACTAGGTGCAGCTACAGTATTTCAGATGTGAATTGGTATGTGGGCTTCCTATTCCATTAATTTATATCTGTTCAAAAAAATTGACTCCAGTTACAGAACAACCTAATGACGGCTAAATGTGGACTACCAGTTGTTATGATGATCTTTGAATCATCAGCATGATACAACTATTGAAGGAAAAATCCTGATATCTCAGACACATTTGCTAAATCTCAGGTATTATGGTTGACCTTGGCTGCTTCCTATTTCCCAGGACGTAAAGCTTCCATCTGCTGAATTTTTAGGCCCGTGGGTTTTATCATGATTACCACTCTATGCTCCTATATCCTGTTGTTCTTTACATCTAAATATCACCAGCCAGTGTATTCACAATTCCCGCCAGTGCAGTTGTGGAACTGGAGTACTAAGGCGACAGGAAATTGTATGACTGGAGGAAAATAATGAAAAAAGGGGTTTCATTTCCATCTTTATTAGTAGGGGGCAGAGGAGAATATGATTGAGATTTATAGTTTGAAAACATCATGCTGAAAATGTTAAGCTCTCTTTATACAGATCAGTAGTATACTTTCACGAAGAAAACTGAAACAGAAAGGGTCAAGAAATGAACAAATATTAGTCATAAACTTCCATGCAATATTAGGCTACATAGGAGGAGTGATAAAAAGATTGAGGCTGGTCAAATTAATATGAGGTGACAGCAAGGGAAGTGTTATGAACGAATATCAGATAATACTCAGTAGACCACTGGACAGATTTTCTCAGCAAGGATTTGTGTGGATGCGTTGCAGGACCAAGGCCCCTTTTCTTCTAGCACAGGGCTTCAGGTACTCACTACTTGTCAATTGCATTTATTTATTTATTTTATGCTTTTCAACAAATAGGTTCTCAGAGTAGTTTATGTAGCAAAGTTTTGTTGTTGTTTTAATGGTTCTCTATCCCAAACAAGCTCACAGTCTAAAAATACACACAAGGTTGACACCAGAAACAGCACATGGAAGGACACTGCACAGGGGTTGGATGGGTATAGTTGCTCTCCACCTGCTAAATGTACAAGAACCACCATGTAAAAGAAAGGTGCCTCTTTGGCCAGTTAGTAGGGTTGTTCAAACTCACAGGAGAAATGCTGTTGCCAATTACATTTTCATGGCCCTAAGTAATAGATGTCTGCCAAACTTGCTTCCAACTTTCAGTGCTTTCTTAGTTCATTTTGAATTCAGAACTGCAGACATTTGTATGCACACATTTTTCATTTGCATTGCATTGTGAGTTTGTTCTTTAAAGCTTCCAATTCATAATGGAACAAAAGGGAATGAATTTTGAAGGTTTTAATGGCTGTTTGGCATGGGAAGGTGATGTAGGATTGAACATGTTTTGAATGAGATGGTTTGATATAAATGGGTTAAACATATTTTGAGAATCCAGAATGTTGGTTGTGATGGTGTTAAAAGCACTAATGCTCCATAAAAGAACGTGCAGCAGATCTGACAATAGCACTGCAAATTTCAGTAAGGTTGCCTGCAATTTCAGAACAATATTCTGATTTGATGCAATTGCCCATTTTGACCTGAATTATACTAACAGAATTTACTCACAACCTTATACATTGTTGGTTGCCTGCCTGGTCTCAGCCATTTGTATCATTATACATTATTCAAACAGCTTTGCTTGTGTAGCATATTTTGGACTCAAGGATGAATAGGAGAGGGAGGGCTTCTCAGAGTTAATTCTAGAACATTGTCACCCCACCATGGATTTACAAGGCCCATAATGAACTGATTTGGGACATTCATGGTTAATGTACAGATGTAGTGAGAAGAGTTCAGTTCAGTAGCTAAATTACCTACAAATTGGTTAGAAACGTTTGGTATTTATCAACACATTTTCATTCTCCTCAGACATTGATTTTTCTGTCAGTTACTGTAACATACTGTGTAACTGTTTAAAATATTTGCCTGGATTTGTTGTTGTCGTTGTTGTTGCAGCATTCTGTCCTGAGGAATCTGAATGCTTTGCTGTATTGTTGTGTTAATTAGGATTAATCCCTCTCTTTCCCCTCCCCCACATTATTTGTTTCTGAAACTCCAAGAACTTGGAGTTTTTGTGCTTAGTATGCTTGTTGGCTAGATTAACATTGGTTGGCTGACATCCTGACTGAATAACAGAAATCCCACTGAAATTGATAGAACAAGTTAGTCATGACTAACTTGCACTACTCTTAAGTTGAGTGGGACTTTCATGGAGGAATTGAAGTCAGGATGTTAGCCATTATGTATAGGGCAACAGAATGAGTATGATCTTGAATAATGCGGTAGGCAGTGAAGAAATGGTACACCAAATGATACAAGAATGAACAGGAAGTAAGAGTAATATGTTACATACCTGTAGATGTGTAAGAATAATATGTTCATGAAGTAGGGGAGGTGTGTGCACACATGTGGATGCCAAAAGCAGTAGTGAGCAATCTTTTTAGCAAGTGTCACAAATCAAGTTCATAGTATGAGTTAGTGCACACAGTGTTTTAAATAGCTGTGCAACCATGCTCTTTCACAGCACCGCGAGAGCTGAGTGTTTCGTGCGCAGCAGCACTGGCTGGTCTGTAATGCCAGAACTGGATTGTGCACCATATTGGCCAGTTTGTTGGGTAAAGCTATATTATATTTGCCTTAATTGCTTGACATTTTAGGTTAGTCTTCTGTGTATGTAAACAATTAACAAATTCTTCCATGGCATGAGTTCTGCACTTCATCACAAACACACATCTTGTTGGTTTCAGTGTGGTCCTGGGCTTTTGCTTACATAGATTGGGCAGTCTGCTGGCATCATATTTGTACCATGCACTCAGAAGAGAGGGGAATTTCTTACTGCCTTGTTCTTATTCAAATGATGCATTTACAGCTCCAGCATTTAATAAACTCTTTCTTTGGAAGCCAGCTTCAGCCACACTTTCCAAAGCCTACACTTAGCAGTAAGAATGAAATCAATCTGATTTCTAGTAATTTATGTCAAAGGAGCCCATCTCAATATAGTCTGGAGAGGACTAGGGCACTGGCAGGTTGGAACTTGTCTCCGATACTTTTGTTTTAATGTTGCTATCATCCATTCTGTTGTTCTTGACATTTGACAATTGGCTTTGTGTCATCCTGGCTGGAGGTAGAAGAGGAAGCACATCCTCCTAAGATTGACAACAGAGGCTCCTGCTTAATTAACCAGCAGAGACACAGTCTTTGAGTGACATAGCCTCCTTTAGTCCCTATAACAAGGTAGCGTTAATCTCTGAAAACGCATGCTCCCCTCGATACGTGCACATAACTCTTATTAACACTAATGAGAGTTATGTGCTTGTATCAAAGAAAAAACAGCTACCTTTGCTCCTGAGTTTTTCCTAAATTAGATTCTTCTACTGAGCTGTATAATTGCATCCTTCTGCTAGCTTTTATGTACTGTATTTTTCAACTGTTTCATTATTTTCTGTTCAATTTAGCAACTGTCTTGCCATTTTCTGCTAAGCCACCTAACAAGAACGAACCCAACCCAGATTTGTTAAGATGTCCTGTTCAATGAGTTTTTAAAATAATGTGAATGCATATATAAAGCTCTCTGAAGGAGACAGTATTTCCAACATGATTATTCTGGACATAGCTCTAAAACAAATAATGGTATCTTTTTGTATCTCTTATTTGTAGGGTGTTTCACTCTCTGAAAGTTTCCCTAGTTTCATACAAAATCAGTCTCTTAAATGCCATATGCATCCCTTTAAAAATCAGCTACCAACAAAATAAAATGTAAGGGAAAATACATTTGCCATCTATAATTGATAGCCACCCTTTTGACAGGCACACACATTTCTCTTGCTAGTGCTTCAAATGATTGAACTCCAGTGGTCCTTAGCATTAGCACAATTCTTCAACTGGGGAAAAAATCTACAAACTAATAATAAATCTCACAGGAATTATGTTAACTACGTTCTACTATGTCTAATTAGAAATGTATGGTAGTACCATGGTTATAGTCAGGAAGAGGAGATATTATTTGTCATTTATTCTAGTTTGGACACTTTTAAAGTGCTAAAAGATTGGCAGTTTATTACATCAAGATGTATCATTTGCATTAGAAAAATGTTTTTTTGTTGGTGGTGTTGTTTAATTTTGACTGTACTTTATGTAAAATGTTCAAAACAATCCAGACTGTAGCAGAATTAGAGTGAATTATGGATAAACTATAGAACTCCACTGTGAATACTATGGGGGTTTGGGGAAAATGTTAAAATTTGTTTAAAAATGCCTGATTGCCCATTGATGTAGTGGGTTGGGTGGTAGGTAGCACCCATCATGCCCTACCACCCAACTTACCTTGGTGTCTCCATGAGCTACCCATGGGGAACAATGGGGTGTTTGGCGTGTCCCCATTATTCACTATGACTGAAATACTTGGAACATTTTGAGTTTTGTTCCATTGAAACAATGAGTTCAACTGTTGTTTCGAAGAAACATTTTGGCCGCTTGCATTTCATTTCCAGCTCAAAACAAAATGCAAATAGGAAGTGTACTAGTGTACATACATTATAAGGGAAATATAGAAAATTGTTACACATTCTAGTGGATGAACAAATGTGATTTGGAGCATTAGACAAATTTAACTCAGTGTCTGATTTCTGTGATCAAGTTGTAAATCATTTCCATGCTGTAGTACCATAAAGCTCTGTTTTGACTGATATGCCCACAGGTAGAGGCCATACATATTTCGTAGAATCAGTTCTTGCAGCAACATCAATAACACCAGCAGAGATGAACACACATTTTTGTTTCACACTGACACCCTGATCCAGCTCTAGTTGCACTAGGATGTAAATGTGAATGTGCATCCAAATGAAAGTAATGTGGTATGGATAGATATCTATATTTGATTGCACATCTGGAATCAATGATATCACAATTCCTGATCTAGCTAGCGATACGTGGGGTAAGACTGCTTCTGCATGTAATCGTTTTCCTGGATTGTAGCTAAGGATGTGCCCTTTTACATGCCTCCAAACCAGTTTGAACGTCTGGCGGTTCGAAGGGGGGGGTATCTTTAAGGATGGGGAGGGTGCTCTTACCCCCTCCCACCACATTCCCCTCACTGGAACTGCCTCTTAACATGGTCTGGTGCGGCGGCAGCATACCTCCTTGTCGCCCCAGTGCCTCCGCGGACCAGAAGTGACCGGGAGTGTGTGGGTGCACATCATGCGCATGTGCAAATGTGATGTGCACATGCGCACCGGGCACTTCAGATTACCTCCGGTCTGAGGAGGCACCAGGGAGGCAAGGAGGTAAGCTGCCACTCCACTGGACTGTTTTAAGAGGCAGCCCCAGCAGGGGAAATGTGTCAGGAAGGGTAAGAACATCCTCCCCCATCTTTAAAGATATCCCCACCACCACCGTGCACACCACTAATTGTAGCAACTTAAACAAGGGCATGTTTAAGGCTTAGGAGCATAATTTACCAATTTATTGCACACAGCAATTTTAATAGAGGCACATAGACACTTTGAGCTGTGTCACCTGTTAAAGCAAAAGTTGATACTTATATTTATTAATTGTAATCATTAGGCATTTGTCTCCCTAGAAAATATATATTGATACTATTTCCCACATCACAATCCTTTGATTTTGATCTGCAGCTTGCCTTGTCCTGTCCACCTGCTCTTCATTCTTTCTGAATTCCAAGTTCACATAAAATGCTACTGTTCACCCTCCTCTGGCCCATATCCTGACCCACTGGACTCTTCATTCCTTCCTTTTGCTTCAAAGATTTCTAGTTCTTCTCTTTCTCCCTGCAGTATCAGGTACTCTCTTCCTCCTGTGACCACAGGTGGACTGCCTACAGTGGCTAAATCCAACCTCCACAGTTGCAACAGCAGGACTTATCTCCTAGAAGCAGGAGGACTTAGGGAGCAATGTAGACTGGAAGAGAAGCAAAGCCAGCCATGGAATTTATGGCTTCCTAGAGAAAGGTAAAGTTGTGCCATCAAGTCAGTGTCTGACTGCTGACACCCACAGAGCCATATGGTTTTCTTTGGCAGAACACAGGAGGGGTTTACCATTGCCTCCTACCATGCAGTATGAGATAATGCCTTTCAGCATCTTCCTATATCGCTGCTGCCCAATACAGGTGTTTCCCTTAGTCTGGGAAACATACCAGTGGGGATTCAAAACCAAAACCTCTTGCTCCCTAGGCAAGGTACTTCCCTGCTGCGCCATTAGGTGGCTAGAGAAAGGTAGGCTGTAAAAAATAAGGAAGACAATTAGTGGTGGATGTGAGTGATGGGGTTCTAAAATGGCCCAGAGGAGAGAGTGAGAAGCAAAATGACATTTGGGAGAGCCAAAGGGTTGGGAGTAAGAGGCAGCCAGGAGAGCTAGAGTCAGAAGGCAGGAGAGCTGTGGAAGGTCCGAGTGTGAGCCAGACATTGCCACAAGGCATGGACTTAGGAGACAAGGGAAGGAGATGCTTTCTGTCTTGAGCTCATGGCATCACTTTTACCTCGCCCTTCCTAACTTTCTACCTAAGACCAGGGGAGAAGGGGAGACATAGAGGGGCAGCAACCCAGAAAGGAAAAGAGAGCAAAGGAAAGCACACAGCAGGGAGGCTACTATTGAAGGGTGTATGTAGCTATATCTTTTGAACCTAGCTCTATCTAGTTGAATAAAAAGACTCTGCAACTTGTCTGTGAGGCATCCCATGTCCTGTTATCTCAACAAGCTTCCCATACGAAACAGACGATATGGCACATGAAGGGCCCGTCCTGAAGACATTACCGCCCGAGCTGCAAGCGCATATTCACTCAGTGGGTAGAGTGTCTCTTTGTTACGCTGGTGTTGGAAATGTGCTATTCCTTGCAAAGTCTTGACCTATTTCTGCTGTCAGAAGGTTTCCTGTGTGACAGCTCACACAACCTGATGAAATGGTATGTAGAGGTAGCCCATCTAACCACTCCTTTTATCACACAACTGGCAGAAGTGTATGTCATAAAACTTTGGAGACATCAACTCCATATGATGGCACTACCTTATACCAATATGCCCATTTGTACGTTCTTCCTTATTCAAGCTGATCTCCCATATTTTCCTTCATGATAATATAAATAGGTTTTGATGGCAGCATTAGAAACTGGACAACCCTCAGTGCTCCATAGCCTATAATTTGGTAGAGCATTTTCAAGAACTGATGTCCCTATGCGTGGCTGAACCCATTGTTCATAGGTATGGCAGATGATAGCAAATATAGTATGTATGGCATAGGTATGGCAGTTGAAAGCAAATATAGGTATGGCAGATGAAAGCAAATATAAGTATGGCAGATGATATATGAAATGACATATGAACATCTAAGATAAACATGGGTAAACAAGACATACACTGAACAATGGCATGTTGAGCCATGAGGTTCAAATCCTGGATAGCCATTTCACACAACCAGGTAATTATAAGTAAAATGTGGTCGTAGCTATCGCATGAGAGAAAGGGTTGTTAAAACTGGCCTAATTAAAATAATGATCTGAGAGTTCAAATTAAGTATTCTTCATGAGATCTGTGTTGCTTAATTAGATTGATGCTTTTGAAATTACTTAATCAAGAGTACCTAAAAAAAAATCCACCCTGACTCTAAGGGTTCCTTGTTGAATTGATAGAATTGCTACAATAGCCTTCTTTTCTTCTTTTCCTTTTCCGAAGACCACTGGTAATGATCTAATGATTGTGCTTACAACATATTTTGCATACTTAAAATAAAAAATATAAATGGAATTCAAACAGTTAATGCTCTGTGTTTTTCAGTTCAAATTCCAAATAAATATGGTTTCAGCTTTGATCCTATCTGGACTAATTCTTTTGTCACTCTACTAATTAATTCAGCTTGTTGGAGAAAAGATGCTAATATGAGCATCAAAGTAGTAGTTTCTTTTTGTTTAATCAGAGTTGTTGAAAAAGATAAGTTTAACTCCCATTGGACCCTCTGGAAGCTCAGTCGTTTTGGTCTTGTTCCCCACAACTGAAAGCTGACGGGGGGAGGGGAATCTTTTTTTCCCCCAACATAAGAAATTGCAGTTATATTGATGAAGTTAATGTGTGTGTTTTTTCCTGTTGAGACTACTTCATATTTATAATAAATATAATTTCAGATCATATTTTCCCTATTTCTTTGATAAATAGGAAGCACTAAGCAATGATACTGCTGCATCCTGTCTTGGGCAGCTCGTCAATGAGGCAAGGTGAGATGATAGCCTCAGGTGGTGTCTGTGCACTGGGGCACCAAATGTGGGCATCCCACTCCACCCCTCACCACCTGTGAGCATTATGTCCTCACATGTCCTGCCATCACAACCTGCCGCCAAGGCATCAGGGCATGCTCCACCACTCATGTTTTTCGGCTTTCAGGCATTTTGCTACCTGCTTCCAAGCAGCTAGTGAAACATTGATTAGATTGGTGGTACATGCCCTGGTCATGGTCATGCCACTGACACTAGCCCACTGGTGCCAGGGGGTGTGCCAGCATCAGAGAAGGCACCACCTATTTGCCTTCATTTTCCAGCTAGCAAGTGTTTTGGGGGTGTGGCCAGCAATATCATGGCATCACCTGAGGTGTTGCTGGAGATTGAGCCAGCACTGCCATCTTGTTCTTAAATTGATTTGAAAATATATAGACTTGATTTATGGAATTGCCACACCACCATCACCACTCCCAGTTAATTTAATTCCAGTCAGGTTGTCATTTCTAGTAAAACTGATAATTGTGGAACATCTGCTTAAAGCTTCTTAGATGCTGTAATTCTTCTCTTTCAACAGAAATGTTGGCCCAACTGTATTTTGTGGGTCGTCAATGGTGAAACCATGCCTAACGCTTAAAATTGACTCAATTTCAGTCATAGGTGGGATTAGAGGCACATCACAAATCATCCTATGAATCAAACTGCAACTACTACTCTCTGTATATATAAGGATGTATGAATTGCTTTGATGGATGAGACCCCAGACCCATAGAGCAGAGGCGCTCTTACCCCTGGACTTCGGGGCCAAAATCCAGGGCTTTCACAGCCCCTGGGCCCCCCCGCAATCCTCTTTAGTCTGTTTCGGGCAGTGTGGTCACCCAGCTTAGTATGGTGATACTTAATTTGCAGGGCGGGGGGGCCTCCAAAGGCCTATAGTTTGAGGCTCCAAAATTACCTAAGTGCACCTTTGCCATAGAGTTTAACATTCTGTCTGCATCAGTGTCCAACTAGATACTTCTCGGAAACTCACTAGTAGGACAAGCTGGGGGTTACTGTTGCATACTGATTTCCCTCACAATCAGAGGTACTAGATTCTGAGGACTCCACTGAACCAAATTTGTCTCTGAAAATAAGAGGTTCTACTTAGCTTTCATGACTAATAGTGTAAGACCTATTCTCCATTCATTTGTTAATTTGCTTTTTTTTATCCATCTGAACCAGTGCCCATCACCATATTCTGTGGTAACAAATTCTGTATGTGAAGAGATACTTTCTTTTGTGTGTTCAGCCAAGGAAGATACTCTAACCCCTCGATCATCTAAAATGTTATTTTCTGTGGACAATTTAGACAATTAGGTATCCTTTTTGAGAAAGGATGATCAGAATTATACACTCTTGTGGGTTTTGAAGCCCACACACAAACATTATTGACATGCCCTGGCAGTGCAATCTTAAACCATTTCAGATAGGGAAAATGTATATATCAGATACATATAACTGGTTCTGCTTCTTGTTTATTTTATCCTATACTTGCTGCCGTCTTAATGACTTGTTTAGTATTATATTCAACTGCTTAGGCAAGTGAAGGTGTATCATATATATTATTAAAGATTCTCCACATTTCTAGCAAGGAATGTTGCCTGTGCTAATGGACTAGGGTTGCCAACGAGGGACTTTCATACAGGGCATGAAACTACTTTAGTGACAAAATGACTTTTTTTACATTAGGAGGAATAGAGACTGGGGCAGGGGGGCTTTTTTACATTTGTTGTGGTGATTGAAGTCTAGGGGGTAGCTGGAACATTCTGTTCACTCCGAACACTTTGCTCTCATGAGCAGCTTCTGACCATCCATCCAATGGGGAAACCAGAGTGGAGGTTTTCCAATGGGGAAACCAGAGTGGCGGTTCTGCTTCAGTAGCCATGGTTGCAAAGCCATAGGATGCAGGAGCATAGATAGATGGGTCCGGCAGGTGCAGTTTGCATCCTTCGTGTGATGGTGGTGGCAGTGAGAAGTTAGCAGTTAGCTAACTAACTTTACTCAGTTAGCAGTTATCCCTCTTCTATTTATCATGGGGAGAGCAACTGGTCCTTTCCAACCCCAGGACAAAATCCCTTCAGTGGCTGATGCTGGCGTTACCTTGTGTTTCTTTGTTTTTAATGTGAGTCCTTTGGGGACAAAGGAGCATCTTCTTATTTATTGTTCTTTGAAAACCACTGTGAAACCTTCTGCTGAAAAGCGGTATATAAATGTTTGTAGTTGTAGAGAAAAGCAAGCGAGTGGGAAACTGTGCATGCAAAGAAAAGCAAGCGAGTGGGAAACTGCATCAGCATGCAAAGGGGCTGGCTCGGCAGCTAGCTGGCTGCCCTGCCTTGAGCCAAGAGGTGAAGTTGCTGGTCTAGCTAGGGAAAACAGGCTGGGTGGCTCATGGGGGAAGAGGACAAAGGACTGGGTGTCCGGTAAACCTAACCAGGAGATGAAATTACAGTTAAGCAGCAGGGGCTTAAGAACTCAACACCTAGACAGCTGTCTGTGCAGACATACAGCTTACCTGGTCATCAGCTTCACAGTGGTGAGCTGTATTTATTCTCAATTTATCCATTTTTAATCAAAATATGCATATATAATACCAATAAACATATACAGGTTTTATGTAGTCTTTTTAGAGCTTTTTTGGGGTGAAAAGTGTCCTCTATTTCCACTTTTTTGGTGACAGACATCAACTTTTTTCACCATCTGGACCTGACAACCCTATAATGGACTGCAGCTAGGCAGTCCAGTCCCTTCCCTTTTGACCCCTTTTGAGTTTACATCAATCAGCCTCTTAGAATGTCAAGAATCATGTAGGCATTTCGGTTAGTACAGCAGTTATCCAAAGCAGAGAGATATTTTTTTAAAGCCACATCAATTTATTATGGAGAATTGGATAAAAACAAATGGTCAAAGGCACATAACCAATAAGACAACTTTCTGTTTCTGACATCTACACTGCTTGTCCTGATCGATTAACAGCAATCGCAGGGCTGCACAGTTGCCTAATGTTAAACTGAGCAAGTGAAGTCTACAAATTCATATATACCCAAATAACATGACGATTCCACATCCCAAGTAGAGAGCCGAGTGGGGCTCCCTCAGGACAGGCTGCTGCTCAGTTAATGGAAATGGACTTCCATGTCAAGAACCATAATGGTCTTCATCTCTCTACCCACCCCTTCCTCCTTGAGTCTTGAAATTTTGCTTGGTACTACAGAGATCTGTCTCTTGCCTACATTACCTATAAACTATCATGTTTATTTTTTGTATGTAATAACCATAGTTTTGTCATCTGATGATCTAAGAGTTCTGTCCCAAATACCTCTATCTCGGGGCTTCCAATATCCAGTCAGAAGATGAGAAATGTTGTTCTAGTCAATCTTCTATACTGCAGTTTGGCCCCCTGCAGAGAATCTTAATCAAAATACAGAAACTGAGGGAAACTTTAAAACACCCCTCAGTGCAAGGGAAGGTGTTCAGTGGGTAAATATTCTCATTGCATTTTTCCCCCTTTGTGGGCATGAGGCTTCACCAGACCGCAAACTCATATAATCTGTAACAAAAGAATGGAACATAACATAACATAAAGAATGGAGCAATTTGTAGCTAACAAGATAGGAGGATTAAGATTATGTTGGCAACAGATTATTGTGATTGCTCCCTTTTCCTGCAGAAATACAAGACCCAAATATCCTAATTCTTATATTGCATATAAATCAAATATCTAGGAGCATCTAGATAGGCAAGGCAGGGGGTCAACCAATGCTCTACCATAGTAATAATCATACGTTTGTTACTGTAATATTATAAACTAGCTTAACCCATGCAGAGTATCTACACGCTAGTACTTGATTGCTCCCCTCACCCCCTGCCACAGCCCCCCTCATCTCAGAGATCTCTCTACCCTCAGTTGAGCTACACTCCTGCTCCTCCTCCTCCATTCGGTTGCTTCCATCCCCCTCATCCCTCTTGGTCAATCCCCTTTACTCCACCCCCCTCACCCCTCTTGGTCATGGTTGCAGCTTTGCTGGTGCCTATTGGCCAAGCTGCAGCCCCCTATCCCCAGAGACCTCCCCACCCTCATCCAAGACCCGCTCCTGCTCCTCCCCACAGGAGCCGCAGCAGCGGTTGACCATGCCCTTCCTCGCTGCAGCCACCGCCATGGCCGCTTGTTCATCTCAGGCCGTTGACAGGCCCAGGCCCGTCCCCTCCCTGCCTGCCTCCCTCCGCCAATGGCCTCGGTAGCCCCCAATAGCAGCACTGGTTGACTGGGCCTTTCCTTGCTGCCAATAGGTGCTGCCATGGCCACTCATTCTCCTCAGGCCGCTGACAGGCTGGGCCCATCTTTTCCCCTCCCTTCTTTTTCTCTCTTTCTCTCTCCTCCACTCACTCTTCCTCTTGGTCTTTCTTCCCCTCCCTACTTTTTTCTTTCTCTTTCTCTTTCTCTCCCTTCCTGAGTTAACAGATCTTGTTCATCTTGTTTTCTCATCTAATTCACACAACAGCAGCCTCCCTCTCCTGAAGAGACTATTTCCTCCCTCACAACTCCTCTCTTTGCAGACCCCTGCCCACTATCCTTTCATATATACATTGATTCCTCTCCTCTACAATCAAAAATATCTTCCGACCAGAAACAATTGCATCCCAACTGACTTTAAACATCACAGGCTCCTCCTCCCTGTCTACATATGGAATCCCCACTGCCCAATCACCATGGTGCCACAGGCTCCTCCTCCCTATCTGCATATGGAATCCCCACTATCAAATCACCATGGTGCTTCTGCTCTCACAGGCGGCTCCTCCCTATCTGCATATGGAATTTCCACTGCCCAATCACCACAGTGCTTCTGTTCACAAACTCTTGTGAAAGCTGCCACACACGGGATTAGCCACGGGTACGCCTTAGACAATTATATAGAGAGAGTTGTGCACAATTTATAGACTGGCATATTTTTTTAAAAAAATTCTATGCCCTTCCTAGTAATTCCTAATGCTGAATCAATCACTGCTGCATCATCCAGAACTGCTTTCCCCCAATGAACTTTCATGTTGACCGTATTCTTGCACGTTTCTCATGTTGTTTTTATATCATTTCCATAACTGTAGCAGATGCCATGTCTCCATTGCTCATCTCATCGCATGTGTTCTAAGATACTTTAATTTTGAAAATTTTGCCAACAAATCTGAAAAGCCTGAATCAGCTGTTGGAAAATGGCAATATATATTCTCAGAAATCATATGAGTAGAGTTTCAAAACCTTGGACTAGGTTAATCTCATGACTAAATCCCACTGAAATTAATGGGACTTAAGTTAGTAATGACTAACTGGTCTCACTGATGTAAATAGCATTTAGTCATGACATGCTGGCCTGAATGTTGCCTCCTGTATTTCGATTTTTCTTGTCCTACCCCAAGAATTCAGAGCTAGTTAAAACATGCATGGCAGTAGCTCACTATATTTTTGCAGTAACCCAGTAAAATGAATTAGGCTGAAAGAGACTTGCCCAAGTATATGTAATATCACTTATGGCTCCGTAGAGATTTGAACCTTTCTCTATATTTATTTATTTATAGGCCAACCACTCTTATAGACACTACACATTACTGTGAGTGATCACACAAATGAAAGGGGAAATATTTCTTTTATTTACTCCTGTGTTGCTGTTTAGTACTTTACATGCCTGCCATCCTGTTTATACGTGTAATAAGACCACATTTTTATTAACACCGGGGATGCATGGTCTTCTGTGATGGTTCTATGAGCCTGGATACAGTACCTTATGGGGATGTTTGTCCATTCATTTATGGTTTTACTGTTATAATCAATGCAGTGCTTGTTTTTAATTTCTCTCTTCAGTAATGATAAAATTAGTAAAATGAGAGCAAACAAGAATAGCATTAATTTGGACAAGGAAACGTAGCATTTGAGGGGACCATACTTTCTTTGTTCCATTGTTCAGTGGATTAAATAACAGTCTAGGAATGTAACTCTCTACTGAGTTAAACATGATGAGTTTAATTGTCATCTGTTACCAAAGAATACCATATTTGATGGCAGGTTCGGGGAGTTTTTGATTTCTGCATTGTTATAATGCATTGTAGTATCTGAATTCTTTCATAATTACATTTCAGTGATAAGGAAATTATGCCAGTAGCTGGGAGAATAAATATTTCAACTTATTTTTGTTTCAATACTCTTTTAATCTGCATTACTAAGCTTTGATATTTTAATTTGTTTTATCTTTTGTAATCTTTTATATTTCATGAGAGAAGAAGAGTGATATCTATTATTATTGCATATACTTTGATTTTTTATTTTATATTTTTGTCAATCAAAGTAATGCTGTGCTTGTTATGATCTGCTCTTTTTATCTATAAGGATCCACAGCTCATTTTCCAGAACTGGATTCATTCCAGAACAAATGAATTTATAACATGGTGCAATATTCTTCACTAATTTGCATTTAACTTCAAATTGTGTGTCATTCAACCATATTCAACTATATTTTGCCTCTTCAGCTATTAAATATGATCTATGCATTAGAAATGTGGGTTGATAGAAGCTTAAACTTGTAAGGTACAGATCTGAGTAGTTGTTGACTCAGAAGAAATATTCCTAGTAGTAGTAGTCCCAGAAGTATAACTCACAAAGGGCATTTTCCAAGCATTTGGGGAAAAGGTCTGTTTCTCTCAATGGATATTAATGCATTACTCTACAATGATTGCTGCAGAGTGAGTCTGTTATTTGCAGAAATTTGCAGCTTTACAGTAGTAACTGTAAAAATTGGATAGTATGGAACATTGTCATTTCTTTGCTTTACAAATAGAGTTGATTGATATTTTGTTTTTTCTTCCTTGTATAATTCCCTTGAATAAGGATCATTTGAAATGGTTGAATGCATCAGCCTTCTGTTGGGACTTGTTTAGAAGGAATTAATCAGAATATTGAGTCACACATAGAAGCACTGGTACATGAAAAATACTTCCATCCGAATATAGGCCTGCAGAGGCCCTGGGAGATATCTCAAGTTCTGATGCTGATCTGCACTGATTAACTTTTGTGTAATTTTACACCCATGTTGGGGTGTGGATTTTCTTATTTCTAGTTACTTTCTTGCTTCTTCTTCTTCTTCTTCTTCTTCTTCTTCTTTTGGTACTTTCCAAGTTCTATCCCTGTCTTATGTACTTGTTCATTATGGTGTGTTTTTGTTTTTTGTTTTAGTTGTTTCACAGTATAATACTAAACATTTTTGTTAGCACAATTATATCAGTTTTCTTCCTAGCATATTTTGCTGGGTGGATACTTTGTATCTATAATTCTGTCCTTGTTGGTTCACTTTGTTTTTCCCTCTCCCGCCTGCCACTAGCTTTCAAGTATTTGGTAGACAATAAATGCATATTTGCTCAAATATTCTATTTTAAAATACTTTGATAAGATAGTTTTCTTCCAAAAACCTTTTGTTTCAGTTATGTGTTGGTAATAAGCTTAACCTGTTGAATCCCTTAGTGATATTTTCCCCCCTTTATCACCACTGGCATCTGTTGCAAGACAGTTATCATTAATTCTTCACCCGAGTAAAATGTTCTACTTTTGATTTCAGCCACTGCACAGTTATCTACTCAAAGTACCACTTCTGTATCATATCTTGAAATTGGAAGCTACATGATCTATCCAGTATTTTCTAGGTTTTCAGAAGAATATTACTTCTTATCATTTATATAATGTTTTTTGAGTGTTTAAAGTGCTTCACAAACATTATCGCAGTAACCCATATAACAGTTCAGTAACCCCTGGTGCATTCATGGCTGAGTGAGTGAGATTTGAAATAGGAGCATCCTTGCTTACAGCTCACACATTTAGCCACTGCACTGTACCAGGTCTCAGCACCCAAGTGCAGCAAAGGAGAGCTTTTTGTTCAAACATACTTATTCAAAGTAGTGATGATGCAGAAGAGGACTGGATTATCACCTGCACAATTTATCTTTGTCTTAACTTGTCCAGCTGCTAAGGTTGCCATCTCCCCCAGATATCCAGGTATTTTACGGATTTTAAATATGCCCCCTGACACCCAGTTGGCCCATAGGGATGTGCACAAAACCGGTTTGCCTGGTTCGGTTCGAATTCAAACCGGGTTCAAACCAGGAGGGGGAGGTTCAGTTTTGGTTTTGCTCAAACCTCCCCCCAGTTCGGTTTGAATTCAAACTATTTTGAACTGGTTCAAACCAGTTTGAACCTCCAAAAGTGGGTGGAGTGGTGGCTGGCACCCATGGGTACCTACCACCCAAACCCCAAAGCAATCAGACACTCGTACGGTTTTTTCTCATAGGTTATAATGGGACTCAAACCAGCCCAGTATTCCATATTGTGGAACACCCATGGGTGCCAACAACCACCCAAACCCTGAAGCAATCGGACACTCCTACGATTTTTTAATGAATATTTGAAATATTTTTAATTATTTTTTCTCATAGGGTATAATGGGACCTGAACCAGCCCATTATCCCCTATTGTGGAGCACCTAGGGGCACAAATGTGGGGTGGATGGTAGGCACCCAGGGGTGCTTACCACCCACAAAACCCCAAGGCAATTGGACACTCCTCTGATTATTGGTGAATTTTTAAAGTATTTTTGAATTCCTCGTAGGGAATAATGAGAATTGCAGCAAATGTATAGCTTCACTTTGGGGGGGAAAGGGGTGGCCTAGAGCAGAGAGTGGTGGGCGGTAGTTCCCAAGGGGGGAAAGGAAGCTATCAGAATTATTTGAAAGGAATTGGGCAAAGGGCTGGTTTTTAAGTGATTTTTGAAGTTTACATGACTTTAAGGTTTTTCTCCATAGGGAAGATTTCAGCAGCCCCATAACTGCACTTGGGGGGCTGCTGGGGTGTCCCAGGGCGAGTAGTGGTGTAGTGCACGGAGGGTGCCAACCACCCTCATGGGTTGCTAACCCATGGGGTACCGGGTTTTGTTGTTTCTGAGGTGTTCTGGGTGTAGATTCTCTGGTAGCATTTGAGATTTTCAATGACAAACCATGAATCCACTCTCATTTGCTACCAAAGAATCTACCAAAGAGGGTTTGGGTGGTAGGTACCCATGGGTGCCAGCTACCACCCTACCCACTTTTGGAGGTTCAAACCAGTTTGAACCAGTTCAAAATGAACCATCCCCAGTTTGGTTCAAATTTGAACCTGTAGCTCGAACCTGATGGCTGGTTCGGTTCGAATTCGAGCCATCAAACCAAACCGGTTCAAATTCAAATAGGTTTGAATTCAAACCGGTTTGCACATCCCTATTGGCCCATTCGCTTGCCTGTGTTATGCCAGAAAGCCAGCTTTAGTTAAAAAAAAAAAAAAAAAAAAACCTAAGCTCTAGCCCTTGTACAAGTGGAGTTATGGAGCAAAAATGTTCAGTCACTGTTCTGCTCAACTGCTGGACTTCAAGCAAGGCAAATAAAGCACAGGAAGCTGGGAAAGGTTCCGAGTAAGCTGGGAGAGGTCCACAATAAGTAATCCCTTGAGGAATGTTGCTTTTGTTTTTTGTCAGCAGGAGATCTCTGTTGGGCAGTTGAGAGGAAAGCTTGATTTTGATGTAAATCAATGCCTACCTGTGTATTGTAATGTTTAAGGCTTTTGTCTTTGGTGTTTTTTTAAAAATAGTGCAATCCATTGAGGTCATTCACACAATCAATAAGTTGTTCTAGTAAGAACTAATCAGCCTACTTTCCTTTCACTCTCTCTACATCTGGACTAAATTTGGTGCAAATTGACATCCCTGTGTGTCACTCACTCTCTCTCAGCCCTATCGTGGAGTGCCAGAGAGGGAACTTGGAACCATCTGCTCTTCCCAGAGTGGCAGCTCCATCCCCTGAGGGGAAGATCTTGCAGTGCTCACACATCAAGTCTCCCATTCATATGCAGCCAGGGCAGACCCTGCTTAGCTAAGGGAACAAGTCATGCTTGCTACCACTAGACCACCTCTGCTCTCCTGTGATGGGGGGGTATATTCATCATAACTAAATATATCTCTATATATAGATATATATAACCCTACATGATATATAGCATACTGTATTTTGAACAATGACGAGTTTGTATGGTTTCCAGTTTTTATGTATCATAGTTCTCACCTTGGTTGGGGAGCTGGGTGTCTGGTCAATTGTTCCCAGAATATGAGCCTGTTCCACTGTGATTTACTGTACCTGTCCCCACCCTACCCCCATGCAATGATTTCAGCAAGATCAGGAGAATTGCAGTGTACAGCACCTGTAATTTCTATCCAATAAGGAAGAATATAACCAGAAAGCTTTTAGGTAGTTAGAAAAACACTAAAAATGTAAAGGATTTCTTTCATTAACACTCCTATTAACATAAATGTAAAATGAGTCTGGGCTGGTAATCACAGGCAGCCAGTCTGACTCACTCCAGCATTAATACCCTGTAAAAGCCTATGTATGAAAGTAATTAATCAAAGCACCGTGCTGCTCCAAGAGAGTCGTTCTCCTGCTGTAAAGCAGAGTGATAAAATAACTTAAAACACAGGCAGTAGTGGTGGTTAATACTCTTTTTATAGTCCCTGTGTGGACCTGAAAATCATACCTTATTAGTATCTGTATCTTTCTCACTCACTTTTAACTTACATTTAAATTTAACGTTGGAGCTTTTCCTCTTACTTACATACTTTATTTATTTAGTTAGTTAGTTATTTAGTTATTTAGTTGAATTTTGTTGAGTATTCAGAATGTTTAGGTTTATCTTTGTTTCACTTGCCCTAAAATAGTTACAAGGAACAAACCTTTACAATTTGTTTTGAATATGACAGCCCGTAATTTGAAAAGCTTAAGGTGAGTATCACACATCTTACCCTTTGGGCAAGAAAATCTCCCATGTATGTCTGAACCCCAGTTCCAGTCTTGTCTGCTTCAAAGCACCAGGACCTTCACAGAGCTTCTGCTCTGTGAACCTTCGTTGCTGTGCTAGCTGCCAAATTCAGCATTTGTTTACCTGATGATAATGTATCTGGCTTCTGCCACAGGTCTGCTCTGTGCCCATGGAGGAAATAGCCAGCTCTGGCTGCAAAGAGGAACACGGCTCCTGGGCTAAGGAGGCAAGGATACTCTGGGGCAAGATCTCTCAGAACAGGGAGCATCCTCCTTTCAACTGACAGCAGGGCACTCTCTGCAGCAGGAAGTCAGCCCAGGCCACAAAGAGGGCTGCCCATATGGCACTGGGCCTGAACCCTTGCCCAGTATGGGGCTACCCATATTGGGCAAGGGGGGCAGGCATCTTGGACCATCCTTCCCTCAACTGGCAGCAGCACAATTCTTCAGAGCAGAAAAGAAAGCCCACTCTGGCTGCAAAGAGGAATATTGGACTCAGGCTAATTTCTGGCAAGGAGGGCCAGCATCCCAGACCAGGGAGCATCATTGTTTTGGCTGTCACCACGGCCAACTCTTCTGAAAAGTTCTCCTCCCAGTGCCAAAGCCCTACCTAGCAGAGTGACCATGTTCGGAAAGTGCTAATCAGTCACAGCTCTGAAGTACTAAATAGCAGACAGAACCAAACAGTGAAATGAAAAGGTCTCCTCCACCAAACCTTTCTTTCTCTTCCCTCAACAATCAATGGCGAGTCCGTCTGAATAAAATGGGTGCCACTCAGGGACTTGGTAACTGAATTGCATGGCCTAGGATTGAACCATGAAGCTAAGACTAATCACAGGCAGGCAGAGGCAGACTTCACCACAGACCTTGGGGATTTGGTCCATGGCCTCCTTTCTCTGGGGGGCCTCCCCAGAGCCCCACCAATGCCCCACCCTACACACACAAAAATTTAAAAAACTTTTTTCAGCCGCCGGGAACAGCGGGAACAGAGGCAAGGAACAGAGGCAGTCAGCAGGGTGTGCAGGCACTCATTCGAGGAAAGACCAAGGTAGGGGAGGTGGTGGCAAGAGCTCCTTCCTTGAGCCTGCCTGCCTCCGAAATGAGAGGTCAGGGCATTTTCAGCTCATTTGGGGGCTCTTTGTGCACATGCGCAAGGAGGTCTTGCCACCACCTCCACCACCTTGGTCTCCACCCCACCGGCCGCCCCGTCCATGCCCCGCAGCAGCAGTTGGAAAAAATAAAAAAAGACTTCCCCTTGAGCCTCCCCCCAACCCTCAAGCAGGGTGGGGGCAGGGAGGCTCCAAAGCCCGTCAGGTGCAGGCTCAAAAATTACCTATGGCGCACCCCTGCAGGCAGGCATAGATCTCCTTCCTCCTTTTCATGCAGTTCTGGAGGCTCCAAGAGTGAGCCTCTATTCACTTTTGTGCAGAGCAGCATGTAAATACTGCGGAGTGAGTAGAAGCTCTAGGTCCCTTGGAGTATGTACCGCAAACACGGTGAGGAATGTAAAGAAAATCTCCTCTGAACATTTTTATTATTATTATTATTATTATTATTATTATTACATTTTATACCCCGCTCTTCCTCCAAGGAGCCCAGAGCGGTGTACTACATACTTAGGTTTCTCCTCACAACAACCCTGTGAAGTAGGTTAGGCTGAGAGAGAAGTGACTGGCCCAGAGTCGCCCAGCAAGTACCATGGCTGAATGGGGATTTGAACTCAGGTCTCCCCGGTCCTAGTCCAGCACTCTAACCACTACACCACGCTGGCTCATGCCTGTCTCTTTCTAACACGCCCCATTGTGATGCAACTTGAGACAGCTACTGTACCTCATAAGAGCAAGAGGGTGAGCACATCTGACCCTTTTCACCTCTCAAGAATAGTACAAGAATAGAAGCTGTCTGATGAGGGAGCTAAAGAGTTGCAGATTTTTCTTCTTGAAGTTCCAGACCCATTCCTCCCTCAGAAGTGGGGAACGTGAGATGGGTTAGCATGGAAGTCAATTTCTCCTTCCCGTCTACTACCAGGACTACAGACTGAAGCCATAGCTCAGTGGTAGAGCGCCTGCATGGCATGCAGAAGGTCCCAGGTTCGATCCCTGGCATCTTTAGGTAGGGCTAGGAAATGTCTTACCTGAAACCCTGGCGAGCCACTGCCAGTCAGTGTGGACAATACTGAGCTAGATGGACCAAGGGTCTGACTCACTAAAAGGCAGCTTCATAGTTAGTGTTCAGTTTTTTAAACCCTGGAGTTGTACATGTCCATTTACATAAGTGTGTGTGTGTCTGTGTATTCTTTTGGCATGTGATGCAGCATGGCTACTTCCACATATCATTTAGATAAAGAGTCTCACTACCACGTTCCCACCACTTTTTTTGCTGCTAATAATATTACACACCTTGTACTCCAGCAGGAGTGCACAGCAGCCTGTATATTGTTATTGCCATTCACCATTGTTTTTACGTCTTATAGTTTTGTAAGAAATTATATACAGTGACCCAACAACATCAACAAAACAGTCCAATATCAGATACCCAGATCTGAATGCTGGCAAAGTCTGTCTCCCTTGCAAGGTCTGGCAGGTTCCCAGAATAGATGGAGCAACTGGCAAGCAGTTAGTGAGGTAGTCTAGAGGCATAGAAGGTTGTCCTAGTGGCTACCTCAAGCAACAATTGGCCCAAACCGATGGATTTCAGGAGGCTCTGCTAGAACAATATAGCAGCTGTGGTTCTCCAAGAACACCTGTTTCCCCAAACCAGGGGAATTATGAACTCTTTAGTATTCCAGCTTCAGTCATCTATGGTTTTTTCTTCCAACTAGCAGCTACAGTGCCAAAGAGAATAGAAAATGGGCATCTGACCTAATCTTCTGGTTCAAGCCAAGTGGTATCCGACACATGACTCTGCCCATAAGAAATAGTAGAAAATCTTTGTTGACAGCCATGAAGGCTGTCTCCAGAGTATTGTTTAATGGCTATGGGGCCTTTAAGTCTGCTTTTGACAGAGGCCAGTTGGTTCTAGCTGAAACTGCAGCAAGTGTGATGATTAGTTTGCTTTCTCTCCTACCCTCTGCCTGCTTTATTTTTGCTGTATGTAATTTATTAATGACTTTGAATTTTTCGAAATACAGATCACTTCTACAGATGACACCATGTAAGTGTGAGTTCTGTTACACCCCCCCCCTTTCCTGTGACCTTTTGAATTAATGTTCTTTTCTCACAAAATGCTTCAAATACCGTTGTGTTCTCCGTTAGCTGCAGTGACATCTACTGATATGGGAGACCTAATTAACTAAAAGAATTCCCAGTTGCTGAATTTAGCTAGCAATCTGCTTAGGACTCTGTCCAGCAGATGTTTTTCCTGCATTAGAAGTCTGGGGACTTTGTAGACCTCCCTGCTCTTTAATCCTCAAAGTAAATATCAACACATTTGAGATGTGGAAACTGGCTCTTCAGCACAGAAATGAAATGTTACCATGGCCACCGCTTTTAGGTCTTGTATATAAGAAATTCATCGCGGGAGCAACAAAGTAGACTCACAGAACAGCAAGTTCATTTTAAACCTGCCTCAAAATTAAAGACGAAACAAAGAAAAGATGATGTCAGTGGGGTGAATTGTAATCGGCTCTGAATATCTCCTAGGCAGTCGCCATAGAAATAGAAATATTGCTTCCGTCTACATCAGAGGCAATAATATATTATAACAAATATTCTTGTATACAATCACATATTCAGTATTCAAATGGTAGATACAGGGGCTGCCTTTTTTCTTTTTCTTTTTGCATTGGAAACAAAAATGTGTTGAACTTCAACTCTGTGAGCTTGCTGTACTTATGGCTAGAACTCGGTGGTTTAATGTAATTGAGGCAAGGGGGAAAGGAACAGAGCTGGCAGTTGCACCTTGCAGAGCATCCTTAGTGGGCTACCCAGAATGCTCTGTGTCAGAACTACCCCACATTCCTGTTTTTAAGCCATATGTAAAGTTCTTAAGTGACATTTGTAAGATGCCACCTACACCACAGTGGTGTGAACCACTGGTTTATGCTACTATAGCAAAAGTGACCCTTTAGGACTGGGCCACTTTGTTCTGAGGATCTTGGAGCTAAAGTTAAATATCAGAAGAGGGGAATCCATTGTGCCTGCACAGCTTGTTCTCAAGTACAGTACATTGGCTTTTGCGTTAGGATGACTCATCCATTTTTGCTTTTCTCAGGGCAAGTCACAAAAGAAAATCCCTTCCTGCTTTTGTATGCACACCTAGTATGCACAGTGCATTGGGAAAATTGGCCTTCCATTGTAGACAGAATACTAATAGCTTTGTAGCTCCAGCTACCTTCATAGTGCTGTCTGTCTCGCCAAAACACTGGTGAGTTGCAGAAGGCCACTGTATTCTTAACTTTATTCCCCCAACTCACACTTATTTTCTGTCTTTAAAAGGCCATTCTAAAAAATTTAACATATCAAATGTCTACTTGCTTTGTGTTTTTTCTAAGTCTTTTCTCTGCTCATTGAACTAGCAACTTCTGGCCAAATATTTGACTGTAAGGGCACATTTAAGAGAGGACAAGGTAATCATACCTCCTGCTTCCCTTCCCCACCCCATTCCAATCTCTGGTTATTTTCTCAGATTGATTTTTTTAAAGCAACCACAGCACTTCAAATATACAGCTTTTTGTTGCGGCCATTTAAACCTTGCTGTGTATCACACACACACACCCGGCCTGTTTGAGATAGATAGATAGATACACACCACACACACACACACACATACACCACACACACACACACACACACACACACCCCACACACACATACACACTTATACCCCACTTTTGTCTCTTCCACTATGAAGCTCACAATTGCATCCCTTTCTTCAGCACCTTCTTCCTGTTACCATGGACATTTCTGGGCTGTTGGAGGCTTTTCTTGTCTACCCAGCCTGTAGTCTCCTTCCTTGTCGTGAGTACAGATGGCAGCTCCTTTGTTTGCATGTAGTTGTGCCTCTTAAATGTGACACCTAGAGCTGGAGGGATCTGAGGGCAAGAACAGTGAAGGACAGGTGTTGTATATATTTTACATTTATATTAATATATTGCTCAACTGACCAATGTCCTTGGAACGGTTTCCAAAAAGAAGTTGGGGTCTGTAGTGGTAGTAGAGGAAGAACATAATGTGAGAAATCACCCTGGACAGTTAGTCTCCTGTTGCAAGCAGTAGTGTTCGGGTATATAGAAGCTTAATCAACACTTGATTATTTCATATCACACCTGCTACAGCTGTTAAGTATGTGATCCTCTCTGGAGTTGATTCTGTGTCATCTTACCAGATTACCAATTTAAAGTTTATCTTCTAGCAATTTATGCCTGCTCTCTTCATCCTTTCATCTTGGGGGCACTTTTTGTGGGAAGTGGACCCTGACTGTGTGTGTGTTTGTTTGTGTGTGTGTGTGTGTGCACATGCATGCACGCATGCGCGCCCACGCATGGACACACATGGAGAGGCTGAATAGATGGCCCATTGGATCCTTTTTTACTGTGATTAATCACTGAACCCACCCATACATGGACCTATTCCATAAAGTAAGTGTATGGACATTGTGTGACTTCACATTGACTTGCAAAAGTTCTATTTGTCATTACTGAATATTCAGTGAGAGAGGAATTAAAAGCAATGAACAATACTTGTTTACTGCTTCTTCTAGTTCCAGCCATATCCATGCAACAACTGTTCATTTCAGAGACCTACTGTTTCTCCATAATTTTGTCTCTTACACAATGCAATGATGTATGTATGTATGTATTATTTATTTATTCATTTATTACATTTATTTACCACCTCATCCAAATGGCTCCTCATCCAAATGGCACAACCACAAAAATAAAGCCTTTTAAAAACAATCATTACAGAACAATTTAAAAACAGCATAAAACCATTAACAATTAAAGCATTTAAAACAGTTTAAAAACCCTGGAAGGCCAGGCCAAACAGATAGGTGTTAAGGGCTCTTCTGAAAGCCAATAATGAAGTAAATTTGGGTGTCATCAGCATACTCAATACCGAGCACCAAATCTCCTGATGACCTCACTCAGTGGTTTCATGTAGATATTAAAAAAACATTGGTGACAGAATGGAGCCCTGAGGGACTCCATATAACAGCTTCTGTTTTGAAGAGTAACTCTCACCAAGCTGCACCATCTGGAATCTACCCGAGAGATAGGAGCGGAACCACTGCAAAGCCATTTCCCCTATCCCCAACTCCCCCAGGTGATACAGAAGGATACCATGGCCGATGGTACTGAACGCTACCAAGAGATCCAAAAGAACCAGCAGAGACACACTCCCTCTGTCAATTCCCCGGTAAAGATCATCTAACAGGCTGACCAAAGCTGTCTCTCAGCCCCATAGCCAGCTTAAAACCAGTTTGAAATGGGTCTAGATAATCAGTTTCCTCCCAAACTGCCCGGAGATGGTCGGCCACCACCCTCTCAATCACCTTGCCCAAACAAGGGAGATTGGAGACTGGCCTATAACTAACTATTCATTGCTAAGGGCTCTAGGGAAGGCTTCTTAAGAAGCAGTCTAACCATTTCCTCCTTCAAATAAGGTGGCACTCTACCCTCCCTCCGTGATGCATTTATGATATTAACTTGGCCACGTCCAACAATCTGTAGATTGTTGGAGGAGAGCTGGTCTTGGGGTAGCAAGCATGACTTGTCCCCTTAGCTAAGCATGGTCCACCCTGGTTGCATATGAATGGGAGACTAGAAGTGTGAGCATTGTAAGATATTCCCCTTAGGAGATAGAGCCACTCTGGGAAGAGCAGAAAGTTCCAGGTTCCCGCCCTGGCTTCCCCAAGATAGGGCTGAGAGAGATTCCTGCCTGCAACCTTGGAGAAGCCGCTGCCAGTCTGGGTAGACAATATTGAGCTAGATAGACCAATGGTCTGACTCTATATATGGCAGCTTCCTATGTTCCTATCTTCCTGCTAGATAGAAGCATCCAAGTCGGGCAAGGATCCAGAGAACAAGTGGTAGGCCACACCGCCCCAAGCAGCTTGTCCACATCCTCAGGAATAACAGGTTGAAAATGATCCAATCTAACACTGCAAGAGGGATTGCTGGACACCCACTTCATAGACTTTGCAGAAAAAGTGGAGTCCAAGCCCGAATACAGGAGATTTTGTCAGCAAATAACCCGTTATTAGCCCTCTTCACAGGAACTGTATTCACTACGTATGGGGAGAAAGGACGAGGTTTTCTGGAATGATGTGCATTTAGCTTTCATAAGAAAGCTCCTGTGATGTACGTGGGTATTGCCCCTTTCTTATGAAAGCTGAAAATGCATCCCTGAGATCATGGCCAGTGGAAGCCTCAGTGTGAGATGGAGTGCGGCCAGCCAGCTCAGTGCTGTGCTGCTCTTTTCTGGCATTTACTGAAGGAGGGGAGGGCTAGGGTTCTAAAGGAGGAATATACCCCAAGATTCTCTCATATTTGCTGCAACCAAATAACACAGCTTACTCTTCTGAACCTTTAAACTTGTGCTCATGACCATACATCCTGCAGTCGTGTATCATTTTAAAAGGAGGGTTTTGTTTCCACCGCACAAAAGGATAACATGGGATGGGAGAGGGAGACAGCAGGAAGCAAATACTATGCATTTTGGGAAAGTATAAGAGGTGATTTGGTATTTTGTGGTTTTATCTGACGTGTGTTTTTATTCTACTTAAGAAAGTAAATTTATGAGATTTACTTCCTGGTAAATTTATGAGATTTACTTTACACCCAGCTTCCTGGACCAATTTAGATCAAATTGTAGGGACACATAGGGACACCTCCATGGCATAGTTTGTGATGATGTCATCCACCCCAATTCAAGATGGCAGATCTGTGAACATTTGAGGTGGAAGTGGGCTAACTTGTGAAGATGGTAATAATCAATTAAGGTTCTAGTGAAAGGAAAGTAGGCAGATTAGTTCTTACCAGAACTTCTTGTTAAGCTCATGCCATCTTCTGTTTTCAGATTCTGTGCACCTTCCTTCTTTGTTTTAAAACTAAAAGGGAAACATTTTTCAGGGTTTAGTAAAGGACAAAACAAGTTTTTAAAAAATGAAATCCCAGCCTGGGACCACAGATTGCATATTTAACAGAGCAGGTGCGATGTGTAACTTCACACAGATCCAGTGTGAAGCCAAAAAATATGAAAGAAATACATAGCCGCTTGCTAGTTTATAATCTTATTTGAATTTGCCGGTTTCTGGCAACAGGAACTATACCAACAGGTATTGCATAATTGTCAGAATGGCAGTTCTACAAGTTTAATTATCTTAAAAAAAACTTTTCTGTGCAAACGACAATATTCAGATTTGAAGGGAGATATATGTAAATGTGTATAGTTGCATTTATTTTTATTATGTGATATGTTCTGCTTGATCCCCTATAATAATACAAAATACCTAGGCAATAATATTTTCAAAAATCTATAGATCTAAAATCAAATACTAGACCCCAGGCCTGATTAAATGAAACTATGTGGGAAATGGCGGCAGATAGAACAAATGTATGATCTGTAATGTGGCCAGAATGCAACTAATAATGTGTGCTGTCTAGAAGCAATGAGTTCTCTTTTAAATAAGGCATTGGCAAGAAAACTTTCTTAGCTGCTATTACTGTAGTAGAATTGGTTTGAGGGCTGTTTTACTTTATGCATTGGGTTAAACTGTAAAGGTATATGGTAGAGCTGTGTTAAAATCCTCTTTTATGTGTTTGTTATTTGATAAATGCAGAGGAACCTCAGTTTTTCAGACCCCAGTATTCTAGATTTCAGATGTTGTGGGCAGAATTCACAGAACCAGAAGCTCTGCAGTTTTGTTTCCCATTCTGCTCTCAACCACTGTCCCAGGCATATGCTGTGCAACCTCATGCAGAACAATCACTTTCCATCGGGGTGTATCTAGGGAAAATAACGCCTAGGGCAAGCACTGAAATTGTACCCCTGTCCAAACATCTGAAACCCATCTTTCAGATAACTGAAAGAGAGAGAGAGAAACCTCACAAACACTGAGATAAATTACACACTCAGAGAGCAATTCAAGCATGTGGAGTAGGAGGAAGAACACACACACATACCCTAACCCTAACCTCAGCAGTGGCACAGGAATCCTTCTTTCTTTCTTTTCCAACCCCGGGGGAGATATTTGTCCCTAAATAGCTCCCTCTCTCACACATGTTGAAAAATGAACACTTGCACCAACTCACTCTCCTAAGGGTGGGGGGATTTTGCAAGCAGAAAAGACAAGACACTGTGTGTGTCCCATCTGCACAAAGGATGCACACCCTTTCATTTCATTTCAAAGCAACAAATCTCAACCAAATCGGGGGAAAGGGAAGGGAGGAGGGGTAGAAAGAGATCTGCATCTGCAAGCAGCCCATTTACACATACCACCACCAGCCCCATTACAAAGCTCACATGGCTGTAGAACCTCCAGTGCAGAGAGACGCGATTCCTCCAGGAAAGGAGCAAAATCCAGCAGTGCAATGGAAGAAGAGATGGGGGTGGGGGGAGAAGTTCCTTGTTCAAAATAGCTGCTGCTCCACTGCACCCCCACCTCTGATGGAAGTAGAACAGGGAGAAGGAAAGGAAGGAAAACCTGAAAGGGAAGGGAGCCTCGGCCGGTGCCCTCTCTCCACTTCTTGAGAGCACAGAGCTCAGCAGACCAGACTGAGCAGAGCAGCACAGGGAGAAGAAAGGGAAGGCCGGCGTCCCACCCCCTCCACAGTCTTATACACACTTACTTGAGAGTAAGCCCTACTAAACTTGATAGAACTTACTTCCAAGTAAGCATGCATAAAACCCAGTTGCACATTGCAAATTCTTTCCACCACATTTTCGGACGTCCGGAACAAAGTCACACTAGGCCGAATTATTCCCCCTTTCCCACATAAATAAAGGATTACTCCAGAGCAAGAGCAGGAAGCGTCGCCAATCTTCTATACCCCAAACACTAGATTTCTCTCCCTTTTTTCCCCATGGCCGATGGCCACGCTTTCTACTAACCTCTTTTACCTGGAAAAAATCAACCTTAAAAAAAAAAAAAATACCGACCAGAACTGGAGCGTTTTGTTTTTGTAAGCCCTTTCCTGTTGTGATGTGGCTTTTTATAGGTATTAGGTGAAAAAATGCCAATTTTCCTTCAAATTAAGAGGTCAGAAAGGTTGTCTCCACCGCTCCAAAAGCCCAGTCATAGCTGATAGCTATTCTCTGATGAACAGAAGGCTACAGTCTTGTGCACGCTTACTTAAGAGTAAGCCCTACTAAACCGCCTGCTGCCCCCACCACCCCAGAGACACCCTGCTGACGCTGAGGGAGGCAATCCCAAGAAGAAGCCAGCGTGCATTCCCCAGGCCTGCCCGCCCCAACCATTCCTCAACCCTCCTCCCCCCCGTAAGTTTAAATATATATATATTTTTAAAAAAACACAGACACACACCTTGATGCTTTACACATTACTGAAGAAGGTCAAGAAGACAGACACAGTTTCAAGAAGCAACAAGGCAGGCTGCAGATTGCTCCAGTCCTTGCTGAGCCTTGATCTTCCTGCTTCCTCCTCAGTCCTCCCCGGTATTCTGCACAGCTCTCACCAGCATGCAGCAGATTGGCGCAAGAGTGGAGTGCCACTAGGACAGGAAGCCAATGGCAGCACAGGCAGCACAGTGCCCGGCCCAGAGCCAAGAGTGCTTACCCGATGATGGTAGCTAGAATTTGCAGGGGGGCACAGCGGGGGGGGGGGGGTTGCCAGGGCATTTTTGCGCCCCCCTTCAAGTAGCGCCCAGGGCACATGCCCTGCCTGCCTCCCCCAAGTTACGCCTGTGCTTTCCATGTCCCAAAGCGTGTTTACTGTGCTTAGTGTTGTCCATCACTTCCCACGTTCAAAAGCTTTGTGTTTTGTGTTATGAAAACTTACTTTAGCAACTTTTGTGACCATGTGGTTTTTGCCTCAATTATTTGGACAATCATATCATCCAAACTGGCCTTATCCCCAATCAGACCAGCAAATTGAGGTTCATCTGTAATGGAGTCTGACTATGCAAAGTTGTAAACATGTTTATGTACGATTTTTTTTTCATGTTGTATACACGAAACTTTTAAAATGGTGAATGGGTGTATTCTGCTGCTGTGGGGGTGTTCCATATCCTTTAGAAGAAGAAATCCCTGTTGATCTGGAGTACCTCTGAATATTGCCATCTTATGATCTTCTGCATGCCTGAAGTGCAAGCAGAATGGCTTTTATTTGCTGATCAGATATCCCCCGCTCCCTTCTATTGTGTAACAGAAGGAGGAAGATGGGAAGCACAGGTTTTCCTGCAGTGAAGCTCTTATCCATAAATAGGCAGGTACTCTCCTTCCACTAATGTGTTTTTTTTATGATGTTTCTCTGCTGCTCTTTTTCTCCCAGTCCTTATGCTCAGCAAGTACTGTGCACAGTGATAAATATGGAAGAGGGAACTTTAGTTTCCCTGAGCAAAGCAAGCAGGCAGGAATTCCCCATTCCAAAAATAAAGGCAACTCCTAGCACCCAAGAGTAGAACATAAGAACAGCCCTGCTGGATCAGGCCCAAGGCTCATCTTGTCCAGCATCCTGTTTCACATAGTGGCCCACCAGATGCCGCTGGGAAGCCTACAGGCAGGAGCTGAGGGCATACCTTCTCTCCTGCTGTTACTCGCTTGCAACTGGTATTTAGAGGCATTGTGCCTATAGCCACCAGACTAGTAGTCATTGATAGACCTCTCCTCCATGAGTTTATCCAACCCCCTCTTAAAGCCATCCAGGTTGTTGGCTGTCACCACATCTTGTGGCAGAGAATTCCATAGGTTAATTATGCATTGTATGAAAAGGCATTTCCTTTTTTTGGTCCTAAATTTCTTGGCAATCAGTTTCATGGGATGACCCCTGGTTCTAGTATTATGTGGAATGGATAAAATGTTTATCTTTAACAACTTTCTCCACACCATACACTATTTTATAGGCCTCTATCACGTCTCCCCTCAGTCATCTTTTTTTCTAAATTAAAAAGCCCCAGGTGTTGTTGCCTTGCGTCATAAGGAAGGTGCTCTAGGCCCCTGATCATCTTGGTTGCCTTCTTCTGCGCCTTTTACAGTCCTACAATGTCCTCCTTAATGTTCTGGTCATCTTCAGTGGTGACCAGAACTGTATGCAGTACTCCAAATGTGGCCACACCATAGTTTTGTAAAAGGGCATTATAATATTAGCAGTTTTATTTTCAATTCCCTTCCTAATGATTCCAAGCATCGAATTGGCCTTTTTCATAGCTTCCGCACATTGAGTCGACACTTTCAATGAACTGTCCCACACAAGCCCACTCTCCTGGTCAGTCATCAACAACTCAGAACCCATCAGTGTTTATGTGAAGTTGGGTGTTGTTGGGGTTTTTTGGCCTCAATATGCATTACTTTACACTTGCTAACATTGAACCACATTTGCCATTTTGTTGCCCACTCCCCCAGTTTAGAGAGCCCCTTCCTTGCAATTTCTTTTGGATTTCACTACCCTCAATAGTTTGGTGTCATCTGCAGATTTGGCAAGCTGCTTGAAAGTGGGGCCATTGAAAAGTGGGTTTTATGGGGAGAGGGCACTTTTTCCATGACTCTTAGCAAAGAGAGAAGCAACCCTTACATATGTCTCATTTGCTTTATAAGAGGTGATAGAACCCTGAAATAACACATTCTGAGGATTTCAGCCATTGTATATTCCCCCCCAGCACTGATACACATTTCCTCTTTTATCTGAAAGTGACTGAGTGCCTAGGCATACATTAAGAAGCATTGTGTTCTTTAGTGTGTGTGTGTTTATTAGACAAGGCACCAAGATTGCAATAACTGCAAGCATGGAGAGAGATGGTATGAGATAGGCAAGGAACAAGTCCTAGAGAAATGTCATCGCCCAGCATCACACATTAGCCATGCTTCAAGTGTACCCATTCCTGCTACTACTATGGATATTTATATACTGCTCTTCAACTAAAGCTCTCAAAGCAGATTACATAGAAAAATAAATAATACATAAATGAGATGGTTTCCTGCCCCAAAGGGCTCACAATCTAAAATGTACTGTACATTTCGAAGAGACATCATGGAATACTTCTCTGTGAGGGAGGTGGAGAAAATAGATTATCCTCCATGTACACATTCCAAAAGGATGCCCACTGCATACAAATGTTGAATGCACATTGAGATGTGCCATTCTTTGTAGCTGTTGAGAATGTTTTAGTCTGCAACTGAGACATGGGGACGTGCCTATGGTAGTGTTTTATCTTTCAAGGGCTTACTTGGTTCTGCTATGGCCTCATTGCTTGAATTCATTAGTAATTTGAGTTATATAAGGCTGCAATGAAACCTAGGATTTCAGTGTTGGTCACTGGAGAAATGCCAATATACAAGAGAAATATAGTTCAGCCAACATGCTGGAGGCCATGGAGAGCTACTTAATGAATAAAAGAGCAATTTCTAGACAACTATGAAAAGATGTGAAAAATCATCTGAAGATTATGCCAATAAATATAAAATGTGCTTATTAGATACATTGTTGTATCTTCTGGTTTTATGTAAGGTTTCCCGCAAGAGTCCAGCAACCCGAAAGGAGCACTTGGACCAAGGGAAATGGTTCAGGTTTGTTGTACTTCAATCCCAGTTCTACATGTTTTGACAAATGGGAAGGCGAATAAGTTCCATTTCAGGGATGGTATTAGCAATGAATAGTGGGTGAATTATGAAATGCTTTGCATGCATTGAGCTATGCAAATAGTGCATTTCCAAAACTGTCTCTTCATTTCATCTATTCATTAGAGAGCATTTATCTTCCCAAACTTCATCTGTTTCAAGAGTTTTCAATATTTTGATTCTAGCTTAAGTATACAAATCAAATTTAATTCTACAATTTATCCACAGAAAAATTAAGAAGTTCCATATATCTTTATATTTGCTATATAATTGGCATTTCTTCATTTTAAACTCTAAACCCAGGGTATCAAACTGGCAGCTCACAGACTAGATCAGGCCTGCGAAGCTCAACTGAACAGCCCCCCTGAAGCAGCCCTGGGACAAGTTGCAGTGCTGCATGCCGATGCAAGGGCATAGCCATCCAGATTCCTCCTCACCACCACCACCACCATGGCATTTCTCTGCCCCCACCCCACCCTGGGCATCCAAGCGGAAGCTGTGGGTTAGTTGCTTTCTTTCTCCCACCACTGCCACGCTGCCTTTCTCCTTTCAGGAAGGGGTGAAAGACGGAGAAGGAGGGAAAGGCTCTGGGTGCCTTTTTCTCATGGAAGAGGAGAAGTGGAAGAAAGGAAGAGAGTGAGAGGAGGAAGAGAGAAGGTGGTGTGAGGCAGGCGTGAGGTGACAGCAGCTGGTGCGAGGCTATGCGCAGCCTGCTGGAAGTCCTTCAGAATCAAATCAGGCCCACCACCCTGGGTGGCTAAAAAAAACCCCAAATTTGGCTAAATAAAATATATGGCTAAATAAAACCCCAAATAAGTAATAAGAAACTATCTAAGTTGCACATTTCAGCCAATAATAGTACAATGCATTCATCTGCATAAGAACTGTATCTTTCTATCTACCATATTAACTATAGCCATTATTTATTATACGGAGGTATAATTCTGTTCCATTCCATACTAGTTAATTATTTTATGTAAGAGTGTGTGTGTGTGAGAGAGAGAGAGCTATAAATGTGCTATATATTTGCAGGATCACTAACTCATTACCATATTAAGTTGTTTGTTTATAATGGAAAAGAGCATTGAATTTTGCACAGTGACTTTCCTAAATCAGCTCCTGTCCACACAACATAGCACCATTTATATTCAGACTGACTACACCTTACTCTGATTTTAAAAGGTAAACTATTAATTTCAAGGCTGTGCAAGACGGAGTGGCAGCTTTTATTGATAAGAGCATAGTATGATGTGGTTTACTTTTGTGTGTTGGCTTGAAGGCTGCCAAGAAATACTTACACACAAACTGTCCTTTGGGAAAGAAGACCCTTCAGCTGCTTTGAAATTTATGCTAATAATAGTTTAGTACTGAAAACCCCATTCATTTAGCATCTTGAGAAATCTCTAACATACATTACTCCTGGTGTCTTGGAAAAATTAAGCTCCAAGTATATGGAAAATGAGTTAATTTATACTCTGAGGAATTTTGAGTTTATTGAATAGTGTTTCAGATTTATTTAAGGAGGCATAGTTGAAGCAAAAGCACATTATACTGTACTTGTTTAAATTGTTGGGTATAAATTTTGGTTTATGCATACTTTTCCTGCTAGTGCTAGTTTCCCCCACATAAAACTTTTCCTACTTTCTTAATCAGGTTTGGCAAGAAAAAAGAGGATAAAGGTGCAAAAGGCGATCAGAAGGGGAACTCCAAGCATGGTGCTCTCAAGGAAGAAGACCTTGAAAAGATGAAGGAGGAGCGGGAACGGTGAGTTGAGAGCTTCCCCCACTCTTTATTCAGTGAAGAAAGAGGATGGATAGTTGTCAGGTGTGGCAACTAGTTATTCTAGGAAAAACCAGCCAGTTATTCCAGCCATCTTGCAACCGGACTGCCCATCACTATTCTCTCAAAATAAATATTTCGTTTCCTTTACCTCACTCGGTAGTTAATAAACTGTACTGGCTCTTCCTAAATCTGGCTCTTCATGAATCTTCACTTCCCTTATTAGAGCCTTTTGCTATAATATCACTAGGATCAGTTTTTGAAGCATAGATTATCTAGATAAGAGAGAGGCCTTATTTTCCCCTCAGGTTCCATGTTTACTTCAGGATATCCCTTTAAGTAGTGTCATTGAACTATCTCCTGCTGAGTGTTTTATCATTCAGCCCACAGGGGGTAACTTGAAATGGCTGGAAAATATACGCTGAGTGGCATATATCTTTTCCCCTTTTCCAGAATGAACAGAAAGTGAATTGGTTACAATGCAGAAGCTGAATTATTGAAATCATAGCTTCAGGCAAATGCCTATACAGCATTTTTCACACATCTAGCACCCTGGACAGATCCTGTTTGCCCAGGGTGTGACTCACAATGTATCTTCCTGGACTGGGGAGAAAGCAACAGTATGAGATTCTCCCCCATTGATTTCAACTGGTATGCTCCTCACAGGAATTCACCTTTCTCATCTCTGGCCCTAATCATATGTTCATTTCTGAACCCCATGTAAGAGGAGAATGAGTTTTATATTCTCTTGCTGGCCGCAGTCTTTCTGGACAGAAAATAACATCTGCCAGGCTTATCTATAACATCTGCCAGGCTTATCTATATCTGGGATTCCCCTGAACCTGCTAGCTAACTCCAGGCACTACTGTACATTGTATATACCAGGTTACCTGTTGTGTTTTTTGGCTGGGGAGAGTGCTACGGGGATAAGATATGCCAGAGCCAGAGATTTGCTCCCTTCTCATACTGGGTTCAGAAGTTAACATCTGATCAGGTCCTCTCTCAAGTTCCTATTTCCATGCCCAAGTTTCCTTTGGTGTCCATAAATCCTACCTTTTGCACCAAAACCAGCTTTCTACTTACTGCACTTGAATCTCAGCCACTCTGAACTGAATCCAAGCAGGTCCTTAGAAGCAGCTTTCTTTTCCTGAGACCACGTTGTGTGGGCTCACTTAATACAGAGTAAGAGTATTTGTATGAAAATGCCCAATGGCTAGAATTGTTCTCTACAGCCTAGTATTTTACTTTACTTCTATTGTTTATCAAGGTGTTTGTTGTTTCTGCTTCTGGGGTAATTTAGGTTATATAGTACTTGGTTCTCTGCTCTCTTCATTAAGAAGTAAAGTTCCTCTTTAAAGTTAAAGTTCTTAAAGTTTACAGGATGAGGTGGCAGGATCTGAAGACTTCTGGAGACAGAAATACAAACTGTGGTTGTGGTCTTCATTAAGAGACTGTTGTAGACAGATCATCCTGGAGAGAATCTATCTATGTGGTCACTAAGAGTCAACACCAACTTGACGGCACTTAATCACTCAATCAAAAAACTGTTCGTTGAGGGTTCCAATGAGTTTGGAGTAGAGTTTAAACCTATTTTGGATGTGGCTGCACCACTGAAAGCAGCAGATTCATAATTTGGGAGTACTAGCAATGGCCTGGAGCACTTTTCCTCCATTCACTTTTATGAGCCAGCTGTACCCTTTCCTGGAGAACCTAGAACTAGCCTTGGCCATTCATCATCTTTGTCACCTCCAAATTAGATTAAGCTAATGCAATTTTACTCTAACGATATGGGGCTGCCTTTGAAGATAGTTCAGAAGCTTCCACTGGTGTAGAACACAACTGCTAGCCTGTTGACAGAAGTTGCTCATTCTGGTTGTATTACAGTGGTTTAATACAAGCATTGTTATCAGTTACCAGTATATCTTATGAAGTGGTTCTCCCATGAAAATCTACCCTAGAGCTCTGCTCTTCATTGGAGCTGCCCTCCAGGTCCTTCTACCATCAGAGGAGTGACAGGTGGGTATGTGGAAGGTGGTTTTCACAATTGTGGTACCCAAGATCTGGAATACCCTTCCTAGAGAGGTAGGCCTGGCTCCATTACTGCCTGCCTTTAGACTGGCAGTGAGAACAGTTTTATTTCAGTTCGCATCTTTATATTGAGATTATTGTTCCACGTATGATATTCTATCTGGTTCTATACAGCTGCGTTACTCTGTTAGTATGATTGTGTCATTATGATTATGTAATTATTGTTTTTATGGAGTTGTGTGATATATTGTATTCTTAATTATGTTATGAGCTGCCTCAAATGTATTCTAGAAATACCTTAATAAATAACATAAAGGGTTGTAACTGCTAGGGTTGTATGAAGGGTTCTAGTTGCAAACTGGAAGGATTTGCCCTGCTAACTGGGCAATGAGGCATCTTTCAAGTGATGGTTCTCTTATGTTTAGCTGGGGGCAGCTACTTTTTCTATTCATTCAAACCTATCTTCTTTTCCAGCAGCAGTTGCTGGTATCTTTCTTTCCCCCGCCACCTCTCTCTTGAAGATTGTGAGCAAATGGAGTTCCTTCCAAAAATGGAAGAAACCTTTAGGATATGTGTTTGCAAACAAAGTTCCTTCCATGGATGGAAAAAGCTCTTAGGGTACCACCCAAATGTTCTTCTTTCATTTGGTAATTATAGAATAGCATTGCTGCTGTTAGAGCCACAAATGCTTCTGTCGCCACACTCTCTCCATCCTTCTGATTCCATATCCTTCAGGTACAGGCCTGCACAACTTGCCATCCACCAGTATGAATGCAACCCAGCTGCCATATGCTGTGGCTTATCAAGTGTTTGCCAGTCTTCCTATTTCTACAGTTCCAGGCAGGCAGCAAGAACAGCAGCCTTACTGAGCCCTGGTAGATGACCATGCATAGCTTGTCAGGTTGGACAACACGGTTTGCTGGATTAGATGCTCTGACCCTAAGCCTGATCATGAATCTGCAATTCAGCTAGTACTACTGCTACGGTTGTCATTGTTTACAGTTCATAGTTGTTTATAGTTTATTTTTGTATATAAAAATATGCACAATGCATTATGGAATTGTTGCTAAGAATATTTATACCACTTTTCAACAAAGAAGTCCTTAAGCAGTTTACAGTAGTAAAGTCAAGTAATAAAATACACAACAATCATAGCAATCATTCCGAAACATACTAAAAGTAAAGCTCAGTCTCACAAATAGAAACAGTATTTATCCTGCATATACATGCTCAGTGTTTTAATGTGTTAATTAGTGTTTGGCCAAGGTTTGCACCAGTGGTGTTGAAATGTCTGTGACATATGTCTGATCTTGCTAGCCCAAGTCTCTTCTTTCTTTCAAACTTCTGACTCTCAGTTTAGATACCGGCAATTTGAGAGGTATGTGTCCTTCATTTAACAGAAGCCAATGTCTTTTATTAGGATCCTAGCAAGCTAAGAAGTATGTATCCCATCTGTTAAAGGGCCAGTGTCACTTGCTAAAATATTGGCAGACCAAAACGAATGGTCCCTTCTGTTTCTAGAGCTAATGTTCCAGTTGGACGTGGAGTAATTGTTGTTAACATTTCTTTTAGTGGTAAATTCTCTTTCGAAATAAAATGTAATCCCTGGAGTGACAGTTAATTGGTAAGAACCTATTAAAAACAGTCAGTTCAATGCCTTTATAATTCTGGTTTATCTTCTCTAATAATTATTCACCTTTCTGACCTGGAGACGTTTGAGATTGAAATGGAGAACAGCAGGTGTGCTTAGAAGCTGATGAACCTGGATGATATTTTTAACTCGCATATTTGATTCTTATCCCACAATTAACAAGAACAGAAATATCACCTTTTTTCCACTTGGCAAAATTATCCTTTCATTCTGCTTTGAGCAGCGGGGGGGGGCATATTGTTCGAACCCCTAAAGTTAGTTTTTAAATTATACACAATAAATGACTCAGGTCATTTATATGTTATCTGTCATACCTCCATAGGTCTTGTGTCTACCTAAACATGTTGTTGGTTCACAATGTTTAGAGCAATGGTTGCCAGTTTTGTATTGGCCAAAATGTCACCTGTCTACCCTAAATAAATGTGTGCATCACTCTCTGGTGCACACTTCACTATACACGCAGCCCCACAGTTTTGCTCTGGGCTGCCAAGCCAGGCAACTGCACAGGAGGGGCCAGGAGTAAAGGCCTGAATCTGTGTCATTGCCAGAGTTGTGGCTGCCTTGCAACTACATCTGGTTGCCTGCTAATGTGGTACATTGATCTTAGAGGTGCATCCTTAATCAGTTGCTTTTGCTTATTCTGTGACACCTTCAGTGGGGCAGCAAGGAAATGCTTGACAAAAAAGCAGAAGGTTGCTGGTTCGAATCCCCACTGGTACTGTATCGGGCAGCAGCGGTATAGGAAGCCATCATCTCATACTGTGCGGGAGGAGGCAGTGGTAAACCCCTCTTGTATTCTACCAAAGAAAACCATAGGGCTCTGTGGGTGCCAGGAGTCAGAATCGACTTGACAGCACACTTTGCTTTATTCTGTGACAGCCGAGCTGATTCTACCTAATTGTAGCGGTGCTTTGTTAGTATCTACCATCCTCCTTCATTCTCCCCTCCCTTGAAACAGAAAATATCTCTCATAAGAATGACACGTGTGTGTTTCTGTCATCCCTGCTTTTCAAATAAGTGCCATGTTCATTTTATGCGTTGTTTTTCAATTGTGGGAAACTATCCAGACACTATTCCACCCATTCATGGGGTTTTCTTCCATAAACCTTTTTGAAATTATATAAATTGAAGCAGGAAAGTGAATTTTGTAACTATGTCCCAAGATAATATCATAATTGTAATGCTTTATCTTTTAATGCAGAAAGTATGATAGGTTTCAGTGTGGCAATACTTCCCATCCATTAAGCCCCAGAATTTTACAGTGTAGGTGTCACATTTCAGCTCCATCTTACAGGTACCTTAAGGTAGCAGTCACCTGGTAAAAGCCCAGAGTATTTGTGTGCATGTTCATCACTTTTTTTTATTTCTCATCACGTATTTCCTCAACGACCACCTTAAGTAGCACAGTGGGGAAATGCTTGACTAACAAGCAGAAAGTTACCGGTTTGAATCCCCACTGGTGGCATATCGGGCAGCAACAATATAAGAAGTCATCATCTCAGGCTGCGCAGAAAAAGGCAATGGTAAGCCCCCCCTGTATTCTACCAAAGAAAACCACAGGGCTCGGTGGGTGCCAGGAGTCTGAATAGACTTGATGGCACATTTTACCTTTACCTTTATTTCCTTGACAACTGATGGCTTGCTGCTGAATGTGTGAACAGACTCAGTTGAAAATCATTGTGTCTGAGAGTGTATTGAAGTTCTGTCTTTGGTGGTTGGTAGCTCATCTGCACATACAAGTCACCACTTGATGCCTCAGTCATCAGGCAATGAACACGCATGTATAAACTAGCCCTTAGGGAAGTCGAAGCTGGAATAACTCAGGAAGCTAAGTTTGAAGTAAAGCTTGCTATTCAAAATAATTAATTGCCCAGCTCTTGAAAAAAAAGCAGATGATTGTGTCAGTAATAAAAAAAGGAAAGTTGGCTTCCTCATGACAGATTACTACCCACTCATACAAAAAAAAAACCCACACAAAAAACCCACCATGGCAAGGAAGTTTGACTAAGATAAGCTCCAAGTTATCCAGTTGAGTGGAACTGTAGTGCTTTATGTTGTTGTTGACTGTTCACCTAATGATGGCTTACGCAGACAGTAAAGATGAGTTTTATAACTCTGTCCCAAGATTCACTAATCCCATAATGTATAATGTAATTCAGGCCTAAGATTTTAATGCACATATTGGCAACGACAACCACACAGCGAGTCTGTGCCATAGATCTTGCTGCCACGATGACTTCACTAGCTGCATACTTTGTCTTGCCTTCTGAATGGCCAAGCTTCAGAAAAGATTTACTAGAATGGAGGCTCTGCACACTCAACTTTTCATTCTCTATTAGGAAAGAAATTAATTTATAGTAAAATTAACAATCACAGTGCCTGGAGATGGAAGAAGAATCATACTGCAGCCTGGTGAGCAAAAGCTTACAAACAACTTAGCCTTGTATGAGATATTAATTACTTTCTTAATTACTATGATTGATTAAAAAAATCCTAATGGTAACTTTGTTGCCTAGATTTCTCTGTCCATGCTCTTTTTCTAAATAAAAGTTCTGATAATTATATTGAAATTGAAAGTGCAGTAATTCTTTACTGAAGGGGAGGGCACTGTGGAAGAGACTGTGCCTTCTTGGGTGGCAGGAGCCAGACCCAACTTGACAGATTACAACTGGCCAACAACTAAGCCTGGAGAATAAAGATGGCCTTCTTTAAAGAAATGAAATGATTTTTTTTAAGTTCTCTGTTCTCTCCCCACTTGGTTGTTTTAATCAGTAGATATATGTGGAAGAGAATAAGAACAGTGCCTCACATCCAGCCCAAGTTACTCAATAGAAGTTGCTCCTATTAATTACCCCTACTCAATACTCAATATTACTCCTACTCAATATTACTCTTACTATTGAGTAAGAGTAATATTGAGTAGGAGTAATTAATAGGAGTAACTCCTATTGAGTAACTTGGGCTGGATGTGAGGTTACAACTGTTAGGAGTAACTCCCATTAATAGGAGTTAATCCGGGAGTTACTCTAAAGGACTACTTAATTTCTATAGGACTTCTGTGGAGTAATTTAGTCAGGATGTCAGCCAGTGTCATCTTTCTGGACAGCTTCCCCTCATTCCTGCCTTGCTTGACAAGAAAGGAGCAGTGCAGTACATCTCAGAAGGTATCCCAGAATCTAGCTCTTGCTCCCATTCCAATCAAGCCATGTCTCTGGAGAGGCAAATGCCCTCAAAGCACAAAGAGGAGAGGATTCTGCTGAAGAATCCTCAGGGTCTGGCAGCCATCTCCAATCCAACTGCGCTCAGCTGCTGGAAGCAATTCAATGAAAAACAACTCCAGAAAAATCCTCTGTTGTCATGGTGATTTAAAGAGTGAACATTTCACCCTGTACCCCTTAATTGGGTCAACAGTTATAGTTAAGGAGACATGGCATCTCTGCAGACAATTGTTTTATTCCAATATGACCACTGATTTTGAGAGCAGCTCCGACAACATTCGGAATATCTCATAACTAAGTTAAATGGGACTAATACTCCAGTACAGGTGCAGAAAATAATGGGTTGAGCTAGTGCAAGAACTGTGAGGTTAAAAAAAAAAAAACCCAACTGTGACTCCAGATGCACTTCATGGTACAAATACACCAAAGCTCATGCAGAAAAATCCTCCACCTAGAAATTTGCACAATGTTTTCCTTAACTGTAGTATGGCTAACGTGGATGTCAAGAGTCTTCATGAATGTAAATGGGATATTCTTACACTCTGCAGAAAAGATTAGAAATTTCGTTGAGTCAATCAAGATTAGTAGGTGTCCAATCTTACAGCTGAACAACGCCATTGAGGTATCATGGCCTAGGATGATTTTGTTTGTTTGTTTATCATATCGCTTGATATATACATCTCTAGGTGGTGTACATAATACAAATTATAATCTAAAAATGAAAAACAAACAAAACATTTTCACAGAATTAACAAAACAATTAAAAACAATTCACAAAGTGAAACCATTAAAATAATTTCACATGTCAACAATTAAATAGTTTTTAAAATCAATTTTAATTAAAAGCCTGAGAGAACAGGTGTGTCTTAAAAGTCTTTTAAAAGCAATCAGAGATGGAGAAGCTTTTATTTTGGCAGGGAGTGCATTCCTGGGGCAGCCACAGAGAAGGCCCAGCCCAAGTCTCTTCCAAATGAATCTCTTAAATGCCCTGAACCTAAGCTATTCAGGGCTTTATAGGTAATGACCAGCACTTTGTATTTCACTCAGAAACATATCAGCAGTCAGTGCAATTCTTTCAGAATCGGTGTTATATGATCCCTTTATGTTGTCCCAGAGACCAACCTGGCTGCCGCATTCTGTACTAGTTGTAGTTTCTGAACTATGTACAAAGGCAGCCTCACGTAGAGTGCATTACAGTAGTCAAGCCTAGAGGTCACCCACATATGCACTACCATTTTAAGGCATTTACTTCCAGAACTCGGTGTAGCTGATGTATCAGCCAAAGCTGATAAAAAGCACTCTTGGCCACTGCCTCAACCTGAGAAACCAGAGAGAGTTTGGAATCCAGGGACACTTCCAGGCTATGATCTTTCAGGGGGAAATTAACCCCATCGAGAACAGGCAGATCTAAACCATCTCTCAGGTCTTGACATACACACCCCCCACAGTCAGTACCTCCATCTTATTTGGATTCAACTTCAGTTTTGTTATTTCTCATCCAGCCCATTATCACCTCTAGGCAGGCATTTAGAGAGGTTAAGCCATCTAACAAAATTGATATGGAGAAATAGAGTTGGGTGTCATCAGCATATTGATAGCACCCAGCACCAAATCTGATGATGTCTCCCAGCGGTCTCATTTTAAAGAGCACTGGAGATAGTATGGAGCCTTGTGGAACTCCTTACAGTAATTGATGATGATCTTGTTGCTAATATTATTACCTTGATAATATCGTCATCGTCATCAGTTCTATGTGTATATCCTTAAGATGTTCTTGTTTCTATTCCTGCAGCTCGTGTCTGCTAGACACATGTTATTTTTGTTTGCCTTTCCTCATCTCTGAACCTGGTTTACTTTTCAGTTAAAATTCAAATATGCAAGATTTGTTCCCTCATCACTTCAAACAGTATCAACATTGCTAAAAGCATGAGTTTATTCTGTTTTGGAATAAGGAGAATTATTCCAAATTATGGAATCTGGAAGATCTGCGGAGATCTGGCACAAAGAAAGTTGTCCCCATTGGAAACACAGTCCAGCTATACCTGGTTAAAGCCACAGATCATTTCTTTCTACCACTACAGTCCTTCCACAGCAGGGATGCAACTAGAATTATTCTATATGTATGTATCCTAGACATCTAGGCTTGAGCCATCAGATTTTGAATAAAGCAGAATGGTTTCTAGACACAAAGGTATTCCACCTTCTAAAATGTTATGTTGATTCCAGATCTCCATACTACTTGTGCTTATCCCTAAGCATATAGCCATCCTTTAAAACCTGTTTAACGCTGGAACATGGGCCCGGCAAATCTGCAGCCTGGGGACAGAACCACTGAAATGCATCTGAAACCACTGAAGACTTTATGTGGTTAATGAAAACCTTAATGCATGAGCTACTCCATTCTGTGCAATAATCTTATCGGAATCTCACTGAATATTAAGTTGGTACCTCATTCAAAAATCACCGTTTATTTCTTCTTTTCACTCCTCTTCAGCTTTTAATTTTTCTGCATGAGGAACAAGACCTTGAGAGTGTAATAACTAGAGCATGCAGAATTGTTTTCCCCATGCCGTACCACTTGGTTCCCCAGAGAGCAAATGCTTCGTTCTTAATTCATTTTGTTGGCTCGTCAAACGGACAAAGTTGTCATGAAGATTCTGCTTTACAAAATTTGGCTAGATCAGCTTCAAAGACCTCACATTTTATCCTTAAAAAGAAAATGTTGCTTTCAGTTTTTAAAATCGTATAAAGGTGGTTCCATCTTCAAAGTGAACTACTACAGAGTTAGTGTCCAAGACAGGGAAAGGCAGACTTCCTTTTTCGGAAATGAAAGGCGCCTCTCCTCCCCCACCCCGTGCCTATCTAAGATGAACTGTAAGGCAACTCACATTGCTTTTTAATATTCTTGCCTTTGAAGATCTTTCTAAAGAAAACCAGATGTATCAGGTAGTGTATGCTTTACCATAATTTACCCTTTTTTCAGCTGTATTTAATATTAATATCAGCCAAAAGACAGCTGCTTTTCCTGGTTGTTTACCTATTTTACTTGAGTACCCCTACTGAGACTAAAGTCTTCTTTCCAGCAGAGCCAAGCATCTTCATATTGTTATAATATTTTTAATAAATGAAGTAATTTATTGAAACCCGGATGTTTTTAATAAAGAATGCACAGAGTGTATGAATTGTGAATATCAATATGCTCTGTAGGCTGAGTTACATCTTCATGCTGGTTCAGTTACGAAAGGTAGACAGCTCATTTTGTTAATGGAAATGGTTGTGTCTTTCGGCATCTTGTTGGAGAAAATAGTTCTATATGCAGAAAAGTAAAACGTAAAGGGTACATCTGGCTTTTGTTTTCAGCAGCTGGCCAGGATTGAACATTTAAAAGAATGAACCTCAGACTTAGGAACTTGTAAGTGATTTCAAGTTTGTGGTTTACTTAACTTCTAGGAAGCCTTCCAAAGCTGAAGAGTTGTTCTCCCCAGCTTTATCAGCCTTGAGCTTTGCTGCATGCTAATATACTTTAAATCAATACATGTGTTTTTTGTATTTGGCAAACTGCAATTTAATATAGCAGCTGCAAATACCCTGAACAAGCTAAATGCAGTCCCACAGAAATAAAATTTAAAAAAAGTTTAAACCACCATTTATAGTTTGCATGAGTACTAGAGACTTGGAAAAATCTAATCCTGTTTTATCAGTTTTTATTTTTTCTTTTGTTCCCAAAAATGTATGCAATACTGGAAGTCAGTATTAAGGCAGATCGTCCCTTGCGTTGTGTTATGAAAGGGCTAGTAGAAATAGATACTTGTCTAGTCCTATGTGCGTGCTGAATTTATCCGCCCCCACCCGCTGTGAAGCTTGTTTCTCTGCTGTCTTTTTAATGTTGGAATTTGGAGGAGGGAGGACAGAAAACCAGCCCTGTAATCCAAAGTTACTCATGCTTATGTCCCATGAATCAATTGTGCTTATGCCTACAAAACCTACACAGAATTACAGGTCATTATTTAGGGGGAAAACATTTTTTATTGATTACCTTATAATATCTTGCTAACATTATTTTAACCACAACTCAACTCCAGATTGAGTGTATGTGTGTTGAAACTTCTGTATAGGTTGCATCATATTTTGTAAGGGTTAATTCAACACAGCATTTCTGTTCATTGAATATTCCTGACTTAGCAGCACTGTTAGGTTCTGTGGTTTAGACAAAATAAAGTGTTGGATGAGATCCCAGTTTTAATAGTCCCAATTTATTATAACCATTGAACCCTGATCAGATCACGGATTGGATGAGGTCCCAGTTTTTTAAATGTCCCAATTTACTCCTGCTTCAGAACCCTGATAAGAATACATATTTGATTAAGGCATTGGTTTTCAAAAAAAATAATCCAGTTAATTACTTTTAGATTCTTATTAGATCATAGCGGCATGGTTATGGTATGTGGAATTTATGAAAAATACATTGGATGGTGTTGCACAGGTCAAGGTCATTCGTACATTTTATGCTGACTGCATGAAGTTATCCAGCATTTGTTTTCCAAGTGGCAGCAATGGCGTTGGACGAAAGAATGGATTAGTCCTATCCCTAGATCTTTTTCTGCTGCTATATGTTCACTAGAACATGTAATAGCAGCTTTCCTGTTGACTGTTTAGGAAACTACTAGGCTTATGTAAACAGCTCTGTCTTTCCTTCCACTGATCATCATGACATGGCATTTAGTATAAAATATCAGCTGCTGGCCTGACAGATCTAGGAAACTGCACTTAACAAGGGATGCTTATATATTTATTTATTTAACTTAATATTGTGTTTTGCATTGTCTGCATGAGTTTCTGCGGAGTGGGGCAAGAGAAGGTGCTTGCTTCCCTGGAATTTTAATTTCTTTAAAAACCGTGATATGTGGCAACCAGGGAGCTCTGATTTGCTCTACTAGAGAAATCTCTGAGTTCCTAGTGAGAGAAATAGCAGGCTTAGCTGCCAAGCTAGGAGTCTCTCTCCTGTATTCTGGAAGAGGACCTAGGCCAGCACCTCACCATTCAGATAAATGTTGCTTATTCTGCTGTAATGAGGCTGCTTCTGATTGACTTTGCAAATCTTACAAGCATGTTAGTGCCAGGATCTGCCCTATGGCAAAGCCCTGTGTGGAGCCCTCCGGAGTGACCTGGTTGCCTGCATGACTCTCGATTGATGCAGCCGAAAGGGCACTCCCCTTCTATTCCCAGTTTGCCTTTTCCAGATGTCTGGGAACAATCCAGGGTGGGGGAGGAGAGACGCTGGGTGCTCTTCCTCAGCACTGCCACAAGAGAGGAGCAACCACCACTGTTCTCCCACCCAGTAAACCTCCCCGCTCAGCTCTAGCTTAGCAGGTATTGCTGGTCAGCAGCAGCTGCAGTGGATGCTTTCTTAGCAGTAGTGCTATTTTAAATTTTCCATGTCCCTTCCATTTTCCCCACTGGGGGTGGGAGGCAGGGTGGACATATTGAAATGGTGTCACCACTGAGAGGAGTGTCTACTGCTGCCACCTACCATTGCCTGGTTAATCCAGTGGGAAGCTTACCAGGTGGTGGGGGTCAGCAACAGATTCTTCAGAAGTCAGCTGGGTCATAGGCAGGACTTTCAATGGGTGTGGGCCTTTGGCCCTATGCCTGACCTGGCCAACCCCTAATTGCCACCCCTGCTTAAAAGATCTGGTGGGACCTAGGTTTGCATATACAGTCTTAAGCTTAATCTGCCACAACGTTTACTTGCAGGTTTTTCTGCTTTGGTGTTGGGCTTCCTTGGAATAGCCCAGCATAGGCTTCCCTTGGTCTTGGACAGATTCATCAGTTTATCTTCCCACTGAAGATAAGAAGCCATGCCACACCAGTGCTTCTTCTGACAGCACCCCACCACCACCACCACCACCACCACCTGAGCCTTGTACCAAAATAGTCCTGCACAAGCATGATTTCAGGGGGCAGGACCTTGGGGGGCACTATTTCCCTGCTACTCAGGGAAGGGAAGGGAACATGATGACTGCCTAGGAGGTGATTTCCAGCAACCCCAGGAGAGCAGATGCACATGTCCACATGAGTGGGCGGGCTGGCAAGAGGCAGCTTTGACAGCTACTTGGCGGAAGTCACCAAGGCAGGGAGAGCAGTTGCCGGGGTACTCGTCCCCGCGGCTGTCCTCCATAGAGCCCCAATGGCCTGACACACTCATGAGAGATCAGTCCGTGGGAGGAAGGGGTTGTTTTATCATCACGCAGTTCATTATTAGTGATTCTGCCCGGCAACCCTGTCCCCACAGTCAGTTGTTGTTTTCATGAGTTGTGAGGGGGGTGTCCCCATGGCCTTACACTCTGAGTGAGCGGTCCACTGAGGATCAGCATCTGTCATCATCACATATGAAGGATCTTCCTTCTCAGTGTTGGCAATGCTGTTCCTGCAGCCCAGCCCTTCTAATTAGTAAGCCTAGGGACTGCATAGGTACCCCCAAGGGAAAGGGGCTGGGCCCCCCTTCCCCAACCTTTTTTTGTGGGGGGGGGGATTGAAATTAGCTTGAAATTGAAAAAGGCAGGCCAAGAATCCTTGGCTTGGGCTGCCTTTTAAACCCAACCCCAGGTACACCCCCCCCCCCCGCAGCCATATGTTCGTCTCCTGGTGCTGTGATGTGGTGCCCTTCTTATGTTGCCACCTGGAGTGTTTGTGCTTGTGGATGTACATCTTTGTCACTTCATTCTCCTTGTCAGGAGTGGGGGAGCAAGGGACAGAGTGGGAAGAGGGGATGCCCCTGAGTTACATTGCCACAATGAAGGCTGACAAGCTTGTGATGGCACGTGGCAGTGTCCCTGTTGCTGGACAACTGCATTGCTGCATTGGTGACTGGAGTGGTGGGGCTAGTGCTTGGAGAGGCAGCCAGCAAGCAGCACTGCAGGCATGGTGCAGGCACGATCCCAGGTGGGTCTGAGCCACCGGCTCTATGATTGTGATTTCAAAAGCAGCACCAAACTCCAGTTATGAAGGTGTCCAGGTTCAGACCTAACACTTCAGTGGCCACACCTTAGGTCTTAGCAGCGAAGCTTAATGCAAACCAAAGGTTCAAATTGCAGTTTGCCGAAGCAAACAGAAGGTCTATTTCTGCTTGAAACCGCGGTTGAACCAATTCTGACATAATGGAATTCCAACCTCTGTCCTGTTTAACTCCCTTTTGTGTTACATCTGAATTTGGCCAAGATTAGCACTGCAGCAATCTATTTCCCCTCCTCCACTTTTGAGACCAGCCCAGGCAATAGGTATGCTCAGGGGTGGGGGATAAAGGGTAGTGTTGGTTATTGTGTTCAAGCTGGAGAGGTTCCAGCAGAGAAATGGGGGCAGAGGTTTCAGGCAAGGCCAAGGGAGGAGGCTAGGTAAGTGGTCATTAATTGCTATTTAGTTGGAATGGGGAAAGGTAGAATGTGAGATGGCATGTTCCTGGGAACTTATCATATAGTGAGATGTATAGGAATTAATTATTTTAAAAATAAATAAAACAAATACAGTGGGGTGTTGTTGTTTTTTGTAATTTAAGTAGGATTGTTTCTATTTTGACATTCTTAAAAAAGTGTTCAAATTCTAAGTTTGTCTTTTAAACATGATCCTAGTTCAAATTAAATCTGACTCAAGGGGAGAGTTAAGTGAAACATCACACAAATTAAAGGTGTCTGTCTGTCTAGAGCCTTACTGAATTGTAGTTAAATGGACAAATTAAAGTACTTTGCTGCAGGTTAGTTCTGAAATGTATAATATTATACCACCCATAGAGGCACAGGCCAGACCTCTGTAGCCCATATGCCTTGTTGGCAAAAAAGTGGATTATCCTATGCATTCAGAGCAGCAGTATTGGGATGCTGTTCTCTGTTTTGGAAGATGTTATGTAGGATTGGAGATACCTGGCTTGGTTATTTGGTAGTGAGGGAAATGTGCTCCAAGGCATTTTCTTGCCTGCAAAGTCCTAGGTCATGCTAATGCGACTGTTGATTCAGTAGATATGATCCCTGGTGGGGATAACTGTGATTATTGATTGGGTGGAAGCTGGTATACCCAAAAGCATGCTCAGACACAAGCATAATGCACAGATCTGCACGTGCATGGCAATGCAAGACAGACACATTACAAATGTACTCCAGCTATAGCCCCACAAATTCAAAATTCACCAGCCACTTCTGTGTCTTGTCATTAGTCTGATAATTATCAGACAATAATTGCTTGAGCAATTATTTCTGCAGATACCCTTGATTGTCTGTAATGTGGACTAGAACATTAATGTAATGTGGGCAGTAGAATATAGAGGGTTTTTTTAATGGCTCTCTGCCATTTTTCATTAACAACATTCACAGGTGCCACATTCTAGGCTGAACAAGCATGTTTCTTCTGATATCATTTGTGAATCCACCACAGGGGTGAACATCTCCTGATACTACTGAATCAGAGACCTAAACCTAGGAAATGTTTGTGAGATTTAAGATAATTGTGCCTGCTTTGAATTGAATTTGAGCTGATGTGTGCAATAGATCACTTTTCTATTGATCCTTCATCCGCTTGTCAGACGTCTTCCTTCATACTGGACATCTTTTGAAAGTAAATAATGATGATTTATAGTAATTATAGATCAGAAGAGAATACAGCATTCCAAACCTTGCAAGAGGCAGCTCTGAATCACTTGCTGTGTTCGTAGTCCTTTCCAAGCCAAAAATGCTTTCTTATAATGGAGGGCGGGGGGCGGGGTGGGGAGAGACCATGCTGTGTGTTTAACTAGTCATAAATCTTTCATGCTGTTGCAGTGTTGACTACTGTACTTTGGGGCTTTTATTTTTCTTCTTTTCCTTCAACCTTCTCTCATAGTGAATGCCTATTGGATAAGTTCATCACAGGCCAGGTCTCATAAATCCTAAGGGGGGAAATAGAGGGTTTTTTGTTTGTTTGTTTTGTTTTAAAGCATAGCACTCTGCTTTATAGAAAAATGCTCTTGATGATGGGGCACCCTTGCCCGCTGAGCCACAGACATAACTAGAAACACTTCCTTTCGTGTTCTTTCAAAGATTTTTGGAGCTGCCTAATTCTACCAGTTTGCTGACATAACTGTTACCTTTTCTTTTGGCTGTAGCCACACTTGAATTTTGAGACATAGGTGCCATACAACAAGGTTTTCTCAATCTTTTCATTAACAAATGACAGCTAACTCGGGTTTATTAAGCTCTCATTCACAAAGCTATGCAAACTGGAATATTGTATCCACTGTTCCCTCTAACAGGGATTCTCAGATGTTATTGACTACAACTCCCAGAATCCCCCAGCTACAATGGCTTTTGCTTGGGAATTATGGGAGTTGTAGTCAACAACAAAGCCACCTAGCATCATCTCATACTGCACGGGAGATGGCAATAGTAAACCCCTCCTGTACTCTACCAAAGACGACCACAGAGTTCTGTGGTCGCCAGGAGTCGACATCGACTTGACGTCACACTTTATTTTAGTCAACAACATCTGGGAATCCCTGTTAGAGGGAACACTGGCTGTATCTCCATCTCATCCTAAAATACTTGTCTACATACTAAAGGTTATAGTGACTAGGGATGTGCATGAACCGGTTCAGAGGCCCTTTTACGGACCTCCGAACTGGTTCGAAAGTCTGGCAGTTCAACAGGTTTTTTTGGGGGGGAGTAACTTTAAGGACCAGGGAGGGTGCTCTTACCCCTACCCCCCACGTTTCCCCCACCGGTACTGCTTTTAAAAAACGGTTCCGCAGGACAGCAGCATACTTCTCTTGCCACCCCGGTCCATGTCAGACCAAAAGTACCCCTGGAAGTACCCGGCGCATGTGGACACATGCACACCAGTTACTTCTGGGGGTACTTCTGGTATGACATGCACTGGGGTTCAGCAAGGAGGTATGCTGCTGCCCCACGGGACCATTTTTTAACACAGCACCATCAGGAGAAATGTGGTGGTGGAGAGGGAAGAGCACCCTCTCCGGTCCTTAACACTTCGAACCAGCAGTTGCTATAACTCCCCCCACCCTACCTTCAAACCGGCACATCCCTAATAGTTACCAATCATTTGTGCAGGTAGAGCTCAGAGAAGATCTCAGCTATCCCGCTGTATAAAACAGTGTATAATGTACAGAGCTCTCCAAATCTAATCAAAGGTTAATCTAGATGATACGTTAAATACATCATTGGACGCAGGGGGCAGGCAGAGTTAAAGATCTTCCTTCCTGCACTACAAGCCTGATCTGAATTGGGCCCCCATCCAGCTGCTGTTTACAAAAGAAAAGATGAGACACGCAACTGTTAAACACACAGTAAACTTCTCATCTTTTGACCCTTAAGGTCAATGTTATTGAATCACATTTGTGCAACTCTGCTTACTAAATTCTTCCCATTCTGTGGGATTTGCCCCCATATTCCATTGTGATTCCTGTCCCAATCCTACCATAAAACTTTCAGCCTGTGACTCCATATTGATAGGGTTTTAGTTTAGTTTAGGCAAGGTTTCCAGCCCTGTTACTGGGATTACAGCCACCTAAAAATGCATTATACATTGGCAGTCTTTCACCATCTGCTGACTTTCAAGCAGCAAGACCCTAAGGTTACAAACTGGGATTAGTTACCTGATATAGGCATCCTCATTCTGACACTGTCAGCTTCCAATTTCTGACCATGTCATCACCACTTCCCCACCACCACACCTATCACAATCAGTTGTAATGCATTTCCTTAATAGTTCGACCAAAACGATAAGGGCACTAATGTGAGGTAAGATGAGCCTGTTGGAATTTCTCCAGATTTACACACACACATTATCCTAGCCAAGAGCTTAAGTTTATTATTTAGTGCACAAGAGCATGGGTTTGCAGTCAAATAAATAAATAAAAGTAAAATGTTCTAAGCTGATTTGCCATAGATGACATAGTTTATGAGCATGTGGTTTATAGCTTCCTTGATTACAGGAGATCTGTTGTAAGAATAAGCTATTCCTGGAGGTAGAAATCCAAGCCCTCTCCCTCTGCCTCCTTGGCAAAAGGCACACAGTGGAATCTAGCCAGCATAGCTTTTGCTGATGAAAGACAACTTGTAAGAGCTTGGATACTTTTATAGAGAAGCTTATCTGGGAACTAGCCCTGAAGTGCAAAAGAGAATAGGAAAGGGAGCTGAGGTATTTCCTCTGTTGAAGACTGCCACATATGGTTTACCATTCCAAAGGGGAGGAGGAAAGAGTTCATTCTAAAGAGAAACAGTGTCCTTGAAGAGTGTAGTGGACCATCCCAGCTAAGAGCATAGCTCAGGATGTAACCAGGCTTGACTGCATTGGAAAATATCTATTAGAATAACTTGCAGGTACTTGGAGTTGTTAGCTACATGCCACCAAACTTTTGAAAATGGCAACAGTCAGGCTAAGGCAAATGGGGGACTCCCCTGCAGTTCTCTCCCATAATCCCTCTGACTGTTGCTGCCTCTCCTTTTTGCCATCTTGCCTGAAGAGCATTCAAGGTGGTATCAGCAGCATCCAGGGAGTTTGAATCTTTCCAGGGCTGTGCCCCTTAGAACAAGATGGTGCCATCCTAAAGAAGCTAATCTGCACAACCTAAGCATTAGGCTCTCCCTACCCCCACCCACCCCCCAAATTGGATCCCAATATTTACAAAAATTGAATTTTGGAAAGTAGAGGAGTGATTCTTAAAAAGGCAAGAAGGCCAGAGTGGCAGGAATGTGATAAATAGACAAAAATCTGCACAAGATTGTTCAGGCATTGTAACTGAACGACCAAGTGAAAAATAAGCTGGATAAAAGAGAGATCATTGATGAAATTTTATAGATTTTCCACAGAGGAGTAAGAAATAAACAAGAAATATTAATGCAATTATAATAGCCCTGTCGAAGAGATGAAGCATTGATCATGGAGAAATTCACATAACCTAGTATTGGATAGCCAAGTACAACATAAAAAGGAAGTGATTAGTTTTCAAGCAGATACAGGCAGCTGCTGTGGAAGCAATTGCAGGCAGCATTTCTAAGGGAGAAAATGGAAGAAGCTGGATTTTTTTTTTATGTAGGAACAAAAGCGAATTGTAGCAACCCAATTTTGACTTTTGTTGTGCACAAAGTACCAGTATTGACAGCAGGACAAATTATTGTCGCTATCAGACATGAAAGAATATTACGGGTGAGATGGATTGCCACTCTCGTGGTGGTCTCCTCTCCTCCTTGGGAACAATTTTAGAAATCTCTTAAGTTTGAGAGGGATAAAAATTAGGCCTGGTACTTCTGATGAGCCACTTTTCCTGTAGGTCTGTCCAGATAAGCTGTTTAAATTCATGCTCCTTTTCTCTTTTCTTTTCTTGCAACATGGCTGATACCTACTTATAAGTAAGCGAGGCAGAAATGTGAATGCATTTGTTGTACAGTATTTACAACAACCACATTTTGATCTGAAATAGGAGGAGGTGGTCCAAAGGAGTTTGTACTTTCTGCTTGTCCAGACAACAAGCCCCCCCCCATCCCAAGTGAATGGGATTTGATCATAGCTCTCAAAGTTGCATGCATATGATCCAAAGTCCAAGTTAAACATAGCATTTGCTTGTGTTAGCATAGAAGAAATTGACTGTGAGGCAAGCATGAATCTGGCTGGAGGCTAAGAAGCTTCATATTGATATAGTGTCCTGTAGCCTTTCCAAGCCACTCCCAATCCCCCGCCCCCTTTGTACTTTTCAGGTGGCATATATTGAGCCATCACCCAGGCTAGCTTATTGTTCTAAATGAACAATGATATCTGAAAATGAAATCCCAGATGCTTGTGTTACATGTATATTGTATACACAAGATGCACAGAAAAGGTATGATGTTGATTTGTTTCTTCTTTAAAATTGTAATTTTATTCCAGATTCTTAACTTTTGAAGTAGTCTTATGTCTACAAGTGCCACTGCTCAGGAATAAAGTGTTGGTGAATAAAAATCTTCCGAGATATTATGAGGCAAGAAACATTTGAAATAGAGAGGGAGAGAGAGAATGAAGCAGCATACATTACTTAGCAGTATGCACATTTGTGTGGAATGATTCAAACAGAACCCTGGAGAGGAGATCTCAAACCTACTTGCCTGACAGTGTAGAATTGCCATCCTGTATTACACAAGCTGCAAAATTGTATTTCAGTATGCCATATTGGACATTTGGTGAACAGCTGCGGAAAAACCACAGATAATTCCTCTCTGTGTGTCCTAGTTGTGCAGATCTACTGGGTGGATAATATCCAGGCAAGAGACCTTCTTTTATAATCCCCAATAAGGCTGAATTTCAAACCTATCACGATAAATATACAAATATTTATAAATTAAATATTATTTAATTTAACACATTTTTATACCGCTCAAAACTTATGTCTCTGGGCGGTTTACAACAAAACAAAACAAATAACAGAAAAAATTAAAACATTAGTTAAAATAAATGACAGCAAAAAAGTTAAAAACATTGCAACAATTTAAAACCTCAAAACAACATTTTAAAGCAATGTTACAACTATTAAAACAGTATTCAGTTAAAAGCCTGGGTGTATCTATTGGAGTGTTGTCAATAAGACATTACAAAATGTTCCGAATCATTATTCCCACAAAACATCAGCGAATTCAAATCATAGTTATAACTACCTCCATCCTGTTGGACTCTTACAAGTTTGTCTGTTTGACCAGTGCCTTGGTTGTAAGAATCCAGAAGTTCTTCCTTTTTTTAATCTTGGAGTCTAGCCTATTTGTATGTAGATAAATTTGATAGGCAATATTCTCACTTGATGTAACATGTAACACTTCATTTTGGCAATATATTTGGAGGTTTATCATTGTAAAGCAGCTCAACATCTGGCCTTCAGACCTCAGGCAGCCCCATATATTTGCAGGCACTCTGCCCCCTTCAGTTGCTGTTCAAAACTCTGATGGCAGGAAAAGAGAGCACTCAGAAAGAGGCACTAATGAACTGACACATGTAATTTTTAACAAAGCCAAATGAGAGCCTTCATCTTGGTCTCTTAACACAACCCCATGGTGGGCTGTGTGAAAAATTAATCTTTCTGCATGATAACTTCTCTTGAAGTAAGCCTTGTATAAAAGAAAGAGAGAGGGGGCACCATTTCCATCACCTTACCCTCCCCTTCTTTTTCAGTATTGATGGTTTCGCTTTATGTGCAATGGAAATCCATCTTGGTTGTTGCCATGCAGCAGGAATTCCCAAACAATGACATCCATACCCTGCACTCTTACAGGAAGGATTGTTTTGAAATAGATCAAGTTTTAACTTTTCACAGAAATCTCTATGTGTTTTGTTCCACGAGGAAACAAAATGGGCAGGCTGGGCCTTTACTTCTCTCTTCGTCTATGTGATCTTCCTTTCATCTTCCTTTAGGAATCCTTGGAGGATTAAGCCTCTTGCATTTTTTTAATCTGCTCACTAATTACTTGTTCTCTCAGGATTGTTACATTATAGAAATAAAAGGCAATACTCATGCTTTATTTTTATCTATAGTAACCTCAAAGCATCTCCTTAATCCTGGTTTAAGTTTGTTTACAGCTCTTCTAACTTTCTGGAGATTAGTTGACTATGAAGAGTGTTCTCCTTGCTGTCCTGGAGGCCTATACTACTGTGTTCTTGCCTCAGATTAACAATAAACTTCATTCTGCTATATAGGAGGATAACAGCAGATCAAGGTGTATCGCAGGTGGCCGGCCCCTTCATCATGGGCTGAGGATGTACCATCGTCTTCCCTCCCAAGCCACTTGTTTGAAAGCAAATTCACACTACCTTTATATCAGCACTATGGTTAACCAGACTTAACCAGAGTTTAGTTCTAAATAGGATGTGGAGACTACGTTCAACCCTGATCAGGGCTGGAAGAGAACTGTACAATCCTGTAACACACCTCAAATTCCAATAGACCATGGTATGTCACCACAGGCTTTATAAGAATTTCAGAGGACTATTGCCGAGAGAGAGAGAGAGAGAGAGAGAGAGAGAGAGAGATGTGCAGATAAAAGAAAGAAAGAAAGAAATATTCAGGAAAGAATTTACCTAGCATTTAGAAACTAGAAGGTGGGAAATAAAGTAAATAGTCTTAAAAGATACAGGCCTGATTCAGACATCATAGTAAACCAGATTCCTCATTACATGAATCAGCCACTGGATTGCACACTCTCCCTCCTCCCTTCCTTTCTTTTGCATGTGAGGAGAATGAAAGTTTTTGCTTTCATCTTAGACCAAACCAAAGTTTGGCATTATGTATAAATGCTGAAAACTGTGCTTGTTAATTAACTATACTTGGAACAAACTAGCATATATTAAACCAGGCTCAAACCATGGCTTGATATACTAGTTTGTTCTAATTACTTAACAAACGACAATTTCCCAAGTTTGTAACACTCCTCAACAGGGAGAAGTGTGCGGAGTGAGCTTGCAGCTTCCTGAGGCTCATTCACATAACACTAAATCATGATTTTGCATCATATTTGATGCAAAATCATGTTTGCATCATTATTTTATAGACAACAACAGGGGTGGAGCCACCATTGGGCGAACAGTTTCAAAGAACCTGGGCCATGCCCAATCAGAGGCTGAGAGTGCGGCCTCAGACGTGGGGGCGTTATTTCAGTCCCAAATGGGGCTGCACGGCTGGAGCGACTCTCCCTGCCTTAAAGTCAAGGGAAGCTCCTCCTGGTCCCGCTGCCAATGCAGCGGGGCCAATTGATCTCCCTCCCAAATGGGGCCACGTGGCCCCATCTAGGAGAGAGATCGGCCCACGCTGGAGCAGCGTGGGCCTATCTCCTTTCCAAACGGGGCTACGTGGCCCCATTTGGGAGGGAGACCACTCTCCCACTTCTGACGTCAGATACGGGGGCATGGCTAGCTGGGCGCATCTGACGTCAGACGCAGGGGCGGCCGCACATGGGCCGCCACCAGCCTGGCTCCAATCACGGACAACCATCAGTTATAAAGTACTCAGTTTGTTACAGGAGTTCCAGACTCTATTTTGTTTCCTCAATGTAGCTCTCTAATTATGGTGATGATGTGTTTTCCTAAATTCCTAGTACTCAAAGTATAATATACTGAGAAAATGTTACTCTCTCCCCCACCCCACCCCAAGCTAGCATGTCCACATATAAGTGCAAAATGTGAGTTAGGTGCCAATTGATTCCAATGATTTTAGGTACACCTAACTGCATAGGATTGAGCTGAGATGGTTTCATTGTTGCTGTATTTTTGTTTTATTCCTTTTGTATTTTTACTGTTTTATTGGTTTTATAATTGTTTTAATGTTTTACCTTCTCCTCAACTATTTTTAAAGGCAAACAACATAGTTTATAAATGAATGTATTCATAAAATAAGATTGGGAAATGCTTGATTCATATGGTTCTTTTGAATGAACCAATAAAGGAGGGAAGAACCATATGTACAGACTGTATAGATTCACTGCCCAAAAACTGAAGAACTATAGATTCGGATGCCAGTGAGATCCATATTTAAATCCACATGTAATTATTCTTCATGAGCACTTCTCTCTGGTCATTGTGAGGTAATAATCACAACAAAGACAGTTCTTTTTGAAATTTAATCTTGAATCTATCCAATTTTGTTTGCATCTTGCTGTGAATCTTCCCTTCTTCTTGCTGAAATCTTTTGCACATCTGCATACTGAAATCTAAAATGTCATCCCTGATACAGCAACCATTCAGTGGTTGAATTCTAAGGATCGAAAGTGACCTTTTTGTACTATTTGTGTTGGAATTATATAATAATCAAATATAAGGTCTTTGTAGTCAGTATACTCATAGCTTCAACATCCTAGTGCTTTCATAGTAAGATGTGGATTGTCAGTTCTGTGTATAATATATAGAATTCGTAATGAGAATAAAGCAATTACGATCATTGCTGGCAGAATTACTCAAAGAATTTCCATTCCTTGAGCATCTATTGTGTTAATGTGTACAGGTTTTGTTGATATTAGGATAATGTGTAGGACTAGAGCACTGATTAAAGAACATGGTCATGAAAGTGAAAGAATTCATCTATAATAGGAGATGCTACATCTTGAAACCCAAGTTGGGATGGATATGCCACACAAGGTAACCACAGGTTGATTAGCCTTTAACTCAGCTCTGACAGGGCTATATAAGAAATTTACTAGGGTCTTTAGAGAGAGAGGAGCATTATGGTTATGTGACTGGCTTGAAATCAATGAATAGTGGCTCAATTCCATCCTTTCTTGACCCTGTAGAAAAGTTAATTCTGCATAGGTGTAGTATGAGGTGGAACAGATGTGTAGCTGTTCTAGGTTAGTGATTGGAAGTTGTAGGCTTCTCATTTTGCAGCAAAAGCTTCTCAAATGATAAATAATAGTGTAATAATTGCTACTAGGGAGATTAGTGAGCCAACTGATGAAATAATGTTTAAAATTGTGTATATGTCTAAGTATCATTGTGGTATTCCAATCAGGCCTAAGAAATGTTGTGAGGAAAATGTTATATGAACTCCTGTGAACATTACTGCAAAGTGAATTTTTGTTCAGGTGTGATTAAGTGTATATCCAGAAAGTAGTGGAAATCAATAGACAAAGCCTTCTGTTTTTGCAAATACTGCTCAAATTGATCATACATAGTGGAAGTGGGCAAAGACATAGTAAGTATCATGAAGAAAAGTATCTAGGGAAGAACTGGTGAGTACAATGCCGGTTAGACCTCCAATAGTGAATTTTAAAAATCAAGTCTGGAGCTTATAGCATGGCTGCATCTCATTTAAATATGGCACCATGTAGTGTGAGCTAATTAACTGCATACTTCTGCACCTGTTGGGATAGCAATCATTATATAAGCAGATGTAAAACTGATTTAGGTGTCTACATCTATTTCAGTTTCAAACACATTGTAACCACATGATGGACCCAAACAGTAAAGCCCAGGAACCCAATAGAGATCATAGCCTATACTGTCCCTGTGTTGCCAAATGGCTCTTTTTTACCTGCATAGTATGTGACAATGTGAAAGATTATTCTGAATCTTGTGAGAATATATTCTGGACCATTTCAAACATGAATACGCCAGTTTGCTGCTGGGTGTGTACACTCGGTAAGGTGACTATACACTGTAAACCAAAGTGTGCAGCCAGTTATGGTTCTCTAAGTGTACCTGTGTGGTGATACGTGGGCTGCAAACAACTATGGGTCACATTCGCAGTTTACATTTTTAAAGCATACTTTTAAAAAATTATATTGTGTGAAGAGGCCCTCAGATTTTATACTCTGTCTTAGTGAAAGACCCTCCTGTGTAATGAACTTGAAAGCACCTTGAAGACTTTTGTTTGTAAACATTGTTTAAACCTTAGCCTTGTTCAGGCATTATAAACTGTAGAGATGCTGTCCTTGCATACAACGTCCCCAAGAGTCCACTTGGAAGGCCTGCCTGCATGCTGATGTGCTCTGAAACCCTGCCTCCTGCGCTTTGTGCTTGCAGTCTTTGTCTAAGGAGGCAGAGGCTATACTCATGGAGAGATTATTCTCTTGTTTAGAACACTGGGGTGCCCCAGCAAGGGGTGGCTCCCCCGTGAGGCCAAATTGTTGGAAATTCTCTGTGGCGAGAGAATCCCTTTCTCATTATAGCAGAGTGCTCAGAGGCACAACACAGCGAAATTTAGTTAGGCATGCGTGTGCGCTGAGAGTAAAGTAACTTTGAGCCAGTTCATAGTTTCAAATCAATATATATGGCATTTATTAAGGAACTCCATTCTAGATAGGAAAGTGAGGAGTTAGGATCTCCAATCTATCTATCTAGCTGGATGCAGATGGATTCTGCATCTTCTCTGCACACATGGTGCAGGGAGAGGAGCTTGCCATGTTGCAAGGTAGAAGGGCAGGTAGGGAAGAGAGAGAGGAAGGAAGTTAATCCCTAAGAGTAGCAATCTACATTTCAAAGGGATAGTGTCAGAGCAGTGGAGAAGGGGTGACCAATGTCTTGACCCTCTAGCCCTCTGACTTACTAGTCTGTCCTCCACTGTCTGAGACAAGAGACAGCGCAAAGCCCTTTAACTTCCAACAAATGAGGCGGTGGCTTCAACAGCAATTGTGCCTCAAAATGGCAGCTGTGAGCACCCCTGCCAGGAGCATCACCCCACTGATCACTACCCAACCTCCTCATCCCTACCACCCTCCCTGTACAGGTGAAACTCAGAAAATTAGAATATCGTGCAAAAGTCCATTAATTTCAGTAATGGAAATTAAAAGGTGAAACTGATATATGAGACAGACGCATTACATGCAAAGCGAAATAAGTCAAGCCTTAATTTGTTATAATTGTGATGATCATGGCGTACAGCTCATGAAAACCCCAAATCCACAATCCCAGAAAATTAGAATATTACATGAAACCAAGAAGACAAGGATTGTAGAACAGAACAATATCGGACCTCTGAAAAGTATAAGCATGCATATGTATTCAGTACTTGGTTTGGGCCCCTTTTGCAGCAATTACTGCCTCAATGCGGCGTGGCATGGATGCTATCAGCCTGTGGCACTGATGAGGTATTATGGAAAACCAGGATGCTTCATTAGCGGCCTTTAGCTCTTCTGCATTGTTTGGTCTCATGTCTCTCATCCTTCTCTCGGCAATGCCCCATAGATTCTCTATGGGGTCAGGTCAGGCGAGTTTGCTGGCCAATCAAGCACAGTACACTGTATGCTTTTCAGAGGTCCGATATTGTTCTATTCTACAATCCTTGTCTTCTTGGTTCCATGTAATATTCTAATTTTCTGGGATTGTGGATTTGGGGTTTTCATGAGCTGTACGCCATGATCATCACAATTATAACAAATTAAGGCTTGACTTATCTCGCTTTGCATGTAATGCGTCTGTCTCATATATCAGTTTCACCTTTTAATTTGCATTACTGAAATTAATGGACTTTTGCACGATATTCTAATTTTCCGAGTTTCACCTGTATGTTTTCCATCTTTGTTTGCTGTCCCTACCCTCTGACACTGATGTCAGCCCTTATTCCCCCATGATGGACTGGCCTCACCTTCTGGATGTGCCACAGCCTTTGCTTGATATTGTAGTTTGCCAGCAGCGGCAGAGATGGAGCTTGTGTGCAGCAGCGGCCTCTTCTTGTTGCCGTGCACTGCTTCAGCAGCTTGATTGCGCTGAACTCCTCCATCCTCTGCCTGCTGCAACTGACCTAGATCATAAGACTGTGCCAAAGCAGGAGGAAGTGGCCTGCCCAGTTAGGGGGAAGAGAAGTGAGGTGCTGTCAGAGGTGGGGCAGGTAACTTGTTGTCTTTCTCCTCCAAAGGCAACAAGCCAGCACTGGCTCCCAGCATTCCACACCATGGGGAGGATCTCTCCACAAGTACAGCATTTGTCTCTTCAGACCAGCACTGTAAGCATGGAGGAGTGGCAGGGAATTGGTGCATACCATGGCAGGGGCACGGTTTCCAAGCTTTCTATTAGGGATGTGCAAAACCCGTCTGCTGTGAACCGGGTCGGTTCAAGCAGTTCAGTTGCGAACTGCTTCAAACCAGTTCATTGACCCAACTGGCCTACCGTAAGAGTCAACTGTCCTAATCATGGAGCCAGCTCATTGACCTGAATTCAGACCAAACCCTGGCAACTGGTCCACACACACCCCTACTTTCTATAGCATCTGAACAGTGTCTTGGTCTATATTTTTTCTACTTTCTAGTGTATTTCCTGAGCACGTTTTCATTTTTGTTTTCCATTCCTCTCCCTACATCTTCTGTTTTCCTAATTTTTCATTCAGCTACTAGTTTACTGTTCTTGGGTGTGTGTCCCCTGCCCCGCCCCGGCTACAAAATGTGACCATTTAACAATATTTTATTATTGCCTTGCCATTCTTTCTATTCATTTTCTATACCTATTTGCTTCCGGGACCATCTTGCATTCTTCAACATTTAATCATGGTGGGTAAATCTTAACTTTTTAATTGTCGGCTCTTCTCTGCTTTAATCCCTTTCCTGCTTCTCATCCTCTGCTCTCTCTATGCCAAGCTCATCTTGCTGCTGTGATCTTTTCTGTGTTTTAATTATGGAGTGAGGCAGCTGAACGTTTAAGTTGTGTATTATTAATAGTGCCTTGTTTAAAGTTTTCAGTTGCAAAGCAAATGTTGAATCATCTGAATTTGGTTAGGTTTGAAATTATACCTGGATATGTTTTGCCGTTTCCTATTCCCATCAGATTACACAATAGCACTGATTAGCAGCAGTGTTTTGTAATACACTTAGGGCTTTATCACAGTGGAGTACTGCTGGTAATAGCCTTCCATTCACTTATATGTACCCGTCCATCTCTATCAGGCTTTTATTTGCTTCTTCCCTGTTTTACTCTGCCCCTGGTCTCTGTATAATTAGGTATGATATCTCTCTCTTAGGGGGTGTCTGTGCAGAAAACCCAATAAAAATGCTTCTGATTTTGACAACCAAGCTCTTTCTGCATTTGTTTCCACATTAATGCACTTTCTACAAATTAATTTACTTAGGGGAATCTTGGGGTTGACACTGATAATGTTATCAGTTAATTCAGATGCAAAAAAATGAAGTTTTTGACAGGCATTAAAACCTGTGATTTAACATAATTCTGTTGTAGAGATGTCTTTCCATAATTCTATAATGTAATGCATGTTTGTGCAATTATGGTTATGTATGTGCACATCCATAATGTACCGTTCACATAGTTGGGGAGGGGCTTATCTGTAGAGGTGGTTTGCTTGCTTGATCAGTTCTGTTAAACATCAGAGCATGAATATAAAGCATCAAATGTTCCTTCAGAGTTTTAGCTAGCAATTGTGCAGTATATATTTAATACATGTAGAGTGTGTCTCTGTGTTAAATAGGATTGATTCAGCATTTGAGAAAATACTAATCTTGATTGTTTTGACTTTTAGAATTGATGCAAAACATCAGGAGCTCCGGCAAAAGCAGTCTAGAGGACTTCTTGAATATTCCACTGGTCCTGTTGGGCCCCCACCTGATATTGATGATGATGAGACAGACCCAAATTATGCCCGAGTGAATCACTTTCGAGAAATTTATCCATCTGCCAGTGCCTTCAGACCATCTTCTCCACTTGCTGCAGAAGCCTTTAGATGTGATAATCCACCAATAGACAGGGACCACTTGGAAGGACTATATGCAAGAGTAAACAAGCCACCTCATCAGCATGCTCCTGTTGAGAGGTAAGACTTTCTTCTGCTTAGGCAGAAGTGTCAATAGAGCTCCTATTCTATTTTGGAGAGAAATGTTCAGCTTAATGGCCCTTTCCTGAGGCTTGTGGCACCGGCATATAAATGTCTCCTTCCATGGTGCACACACATGGTTGTAGCACTGCAACTTTGTTGCAAACTGACATTATGCCACTATGATGAGGATTTCTGTGTGGTAACCAGATAAACTGTGGCATAGTAGGCGAATGAACCAATGGGATGTGTCTATGATCAAGACATTAAGAAATGTGCTTCAGGTTTTTTAATCCCTAACCTGATTATTATTATTATTATTATTATTATTATTATTATTATTATTAAAGCAGAGAGATGACTATGTTTGCTTAAGCACTTCTGTAATGTTACTTGGTTTGCCTGGGTGATTCTGGATTAGCAGAGCCTTGTATTTGCATAAAAGGAAACAACAGAGTAGATGTACTCTCTACTGGAACCAGTACCAGTTTCATTCCTTAAGGTCATGATCAAATCGAAATCGTTATAAAAAGACTCCTATTTCACAAATTGACTGAACTGACCTGCCTGCAATCCCGCCGTAGTGCTACCGAATGAGTCGTTTGCATTTCCTGCTCTGGAGGAGTTCTTCAGCCTGAGAGACTTGTGTGCTCAGATTGCTTGTTGGCCCCCACGATCACTTGGTGCCCATTAGCAGCCAGCTTTTGTAGCATATGCAGTGATTTACTATGTATGTTTACAGTTTACATTTCCCCTGTTGTGTGATATTATGCGCTTTCAATTAGGTTGCAGGGAGGACTAAGAATCATGGCACTTTTATGCAGGCTGTAAAGCATGGCTTCACAAGACAGATTACCTTTCAGGGCCTTTCCAATAACCGAGTGGGGAGGAAGGAACCATTTTTAATCCTTACTGTCAAGCTTCCAGGTTGATAGCGTTAAGAAATATAGTATTTTTTTCCCCTGTACAAGTTAAAAAAGAAAACACATGTTCCTAGGCAAAGCCATGCAGCCATCACCATGAGATTCTGAAAGCCGACTCTTTCTGGCATTAGGGACTACAAGAAATACAGTTTGTTCTTTTTAAAAAATCAAGACTTTTGAGTAGTGTATGAAAGCATAAGCAAGACAAATAGCTGCAGAAAAGGAGCATTCATTATGGGGGCTGGTATAACTTGGTTGTGAGTCCTGTCACTTAAGTCCTGTGATGCATATGTAAATACTTCTTGCTAGAAGAATGAATATTATTTTAGATAGTCTGGCTTTCAGTGGACTTTGATTTGATCTGTTGCTAGGAGAAGGTTTCTTTAAAGGACTGAAAGAGAATTGTTTGGGGAAAGACATGCCTCATTCATCCTCCATTTTGTAAGGAGGGGTGCCGGAGGGAAGTCTAATTTGTGCTTGTCAGCTTCCTAGATCTTCTTCATAACCAACCTTTGCACAATCTCCTTTATTTCAGTCAGCAAACAGCTTTGAATATGGGCATTCAGTTTGTACTCCCTGTCTCTAAATTTCACACTGTAAGGGTAGCTCTTTAGTTAGCTAAGCAAGGCAACAATCATATGAATATAGACTGGCAAAGTGAGATTATCAGATGGGGCTCTGCCTTATATCTCTACCCAACCCCATCCAAGCTGAGAATTCATCTGACCAGGCTGTTGAGAGTTTCTCAGTGCTAGAGATTGTAGATGCTGCTTTATACATCATTTAATATGTGGATTTTGACAGCTGCTTTATTTATGGTGCTTTTGTCCTAATTTGACTGTATTTGGATTTCATTACTGTTTGTTTATTTTTGCGGGGAGATGAAGTCTGCCTTGTTTGGTTTGAAAAAACAGTCTTACATTTATTACATGTATTTATTTAATTTTATTTATTATTTTAAAAGATTCTATCCTGCCTTTTCAACTGAAGTCTCACAAATTGGTTAGGAATCATCATAAAACACAATAAGCACCTGATAGCTTTTAAAAAAATACTTAAAGTTAATTGTTCCAAATCTTTCACATTGAAAAATTGTCTCTACCAACAGCCAAAGCAGGTGCCTACATTTGTTCTGCATTAGTTTAATTTTCTTGCAAAATGGTTGAACTAACCAGTTTAAAAATGTTGAAATGGAAAGCAGAATTTGAGAGATGGAAAAATTCAATTAGGTTTTTAGTTAAACGAGATTGATCAATTTCAAAGGTTAACAGAGTATGAAATAAAAATTTCAAATGTTTAAAAATGTAATTATCATTATATTAGGAATTACCACTGGGTCAATACAAAAAAATCACATTCAATGCAAATCCTTGAGGGGTGTGTGTGTGTGTGTGTGTGTGTGTGTGTGTGTGTGTGTGTGTGTGTGTGTGTGCCCAGCATCTTACATTCCAAGATAACTTATAATAATATATTGCAATCTTAAAATTCAGAGTTAAGAGAAAAAAGATTGTGACCAAACCAGCTTTTGATGAATAATAGCAGGCTGCATTATTCATCAATGTCTGGTCTGTCATTTTGCATCAGCACTTGAAAGTTAGTAGTAAAGCTTCTTTTAAAAGTCCTGTGTGCGTAACACCTGTTAAACTATTCAGGAAGTTGAAGTTGGATGACTGTATTATCATAAAGTTGGGATGTGCATGATAGGGCAGGGTTTATCAGGCCATTTTCTTCTAGCAGCTTATTGTGCTGAACGCCCAGGCTGTTTTTGCACCTCTTCAATTTTTATTTTTATTTTTACATGCATGCTATGGGCTTGTGCCTACCCGTGCAGCCTGCTGGGTCATAGCTATTGTCTCCAAGGTAAGATGCATGGAAGTAGCCATTCGATTTATACAAAGTCTGGAATATATTTTAACTATTTTTATACATTTGTTACTGCAGCCTAAAATCCACAGCAAATAGTTCCTTTGAAAATGAAGATAGCCGCAAGAAAGAGAGATTAAGTGCTTTTCTCTTAGAATAATAGAGTTGGAGGGGCCTTGTTAGGTCCTTAAGCCTACTCCCTGGTTAGTGCAGGAAGTCCAGCACTAAGGTATTCCAAACAGATGGCTTGAAGCAGCTACTCTTCCAGGCATGATTCAAAGTGCTGGTTTTGAACCTTAAGGCCCTATAGAGCTTAGTCCTGATTACCTCAGGGAATGTCTCCTCTCATATCAGCTTCCTCTGGAATTTAAGGTTTTAGAAGGGCCTTCATTGTGCCAGCCCAATTCTCTGGAACTCTCTCCTAAAAGAAGTTTGTTCAGCCTCCTCGCTGCTGTCTTTCTGAAGATGGCTGAAGACATCAGATAACCTCTTATTTTTGAGGCTACTTGCCCTTGTTATGTTTCTTGTGGTGATTCTGTTGCTTATTGCGATGGTTTTATTGATTGATTCAATTTCTCTGTTTTATTGGATGCTGCTTTTATTGTGGTGCTTGGTAAATCTCTGAAATTTGATGAAAGGTGGCTGACATACTGCGCAGTGAAACCTCAGCATTGGCACACTGCCGGGATCACTGTGCACGTAAAAGGCAGTCCTGGGGCTGTTGCAAAACTTCTCAAAACTGGACACAGCAGCTTGCATTGCACTACTTTCATTATTTCCCATGGACGCAGTGCTGCAGAAGTGCTCATGTGCTCCTGCAGGAGTTCTGCGACAGTCCTGAAGCTGCCTTTTTGCATGCACATCACTCCTAGTGGGTTGCTAATGCTGAGGTTTCAACTGCACAGAACGTCGACCAGTGTCATAAACATCTTTGAAATTAAGAACATAAGAACAGCCCTGCTGGATCAGGCCCAAAGACCATCTAGTCCAGCATCCCGTTTCGCACAGTGGCCCACCAGATGCCGCTGGAAGCCACAGGCAGGAGTTGAGGGCATGCCCTCTTTCATGCTGTTACTCCCTCGAAACTGGTACCCAGAGGCATCCTGCCTCAGAGGCTGGAGGTGGCCTACAGCCCTCCAACTGGTAGCAGTCAATAGACCTCTCCTCCATGAAGTTATCCAAATCCCTCTTAAAGCCATCCGAGTTGTTGGCTGTCACCACATCTCATGGCAGAGAATTCCACAAGTTGATTATGCATTGTGTGAAAAAGTACTTCCGTTTGCTGGTCTTAGATCTCCTAGCAGTCAATTTCATGGGATGACCCCTGGTTCTAGTGTTATGGGAGAGGGAGAAGAATTTCTCTCTATACACTTTCTCCACACCATGCATGATTTTATAGACCTCTATCATGTCTCCCCGCAGTGTCTTTTTTCTAAACTAAATAGCCCCAGGTTTTGTAGTCTAGCCTCCTAAGAAAGGTGCTCTAGGCCCTTGATCATCTTGGCTGCCCTCTTCTGCACCTTTTCCAGTTCTACAACGTCCTTTTTTAGATGTGATGACCAGAATTGTACGCAGTACTCCAGGTGTGGCCACACCATAGTTTTGTATAAGGGTATTATAATATTAGCACTTCAATCCCCTTCCTAATGATCCCTAGCATGGAATTTGCCTTTTTTTATAGCTGCCGCACATTGAGTCAACACTTTCAACAACCATGACCTCAAGATCCTTCTCCTGGTCAGTCACCGACAGCTCAGATCCCATCAGCATATACTTGAAGTTGGGGTTCTTCGTCCCAATATGCATCACTTTACACTTGCCAACTTTGAACCGGATTTGCCACTTTGTCGCCCACCCACCCAGGTTGGCGAGATCCTTTTGGAGCTCTTCACAATCTGTTTTGGATTTCACTGCCCGAAAGAATTTGGTATCATTTGCAAATTTGGCCACCTCACTGCTTACCCCTGCTTCTAGATCATTTATGAATAAATTAGAAAGCACCGGTCTCAGTACAGATCCCTGGGGGACCCCACTTCTTACTTTCTTCCATTGAGAAAACTCCATTTATACCTACCCTCTGTTTCCTGACTTTCAACCAGTTAGCAATCCACACATGTACTTGTCCCCTTATCCCATGACCGCTAAGTTTCCTCAGGAGTCGTTGATTAGGAACTTTGTCGAAAGCTTTTTGGCAGTCCAGGTATACTATGTCAACTGGATCACCTTGATCCACACACTTGTTGACACTCTCAAAGAACCCCAAAAGGTTGGTGAGGCAAGATTTACCTTTGCAGAACCCATGCTGGTTCACTCCCAGCAGGGCCTGTTCTTCTATGTGCTTTACAGTTTTGTCCTTGAGGATGCTTTCCATCAATCTGCCTGGAATGGATGTTAAGCTAACCGGCCTGTAATTTCCCGGATCACCCCTGGATCCCTTCTTGAACATCTGTGTTACATTTGCTACTCTCCAGCCCTCTGGTACAGAAGCTGATTGCAGAGATAAGTTATATGTTTTAGCAAGGAGGTCAACAATTTCACATTTGAGTTCTTTGAGGACTCTTGGATGGATGCCATCTGGCCCTGGCAATTTACTAGTTTTCAGTTTTTCCAGATAGTTTAAAACATCATCTCTTGTCACATCTATCTGACTCAGTTCTTTAGCCTCCATCCCCCAAAAGCCTGGTTCAGGAATAGGTGTATGCTCAGTATCCTCTGCCAAAGATGGACGCAAAGAACTAATTTAGATTCTCTGCAACCTCCATATCCTCCTTAATAATCTCTTTCACTCCCTCATTGTCTAATGGTCCAACCTGCCTGTCAAGCTCTGCCTGTCTCACTGTACTTGCGTGTGGAACAGGTAGCATTTCTGAGAATGCTACCTTGGGGGTCCTGGATTTCAAAATGCTACCTATCAGCCTAAATTTGGCTTCCAGGACCTCCCGACTGCATTTCCCCACATCGTTGGTGCTGACATGCACCATGACAGCTGTTTCCTCCCCAGCACTGCCAAAGAGCCTATCTAGACGCTGTGTGATGTCTGCAACCTTTGCACCAGGCAGGCAAGTCACTGTGTGGTCAACACGTGAGTCACAAACCCATCTCTCTATACATCTAATGATCAAATCACCCACTACAAGGAGGCCCCCAACCCCCAGAGGAGTACCCCCAGTGCGAGAGGATATGGGCTCATCATCCATGGAAGGGGTCCCTTCTAAAGGAGCATTTCCCTCTTCCTCAGACCAATGTCCTCCTTGCCCGAGACCCTCATTCTCCCTGACAGCAGAGGAGTTATCAGCCCTGGAGTGGGATGCCTCTATCACGTCCTTGAAGGTCTCATCCACATGCCTCTCTGTCTCTCTGAGCTTCTTCAGATCCGCCACCTTGGTCTCAAGGGAACGAACTTGCTTCCTGAGAGCCAGGAGCTCCTTGCACTGAGCACACAACCATGACTTCTGCCCATGGGGCAAATAGTCATACATGTGGCACTCTTTGCAATACACTGGGAAGTGCCCCCTCCCCTGCTGGCCTTCTATCTTCATACTGTTTTTGTTGGCTGTTTATAGTATTTAGAGATAGCTTATTAGAAGGATAGGTCTCAGCTGTAATGGTCAGGTATTTACTGTCCAAGCAGCCTTTCCCAAGAATATGAGGAAGGGATTTGTACATACATTCTCTCCTCCACAAGTCTCCTTATGATCACCGGGGCTTGTTCCAGGCTCCCCCACACACTTCCTGCTAAACTCCTGCAAAACTCCTATGTCCTGTTTGCTATTCCTGCTCACTATGCTCTGTTCGCTATGCTCTCGGCCCTAAACCTCTTATGTAGAGAGCAGTCTTCCAACTGACACAGGATGTGAGTCAAAGGAATGTGGGGCCTCCCCCAGCCCTAGTTGACTCCACTCCCTCCAGGCAGGGACAATCAACAAACACTGAAGTTAGCTAACCCTTGCAGGAACAAACAACAAACACCAGAGTTAGCTAACCCTTGCAAATTCTAACCCTTGCAGGGACAAACAACACACACTCGAGTTAGCTAACCCTTGCAAATTTTAACCCTTGCAGTTACAAACACAGAGACTAGGACTTATCCCTTAAAGAGAAACCAGCCCCTGAAAATCTCCCCTCCTCCTGTTAGTTTGTTTGAAGTTGGGAATGGCTAGATGCTTAGAAAAGCTTGCTCACCTCCCCAAGATGTGTCTGCTCTTCACAGAGTAGTCTTCCAAGTGAAGATTAATAAAAGAAGTGTTAAATTGCCCCTGGAATAGCTTCTCACCCAGATCAAGGATTTTCCTCCAAATCATTCAGATTCTTCTAATAAAAACATTTGCAGTGGCAGGAAGATTTGCAGTTGAAAAAATCTCAGTCCATGGAGCAAACCGTGTAGATGGCTAGCTGTATGGAGGAGGCAGCCACCACAGGGAGCTATTTCAAGTGGCCTGCACATGGCAGCTGTTCTCTGTGCACCCATTCCTTCAGAGGTATGAAATAATAGAGATGTTTCATTAGCCAAACCAAACTCATTTCACTTTTATGAGGGTTGAGCATTTAACGCCTGGTTTGTCACACAGTGGTTTCCTCACTATTTGTTCCTGGTCTTACTCCCCCGCATGTGATTTTTCACTGTTAATTTTTATTTCAGATTCAGGCTGTTGTTTTTTCCCCCACCTCTAACTCACCATCTGTGACAGCATGTGAGGACCTGAGAAATGACTTAAAAGACCCCCCCACTTAGTTTCTCAACAAACAGAACCTCGATGATCTCATCTCAGTCTGGGAATTCCAGTCATGGGCCATTACCATAGAGAATTGAATTAGGACTCATGCATTGAACCAAGCAATCACTTTTTTTTTCTATTAAGAATATGTATTATCATCCCTTTAATGATTTTATAAAATTATGTGGCTGCTTTATAATGAAAGTATCTCTGTGGCTTGATCAGTGTACCTAATAACTGATATACAATTAGCCACAACTCCCCCTACAAGTGTCCTACTTTTTCTTTGTCTCAAAGCTGCACAGTAATTAGGAGCCTTTCTAGGGTTCAAAAGGTAAGAAATGACCCTGAATGCACATACCAAGGCCATTTCTTCAAGGGTATGGCGTCTACCCTCCTAGTGGGGATGTGTGCAGCAGGATCCTGTGATGTGGTGCCACATTTGCTCGGATGCATGGTTGTTGCCATGCTCTGTGATTATTCTTTTGGTTTATGGGGGGAAATTAGCTAAAATTAGTGCAAATGTGCATACAGCATATTTGTTTTGTAAGGAAAGCATACAGCATATTTGTTTTGTAAGGAAAGCTGGTTATTATTATTATTATTATTATTATTATTATTAATTCAATTTCTATACTTCCCTTCCAAAAATGGCTCAGGGCGGTTTACACAGAGAAATAATAAATAAATAAGATGGCTCCCTGTCCCCAAAGGGCTCACATTCTAAAAACAAAAAACAAGATAGACACCAGCAACCATCACTGGAGGAAGTACTGTGCTGGGGGTGGATATAGGGCCAGTTACTCTCCCCCTGCTAAATAAAGAGAATCACCACGGTAAAGGGTGCCTCTTTGCCCATTTAGCAGGGGCAAAGTTGTGGGTGGAGTACCCAAGGAGTAACAGAGTCAATAGAAGTTTCTTTGAAAAAACAAGAGCTCAGTTTATTAAAGAACAGAAGCACACTAGATTAAGTGGTAGTTGGCAGGCTTTAAGTGAACTGGTCAGGAGTGACTGACTGCAAGATGTTGGACCTTAAACAGAACATCTAGTTCCTAACTAATGCAGACTGGAGAGGATCTTAACATAAAGGGACATGGGATAGAGAAAAAAAGAAATTCTAGTAAGAACTAATCTGCCTAATTTCTTTTCACTATAATTTTAACTGTTAATTACCATCTTCACAAGTTAGCCCACTTCCACCTCAGAGGTTCACACATGCACCATCTTGAAATGGGCTGGGTGACATTGTCACAATACGCCATTGAGGTGTCTCTCCCTATAACAGTACCCAGTTTAGTTCAAATTGGTTATGAGGAGGTTCACAGGTTAGCCCACTTGTGCCTCAAATGTTCACACATTCACCATCTTGAATTGCGGTGGATGACATCATCACAAAGTACGCTGTTGAGGTGTTCCTATGTGTCCCTACAACTGTACCCAATTGAGTTCAGATTGGTTAGGCGGTTCACAAGTTAGCCCTCTTGTGCCTCAGATGTTCATGCATCCGCCATCTTGAATTGGGGCAGTTGACATCATCACAAAGCATGCCACTGAGGTGTCCCTATGTGTTCCTGCAACTGTACCAAATTTGGTTCAAATCGGTTCAGACATTGTGAAGTTGATAGAGGGACACACACACACACAAAGCTGGGTCATCAGCTTGCTTTTCTTAAAGAAAGTAGGCTAAAAAGAATCACAATGACTCTTTTTACAAGTTTGATTACAATTTTAATGTAAACTGCCCTGAGCCTTTTGGAAGGGCGGTATAAAAGTTTTATTAATTAATTAATTAAATGAATGCCTGCCTCAAATTTCTGCGCAGATGGTGAACATGGATTGCAAGGCTCTTGTCATTCCTCTCTGGGTAGAGGGAGATAGATAGTCTGTTATGGAAGTATTTTGGGTTATGGAAGGGACTGAGGGGTCTGAGCAGTTCAGGGATAAGAGGAGCTGGCTCCCTTTGGGAGAGCCTCAGTGATGGAAATTGTGTGGGGAAGGGCCCGATTCAGCAAGGCTTCTGTTGCAGTGGAAAGGCAGTTTGGACTTAGGCTACTAATACTCCTAGAGTAAGCCAGAGCCTGCTAAAACTCAGAGTGCATGGAGTCCAAGGAGATCAGACACACGGGATTCTTGCACACACTGTGACGGGCAGGGGTGGGGGGCTCTGCCTTTGGGGAAGGTACATATACAGGCTGAGAAAGACCTTTAGTGACTCAAAGGCACAAGATTAATTGATTTGGGGCTCCTGGGGCTTCTGCTGTCTATTCCGATGTTCCAGAGGGGGGAAAGCAGGCATATGGCTCTTTTCATTTGCCCAAAAATAAAACCATCCTAATCGTCCTTTCAGCTAGAACCAGCTTACCAACCTACCAAGAGCAAGAAAGATGCTCTACATACCCCTTCCCTTCCAGGCAATTTCACTTTGGCTCCATTTTGGGAATAGAGAGAGCTTTTTCTATAGAGAGCCTTTAAGGAGAGCTCTTGCTGAGCCCAAGCATCCCTGGGCTGACAAAGTCAAGGCTAGCCAGGCCCTACTAGTCCCCCAGTCAACAGAAAACATTGTGCTTATTCAGTGCTTGTTCCATGCATCATGCTTAGGATGTCCCCAGTAGGAAGATCAGTGTTTCTGAGCAGGCAAAATGCAGCGTGTGAATGGTAACAGAGCTGTCTTTCTTTCACTGGATAAAGCACTTGTTCATGTTTGTGCTGACTGATACACTACATTCCCACAAGTTTCTGTCACTATTATTAATATCTGTATATAAAAAAGTGAGTGGTTTGTAGATCTCAGTTATTTCAGGTATGCAGTAAAAAAAACAAAAAACCCTGCTCCTGTAGGAAACGTATCAGTGTACTTCCAGGTATGGTCTCAGTGATCAGCGCTGCGCAAGTAGTAGTAATAAGCATAACATAACCAGCTTAAAACCACACTCTGGTTTCTGACACTTCAAACCATGGCCATAGTATATATCCCAAACCATGGTTTGAGTTTGAAGCTTGCAGGCAAACCATGGTTTAGAAGCAGCCATCTGCTTTTGTTTTCAATCTGCCAAGCGTTCCCATCTCTTTGGTAAAGTGGGACAGTGGCCATCACTCTGAGTTGTCAATTCATGTTCCTGATTTTGGTTTGCAGGCTGATGGTGGTGGTTTGTCACATTACACCAAACCACAGTGTTCCTTCCTTAACCTTGATTTTGATGTGAACAGCCAGTGAGTTCATGACTGGACAAGAATATGAACCTAGAGCACTGTCCAAGAAACCATGTTTCTCTCCATCCCTGATTGCATAAAGGAAGGCAAAACCTTTTTTTCCCCAGTTCTACCCCACTCTCCCAGTGTTGCTGTTGCTCTTGGTTTTCAATGTGGGCAAAATTCCAGTGTTCTTTCTCCAAACGTGGGCTGTGGTTCCTTTAACAAGTCCATTAACAAGGCAGCACAGAAATAAAAATGTTAACTTTGTGTGTGCGCATGCGCCCATTAATTTTTTTAAAACCTGCCATTTAATTTTAAATGCTAATATGTGTGTGGGTAATTAAGAAGCCAAAATTGACTATGAGGTTGGTAAGCTCTAAGAATGAGAGAGGGAGATCATTACGCCTCTGCTCATGGATAGCTATTTGTGAACCAGCTGATATGTGCAAAATGAAGATTTCGTAAGTGGCATTTTAAATGAATGGTTAATGGCTTGAAGATTAATTAAATAGTCAGAGTTGTTCAAAAGAGACCTGCTAAAATCTTGTTTATAGGCCAGTCACTTGCATACTGAAAGCACAAGCCTAAAAGGCTCTGGTATTTCCATCTTACAATGAAGGAATTTAAAGCATTTCCCCTGCTTGAACCAAGAAATATCTTTCCTGATATACCCAGTAATATAGACTTATTAGTATGTTCAAGGTCTGAATAGCATTAACACAGCATTACGCTAACACTAAATACGTTCCATGAAAATAAATGACAAAATGTTTCATGTACTATTCAACCACTATTAAGTTGACTAATAATGAATGTGTGTTTGAAAGCCACAAACATTGCTATCATTGGTATCCACAACAAGTTTTCTTGGCCATGTCCAACCCCTAAGCCCCGGCCCCCAACCCCATTAGCATGTGATTGCCTTCTTCAGATGCTCATTTTGGGTAGAATGAGTGCATGGAAAGTGTGTAGCATTGAAGCAGCAGGCTCCCCCGCCACATGTATTTTTCAACATCTAAAGCAAGCCCACAGCTGTACATTTAGTTGGATATGTGTAGACTTGTGTTCAGTGTTGAAATGAATGCATGTAGGTTGGAGGTAGTCCTGCCATCTCAGTGTGACCCTTCCACCATGTGCATTCATTCAACCCAGAAGAAACATCTGAAAGGGGCTATTGCAATTAACATATGTAAATTGTGCAAGGGGAGACAGTTGTCTGGGGGCCCCACTGCCTTGGGGGGGGCAGAGACACCTCACATGACTCCCCCTTGCCCCCTGCCCAGCCCCAAGTCCCCTCAGACACTTGCCCTGCTTGTCCTCTCTCCTGCTTGTCCTCCTGGCGGGCAATCTAAGCAGCAGGCCAGCTGCAAAGAGCTCCTTTTCTCCCCGCCTCCCAGCTGATTGGCAGGTAGGCGGGGCTTCCAGGGAGGCCTCTGTGTAGGCCTCGGTGAAGCCTGAACTGGAGTAGGCTTGCAGGGAGGTCCCAAGCAAGGAAAGAAGGAGGCAGGCAGGCAGGCAGAGTGGCCCCCACAGCTCTCTGCAGCAGACCTCTCTGCCCAGCCCAGCATTTGCCAGGTTGAATGTGAACTCCTTTTTGTGGTCACACACACACCCCGCCCATATATAGGGATCTGCTTCCCATAGGGCTTTGATATGGAGCGGGGAGAGACTGAGAAGTCTCTGAATATTTAATTTAAATCAGCTTGGAAAATTTGCTGGCTTAAAAAACTATTTAAAAAGTCCTACAAGTGGATTGTTTCATGGCAGAAAATTATAAAAACTTCTGGAACAAACAATATTATATTTATTTTATTTATTCATTCATTCATTTATAAATGCACTTATGTTCAAGTTGTTTTGCAACCCAGAAGGTCTGAGTGAGAACTGTGACGCATGTGTTGTGCTTTTATTTTATTTTTCTTGTGTGTGAACTTCTCTCCAATAACTCGCAGGGACTTCAGGGTCAATCTGGCCAACATGTGAATGCAGCACCTCCATTCCAGAGGAGATGGGTGTTAAAGGGCTTTAAAAGCCTCCTGTGAAAAACCTCCTGCAATCAATACTTGAGGGCCTGGGGTGTGCAGAGGCCGTGGACTTGGGGGGGGGCATTTTAAAATCTCATCTCTGGGCCCACTCCAACCTTGCTACGCCCCTGGTCCCGCAGTTTACTTGGATTGTGATACAGTGACTACTTTGTTGCATTCTTTTCATGTGTCTAACATATGTGTCTAACATATGCAATGATCACATCCAGATTGGATGACTGTCTTAGAGGGGCAGCTCTCAGCTCTGCATGCTGAGACCAGTGGTGCTCTTACCCCTGGAGGCCCCCAAATCCTCTTTAGACTGTCTTGGGTGGTGTGGTTGCTGCTGGCCCACACTGTGCCGGGTGGCCAAGTTTGGTTATGACCTGTGCCTGGTGCTTTAGAGACAGAGTGGGGGAAGTGGGGGAAGAAAAAATGTGGGGTGGGAATATGTTAAGTTGTATGTTGAAATGTTTCTGCTACTGCATATTTGTATAAATATACCCCACTTGTTAAAAAAAACTATGCTTGTCACAGGGTGTGTGTGTGTGTGTGTGTGTGTGTGTGTGTGTGTGTGTGTAGGGGCATGATACTTAACTTGCAGCGGGAGTGGGGGCCTCCAGCGAGGGATGGACTTTAGGTCTAGGCTCCAAAATTACTTAAGTGCACCTCTGCATGGGACTGCCTTTGATAACGGTCCTCTGAAGTTTCAACTAATACAAAATGTGGCCACTCAGATGCTGATGGGGGCTAGGTTGTATGAGAGTGTAACAGCACTATCATGCCAATTGTACTGGTTGCCAGTTAATCTACAGGCCCAATTTAGAGATTTCTGTGGCCTGGGATTAGGTTGCCATTAAGATCACTTATTGTAATAAGCTAATGTAGCCCTTAAGATCAGCCTCAGAAACCCTGCTCCAGGGGCATAGCTATCATTGGGAACCCCCAAAACTTGGGGCTGCCAAGCCCACTGGCAGCCCCACCCCCACCCCCCAATGGGATCCAGCTCTAACTCTTCAGTGCAACCCCCTGTCTTGCCGCCACCTCCTGCTGCTGCAGCAGCAATCTCCTCCACTGCTACCTGCATTTCCTTGAGGTGCTCACAGTACTGGCAGAGAAATAACAGTGGCCATACATCTTGAGGATGCATGTGTGGCTGTTGCCATTTCTCCACCAGTACTCAAGGCTGGAGAGAATTGATGGGCTTTTTCCCACACAGGAGGAAGAATAGCCCATTGACCTGCTCCCCAGCATGAGCACCTATGATGAGAGTGGGGAAGTGGTTGGTCTCTGGGTTAATATTTCTTTAAGGCTGTGGTTTAAACCTTTTGTTACTTACTTCCTTTGTTTCACTGCCACCAACTATGGTTCAAATCACATAGAAGATCTTTCACTATCTTCTGGATTAGTTGCATAGTTATATAGATGTGGGAGGTTTAATAGAGCCACTCAGATGAGCTTCTTAAATAACAAGTTGTTCTAGTAAGAACTAATCAGCCTACTTTCCTTTCTCTGTCTCTACAACTGGTCTAGATTTGGTTCAAATAGAGGTCCACATATTAGACCTCTTGTACCTCAAATGTTCACGCATCTGATATCTTTGATTGGGGTAGATTACATCATTACAAACTTGAGGTGTCCCTGTGTGTCACTCACTACAGTTGTACCAAATTTTGTTCAAATCAGTTAGACCGTCCTCATGTTAGTGCTCTTGTGCCTCAGAAGTTCACACGTCTGCCATCTTGGATCGGGGTGTGTGACATCATCACAAAATACACCATTGGGGCATCCTTATGTGTCCATGTAGCTGTAGCAAATTTGAATCAAATCGGTTAGACTGTCCACAAGTTAGTGCATTTGCGCCTCACCAGTTTACGTATCTGCCATCTTGATTCAGTGTGGATGACATCATCACAAACTATGCCATTGAGGTGCCCCTGTGTGTCACTCACTGCAACTGTACCCAATTTGGTTCAAATGGGTTAGGCAGTCTGCAAATTCGCCTGCTTGTGCCTAAGATGTTCATGCAGCCACCATGTTGAATTGGAGTGAATGACACCATCACATACCACACCATTAGGGCATCCCTATGTGTCCCTACAGCTGTAGCAAATTTGTTTCAAATCATTAAGCAGTTCACCAGTTAGCCCACTTGTGCCTCAAAAATTTGTTTCCACCATCTTGGATTGGGGTGGATGACATCATCCCAAACTATGCCATTGAGGTGTCCCTACAACCGTACCCGATTTGGTTCATATTGGTCCAGGTGTTGCAAAATTGAGAGGGGGCGGAGACACGGACACATAGATACACACACAGAATGCTGGGTGATCTCATTAGGCTACTGGAAAGTAGGCTAAAAATGATAAGATACAGGTTTATTTATTAAAGATTCTGAGGATGTTTTCATTCACTACTAGTCCAGTAGAGACCTTTGCTTGCTCTGTTACATATGTTTCTTTTCCAGTACCGCACTTTGTTTACAGCTTTTACGCAGTTCTCATATGTTTCAATCTTTAACCTGTTGCTTCACAGAACTTCCTTATTTTTTAGCCAACTTATTTGCATCAGAGTAATTGTGCTACAAGTGCATAACTGCTCTACAGCTTATTTTATTTAATATTATTTATATTTTGGACAGGAGAGATATGTGTTACCGTGCTGGAAATGGACAAAACACAAAACATTTGCAAAAGAGCAATGTTGGGAGGGAAGGGTGAGTTATGTCGGTGTTTGCCAGAAAGCACTTTCTATATTAAGTGTTTCCATGTAGGAGTGGTTCAGCAGGAAACACTCAAGACTCTAAAATAGTAAAAGCAAATGATCTGTTGTTGTTTTTAACTGACATGTTTTTTAGGCATGGGGAACTGTGTCTGTAGTCACTTGAGATGTCACAGGTACTAGCCAATAAGTATCTCAAGCAACTGCGTTCAGTTTTATCATACTGCAGTGGAGCAGCTGACTTCAGAGATGGGCAGGGAATCACAACTTCCTAGCAACAAAAGATTGCTGTTAGAGGAATGGGGAAATGCATTATCTCTGAAACAAAAAGGTTTTGCTTGGGGAACATATGTATAATCACAAAGCATCTGCACATATTTAATGCCATAAAATTCCTGGCATAATTTTAATAGACATGATGCACAGCGTTCTGTCACCACAGCACTCCACCCTGGGGCTACTGCAGACTTATAAGCAGCCTTGACTACTGTTGAGAACCAGTGGCTATACCAGCAGTACTACCACAGTTGCCCCCTTTTGCTACAATGGGGGAAACTGCAGTAGTGCTGCTTATGCAGCTGCTGGTCCTCAACAGCATTGGGACTTGCTTACGAGTCCGCAGCAGCCCCAGTGCAGAGGGATCACTGAGCATCATGTTGGCCACTGTCTGGAAAGACCATTTAGTGCATAGCTTTGATTCGTGGACAGTGGATTTGTATCCAGAGAAACTCACAGTAGAGACAATCATCAATGTCCTGACAACTGAAATTAATGGGAGTTAGTCACAATGATCTTGTCTCCTTTATTTCAATTATAGTTAGTCATGACTAACTTTCTTTGTCTCATGGCCCAGATTGTCAGACCCTGAAGTAGTGACTCTTAATCTGGCCCTGAAGAGGGTTGGATTCAGATATACATTTAAAGCATAATAAAAATAGACTATTGGAACAATGCAGAATAATGATAATGTCCAAGCAGGCAGTTCATTGAAGCACATTGAGTTGTGGACAGTGGCTTGGGTACACACAAAAGGTATTCTGGGCTTGGGCATGATGTTATTTTTAGTTACTTTTAGTCTAAGACTTGTATATCCTTTTGTTGTACTGACTATTTGACTGTTTTGATGTACAAACCTCTTGTCTGACTATCTTATTCTTTTTGAAACTATGCCAGGAAGCGTGATTTTCTGTATGCTTGATTGCGTGAGGGCCAATGCTCTCAACCATGGTTAGCACACAGAATGAACCAGTAGCTATAATTTCATAGCTTGATTATGTGAAAGAGATATTAAAGAACTGCTGTCATGAATAAAGCTTTCTTATCCCTTTGATGTTGTACCTGTTAATGGTGGAGCTTGCCTATCAAGTAAGGAGCTTATCACTTAACAAATGCCACTTTAACTGGCAGCCTGAATTGCCTTTGAATCAATCCACAATGCAGCACAGAAATGATAAGAATGAAAAACAAAAAAGCAAATGCTGATATTTCTATTCGCAACAAGTGGCAGTGATGATTTTAGAGAGTCGGTTGACATAAGAAACAACATAACCCCCCAGCTTGATGGGGAAGCAAAGGACAGGTCCTTCCCAAGCCATTTCCAACCTTGAGTTCTTTCTCGCAGTGATTAGCATGATTAAGCAAGGATGTCAGGCCTAGTCCCCCCATCTATATCAAAATAAATACCTCAGTTGACCAGATGACCTCATAAGCGTGAGGTCAGCTTGGAGCAACCAAGAGAGTTCCCTAGGCAATTATTACATGCTGCTTACCGCAAAATATTTGTTAGACAGTGATGGAAAGCCTTAATGCATGAAGTGGAGGAGGAGGGCACGTACAATGATGATTAAGATGACAGCAAGCTGGAAACAGCTGCAACACCCTCCCCAGATCCTGCACTGCGAAGATGAAGGCCACCTGGGTTGGCTACTGTGTCTGGGTGAGGAAATGTAAGACCACTCTTTCTTTGTAGACATTGGACGTTTCAGTTTTTAAATGAAAGAATTTCTTGGTGTCTGCAGACAGTCATCTTCGAACATTATTTATGTGATATATGTACAGTATGCAAGCAAGTTAGTTTATTTTTATGGTCATAGACCAGCACACAATGGAAATCATATACCATATTAATAATCATATATGTATACAAGTTTTTATCAATTGTTGCTGATATACGCAGTTCATAAAGTAGTCTCATTTTATAAAGGTATATACATCCTCTCTAATAAAAGGCTTGGTGTCCGTCCGTGGACGGACACCAAGCGTGTGTCCGTGCCTCCCTGGCCTCTTCTGGGCATGCGCGAAGCGCATGGCCAGAAGGAGCCAGGGAGGCAGGACCGCCAGCACCCGGCGGCCATCTTGGGCGGCCAGAAGCGGCCGCCCCGAAGAAGCCGGTTAAGCGGCGGCGGGGGACACTGGCCGAGGCGGCGGCAAAGCCGCCACCTCGGCCAGAGGAGGCAGCAGAGCCATGGCCGAGGCCTGGCCGTGCCGCCGCTTACCCGGCTTCTTCGGGGCGGCCGCTTCTGGCCGCCCAGGATGGCCGCCGGACGAGGCGGCAGACAAAACAATGCGGCGGTGGGCCCGGGCAGCGGTGGCCCAGGCCGGAGCCGCGGTGGGTGGCGGGCCCAGCCGGAGCCGCGGGCGGCGGTGAGTGGCGGGCCTGGCCGGGGCGCCGGGGGGTGGCGGGAGAGGGAATGGCGGCGAAAGTCTGGAGCGCAGAGCTCCACTAGCGCCCGTTAACCAACGGGCTACAAAACCACTAGTATATATATAAACAAAGAGCCTCCTGAATAGGACCATCTAGTATAATTTCCTGTTTCCTACATCTAGTCTAATGACCAACATCTCCAGGAGGCCCACCAGTAGGGCATGAAGACAACAGCTCCCACCTAATCCTTCTCCCAGCCACTGGTATTCAGGGATTCACTGCCTTTGGACCCAGAAGCCCCATTGAGGTGTCATGGCTGGTAGCCATTGCTAGACCTACCACTCATAAACATGTCTAATTGTTGTAAACCACCCAGAGACATGAGTTTGGGGCAGTATAAAAATATGTTAAATAAATAATCTTTTTTTAAAGCCATTCTATCAAAACAAATTCTATAAGTGACTTGTCCACTGTGCGGAATCATTATTTGTGTTGATGGCTCGTAAGCACAAGGCACTTTCCACTGATGGAATGGTGGTGGTTGATGCAGGAGTATCACACCCACAAGTGAATTTATTCATCTTCCAATGTGGAACTGCACAGAGGCCACGGTCAGATAAGTGGAAAGGGCTGCAGTTACCCACAACTGATACAACCTGTAGAACAGACACTACAGTTCTAATGATTCCTTTAGCAAGACCAACCAAAATGACAAAGTCTTAAGCAAGTAAGCATAATTCATCATCAGGCTGGATGGTTAAGCAAAGCAAAGCAAAAAAAAAAAAAGAAGTAGTAGTGGTGGAGATATTTGGGGATGACATTCAAATCAGCAGTTATAACTGTCTTCCGATGGAGTGTAGGAGGAATTAAGCAAACTCCTGTTGGTTAGCCTCACTGGGTGCCAGGTGCTCACCTCAGGCTCCACTCAGGGTTTCTGGGGTGAAGAGAAGAAGAGAATGGCTGTTGCCCCCATATTAGGCAATATAAAATCTAGCACAGGGGTAGGCAACCTTGTTAAACTACAATTCCCATCATGCCTAGCCACAATGTATTGTGGTTGGGGTGATGGGAGTTGTAGTCTAACAACAGCTGGATAGGCAAGGTTGCCTACCCCTGATCTAGCAGTTAGAGTTCGCAGAATAGAGAGGAGAGCTGGTCTTGTGGTAGCAAGCATGACTTGTCCCCATAGCTAAGCAGGGTCCACCCTGGTTGCATATGAATGGGAGACTTGATGTGTGAGCACTGCAAGATATTCCCCTCAGGGGATGGAGCTACTCTGGGAAGAGCAGAAGGTTTCAAGTTCCCTTCCTGGCTTCTCCAAGATAGGGCTGAGAGAGATTCCTGCCTGCAACCTTGGAGAAGCCGCTGCCAGTCTGTGAAGACAATACTGAGCTAGGTAGACCAATGGTCTGACTCAGTATATGGCAGCTTCCTATGTTCCTAATAGCTGCTAGATCTTATATTTTCTAACCTGGAAATTAAAGGTGCCACAAACATTTGGGTAGGGGCTTTTGAAATACTGAACACCCCACCGAGCTTGTGCGCAGGATTGGGTCAAACACAGCTTTGCCCAAATAACTTGTAATGCCTTTAATAGTCCTCAACCCTGAGTTTTCCTTTTTCAGTGTTGCTGCAGGTTGGACTGACATTTTCAGTGAGTTGTTTACCATGGGCCCCAAGATCTCTCTTGAGTGGTCACAGCCAAGCCAGACCCCATCTGCATACATACGAAGTTAGGATTTTATTTTATTTTTTGCCCTAATGTGCATCATTCTATATGTTATATGTGCATAGAACAAGCATGCATGGGAATCAGCCCCAAGTTTTGCTCAGACCTACACATATTTGTTAGAGCAGCTGAACAGAGCTTCTATGCATGCAGGAAGTTCTAATGAATAGGAGTCAGTCAGAGGTGGAGCCTGCTTCTACATGCATATCACACCTGAAAGGACACATTAATTGTCATTTGTCATTTTGCTGGCCAGTTACCTAGTTTGGAAAGATCCTTTTGGAGTTCCTCACAATGTGCTGTAAACATAAGCGTTCTCAGCAATCTGGCATTATCCGCAAACGAGGCTACCGCATTGTTCATTGCTGACTTCAGATCATCTCTCAGTGCTGAATAGTTCTAGTCCCTGATGCACATTCTTGCGGGGAGGGAATCCTATTACCTATTTCCCTCCATTGTGAAATGTATCAGTTTTTCCCTGTCCTCTTCTTCAAGGGAGTTACCTATCCATAAGAAGACCTCTTACCTCATGAGTGCTAGATTTTATTTCATGAGTCTTTGATCAGGGACTCTGTCAAAAGCTTCCTAAGCAAGACTTGTCCTTCTTGCTTTAATAATGGTTTCTACAATTCTCTTTGGTACAGAAGTTAGACTGACAGGTCTGTAGTTTCCCTCTGGATTCCCCTTGAAAAATGTGTTATAGTGGCTAATTTCCAACCGTCTTGTAAGGAGGCTTATTTTAATGTTAAGGTGTGTTTTAGTTAGAACAACAATTGAGCATTTGAACTTTTTAAGAACTCTTGATTGAATGCCACTTGGCCCTGGCAATTTGTTAATTTGTAATTTGACAATTTAATTGAAAACTTTGTCCTGTTGTCACCTGTGTTTGACATTGCTCAGCAGATGCCCTCCCCCCAAACAATGATTTGGATGCACTTTCTATAATGAAGTATTTCATTATAGTATTTGTGTTGAAGTATCCCTGTTGAATTTCTATAATACAAAAAGTGTGTTTAGGAAATGCCTCTGTAATTTCCTTGTCCAGTTTTAGTGCACCTCGAAAGGCTCTACCACCTACCCGGCCAGTTTTCACAAGTGATGGATTTTAAGGAGGAGCACTGTGGTTGTTTTTATGCCTTTAACAATTTGCTCCTCATATTCCTTCATCGAGGAGCAAATTACTAAAGTCATAAAAACATCCCAAGAATACAGGATTGAACGTACTTGGCTTCCGAAGTAAAAGAACACCATGTGCCTTTGGAGCATTGAACCCTCACAGGATTTAATTCACCTGCTTTTCCTTGTTTTCATGTCATGTCCCCTTCCTCTTGCCATGATCTCTCTCTCCCACCCTGACTATCCCAGAGGCCAAACGTTTCCTCATTATATAGCTGTCACATATGATTGGCACAGTGTATGCCCCTCCCACTTGATTCAACTCTCGAACTCTGGTGTCTTGCCAAGAAGATGTTAGATGAAAGTGCAGTAACGATTGAGAAAAGGGCAGTGAGGTGCTGATATTTTTACCTTCTTTACAAATAATCTGAATAATCAGCCCTTTAGACAGTTCATTGTTCTGTTTGATTCTCTTCATTCATTTAAATTTTAAATGACGATAAATTACAATTTTCAGTGTAATAGTTACTTCGGGGTGTTGTCTGTCAACTCAGTAATCACTGAAAACATAGCCGGTGCTAGCTTCTGAATTTATCAGCTCTAAACACTTCTGCCTTTGGGCTTTTAAGCATTATTCAGCCCAAGATGTGAGTTTACCTCATAAGTAGGCAGGAGCCTCACCATTATTAACATATGGCAAAGGAGACAAATGTAATTTATGGGGGGGAGGGGGAGGCTGTGTGTGCAGATTGTTTAAGGATGTAAATGGAAAGTGTTGTAAATAAACTTTTGAATTTTGTGGAGAATCTTGAAAGTGGCCATAACATGTAGCTTTAAAGGGGGTGGGGAGGACATACATACACTACTGATGGAAGGGTAAAAAATCACTCTCTTTTGGAGTAAAGGGGAGTGCTATTTTCTGTTTCTGAGCGGCTGTAATGCTCAATAATTGCCTGAAAGGGCTGCTTTAATTGAGCACTTCTGTGCAGTAAGTGTTCTGCTAACCAGGGGACCTGAAGTGCTTCTGATCCATTCACAGGTAATGATAGAGGAGGCTTGCTGCAATGCAAGTCCTTGCTTTACAAATCAGTAGCTACTTCTTCAACGTGATGGAAGGGTATGGGTTGGGGGGGGCAGGGCTTTGGGGAGCAGCATTAAATCAGCAACAAGCCTGCCCTAATTGTTATTGATTGTTAAGTGCACAATTTACAAGGAAGTAGCCCATGCAAGTCCCTCACCTGAAGAAAGTCTTGCTTTTGTCTGTTGATATTTTCAGTAACTGCTGCTCCTCATTGGTAAGAATACAGAGGCACTTTTTTGTGCCTGTATAGCGAATTGCAATGTTTATGCAGCTGCTGCTCGTAAATGTGGGGCGAGGCGGGGAGTGTATGAGGTTGACTGATCTTTTCCCTGTAAATGCCACTGTTTGTATCATTGTTGATACTTTGACCAACATGCTACAGACCTTGAAAAGCCTCTTCCACCTTAAGCAAAATATTCTGTCTATAGAGCTGAACAATCAGAAATTCTAATTCTCATGCCTTGGGAGCTGCTACCAGTAAATATCTTTATCTGTTCATCTACAACTAATGTTCAACTATTTCTCATCATGCCTGCTCCATTTTAAGGCACCATACAAATGTGTTTTAGTGGTGGAGTGTCAGTTTAAACTGTCTGGTTAAGTCATATTTATTTTAGGGTTTAAAAAAAAACCCAACTTATACTCTTCCATTTAGTTTTCAATCTTCATATTTAGTTTCCCATCCCTTTAATCCATTTTGGAGGACAGAACCACTTCCAGAGTCTTGCGATACATAGATCCGTTGAGAAGCTAATTGGGTGTGCATTCAAAGAAGATATTTTCAGTGACTTGCGGACACCTAATTAATCAGCAAGTCTCCTTATGAATTTGTAGGATGTGGGGGGGGAGCATCCCTTGGGGGCTAACAAGTCCGGGCATTTCTGTATACCTGACACTGGGCACACTTGGGTTAGGACACTTGTGTGGACACCCCAATTCCGAAGGAAACAGGATACTTTGAAACGTGTGCTACTATTGCACTCCTGCAGTTAGGATTGCCAGATCTCAGCATTCGACCTACAGTTGCGTGGTTTCAGTCTTCTTCTCAAGGTTTTTAGGAAAAGGAATAAAATTTCAAGGAGAAAAGGATGAATCTGGCTGTATACTGATTCCCTTGAAAGCTTTTGTCATTTGCATTTCCCACCCTGTCCATTCAGCCCCACCCTGAGTTGCAGGCATGGCCAGGTACCACCATCAGTAGTGCTTCCTGCCCCAGCCGATACTACTGGGCTTCTCCCCTGCCTCAGCGGGATTCACCTCCTTGATCTGTCAGGCTGCATCTCAGAGCCTGAGTCTTGTGAATCCAGGCAACCCTACCCTCAGCCATTGCCTGATACCCAAAGAATATCCACAGTTGATGTCTGCCTATCCCACTGCACCAGGAAGATTTTGTATTTGTGCTTTGAACACCCTGGAAATCTAGAATATTGTTGGTAGTAGCAGCAGCAATGGCAGCTTCAAAAAGGATGTACCAAATTAATGGAGGGTTTGGTCTATTGATATGTATTAGCCATGATTGTTGCTAAACAGAACATCTGTATTCAAAAGGTAGATTACCTGTGAATACTGGATCTAGAAATGACAGGAAACAGGTGTTGCCTTCAACACTTTGGTGTTGCTTGTGGACTTCTCAGAGGCATCTGGGTGGCTGCTGTAATATTTAATGTTTATGCAGCATTTTTCATTTAAAGCAACCACCCAAGTCTCTTTGGAGAGCTGTGAGGATGGCATCAGTATTGTCATGCTCAGTGCATGAGTCCTATTTCTGTTCAAAATATAATGGCTATCACTACACATTAAATGAGAGGATAAATAGTAATTCTATCGAACACAAATGTGAATCATTTTTAACCCTTGCACCACGTATTTTGCACTTAGGTTGATGCAAGATAGAACACATGGAATTGCCCTCCACATTGCTCCAGCCTTTCCCCTGTTTTTTATTTTGACTGGCAGAGTCCTCTCGGGTCTCAGGCAGGGCCTTCACAGCCTTGCTTTCTGAGATCCTTTTAACTGGAGAGGTCCAGAATTCCCCGTCTCTAGGGGCTTCTACATGAAAAGCATCTGTTTTGCCATGCAGTTATGGTCTTCTTATGCCCCCCACTTTGCCCTTGATGAAAGAGTTGTGCAAGGCACAACACTTCTCCACAGAGATCGGAATGATGTTGAAATCACTTCCTTCTCATTTTCTGCGAACAGTTCCTTGGAAAATCAGCTGGTATTCCTAGAAGTACATATAAATGTGGACTTACATTGTAGGGTGGAAAATTAGCCTTATAATTCCTAATCTTAAATAATTACTAGCTGGGCCGGGCGCAGAGCTTCTGCGCCTCCGGCCAGCCTACCTACCACTGCTTTTTCCTCCCCACGGCACACCCAGCTTTCTGGCCAGCAAGCTGGCTGCTTCTCTCCCTGCCACACACACTTTCTGTCGGGTCGGCCAGCTCGCTTCATCTCCCCCCAACCGCTTCTTGCCCCTACCCTGCGGTTTCTGGCTGGCAGGCGGGCCAGCCATCCCACCCACTTCTTTTCCGACCCACCCCGACACTTTCGGTCCATCACCTTCTCCCGCCCACTCTCGGTAGTGGCAGTCAACTCCCGCCAGCCGGGCCAGGCTGGCCCGCCACCACCTTCTCCTCCCGCCGGCCTGTCCAGCATCCCTATTTCCACCATCCCATTACTAATCCTATCTGGCAGCTGTTCTCTCGCGTGTGAGAGCTGCCACACATGGGATTAGCGGCAGGTACGCCTAGAAGAAATAAATATATAGATGTTGCTTTCTGTTCTATTTCTGCTTCTTGCTAATGTCACTGCTTTATCAGTTAAAAGTTTATGCCATAGCATGTGATGTTTTTGTTGTTGCTGCATTGCCTTCTGGTCTGATCTTTTAAACTTCATCTCTCAGAACAAATAAGTTTTTACATTCTTTTCCTCAAAGTTTAGAGCTAGCAATGAATAGTCTACCCCAAAGAAATTTTCTGCAACATTAATTGCGCTAGACCATAGCATTTAAAGCAACCTATTCTATCGTCCATTTACCTCCCATGTGAAATGAAAACTCTGTTTTGATTTGAACTGTCACAGATAATTTCTGCACATAAAACACATCCAGGGACAGCTTTCAAATGGAGTTGTCACTTCTTGTTTAGCAGGCGGGGGACTCTCTATTGTTGTCAAACCTTCTTTGCAAAAGCATCACTAACATGCTGATATGCACAGCTATTCGGAAATGGAGGAATGGATACTCTGCTGCCAAGAAATGCTAGAATCCGCTTTAGGTTGCATTCATCTCCTTAGAGAGATAAGGCTTTAAACATTATTTTGACCAGATTTCCTACTCCTTTGTTGTGTAAAGTGCAGATAGATTACTTGCTGTTTGTGCACAGGATCACTTTTTACCTTTAAGAGTAATAATTAGGATACTAAAGCATCTTCATGGGGAATGCACTGATTAACAATAAAATAATAAATTTTACCTACAAGGAAGAAACCAGCTGTTTTACGCTGCATCCATTGCTTCAGTTTTATTAAGGGGAAATAGTACTTTTAATAGTGAGCATGTAAAGTTTTCATACCAAAATAGCATCAAACTAATGACAATGGGTACAGCAAACAACATCAGAATTGATATTGAAGACATTGAAGTGGTGGATAGCTTCTGCCTTTTGGAATCGACCATCAACAGTAAAGGATCCAGCAGTCAAGAAATACACCGCAGACTAGCACTTGGTAGGGTTGCAATGAAGGCCTTGGAAAAGATATTTAGATGCCATGATGTGTCTATACCTACAAAAATTAGAATTATTGGGACAATGGTTTTTCTCATGACACTCTATGGATGCGAGACCTAGACTTTGAAGAAGCAGGATAGAAAAAGTATAGACACTTTTGAACTTTGGTGCTGGAGAAGACTTTTGAGGATACCATGGATAGCCAGGAAAGCAAACAAATGTATCCTAGAACAAATAAATCCAGAATTTTCAATCAAGGCACAAATGATCAAGCTCAAGCTATCATACTTCAGACACATTATGTGAAAACCCAACTCCCTTGAGAAGTCCATAATGCTGGGGAAAGTTGAAGGAAAGAGAAGAAGAGGAATACCAGCAGCAAGGTGGATGGAATTGAAAATGACAGAAATGAATGCACCACTGAGAGAACTAAAAGGCTAAGTTGAAGACAGATCATCCTGGAGAGAATCTATCTATGTGGTCGCTAAGAGTTGACACCAACTTGACGGCACTTAATCAATCAAATGACAAAATTCCAATTGACCTTTAAACACCATGATGAGCAGATACAGAGTTCTACTTCAGTACACTTCAGTCTACTTCAGTGTGCATTGTGTCTTTTCTGCACCCGTCTCAGAGAGTCACTTGCTATCAAAGCCATGTGAATCTGCCATAGTTTGATTTGTTCACCTGTAAAACTGTCAGGAGAATTCTATTGTCATGTGAAGGTTGACAGCAAATTCTTCAAATTCTTTTGAATTTTTGAATTCACAGGTGCCAAACTGGTTGTGATGAGGGCTGCCATGTTGGTTGTTTATTTACCTACCCATTTAAATATAAAGCAGAAGGTAAGGGCTCTGTTTACATCAAGATGAAGAAAACTGAATTTTTCCTCCTCCTGCTGCTTTATGCGGCCTACCATGCTCCATCGCAGCATGTTCCTGACTCATTTTCAGTATCCAAGCCTGGCTAACTAAGACTTGCAGCAGAGGAGCACAGGGAGATATCTGCATACTGTTTTTGATCAGAGCAGCACACATGCTCACACACACACTTTATTCACTCCTGTCTTTTTAATGTATAAACTAATGTGGCTACCCTGTCATGTCCAGTTTGGTCCTAAAATTAACATTTACAGGAGAGAAAGGTGCGATTCATATGCTAATTTTTCTGCTAGTGGTCAAAACAGGAGGTTGGCTTCCTTGCTGTCTCCCCAATTAAACCAGTCTGGTTTGGGCTGTCTAAGCCCTTCACCATGAGCTCAGGTCTCTAGAGTGCCTGTGATGGGTGTGGTGTTTTTGTAGTTTAAGAGTCTTACCTCTAGACTGTTAGAAGTCTAATTTACTAGGGTTGTTGAGCATGCGCAGGGAATTCTCTTTGTCGGGTTGGCTGAGCATGCTCAGTGTGTTGATCTCTTCAGTTTGTGAGCTGTGAGCCACAAGATGGGCTATGCCTGAAGTGTGTGTTCTTGTGAACTCCTTTGTAAATAATAAACGACACTGTTTGGAATAGACGCGGTGACTATATATCACAATGGGATGCAGAGTCTCCTTCACTGGTGAGCTGGTCTCATGGTGAGCCACTCAAACAGCCAGTTTCCAAACAATCTGAAAAGTCATACTGGGTGAACTGCAGGGGGGAAATCAAACCCATTTGAAAGCAAGTTAAAAAATGAAATCTTTTAAATCTAGCTACGGGAAAACGGCAAGCTGACAGCCGGTTGACAACAGGTGGTTACCTAGCAAGAACATTTCAAAAGGGACAAGGAGAAGGTGAAGGCAGGTAACCAAAGAGTGGCAGCACTCATTATTTTTGTTAAATACCAAAGGAATGTTAGCTAGAAGCTTCTGCTGGTGGGACAAGTCTAGGGCACAATGACATACCATCAAGAGATTTTATTTGGTATGCTAGTTTTGCTGTCACAGTAAGTGCACACTCAGAACAGAATTTGGTCTTGAACTTTTAAAAACTTATAAATTAATGGTTTTGGATTGTCCAAGAACAATGTGAAAGCAAGCAACTTGTATCTTAGAATAAATGTTTAGGAATTTGTTCAGGATTCCTCCTGCTCACATGTAACTAGTAGCATTTGTCTATAATGATCCTCTGTATTATTGTGATCTAGTTTTCAGCATTTGATTTCAGGTTTGACATCCTCTCCAGCAATGGAGACAGAGAGAGACTGCTCATTGTTTTCCAACCTGTGTTGCCCAAGAACAACTGTCCTCTTGGCAGTGCTATCATCTGTTAGGACTCACCTTCACCCGGTGTCTCCCCAAGGCTAACTTTCTCACATTGTTATAATGAAGAATGAGAACTTCAGGCTTTTTGTGTTGCAGCTACTCTTACTTTTTGATGGAGTAAAGAGCATGACAATAGCAACAGAAAAGGAAATTTCACCTAGGTTCTTTTCTGATCCTGTACAAATTCTTACACCACTTCCGTTATTGTGGTGGTTTGCAGCATGAACTACTTTGCTCACCTAGCAACAGTGGGATGCACAGTCAGAATTCTCCCCAAATTCATAAGCCAAGCATAGAGATCTTTCATCTGTCGGACCATAAACATTATTTTATCATGCTAATGTGACTCTTCTGTTGTTGCTACTTTGAATGCATGGGTTTGGAAAGAATAATAGCGCTTATCAGTGGAAGAAAAAAACATGGTGTGGCAGGACTTTGCCATGACAACTCCACCATTGCTCCTTGTCCTCCTCCAGGGTTCCCCCCCCCCCTTTTCTCATTCTGTGCAGGATTTATTTAAGCGTTTCCTCCAGATTGCAAGTTTTATCTAGACAAACTGTCCCAGATGCACGCCTGAGATTTTTAGCTTTCAGTTAGAAAAAAATGAAATCACTTCTAATTCACAGAGTTAGAAGGAAATCCTGAAAACACTATTGATTCCTAAAATCAACCACAGGAGTACCAAGAAGCCAAGAGAGTGCTTCAAGCCCAAAATACTAGTGTGCTGATATGCACCTGCATTCAACATTCTTCCAGGTGGGAAGCATCTGAAGGTGTTGAAAGCCACTCCACATAGTAATCCTGTTTGCTGTGTATACACTGATATCACACTACTGTTTTACACTGTGAACACATGAAATACAAAGGAACTTGCAGTGGATGCTTGCTAGGGAACCATGGACCCATTGGAGCTCCCTACTATGTGCCTCTGATTGCTTAGAGAGGACATCTTCCCTTCTCATGTTGCAGATTTACCACAAAAAATGTTGGTGTAGCCACATCAAAAAATGATTGTTCAGTAAAGTGTGAAGCTTGTTGGGGCAGAGATAATGAGGCATTCCAAGGGCAAACACAGAGGCTGCAAGTTGCATAAATATAGGAGAATCCCAGAGAGATTTAAAAGGCTATCAGGTATGGGAAAACAGACAAATGGAAAAGTAGTAGACTAAACTCCCCTAATGGCGCAGCAGGGAAATAACTTGCCTAGGGAGCAAGAGGTTACTGGTTCAAATCCCCGCTGGTACCTATATCAGGTAGCAGCGATATAGGAAGGTGCTGAAAGGCATCATCTCATACTGTGCAGGAGATGGCAATGGTAAACCCCTCCCGTATCCTACCAAAGACAACCACAGGGCTCTGGGGTTGCCAGGAGTCAACACCGATGCCACAAGAACAGATCTTGAACTGAGGACTCGTCTGGACAATACTTCATTCACCAGTCCTCACCCACACAATAAGACTGTTCATGCACATGGGGCCACACTCCCAATATGCCGGAGTGCCTTTCTCTAATCATATGGGTGAATTAACCTTGCTGACTGTATTTAAATACTCATTTAAACTAGTATTTGTAGCACACGAGGAGAGGTTTGGATGAACCATCTTCCCCATGCAATTAGGTGCCAGGAGCAGGGACAGGACATGCACACTAATGGCACATGCATGTCCTTGTGCATGACTGGTGTGGATATACAGTATCATCTCAGCTACTCCAGCGAGCTTTTTCTTTGTATTACCTTTGTCAGCAGTGGAACTGTTGTAGGCCTTTTACTGACACAAGCAGAATAGGGTCCTTTGGAGTAAAACAATATTTCCTATTGGTATGTCTGCAAGTCAGAATCCCCAAGTTTCACTATGCCCAGGGGCCGCACAGTCCATTAAGGAGGTCTGTTTTTAAAACCACACCTTACTTGCTCATGTCGAGCAAGTTCCTTTGATAGACAGCAAAACCAGGCTCTCTTTATAGTCCATTTCTAAAATGAAACCATAAATTTAAAGGCTGGGCTTCATCATTGCCTAGAAAAAAAAGCTCTTCCAGCCTGCTGATGAAATATAACATTTAATAGGATTTATGAGGCCCAGATTCAGGAAGATCATTTTCAGGGCAGTGAAAGCGGCTTTTCCTCCTGCCCTTTGCCTTTCCCCATCCCAAAGGCAAAGACATAACACCCACACACATGAAAATCTGTTAGTAATGAAAAATTATTAGAAATAGCTCCACTGAGCCTGTACAAATTTCAGTTGGAGGGAGAAAAGTATAGTAAAGGGGATTTACAATGAGGAAGGCATCTGAACAGAATACCAACTACATCAAAACAAGCAGACAGCATGTTTATGTTTTATAATAAAATTCATAAATACAGCACAGTGCAGGTTTATGAGTGAGTAGCTTGCTCACACTAGTACATATTCACTGTTAAGGCTTCCTAAAGTGAAATAAAATATCTTGCTGCTGTATTTTGATGCTTCCTCAAGCTCTCTCTCTTTTTTAACTGAAGTAGCAATTTTGTGGGAGAAAATAGATCCTCTGCATCTGCAACTTGTGATCACAGTGTCCGTCAAATAGGAGGAAATGAAGAAAATCTGCCAGACAGTGTCAGATTTATTAACAGCTCCACAACTCTCCAAATTAATGTGTTTTTCTTGTCTTTGACGAGCTGTGGTGCCCACGTGTTCTACTTACCTTAATGGATGAGAGAAGGAAGTGGTGCTCATCAATTAGCCATCTCATTAAGCTGACTACAGCTTCATTCGGAACACAGGCATGAGAGCTATCTACTTGCAGAGGCTCTCAGCAAGAACTAGGGAGCCCTTTGCTATATTTGTACTACACTAGTACCCAGAGGCCCCATCAGGGCTGATGCTCCATGGTGCAAACAAGATGCTGCATGAACAATGGAAAGAACGCTTTCCGTGCTTCAAACTGTGTCCTAGAATGGTGGGTTACACATGGAGTGACACAACAGACTCAATCAAACCTGTTCACGTTCAATACTCCTCTAAACATTTTGAATAACATTAGGGTTATTTTGGTATGGCCTTCAAATTCAGTATCTCCATACCTAGAGGTACTTGTTAGGAAGTTTTTGTTAGGAGATGCCACATCAATCAAGGTTGCCAACTCTTACTGAAGTTATTCCTTCCCCTTTAGAAACACAACAGGGTTACCTGACTGGTGAGGGAGCCACAGAATTTCAGAATATCCATCTGTGGCAATTATCAGACTACTTCCCTGCTCAGGAGCAAAAGGGGTGATTGTCTTGAGAAATTCCCCGTTCTTTTCCCTCAAGCTCTCCTCCCCCACTTCACTAAATTCCATTAGCTCTGCACTGAGCCTGTGAACATCGTGTCCCATTGACTAACATGGGGGCATTTGGGGTGGTTGTTGTTGTTGTTGTTTTGCCCTCTCTTAGGGCTTTTTCTTCAGATTTTTATGAAACCGTCATATGTGCGGGTCACCCAGAGTCTGCCGTTACCTTGCCCACAGGTGCTCTGGTTCTCTGTCCATGTAACATTTCAGCTCTTTCAGAATTAGTATATAGATAATTCCTGAACATTCTATTGGTCATAAAATCTAAACTGTCTGGCCAGTCTACTTGAGCATTAGCAGACCTCAGCTAGGTGACAGGTAACACTAGCCCTCAGAATCTGGCACAGATCTGATGTAAAATGGCAGAGAGGCAGCAGTTTAGAAACTGATCCTTAAACTCTAGCAAACTGTTGGCTATATATTTTGCCATCAGATAATCTAATTTTATTTGTTTGTTTCTTATTTAAACGTCCCTTTAACTGGTTGTAAGAATTCAGATATATGCTGGCACAATCCTATGTCATTTTGAATCATCCATGCAATATTTCTTCTGTTGTTCATCTCTGAAGTCCCCATAATAACCAGGCAGAGTCAGATAAGGGAGCAGATCAGTGGTTTTACCAACGGAGGGTTCTGAGGCCAAAATTGAAAGGGCAACTCTTGCAAGTACTAGAGTTACTTCTTGGTTCTGATGTAATATATAGATCAATAAGGAGAGTCTAGAAGCACTCTGGCATATCTAGAGCCGAACAAACATTCTCTTCCCTTCCCTTCCCTTCCCCTATATTGACTTTGCTTTTCTCCCTTACCCAAGGAGACAGTGAGGCGGGAGGGGTCTTTGCAAAGCCACACAATTAGGGGGACACACAAGGTGGTGGTGGGCTGGACATTTACTGTATAGGTGACATTTGGGGAAGTGCTGTGCTTTGAAGAGATGTGTCAGGTGGAAATTCAGCCAGGGCATATCTAGCAAGTAAGTAGGGAAGCTGCACCTGTTGAATTTCTCCCTGGCTGTAGCTTTTTCAAGCTCAGTGTCGAGTTAAAAGGACAAGGCAAAGTGTGGGTGTATGGGGCCTCATTTCTAAAGCATAATATATGATACAATACAAAGTCCTTGCAGCTTATATAGTGCAGATGGGCACCATTGACTTGGAATTTTCATGCTTTTTAGAGTACAAGTGAAAATTTAAAGAACTTTAACTCTCATCTTAAACCAGAGGTTTATGGATTACTGGATATCTTTTAAACTTAAAGGGATTTTTAATGTTATCTACAGTGTTGCATTGCCTGGGGGAAATGGAAGCTGAGAAGCTAGTGTTTAAAGCAAAAAAAAAAAAATGCTAATAGGTGTGTTCAAGTCCTTGTGGCCTAAAAAACTTTCCCTCTGTAGTCCATGGTTTTAAAAAAGAATGTCAGTCACTACTCATAGATTCCATGATGGAGGAGTGTGCTAAATAGAAACTGAATAGAGTCACTGCCAGGTACTGTAGTACAATAGAGTCACTGCCAGGTACTGTACTGCACTGTACAATACTGAGCTACATGGAGCAATGACCTGATTCAGGAGAAGTCAGCTGCCTATGTTTGTATATGACACCACTCAGTGTTGAAAGCCTTTCTCCCAACTGAAGTAAAGACCCTTATCCATTAACTCTGTTTCCCTCCCCTCTCTCTCCTTATGATTGGAAGTTTCTCTCTAGACCATCTAGAGGCTATTGGAAAGGTGCACACCACCACCTGGGTGTCCTTTCAAAATCCAGCATGGAGTGTCTGTGTTTACAACAATCATTCTGGGTAAGGCAGCCATGCTTCCAGTTTTCACAGGATTCTGTCCCTTCTATCAGTGTATTTGCCCTCTTGGGCTCAAGTTAGCCTCCCAAAGTATCCTGCTCCCTATCCCACCAGGATTCTGCTTGTTACTCATGAACATCTGGATACAGACTCTGTTCCTTGTGTTGCTGCAGCATCTAAGTCAGATAAGTATTGTGGAAATTCACACACACACACACACACAAAATTTCTGGTGCACACAGGATATAGCCCTGATGGGGAAGGGGAATTGCTTCAGGTATTCATGCGGTCTTTGCTGTCAGGACAACATAACCCCCCCGCCTTCTTGTGCCCAAAGTGCTTGGAAGATTCTATCCACTAGTGCAACAGCCATTTAATGTCAACATTAAATGAGCTATTCTGTAAGGGCGGTCAAGAAATCGAACAAATAAATAAATTAAAATAAATAACATACATGCTAAGTGTTATTATTTTTTATTATTATTATTATTATTGAAATGAATTAGTGTACTTTAACATGCTGTGTCGCAATATTTTTTCATGTATGGCAACTATCATGGTTGTACCAATTATTATAAATCCTGAAACAAGTAAAATCTGGATTGAAATTAGGAACAAGAGTTAATCCTTACTATCTCCTTTTGAATATTCAGCAGTGAGGTGCACGCGCACACACACACACAACACCGCACACTTGTTAATGTTTAAGTGCATCTAAGATGTGCTTTGGAATGAAGATATGTATAGTCAGGAAGCAGACATATCTGAACTCGTGACTTTGAATCTTTTCCTCTCCTGGAAATAACTACGAGGTGCTATGCAAAAGCATTGTCAGTTGCACCCACCTTTCATCCCTGCAATCTAGGGTTCTGTTTTGCAACATTCACGATGTTTTCAGGACTTACAAACATGTCTTCCTTTTTGCTTAACCTACTTCCCTCTTTCACACTAAAAAGTGTTTTCATATCATATTATCCCCAGAAGCAGTTGTTGTCTGCTTTCTTTAGCTGTCTTTAGAAAGTCTGGACATCAGCAATGTTTTTCTCAGTCTGCTAACTTCATAATTCCTTGTTGCAAAGTCTGCTCTGCAGCCAACACTTCCTCCACCAATTTTCCTATTCCACCATCCTGTGGTTAGATATAATCTAAAGTTTTGTCCCTTCTGATCAGCCAAGCCAAACATAGTGTTTAACAAACTATCCTGCAAAGATGGTATTCATTAACTTACAGGTTTTCAAACAAACGCAGAAGCTTCAGCAAATATGGGGTCCCGGTTCACTCACCCGTTTGCTCATCTCAGCAGGAGCAACCTCTAGAACAAGCAAAAAGAAACAAACGCTCTCCCTATAGGTAGCTTACTCAGTGGCCATTAGCCACTCACTTTTGGTTTGCAGGATACATTGCTGAGTATCAGCAGTGTAAGACAGCAGAGGAGGAAAAGCCTTAAACACTGAGTTTGGGGGACTCGTTTACAGCCATAGTTAATCTGTATTTGGGATTTCTTTATCCAAGTAGGAGATGCAGAGGCACATGAAGAGCAATTGAATGGCTGTTTACTCATCACTCTGGATCTTGTTACTACATTAGCCTCTATGGAAGTTACCAAGCTAGGTCAGTTCCGTGTCAGTTAAGAGCAAAATCATTTTTGTTATTTTGCCCTCTGGCTCACCCGGAATAAAGAGAGTAGATAATGCCGTAATGAATTTTAATTGTCCGTTTAGAATGCCCAGTTATACTCTTGATAAACCCTTGTGCTAATTTTAGATATGTGTGCTTTCCAGCATATAGTTTGGCTCTGCTTCAGTTCAGGGAAGTGGAGATTATATTATCATATAATCCTCATTCTCATATACCGTGTCATATTCAAGAGTTTGACTGTATATGATGTCTGTATGCACAGAATCAAATTCTGTCTGTTTCTGTGATTTTTAATTGTTTGGGTCCTGTCCACATCACAGCCCATGAAGTATAATGAAAGATTTCAGTGTATATCTTTATAGCATTGATTTGTTTTTGTTCTAACCTATACCTCTGCCATTCTGCTCAAAAACCCGCAAGTCAGCTTGCAGGGTAAAAAAATTCCATAAGTCAGTAACCTTTTAACATCAACCACCAGATTAAAAAACAGCAATAAAAATGAAGCCTCAACAACAAAGTCCAAAATCAGTGGCATACTTAGCCCCACAACCCCTGGTGTGAGAGAGTAGAACTAGACACTTGGCAGAAAACATGGACTTGGCCATTTGCCTCCAACATGCAAAGCAGGGATGGGGTGGGGCTTGCAGGGGTCCGCATTAGGCATGCGCAACCAGGCATGCATGGTCACCTGCCTACTTGTTTTTATAATCCTAGCCGTGCAGCCAGAACAAGAGTCTCTCAGCTCCTGGTGAGCTCTCATATGCAGAGGTTTGGTTTGGTTCCGCTTGGTGAGTTGCACGTTCTGCAGGCTGGGCCTACACATTAGCTGTATTATGATATGAATCTCAAAACCCCACTTGAATAATTCCCTTAATTATTCTGCAGTTACTGATCTTTTGTCTATTATGTGATGTTACTGAAATTCCAAAGGCTCCTGGAGAATGATGTGCAGTCTACTTAAGAACTGTATTGGTGATATGTTTGAGCAGTGCCTAACACAATGGCTTCTGGTCCCAAAGCTGAAGACTCCTGAGGCAATATCACAATAATTATAATACTGATTAAGTGTGCACATCTCTAAGGAATTCCATAAGAGCTGTTCTGTCATGCACAGCTACTACACGGCACATTTTCATCCTGCCTCACATCTTGCACTGACAGCTAATGAAATACTGTACAAATTATTTCATTTGCTGTTTATGCGATTCCTCGTTAAATTGCAGTTAGACTGCTTCATTCTCCTCTTGTAAGTTTTACACCTTTCACCTCATGGCTTAACTAGAACATCTGCTGTCTTTCTGTAGAAAAGATGCTGATTTTGTTTTTACATCTGTTGTAAAAACAAAATTGGTTGAACATATAAGCAGAATTGAGATATTATTTGACATACGTGAAAATGCATCTCTAACAAACATGCTTATAGGCAGTGCCAGGTCTTCTGTTGTTCGCAGGGTTTGGGGATTGAATCTGAAAACAAATGTGAAAAATGTCAGGATCCCTTTCCTCATAACAAGTAATGGTGTTACCCAATTTTTTCTCTATGGTAAGTCATATATTCAGTAACAGTTTCCAGAAGGTTAGCGAAAGCGCCAAACTACATGTGATACACGAGAACTGTAATCCGATCACCAGACAGGCCCTCAAATAAATGGCACAGATAGTAAGTGCACTGATGGACCCTTGTTCAATATTATTTATTATTATTATTATTATTATTATTATTAGTTCTATTTCTATACCGCCCATCTAAAAATGGCTCAGGGTGGTTTACACAGAGAAATAATAAACAAATAAGATGGATCCCTGTCCCCAAAGGGCTCACAATCTAAAAAGAAACATAAGACAGACACCAGCAACAGTCACTGGAGGTACTGTGCTGTGGGTGGAGAGGGACAGTTACTCTCACCCTGCTAAATAAAGAGAATCACCACGTTAAAAGGTGCTTCTTTGCCAAGTTAGCTGGGGTATAACATATACACGGCTCCTATGTACAGATCTCTGCCTGTGTACGCTGTACACTCATTATACACAGGTTGAACATAGTAGCCCCATTCAGATGTTAAAATAAAAAGCCCTGCTTATACTTACAAGTGCCAAAGGTGGGTTGGAAGTCCTGCCCTGGCTCTGTAACTCACTCCCTAACCTAGCCGCTCACTGTTACAGCAGTGTTTGTGTGAAAAGGGAAGCGCCATAACTATTTGGGCAGGCACTTCTGTGATTAGCAGCCTGGATTGGTCCAAGCTGCCGATCGCAGAAGCAGCTCCCATCTCAGTTATGGTGCTCCCCTTTTCACACAAACATTGCTGCAACCATGAGTGGCTAGGTTGAGGGGGTGAGTGCAGAGGTGCACCTAGCTAATTATGGAGCCTAGACCTAAAGGCCTTTGGAGCCCGCCCCCCCCACTCCCCTGCAAATGAAGCATCATCATGCTCAGCCGGGTGAACACACCACCAGGGACAAACTAAAGAGGATTTGGGGGTGCCCAGGGACTGTGGAGGCCCTGGACTTTGGCCCAGAAGTCCAGGGGTAAGAGCCTCTGGGTGAGTGACAGCTCCAGGGCAGGACTTCCAGCCCACTTTCAGCACTATAAGTGTGAACAGCGCCTTTTACTGAATGAGGCTAATGTCTGAATAGGACTAAACAGCACTGTTGCTGCCAAATTCCATCCAAATTGAAATTAGGGCAAAGTTTAGAGGTGGGGGTGGTTTTCCTGGAAGACTTATTAGAATTCCATGGGTTTCTGGCAGATCTCATTCTATGCTGATGATGGTTTAGCTTACTCCGAGACCTCTAGCACAAGGGTAGACAGTTCATCATTGATCTGGGAGGAGGGCTGGTCTTGTGGTAGGTAGCAAGCATTAATTTTCCATTGCCAAGCAGGGTCTACTCTGGTTTGCATTTGAATGCGAGACTGCATGTATGAGCAGGGAAAGATATTCCACTTAGGGGATGGGGCCACTCTGGGAAGAGCATCTGCCTGCTTGCATACAGAAGGTCCCAAGTTCCCTCCCTGGCCTCTCCAAGATAGAGCTGAGAGGGACTCCTGCCTACAACCTTGGGAAAGCTTCTGCTTCTCTGTGTAGATAATACTGCGCTAGATGGACCCAGGGTCTGACTCGGCATAAGGCAGCTTCCTATGCACCTAGAGCCTCTGTGCAGGCCATGCTTAGCATGATGCAGATGGAGGCCCACCTCCCACAGTAGTGGCAAGGCTCTTCAGCAGTGAAGGTAGAGATTGTTCCCAGATACTGGGAATACAAGTAGCATTATGAATACAGCCACCCATGCCCACAGGATACTTCTAGGGTACAGGCTTCTAGGGCCTCTGTTTGGCATATGGATGCATAATCTGGCCCTTGTCCCTCTTTTTTTCCAGATAGTGAATTTTAGAAAAAGTCCCATTGTTTGGACCTTGTAAGGATGGCTTCCAGTGGCATTTCTGTAAGGGAAGCAGGGAGTGGATTCTCCCATGTCTAGTGCAGTTATTACTCATTTGTTGCACATGTCTGTGACATCTTCACACAAGAAAGTATTTTTGTTTCAGGGATACAAATGCAATTCCTGCCCCCACCTTAAGTGGTGCAGTGGAGAAATGCTTGACTAACAAGCAGAAAGTTGCCAGTTCGAATCTCCGCAGGTACTGTATTGGACAGCAGTGATATAGGAAGATGCTGAAAGGCATCATCTCATACTGCCTGGGAGGAGGCAATGGTAAACCCCTTCTGTATTCTACCAAAGAAAACCACAGGGCTCTGTGGGCACCAGGAGTTGAAATCGACTTGACGGCACACTTTACCTTTACCCCTTACACACCAGTGTAAGCTGGAATGTTTTTTATGTTGTTTAAATTTTGATGTGCACTACAGTTGTGGAAGTATCAGGGTCACTGTTGGGCAAATGCTCATGACAACCCTGATGAACGCAAGACAACCGCCACCTCCCCCGCCCCCAACCACAGAATCCTGGTCTATTTTGACTTTTTAAAACAAATTGGGGTTTTTTATTCTTTTACAATCTGAAGGTTCCTGCTCTGCCAATGAAATATGAGATGCAGACTTCTTTTAAAAAGAAAAAGAAAAACCATGAAAAAATGCCAGCAAGGAAGGCTATTCCTTCCATTCAGAAATTCGCTGCCAAGGCTACTCATTTTTCAATAGTTTATGTTAAAAGGTGCATTTGTACATCTCTTGGTGGAGCATGGTCATTAGTTTCCTTTTTGTCTGCTTTCTATAGATATTAAAACACATTGTTTTGTACATTTTGCACTTATGTCAACTGTTTTATTATATTTGAGCTTTTTTGTGGATTTCTAATAAACACTGATGGTGTTGCTAGTTTGTATTAAGGATTTGGTATGCTTCATCAAAGTGGCAGCTCTAATTAGGTTCCTTGAATTAGCTAATGGATTTTGAGAAAGATAGCTTACAAAGCTCTTACAGCTGTCCAAGATATTCCTGCCATGGCAGAAAGACAAAAGGCCCCTGGAAGCTACAGATTTTAAAGCTTTGGAAATGCAGCTGACAGTTAAAAAGATAAATTACATTTGTATTTTTTTCCCGTAAAAGTCCTAATACTGGATTAATGTTATCCCAGTAGCCATCATCCATTAAGAGCTTTCTTTTATTATAGGGACGCTTTTTGACCATATGATCTATCTACTTTCCTCTGACATTCCAGGCAGCCTATAAATAACTTTTAAAGAAAAGAGAGCATATTATTTCTTTAGGATTATCAATGTAGAGGATTTAAAATCTAAAAGTATTTCTCTATAGCAGAATAGACTTACAGTATTTTTACTTAGGGATTAGTATTGTACAATTAAGGAACACAACAAAATAGGCAGCTGCTGAACTATTTCAATTCCACTGACAGATTTGTAAGAAGCAAAGTTTCGAGTTTTCATCCTGGGCATAGCCACACCAGTCACAAGTATGTCTGATGACATAGTATGTGGAAAGCATAATGTATTAATTATTGTTAACTGTGCTAAGAGACACCTTTTTAACCCCTGCTAACTGTGCAAAGAGGCACCATTTTAATGTGGTGATTCTCTTTATTTAGTAGGGGGAGAGTAAATGGTTCTATCCACCCCCAGCACAGTACCTCCGGTGACTGTTGCTGATGTCTATATTATGGTTTCTTTTTAGATTGTGAGCCCTTTGGGGACAGGGAGCCATCTTATTTGTGTATGTATTATTTATCTATGTAAACCGCTTTGGAAACTTTTGTTGAAAAGCGGTATATAAATATTCATTGTTGTTCACATCTTTGCTGTGAACAACAACAGAAGATTCCAGCTGCATTTCTACAATGTATAGCTCTTGTCGAGGAAATATATATGTTGTCATTTTCATTTTCAAGCATGTGCAGATAAAACTATAACTCACAGAATTCTTCAGGATTATCAATGTAAAGGATTTACATTTTAAGTGTCCTTCATAGCAGGATAGTGCCAGGGTAACAGAGTAGTGTAATCTAGAATTCTCTGAAGTGCTACCTTTTCCATGCACAAGGCCAGCGATGCAGGTGGAGTTGAGGAGTCTCAATGCGTGGATGAGACGGTAGTGCTGGGAGGAAGGATTTAGATTTCTTAGGCACTGGGATACATTTGGGGGCAAGTGGAGCCTGTACAAAAGGGACAGGCTCCACTTGAAGCAAGATGGAACCAGACTGCTGGTGCTTAAAATCAAAAAGGTCGCAGAGCAGCTTTCAGAATGACGCCTGGCGGATTGCCAATAGAAACTGGGTGGTATCTGGTTCAGCAACCAAAATCCCCTAAGGCCTTGCAAACTTTTCAGATAAACTAGAAGGAGACAGAGAGTAGAAGTGGACAGATAACCCCATATGTCCCTTTATGTGACATTAAAGCATGGTGATTAAAGCAAAATCCACACAACCATTCAGATTAGGAGAATGTTCTTCCCTAGTGGTTTGATGTGATGAAAGTGCATAGGCTCCTAATGTTGAAATTGTTGCTTTTAGTGCCAAACAGAAATGGAAGGGTGGCCTTCCTGAACCATTTTGCTCCCTGCAAAACACACTACTACTCCTAATTGTTTTTTTGCGCCTATTTACAAAAAGATATGAAAGTGCCTACAAGGTAGTAGATGTCAGGAGGAAAAAGATAAGATGTTGCCTGTTATCAGCTAATGTGCCCTCATCCAGTGGCATGCAGTTATTGTTATTATTTTGACTATGCATGCACCATTTTTCAATTTTAAAAACAAGTAGTTTTCAGTATAACAGACTGAGCCTACTTTCTCTTCAACATGGTCACTCTTACCTAGAATTCCCACAGCCATGTGTTGTGAATTCTGCTTGGATCTTGCTGTTATTACAAAGGAATGTTGCCTATACTTTTGAGTGCCTGCCATCTTGAAACAACATGGTGGGTTAACCAAAAAAAATACCCCTAATGGAGACCTTAAAACTCACTTCCATGTACTGCGAATTTGGTTTGTTTCAAACTGTAAACACAAAAGTTATTAGAGGGACACACAAACACACAGTCATCTCATAAACTTTCTTTCTTTTGGAAAGTTGGCTAAAAAGCAGCTTACATAGTAAAAGGAATGAGAAGATGCAGGGGTGTAGTAAGGTTGGAGTGGGCCCAGAGACAAGATTTTAAAATGCCCCCCTCACTGAAGTGTGTGTGTGTGTGTGTGTGTGTGTGTGTGTGTGTGTGTGTGTATCTCTGCTATGTGCCACAATAGAACATCATCCTAAATTATTTTTTTTAAGGTTTTTTAAATTGTGGACAATGCAAGTCATTTAATGGTACTAGAGAAAGACATGCTGTTCTGGTAGCTCCAGGTCTTAACACTCACATCAATTTCGGAGGATGAATACAAATGAAGGAAGCCCGGGCAGGTGCACAGTTGGGGGAGTCAGTCATGTGACTTGCCTCAGGGGGGGGGCCAAGGCAGTGGGCCCCCAGACAACTGTCTCCCCTTGCCCTATTATAGTTACGCCCTTGAGAAGATGGTCCCCTGTCCCAAAGGGGCTTGCAATCTAAAAAGAAGTATAAGGAAGAAAGCCCCAATCACTACCAGGAGGGATGTTGTGAATAAGAACTGTTGCTATCCTGTTGCTAAATATAAGAAAGCCACAACTTTATAAGGTACTCTTTGCCCATTTAGCAAGCATGCCCACTTAATGGTTGATTTGTGGTTGTGTGGATGAAAATTGCAAATACACCCCGCCCCCATGCATTTCACTGCAGCTTGTCCACAAGTCACTACATGTGGATCAAGATGAAAGTCTCACCCTAAATACTGCCAGCGGTAAAGCCATTAGAAAAATCAGACCAGGAGGCCTTGCCCCATTCCCTCAGCAGTGTTGTTTCCTTCCCCCATTCAGAGTTAGGGCAATGGGAGGACTTCATTAGCACTAATGTAACAGACTCCGTGGCACTGTCTTGTTATATTCACTATGTTATCCCTGAATGGCTGGGATTGTGCAATGAAGGCAGCGATCTAAAATGGCACCCAAACAACAACATACTAGGGCTGCAAACGGGTATGGAAAAAACTGTGAAACATCCCTCATGAGGGGCTTCTTTGCATCCATCTCAAGCCCACTTGCCACCTTAATGTTTGATTGTAAAACTGTGGATGCAGCTTTAATGGTTTTCCTGAGGTTTTCTAAGACATCCATTGCCAGCCCAAATGTTTTCTATGCTGGCTTGCAACAAGATCATCTCTCAGGAAACTGGTCCCAATTTCTTCAAATTTAAAGAAGAATGCAAACTGTTCTCAAAGTTGGCAAGCAATGTTGGTTGTATGCAGGTGTGATAGGTACTATGGGTGAAATACTAAATTCGTTTACACTTGTATCCCGCTCTTCCTCCGAGAAGCAAAGAGCAGTGTAAATGGATATGTTTATCCTCACAACAACCCTGTGAGGTAGGTTAGGCTGAGAGTAAAGTGACTGGCCCAGAGTCACCCAGTGAGTTTCATGATTGAATGGGGATTCAAACTCAGGTCTTCCCAGTCCTAGTCCAACACTCTAACCACTATGCTATGCTGGCCCTATTCACATAGGAGCAAATTATATTGTCTTCTAAATAACTTCTTGCAATGGAGGTGTAAGAAAAGCAGCAGCAAACCTTTGTGATAATTTAGCATTCAGCCTTTGCTTGTTACAGCTGTTGTAAATTGAATGGGAGGGTTAAAAATCTGCACTCCATGTTGGTGTGACCTCTATGTTAAAACTATGCCAGCTGCTTTTTCTCAGTAAAGTGTTGTTTTAAAAAATAAAGTCAGTTGTAAAATGAGAGGGTGCCAAAAGATGGCAACTTTAAGTATTCTGCTGTGTATATCTGAAGGAAATTGCCATATCGAGATTGCCCCTCGTTATTATATCTCATAAAGTTCCCTTGATGGAAAGGAGACACAACGGGTGTTATTTTTGTAGTATACAACAGAATCTGAAGTATTGTCTGAAGGGGGGGAAAACTCTCCTTTGTTGTTTGCCATTGTGTATAGGCTGCAGAAAGTTCAATTGTTCTCAGCAGCTGAGACCCCTAATCTCTCTGCTCTTTGTTCCGCTTTACAGATTCATTCATATTGTAGACAACAGGAGACAAACATATATATACCAGAAGCTATGAGATTGCCCTTAACTAGCTCGAACTTCACCCTTTTAGTATTACTTTTAATGAAAACCCTGTGACTGTTTCCCCCTAAGAGGCACATTTTGGTTAAGAACCTTTCAGCTCGTGAAATGGCTTCGTCCAAATGACAGTCCTCCTCACCCATATGATTACAAACAGCCAATTTGATCCAGTACTCATATTTTACCCTTTTCTGTGCCTGGTGTTCCAGTGAGGCTAAAAGTTAACTGTTTGTTCAACCAGATTTTGCCTTGAATCACACATGAAGGTCTGGAGGACTACCCCTTCTGCAGGGTACCACTGGAAAGAACCCTAAAGCTGCAGAGCTTACAAGCAGGGATGCCCCTTTATGCTTTCCATAGCTGCACAGAAGGAAGCATTTTTCCATGTGTCACTTTCCCCATCGTAATGCTTGAGTGATGTTTCATTTGAGTTTCACTTTGTGAAATTCTCCCTTCTGTGTAGTTGCGTTAGACCAAAAAAAGGTACCTCGCCCCATCGTAAAAGGACCACCCAAGTTATCTGGTCCTTACCCTTTAAGGAGTCAAATTTTCTTAACCTAAGCTGATTAGCGTAAGGTTGCAGAAAAAGATGCTTTGTGCAGCCTTCTCTTAAAGATACCTGATGAAAGAAGAGTTTATGGTCAGCTGCAGGTTACAACATCAAGGAAGATGGGTGGAGGTGAGGTAGAAAATAGCTTGAATTAAGTCCATTGTGTGCTTTTGTTGAAAATATATATTATGAACACCTGAGAAAATTTCTCAACTGTGAAGGCTGCACTTTTAAAAAATGACCTTGGCCTGAGATATTTGCTGCCAGCAAATATCTAGTTTGCTCAGCTTTACAACAGGTAAAGGAAGACTCTAATTGTTTTGTAATTAATCCCAAGGAGACACAGTAATATTAACTGCTGAATTTCCCTAGGTCACCTCGTCAGTCAAAGAGTCACTAGTGATGTTACAAGGTCATTGGGGCTCAGTTTACATCCAGACAAATGGTGATCCTGTGTTGCTTTATGAATCGTTAACCTTTTGGATGGAAATGATTGTGTAATGCTTTTCTGCACATTTGCTGGGTTAAAAGGTCACATCATTTGATTTAAGAAATCTTGTTTCCTTTAAAAAGGATTTAAAACTAGATCTTGATTTTGTTGGAATTTTTACCATGCAAGTTTACAGAGGAATCTGTAAACTTCTGTTTACAGAGGAATCTCTACTACAATCACCACCTCTGTGTCTCAAGCCACCTTTCTCATTTGTCGTGTGTTCATGCATATGACAACACATAGGGGTTAAATGTCAGTTCTTGGTTTCAAGGATGTTCTGGTTTTGTGTCTCTGTTTGTACAGAATTGTACCCACAGTTATATTCTGAAAATTATCAGGTTTCCATTAAAAACACACACATTATTGTTCTCACATTCACAGAGATGCTTTTTCAAATCTGCTGTTGGAGACTGTGATCTAGATGTTCATGCATCAGAGGTTGCTGAGAGTTTTTCCCTTTCAGAACCCCCCCCCCAACCCCCCCATACACACACACTGAACTCCCCAGAGTTTATAAAGTACTTTAACCAAGTGCCACAAGAGAACTTGCCCATTTTCCCCTTTCAACAGCTCTCCAAATAGACAACATTTCTTTCCTCATGGTTTTTGAAAGTATGACCCCCACACACCACCACCACCACCACTTCTGGAGAACTATTGTGCAGTAATAGTGGAGGTGACATAGTATATTTCACCCATAGTATATAGCCATAGTATATTTCACCCACACATAGTTTACCTTGTATCAGGTAAGCTTGTGTCATGTTGTGTTCCAGATTGAATGATTGCTCATTAAGTTTGGCCTGGCCTTCCAGGGTTTTTAATTAGCTTTAATTGTTTTAATGCTATAACCTGGTTTTCAGGACTTTTTAATTGTTCTGGTTGTTTAATTGTTTTAAATGATGTTTTAATTGTTAATTGATGTTTTATATTGTTTATATTTTTGTTTTAACTGTTATTGGTTTTAATGGTTTTGTTTTAATTGTAAACCACCCTGAGCCACTTTGGAAGGGAGAGTGGATAATAATGTGATCCAAGCTCATGGCAAGATTTTAGGTTTGATGACTTTTTGGTCCCGTCCAGTGAGGATGGTTATGTTTCCTACTGTCACCCACTCCTTGTTTACCAAAAACAATCAACTCCAAACATAAGAAGAGCCCTGCTGGATCAGGCCCAAGGCCAGATCCTGTTTCACGCAGTGGCCTACCAGATGCTGCTGGAAGCCTACAGGCAGGAATTAAGGGCATGTCCTCTCTCTTGCTGGCACTCACCTGCAACTGGTATTCAGAGGCATCCTGCCTCTGAGGTTGGAGGTGGCATATAGCTCTCAGACTAGTAGCCATTGATAGACCCTCTTAAAGCCATCCAGGGTGTTGGCTGTCACCACATCTTGTGGTAGAGAATTCCACAAGTTGATTATGCATTGTGTGAAAAAGTACTTCCATTGGTTGGTCCTAAATTTCTTGGCAATCAATTTAGGAACATAGGGACATAGGAAGCTGCCATATACTGAGTCAGACCATTGGTCTATCTAGCTCAGTATTGTCTTCACAGATAGGCAGAGGCTTCTCCAAGGTTGCATGCAGGAATCTCTCTCAGCGCTATCTTGGAGAAGCCAGATAGGGAACTTGAAACCTTCTGCTCCTCCAAGAGCAGCTCCATCCCCTAAGAGGAATATCTTACAGTGCTCACACTTCTAGTCTCCCATTCATATGCAACCAGGGCAGACCCTGCTTAGCTAAGGGGACAAGTCATGCTTGCTAACACAAGACCAGCTCTCCTCCTTCATGGGATGACCCCTGGTTCTACTCTTACGTGAGAGGGAGAAAAATTTCTCTCCATCTACTTTCTCCACACCATGAATGATTTTATAGACCTCTATCATATCACCCTGCAGTCATCTTTTTTCTAAACTAAAAAGTCCCAGGTGTTGTAGCCTTGCCTCATAAGAAAGGTGCTTTAGGCCCCTGATCATCTTGGATGCCCTCTTCTGCACCTTTTCCAGTTCTACAATGTCCTTCTTTAGATGTGGTGACCAGAATCGTACACAGTACTCCATGTGTGGTCGCACCATAGTTTTGTATAAGGGCATTATAATGTTAGCCGTTTAATTTTCAATCCCCTTCCCTAGCATGGAATTGGCCTTTTTCACAGCTGCCGCACATTGAGTCGACACTTTCAACAAGCTGTCCACCATGACCCGAAGATTCCTCTCCTGGTCAGTCACCAACAGCTCAGATCCCATCAGCATATACTTGAATTTGGGGTTTTTCATCCAAAAGTGCATCATTTTACACTTGCCAACACTGAACCACATTTGCCATTTTGTCGCCCACTCACCCAGTTCATGAGATCCTTTTGGAGCTCTTCACAATCAGTTTTTGATTTCACAACCCAAAAGCGTTTGGTATCATCTGCAAATTTGGCCTCCTTGCTTCTTACCCCAACTTCTAGATCATTTATGAATAAATTAAAAACCACCAATTCAAGTACAGATCTCTGAGGGACCTAGCCTTGCCATGTTCCCCAGAATTTAGGGTAGCCTCCGGATTTTGGCTCCTCCACTTGGCTGCTAAATTCCACCCAGATTTACCCAGATTTTAAATGTGCCACCCGGTTTACCCAGATTTTACTTTGGATTCAATCACATGGGAGGGAAGAGAAGAAGGAGGAAGAAAGGAATGCTCTGCAGCTTTGCCTCCTGCCATTGGCTTTGCAGTTTCTCCACAGTCATTGGTTTGTGTTATTGTTCTAAACCACTTAGAGATTTGGGTAGTGGCAGGCAGTATACAAATCTGTCAAATAAATAAAATGCAAATTAGTTGCCACATAATCTGCATAATATGCAAATTAGTTCACCCAGATTTGGGAAGCTTGAATATGGCAACCCTAGGCAACCCGCTTCTTACTTTCTTCCATTGAGAAAACTCCATTTATACCTGTCCTTTGTTTCCTGTCCTTCAACTAGTTACCAATCAACACATGTGCTTGTCCCCTTATCCCATGACTACTGAGTTTTTTCAAGAGTTTTTGATGAGGAACTTTTGTTGAAAGCTTTTTGGAAGTCCAAGTATACTATTTCAACTGGATCACCTTTATCCACAGACCTGCTGACACTCTCAAAGAACTCCAAAATGTTAGTGAGGCAAGATTTACCTTTGCAGAAGCCATGCTGGTTCTCCCCCAGCAGGGCCTGTTCTTCTATGTGTTTAACAATTTTATCCTTGAGAATGCTTTCCATCAGTTTACCTGGAACAAAAGTTAAGCTAAGCAGCCTCTAATTTCTCAGATTGCCCCTGGATCCCTTTTTTAAAAATCTGTGTTACATCTGCTACTTTCTAGTCCTCTGGTACAGAGCCTGATTGTAGGGATAAATTATATATTTTAGCAAGGAGGTCAGCAATTTCACATTTGAGTTCTTTGAGGACTCTTGGATGGATGCTGTCTGGCCCTGGCGATTTGCTAGTTTTTAATTTTTCTAGACAGTTTAGAACATCATCTTTTGTCACTTCTATCTGACTCAGTTCTTTAGCCTCCGTCCCCCAGAAACCTGGTTCAGGAACAGATATAGGCTCAGTATCCTCTGCCATGAAAACAGATGCAAAGAACTCATTTAGCTTCTCTGCAACTTGCATATCCTCCTCAATAATCCTTTTCACTCCCTCATTGTCTGATGGTCCAACTGGCAGGTTTACTGCTTTGATGTATTTAAAGAAGTTTTTGTTATTCCCCTTGATGATTTTAGCTGAATGTTGCTCAGACACTCTCTCTCTTCTTCTTCTTCTTCTTCTTCTTCTTCTTCTTCTTCTTCTTTTGCCTCCCTTATTATGTCACCTTGGATTTCTTTGTGTTCCTTTCTGTTCTCTTCATTTGGGCAGGCCTTCCAATTTCAGAAGGAAGTCTTCTTCCCCTTTATAGCTTCCTTGACTTTACCTGTTAGCCATGCTGGCATCCTCCAGTTTTGGTGGTACCTTTCCTCCTTTTTGGTATACATTGTAACTGGGCATCTCCTATTGTGGTTTTAAGTAAACTCCATGCATTCTGGGGCGAAGTGACTCTCCTGATTTTCGCTTTCAGTTTGTTTGTTTTTCCACCAAAGCAATGGTCTGATTTGGTATAGGGCAGCTTCTTACTTTTATCCAGCCCCTAGTCTGCTAGTAAAATTAGTTGCATTCACACACACAGCATAGTCTCCCTACAGTTTTTTGATGGCTCAGCCTACTATATATCTGCAGTGGTGTGTCAGGTGCAGTTTTTAGTGGTTCTGTGGCATGTTACTGGATTGAGTTCCAAATGTTGGCCTTTACAGAACCTCTTTTTAAAAAAACCGTTATCACTGAGACATGGCAGGAAATCTCCATTGAAGTAGTGTCCTGGGTGAAGACCCAGTGTTTTGTTTTGGTGTTTTAAGAAGAGGCCCATTTTGGTTCAAAAAGAGATAGGGAGCCTTTAGTTTTTCTGAAAATGTACTTGTTTTGTTTTTACATTTTGAGCACTCTCCATTTGAATCTTAACTTCTGTTATCTTCCAGAATTGACAAAGAACCTTCTATTGGAATATCATTCATTTGTTCAAGTAGAGATGTAAACACCAAAAGCTCATTTCCTTGTAAACTATCTTCTTCCTTTCTCTCTGGCTGACAAAGATTAAAGCTTGAAATATTGTGCTTGTGTTCTTAGTATGGATTTTATTTTTATCAATTTTATTCAGTCCCCCCCCCCCCCGCCACCTTCCTCCTATTGTTGGGGCTGCTAAGTCAGTTCAATAAAACATGTGAGATTTCAGTGTACTGAAATAAATGCTGGCATCGTAAGTGTAGCCTTTGTAACACACACTTTGAAATACATTGGTCTTGACTTCTTAAGTGAGTGATACCATAAATGAACAATATCATTCAGTAGTGCTTTCCCATATATTTTATGTATGCACAAGGCAAACACGTTCCTATCAGTAGATATAGTTCTGTTTTGACTTTTATAGCATTGTAACCGGAGAAATTGGCATATTCCTTTAATCAGGGCACAATTGTTTTAAGAAGTTGTAAATGCAGAGAGAGGTCCTCTAGAAATAGAGGTGGGTTTTTTTGTTTTGTTTTTTAATCTCCAGGCCTCTGGTGCATTACATTATATTTGAACATTAAACATGAAGATGAGATTTAAAAGTAGAATGTGAAAAGCACATAAGGTTAAAACTTTACAAATCCCAACAAGACGAATGAAGTAATGCCCAGCCTAGACATCCTCCCTACAATATCAGCTTTACCATGTCCGTTGAACCCCCACCCCAAATAGGAATGCCTTTCAGCACTCCAGAATGATACTTGGGCCTTGGCAACTCTCCAAGGGAGAGAGGAGATCCCCAATGGGGAAAAATCTGGAGAACTTCTCTGTGTGCCCTGCTGTGTGGACTGCATCCATGTATGGTTCCCAGACTGCCTTGACAAATGACAATCATAACAGAAAGTAGGGAAAGGAGCCTCAGTAGGAGGGCGGGGGTATGGGGTGTGTGCTTTGGCTCCTATGCATGTTGCCACAGACTGTTGGGTGCTCTGGATGCTGCCCACTGGACTGAATTTTGCATTTTGTTCAAGACATCAAGCATTACAGCACAATTGCTCTGTTGATTGACGTCTACATCAGATTCTCAGAGATGAAGCAGCCAAAGTTTCTTTGTGCAGTCCTTTGGCTGAGGCATAATGACATATGTTCTACGCTGCTGATATTGAATGGATAACACTGAGAAAAACGGCCTGCATCTTGTGACTATTTCTTCAGATGCTCAGAATGAAATGGCATCTAATAATATACACAAAAGATTTAAACAATTATTTCTCATTCTGTTGATTGGTCCCCCCAAATATTAAGCGTTAAATTTAAAGATTGTTTTGCACATTTAGTAATAATTACATACAAATGCTGAAGGGGCCTAACTGAAGAAACTATCCATGGACTTCAGTCTGTTTTCAGTTAGGCTGAAATCCTATATAGATGCCATCAAGTACAAGACGGAGGTACTGTTGGTCAGTAGGAGAGCCATTCAGGATGAGATTTTACTGATTCTGGATGGGGTTGCACTCCCCTTGAAGGAGCAAGTATGCAGCTTGGGGGTACTACTGGACACAGCTCTGCTTTTGGAAGCTCAGGTGGAGGCGGTGGCCAGGGGTGCCTTTGCACGGCTTCGGCTGGTGCACCAGCTGCGTCCCTTTCTCGAGAAGGCAGATCTGGCCACGGTTACCCACGCCTTAGTCACGTCGCGGCTGGATTACTGTAACGCGCTCTACGTGGGGCTGCCCTTGAAGAATATCCGGAAACTGCAGCTAGTGCAAAACGCAGCAGCTAGGGTTTTGTCCAGAGCTGCCCGGTGGGAGCACATCACACCCATTCTGAAAGAGTTGCACTGGCTGCCAGTTTGTTTCCAGGTCCAATTCAAGTTGCTGTTTTTGGCCTTTAAAGCCCTTAAAGGTTTGGGGCCGGGATACCTGAGGGACTGCCTGCTCCCAAGGGTTTCTGCCCCCCCTTGACGAGGTCATCTGAGGGGGCTCTGCTCCGGGTGCTGACAATGAGAGAGGCTAGGTTGTCATGCACTCAGGACAGGGCCTTCTCTGTAGCTGCCCCCAGACTCTGGAATGCTCTCCCGGTGGGTATCCGCTCCTCAGTCTCCATCACAGTTTTTAGAAAGCATGTTAAATCATGGCTTTTTACCCAGGCTTTTATATGATTGTCTCCACTGCTGCTTCTTGTATTTTGTACTGGTTTTTATGCTAGTGTTTTAATTTAATTTTTTAAAATCAGATTTGTTTTTATATTTTTTAGTTCAATATTTTAATGTGTCTTTTTTATAATCTTGGTTTTAAATTTTATTGTGAGCCGCCTTGGGATTTTCTTAATGAAAGGTGGTATATAAATTTAACTATAAATGAAAATAAATAAATAAAAATAATCAAAGTGAAAGTATTGAGGCTGTATCGTGTGAGAACGTGCAAGAGAGAGTGCTACCCTCATACTGATACCCTTGTTAGTCACACCCTCACTGTACCTGGATACAGTATCTGAGGAGAGAAATAAGAGTTGAAGCACACCTGAATAGGGTTTCAGAGACAATATACGGACATGCACAAAGAAGCCATGGCCAACTTGGAACCGATTCATCTCCCTTAGACCAGCCAGTACTGCTTGGTGCTTCCAGGGCAGGGGGCAACAACACAGCAGCAAGCCTGTTCTAGGGAGAGGTCTCTTCTCCTGGAACCACCATAGAGGGTTCTGTTGTATGTTTTGTGCTGGTGCTTGGAACCCCTGAACCAAGCCTGTATTGGTGCATGGAGCCATAGGCTCAGTCCTTTCACAATGTTTTGGGGAAGTGGGGGTCTTAGGCTCTGCTGACTCTTAGTCTGATCAGTCAAGCACTGAGGGCTTAGCTTGTTGATGTCTTTCCCCCATCACTTTGACCCAGGAAAGGCCAAAGGAAATTCAGCGAGCCATGCAGTGGTGGCCAGACGACCAACATCAGCACATGCCATCCTCAGGGAACTGCTGGAGACCCCATGGCACTGATGGCTACGCTGCCTCTGTACTCTTTCCGTTTCCCCCTTCCTTCCTGCTACGCCTCGCAGAGGCCATTTTAATTCCCCCCACAAAGCCTCCAGCATAGGATATGGGGAGATGCTATGTCAGGGGCATTATGGGGAAATTACTCTGCTGGCTCCGTTTGCTGAGAACTGCTGCCATTTGTTACCAGGTAAGTCCATTGGGGTCATCTCATGGCACAAAGGGGACCTCTGCTGATGCTATTCACTTCCACTCCCACTGGCCAATAAACCAGCCTGAGGCCACCCACGTGAGAGGCACCAGTGCAGGAAGGAGCCCATCAGAAGGCAGACTGTCTAACCTGAACCTGGCCTCAAGCTGTGGGGTCAGTGATAGCCCCCTCCCCGACCCCTGTTTGTTCAGAAAATGCAGTGTCATGGGTTACTTAGAAGAACTTGTGCAGCTTTCTGCTCCTCGCCAACTATCTTCTGATTTAAACACTGATCACAAATCGTACTGATGCATTCCATTGAGGCTACTTATTGTATACAATTGATTTTGAAAGCTGGCATAATTCTTTATATTTCTTTTGTAAAGTTCTGATTTCTTTTCAGGACAAACAGTTGTTCATCCTATGCTGCCGAAATTTGTTTTCTTCATCCATTCCCTGCTTTAGAATGCCTGTCTGATCAAACCCATATTTTTAAATATATGTATTTATAGTCAGATGGGAGAATAGGTTGCAGACAAAGTATGATCCCCACCCCCTGGAAATGTGCGAAAACTGTGGTGTGTTTTTTAATATTGCTTTATCAGTTTCTTTTTTTATTACTGATGACTTCATTCTGTTTGAATTCAATGCTTCAGTTTCTTTGAGGTAAACTAATAGATTATGTATGCGATATTTGCCTGGCCCTGATTGAATTCATCTGGTGAGTTTGAATGTGGTTCATATATTCATGTAATTGTCAGGAGCCAAGCTGAAACTCAGAACTGTTAAATGATCAGGCATCACAGTCATTTCACATTACTCAGGACTTGAAGTAAGGGTGGTTTTTTGTTACTCAGTTCATATTTATTTCCACAATTAGATTTAAGTCTTTAAAAAGCCAGTACCTTTAACTGTATTGGCACAAAAGACAATGATTGAGAAAAAAATCCTTGAAGGCGATGTCTGATATTTTAATGTTTGTGGGATAAAATGGGGTATACTGCCAAGGTCTGTTTCATCAAATAGCTTCTTTTATTTTTTCCTTTCCAAAGAATGTAGCTCTTATTTTAGTACTGTTGCTCTGACCTTCGACTAAATTGTAGGCGATTCGTTGATGAAAGGTCACTAAATTTATTCTAAAGCATACACCAACTGGATTTTTATGTAGCCTCTTGTATCTTAAAGCTGTAGGTTAAGCTCACAATTATCCAGCAGAGGATATCTCAGAAGAGGGTGTCTACACCACAAAAATTGCCAGTATAACCAATTTATTCTTCTTAATAGATTTGCTGTGAGATCATCATATTTTACTGTGACCGTTACTATTAAAGGTGTCTTCACACATGATGTTGATATGGGTGTGTGAAACCTTATAAAGACAATCTAGTGTTTGAAATCTTATAAAGACAATCTAGTGTTTGAAACCTTATAAAGACAATCTAGTGTTTGAAAACTATAACATGGACTTTTAATGAGAGGAAAGTACATGAGTTCCCCAGACAGAAAAAGCATGGACTGCGAAACTCCTGTCTGGGACACTTCAAGTGTTGTGCATTTCCTAGGCCAAAAAAAAAAAAAAAAAAGGTGATGTAGGAAAATAGCATATAATTGTTGCATGTAACAACCTCTCTCTCACACGCATGTAACAACCTCTCTCTCACACACAGCCACATCTAGACCCAAGATACAAGTGTTACTATATGCTGGAAACATTGGAACTTTGCTGCTCATTTCTGTGGTGTTCTGTGAAACAGATGATAGATGCATCTGTTTATTAAAAATGTATTAAAATATACATTACACTGTACTATGTCTGTCTGAATATGTTAGTATTCAGATAGTATGTTCTCGTTTGTATTCTGGGGTTTTGTGTCTATATTATTCCCCCACCAAGGCCTCCTTTGCCCTGCACAAAAATGATTCCTTCTTCCTTGACATTTAATCCCTACATTTAGGCAGACATAGGAAATGTATATTGTATCCATAAATGTCACTGTGAATCAAATTAGTTTAATATCCCTATATTTAAGCCCACAGAAGACAGGAAATATAAATCTTAACCCGCTAGCGGTACTATTATTTTCCCCCCTTTCATGCACATGTAGCAAACTCAACATTGCTATAATTTAGCAATACTACATCGTGCACTGCAAACATGACTGTCCCCTTAATCCTCCCAGCCCTCTGTCAACCTGTTCAACAAATTTTCTGCACAGTTTAGCTGTGGACAAGATTTGTGAGGTGGCAGATAAAGGGGGATGGGAGGAAGGGACAAAACCAACATGGTTGGGCAAAACCAACAAGGTGACACATGTGTCCACAGTGTTTGGCAGGCCAAATCCAAACTTAACATAATCATCTCATAATCACCACCATCCCAACCAACTGTGCTTGTTGAATTTGCTTATCACGTTAGCCATAGGGGTTTCTGCACTGGATAGATCTGAGACCGGCTTCCAGATGAGTAAAGACTCCACATTGCTAGCTACATCCTTAAGCTCAGTTCTGCTGTGTTTCAATATTTTGTGGCTTACATTGAATTGCCTTTGGTTCGGCAGGGAGTACATGGCTGACATTTGATTATCTGCTGCCCTCCAAAATAATTGGGCGGGTGTGTGTGTCAAAATATCTTGGAGAAATCTTCAATTGTTCATTCTAATCATCCTTATCTATAAAACGCTTGGTGTCCGTCCGTGGACGGACACCAAGCGTGTGTCCGTGCCTCCCTGGCCTCTTCTGGGCATGCGCGAAGCGCATAGCCAGAACAGAGCCAGGACCGCCAGCACCCGGCGGCCATCTTGGGCGGCCAGAAGCGGCCACCCCGAAGAAGCCGGGTAAGCGGCAGCGGGGGACACTGGCCGAGGCGGCGGCAAAGCCGCCGCCTCGGCCAGAGGAGACGGCGCGGCCAAGGAGGCGGCAGAGCCATGGCCAAGGCCTGGCCGTGCTGCCGCTTACCCAGCTTCTTCGGGGCGGCCGCTTCTGGCCGCCCAGGATGGCCGCCGGACAAGGCGGCGGAGAAGACAATGCGGCGGTGGGCCCGGGCAGCGGTGGACCAGGCCGGAGCCACGGGCGGCGGTGGGTGGCGGGCCCGGCCGGAGCCGCGGGCGGCGTTGAGTGGCGGGCCTGGCCAGAGCCGCGGGCGGGAGGGGTAATGGCGGCGGTGGTCTGGAGCGCAGAGCTCCCCTAGCACCCATTATCCAACGGGCTACAAAACCACTAGTACTGAAATATTACAATGAATTCCTACTGAGAATATGCACATTTCTTTGAGAACCCATCTGAAAATGAACCAAAACATATGAATTACACTGAATATAGGCTTAACTGGGTATATATAATCACCGACCCCACCCCCCACCCCATTTATTTATTTATTTATTTATTTGTTTGTTTGTTTGTTTGTTTTGCTTGCCATGTGGGGCAAAGTAGCTGGAAGAAAAGACAAGGAAGATACATGAAGCAACCAGTCCACATAGCAATTACTGTGGCCAAACTGGGAAATTGTTTAATGGAAACACACATTTTTGTTACATTATAAGTTGTAGTAGGAAAATTGACTCCTTTTCAGAATGGTGTAACTTGAGCCTACGGCAGCTCAGGTTCCCATCATGCCTGCATCTCTTTCCAGTACTGATGTTGCAGGTTAGTTCTGCAGTGGCTAACAACCTTGTAATGTAAACAAGCCCAAATATTAAACTGTTCCATTTAAGTTATCAAATATTTTATTTTATTTCATTTATTGAATGTATAGTTTGAAAGTAAAATATAAAGGTATATCTGGGGGCCCTAACATGTACACATCTCTGTGTATACGCAAATACACATGTATATACTGTGTGTATATACAAAGAAAATTCTGGATTTCAGATGACCCCCTTAAAAAGCAGAGGTTAAATAAAGGTTATACCTGCGTTTACTCAAAAGGACTAGGACTCAGAATTTAAGATGACCTCCTGATTCCTAATATCAAAAAAGCTTGGGGAAAAACTAATCTTGGATTCAGGTAACATATAGTATAGTAATGTATCTCTGTGTGTAAAATTATTTATTTACAGTAATTATTTTGTGTATTTGTATATCACCCCAAACGCACATCTCTGAGTAGTTTACAATAAAACATAAACGTTAACACTACAACTAAAAAACAACAACCACCCACAAATTCACAATTCATGACTCAGGAAATACCAGGGACTAAACCTGGAATTTCCAAAACAAAAACTTTAATCACCACTTAAGCTAGAAAGTTGCAGCTGGTGAATGAGACCAATCACATGCTTGCATTCATTGAAGACTGGGCTGTGCTCATCAGTTGTTCTATTTTCTTCTTTATCTAGTGACCGGCCTGCTGGTGGAACTGCAGACCGCATCCAGAAGTTACGAAAAGAGTACCATCAGGCAAGGCGGGAAGGCTTACCGTTCTATGATGAAGAAGAAGGCAAAGGAAGAGCATCTGATTATGATCAGCACTGGGTAGGTGCTCAGGAGAATGCTAATCAATAAGCATGCATCCAGCATTAAGAGGCAGGTTAAGGGACTGCTTTTGTTTTCAAGCAATTTGTTGCAAAATATAGAATTTGAAAAGTGTGGGGAAACCATTGTCACCGACCCATATACTAATGGCTAAAACCCTGGATCAATATATTGTTGAAGTTATTTTGTGTCAGTGTTATACTTAGCTAGTGACCATGCAGGCTTAAGTAAAAGAAGAAAGTGGACCCACTGACCACTGCATCCACTGTGGCCATCTCGTATCCTATCAGCATGCCTCTCTTCCCCTACTCTTTGCCTTAGCAAGTTTTTGTTTGGTAGAGCCTGGGAGGGTGGGAGACAAACATTCTACATGTCCAGATGTATCTATGAAAGCAAATAATGGCATTATGCCCATAACCAATCAGATTTGGCTGTATAATGTCATGTAGGCAATTCAGAGGGAGGGCAATGCACAGTCCTCACTATGAATGAGTGATGGAGAGGAAGGAAGCATTGCAGCCCCTCCCACCAAATCACTTAAAGGGAGGCACTTGTCACTGTTGGCAAAAATGTTGGTAGAAAATGAACACCTTCCCTTCACCTCAGCTTTTTTTCACATCACTGACCTGCAACTACATAGCAATAGCACTTACATTTATATACCGCTCTATAGCCGGAGCTCTCTAAGCGGTTTACAATGATTTTAGCATATTGCCCCCAACATTCTGGGTACTCATTTTACCGACCTCGGAAGGATGGAAGGCTGAGTCAACCTTGAGCCCCTGGTCAGGATCAAACTTGTAACCTTCTGGTTACAGGGCAACAGTTTTACCACTGTGCCACCAGGGGCTCTTACAAAACTACATGTTTTGTAATGCTCTACCAAATCCATACAGTTTGGGTCCAGGCTGTAGTTTACCATGGCATTAAGTAGGAATAAGCAGGCCTTTGAAAGTCTCTTCTGTAGATCCAAAATATTGTGTGCTCTGTTTTAATATGATGTTTCTACATGGAGCTGATATCTTTTATATCTATTATTTATTATTTTATTATAAATATTTATAATTTTATTATATTTATTTATTATAAATATTATTTATTATACAATAGTGGTTAGAGTGCTGGACTAGGACCGGGGAGACCTAAGTTCAAATTCCCATTCAGCCATGAAACTAGCTGGGTGACTCTGGGCCAGTCACTTCTCTCTCAGCCTAACCTACTTCACAGGGATGTCGTGAGGAGAAACTCAAGTACGTAGTACACTGCTCTGGGCTCCTTGGTGGAAGAGCAGGATATAAATGTAAATAAATAAATAATATCTATTATCTATTATTATGGCCTCCTAAACAAAAGCAATTTGGGAATCTCTTTGTTTCAAAGTTATAACACTGTGTTCTAGCAAATCAAATCAAATCTTTATTGTTACTGTCATTCGACCAGCAAAATGTGTTCTAGCAGTGGATTTCTTGAGGTTCAAATGCCACAAGTACAGTCTCAGTATCTTTGTCAAAAATCAAAATTGTTCATTGCTCCTCACTTGGCTTATATCTGTCTGCTTCATAGGTATCCAGTTGCTGTTGCCCTACACTAGAGCCCTAATCTAAGGCAGGAATCTGAACCTCTAAACATTTGGGAGGACAGGTTACCTTTGACCTAATTCCACAAGGAAGGTTATATAAAAGATGTTATTGGACACTGCTCCCCTTTGTTGGGACACTACACCTTATTTCTTAGCCTCCAGCCCCATGCAGATTATCTACATAGCATGTCTTCCATGCCATTTTAAGATTTTTACAAACCACAGTTTGTAAATTTCAGACTTTTCATCATATCCGGCATCTGTTTCTGACCTCTCTCCCCAGGCTCCATGCCACCCTCCTTGTTTGTTTGTTTCTTTTGCTTGACATCAGCTAAAATAATTGTTCAGGTAAACTCATATGCTAGTTCATTAATCTTTTTTGTTAGGTCATAATAGAGGTGGAATGTTATTGTTGGTGTTGAGATGCCATCTGACTAAATCATTTTAGGATGTTCTTTTTAAGTTAGTCTAATTGGGCAAATATTCAGAAACTCCCTGCTAAAAAATTATTCCCCGAGCCATGATTATAAATATAAATAGCATGCCTGTGCTCTCAAGGTAGATGGTTAAAGAATAATTGATATCCTGGCAAGTAATCCAGACCTGGTCAACTGAGCTTTGGGAACCGGCTAAGGATTCCCATTTCTTATCAAACCTTGAAGGGCTTTATTACCTTGCCGAAGAAGCTCAGACTTATGGCCCCATATAGTCTCCAAGAGATTCACAAAGGTCCCTTCTGGGTAATCCCCTTTAAGCCCTTTCTATTAGGTGTAATACCCGAAGATTACCAATTCCCAAGGCTCCATGTTTTCTGTGAAAGAAGGAGTTGTTAATCAAAGCACCCAAGATAGCTTTAAATCTCTCAGTCTCTCTGATTCATATCAGAAGCCTCAAGATTGTTTCCATTTCTCATTCAAATGCATTTGCACCAACATTAACTTTATGGCTTTAATTCAGGGTGGAGAAAGACTCAACCACTGGCAAATTCTTTTCTTCAGATATTTTGAACACAATTCTACACTGCACACATACTTCTAATGTTGTGTGTGTGTATTTGTTCACATCAAAGAGCCATATAAACATGCCCCCAAAGGGAAAGTATTTCCCTGTTACCTACCTCTGATGTTTGCCTCTTGTGTGTCTCAAATCCCTTTCCCTTACTCAGTACCCCTTGGGAGTGGTGGCCATAGTAGATCATGTATAGGCACACTTTGTACACAATCTTAACTATCTCTAGAACTGAGAATTTTAATTTTCTTGACACACCATATGGTAGTATCCTGAGGAGAAGATTTCTATCTCCTTTCTCAAATAAGACAAGCCAAATAGGTTGCTAACATTATTCCCCCTTACCTGTGGCTTTGGGGGCAGCTGTATGTTTTGGGGGTCCCAGGCAAGAGACCTGTGGTGGCACCCCCCTCCCCATGCCCCTACACTCTCTCCCATTGGCACAGCTGCTGCTCTTTTTGGCTGGCCACTGTCATCTCAGAACTGCAGCAAGGAAGGCTGCTTCCCCAGCTTCTCCCAGAAAACGCACTCGGCTCTGTGCAAATTCTTGCCAGTTTTCAGACCCAGCTAGAAAGCACCTGAACAAGTCCTTCAGGAACTGCTCCTGTTGCCCTCATGTGGCTGAGCAAATGGCCACGTGAGGGAGGAGGAGGAGCAAGAGTGAGGAGGAGGAGGAGCAGGGGCACTGGTGGAGGCGAGGCTGGGTAGGTGAGTGGATGATAGCAGCAAGCAGCAGCAACATCCCAGTGTCTTTTGTAGGCAGTAGTCACAGGAAGGAGCTAGCAGCAGCACCACACATGGCAGGAAACTCAGATTTAGTTGCAACCTTGATCCAACTAGCTGCCACAGGCATCAGCTTCCACAACAGTCTAGCCACTATTCTCCTGAAAGACTTGCTTGAAATCTGAGTGTTGCATGGTTCCCTGTGAGCTTTTCTTCTTCCCCAGAGACCTCAGTACAGGGGAAGGGACTTCACATGTCACCCAAATACTTCTCTTCCTATGGAGTCTACTTCATCTGGCTGGCGCTCTCCAGAAGCCACAATGATCTGCCACTTCATCTCTTATTCCTGATCTCTCCCTTCTGCACCCTAAAAACCCATCTCACTCTGGCATAGAGCTCATTAGAGCTTCCTTACTTTGGCTGCTGTCGAAGCTTGCTACATTGTTGTGGGAAATGGCCAGGCATGCATGGTTGCACAAATGCAAGGGCATATCTAGGGTAGGGCAGGCAGGGCACGTGCCCCGTGCGCCACTTAAAAGGGGGCGCCATTTCTTAAAATTAAAATTGTTTTTAAAATGGCTACTGAAAACAAAATGGCCACTGCACATGCTCAAATGGCCTCTGTGAGGCCCTAGGCCACACCAGGCCTCACAGAGGCCATTTGAGCATGTGTGGTGGCCATTTTGTTTTCAGCTGCCTTTTCAAAAAAAAATTTTTTACAAAATGGCCAGCGCACATGCTCAAATGGTTCCTGTGAGGCCCTAGAGGGCAGCGATGGCGGGCTTTGCAGACCCCCCCCACGGCCTTTAGGAAGCCCCCCAAGGGGGCTACAGGTAATTATATGTGTGTGTGTGTGTGTGTGTGTGTGTGTGTGTGTGTGTGTGTGTGTGTGTGTGTGTCACTGCACACATATTCAGATATGTGACTTGTATATGACCTTCAGACTTGTATTTTTCAGCTGATATTATGGTAAAGTTATCTAAAAGATGGGTGTCAGATGTTTGGACAGGGGGTGCAATTTCAATGTTTGCCCTAGGCGCTGTTTTTCCTAGATACGCCTCTACAAATGCACCATTCCCTTTTGTTGACAGCTAGCTGAGGGGGTGTTGGGTGATGTTATCAGGCTGCTGGGTGTCCAGGGAGACTACAGGTTGGTCCTCCCTACCCATTGTCAGGGATGGGGCTGCACCAAGGGCGGAAGACTCCTGATATTACCCTTCTGCTCGTACCATTGCCTCCTTCCTTTCCGGAGCAAGCACTTGGTGCTGAACCCTGTTCTCCTCATTCCTCTCCTTGTAGCTTTGCTTCTCCTTCAGTCTTTTCTAGTTGATGCTGCCACTATCTCTTGTCCCACCTCCTGATACTTGCTCTGTTCCTAAACAAAAATAATACTATCCAACCCCAGTTTCAGAGGTTCCAGTAGCCATGTCACCACTCTCTATTCCAGCAGATGCCTGACTATGTTGAATCTAGACCAATTTTCATAATGTTTCTTCATCAGATTTGCAGATGTGTAAATATTTTCCTTTTTGGAATAAACCTTCCCTCTAGAAATTGGAGTAGCATGCCATCACCTCATGTTCTTGCCTGCACTGGTCCAATTCAGGAATAATTTTAAGTTGGGGGTCTGCTGTTTGCATATAAGGTATAATTCCTTGATCAGGTGTCTCCCCTACTGGAAGGAACAGAAACCTGGTTGTTGTCACTCTTGACCTGCATCCATTTCTTGTGACTGATCTGGACCTTTCTTTTTGTACTGTTCCCATGTCATTCCCTCTGACACATTTCCTGCCTTCTTGGTCTAAAGGCACTAACTTTGCTACAAGGTTCTTTTGGGACTCTGTCTAGAGTTAAGATGATCAGCTTCACATAGAACACAAAGCCAACACCAGATGGGAGTCAACACCACTGTTGTCGCTGGTTCTTCACTACTAGTGTGGCATCCAGCTGCATTTTTTTAAAAAAACCTTCCATTTAAACATTCCTTAATACCTTCTTGTGCTAGTATCCCCTTCCTATGTGGTTAACAGCATGGTTTGAGGATATGCACTGTGGACCATGATCACAAGCTGACAGATTTTCTGACTTTAGCTTGGATCTATGGGAACATGGATTGAGCAACAGCTGACTTCTTTCCTATTTGAAAAAAGAAAAGCTAATTCCATAATTGTGATTAAATTGAAAACTTATTGTAGTCTTCATTCTTCCAGGTCTTTGTTCTAAAGGCTGCACATCACACTTAGACAGGAGGAAATCCTGCTCTTAAAGGCTTTTCCTTTCCCTGTATGGGAGATTCACTAGGGGAGAATGCAGCTGGTGACCTCCTCATATATATTGTTAATACTAGATCAGTTCTCCCAATGCTTTTGTCAGTTAGCCATGTTACCTAAGCCAGCTTTCCTTTCTAACGTCTTGCTAATGAATAGCAGCTGCTGTAATTGTAGTCCACTATCTCACGAGAGTTTTAGATTGGTTGGCATCTACCACTAATGCATAGGCTCAATAATAAATGCGTTTCCAAATAAATAAATAAATAAATAAATAAATAAATAAATAAATAAATGGTATGTATGCAAATGTCCGTGTTATCAGGCCTTGGTTTAGTTTACTTTTTGGTCCATCTGTATAATTCAATGCAAGAAAGGATATCACTAAAGTTTCCATGTACAAAATTGAAATACATTTTAACACTATGCTGGTCTGCTAACAATAACTTTTTGTATGTAGTTTTCTGATAGCCCTGTAGTGATTTAAAGCAGACTTTGGTTTAAATATGTGCTTTTAGGAATCTGATCTAAAATTCTTTGAAGTAAAACACAGAACTTCCTATTAATTTCACTATTTCCTTTAAAAAAAAACCTTAAACGACGAACAAGTAGAAAATTACAGGAAATTGGTATGTTGAAAGACCACTGGGTACATTTGGGAGGAATCCTGTGCTCCTTCTCAGGGCATTATGAAGCTGAAATGAATTCTAACCCTGGGAAGGTATTGTTGGCCTGGTCCAGGTAGGAGCACAATGATGGCAAAAAGAGGTTTCCGTACATATTTCCCCAATGGGTAGGGAATCGCACATATAAGGGGGTGTGCTGTGTGCGCAACACCATAGCCCCATCTAATAGTTGGGACTGGGAACACATTACCCTCTTTTAAAAACTGGAATCTTACCGATCACCTGTTTGGAAGCTGTGGGGGCAGTCTGTGTTCACTCTCCCTCTTTCCCATGCCAAACAGCTGATCCGGCAGATCAAAGGTAGGAGAGGGAAAGGATTCACACACCCAGCCCTGGCTGCTCTGAATATACACTGATGGATAGGAACATTGGGGTGGGGGGGGGAGAGAATATGTGTGCATATACACACCTACAAAACCCAGAAATTAGTAATCTCTTTGCACATTTGTGTGGATTGCTTTACAGATCTCACTCACAGATTTGGTTACTTATAATCTTAGCTCTGTTCTTTGATGTGGCATTAATTTCCTCCCTCTCACTTATCTTTTGGTCTTCAAGAACTGCATAAAACACAGTAATTGTGCCGTTCTTCACTGGTAGGGTGGATGCAGACAGCATTACAATTTCCTTTATTGTGCCTTGTTTACATCCAGTCTCATAACTCTTTTTCCTTCTTCTTTTGCAAGTAAGATTTAAATGTTGATAAATAACATCTTAAAAAATAATCACATATTTGGTTATTTGATCCCCTCCCAGCCTTTCCTGGCTGTCAAACCTGTGTAGTTTGCCCCAAATATATGGTCTGTCAACAGGATTTGACAGAAACACGTTTGTAACATACTGTGTTTTGTCAGTTCCCAATTAAGGTTACAGAAAAGAAGAAGAATCATGCTAGTCCATGTTAAAGGCCAAGGGGTTTTATTGTGCATCTGGCACTGATCCAGACAGAGCCCAGAAAAAGTCAGAAAAAGAAGGCTGAGAACTGCATTATTTTTCCATAATGTGTCAAAAGGTTCCATGCTTGCTTTGGACTGAGAAAGGAGCTCTTTGTGCACTTAATGAGCAATTAATTCCAGCTTCAGGATGTTGAGTTTAAAGTAGGTTAGTCTCCCCAAAACCACAAACGTTTGTATTGGATCATGGTTAGAAAACGACATTCCAGCTCGGAGAGAGTAATGGCATTCCTGTCTTCTCGTGCAATGGGAGAAATGACAACTTTATGTAATATGGGAACCCGTAGCAGAAACGCCTTATGAATTTCAGTTTTCCTGAAAGCTCTCTGTCTGATAGGACAAATCAGTTGGACAATTCTTATTCTTTCCCCCCGCTGCTTAACTAATGTTTAGAAAAGCAATACTGAAACCTTTCATTCTGCCATGTGCCATAGCAATTTCCCTTTAATGAAGATAACTTATGACTAGCAATGCCATAAAATGACATCATGGAGCATGGTGTTCTGTCTGGTGGCAGAGGGAATAGATGACTTTCTTTACAAACTTTTATGTAGCTGGAAAGGTGATAATTTCCTTAGTGGGCATTGACAGGCAGTTGATGATCCTGGAATCAGGATATCACACCAATCTCTCTGGATGGGAGATCTGAGACCTTCAGAGTGAGTGTGTGGGGCGGGGGGGGGGGGGGCGGCAGGCAGGGTTAAAAAAACAACAACTCAAATCTAGAGGAAGAGGAAAAACTATATTATTTGTTATCCAGCCCATAACTAATTGTTCTCTGGGCAGCTCACATCACATTAAAGCATTAAAACATGAAATAAAAACACACAAGACGTTAAATCTTAACAGACGAAAAGAGAAGAAAATAGAAAATACAATCAAAATCAACTTTAAAACTCTTTAAACTTCAGTTACAAATCAAAATTTAAAAGGCCTGAGTGAACAATAAGAATTTTACCTGGCATCTGAAAGAACAAAGTGATTAAGCCGGTGATTAAGCAACTCACTGAGGAAGCTATTCCATAAATGGGGTGTAACCACCGAAAAGGCCCTCTCCCTTGTAGCCACCCACCTCACCTCGATTGGCAGGGTCACTCGGAGGAGGGCTTCTGAAGAAGATCTTAAGGTCCAGTTTGGGACTTATGGGGCAAGGTGCTCTCTCAGGTAACTTGGTCCCAAGCCATTTAGGGCTTTAAAAGTTAAAACCAGCACTTTGTATTGGGCCTGGAAACAGACTTGGGGTCAGTGCAGCTGAGGAAGCAATGCTCAAAACGTCAAGTCCCAGCTAGTAATCTTGCAGCCCTATTTTGTACCAGCTGCAGTTTCCGGACCATTTTAAAAGGCATTACAGTAATCTAAGCGAGAGGTTACCAGAACACAAGTAACTGTGCCAAGCAATCTCTGTCCGGGTCAGGTCACAGTTGGCATATCAGCCAAAGCTGATAAAAGATGCTCTGAGCCACAGAGGCCACTGGAGTGCTGGATCACTGAGCACCCCCAGACTGTGAACCTGGCCCTCCTGCTGTTGCACTGATACTTTATTACAATATTTGTAAACAAACAAATACTTACAACAAAAACACCATAAGCCTGCAGTGCTCTCTTCGCACAAGGTGGCCCTGGAATTACTGCTCCTGCAACTTTCCAATCTGGAAGAGAGCAAAATGTGAAATAATATAGATGCCTGCTAAGAAAGGTGCATGAAAGGTCCCATTGTATTTGGTCCTGTTGTGTATATGGAAGCAGCATGCTTTTTGCATGACATACTGATGAGATTATTTTTCATTATTTCCTTCCATCCACAAGTGTACCCTGGGTCAATCGTTTTAAAAAATTTCTTCATCAAAGCTTCGTAGATTCCAATACCGCCCTCTTCATTGAACAAAGGGGAACAGAATCACTGGCCCCAGGAGAGACCAAATATGGCCCATTTGTTTTTGTATGCTAGGACTGCCTCAGTAAGTGCCACTCATGCTGCTGCTGCCTCAGTGCTCAGAGGGAGTCAGACTGGCCAAAGAGCCTTGAAGCCTAGCTGCCATTTCTTGGCCATGAGATCAGGCTCTTTGTTAATTTGTAAGTTATTTGTATATTTGCAAGCCAGGGCAGTGTTGGCAACATTCACAGCTCTCTAGCTGTCTGTGGTCAACTCATCCCCAAAGATCAGCCTACATATGTTGATGTGGTGAAAACACTCATTTCAGCATAGTTCAAACCTGGAACTGGCCTTGCATAGGGAAGAGAGCATGAGTTGCAGCAGTAGTGAAAGGCGGCTGCAATTTTAGCATTAATCCTTCCTCAGAAATGACCCTACCTAATATTTCTCCATTTGAAAATGCACTTTGCCGGTTTGAAAGAAACTCCCAAATGACTGCTTTGCTTTGTTCCTGACCTCCAACATGTCAATTGCCACACATACAGAAGGATAAAATAAAATTCCTTCCAACACTCTGTTTTGGCAAAAAAAAAGCAAGGTGCTTCTGAAAGGTTTGACTAACTCTGCTACATTGCTAACTCAGCAGTAGAGGCAAATTTTGACAACCTGCCCTTCCCTGGGAAGTGCTCTGTGCAATACAGATATATGTCCCTGAGGGTCAGAATATATTTTCAGGTGAGACAGAGGGATTCTGTGGAAAGGAGAGGTTACTGAAAATCTACAAACACTAGCACTGGTGCAGTATTAGTTTGAAACTCTTCAGAAGCACTGGTGATACACTAGTGCTTTTCCTGGTGTTTCATTAGTCAGGGTGTCAGCCACTGTTTCTAAATCCTTTCCCCTTAGTCCAAAACTCATGGGAACTGCAGGAGAAAAGGCAGCCAGGGACAGAACTACCGGTATTTGAACGTGTTTTTAAAAAACCATGGGCATGTAGAGGGGTAGGGCCACTGAGGGCCCCTCAGTAGTCTCCATGCCCTACCACACCCTCCTCCCGCTAGGCCCCATAGCTCCTGTCACCCCTCACTGTGACTCCTCGCACCTGCTGCCCTCACCACTCTTCTCCACTGGCTCCCACCTGCTGCCAGTGATATCCACTGCTGAGAAGCAGAGGCACCCCATTCTGTTCCTCTATGCCAGGCCTGCTCAACTTAGTCCCCCCCAGCTGTTTTTGGACTACAACTCCCATAATTCCCAGCCACTGTAGCCAATAGCCAGGCATTATGGGAGTTGTAGGCCAACATCTGCAGGAGGGCCGAAGTTGAGCAGGCCTGCTCTATGCAGAGAGGAATGGAACAGGGACCTCCCTGCTCTTCAGCAGTGGATATTGCTGCCTCTGCCAATCTCTATTGCTGAGAAGTAGGGAGGCCCCCCTTTTGCTCCTCTCTGGAGAGAAGAACTGTTAATGAAACTGCCCTGGGGTGATTGGTAAACACCCCCAAAATTGCGTTCCGGTTTTATGTGGGGAAATTAGCTCTGGGTAGGACAGTTCCATTTCAAATTAAATTTACACAAAGTTGTGGACCCAGGAAATAACTGGACTGAGGCAATGAGGTTTCAAAATCTAGAGAAGGGTTTATTGAAGGGAGGGGTACAGCAGAAAGACATATGTGGTTAAAGGCAGTCCTATTAAAGATACATTCAACTGCAAAGAGGTGTTTTAGCTTAAAGTCCTAATTGTATAAATTCTCAGGTGGGCAAGAAAAAGACATTTTTAGAGAAGGAGGCGGCTGGATTTAAGAAAGGGGAGTAGGGATAGAGATGGGCCCAGTGAGGGGCAAATGTTCATATCACCTGATCTGGGCGAAGAGACCTTGGGGCTCCTGGAACAGCTGAAGGACCTCATTCCTCAGACACAGCTTGGGGAAAAGCAGGTGCAGAGAGACTGGAGGGTTAAGTAGATAGAGATGAATCCACGAGGATGCTTCCTCCGTGGAACCAGCTTCCTATGTTGGCAAGGAAGACTGGGCAGATGAGACTAGGCAAGAAAGCCAATCTAGAGGGTGGCACGAAGAACTAGACACAGCCTAGCATGGTGGTCTGTGAACAGTAAATCGCCCAAGCAGCTGGTAACTCCAAGGTGTGTGTGAGTTGCAAAGGATCACACTGAATCATGGAGTTGGGATTTGATATACCTCCAAATATGTCCTGGGGGAACATTCCAATTAACCTTTTCTGTTGAATAGTGTGCTGGATGGAGCTTGCAAGGATTCCATTGTTGATTATCACTCTTCCGGAGTGTAACAATGTGTGAATGGCTGAGACAAGCCAAGGCTGATTGTCATGACAACAGAGTGCATAGACTTGAGAAGGGGAAATCTGCATGGACAGAGGGTCCAATAATCCAGTCAGTACTTTTAATTGGTGCATGTTGAGGTCCTTATCACTGACTCAACCTCTTTTGTGAGTGGGAGAGTTAACTTGTGCGAGCCTTATCTGCATCCTTCCAACTGAGTTAATTGGTGCATTAGCTTGCTGCTATCCTTTATGAAAGGAGAGGAGGCTGAGGCAGTTCACTGTGAGTACAGATTGGCCTTGACTGGACATTAACCTGCTTTAGTTAACTTCTGGGGCCTACTTAGAGTATCACAACATAGGGAGGGCGTGCACATCTGATCCCCTTTCCAAATTGCTTGTTAGTAGCCAAATCTAGAGCGGACTGGCCAACTAAGTGACCTGTCCCCATGTGCCATAAACTGAGTCTCGCGATGCTGTGAGGCTCCTTAACATGTCAAGAGTGAGATCTCCAAGCCTGGAGACTCAAACACAAGCGGGTGGGGGGCTTCTAAGAGCCGGCAGAAAAGCATTGCTAGCAACAGAACGGAACAGGGCCTGCTTCTAAGCAGCCTCCAAGCCCAGATGGGAATGAATTATGCATGTGTGCACTCAATTCCCATCCTGCTTGAGGACTGCTGGGATGAGAGGCAGAGCGGTAGGCCCCTAGAAGAATGGAATGGGGGCCTTGCTGCTTCTCAGCAGCAGAGACTGGCGTTGGCAGCGCAAGCACCACCATCAGTGAGAAGAAAAGGTGTGCATCACTGGGCTACACACTACTGGGGGAGGGGGGTGCCTGGCAGCTCAAACACAGGCCCACTCTGCCCAGGCTATGCTAGTGAAAGCAGCCCATGTTGACTTGCAGCCACGACTCACATTAAACCACTCATGGGCATCTTGTAAACATGTGCTAAGTTATGCCCAGGGTGTTTATTTTGCATGCAGCAGCAATAAGAATAATAAGAATAAGAATAAAATTGAAAGGCTGTGGCAGAAGAAGACCCAAATAATCCCAGTGGTAATTGGCGCCCTAGGTGCAATCCCAAAATGACTTGAAGAGCACCTCAACACCAAAGGGGCCACAGAAATCACCATCAGCCAATTACAAAAAGCAACATTACTGGGAACAACCTATATTGTGCGACGATATCAACAAGAACAATATTGATAACAAAATTCCGGTATCCCAGGCCTTTGGGAAGGACTCAATGTCTGGATGAAACAAACCAGTCAATAACACCTGTCTGACGGTGTAAATAAATAAAATAATAATAATAATAATTAATAAATAATGCATCAACAATATGGTGAGACGTAACTTTAATAAGTCTATACGGGATGGGTCATTGCCCGGGTCAACAAGGACCGTGCCAGGTGCTATAGTCCCTGGACATCTGGTGGCAAGTGGGCAACAGGACTCAGGATCTTCAGTTGAGCAACCAGGGCTGGAGACTGCAAGGTTACTGGAAGAAACGTCACTTAACCGAAAAAAATATACGAAAAATGCCAACAAGGAAATAATGATCTCCTATTACAAGTCTAGTCCAACTAGAAGAGGTTATTTAAAAAGAATGTACCAAATTTGGAAAGAGAAGCATCCAGATACAGAAATAACAGAACAAAGGCTAGCAGACCAGAGAAGATTCATAATAAGAAATAAAGTATTCACAGGAGTTGAGCTGGAAGAACTGCAAAGAGCAACACAGGCTCAAGATATGGAAGAAGAATTACCACCAACTGAAGAAGTTGCTCAGGTGCAGGTGGACGAGGTGTTGGAAATCGAGGATGCCACTGTTGCTGAACTGTTTCAAAATCAAAACCAGGCAACCGCCCCTTTGCCTTCACCTCAAAAACCCAAATGCCGTTTAACAGAAAAGCAACAAGAACTAAAGCAAAAAATGACTGAGTACATGAACCAAACAACCACCAGGGTTCGACTTCCAGCTCTAAAAACAGTTGCCAAAAAACAACTTGCTCAGGCATTAAAAGATGTCAATGCTGCACTTGCAGAAATAACAGCCAATAATTTGCAAGAAACAAACCAACTAATGTACAGTGCAGCAACAATAACAACACAAGAGCTCGGATATAAGATCAGTGGACCTGTAAAAAAAGAAAGTAGTACATCACCTAAATGGAAGATTCGATTAGAAAATAAAATCTCCAGGCTTAGATCAGATGCTAGTAAATTGAAAGATATGAAAGACAAGAAGCTGAAGAATGAAAACACCAAACAGTATCTGATCCAAAAATACCACCTAGATTCAAGGAAAATTAGAGAAGTCCTGGAAATAATAAAGCAGCAAATAACAGCAGTGTCAAAGAAGATTAGCAGATATGAAGCCAGAATTACACAACACAGGCAGAATCTCCAATTCCAGTCGAATCAGAGACGTTTCTACCAAAGTATAGAAGGAGAAACTGCAAGAAACCTAGAAACACCAAATAAAGAAGAAACAGTGCAATTCTGGGGGAAATTATGGGACAATCCAATAGATTATAATAAAAAAGCAGGCTGGATGAAAGAGGTCAAAAAATGTAACCAACAAATGCAAGATCGAATAATAACACCAGAATTAATAAGTGAAAGAGCAAAGAAAATTAAAAATGGGATTGCTCCAGGCTACGATGAACTGCATGGCTTTTGGCTTAAACACCTAACAAGCCTTCATAAACAACTATCAAAACAGTTCAATCACATTTTGCAAGGAGGTGATATTGAACAATGGCTAACAACTGGGAAAACTCATCTCATCATGAAAGACCCAGCAAAAGGTGCAGTTCCAAGTAATTATAGACCAATAACCTGCCTGCCAACCATGTTCAAATTATTAACTGGAATAATAGCAGATGAAGTCATGCAACACTTATTAACTAACAAACAGCTTCCAGTTGAACAGAAAGGAAATTGCCCAAACACCAGAGGCACAAAAGACCAGCTGCTGATTGACAAAATGATTTTAGAAAACTGCAAGAGAAGAAAAACAAATCTAAGTGTTGCATGGATTGACTACAAGAAAGCCTTCGATTCATTGCCTCACACATGGATACTAAAATGTTTAGAAACAACAGGTGTCAGCAAAAACATTCAGATATTTAAAAAAAAGCAATGAGCATGTGGAGTACACAGTTAACTATCAATGGCGAGACACTTGGACAGGTTAGCATTAGAAGAGGCATTTTCCAAGGGGACTCACTATCCCTCTGTTGTTTGTAATCGCCATGACCCCACTTTCACAAATACTAAACAAAACAGGCCTCGGATACCAAACATCTAAAACATCAAGTAAAATCAACCATCTGCTGTACATGGACGATCTGAAGTTGTATGGAAAGTCCCAGTCAGAAATCGAATCACTGCTAAACACTGTCCGTATATTCAGTAGCGATATAGCAATGGAGTTTGGACTAGACAAGTGTGCTGCATTAATAATGAACAGAGGAAAAATAAAAAATAAAAAACAGAAGGAATAGAACTGCCCAATGGAAGCAAGATCAAGAACTTGGAAGAGAAATAACATTACAAATACTTGGGCATTCTCCAGGCTGATAACATTGCACACACTGAAGTTAAAAGAAAAATTGGAAGTGAATACATCAGGAGAGTTAGAAAAAGCCTCAAGTCCAAACTCAATGGCAGGAACACCATACAAGCCATAAAGACCTGGGCTATACCTGTTATCAGATACAGTACAGGAATAATAGCCTGGACCCAAGCAGAGCTAGAGACTCTGGATTGTAAGACCACGAAAATCATGACCATCAATCATGCTCTGCACCCCCGCAGTGATGTAGATAGGCTATACCTCCCTCGCAGCTCAGGTGGAAGAGGAATGTTGCAAGTCCATCAAACAGTAGAGGAGGAGAAAAGAGGCCTTGAAGAATATATCAAGGACAGTGAAGAAGATGCACTTCAGATGGTCAATAACGCGAAACTATTCAACAGCAATGAAACAAAGCAGGCCTACAAGAAAGAACAAGTCAAGAACCGAGCAGAAAAATGGAGAAATAAGCCCCTGCATGGTCAATATTTGCACAATATAAGTGGAAAATCAGACATCACCAAGACCTGGCAATGGCTTAAGAATGGCAACTTGAAGAAAGAAACAGAGGGTTTAATACTGGCTGCACAAGAACAGGCACTAAAAACAAATGCAATAAGAGCAAAAGTTGAAAAATCCACAACAAACAGCAAGTGCCGCCTTTGTAAAGAAGCAGATGAAACAGTGGACCACCTAATCAGCTGTTGTAAAAAGATCGCACAGACTGACTATAAACAAAGGCATGACAAGGTAGCAGGGATGATACACTGGAACATCTGCAAAAAATACAAGCTACCTGTAGCCAAAAATTAGTGGGACCATCAAATTGAAAAAGTTGCTGAAAATAAAGATGTAAAAATATTATGGGACTTCCGACTACAAACAGACAAACATCTACCACACAATACACTAGATATAACTGTAGTGGAGAAGAAAGAAAAACAAGTTAAAATAATCGACATAGCAATACCAGGGGATAGCAGAATAGAAGAAAAAGAAATAGAACAAATCACCAAATACAAAGATCTACAAATTGAAATTGAAAGGCTGTGGCAGAAGAAGACCAAAATAATCCCAGTGGTCATTGGCACCCTGGGTGCAGTTCCAAAAGACCTTGAAGAGCACCTCAACACCATAGGGGCCACAGAAATCACCATCAGCCAATTACAAAAAGCAGCTTTACTGGGAACAGCCTATATTCTGCGACGATATCTATAGCAACAACATTGACAATAAAATTCAGCCATCCTAGGTCCTTGGGAAGGACTTGATGTCTGGATAAAACAAACCAGTCAATAACACCTGTCTGACTGTGTAAACAAGAAATAATAATAAAAAACGACTGTATTTGTTAGCCACCACATAACAAATTCTTTGGTAGCTCACAATACCACATTAATAAAACCCAATAAAAATGTTTTTATTGGATATATGAACCACAACAAAGATGTCACAACACAAAACAAAAAATACAAAATACAATACAAAACATTTTAAACATGTGTTTTAAAAATCAGTTTTTAAAAACAGATTTTTTAAAAAGCTTGAAGGCAAACTATATATCTATAACTGCAAAGATATATTTGAAAATCATCATTTGAACATGGGAGGTGATGTGTACATGGGAATCCTGGTGGAATTCAGTACATGGCAGTGGCTCTGTGCAGGCTGACATGGCTGGAAGCCAGCCCTGGCTCACCTTTTCCTCACAGATGCTGCCAACTAAAAAAGTTGTATAAATAGGCCCTAAGACATTGAAATTTAGGTTGAAATCCAGAAAGTGCCTACAGATTGTAACATAGCACTAGTTAGTAATGAATCTGCTCTCCCATACTAATTTTCTCACTCCCCTAGTTCTGTTCTGTTGGAATATTTCAGCTTCTTGCAGAACTTGAAATATCCAGCCAATGTGGTGTAGTGGTTAGAGTGTTGGACTAGGACTAAGTGTTACTTGCTGGGTGACTCTGGACCAGTCACTTCTCTCTCAGCCTAACTTGCTTCACCAGGTTCTTGTGAGGAGAAACTTAATTATGTACATCACTCTGGACTCCTTGAAGGATGAATGGAAAATAAATAAAATAACCGGGCCTTTCCTGATTTTCTTTCCCTATTTCTCTCTATCTGCCTGAAAGCCAAGAAACTTCTCATACTCCTTTCTCTCCCTTTTGTCCCATAGTTATGTAATAGCTAAGCAAGGCAGCCTAGCCATGAATTTTGATCCAGAGAGAAAAGAAAAATAAAAGTAAAATCAATCTGGACCAAAATTCATAGCCTTTCTAAGCTGTTGCATAACTATGAAACAGAATGGGGAAGAAAAGGAATGTGGGAAGTTTCCTGTCTTTCAGGGCAGACAAGGAGACGGGAGAAAGGGGTTATTCTGAACTGTACCATAGGACCATCATTAATTGATGTTTACCATAGGGCTATGTACACAGCCTTCCCTAATGCAGAAGGACTTGGGTGAGGAGGGGACTAGGTGTCTTCTCTTTCTAGGTGAAGCAGGATTTTCCACATGCAGTGCAATGCACTGGTGTTTTCATAATTCTCAGTCTGGTGTGGATTGCATTATATAAAGCCCACAACTGTCCAATTTTAAGCTTAACTAGAGAAGTACCACTACTGGCATTATTTTAAACTAGTTTTAATGTTGTTTTAATGAGTTGTTTATTTGGGTTTTTTAAAAAAAAAATCTATTTTTATATTTGTGAACTGCCTAGAGCCATCTGGGGGAGGCGGTATAAAAATCTAATAAATAAATAAAATAGTCAAGAAGAGGAACTACTGCGGAACTACTTCTCCAGTGAAACAGTAAATGTTGAGGTCAAGAATTAGTCTCTTCTCACTCTTTGTCTCATGTTTAAAATGTGTTTATCATGTATCATTCCTTGACTCCTTGGAATAGATCAGGCTTTAAATTTCCATTGGTAATAGTCTCATAGCTGATAAAATATATTCTCACTGAGGGTGTTCTACGATTGCCTGGTTGCTTGTTAAACGACATCGGAGCTGTAGGTGGTGTACAAAAGTGTGGTGGCTGCATTGTTGAGTTGTTGCAAACACTGAAAGGCTTGAGGCCGCTGCCCCCCCCCCCACCGCTGCACTTCCCCTTCTCAGCAAAGATGTGAAAATTAGAATGTATTGCTGGGTGTTGTATAAGGCAATTATCTATGAATATAAAAGGGCTTTTGAACAAACAAGTGGCATTGTTATAATTATTTTAAATGAAAAATAAAGACAGTGGCTCAGACACCTAGAGATTGTGTAGATAACTTTATTAGTTCCCACTTCAAGGTCTGTAGTGCAGATCCTAACCTAATAAGAATGCATTAAAGTATAGAACAAAATAGGCCGGGGAAAAACTTCATTTGTTAAATCAACCCCTAGCATCAAGCAAACTTAGTAGTTTGAGAAAAAAACATCCCAGGCATATCCAACTTTTCCTGTTTTTGCAGTGTTATGCCTGTGGCTTTAATAATTAGAAAAACTCAAAAAGGTACATTGACCCCCCCCCCTTTTTAATGATGCAAATGCAATTAAAAGTATCTCACACTATAAATACTTTGTATTGAAAGCCTCTGCTCAAATTCTCAGATAATTCCATTTTGCTTGTATTTCTATTTTTTTTAAAAAAAATCCCCATGTATTATTATTATCATTATTATTAACATTTTATATCCCACTCTTCCTCCAAGGAGCCCGGAGCGGTGTACTACATACTTAAGTTTCTCTTCACAACAACCCTGTGAGGTAGGTTAGGCTGAGAGAGAAGTGACTGGCCCAGAGTCACCCAGCTAGTTTCATGGCTGAATGGGGATTTGAACTCGGGTCTCCCCGGTCCTAGTCCAGCACTCTAACCACTACACCACCCTGGCTCTCTTGTAATGTACTTGAGTAAATTGGATTTAAAAACCAAAAAACCAAAACGTGTTTAGATACTTTCCAGCTCAAAAGAGAAAAAGAGATGGTGTTGACAGTCATGAGTACATACATTTTAACAGAACAAGCTCACTTACAGGACTGGCTGTGAAATTAATCTTATATTTGTATGGCATTGTGTCAAGTGGCATTGTGCCAGCATGGTGTAGTGGTTAGAGTGCTGGACTAGGACCGGGGAGACCTGAGTTCAAATCCCCATTCAGCCATGAAACTAGCTGGGTGACTCTGGGCCAGTCACTTCTCTCTCAGCCTAACCTACTTCACAGGGTTGTTGTGAGGAGGAACTTAAGTATGCAGTATACCACTCTGGGCTCCTTGGAGGAAGAGCGAGATATAAATGTAATAATAATAACAATAATAATAATAATAAAGCTAGCATGGTAGTGGCAAGGGCAGCATTTGTGTGTTGACTAGCTGGAGAGTGGTTTGCTCCTTGCTTTTTTGACAAAACAAATGGAAGCGAGGTCATTTGGAGATAGATAGATATATGCATCAAGACAGAATAATCTTCATATCCAGTTCGATGCAGCCCATAACCTGTTGAGACCTTGTGGCGGGGCGGGGGGAAGCTTGTCCTGCTTGGATCCCCAATCCCAATGACAGCTCTCTGGATCCTTCAGGCCAGAGCCAGAACAGCCAGAACCAGTCACCCCATGGAAGAGCCGTGGAGCACTCAGGACAAGGGGGCCCCTAGTGAAGCTCTTGTCCCATCCTCAGAATCCCCTCCATTGCCCCTGAGTACTCAGCAGAAGAGTCACCACAGCAGGGCTGAGCTCCAGCTGCAAAGATGCTCAAAGCTTCCCTCCCAATGGGTCTTCTTGGGAGGAGGGGGAGGCCAGCTCAGGCACCTTTCCTAGAGTAGGTCTGGCCTGAAGATTCAGGAAGGGGTGGAGCCACTTCTGACTACATAGCTGCTCCAGTTGTCACCAGCATGGTTCTAGTTCAACAGCTCCATCCAGGGGCATAACTATTATTGGGCAAGGGGAGACACTTGTCTCGGGGGCCCACTGCCTCGAGGGGCCCCCAGAGGCAAGTCACATGACTCCCTCAGCACCCGCCCGGGTTTCCTTCACAATTCATTATTATCCAAAATAATTGATCCTTAGTTGCAGTCTTCTTGGGAGGAGGGGGAGGCCAGATCAGGTACCTTTCCTAGAGTTGATCTGGCCTCGGTTCAGGAATGGGTGGAGCCGTTACTGACTACATAGGTGCTCCAGTTGGCACCAGCATGGTTCTAGTTCAACAGCTACATCTACAAGCTGGTGCCTCGAGGTGCCTCATGGCCTTGCTGACTTGGTTTTGGAGAGGAACTTGGGCTTTGTACACTGTGAGCAGCTTCTGTGAGCCTTAGCTCAGCCTCTACCACAGATGTTCAATCTGGTTAAAAAAATATGTGGGAGCATAATGAATCATCCAACCCCAAAATTGTATCATGTGCATCAAAGTACTACACATGATCATAGTTCGTAAATACAGTCTTTTGGGGAGAAATTCTAGGATGTTCTAATTGGATATGGTACAGTCATAAATATAAGAATTGCACAGTTAAGAATGCTCATTGATTTCAATAAGTGTGTGCCATTATCTCTGGATTGCACCAGTTGGCTACAGTCCACCATCTCCTCATTTGTAAAACATTTCACTGTTTAAAAATGCAGGGTGGTGGTAATAAAAACATATAAATAGAAGGAGAAATCCATTCATCTGTGGGGCTCCAAGTTCCTATCATGATATTTTGCTTGATCATGAAAGCAGCATAGCATTTTTATTTTCTGTTGACTGGCAAAATGATGTGGAGGAAGACGTTTTACATGTTTACCTGTTGGGTGCATCTGATTCAGGAGCTTTTCAAGCATTAGCCGTAGTCTAGTATGGCCTCTTCTGGAGTTTGCTCACCATCTCAGCACACTTAGAGTTGCCGCTGATACAGTATTTGTAATTCAGAATGGGTGTTGTGGATCTTTCACTTTTGAGTCCTGTTTCAGAACTGCAGGCAGCCATTCCTGAATTTGTTGTGGCTTTCAGTGCTATCCTGCATTTTTGCACTATTTCAGCTTTTTCCAGAAGAACTATCCTGCGTTCGATGCAACATTTTAAAGATGTTGTGTCAATGTCTACATAACTTCGAGCAAAACGCACGTGTAAACGTTTTTTAAAAAAACATTATTCTTACAGTATTTTAGCCTTTTCATGCTGCTAGTGAAAGATGAATATTCAAGAATAACCGCTTCAAAACCCATTGTGCAATACTACTGGAAGAAAAACACATGCATAAACAATCTAAGGCCTTTAGTTTAAGCAAGTAATTGATGAAAATGGGGGGAGAGGGACTGCAAAGCCAAAATTTAAATAGTCAAATGTATTTTCTGTGGAAGTTCTTTGCTTGGAGTGAGGAAAACTGGATTTGAACATATAGCTTCTCATGAGGGTTTTGCTTATTTCTACAAAGCACTGCTCACACTTCAGATCAGCTTACTGACTGACCAAAATGTTAAAATGTCTGTAGTCCTCTAAGCCAGGATGAATGGTTTTCCAGGTTGTTACTACTTGTATTCTGTCTGCATTCACCCCACACAGAACGCTTACAAGGTTCTATTTCTTCATATCAACTTTGTTAGGAGATGGCTTAACCTCTCTAAATGCCTGTCCACAGGTGGTAATGGGCTGGATGAGGGATAACAAACTGAAGTTGAATCCAAATAAGTACTGACTGTGGGGGAGCGGGGTTGGGACCTGAGAGATGGTTTAGATCTACCTGTCCTGGATGGGGTTACACTCCCCCTGAAAGATCAGGTATGTAGCTTGGGAGTACTCCTGAACCCAAAGCTCTCCCTGGTTACTCAGGTTGAGGCAATGGCCAGGAGTGTTTTTTATCAGCTTCGGTTGATACATCAGCTATGTCCATTTCTGGAGGTGAATGACCTTAAAACAGTGGTACATATGCTGGTAACCTCCAGGCTTGACTACTGTAATGCACTCTATGTGGGACTGTAGGTAGTCCGGAAATTACAGTTGGCACAGAATGTGGCAGCCAGATTAGTTTCTGGGACAACCCAAAGGGACTGCATAACACAGGTTTTTAAAGAACTGCACTGGCTGCCAATATGTTTCTGAATACAAAGTGCTGATTATTACCTATAAAGCCCTTAACAGCTTGGATCCAGGCTATTTAAGAGAGTGCCTCCTTTGTCATGAACACTGCTGCCTGTTACGATTTTCTGGAGAGGCCAGGTTACAGTTGCCAATGGCTCGTTTGTTGGCAACCTGGGACCAGGCTTTCTCTGTGGCTGCCCAGGGCTTTGGAATATGCTCCCTGCTGAAATAAGAGCATCTCCGTCTCTGTTTGTTTTCAGGAAGACCCTCAAGCGTCACCTGTTCTCGCAGGCTTTTAATTAGAATTAATTTTAATAATTTGTTTTAAATAATCCTTTTATGCTGCTGTTTTTATTGTGTGTTTTATGCTACTGTTTTTATTGTTTTGTGTATTTTAATTTGTGTTGATTTTTAAATATTATTTTAAATTTTGTACACTACCTAGAGATGTACATATCAGGTGGTATAAAAAATGATAAATTTTATATATATATATATATATATATATATATATATATATATATATATATAAATAAAAATTGGTGGGAGCATGCTCTTGTATGCCCCCGCTCAAGCTCGTGAAGATCAGCTTCCTCCATTGAAATCAGTGGGCCACCATTGAAGTGATGATGTCCATAAACTGGATAAACAGCTTATGCATACCAGCATTTAATAAATCTATGCAGTTTATGCCTGCAAAGAAACAGATCACCTAGAGCAGTGTAGGCCTTCAAGTTGTCATATTCATATTTACATTTTTTTATATTTATGACTACATTGATTTCACTTGCCATTTTAAAAGGGTGTTTTTCCTAACACATTGATTCAGAAACATGAAACTCTGTGGGATGTCTAAGAAGCCATGTCTTGCCTGACTGTCTTGCCATCCCCCAAGTTCAGACCCCATACTTGGTGTGGAATGAGTGTACAAGGCAATAAAAGAAATAATAGTTGTTAGATACAACGAATGAATTGCCTTTAATATTCATTCTTGCCTTTAGAAGTTTAATTTTCCTTGATAATTTGTCAGGAAAATACCTGACACGCCAGCAATTAAACTGTAATCGGTCACCAAGATGTTTGTGTGCATTAATAGATCTCTCCCTTGAATGTATGTTCATGAGTTTTGAAATAATAGCTATAATATATGGTAGCATGACCCCACTTGAGTTTAACAAAAAAAAAAAAATCAAATTCTGTCATTTTAATGCAAATTGTACCTTTGGAAATGATGGCCTAAAAGAAAAGGTTTCCATGGTAACCTTAGGGAACCACATAACCTGTTTATCATAACTTCTCCATGAAGCAAATTGTAGAGTGGAGAGCATGCTTTGATGTATGCTGTATTTTCCTGCAGACACCCTTAGAAACTTAAGGACAATTTAACTCAACACTCTTAAACTTTTTCCTTTATACATAAAGAAGGGTAGAGAAAGTAGGGGGAAAATACTTGTTGAAAAATTGCATTGGAATGAATTGCCTTAGGGTTCATTCAAAACCATTAACTGGCCTTTAAAAAAAAATGTTGCCTCTAGTTTAAAACACAGGTCAGACTCTTGAAAGACTAATTACAAAATTAAGACTTCTAGCAGGCCTCTTCCACTGTTTTCCTCCTCCCACCCCCACCTGCCCCATGCGGTGTGTTCTGTATTAAGTTTTCCGTGCAGCTTTTCAGAAGCAGTTAGAAGTTCTGTTTTCTTCTTCTTGCATTTTGCCACAAAAAAGAATAAATGCGGAAGATGCCCTCCTTGTTGCCTGAACCTCTATATCTGCAGCATTATCACAGGAGAGAGAATGTATTGATTGTGCTTCACATTCAGAGCTGACAGTGGTGGCTGAGGAGTTGGCATCTGGGCCCATTTATTAGGCAAAGCATTGAAATTGGAAACTTGTACTGCTTCTACATCTGTATATTAGCTTCTGCTTAAGAAAAGAGTGTGGCTGCCCATCACAATTTTTAAGGGCCATTAAGAGTAAGGAGCAGATGTCCCCCCCCCGCCCAATTGTCTTGCTTTGAAGTGCCATTTGAGTCAACCAGCTGACAAGACTTGACCCTGTATATGGTAAGTTTTAGAACTGGAGCTCACTAGAAGGCGTTGCCCAGAATTGCCCATCTGGCATCCATCTGGTACCGGCAAATAACAGATAGTTCCAGATCGTAGAAATACCCTACCAACTGCTAAATTGGTAGCAGCAAGGAAAGGAAGGTTGCCACCCAATTGTGACGGCAAGCTTAAGGAAATAGTATCTGTAGCATTTCAAAAGCGGGGATGAACAAGATCCAAAAAAAAGCCGGATGGCATGGCATATGGAATACAACTACTCTAAAAATCTTCTGATGATTATTGTTTTGAGATATATTAATGCAGAATTTATGGATTTGGAGGAGGTGTTTCATAGACTTATTGAAGGCAACATTCAGAAAGTCTCTCATTTATTTTATTTTATTGCCACAATTCCAAGGTGAAAGAGAGAAGAGGAAGAGAGATAAAGTTCTTGCTCACTTTATCTATTTTTTAAAAGGATTAAGGTGGATTTACTACTCTAGCCATTAAAATTCCATCAGTGCTGTTCTGGTTTGTTGTTAGATTAGAAGAGAAGCAAGCAGGGTCAAATTTTAACAGGGAAAATATTGGCTCTTGTCTTCAGTGTGGATGTTTGGGGTCACTGTTTAAAGAGTTAGTAGCTCCATGTTTTGTTACTTTCCCCTTCTCTTTCTTGTAGCCTACTGATTTGTGCAGTAGTTCAGGATAATACATCCTTGAAAGGTGTATTGCCTTCAGGAGATGACTCCTACTCATAAGGGCTTCCAGCAAAGCACCAACACTACAGAGAAGAAAATGCTATAGGAATCTTTTCACTGGGCTCTTCCCGACAGTGACATTTTCCAACATCAGACCAAACTACTGTGAAAAATAAAACAGGGAATACCTACTAGGAAGGAGGTGGTCACATTATATTCTTAGTGCCATCTGCTGGCAATCTGTGGCCATCATTGAAACTACTACGGATTGTCAAGATGCGTGAAATAAGTAACATCCGTCCATTTCACAGGCAGCTACATTGGGGGGCAAGAGAAGCAGTCACCCACTCACACAAGTCTTTGCTGCCCCATTGCTGAAGGAAAAGCACTTTTCAGATTCTTCATCTCAGAGTACCTGTCTTTAGAGAATCTTCCTTGCTGCTGGAGTCTTAGAGGCAGGCAGCAAGTTCAGAAGGTAGCAGAGTTCCAGGAGAGCTCAGAGGATAGACAAAGGGGTTGCAACGTCGGTTGCAAGAGTTTTAGGACTGAGGCACAGATTACAGCTCTGGGATCCAGAAGCAGCAGCTAGGTGAACTGCTGTTCCAGAAGCAAGAGGCTGCTTCTGAAGGACTGATAAACTAGGCAGAGAGTGTGAGGCTGTGTGATGCATCATTAGTGCTAGCAGATGGGTTTGGCCTCTCCCTTGCACTTGAGTAAACTCCCTGCTTCTCAGGAGACTTTTCTGCACAAACCCTGGCCATGCTGCCTGATGAGCTCTCCTCTGCCATGCTTGGAATTCCTCCTATGTTTTCCGAAGGCAGTGAGTAGGCCAGCTGAGAGCCTCCTCAGGGTCCAAATCATTGGAAGGTAGTGAAGGGCCTGGTTGGGGCGGCTGAGGGGTCATGCACTGGGGGGTACACTTCAGTGTTTTCCCTGGGGCCTGCAGACCTGTCAGGCTCCCCCAGGCTCGGCTCGGCCTCTGGTAATGCACCCTCTTGTGGGTCATGAGGACCCTTCTTTTCAGGTGGCTCCTCAGAGGATATCTCAAGTGGGTCCATCTCTGCGCTCACGTCTTTCTCAGGTGAACCAGGGTGGATCATGGCACCTCTATATAAATAGAAAATATTTTCTGTATTGCCATATATATGAATGACAATTTTCTTTATTGTCATCTGTATCTCTATTTGGAGCTGGAAGGGGGCTGATGATGATAGGCTGATATTAAGCTTTCCTCTATAGTTGAATGGAGCTTACTGTCAGATAAGCCTGAGTAGGATTGCAGCCTTAATTGCTTACAGTATAATCCTGTGAATGGTTACCGGAGTAAATCCCATTGTGTTCAATGGATCTTATTATAATGTATTCCAGGTCAAGTGTGCAGAGGATTGAAGCCTTATCGAACAGTGTAGTAGTTCCTTCAGCAATAGAAGTTTCAAGTAAAACTCCTGCCTCATCACCTGGTCTGCTTTGTTCCCCCCTCTGTTTAGGGGAGACTATATGGGGTTTACAAGACTATATGGGGTTTACCAAGGACTCCAGCAGTGCTCTCTGTTAACCATTTACTTCCCAGGACTGATGTGTTATCATGCATTTTATAATGCTGGGTTAATAATTGGATTTTGACTTTTTAAAAAGTGGAACTGAAAGGCACTCTCTAGACCTTTCCCCCTTGAATTTGTGTGATCCAGTGCTTTTCCTGCTCTGTCTCTTGGGAGTTCAAACTGAGATTGGACGTTGCAGAGTCTTGGTAGCCTCCTCCAGCCCTTCCCCTCCCTTGATACATTCCCTGGGCCTGGCCATGTTTTCTAAGCAAAAATGTCCAGCTCCTCTATCTTCAGAAGCTTCATCTTCTGAGTCTTTAGACTACAAACAGAGTCTTTAGACTACAAATTCATGAAAATAAAGTTCTGCATCTGATATCACACAAACCCAGGGTTCCTCAGAAGGATGAAATGATATGGGAGGAATAATGATCAGCAGTAGTGATAGTGAATCTTAAGATTAAAAGCTGATTATTTTGTATCTGGAAAAGAAATGTTTCAGTGTTAATAGGTACTGATTTGTGTATTGTTTTTGCACCTACCATGTAAACAAATTACCTGGTGCAAGTGACATTGCATAATCTAAGCAAAAACGTCCAAGGGAAGCACTGCTAAAATGTTGTCCATCAACAAAATATCCCTGATCATGATTTCAACCCAACACAGTACAAGATCTACTCCTGATTGAAATATAGTGTCTGTGTAGGAACTCTAGCTTGTTTGAAAGCTTTTTTCCTTATCAAATTTGGTTGGTTAATATTTGTAATATAAAAATAAATTATAGATGACCTAAATTAACGTCATCAAAATCAATAGGATTTTTTTCAGAGGAAATATGTTCAGGATGAATGCATTAATGTGAAATAGACTATTATTCCTGTTTAAGAAATTGCACATGTGGGACACAGCTAGTCAACCCAGAAATGCACTCTGCCTCTCCTGTGCCCTAAATTAATTTTTCTCTCTCCTTGTTCTGCCACTTTTCCAGTTCAAAGAAATAACAACAACAAAAATTGACCATCCCAAAGTGGCTGCTTTTCTTGAGTTGCCTGGAAAAGAGGCCCATTGTTTTGTCTGAGTTCCTTGTTCTGTTCAGGTGCCAAAACATTCCTAATGTGTTGGAAGGGAAAGGGAATGGCTTTCCACTTGTTTGAAATAAAGTACTTCTAGCATTAAGCTGAAGGTGTCTACTGTTTGCTTTTCTAGTTTATCTCAGGGTTGGGTTGCAAGTGTGAGGGCTTCGCCAATCTGGTGTGCATTTAAGACAATTAAGGGGTCAAATTAACAAAAACAAATTATTGGATTAATGGGAAGGAAAGCCACCCAGAGAGAAGGGCACGGAGGAGCAATGATCTCATTTGTCATGGACAAAAGGAAAAGATCTTCAAGCTTTTCAGTCAGAAGCTTTTTGAGCTTGAGCCTCTGAAACAGAGTAACCAATATGCTTGGGGTTTAGACATTTTCAGTATCGTTTGCTTCAAAAATGTGTGATATCGTTTGTAGCTATAGCTCTACATTTTATATATGCTGGTACATCTAACTCTGAGTCAATGTTACTCTGTTTGTTTAGGTAGGTGAGCCATCAGATACGGCTGTAGACTCAGGTTTTGGTTTTTATTTTTCTTGCCAGAAACTCCCATCTGTACTGTCTTCCTTTACTACAAATTCCTCTCTGTCCAAGTCCCACTGTCGCTCAAATATTGAGATGATAATGTTGGCATACTGTTTTAGAAGCTTCATGCTGGTTCTGACACAGAGAGAAAAACGGAAATTTAAATATATCGGCAGTGTCATTATCTGAGCATCCCTTTTTCTATTCCCTTCTTTCTCAAAATGTGGGAGATTGGGAGATTAAAGAGATACTGAATTGTTCGACTTTACTTTTCAGTAAAAGTGTGCAGACCTACTAACCAGAGGCACCAAGGTAATCAGAGCTTCATTGCGCAAGTCTGTTGTCAGTCTTCTGTGAAGAACTGGAAGGGTGATGTGATTATTCTATCTAGCTACTTTATTCAAGGATGTTTTCCTGACCCATTGGAAGTACATTCTAGTGACATGAACATAACTATTAATCAACACTTAAAGCGGTAATCAGTGAGTGAAAAATGATGACCAGAAACTGAAAATGCACTAGCAAAACTGCCTTTGAGGGTTCCCCCCCCCCCTTCAAGATCATGCCCTTGCATTTTTAGAATGGATAATGCTTGTGCAGTTATGGTGATATATTCTAAAATGCAGTGATTTAGAAAAACAGTTCAGATCCATTGCCTCTTTAAAAAGCTTTCCCAAATGCTTTGGGAACCATGAAAGCATTGAGATCACGTTGACTGATTATTTAAAGACATTTCTATAGGCTTCAGGAAGACGTATGTGTTTTCTATATTATTATTATTTTTAAAAAACCAACCTCTAAACAATTCTGCACCTAGCAGCCAGATTTGGTGACCTGTATAAATTATGCAGATTGCACCTATTTGCATATGTTGGTTTATTTTGCAGAATCTGTTCTGCTGCCACTTGCTGCAAGGAGGGGCAAAGAGCTAGGTAAGAATGTTAAAGCTCCAGAACTAAACACTGGAAATCCTAATCACTCTCTCCACCCCACCTCCTCCACCCGGACCAACGATGAACTTCTGAAATTTCCCCTGCTTCCCCCCACCCCCGTAGATTTCCTCATTTCTTTGCCATTTTTCCTACATATTTCTGAGCTCAATTTTGTGGTTGTGAAAGCTAGAACTGGTTTTCTTCAAATGAAAGCTGAGACTGCCACTAAATACTGCACCTAATACAGAATTCAATCCTTGTTGCACAATAATGGACTCTCAGCATGTATGCAGCCCTTCTGTTGTGTCAGAGCTGTACGCATGCTTCATGTAAACAGCCCCGACACAACTGTACAGGACGCCTTTCAGGGTCTGGGCATGTGGGAGCAGGGCTGTGCCTGCTGCATATCATTGATAGCAGCACAGTGTTAAGGAAGGGGTCATATCCATGCACACCACATGGGCAAAATCCATGATCATTACTGTAGGGGAAGAATGGCAGTTCAGATAGCGAAGCAAAATTAGTTTGGTGAGAAAGCAGCAAAGCATGAGGTCTTGAGACAGTTCTTTAGTTTTGAAGAACTACAAGGATTTATTTAAAGAAAAGGTTTCAAACAAATGTGGAAAAGCCTGCAGCCTAATTTCAGCTGTAGCTCATGGCTGGAGAGAGAAAGACCAAGACAAATTGCCATCTCTGGAGAGACAAAATGGAGACTAACGCTGGAAGAACAGAGAGGGGAGGAGTCCCCCACATTTATCCATGACCTAAGATCCCCCAGTGGTCACTATGAGACATTGCAGCTGAAAGCTGATGCTGCCAGGGTCCTCCTAGTTCCAACAATTATGTGAACATGGAGAGTATTATTTTAGAAGAGTGCTCCTGCTCTGTGTTCCATATTTCTTTCTGTAAGCCTTTCTTCTCCTGATATGACCCTTGCTAACTTGGAAGGAGGCAGCTTTCAAAGTGGTAGTTCTCTTATATTTAGCTGCAGAAGAGCAACTGTCCCTATTCTGCCTCTGCACAGCATCCTTTCAGTGGCAGTTGGTGTCTACCTTGTATTTCTTTTTGGAATGTGAGCTCTTGGGGGGACTGGGAACCACCTTCTCCTTATTACTTTTATTTGTAATCTGCTTTGCAAACTCTTTGTTGAAAAGCACTATAGTAGTAATAGTAGTATACAGAGGAACATAGGAATCTGTCATATACTGAGTCAGACCATTGGTCTATCTAGCTCAGTATTGTCTACCCAGACTGGCAGCAGCTTCTCCAAGATTACAGGCAGGCCCACTGAGCCCATTACTTTATGTTTTTGCCCTGGATCCAATCCTGATCAGGATTCAGAGAGAACCCCATCTGCAAGGACTCTCGGTCTCTATCCCTCCACACTGCGAGATCTTCCCGGGAGGGAGGAGGAGGGAGAGTGAGGGGATAGGCGAACCACCTGTCCACTCAGTAATGTAACATCATCGGCATGAGCTACAAATTTTACCCTAAACTCAGAGTGCAGTTCTGTTATCGAATGAAAATGAAATCTCTGTAATACTAGACCTCTTCTGGGAATATGGCAAGATCTCGGGCTCAGAATTAAATGCTGACAAAAGCGTATTTGTTAAAATGGACCCCGGACGCCAGCAACTCTCGTGCCTACCCATCTCTGAATGTAAAAGTGAAGGGGCCCCAGAGTCCAAACTGAAGTGGGTAGATACAGTAAACATTTTGGGGATTGAATATGGGATTAAGGAAAAGGTCTGGGGGGAAAATTGGACAGATTGGGAAGAAAAAGTAATGCTTAAAATCACCATGTGGAAAAAATGGAGCCTTGCCATGTACCAGAAAGCGGTTTACATCCGGACTTACCTGATTCCCCCGGTGCATAACCTGGCGGTAGTCTATCCTCCCCCGCTCGATCTCCTTCGGAGAGTTGAAAGCCAGATCTTCCATCTAGTATGGCACACAGCGTCCTTCCCTTTGGCCCGTGTGGTAGCATTTAAGGAGGTTGAGCGGGGAGGCCTAGCCCTACCTGCCCTGCAACCCTATTTTGTAACTGAATTCATGTCCTACAATTTTGGAAACTGGATTTTCGTGGATGTCCATAATATGTCCAACCTCCTGCAAAAAACCTGGGTCTCGCTTTTCGCTCTGCATTGGCGCAAGTCAGCATGGGGCATAGCATGGTGGGGGAAAGGATCTTTCAATGGTAATATCACACAAGTATTAAAAAGAGAACACCCGGACTACTTGAGAGATTTGTTATTCACACTTAAAAAATGGAAGGTTGAACCGGATCTATTTAAAGGATCCTCCTCAGTTAAGCAGCTAAGGAAAACAATTTATGGAGAGATTCTAGAAGTGGGTTTCTTAAAACCTGATTTAGAACGTAAACGCTACAAACACCGCACTTCACAGTACTTGTTGCAACCCGATCACCCTATTGCTCTCTTTAAGGAGAAAAAAGTCCCTTTCCATTTATGGGAAACAAGGTGGCGCTTATACCATCAAGTACTGCCGCTTAATGCGGCTAAGCCATGGCTCCCAGAGGATCAGCAAGAGTGCCCTAAAATCACCTGCAGACAGAAAGCTAGTGAGCTAGGTAAAACATTCAGGGAAACCCACTCACATTTCTTAAAAGAGTGTGTGGTAGCCAAAAGAGTGTGGCAGGAAGGAAGCAAGTGGCCTGATTTGGAAAAACAGACTTGGGAAGAACTAACCTTGTGTTTGAGCGATAGAACCTCCTTTCGAGGTCCCAGAAAAAAACTTTCAAGGAAACAGGAAAGAACGGATGCCCTCATACTAGGGAATTGGAATGTTCCCCTCCTCGTAATCAGGTTAGTAAACCTGTATGTCATTTATGCAATGCTCCTGCATAGGAATAGGGAGGGAAGACGCGACCAAGAGGTTCACGCAGATGAGACGGTAAATCTCTTCTGGAAAAGTTTTTATGGTTATGTGCAAAAAGACAAGAGTATCTCTTCTAAACAGCAATGGGACAAATTGTGGAAATGGATGTCGGATGTAACCCCCCCGATTACCTGATGTGCCTTGAAATCCCCCACCCCCAAGTTACAGTACTACCTGCATATACTTCATAACCTTGTGGGTTTCCAAATCCTTGTGTGTAATTCTTTGTAGATATATCATGTACAAACAACCACTTTGTATATAATTGTGCTTTGGCAACGTACTGTATGCTTTGGTAGTTTGTTGGTTCAATAAAAAAATCTTGTCCTATTTTTAAAAAAATATCTTGTCCTATCTTGGAGAAGCCAGGGAAAGAACTTGGAACCTAGATGCTCTTCCCAGAGTGGCTCCATCCCTTAAGAGGAATATCGTATAATGCTCACACTTCTAGTCTCCCTTTCATATGCAACCAGGACAAACCCTGCTTAGCTAAGGGGACAAGTCATGCTTACTACCACAAGACCAGCTCTCCTATACATGCTACTAACATGTATAGCTGCAGCACAATCCTATCCCACACAAGTAACCAGTTTCTCAGTGACCCCATCAAAAGTCCTTGGTAGCTGTATTTAAGAAGCCTGTAGTCCTATTCAGAGGCCTTCTTCCCCCTGGACTTTGGGGGCAAAGTCCAGGGTCTCCACAGCCCCTGCCCCCCCCCCAATCCTCTTTAGTCTGTCCCGGGTGGTGTGGTCGCCCGGTGGAGCATGATGATGCTTAATTTGCAGGGGAAGGGGGACCTCTAAAAGCCTCTAGGTCCTGGCTCCAAAACTACCTAGGTGCACCTCTGGGCCTGTTGAGTGTAAACCCTGTGTTCTCCCTTCCCATTTGTTTGTGTGTGTCTTTTGTCTGGGCCAGGGGACAAAGTGGCGACCCTGACTCTTTTACCCGTCCGAGTCACTCTGACCCGAGCATGCGTGTAGGTTGTGGTGCTGCCCTGTAGTGCTCAGCTTGTCTTGTAGTGTGGGGAGGAAGGCAAAGACCCCGCTGTTTCCAAGCTATTTTCTTCTCAGTCTCTTAGCGACTTGTGAAGCAAGACTTTGCTGCCCCAGTTGCCTTTGATTTGCCTTATCCCTAGCATGGAGTAGCTCTGCCAACTGCTCCGTCTTCTGCTCTCTCTCTCTCTCTCTCTCTCTCTCTCTCTCTCTCTCTCTCTCTTTCTCTCTTTCGGCAGCCAGTCCTGGGGAAGCATGATGTGACAGAGTTTGGGATCCCCATGAAGAGGCAGCCTGCCTGACAGCTGTGAAGGAGCAGATCTGGGCATAGAGAAGTTGCAGTCAAGGGCTGCCCGACATACTTCTGTGCCAAGCCAAGATTTGCATGCCAGTTGGAGGTACACCCACTGTTTACCCCAATGCTGAGCTCAGTTTGGTTTCTCCTGCTTGCCCAGAGCTTTGGAGGCTCATTGGAACCCCACAGAGTCTGAATTGGGCTAATAATAGAGTGTTCCCTGCTTTCAGATATAGGCACAGTTCCCTGATACACCTATCACTTACACTTTTTGTTACATCATGTATATTCTCCCTTTCTTATCTCCTGAAACTCAGTGGTTTGCATGGGGTTTCCAGACAGGCTAGGCCAAGACCCAGGTGGTTGTATCCTGCACCCTGAAACGATATATCCGGGTAGTGGGAAGGTGCACGAGAGCATATCAGCAAGGCTGGATTTTTAGAGGGGTAGCTGTGTGTGGTGCAGCAAAAACAGCCAAAGGTTTTGTGGCAGGCACTTTTGGAGACTAGAATTGTAAACCACTGGATCAAAAGTACTAGGGCAGCCCAGAATATTTGGGTGCCTGAGATGAAGTAAACATTGCTCCCCCACCCCACCCCACATCCCTGAAGCACTCTCTCGTTACCTTGGCCATAGTTCACAAGGCTGCTGGGACGGCGAGAAGAAGCTGCCAGCAAGCCGCTTGTTCTTAACAGAACCTTGCAAGGATCGAAACAGGAGCAGCCAGTCTGGCCTTATCAAAACTTTAAAAGGCTCTGGGCAAGGAAGGAAGGTTGCCAACAGCCTTCCTGCTCATGTGAATCTCTTGCAATGGGTTGAATCAGGCAGAAGTGAGCCCCCTCTTCCTCCGTCCAGTGGTGGTGTTGGTGGCAGAAGCAGCAGGGGCATCCACCATTCCTGCCATTTCTTTTCCGCAGCCTTCTCTCTGCCCGTTCACAAATCAGGAGGTGATTAAATTGGAGCGGCAGCAATTGTAGCACATTCTGTCCCGCCAGCTTTCACCTCTTCCATCTTTTGAACTGGCAAAGGGCAGCAGCTGCTGTGCTGCAAAAAAGGGTGGGGGTGGGGGCAGCAAATCTGGGCAGGACGAGGTGACTGGAGACAGCAGCAGGTCCATGGTGGGAACCAATCTGCCACTCCAGGCAACTGTTGCACCTTGCCTCATTTAGTGGGAGGTCCCTGCAAAAAGCCATGAAATGTGGGAGCAAAGAGGTTCTGAAATGGCCATTGTATTTACTGTAATCTCTTAAATTCAGTGACATTTTCAACCCACCATTGCCAGGGTGGGTTTGTGTGTCTGTACTCGTGTATTGAGTCCATGTATTTGCCTAAGGATAACACTTCACACATCTCAACAGACTTCACTTCAGGCCTCTGAACAAACAAAAGGCCATTTGGAGGATACTCCATCTAGTCCATCCTAAGCACATGGAAAAGAAGCATGGGCACACACCTCTCCCCACCACGGGGTACACCATCCCACTGTCTAATTGCATGCAGGGCAGTTAGGATGCAGAGATCAAGAATTATGATCTTAACTGTTACGTCTCACAGTGGGACAAAAGGGGAACTGTCTGTTCCTGCAGTGGGACTGGTCTCACAGTGCGATTGTCTGTTCACCTGCCAGACAAAGATTTTCTGCTTGTTACGTTGGTACATTACTTGTTAGGATTTTTTTTTTTGCTCGCCAGGCATCATTTTTCACTCGTCACAGACAGGTAGACTCGTGGATTTCCTGAGCCCTGTTTGCTCCTCCATGTGCAATTAAGCAATGGTGGGAAGACATGGATGCCTACTCTCCTCCCCCATGCAGTTAGGATAGGCAGGTCAGGGTATTGTCTAAACCAGGTGAGGATGTAACTCAAAGCCTGTGCTATGTAGCTTTGTGCTTAGGTTTTTTCCTTCTGTGTAAAGTGGCATATTTGGGGAGGGGCCAATCTGAATCAGGACCATGGTGGTGGCTTTGTCCCCCACTGTGGTCCCTATCTGGATTGGGAGCCCCAGTAGCTACTCTTAGACTTGCAGAAAAGTTCCGGTGTTTTCTCTCAGGCATGGTTATCATAATAGCCTTAAAAATACACAAGGGTACCTTAATTCATAGGGGCAATTCTACGATCAGACAAAATCGGGCTAAGGGAGCCTAGCCCGATTTCGGCCAAGCGTGAGAACCACAGCGAGCCCGGTGGACCGCTTTTGTAGCCCTCCCCTGAAACGGGGTTAGTGGAGCGAGCACTCTGCTAATCCCATTTTTGTGATTGTGTATTGCCGCGGCTCAGCTCTGTGCCGCAGCAACACACAAGGAGTCCCCCGCCGTGAGGCTGAAACAAGCCTCCCAGCCCTGGGGGTCTCTCCAGGATGCCCTGCGCGCTCGTGTGGGGCATCCTGGACCTTCTGGGGGGCCACGCAGCCCCTGATCCCCGCAGCCCCCTCCGACTCCATGACGGAGCCAGCAGGGTGGCCGATCCTGCTGCCCAGGGCAGACTGAATGATCATCTGCGGGGAGCCCGCTCTCCCCACAAACCCCCTTCCAGCGAGTCTCACTGATCTTGAGACTCACCTCATAGTCTCACCAATCTCAACCCCACCCCAATCAAGCAACTATTTATTTATTTTTATTTTTTACATTTATATCCCGCTCTTCCTCCAAGGAGCCCTGAGCAGTGTACTACATACTTGAGTTTCTCTTTCACAACAACCCTGCGAAGTAGGTTAGGCTGAGAGAGAAGTGACCAGCCCAGAGTCACCCAGCTAGTTTCATGGCTGAATTGGGATTTGAACTCGGGTCTCCCCGGTCCTAGTCCAGCACTCTAAAACTAAAGTTTTAGTTGTTTCATCTACCAGTTATTTACTTGGGCCTAGTTTTGAATAACTCAAAAGCTTATACATCCCTTCATTGACAACAAAAAGTGCTCATCTTACCTCTTTTGTACACCTAAAAAAAGGAAGGGCAAGTTCTTCAATGCAACAGGGGAGTATGAAAGGTTTGTGATCTAAACAATGGCCCAACAGTAGTGATGGGATCACATAGCCCTAGCTCCATCTTCAAGAGATGGCTCCTGTCATTAAAATCAATGCAACTTAATTAAAGCAAATTATAGACAGATACATCTATAAATAAGATATTAAAGTGTGCTGCTGAATATGATAATTGCTGCATATTTAGTAATCAGTGTGTGTGTTCTGCTTTTGCCAAGAGGGATTTCATTCAGTGAAATCAATGGAGCTTTATTAAAACCATCCAAATTAGAGACAGAAATATGATGCATGTTATAGTAATGCAAAATCACTGTTTCAACTTTGATCGCAAAAAAGGCATGAAAGCAAAAATACACCCATCCTCTTTGTAAAGAAAACACCAGCTCCGTTTGTTTTCTTTCTTTCTTTCTTTCTTTCTTTCTTTCTTTCTTTCTTTCTTTGGATTTTTAATTTGCACCTTTTTGATTAAATAAAAAGGCAAATGGACAATCTTGAAGAATTTAGTAAATAATGTGTCACGGAATCTAAAGACACAGGAAAAAACATCAGTTCAATCTGTCCTTTTTTCTGATACCAAAAAGGGAACAGGTTTTCAGCTCACAAAAACTGCTTTTTTGTGGTAGTGGTTGTGAAACTAGCCAAAATGTGCATGATAAAACTGGGTGAAGTTTTCTTTTTACATGCGTTAATGCAGCCTTTTGGTGGACAGGGCAAGGTATACTTTTTGTCTGTTTCCGTTTCCCCCCAACATATCCCAAGTGGAAAATAAAAACTCAGAGAGGAGATGTCAAAGATCAAAGAGCAAATTCCACATGGTCCCATGGTTCTTTTCATGTGTTTTCTTTTCAGCACTTGATCAGAAGTGTGGAGGAATGGGGGGGGGCACTAAAGAATGGAGGTCAGGAAGCTTTCTGTGGCCATACTCCTAACACAATGAGGATGGGAGGCAAAGACCAGTGAAACTTGCTTGAAAGGGCATCCTCATTGTGTCTTGCAAAGGTAAAAGAGATACTGGAGGCAGATAAACAGTAACACCTGAGAGTTGCTAATGTCACCTTTCAGTGGTGAGAAGGTAACACTTTGACTCAAAAGAACAGCTGGTAATTTTTGAGAGGAGTGTAAAGTCTGCAAGGTCCACAGAGCTAGAGAAAGATGATCATGATTCAAGATAGCAAATTAGGCCTGAAGTCCTGTGCAGAGTTAAATTGCTTAAATCCCAATCCCAATGAAGTTGGTGGAATTTAAACTGCCTGACACAAGATCTCCGTTTTTATGAAATGATTTTTCAGAAGCTGGTATCTCTGGCAATTCAAAATCCTTGGCTAGATTTCCTTTTGTAACTATATTATTAATAATGTCCTTGGGGGAGGGGGGAATTGCAGCAGTGATGGTCTAAAGAGCAATGGGGTAGATCCCAACTACTATTTCTGCAAAGAAAAGTTCCATTTGTGCAAGAGAGCTGGGGATATTTTTGCCGACCCACCTTACCCCTGCAGTTCCTGAACCACCAAAAATGTGCCCTTGAGAACTTGAGGGGGGTGGTCCTCAGGAGCATATTTTGAGGGGGCACGGAGGGCTGTAGAGGGAGGAGGATCAGCAAAAGTCGCTCTCCATTGTGCAAATGGAATCTCATCTGTTCACAAAGTATTGGCTGGAATCTAGATGAATATACAAGGGCCTTTGGGGTATCTCTTAAGGTCTACAAGTCTACTTCATCCCCAGAATCACAGCTTTCTTATTCTCTTCTCTCCTTAATATATCTGTTAAGTAGAAGTTGGAGTTAATGGAACTCATCCACCACACCAGTGCATTTCACAGAGTATTGGCGCTATGTTAGATAGGAATTTGGCCTCTGTGTCTCCTGAAAATATGTCTCAGAGGGCTGCATGACCCTCAGGGACATTCTCAGGTGACACAAAGCACTACTGGGGGAAAGGGAGGTCATAAAAATTAACCCCACTATGCAAGTGCTGGTGCTGAGTTTAAATCAAATGAACAGCCCCCTCACACAATCAGGGGACTTACTGAGAATGTGTTGGGACATCCTCCGCCAACATCACAACAGGCACACTCTTGGCACGTCCCTTTTCCTAATAGCATGTGCTGGGATGGTATTGTCCGTACAGGTCCAAAGTCAGATAAGCCAACAAAAAGCAATACAGAGTACAGGACCATAGTGAGCAAGATCTCAATAAAAATAACGAAGTAGCAGTTCCAAACATAATGTCAACAGTCAGCAGACAGAAAAACAACAGTCACATCCTTCAGCATCAGGTTCGCAACGGCTTTTCTAAATAGGCTTGATATCTAAAGGCATATAATGTCTAGGACTGATGGGATTCCATGAGAAGGACCTTGCACAAAACTGGTGTTACCTCCGAGAAGCCTGCTCCAAGTGGATGCCTGCCGAACCCCATTCAGCAAAGACACCTAGAGCTGAGCTGAGAGCACAATGTGGTGTATATGGGAGAAGGCAGCCCTCCAGTTACTCAAGTTCCCAGCTCTTTAGGGCTTTAAAGGCAAGAACCAGCAGCTTAAACTGAGCCTGATAACAAACTGGCAGATAATGCCATATCAGCAAGGCTGCAACAATGTGCTTCTGCAAACCAATTTCAGTCACAGACCAGCTGCTGCATTCTCTACTGTTTTGGTAAAGTAAAGTTGTGCCGTAAAGTGGGTGTTGACTCCTGGCACCCACAGAGCCCTGTAGTTTTCTTTGGCAGAATACAGGAAGGGTTTACCATTGCCATGAGATGATGCCTTTCAGCATCTTCCGATATCACTGCTGCCTGATATAGGTTGTGCCACTGAGTTGGTATCGACTCCTGGCAACCACAGAACCATGTGGTTTTCATGGTAGAATACCGGAGGGGTTTACCATTGGCATCTCCCGCGCAGTATGAGATGATGCCTTTCAGCATCTTCCTATATCGCTGCTGCCTGATAAAGGTGTTTCCCATAGTCTGGGAAACACACCAGTGGGGATTCGAACCAGCAACCTCTTGCTCCCTAGGCAAGTTCCTTCCCCGCTGTGCCATTAGGTGGGTCACTGTTTCTGTACCCCTCTGTATTCCTGATCCTCCTATACATCTCTGCAGAACCCCGAATTGACCTACTAGTAACTGCTTTTTTAAAGCATCTTAATCCCCGAGGGCTCATTCCAGAGGAAGTGATGTGCCTAAGTCCCATAAATTTCAAATGAACATCAGCATGCTCAGCTCAATCTAGCTTGCACTCCAACATGTGAATAGTACTCTCATGATCTCGTTTATCATGCGTTTAGTGCCAGGTCTGAGAAACTCATTCAAGCAGAAGATCAGATCCTATACCATGGTATTTTTGCACTCACCTTCCATTGATATGCAGCATATTCCACCTGGCCTGTTGCTTCTCTCCATCATAAATTTGTTGTGTGTGTATTTATCCTAGGCAGATCTCACAGAGAGAAATGTCATACTGTGAGAGATTATTTGCAGCCAAACGATCACCTGCTCTTATTAGAGGACTCAGCTAAAGCACCATACAGTTATCACATTTGACAGGGCCATAGCTTACATTTACACCTGCACATCTCTCTTTCTCTGTCTCTCTCTCTCTCTCTGCTCCATTTCACTTGCATTGAATTATGTTGTGTGCAATAGAGATCCATTTTCTGGTTCCACTAGCTCTTGGAGAATCTCTTATGATAATGCTTGTAGAAGACTCAAAGCCATGGCAAGAATTATTGGCTATTCATTTCTCCTCCCTATCTTACTCATCTACCTGCAATCCATTGCCATTTTATTATGATTGTTATTAAATGGTGTTGCGGCATCACCACATCTTTTCTGGAAGTGGTAATTCTTGTTGCAGAACAATTTTAATGTCCCAGTAATTAAACTATTGGTGAAATGGCTGGTGGGCTGAACTTAGCCTCATACAGCAGGAGTGGTATTAATCAGGCAGAAAACATGCTGGCCTAGCATGAGAGTCCAGAGAGTTTTCATACTAGATCGGGCTACTAAGTCTGATCATTTTTCCTATGATATTCTCTCTCTCCTCTGTGGTCACTCTTTACTGCTTTGGAGAAACAAATATGAGAAATATTGATGTGGACTGTAGCACAATTCTAGGCTTACAGTTTGAGATTCTTAGTGCCTTGCAGTTAGAAATTGGTTGAGGGCATGTGAAACACGCTCTCGTTTCTTGTGAAATGCTGGTCCAGCTCATTGTTTGGGGCAATTTCTAGAGTTAGTCAGTTCCACAGAATCATGATTTGACTCATTGAAATCTTAACTTTCAGCTTCCAAGGCAGCTCATAACTATTCAGAAATATAGTAACTATAAAACAATTATCCAATAAAACAAAATTATCAACAATAAAAAATTAATTAACATAAAATTAAAAACAAGATCTGAAAAAAGAGCAGGGATAAAAATTCAGAAGGAGGACAAGCAACTCAACTCAAATGCATTACAGAACAAAATGCCTTGACTTGTTTATCTGGTAGAAGTCCAGATTTGATTGTATGCATTGTATAATGTTACTAGTATTGCCAGTATGTATCATATATTACACAAGAAATCAATGCTTTGTCTGTTTCATGTCCCTCTGTAGATAGTCTCTGTCCATTACTTTAGAAACTGTCCTCTCAAACATTATTGAACCTCCCTAAATAAAGATGAAAATGGAATCTTACATGCGACACTATCCTGTGTACATTTACTTGGGAGGCCAATTCCATGGAATTCAGTGGGGCTTAAGGACACAAGAATAGCCCTGCTGGATCAGGCCCAAAGCCTATCTAGTCCAGCATCCTGTTATACACAGTGACCCACTGAGAAGCCCACAGGCAAGAGGTATGTGCATGCCCTCCCTCTTGCTGTTGCTCCCCTGCAGCTGGCATTTAGGTTAGAGGTGGCCTATAGCCACCAGACTAGTAGCCATTGATAGACCTGCCCTCCATGAATTTGTCTCAGCCCCTTTTAAAGCCATCCAAGCTAATGGCCATCACCACACACCATGGCAGAGAATTCCATCGATTGATTGTGCACTATATAAAAACGTACTTCCTTTTGCTGGTCCTAAATTTCATGAGATGATCCCTGGTTCTAGTGTTGTGAGAGAGGGAGAAGAATTTCTCTCTCTAGGAGAGGAAAGGTGCCACTGAGTTGGTATTGACTCCTGGCAACCACAGAACCATGTGGTTGTCATGGTAGAATACAGGAGGGGTTTACCATTGCCATCTCCCACGCAGTATGAGATGATGCCTTTCAGTACCTTCCCATATTGCTGCTGCCCAATATAGGTGTTTCCCATAGTCTGGGAAACATACCAGTGGGGATTTGAACCAGCAGCCTCTGCTCTCTAGGCAGGTTACTTCCCCACTGTGCCATTACACGGTTGCCCTCTCTACCCCATGCATAATTCTATATGCCTTTATCATGTCTCCCCATAGACACCTCTTTTCCAAACTAAAAAGCCCCAGATGATGTAGCCTTGCCCCATAAAGAAGGTGCTCCAGGCCCTCCATGTCCTCCTTAAGATACAGTGACCAAAACTGTAGGTAGTACTACACAAATGTGGCTACACCATAGATTTGTATAGAGGCATTATAATACTAGCATTCTTATCTTCAATCCTTGCTCTCCAGGAAGTATACATAAGGTTCTAGCTTATCTAGCTTATATCAAATTGTGTGGGGGTGGTTGAGGAACAGGCAGCGTTATGTGGCAAATATATATGGGGGAGGGGGGTATCCAACCTTTCTACTTCCCCGAATGCCCCATAGTGGCTAACAGGTAGAATAAAAATACAGATAAACAGGCCATATATGTATTCCTAGCCACTCTGCTTTGCAGGGGTCAGCTGCTCAAAGTGGGATTCCTCACCAACTTCCAGCACTGTGAGCCTTTTGCATTGTGGAGGGCAGGGAAAGCATTGTACTCTTCTAGCTGAAGTATAATTTTGTTTTGCCACCGTTTGTACTGAAGAGCAGCCTATATATTTGCCAAATAGAACCAGATCAGTTCACAGACTAAATTACAACACTTTAGAAAGAGCAGCTTGTTGCTTCCTTGGAACCTGTCCAGGTCTTGCTAGAGAATATTTCCTTATACTGTACTTTTGAAATGCTAGAAGCAGAATTAGTATTTCATTGTCTGAAGTGGCAGAATTTGTCTCCCCCCAATATTTTTGTATTTCTACTGCATTCTCATCAATCTCCTGGTGTTTTTTTAGCCACTGATCAGTTAAGCTGGAATACTTGATTGTAAACCCATTTTGTTCCACTTAAATTCAAATACTTAAGTATAACTGGTTTGTCAATTAGATTATTATTTTGTTTGTAGAGCACAGACTGAGATTTTTGCTGAGCTCTCCTGAGTGGTACCCAGGCTTTTCCCCTAAGATAACTGTGTTATTTAAATCAATTTTAAGTATGTATGTCAGTTTAAGCTTTTAAGCTCTGAAGATATTTCTTTCAGTTGAATTCTTTACTTTCATCTTTTGAAGATGTAACTTTACATCCAGTAAGACTCATTCCCAGTTGGCATTGTGTGTGTGTGTGTGTGTGTGTGTGTGTGTGTGTGTGTGTGTGTGTGTGTATGTGTGTGTACATATGTACACACACAGAGAGTACCATCATGGTATAGTAGTTAGAATGTTGGAATAGGACGAGGGAGACCTGAGTTTAAATCCAGCCATGAAAAATTCACTGGGTGACTCTGGACCAGTCACTTGTCTCTCTGCCTAACCTGCGTCACAGGCTTGTTGTGGTTATATAAATATAAAAGCACTGCACTCTGAGCTCCTTGGAGAAAGAGCAGGGTATAAGTAAGCGTGTATCTGTGCCTAAGTAAAAGACTCTTAGGAATAACACTGCACTCATGTTTCAAATAAATTTCAATCCAGTGAGGAGGATGGTAAAATTTATACTGCAAAAACAAATACAAAGAAATATGACTGCTCTCAAGCTGTATATGTACTGATGGAGAAGAGAAAAATAATGTTTCACATAGTTTTATTTAAATTCCTGTTTAAGTTCTTAAGTTTGCATAAATAACACGCTTCTTTATGGTCATGTTACAAGCTAAAAGGGACCACCCATAAAGTATATCAAACATCAGGCAGGGGACAGATATATTGCAACAAAAGGAGGTATTTTGTAGAGGTTGAAATATAGCAAGAAAGGAAGATGAGTTTTAGAAGACCTTAAAAGGTGTTTGATTATTAATAGACTGTCCTAAAATAGTATGGCGTCATAAAGTTTGTTAACCTTTGTACTTGTTTTTTTACTCTATACATATAAATCAAATTTTTTTGGATATAGAACATTTAACATTTGGAGTTTATTTTATTTTTTTATATAGACAGTGTGTTCAGTGACAAGAACCCATTTATAAAGTATTCAGCTAATTGGTTCCTCCCAAGGAGAACCAGGTTCTAAAGCTATTATGCAAATATCTATTGCATCTTTGAACACCACCTTAAAGATAAACCTGTTTGTGTAAGACTGCCCCATTGTTGTTATCACAAGTAGCCATAAGCAAAGTGATAAGCTTTACTTAACATTGTTCTCAGGATTTTAATGGCAGCCTAACTAGACAGATCCTTTCATTCTATAAATTATTTATTTCACCCCCTTTATGTTTTTAGCAGGTCAGATTTTCTTTTCTTTTTCTTTACTTTTGATTTGCTGAGGTAACATCTTGACTTGTGTCTAGACAGATGGTGAGAGGAAGAAGGGCTTAGCTGAGCCTCTAATGAAAGACACAGAATCTTACCCTGCTCTTTGAGCTTATTGGCCAGTTTACACAGAGCAAAGAATCTATCAGCTGTGTGGGACCAAATTTTGTAAAACTGTATCCACAATCAGTTTCTATGGCAACTGTATCTCAGAGCACATACACAAACAGAACTGGCAGGGGGATTTTAAAAATATATATATTGGAAAGAAACAATCAGAAATTGGATGGTTCAGGTTATTACAAGCTTCATATGTACTGTAAGTACTTTTTCTTTACACAGCAGCTGCATAGACTTGTCTATGAAGCAACAGTAAATTCTTCATCATTTTAAGTGTGTTTGTACACTAATGGACTTCTTAGTCTAGGTAGGTTGAGAAGTGATCACCATCAAGCCAAGATTCTGGTTTAGAATATTCAGTTAATGACTTCAAAGACCATTTCCCCCCGTAAATCTCCTGCCACTGCATATTATTGATTGGACACTTCTCATCAAGCAGGCAAACAGACAGTATTTCCATGGCTGTAGTGTTCTATAGCCTACAGCGTGAATTTGTTTCACTTTTCCTCAAAACAGTACATACAAGATACAGTGTGGTGTTCTAGACTTCTCTGTCAACAGAGTTTCCAGTTATTTAAGGATATCTTACTGCTTAAATTAGAAGTGCAAAAACAGTACCATGTTTTTGTTTCTGGAAACATAGGTTGCTTTTTCTGCTGGAAAACTGGGCAGAAATACTCTTTTGTTTTCTTGCAGGCTTGAGTATGTGGATTCTTGAGTCTGACCTTCAGAAGGATTGCTGTGGTGACTATTAGTCGTTGTGGGCACAGGGCACTGGTTTTCTTTAGCTAATTGACTGGGACCCTAAGCTGGGTTGCAATCCACTTGTCCTTCTTTATTAAACTGTTTCTGAGCCCCTGCTTGGTGGCCTCAAGTCAGGCATGGCCAACACCCAGACTAAAGTGTACCAAGTACACAAGGATACCCCCCTTTCCCCCCTTTCTGAATAATTTTTTAAAAGAGACATTTTTAAAAGGAGGTAATGTGGAAAAATGAGGGAGTAGAGGGCACAGAAAGAATAAGGGGGGGGGAGAGAAAAGCATAAAGATAGCATTTATACACATATACAGTTAAGAAATGAAAACCAAGTTCTAGGGATGTGCAAATCAATTCAGGCACAAAATGATTCATACCCAAATCTGGCTGATTTGGGCAATTTGTAGACAGAACAGATCACCCTGGTGTTCAATTGCCCAGATTTGGGTACAAAACAAATCACCCGGATTTGGACCTGAAAATTTTCAGGGATTCAGACCTTCATTTTGTGGCCAGAGTGGGTTGGGGGGTGGTGCCCAATGGGTGGAAGTGACAAATTTCAAAGAAATTGGGCAAAGGGGTGATTTTAAAAAAATTGAAGTTGATGCATCTTTAAGCTATTCCCCATAGGGAATAATGGGGAATTTCAGCAGCCTTAGTTACAACTCCATGTGGGGGGCACCAGCGTGGCCAAGAGCGGGTTGTGCCCGGAAGCTCCCATAGGGTTCCAGGCTCTCTGCAACCTTCTGGGTTGTTAAACGGTAGGCTAGTTCCTTGGCTGTAATGCCAAATTTTTGTGGCTGGGAGGAAAGTACCTCTTTCTGATATAAGATCTTCTCCCTCCCTGGACCTTCAGGCCCCATTCCCTTCAGATCTCTCTTGCCTCTCCACATGGGTTTGACCCACAATTTGAGCAGTATAGCTTTTATCTAATAATATAAAGGTTGGCTTGCACGCATGCTCTCTCTCTCTCTCGCTCTCTCTCTCTCTCTCTTCCAGTGGATGTGCCCAAGAGAGATTGTACATGAAAGTGTTGCATAACTGTAATAACCCTTCCTGCAGCTCATTGCACAGCCTTTCCATCACAGCAGATTTCAAATCTCTCCAACACCAACATATTGTGCATAAATTTTAAGCCTGGTAGAAGTGTTGTCTAACCTGTAGAACATGAGAGACATGTTAATTTTAGATTGTGTGTGCATTATGTATTCTATAGTCAGAGGAAACAAACATAGTATAAAAATCAGTTTGCAGAAAGACTGGTGTGATTTATCCTGGCTTTCATTCTAAATAAATTGCTAACAGTATTTTGAAAAGACATTCTATCCTCCCTTCTTCCATTAATCTGCAATGGGGCAGAGCAGGGGATGCAAGCAAAGGTTTTAAATGGCCTCTTTGTATATTGCTGTATAAAACTGCTGATTCTGACAGTGCCAGGATACAGCTACAAACTAATGTAAGAAATGGGAAATACAGTCATCACAACTCCTAAAAAGAATTGTTTTCTCTGAAGATGACAATTGGTGTGTTGAACCATCAGCAGACATTGGCTCATTTCAGACATCAAGCCAGGACATCATTGAGGAAACTTAATTGTCATTTGGCCTCATGTCTGAACTGACACTCTGCTTAGTATCCAGTAAATTATAATCAGAAACTATAGATAGTTGGATTTGCATGCCATGTTATGTGCTAGCTAATTGTCAACTATCTATCTATCGATCTATCGATCTATCGATCTATCTATCTATCTACATAAATAATTCTCTAAGATGTACCCATCGTTAATCCCATGTGCGGCAGCTCACGTGAGTGTTTGCAAGCGAGCTGCTGGGAGGGGGAGAAGAAAGCGGCGGCAGACAGAGAAAACGGCAGTGGGGGAAAGAAAACAGCAGCAGCGGGGGGAAGAAAGTGGTAGCGGCAGGAGGGAGAAAACAGTGGCGGGGGGAGAAAACAGCAGCGGCAGGAGATAAAGCGGTGGTGGCCGGGGGGGGCTGAGAATGGGGGGAAAGCCAAGAGGGAGGGGGGAGCAGAGGCGTAACTATAGGGGGGGCAGGGGGGGCACGTGCCCCGGGCGCCATCTTTTCTGGTCACATGGGGGGCGACGCCATGACCAAAAAAAAAATTATTTTTTATTTTTTGTTAATACAAATGTTTCCTGCTCAGTGCAGCAGCGCTGCAGCAGTCAAGGGAGTGCGTCGGTGCCCCCTCCCCCATGAGCGGTCCCTTCCCCGCCACCCGTGCCCCCCCCATTGCTTTGCTGGCGCCTGGCGGCCAGTCAGTGGCCTGGCTTGCGGCAGCGGCAGGCGCTTGTGAGGAAAAACCTAAGTATAATGTAGTATGTTGGGGGGGTGGGGGGCGCGGGGGGGCACCATTTCAATGCTTGCCCCGGGCGCCGTTTTCCCTAGTTACGCCTCTGGGGGGGAGAACTAGAGCTGCAGATAGTCTGCTTCTGGGCCAGCTAGTATTGTAAGAACATAAGAACAGCCCTATTGGTTCAGGCCCAGGGCTCATCTAGTCCAGCATCCTGTTTCGCACAGTGGCCCACCAGATGCCGCTGGAAGCCACAGGCAGGAGTTGAGGGCATGCCCTCTCTCCTGCTGTTACTTCCCTGCAACTGGTATAATTGTTATAATAATTAATACTACTGACATTGCAGCCATAGTTCTATCTCCAGAGATCACTGCACCATAAATTCAGGGGTACTGAGCATGTGGAAAGTGACATACAACAATAAGGCATGGCTTGCCCGATTGGTCCTGTTCAGACAGTCTTAACCATCTATGGTTCATGAATTAGCCAGGATGAATCCATGCACTCTCTTCTCACTTTAATCCTCCCCTTGTAAACCCAGCTAGGTGCAAACATCCTGGTTTGCTAAATCACAGTTTCCCATCATATCTGAAACAGGAAACAATGGTTTAAGTGTTTCCTTCAAACCATGGTTTCAAACCATTGTTTGTTGTGAGTGATGCCTTTGTTTAGAAGCTCTAACCATGGTTTGACTTCCAAACCAGGGTTTCTTACCCTAGATGTTGTTGGACTACAACTCCCATCATCCTCAGCCACAAAAGCCATGATGGGAGTTGTAGTCCAACAACATCTGGGGGCCCAGGGTTAGGAAATCCTGTTTTAAACTATTTAGTTCACCCTACAAACCACAATTTGGCATGGTATTTGAACTGAACCATAGGGTTTATACTGAGACAAATGATTATACTGAGACAAATTATACTGCTTTATACTGAGACAAATGATTAGTCCATTAAGCTCAGCATTGTCTACACTGACTGGCAGCATGAGTCTTGCCCAGCCCTGTCTGGAGATACCAGGGGTTAAAGCTGGGTCCTTCTGTATGCAAAGCACATGTTCTACGCCTGAGCTGCATTGCTGCCAAAAAACTGGGAAGATCCTTGTGGATTTAGCATCTGATTCAGCAATCAGCACTTTTTGCAGGTTCTTGGTAGAATTACACTCTGTAAGCAGCTAAGGTGGCCATAAGGATGCATGATAAATGCACTCAAGGCTTTGCTTGTTTTGCAATGTCTTGGATATGTTGAGGAGGAGGGAAAGAAAGGACTACAGGTTGTAGCAGGCTTTTAAAATAATAGCAAAGACTTCAAGCACTAGCAAGCATATGGGGATGCATTCGTATTTTTGCTTTTCAGTCCTTTAGCACTTTTTGACTGCAAAGTGTTTTACAGTCTTTAACGTCTTCCCCTTCTTAACAAACCAGAGTAATATTCCTATGTTATAGGCTGAGAAATTTACACACTTACATGGGCTGAACCAGGATTCAAATACAGCTCTCATGGTTTAAGTCTAAACATGACCCACAAGCAGACGGTGATCCATTTTGCACCCAGGATTATTTTCACTTCAGTGTGTGTGTGTGTGTGTGTGTGTGTGTGTGTGTGTGTACACACACATACAGTCTGTTTCTTTTCAATAGCCCTATGTTCTCTTCAAATGTATACCACCCTCTATATAAGGGGGGGGAAACCTTATTAACGGTGGTGAGATTGAGTGTGGATTCCTCTTGAGCCTCGGCATTTCTCTTTTGTTGATTTTGGCATGCTGGAGCATCATTTGTTCTCTGATTATCATTTTGAGAAACATTGTCAGTCACTGGGTTGCATAATTGATCTTTATCTCTAATTATGTTGTTCTCCACAGGTGTCTGGAAAAGGTCCAGATGGGACTTCACACCATCTCCAGTTTGAAGGAATAGAAAGACAATATGCCTCCTTACCCAGGTATGTTTTATTTTAAATTTATGCTCACGTTCTCAGTCGTGTGAGAACACACACACACACACACACACACACACACCTCTTCCACAGACAGAGAGATTTTCCCTGCTATTGCGCTGTTTAGCAAAATCTGCATCGAACAGACATCTGGCAAAGAAATGAGATATTATGTTGCAGTTTTTGTCATGCTGCCATTCTGCTGATGATTTAGTGCCATCTTTATAGCTGTGTTAATAATTTAGGCAGCCATTTTTTGTGGGGGGGTGGAATAAAGTCTCTCTCAATGAACTTGTCAGCAAGAGTCATGATCTGCAGGGGAAGAACATGACATTGAGGAAGCTTATTCGGTGAGAATTATAGCAGGTCTTAGAGCCTAACTCAGACAGAGTTTGCGGTGATAAAATCATAGCTAGCAATGACATAACGCTGCTGTGAAGAGTTCCCAGTACAGCAGTCACAGCTAAGTTCATGGCTGTAGAGCTAACTGAAGAAAACCTGATTCTCACGTATTTCATCCAATGCATGAATTGTGCTCTGTGTCCAAATATCACTGAAAGTGCGAACAGTTATATCACTGAAAGTGAGAACAGAAATATCACTGAAAGTGAGAACAGTACGAGCTTTTCATTTTCTTTCTTATAGTTTTCGGTCATTTTTAAGACTCTTTTTAATCTCTCAGGGCCATATGTGAGCCCCACCATTTGAGCCTGTAGAATGGACATCTGCCCCCTGTTGGCTTGAACACTCTACTAATAAAACCTCTCTGTTCAGGGCCTTGTATTCCATTTCAAAGTTGTCACTGCCGTCCATAGTCTATACTGAAAATCCATGTCTGTGGAACCATAGCAGTTTCTCTGTATTGCTACCATGGCACTAGACCTGATCCAGCGTGGCAATTGGATAACAGTAGAAATGTGAAGGAGAGGCTCAATGCAAACAGTGCAGATGAGAATATTCATTCACTCTGTCTTTCTAATTTTAGCCTCTCCCCCTCATCCCATAGAATTCAAAAGAATTGTGAATTGACTGGACCAGATCACAAACAAAATCTAGTCTAGTCAGTTACATTCCAAAAGTAAACCTTGTAGTTGTTTATCTTCTTAAAGGTTACATGAGCACCCTGTCCTTTCACATATTAAAAAATGCATTCCAAACATTCTCTGGGCATAGGGGATGTTGATCCTTAAAGCCGTGTATTATATGTTGGGAGTGAAGGACTCTGCACTGTCTCATGTCTCAATGACAGAGGGGGACAGACTAGTGAGTCAGAGGGCTAGAGGGGTCAAGACATTGGTTATCCCTTCTCTACTGCTCTGACACTATCCCTTTGATATGTAGATTGCTACTCTCAGGGACTTCCTTCCTGCTTGCCTTGCGACATCCTCTTTCCCTTTCTTCTCCCTTGCAACACCCATGCTCCTCTCTCCCTGCACCATGTGTGCAGAGATGCAGAATGCATCCCTCTGCATCCAGCTAGCTAGCTAGCTAGATTATCTTATCTCTCCACTTTACTATCTAGAATGGAGTTTATCAATAAAACTTCCTTATATTGACTTGAAACTATGAACTGGCTCCAAGTTTCTTTTACTCTCAGCATACACGCATGCCTAGGCAGACTCCGCTGTGTTGTACCTGAGTGCACTCTGCTGTAATAGAAGGGTATCTCTTACCGGAGAGAATTCCCAACATTATAGCCATACATCTGATCCGTGGGGTTGCTTCTATTTTCCCAGAAAGCCTTGAAACATGACAAACTTTTGAAATATGATAACAAACCAAACGAGTTGGGCAGACCATGGTGGTATACAGCAAATGTATGTGTGTGTCCAGCAATGGGTTGAGCAACAACAGTTCTATAGTACAGCCTCCTGTTATCTGAAAATATCTAGTCTGCATACAGTCAGATCCATAGTTGGGGGAGAGTCAGCTGCAATTTGGTCTAATCAATTTTCCTTCCTCGCCTCCTCTGCTGCCATCTCCTTAAGCCCCATCATGGTGGGCAGGCATCCCTCCTTTAGGAAACCTTGAATTATAGAGTGATTTTGGCTAGGAATCAGTGAGGCATGGCAAAGCAGAAAGACTTCCAGGGATTATGTCAGGCTATCATGCTTTGGTACAGGTCATAAAGCAGTATGCAAACATTAGCAATGTTGGAAAGGAAAGTAAGAGCAAAGAGAGTTCTGAAAAATATGACAACCCTAACTTGTGTGCCTTTTTAATTTGTATTTTTAATTTGTACTTTACTTGTGTAAGTAGTGCTTTTTAATTTGTACTTTATGTATTCAAGATGACTACAGAAATAAAGATAGGAAAAGGAAGAAGGGGGACAGCAGCTTTAAGTTGGTGTAATATTCCTGATGCTGCTCAAAGACCTTGTAGTACTTTGTCCAAACCAAGACCCACAGAAGTACAGCAGCATTATGTGATGTAATCACCACTTATATTTTTGACAGTGGTATACTTTTAGATTAATCTCCTGTAGAAATCTAAATGTTACTACCTGCCATTTCAAACGAATGTCCTAGGTGCATAGCATTAATAATGTAGAGGTAGTGCATTTATTGAAAATATGCACGCCCCTTTAGTGAGGTGAGAGAGACACCCGTCTTTCCATGCACAGAACCCATTCTGTTTCAACCCTTCCACTTTAGTTGAAGATAATTGGAAAAATCCATGGCAGCCCAGCTGTAGGGCCATGTTGAAGCTAAGGTGCTTATCAATATTCAGTACTGATAAGATGAAGTATTAAATACCTTATAATACAGGCTGTGTTGGTAATACTTTCACCCATTGTCTGTGGAAAGAAGGCCTATCTTTGCAAAAGGCCAGTAAACCACTTTGCATACATTACAACGAATGTCCAAAGTTTTGTGCATGACCAGAATCCCAGACAAATGTTGTAAATGTATAAAAACTCAATATTGCAAATGTTGTTGTAAATGTTTAAGAACTCAATATGGCCTAGACTGACAATATTCATCAGTGAATACTGACAGTCATCTAAATGTGATGGTGGACAGTTGAACATACACCAGTGGTGACTGCTGTATGTGCAAAAGTGGGGAAATATATATTATCAGATATTGGCTGCGTTCTCATAATAATGTCAATCTTGGTTAAAGAGTTAACTAGGATTGTTGAGCCCACCAGTGTTGGTTGTGAGATTTCCCATGCAGTCCTGGTCAAATCACTGTGGTTTAACTGCATTTTATCAAGATAGATAGCGAGGATCAGTTAAATGCAGTTTGCCATTTAAATGCAGTTTGACCAAGATTGCCCGAGAAATATGCATTCTCAGAACCAGCTTTGTGGGACTCAGCAATCCTGGTTAACTAACTAGGTTAACTAACCAGGTTTGTCATGATTGTGAGAACAGTTATACTTTACATTCATTTGAGATTGTCATCACTTGCCAAAGTTTGAACAGTTCCTTACTTGTATGTCAAATAATGTACATTTACTCAGACTTGCATTTTGGGCGGTATATAAATATGTCAAAGAAAATAAATAAAGCCAGAGCCAGCGTGGTATAGTGGTTAGAGTGCTGGACTAGGACCGGGAAGACACAAGTTCAAATTAGGGATGGGTCCAGACCAGTCCGGAGGCCATTGTAAAGGCCTCCGGACCGTCCGGACCAGTTCGGACCTGGCCGGTTCGGTCCGGGTGGAGGGGGTGCCTTTAAGGACAGGGAGGGTTTACTTAGTCCTCCCACCACTTTGCCCCCGCCAGCACTCGTATTTACTGTAGAAATTGGGGCGGCAGGATACCTCCCTGCCGCCCCTTGCCCCTCCGTAATGCAAAAGGCTCCGGCAAGCCTTTTGCACACGCGCACAACGCGCGCAAGCTTTACGTCTCCCTGATGCCGGAGGCCCGGTCTACCTGGCCTCAGACCCTGCCAGTGGGTGGACCGGGCCTCTGGCGTCGGGGAGACATAAAGCTTGCACGGGACGTGTGCGTGCGCAAAAGGCTTGCCGGAGCCTTTTGCATTGCGGAGGGGCAAGGGGCAGCAGGGAGGTATCCTGCCACCCCAATTTCTACAGTAAATACGAGCGCTGGAGGGGGCAAAGTGGCGGGAGGGTTAAGTAAACCCTCCCTGCCCTTAAAGGAACCCCCTCCACAGTGCCGGACCACAGCTGTGCGGTTCTGTGTACACCCCTAGTTCAAATCCCCATTCAGCCATGATACTTGCTGGGTGACTCTGGGCCAGTCACTTCTCTCTCAGCCTAACCTACTTCACAGGGTTGTTGTGAAGAGAAACTCAAGTATGTAGTATACTTCTCGAGGCTCCTTGGAGGAAGAGCGGGATATAAATGTAAAATTAATAATAATAATAATAATGATGATGATGATGATGATGATGATGAAGAAGATGCAAATGAAGATGAAAATGAATAATGAAGATGCAATGAAAATAAAGATGCAAAAATATGATGGGACTTCCGACTACAAACAGATAAACATCTGCCACACAATACACCAGATATAACTGTAGTCGAGAAGAAAGAAAAACAGGTGAAAATAATCGACATAGCAATACCAGGGGATAGCAGAATAGAAGAAAAAGAAATAGAAAAAATCACCAAATACAAAGATCTACAAATTGAAATTGAAAGGCTGTTGCAGAAAAAGACCAAAATAATCCCAGTGGTCATTGGCGCCCTGGGTACAGTTCCAAAAGACCTTGAAGAGCACCTCAACACCATAGGGGCCACAGAAATCACCATCAGCCAATTACAAAAAGCAACTTTACTGGGAACAGCCTATATTTTGCGACGATATCTATAACAACAGCAACAACATTGATAATAAAATTCAGCCATCCCAGGTCCTTGGGAAGGACTCGATGTCTGGATAAAACAAACCAGTCAATAACACCTGTCTGACTGTGTAAATAAATAATAGTAATAATAAAGTTCTATAATAGGAGACAGAGCTATAGATGCCTATTGCTTCACTCCAAGTAATCCTCCACAATCAGTCACCACTTGCTTTGGAGCTCCATCCAGATCCTGAGTAAAAAATGTACTGTCTGTGTCGCGGGGGGAGGGGTGGATATTTCCATTTGGCATGGAACTCCTCCTATAGAATAAAGCATGTCCACCAAAAGAAATCAGCCAGTTTAAGTGCCTTTTTAATTTGTACTTCATACTTGCAAGACCTTGAAAAGGATGGCTTGCCATTTAAGATACTTTGGTGAATTTCTTGATTATCCTAACAAAATAAGCACTGAAGGCAGTTCTGGCCTCTCCTAAACGCTAGGGTGCATGCAGAATTCGTCATACTTTGAGGGACATCATTCTTTTTTCAGTGATCCTGGCAACATCTTTTACTGGAAATGGATGAGCTCTGAAGGCACTGTGTTCGTATCATCCATCATGCACAGAGTTAAGGTTATAGCATCCCAATAAAGGTGGCTCCTTTTGAAAAGTGGATACTGGAGTGATACATAGTTATATTTCAGAAGTGAAGCCATGATTTCTTTATTTGTTTCGTAGTAGTGCCTATACAAGGAGTTATTTTACTTCTATATGTATTGTATCAATATTTTATTGTACATTTTATTTTGCATTATGTTACCTTGGATTGTTTTCACCTAGTTGATCAAGGTGTTTAAAGCTAAAATATCTGGATATAATTGGATATCTTTTATAGGAAAGGTTTTCCCACACTTTAATATACATTGGTACTTCAAATAGTACTCTGTTGTTTAAAGGGGGATTTACATTGAAGCACTCTATTTAACTCAGATCTGACTAATGTGGACCATAATTTGCTAATGTAATATCAGAAGAACGATCTTACTTAAAAGCACTGTTCCGCTCCCTGCAGATGTTCCTCATACCTCTGGTAATGGGATATTTTCAAGATCCATTTCAATCTTACTAAAGTCTTGCCTGCATTTGTCCATATGAGCAGCAAATTGCAATGTTTGGTTATTTATTTATAACAACATCCTGCATTTTGTAAAGCAGCAGCTTAAAAGGTAGTGCCCAATATACTCCATCAGCCTCAATCTTTCCTTCCTTCCAAGGTCTTTTTATTGCATCCTCGATTCTTTTTCTAGCTCTCCATAACAGATCTATTCCAATCAATTTCCCTCTTCAGGTCCAAGTTTCTAGGTCTCTAACCACTGCTGTGTCTTCCATCTCATCTCCGATTTCCCTCTATTTCTTTCACATCTGCTCAGTAATAGATCATCAGAGCTGAATATAGTACCCAGCTGTGCATGTACTATTGATTTATATGACATTGGAGATTTTTCAATATTATTTTCCATTCAGTTCTTTTCCATCTCAACATCTTGTTTACTACTTTGACGGCTGCTTCTGCAGAACATTCAGTAGCCTTTCATTGAACTGTCCACATGAGCACAAAGATCTCCTTTCCTTATCGACTCTATCTAAACCAGGCCATTAATCTCTCATTCTTCTTTCCCAAACCTCGGTTTTACCTGGATTTGGTAGAGGTATTTGGAAAGTATCTAGAAAGCAACCAAGATGTTCCGTAGGGTTTGCATTTACAGTATGGGGGTAAAGAGATTCAGTTCTGCTCCATTTCTGTCAGCTGGAAGATTAAGGTGCATATACCAGCCTCTAGTTTACATCAGAGTATATGAAACTCTACCTTCTGTACCAAATCAGCAAACCAATCTTATATACACGGTTGCATCCTGTATTTTACTGAAGGCTGGGGGTTACTGCTCCCAACGACGAGCTACCATGGAACAAGGGTGGGGGGTAAATGAACCTGGGCCCCTGGGGGGTGGGGGCTGCCATCTGGGTAACAGCTTGCTCTTTGCTGTCCCCCTCATGCCTCTGAAGAAGATGGTGGAGAGGCCGGAGTCCATCTTCATCTTTTGCCCCAGGGCCCACTTCAGCCTTGCTACGCCCCTGACTGCCTCTGCACTGTCAGATGTAGATTGATCTCATAGAGACCTTCAGCTTAGTTTAGGCTGTGTGGTTACTTCATTCTCAGTCACTTCTCTCTCAGCCTAACCTACTTCACAGGGTTGTTGTGAGGAGAAACTCAAGTATGTAGTACACCGCTCTGGGCTCCTTGGAGGAAGAGCGGGATATAAAAATGTAAAAAAATAAAATAAAATAAATAAAATCCCTACCTAAGCTTAGTTTCTGGAAGGATAAGGACCGATTTCTGAATCTGACAGCTCCAGCCTAGATGGTCCATTGGTTTGACTTTCTGCAGCACTTTATATGTTTCCTTCATCCTGGATTTAGCTGGGGCTGATTACTTGGACATCTGCATGTTAACAAAAATTATTAGAGGTATGTGAATTCCTGCTACCTGGCAACCCTTGGGAGCCATGCTAGGGAGCAGTACAGGCTGGGAAGAATAGAAAAACTGGCAACCCTCTGAAACTGACAGGAGGGATCTGTGGTTACTGTCAAAGTATATTTATCTATTCAACTCCAGAAGTGTACTAAGAGGAGATGGAAAGAGAGGCACTATTGAAACATTCCTGGGTTTGATAACAATTGTTTTTCTTTAAGCTACAAAGCATTACTTTATACTTACCCAACCCCCCAACCATCCCATCATCTGCTCTTGTTAGAAACTGAATTTTACTGGTCATGCGTAAATGAGAATTACATTGCTTATCCCATAAATTCCCAATTACTGAAGAAATGGGAGGGGGAGGGGAACTTGAATGTGTTCCTTCAACACCCTTGCCCTAGGTTGTGTCATTTGTTTCACTGATACAGGACTCCGCATTAACAATTGCAAGCACTCAAGGGGCATTTCATACTTTACATGAGAATCCAATTTGCTGCAGATACACCAGTGCTTCCCACAGCAAACAGCAAAGTGTCTGTGAAAGGTAAAGTAAAGTGTGCCGTCAAGTCAGTTTTGACTCCTGGCACCCACAGAGCCCTGTGATTTTCTTTGGTAGAGTACAGGAGGGGTTTACCATTGCCTCTTCCCGTGCAGTATGAGATGATGCTTTTCAGCATCTTCCTATATCACTGCTGCCCGATATAGTAGCAGCGGGTAACTGGCAACCTTCTGCTTGTTAGTCAAGCATTTCCCCGCTGCGCCACTTAAGGTGGCCTATGAAAGATACACTTCCTTAAATACATGTGTCAATGCACTTGACGGTCCTGAATGTGCTGCAGTACCCACCAACAAAGAGAGATGGGACATAATATCATTAAATGCAAGAGGTACAGCTTGTGACTTTTCTGTGCAAAGCTCAAATGTGTACAAGATACATATGGTGACCAATTGCAACAAGAATAATGGGATATTTGCTATCCTAATTTAACCCATAAAGTTTCTATCCTAATTTAACCCATAAAGGAAGAACCCTAGTTTTGACGAAGTTCCAAATGAATAGAATCAAATTTTCTGATAAGTTCTAGTTCAGTAATGTTGCATGGGAGTCTCCGTTCAGTTTTTCTTTGTTGCTGTTGAATAACTGTGGTGTTCAGATCAGCAACAGAGTTAATGGAACCACACTTCCAGCCCTCCGTGAGTTCTCTGCTATGAAAACCTGTAAAGGAAAATAACCAGGAATCAGTCAGCTCAGTCGTGACACTTCTCCCTATCTCTCCCCCGCCCCACTTAAATCTAATGTTAATAGAAGTTTACAGTCATTATTTGGCAACCTTGGATGGGAAGGTTTCTGCTAAGTCAAATCTTAGGTCTTCCCAAGGGCTCAGGAGTGATGGATACTCATTCTTGTACCAGATTGTGTTGTTTAATCTCCAGTAGGGAAGGAAAAGAGTAAAAAGCAAAAGTCGAGGATTTGCAGGAAAGATAGAGCTCTTTGCACTCAGTTGCTCTAGGGCTCTAAGGCGAAACACGGCTGAACGGAGAAGTAAAGCCAGTCCACTTAGAAAGAAAATAGCTTGATTCTTGCCAGCCGCAGTTCTATTCTGAGGATGGCACACTTTACCTTTAGCCTGGCTATAATGTAAGGTACTGTAAACATATTTGGATGGTTCCCTCCACCCCCAAATAAAACTACCTCTAGCTACTTTAACGTTTCATTACAAACATGCTTCAAATGAAAGAGATTTCTCTTGACAAATGTATATCTTACTGGTGAAATCAGAAAAGAGCTCCCTGGTTGAAATTGGCCTGTTTGCTCAGAGGCAGCTGCTTTCTTGTCTTTCCTTTGCATTTTGTAGGCCCTTTAAGGTGAGGTATAATTTTGCCAGGAGCATCCCCCAAGTCAGAGAAGTGTTGATCTCGTTACATGTGAAAAGTTGTCCTTTTTCTCCTTTTGGACTCAGAAATAGACTCTTAACCAGAGGTAGAGGTCAGTCACTAAGACCTTTACTGATTGGTATTAATATGATGTATCTCCTGAGCCTCAGCCACCTTTCTAGAAAGAAATGCTGATCCTTAAAAAATCAATCTTTCGATTCTTCTCCGTCCTTGTGTTGATTCAAGAACAACATTTTGCAGCATAAAGGACACAGGATAAAACTGGGACAACTACCCAGTAAAATGTTGATTGTACAGATTATTTCTGGAGCAGGAGAGAAAAGTGAGGGTGGCGGGGTATGCAGGGTAACCTTCTCATCTTCAGAAACTCGTTTAAGTTTTAAATGGACCTTAAAGGAGAACAGCCAGACTGATATTAGATAAATAGTTTGTGTAGCGGTAGCTCATGCCATTGACATTCAGGATATGCCATGCTGCTCAGTTTTTCCCAAGCCACTAAATAACAGAGGTTTAGTGAATGCCACAAGGGAGCAAAGACTTTCCTGCAACATAATTTATTTCAGTAATTTAGGGGAGGGAAATTAATAACAACTTGGGACAACGTGGAGAGTCAGTATTAGAATCCAACTGCTGTATTTGCATAAATTCGGCGTCCTGGCCAAACCTTGGAATAATGCATTAACTCGTATCTACAATCACCCTGAGATCTTTTAGATTTTTGTGTGTTCATTTCTCTCTCTTTCTCTTTCTCTTTCTCTCTCTCTCTCTCACATACACACACACACACACACACACCAGTCCACCCATGCTATTGTGCAAAATTAATCTGCTCGGTAGAAGGCATTTGTCTTCTGCAGTCACCTTCCCGTTTTGAATATTCCCCTTGTGGTTGAAACAAGCTGCAGAGTTTGCAATTACTTTTCCTTCCTTCCAAGGTTACATGCAGATGTAGACTTACAATAACAGTTATAGTGCTGTGTGTGTCATTCTTATCACCTAACTGACCACTAACTGTTTTATGTCTTCTTTAGCTATAGCTAAAGAATATATATTCAGGTCACTGGGCACGATCCTGATTTAAATTAGTCATGATTAGGTTCCAATGCAGTTAATGGAACTTAAGTTAGCCACTACTAACTTCTCTCATTTGTTTCAAAGGTGTTTAGTCATGACTAACTTGCCCTTTAGGATGGATGCTGGGTAACTTCTCTCTTGAAAATTGTGGTGCTCATTATGTGATAAAGCTCTCTCATCCTTCCTTTGATCCTTCTACTGATAATGAATCTTGGGTTCCTCTGCATATTGAAGACGGACACCTAAGACTCTGTCATGCTCTTTTCACCAATATCTGGGCTTATAGATTTAACCAGCTCAAAGGATTGCTTTGTCCCATCCCCTACTAACAGCACCTGTTGGTTGGTTGTGCCGTTGAGTCGGTGTCGACTCCTGGCAACCACAGTTTTCTTGGTAGAATACAGAAGTGGCTTACCATTGCCATCTCCCATGCAGTATAAGATGATGCCTTTCCACACCTTCCTATATCACTGCTGCCCGATATAGGAGTTTCACCTATAGGACTCATTAAATTGAGCTGTCCATGAATAATACACTGCCCATTCCCAGGCTGAAGGGGAAGAATCTGAAGACTTCACACCAAGTGCTGTGATGACCATATAATCACATGCTGTGGTGTGGAATTGCAGCCTTCTATGTCCAGAGCTTAATTTATTAACTTTTGTTTGCTTACATTATTAGCATTAGGGCATTTTGTTAATTGTATTGGGCATACCATAATGCTCTATATCGGTCTCTCTCTGTTAAGCCTTTGTCTCTTAGCAACATATTGACTTTCTTGAAGTCTTAGTCTTGATGACTCTCTTGATGCTGCCCTTTGTTTGATTCTCTTTGTGCCTTCCATGATTCTGTCCTCAATTGGTTCTGTTCTCATCTGTCCAATCAGTGTTTCGATATTCACTGAGGAACACCCTTCCTCTATTTTCTCTCTCTGTGTGTTGGGAATCCTTCCCATCCCTATTCTTGGCTCTCTGCCAGTCTTTCTATGTTCACAGGCTGCATCATGCCCTTATCTTTTAGTACCACTGACACACTGATGATACCCAGCTCTATCGCTCTACCATAGGAGCGGTTCTCCTTTCATCCAATCCTGCATCTCAAGTGCCTCTGATAAGTCTCTTGATACTTCTTGAGAAAGGTAATATAGAAAGAATTTCTTGACAATGCTGATGAGCCAATTTTTGCTTTGTGTCATTGCCATATTTTATATTTTTGTTATATACTCATCATATCTGCAGTTGTCCCTCAAAGAACTAAAAGAGTTACTCACGTGATCTTCCAGAGGGAAAGCACTGTTAAACAACAATGTCTAGTGGAGTGGCACTTTTAAAGACTAACACATTTATTGTACTATAAACTTTCATGGCTGATGAAGCCCACTTCATCAGAAGTGTGACATGTTATCCTCCGTTGGCAGGTGTAGTATATATATGTGTGTGTGCGTATGCGTATGCATAGGTATAGAGAAGAAAGTGGGTGATGGGGAATCTCCAAAGTGGGGTTAAATGCCCATGAAATCCAAGAGAGGGAGACTATGAAGCTTAAATGTATGAAAAGAGCATAGTGACAACTCACAACAGAAATAGTAACTGTTCCTTTTGAAAAGAGAGAGCCTGGACACAGTTATCCATACTTTGAAAACCTCCAGATTAAACTATTGCAATGTTTTATATGTGGGCTGCCTTTGGAAACTGTTTGGGAAATTTCAGTTAGTCCAAAATACAACTGATGGATTGCTAACTGGGACTGGCCAGTGAGAACATATCTCTCTCCAGTTTTGAAACAACTTCACGAATTGCTGGTCTGTGTCCAAATACAATTCAACGTGTTGGTACTTCCCTTCAAAACTCTATATATTATGGGCCCCAGATACCTAGAAGAGTGCCACCTCCCACATGAATCTTCCCACATCATTACTGAGATGCCCTTTGCTGGGTAAGGTGGGTGTCAGTGAGCGAAAGGGCCTTCTCTGTGACGGCTCCCTTTATGTTTTTTAGATTGTGAGCCTTTGGGGACAGGGAATCATCTTATGTATTATTTAATTATTTTTCCATGTAAACCGCTTTGCAAACATGTTTTGAGAAGTGGTATATAAGTAGAAGTAATAGTGGAAGGCCTCTTGATGGAGGCTTGTCTGGTGCCTTCTTTTATGTCTTTCCACTGCTAGGTGTAGTCCTGCTTATTTCCTCAGGCCTTTTAATTTTGGATTGAACATTTAGCTCTTTATTGCCCTGGCTGTGATTTTATGTTTGTGCTATTTTTATATTATTGTTTCACTAATATGTTTTATTTGTATGTTAGCTGCCCTGGAATAGTAGTACCAAAGGGCAGCATATACCTTTAGATGATAAATAAGTATTGGCATTCCTTAAGACTTGTTGTAAGACAGATGTGAAAGTTTTGTATCCAAAGACTTGGGAGTGGGCTTCATGTTGCCTTTCTACAGAAAAGATATATGCTACGATTTATTGGAAGACTCTCAAGTCGAGAATATGATGAGGCAAATGAAGGCATGAACACAAACATGAGCAATTGCTCTCATGACCAAATCTGAAATTTTGATCAAGTGTTTCTACATCATGGTTTACCCCAAGTCAGCCCAGAAATGCCTGACTCCCAGTCACTAACTTGAAAAATGTGCAAATGAAATAGCTTTTCCCTAGATTTTGTCTGGGCGATACAGATTGTTCTGTTTCTGGATTCATTGAAAACCCATCTGTCTCATTGACTTTGAGGAATGAGTATAGTTTTTCCATTTAGATCCATTATACAGAATGTTTCATATCAAATAAAGTATTTTATTATAAATTACTCTTAAGGAAGCTACTTGTCCCCTGAATCTTCCATCTTATTTCGATATCTCATTCAATCAGGGCTGATAGATCAACTGTGTTTAAGTGTGAATAACCCTTTAAACTGAGAATGTAAAGTGTCGGAGTTCCTTTTTAAGAGAAGCTGCCTATTGGGCCAGGAAAGGTCTTTGATAAGAGACTCATTATAATTACAAAACTTAGTAACTCAGCATTGTTGTGGAAAGAATGGAAAAGATAACAACCCGCCAGTGGAAGGAGAACAGCTATTTGCAACAAGTGATGTCCAAGGCAATGAATTAAAGGCATACTTGATGCTGTGTCTGCTCTGTATGTATGTTCTGCCAAAACTAAAGAATGAGTAAAATTAAAGGGAAGTAAAATACAGCTTTGAATTATTTCAAGCAGTTTTATTTTAAACCAGTAATGTCTCATCCTTATTTTTGCATCATAGCTTCAAGATCTGATTCCGAAGGGTGAAATAGAACCATAATCCAGCTTTCCACCTGGATATAGGGGGCTTTGAGGCTTGCAAAGAATTCCCCACTCACTTGAGCCGTGGGAACTACTTTGCATGCAAAAAGCGCCCCACCCACCCCCATTGAGCCAAAAGAGGAAGGCTGTCCACTCGGGACCTCTGTGTGCAACTTGGAAAGCACTGAGTGGAGCACTGTGTGCACAAGGGTTGAGATCAAGTGGTTGGTGATAAATCTGTTCAGAAGGCCAGATCTTGCTTTGGCAGTCGGACAGAGAATCACTGTGCTTCCTCACCTATATACTCCCCACCACATCATTCCTCCATCTTGTGCATCCTGCTGTTTTCCCCTCCACTATATTCACTGTGGGAAATGTTTCTCTAAAAAACCACACAATACAGACACCTTGCTGAAGCTAAGCAAGTCTTGGTGTGGTAGTGCCTGGATGAGAGACGCATGTAGTAGCTCCGTAGTAGAATATCTGCTTTGCATGCATGGAATGAGTAAAATTAGAGGGATGGCGCGGGGGCAGGAGTGTGTGTGTGTGTATTACCGGCTGAGTTTGTATCTGAATTCGCAAGACTGTCACTTTTAAGGGGAAATTGAGTTATAAATACAAACAGCAAAAAGGTTGACTTTGATAATGAGGAGGAATAATTTGTACTTCCTTAAAGTGAAGTAGAACAAAGCCTATAATTAACAAGTGGCTTTTTCTGAAAGCCAAATTAGGTATTTTATACTGAAAGGCATTCTTTTTTAGGAAGTTAAGGAGGTCAGAAGGTCAAGGCATCAAGTCATGGAGTGCAGCTGTCCAACCAGATCTATAATCTCCAAGGGAGTAACTAAAGAAACTTCAGCAGAGGGGTGAGGGTGGGAGGGGACCCTTGGTATCAATGAGGACATTTCTTTAAAACTGAATAAAAATCTCTGAAACCTTAAAAAACCAGTTGTCCCAGAAGAATACTTGGAGATGTAGACTAAGATCAGAAAGGAGCAGAGAGGGTTGGATTTTGTCAGTTGTTCTCTGAAGACCCTCAGCTCTTTCCTAGGGGAAAAAAAACATAAATGGAATGGTTAAAAGTCCATTAGTTTCTCAAAGCTAAACAGCTGAGTAAATAGGAAAAAGGGATAAATTTTTAAAATGGTTCCTTAAGTGACACATTTGTATAAAGCATATGTCTTGGGTGAAGCGTACTTTTATATATGTCAATATGAGTCCACTCCTGCTCAGAGCAAGCCATAAACAGAGGTTATTGGTGGGGAAACCAGGAAAAATCAGTCTCCCAAAAAGGTATTTAAATAGTGAAATTACAGAATAATTAAATGATTAATTTAACCTGAGTAGTATGGTTCTCTGCAACTCACCATAGAAGTACTGGAATAAAATAAATTTTGGACAACAAAATAATTAATGAAAGAAGGAAAACAAAAATTTTAGTAGAAAACAGTTTTGGTGAGGTTAAGAATCTCTGGGAGAGAAGATAAGTGGATGCAAATTTTAAAAGACAAAGGCCACATTTTTTAAAAAACTGCCCCATAGAACTCACATTAACAAAGTGATGTACTGAGAGCAACCCAGGAATTTTGCTACAGAAAGCAGTTGCAGCATTTTTAAAATTTTAAAAACACCCTGAGACGTTTTTGGAAGGGTGGTATAGAAATTGAATAAAATAAAATAAATAAAATACAGATTTTGAAATTACCCAGGAGATGGGCAAATTTAGAACCTCAGCTGACTAGTTTGAAGAGTATTTATTTATTTATTTATTTATTTATTTATTTATTTGAAACATTTAATATACTGCCCACTCCGAAGACTCTGGGCAGTGTACAAAAACATGCAAAGCAAGACAACATTAAAATTACATTCTAAATTAAAAACTAAATTAACTAACAAAAATGAAAAAAACAAAAGCCTGGTGAAAAAGAAGAGTCTTCAACAGAGATTTAAAAATCAGTAAGGTTTAATCACTAAACCAATCTGAAGGGGAAGAGAGTTCCAGAGAAGTGGGGCAGCAACCAAAATGGCCCTTTCACGGGTCCTAGCACCCTGAACCTCAGAAATCAGGGATCGACAAATGTGCCATCTGAGATTATCTGACTGGACGGGATGTAACTGGATGGGAGAGGCAGGTCTGTAGGTAGACAGGCGCGAAACCCCGCAAGGCTTTGAAGGTCAAAACCAGTCTCTAATATGGGGGTCAAGTGAACGGAATTAGTTGATGAGACAGTGGATGTGCTGTGGATGGAATCTTGGAGGACTGGAACCAGGGAGGGCTGGGCTCTGATCCCTGTTTACCATGAAAGTAACTTGCCGACCTTGGACTAGTCATGTGGTCCACTGAATCCACCTTATGGGTTGTAAGGATAACACTGGATGATCCCCATGTATGCCACCCTCAGATCCTTGGTTATACAGGAATGTTCAATTAAATATACAATTCCAAAGGTACATTTCTTGGCTTTCCAAGTGATAGCATCATGTATCAATTTTCTTAAAACCATCTTTCTGCATATCTTAGTATTGCTTTCCAAACCACACTTTTTAATATGGAGTTTCTTGAAGGTTAACTTGAGCTTTCTTTTAAAAGAGATATCAGGCGGTGTAGAAAAATGATAAATAAAAGAGAAAGTGAGAAACTGTGGTCTGTTACAAGTGGAGATAATCCAAGATAGTACTTTTTCCGGCTTTGTACAGCTGAGCGTTTATGAACACTTGCTGTTGAATTTTGGCTGGAAATTAACAAGTAAGTCACTGGTGTCTCAAACTCAAGCTTTCTGTAATCTTAGATATTGTGATTATCTGCTTCTGAACCTGGAGGTAAAAGCGAGACAATTTCATTGCTTGACCCCAAGTTTTACTATTATGAGAAAGGGAGAAAAATGTCTTTGTTCTCACCTCTTAGATGTCTGTTCTCTAAAGTAGGGGTAGGCATTCTTGGTTCTCCAGCTGTTGTTGAACTACAGTTTATTATGGCTGAGGATTATGGGAATTGCAGTTCAGCAACAGTCGAAGAGTCAAGATTATCCACTTCTTCTCTTAAGTAAAAGGCCCTAGATACTTAGCCTTTCCTCACAGGGAAGGTACTCCAGCCCTCTTATCATTTTGTTTGCCCTTTTCTGCAGCCTTAGCAGTTGTGATATCTATTTTGACATGGAGGAGACTAGAACTGTATAGTATATTTCAAAAGTAGCCCCATCATGGATTTGTATAAGGACATTTCAATAAAATCAGTTTTATTTTTTAGTCCCTTTTCTATCCTAATAATCTTAGCATGAGATTTGCGTTTACAAAGTTGCTACACAGAGTTGACATTGTACTTGTGCTATCTACCACAGCGAAGATCTCTTTCTTAGTTAGTTATCTCCCGTTCATACCGCCTCACTGTATATGTGAAATAAGGACTTCTAAACCCTAATGTTAATCATTTATTACACTGAGCCTAATTTGCCATGTTGTTACACATTCACCCAGTTTGGAGAGATCCTTTTGGAGCTCTTTGTAATCCACTTGGGATTTCACCATCTAAATAATGTGATATCATCTGCAAACGCAGCTGTTTCACCACTTACTCCCGATTCTAGATCATTTTTGGACAAGTTAAATATCAGATGTCCCAATATGGGTGCTTGGGTAACCACACCGCTTACTTCACTCCACTGTGAGAACTGACTATTTTACTACCACTATTCTTTTCCTTTCATTTAACTAATTACCAGTCCACAAAGGAACCATAATTTTTACCCCATGACTGCTAAGCTTACCCAAGAACCTTTGATAAAATACTTAGTTGACTGCTTTTTGGAAGTCCAAGTGCAGGGGCGTATCTAGGGCAGGGCAGGCAAGGCAGGGCACGTGCCCCGGGTGCCACTTGAAGGGGGCGCCATTTTGTAAAATTAAAAAAAATTAAAAATGGCTGCCAAAAACAAAATGGCCACCATGCATGCTCAAATGGCCTCTGTGAGGCCCTAGGTCATGCCAGGCCTTGCAGAGGCCATTTGAGCATGCGCAGTGGCCATTTTGTTTTCAGTGGCCATTTTTAAAAAAGATTATTTTTAAAAATGGCCACCGCACATGCTCAAATGGTACCTGTGAGGCCCTAGAGGCCAGCAGGGTGAGGGGGAACCTTTGCAAATCCCCCACACAGCCTTTAGGAATCCCCCCCAAAGGGGCTACAGGTGAAAAAAAATTAAAAATATATAATATAAGACACTGTACACATATTCACATTGGCACTATGTACAGAGAATCAGGGCTTGTGAATACTGAGCTAATGCTTATGACCTAGGATTGTATTCATTTGCTCTTACTTTGCTTCTTGTGATAAGTGAGTTAAATGTGATGTCTTGCTAATATGACTATTAATGGTGAGTTTGTCTTTGACTCAGTGTGAAATCCTTGATATTAAGGCCCACAGGGAGTTTCTTGCTCTCTTTCTCTCAATTTAACTGTCTTTCTGAAATAGTAGAATATATTCCAAGCAGTTACACAGTTTACTCTGCATATCCTTTAATTATTTTCAGAGTATCTGGGAAAAGTCAAATTCTCCATTGATTTTTAAAACTTATGTAATGGTGATGCTACAATGCATAGTAGAGAATTAGACAGACGCTTCTGTTTAGTTTCCCAAGTACACCTCCACATAGTATTTGGGTATTTCATGAGCCCCAGCATACTGAAATTTGTAGTTTTCCAGCATTTTTTGGTCTGGCTACATGCACTGCTAAATAGTTTTGAAATATTAAAATATTAACGAGCCTGACTTGTATTTTTGAGCTGATATTATGGTAAAGTTATCTGAAAGATGGGTGTCAGATGCTTGGACAGTGGGGCGCAATTTCAGTGTTTGCCCTAGGCGCTATTTTCCCTAGATACGCCTCTGTCCAAGTGTATAATGTTTATCAGATCACCTCTACATGCTTGTTGCCACTCTCAAAGAACTCCCAAGAGTTGGTAGACAGGACTTCCCTTTGCAGAAGTCAGGCTGATTCTTCCTCAGCAAGCTTTGCTCTCCTATATATTTGATAATTATATAATGTTTTCCACCTGCTTACCTACAGCAGATGTTAAGGTAAAGTAAAGTTGTGCCCTCAAGTCAGTGTCAACTCCTGGCAAACACAGAGCCCTGTGGTTGTTATTTGGTAGAATATAGGAGGGGTTTACCATTGCCTCCTCCCGTGCAGTGTGAGATGATGCCTTTTAGCACTTTCCTATATTGCTGCTGCCCAATATAGGTGTTTCCCATAGTCTGGGGGAAATAGCAGCAGGGATTCAAACCAGCAACCTCTTGCTCACTAGGCAAGTTGTTTCTCCACTGCAGGGGCATAACGAGGGTGAGGCAGGCAGGGCACATGCCCTGGATGCCATTTCTGGGGGGCGCAAAGTGCTTGCCATGCCCTGCCCCCCCCAACTACTGTCGGAGAGGTGCCCATCGCCCCCCTCCCAGCGAGCACTTGCTGATTATTTCAGGCGGTGTTTGCTGCCTGAAAGTGTCTATTCCCCTTTCTCTCCCTCCAGAGAGGGAGAGAAAGGAAGAATAGATGCTTTCAGGCGGCAAGTACCGCCTGAAATGATGCTGAAGAGCTTGCTCAGGCTCTTTGGCGTAATTTCAGGCAGTGCTTGCTGCCTGTGAAAGCATCTGTTCTTCCTTTCCCTCTCTGGAGGGAGAGAAAGGGGAATAGATGCTTTCAGGCAGCAAACACAGCCTGAAATAAATGGCAAGTGCTCGCTGGGGGGGTGGGGACACAAGGGGTTGACTGTCTGTCTGTACTCCGAGTTGCAAACATGTTAGAAAGGAACAAGCTGAATTTTAAAGCAGCAGTTGCTCCATAAAAGGCTGTTGAATGCCACTTCTTTTATTTTTGCTGGAGCCAGACCCAAAGAGAAGAACTTGCAAAACTTAAAAGAGCAAACCATCCTAAATATGATGGGAGATTGTAAGCTAGATCTGCAGAATATGTGCTCCCATTTGGCCATTTCCTTGCATCAAAATCTGCCCACAATGAGCAAACTTTGGAAATGTGTCAGGTTGTCTTATTTAAGCCTAGCGAGGGCATGGCTCTGCTTTCATAGCTTCAAACAAGTGTGTGTGTGTGTGTGTGTGTGTGTGTGTAGCAGGGGGGAGGAGAGGAGGATGGAATGATAAATAATTGAATGTCCAGTCTTTGAGGAATCAAGTTCTGATTATTTATTTATTTGGTTTCTATACCGCCCTTCCAAACATGGCTTAGGGCGGTTTACACAGAGACATAATAAATAGGATGGATCCCTGGTCCAAAAGGGCTCACAATCTAAACAGAAACATCAGACAGACACCAGCAACCAGTCACTGGAAGTACAGTGCTGGGGGTGGAGAGGGCCACTCTCCCCCTGCTAAATAAAGAAAATCACCATGTTAAAAAGGTGCCCCTTTGCCCAGTTAGCAGGGGTTAAAGCAAAAAAAATCAGGAAGCTGATGTAGTCCATATTAGGAACAATGGTGACCATGATTATACCATTCCCTTTGTGAACTCCTACAAAATGGTGATTTAGTCATGGATTTTAGTTTTAATTGCTCTCTTTGTCAACTAAGGCAGTGCATATCTTCTCTAAAATGGCCCTCTTATAGTTTTTCTAACTTTGAAATTGTAACATAAAACAAAGCATAAATGCATGAACAAAACAAAAAATAAGCATTATGACTCAATATACATGTATCAGAAGTAAAACAATGATGTACCAGAAGAAGTGGGGGGAGCATATTGGAGGTTTCAGACTCAGTTCTTAAGATTAGACCTAGAGCCAACTAAGAATCCATGCTGCAGACCCTCCACTATTTCACAAAGGAAACTTTGTGAAGTATTTGGGGGTATGCTTGATGTGCTTCTAACACTCGATTCTGCAAAAGCCCAGCCTTCCACTGATTTAAAAGCCAAAAGGGTGTTTGTTCTTTTGGTTAAACATATATGTAATTGTATGATGATCTGCTATACCAGTTTAAAATGTTTGGGGGGGGGGCGCAATTTCAGTGCTTGCCCTAGGCACCATTTTCCCTAGTTACGCCCGTGCTCCACTGTGCCATGAAGGTACTGGCTCATAATTTTCTGGATTCCCACCCAGCTTGGCTACTTCCCAATACTCTGTTACAGAAGCCACTTTTAGGGACAAGTTGTATATTATTGCTGGGCATCTTAAATTAGGTGGACAGAGGTAAATCTTGTGGTGAGTATACTATGCCACAATTGTATAAACATGATGGGACCAGAGAGCTCTGAGAGGCACTTGCTGAAGGGAATGCAGGAGAAGATTGTGGCAAAATCCCATACATGGGTCATAAAGGAGGAGCACCAAACATAAGACTTTCCCCAGTACCAAACAAAATAAAGAAGGGTGGAAGAGAGAGGAATAGAAGTAGATGCATGAGTGGGAAATGAATACAGAAAGCAGGATAGGGAAGGGTGAAGCATATGTGTGTACCGTATATGTGTGTGTGCATGAAACAGGTAGATGGACTAATCTTCTAAATGAAAAAACGATGGAGCTCAGGAAATTAGTGTCAGGGCCTGGTTGTCACCTTCTCTCAGGGATGGTAAGAGAAGGGTACCTCATGCATGGGCAGTGTGGATTGGAACATGCAAAGGGCCCTTGACATGATGGTAGTCCTGCCAGGACTTCAAGAGTTGGTCTTCCCTAGATTAGATTAGACTTTTGTAATAATAAGATTTTCTCATACATACCTCCAAAAAAAATTCTTTCTGTTTTTTGGGTTTTTTTTAATTTAGATTTATGAACTACAGGGTCAAAGCAGAAGGGGCAGTGATATATCTGACCAATTGAAAGCTGCATTTTTAAGTAGTGAGACTCATGATAAAAGCGCTGATGTAACATTTAAGTTTAGTAAGAAGATAACTTTCTGTTTCACAAATGCTATGATTCCAAAGCTATTAGGCACAGTCTTTTGTCAGAGAAACAGCTGAGTCAAACCTGAATCTAAGTGCTTTGTTATGATATGTTTCTGAATAGGCATGTGTGTTGTGTTTTTCCACTACACTGACCTTTTTGCCTTTGCCCTTACAGAAGGTACAAGAATTAATAAAAACTTGAGCCTGTAATGACAGCAGCACTATGTTCTTATGCTGAAAATCTTTACATGTCCTATAGTAAAGTTAAAATGAAACTTCATCTGGTTCTGTGTGGGTTAACAAAATTCTTACTTACTGCTAACTTTCATCTCTATTAGTAATGTGATTCTCGCATTACTAGCATTTCACTCCTCATTTTGCCTTAAATGCACGCAGTCCTGTGAGACTCTTGGGTAAATGTTGGTTTTAAAACAGTTAATCCCCTCTGAACCATTTAATAAAGGGAAAGGGAAGTCATGAACAGCCTGATTCAAGAGGAGTCCAGGAGGCATGAATTTAAATGGCAGAGTAGTTGATAGGGAGGTGAGAAGTAATGTTAAATGGGGAGCTGTTATTCAGGTCAGCATCCTCCGTGCACAAAGTAATTGATATCCGGTACTTTTGCAACAGCTGAAAAAACAGCAGAACATGCTCTACACGACACAGCCATTGGAAGGGAAGGTGTTACCCTTGAAGGAAAGTGAGTTACCTACCAGTTTTGTTCCACTTCAAAGTTAATTTAGTATGGAGAATGGGGACTGCAGATTCAGCTATCTTTTAGGCCACGCTTTAGAAATTGGTGGCACAGCATCCTCTGAGAAGCCAAGGCAGCAAAAGCCAGCGTGTATTCATTCCGAGTGACTTCTTTGGATAAGCGGACAAGGAAACAGAGGGATATCATAACTGATGGCATTGAAAGATCTTTCTTTAATTTAGAACCTCACTTTTTGGGTGAAACAAAAGTATTTTGCGAGTAACTGCCTACAGAAACAAAAGTTGCTACAGTCAAGCAATCTCAGTGGAATTTCACAGTTGAAACTCCGTGCAAATGTCATTTTACTTGGATCAGGGTATCAGCAGTGACTATATTACGACAGGATTTTAGTTATTAATTTTCATTTTAAAAAATAAATCTAGTAGAACTTGATTTCTGTAGTACTCACAAGGCAATTAAAGAACATCACTGTTGGGGCACTTAAAGTGAACCTTTTTGAAGAAAGGCAAAAATCTCTTCAGTTGGCTGTGAAGTTAAAGTGTATGTGGACGGAAATCCTGCAACGGTCACTTGCGAGCAGAGCTGATTGTGTCCTTGTCTCCTGTCATGCAGCAAGGTTGGAAGAATATTTTGAAATCCTCAGAGTGCCGGAATCAGCTTTCGACGTACTTATGTGATCGAACAAATCGAGAAGGGAAAGTTAAGAATGTTTCTATCTACACAAGAAGCTGAGTTATTCTAAGTCAGACCATTGGTCCATCTAGCTCAGTACTCTCTACTCCAGTGATCTTTACTATTTTTCAAGCAGGGGCCACTTTGGCGCAAAAAAAACCAAAACAAAAAACCTCCAGTGTTAGAGCCTGAAAAAGCCATTTCATTTCCCACAGGGCTGACTTCCACACAGGCCTGTGCTTTTCTCAGTTCTGGGTAGGCTCTTTAAGAGAGATAGATCCCTCTTTTAAGAGGTCTGGGAAGGGCTACACTACAGCACTCTCTGCATGCTTTCGGAGCTAGTGCAGAGGCTCAAGAGGGCTCTGTTTCCCTTAAAAGTGCCCCGCCAGTGCTGGGCAAAGTGCAGTTCTGCACAGTACCACGGGAACGGTGCAGAGTCAGCAGCTTTGACTGAAGATTTGCACAGGCCCGATAAACAATTAGTCAGAAATCCACAGAAATCCAGGTTGATGGGAGTCTTACCATGAAGAACACTGGTCTAGTCTGACTGGTAGCAGCCAGAGTTTCAGACAGGAGTCTTTCCCAGCCCTACCGGAAAAGTTAACCTGGGACCTTTCTGCACACGGAGCAGATGCTCTGCCACTGAGCGATTGCTCCATTTCTCTTTCTTGTCTTTTGGGTGATTCTGCTGTTCCAATAGGAAACATTTACGCAAGAACATAATTTATTGTGATGATTATTAGTATTATTTTAAGCAAATGTGACAAAACAGGTAAACTCTTCCCGTGCATCCCCAAGAGACTAGCCTAACACATCTGGAGGGAGCCGGAAGAATTGTGCATTAGAGAAGAGAGCATGAGATAGCAAGGCAATTCATAGCAGTAGTAATTGTATTACGGTATAATCAAAGCAGGGATATCCACTAATGCAGGAGACCACAATTTGTTACTCATCCTTTTTGCATGCATGGACACAATGGATGCAAGCAAGGAGACGAATGACATTACTAGGTGCTTATGTGTAGGCTGGGCTCATTATAAGCAGACCAGGAAATGAATACACCCCTGCAGAATGATAAGAATTTTCTTGTGTTTAAACTTATCCTAAATCACATGAGAGCACCTTCCTGCACAAACTGCTAACCACACAGTTCAGCACTCACAACATTTCTCTCTACTACAGCAAGCAAGCTCTATTCCTCTAATAACATTACTGAAATAGCTAATTTGGATGGTCAAGGACATATCTGGATGGGAGTGAAGTGGAGGCACTCAAAAACAAGGTAGTGATCTTTTAAAACAAAACATAGGTATATGAGTTTCCAGGGCCTAAGGACATTGAGGGCATCTCTTTGACTGCAAAGGGACCTTCTGTGTTCATCATGGATTTCACACACACATTGCACAATACTGGAAGCATAAAACCATGTCTCTGACATCTTGGTATCAGTCTATGTGGCATATTGCCATCTCTGAAAAACTGACCCATATTGTTTGCCTTCAAGTGGGTCAAGCTAATTGACCCACTTGACTAACGATTTTTTCATGATATGGTCAGATTTTATTCTGTTCACAAATCAAGGTAATTTTAGTCATTCTCCTCCATCTAATTATTTACATATCTGGAAGGATGGTTAATGAATGTCATTATGTATCAGTTTTACTATTCATGTTTATGTATAGTCTTATAAAATAATTAAAAAATTAAAAAAATGAATTTCACACACACACACACACACACACACACACCCCAGAGCAGGAGGTGAGAGTTACCTACAAAAAAACCCACAGAGAAACATAGGCCTGGTTCATATGTATGCCAAAATGGAGGTAGGCAAACCCACAGTTTCAGTTTGAAATTCCCAATCGTGCCGCAAATGTCCATCAAACCATGGCCCACCAAACTCCAGGAGAGGAGAGCCCCTCCCTGCTGCTCAGCCACCAAGGCAGATCCCAGCAAGCAGACCCCAAGGCAGATATCTGTGGCCAGATTGTGGGCAAAGCATCACCACGTCAGCAGGGCAATCACGATTGGCCACAGTCTCGAAGATGTCGAGCACAATCATTTTCGGAGCGCTCCGCCCACCCTTGGCATGGAAAGGGGATTTAAGTCCATTTAAATTCACTGCAATGCCCTTCCATGGCAGTGCTTTTTCTGCAAGCGATGGCACCACTGCCCTGCACCTTTTGCTGCTGCCTTTTGGAGCCAGCCCCAGCATCGCCCCTGCCCTATGCTTCCCTACCGGTGCTGTGATGGCATGCCCTGCTTATGTTGCCACCTGGAGTGTTTGTGCTTACGTACATACACCACTGCTGCTTCCTTATCAGGGAGCAAAGAACTAGTACTTATCCAATCCCCTTTCCCTCTTTTTTGCCAGGAGAGGAGAGCAAGGAACGGAACTGGTACAGGGAATGGCCATTGAGAGGATGGCAAGGCTGCAGTGGGGCATCGCAGCATCCCTGCTGCCTGGCAGCTGCATAGCTGACACGAGGGGCAGGGCTGGTTCTCCGAGAGGCAGCCAGCGAGAAGCACCAAAGGCATGGAGCAACCATGTCCTTGGGCAGGTCTGTGCCACCGCCTTGGTGATTGCGTCAGTGACTGCGGTTTGGAAATCTGCATGAAACCACAGTTATGATGGCGTCTAGAATTGGACGTAACACCTGGCAGCCAAACCTCAGGTCTCAGCAGCAAACCTTTGTGCAAACCTAAGGTTCAAATTGGAGTTTGGCGAGGCAAACCACAGTTCCACATGTTTGAACATACTGGAGTTACAACCTCTACCATGTTTAACTCTGGTTTGGCATTGTGTGTGAACCCAGCCATAGAATTTTAGAACAGCTAAAATAGTATCAACATGTGGTTGGGTATTGTGTGTGCACCCCCACCCCCACAACAAAAGGTAGCAGCTTTTTCTAACCTGAGTCTTATTGTGTGTGGGAAGTTGTATTTATTTCCTCAATTTTGCCTGCCAGTTACAATGCAACCCATTATCCCCAGCTGGAAATTGAGGTGGGGAGACTGTGGATGGAAGAGAGTGGCTTAAAGAGCTGCTTCAACTTAGTCTGCTATTCTGATGCAAATTAGAAATGGGCCTAAAAGAACTACAAGTTAGGCAAACTGTGTGAGTCCATTGATTTGACCTGTGGTTGTGTATAGTTTGAATCATGAAATTCTAAAGGTGTCCATTCAGAATAGCAGATGGCAGAGGGAGGGGTTTGGACTGCTTTGAGCCTCTAACAGGTCAGCAAGCATTCATGTTGCTTGCACCAAAAGATTTTACACACACGGGCCCTCAGCTGTTTGTTTGTTTCATTTGCTTGTTTGGGGCATTTATATACCATTTTGCAGGTGAACTACCAAAAGCGGTTTACATAACAGCACTAAAAGGGTGCTGTTATCAACCAAATAGAGCAACAGAAGAATCAGAACTGGCAGCCCACACCAGGCTTGTACCAGTAGCAGTGAGTTGAGTGGTGAGAGGCACCTTTATGGATAAATAAGTCGGTGCTTGCCTCTGCTCCAGCGGCACCTTCAAGCCACTCCAAGCCGCAATGTGCCACCCAGCAGCACTCCCTGTGGCAGGGGACAGACTCCGCAGAAGCCAGGTGAGTGGCCCGTCACAGGCGTGCTGGGCATCACACTGCAGCTCAGAGCAGCTTGCAGGTGCTGCCAGAGCGGAGACAAGCCTCTACCTGCACTGGCTGCTACTGGCTTGAACCTTTAGCAGTGTAGTGGGAAAGAGAAGAGGCATCCTCCCTCTGGGAGCTCAAGCCAGCCTGCTCTGGGGGCCGGCCGAAGCTCTGAAGAGAGGCCCTCCCATGAAAAGTCCTGGATACACCACAGTATCCGGTTGCAGCTCCCCACTTAGCACTTCAATGCCTTCTCTCTCATTAGTTCCCAACAAACTCTGACCAAGTTAATTTGTTGCTTCAACCTGTGACTTTTCTCCCACAGCCCTCATCTCAACTCTGGGTTATGGTATTATTTCAGCTTTATTAACATTTCAGATTAAGTCTTTTGTCTATAAAGCCCACTGTTTCTCAAATTCCTTCCTTTAACTAAAGCAGCAAAGTATCACATGAGCTTCTTAGAAAGAAATACTGTTTGCTGTCTAAATTTGTCGTTGCATTGGGGGGGGGGCGTGTGGGGGGGGGATCAGTACAAGCACATTAGACTTGTTTAGATTCCAAATAGTACCAGCACACCAAGCTTGCTACCGTTACAAAATATAAATAATATCTTTGTCATACAGGTGAACATTTTGTATCCACCAAGTAGCAATCTTTCGATCTTAGCCTTGAGGGAGGCAGTTAGGAGATCCTTATTAAATACTTTGCTGGATATGACCTCTCAGATAAATTTCTTTTTCTGTTGTATAAAAATTATATTTGTTAAGTCTTTAGAGCTTACAGAATTGAATAAGCATGTTGCTGCTATCTCAAACAGAGCAACACAGTTCAATAGTGAGCTTGAGTATAAAGTATATTCTCTTGGATTCTGACTGTACCACTGTCAGAGATCACCAGTAACCTGCAGTGAGAAAGGAAGCAAGCCAAACAGTGTATTTTGGATGTTTCCAAGAGGAGGACATTTTCCTGCTTACTTCATGAATTTCTGCACTGACCAGCATGTGCAAGAGAAACGGAGCTTCCACATAACAGCAGTTCTCACAGGTTTCCTTTGTGTACTTTCGTTGCCATTTTCTGTCCACAGCAGGGACATAGCAAGAACCCTAAGATAAAGATAGACCCCCTGCCCCCACCCCGTTCCCTTCCTTCTCCACCCACCACCCATGCCTTTGCTGCAGAAGAACTGTAAGGACATGCTGAAGAACCCAACTTGTTTAGCACACCCTTTCTCTCACGCCTTTGCAGATAATATCACACACTCCCCCTGCACGCAGACACTTACACACACAAACACACGTGCTTTCCCTGGGCCATTCCCAGACCGCCATTTTACTTTCCTTCACCAAGGGAAGGGAAGGGCAAGTGTGCATTCACATATCATCCAGATTTACATCGATGTCTCTGTGAGCTATCAAGCAGCACTCCAGACACAATTCGGGTTTTTCATTTAGCACTGGAGCTTTGCCTGATTTATGTCCAAGGTGAAAAATTCCACTTTTTGCATCTTTTTTTTGGGGGGGGGGGAATTCAAAATATCCAATATGCCCCGTAACTCACAGTACCTCACCCCTCTTAATCCCACAGTAAAGCTTGTTGTCTGGGAAAGGCCCTGGCTCAGAAATACATATATTTTAACCTATATATGCAGTGCCTACATAAATACATCCTGGAGAAGACTCATCTTTTTTGAAGCTGAGATGAGTCTTCTGATCAGAAGCCAATGGCATGCCAGTGGGGAGCTGGAAGCGTGAAGGGTGAACTGTTGCCCAGGAAGGGGAGGGGGGTCCTCCCTAAGGCTCAGGGACATTTGTCTCCCTACCCCTGTTCAATTAGAGCTATGCCTCTGGTCCATATTTGGAGACTGAAATTGACTAACTGGGGGGAAAACACAATTTTCCCCATCAAGGCAACCACTCTATATCTTAACATTCAGCCAAAACTGACCACAAAATGGCTGAATCACTTCTATTCCTTTGCCATCTCAATACTAAGCATCAACACAGTTCACATTAAAATAACAAGTGACAAAAGGCAGTACAGAAAATCTTATTATGTGGAAAAAAAATTAAGGAAGAAAAGGATTTGACTTGTGCTGTTTTCATGTATCTTTTTATTAAATATAATTTATTCAGCACAGCTATTAGGGATGTGTGAGCCAGCTCCATTCGAGCCGGGCTCAACAATAAGCTGGCTTTGTTTGAGCAGTCCAAGTTTGAACTAGACACCGACCCCTTTTTTTGAAGAACCGGCTCGCAGGCCAGCTCAGGGATATACTTGTAAAGGGGAACCTGATGAGGATTCCCCTTTACAAGTAAAGGGCATTCCCTAGAGTAAATGTGTGGTGGGGGGAGAGAGAGAAAGTAGTTTTTACCTGCAAAATTCAGGTGCTGGGGACAGCTGACGACGGCAAAGACATTGGAGGCGGCGGGGACTCCTCCACCCAACCCGCCGGACTCCCAAATCACAGCCCAGGCCAGCTTTGGCCGGGTTTGGCCCTCTGCGTACATGTGGAGGCTGTTTCTGTGACTTACACGCATGTGCAGAGGCCATTTGCATCACCATGCAAATGGCCTCTGGATAAATGTTGTACTAGTTTTCCATTTGTGTAGGGATGTGCACAAAACCGGTTTGCCCGGTTTGAATTCAAATTCAAACCGGGTTTGAACCAGGAGGGGGTGGTTTGGTTTTGGTTTTGTGCAAACCCCCACTCCCCGGCTCCTTTTGAATTTGAACCGGTTCGAATTCAGTATAGGGAATAATGAGGATTGCAGCAAATGTATAGCTTCAAGTCAGGGGCAAAGGGGTGGCCTAGAGCAGAGTGTGGTGGGTGGTAGTGCCCAAGGGGGGCCAGGAAGCTATCAGAATTATTTGAAAGGAATTGGGCAAAGGGCTGATCTTTAAGTGATTTTTGAAGTTTATGTGTCTTTAAGGTTAGCAAATGAGAGTGGATTCATGGTTTGTCATTGAAAATATTATATGCTACCAAAGAATCTACACTCAGGACACCTCAGAAACAACAAAACTAAGTACTCCATGGGTGGTTGGCACCCTCACTCTGGGCCACCCCAGCACCCCCCAAGTGCAGTTATGGGGCTGCTGAAACCCCATATGGAGAAAAACCTTAAAGCCAATTGTGGGGTACTGGGGTGGCCCAGAGTGAGTGGTGGTGTAGTGCACAGAGGGTGCCAACCACTCCCCAGTTTGGTTTGAATTTGAACCTGCATCTTGAACCTGATGGCTGGTTTGGTTCAAATTCGAACCATCGAATCACCCCGGTTCGAATTCGAACCAGTTTGCACATCCCTACATTTGTGTATAATTTTTACATATGCATGTACAAGCATGTGTATGTGTGTGGGTCTGCCTTTATGTATACATGCACATGCTGGATCAAATCACTATGTGTGAGATCCAATCTATCGTGGGTAATCCATTTTTTGTAAATGAGGGCTTTTTCATCTTATCCTTTCAGTGACAGTCACCTGCACTTCTGAAAAGAAGCCCCCAAGTTCGGGTGTTCATCTGTATTGGCACCTTATGACCTGTGAAGGGCTGCCACTGGAGTAGTGGTTAGAGGGCTGGACTAGGACCGGGGAGACCCGAGTTCAAATCCCCATTCAGCCATGAGACTTGCTGGATGACTCTGGGCCAGTCACTTCTCTCTCAGCCTAAGCTACTTCACAGGGTTGTTGTGAGGAGAAACTTAAGTATGTAGTACACCGCTCTGGGCTCCTTAGAGGAAAAGCGGGATATAAAATGTAATAATAATAATAAAGGGGGGATGGAGTGAATCCTGATCCCTGTTTATAGCACATACCACAGTAATGTAGCATATATGCATAAAGGAGCCATATTGCTATTTGGGCCCTGTACCTTGATTTTGTGGAATTTCAGTTCAGTTCTAAAGATTCTAAGAGCCCTTGCTGAAGAGCCTTCAGTAACGGAGTACAGTGTACAGGTACTATGATGACTGAAAACCCCAGCACCATGTGATTCACTATAGAGTTCTTCCTGCCACACTGACCACAGGTACAGCATATGTCTGCGGAGACGCATACTGTACTTATGGGCAGCACAGAGGGCAGGTCTATGTTGCATGGGGGGCAGGGGGAGGTGGAGTTGTCAGCACTATACTCACGTACACTGTATTCAGTTACTGAATGCCTAAATAGGGTTATTGTGTTACTACAATGTACACATTGGATATATGTACTATATTGTACTTAACATATGGCAGGTGCATTTCTGTGTAAACTGAGGAATTAAGCTGGATTCAAGACTCTGACAGGCAATTTTCACAAAAGTAATGCTTACTCGTTCTTACCAGTCTCTAAATCTTCTTAACTTAATGAAATAAGCAGATTACCCCATACTGCCAGAACTTTGTAAACACAGAGGACAATGGAATGTTAAGTTCACATTTCTCTAACTATCTGGAAAGATTTCATTAAATGCAGGATTTATAAAATGCTTGAGGTAGGGAAGTGGGGTAGACAAAGGGTTTTTTTGAGGTGGACTTCAGAAACACAGCAACAAAATTTAATCTCTTCAGAGCCACATCAACAGAAGAAGACTGCATCCTTTTTCTTTGAAGCCAGAGCAGCACTTATGGGCACAGTCCAACCACAGTGGAATCCATCTCATTGGTTTCAGGTTAAGCCCGTGCTTAAAGTTCTCTCACATTCTGCTCAGTAGGACCTAAAGGTGCCTAAGCTTTAGATCCTGCCAGCTAGAAAGGGCTCCGGGTACACGCCACTTCAGAATGTAGCACCTAGCACCCAGAGGAGAAAATAGCGGCTTCCTATTTGGAATATGCAAATGACTTGAAGAGCTGCTATCTGATGAACTGTTATTTGCACAGTGCTAACCAGTATTTTAGAGCTATATTTTGTATTTACTATTATGTATTCAGATTGTGGTATTTGATTTTCTTAAGAGCGGTAGGCATTCTGTAAGCAAGGTAATTCACAAGCCATGTATAAACAAAATCCAAGGGGGGGAAATACCCTAACATTATGCAGATAATCAGCTAGGAAACTTGCAAATTGTGCATCAAGGTTTGGAAGGTAGGAGAGCCAAGGTTGGGAGTGCAAAGACAGGCGGCTTCTGCCAAGGCAGGGTCTAGGAAAGTAGGGCACCTCCAGCTGTGTTCTCTGGTTAGTGCAAAGATGCATATTGATGACCAAAAAGGAGTTAAATGCACCAATCATATATCATTGGTGCAGTTAATTCTGCTTGATTGTAGTTATTAGCATTGGTATACCATTCCTAATTAATGCAATCAGTTTTCTTTAACAAATTAAGCCCCATAAATATAAGTGAATTATCAGATGTGAATGGGCTTTTCCCCCCACCCCCTTCCAAGTCTACCTCTGGATTTTATCTGATTAGAAACAAAATTAGTAATCTACTTGTCAGTTGCTGTAGCTATTCTGGTGTGACAGTGGAAGACTGGCTTGATGAGGATCTCAGCTTAGATAACCAAAAAAGGATACTAGCAACAATGGCTGTTTCCGCCAGATATATGTGGTGACCGCTGATTTGTTTCTTGTTTGAACTCGTTTCTCTGGATACAAGGGGAAAGGCTGTTAGACTGGTGAAGCAGTGTGGTCTGCTGGGTAATCCCTGAGGACATGGTGTGTGTCTGTGGGTGTGGGTTGTCTAGCCAAATGGCTACGCACAGCATCGCTGGTGCTTTCCAAAACACCTTCAGCTATACCAAGCACCTCTGTATGTGCCTCCAAAAGGAATGCCTAAAGTGAACAAGCAGAAAGAGAAAGATGATTACTTGTTTTTGTAACTTGTTTAAGGACATAGCTATACTCTTGAGACTTGAATAACCATATGGATTGAACTACCATCTAAATCAAACCAATGACAAAGCTGTATTTTTGTTATATATAATGTGCTTCCTTTGCAGTTTTAAGTATGCTTTCTGCAAAAATAAAAAATAAAAAGGCAAGTTCAAACGAGTTACTATATCTAAAAAAATTTTTTAAGTGGAAGGAAAATATAGTCTGTTCTGACTGTCTTCGTAATTTACTGAGGCATAATTCTCCCCCCCCCCATCTTTTTTTAATGCCCATATTGTAGCTGAAAAGGTAGAGCATTGACAGCAATAAGGAAAAACAGCAAAGAATGCTTTAATTTAGATGAAAGATTATTTTAAAAATAAGAGCTCTGTAATAGCATTAATAACCTGCTCTTACAGTATGTTTTATGCAGCCTCTAAATATCAGGCTGTGTATTAATAATAATATAATATTGAATAGCTAGAACCTCTGTACTAGTTATTACTTAAGGAGACTCTCTCTAATGGCTTCTATTATTCGTTGAAAATCATTTTAACAATGCGGCTGAATGTTCATTGTGCTTTAAATTCATTTCATGTGTAAAATGAGAACTGATTAAAATGTGGTTTTTATATGACTTTCAAAGTGTTTTACAGAATGTTTTGGATATTTGTAGTGTAGTGAATGTGCAGAATCGTTAAAAGCGTTATAGCTCTTTGACAGCCCTGTTAGAAACAGTGGTGGTGTTGGTTTTTCCCCTTGTATTGTTAGAGAGGATGTTTTTGTTGGAACACCAGCATGGTTTGTTTTAAATGTAGAAACATGACATCTCGGCAGTTTTTATTGATTGATTGATTTGATTTGATTTGATTTGTATACCGCCCTTCCAAAAATGGCTCAGGGCTCAATGGCTCAGGTTTACAATTAAAACAAACCACTAAAACAGTAAAGAGCTAAAACAAATTAAAAAACAGTATAACAATTAATTTAAAAACATTTTAAAACAACAATTAAACCATTACAGTAATTAAAATCCCGAGATTGGGTTTTTAATTTTAAAATAAACCAGATATTAAAAACCCCAAAATTTAGGAAGCTGAGAAAGCTTGGGTGCAAAGATGGGTTTTCAGGTGTTTTTTGAAAATTGCCAGAGATGGGGGAAATGCCAGAGATAGTTACTACCTAGCAGAGCAGAATTCTGGCCTCTTGGGCTTCTTTTCTGTCATCAGGTACCTCACTAATATAGTCTGGCTTCATGCAAGATATGCTGCTCATACTAGCACAGTTTACTCTTCTATCTCTGTCTTTCATAGGATTGTTAATTATTTGAGGTAGGAATTTTCGCTTAGGCCATGCCTGCCCAGGCAAGATTACCTGTTTAATGTTGGCTCAATGTACCTTGTATTGCTACCTTGTATTGCTAGCTATCATCTTGGCTTCCTGAATCCAATTTTCATTCTGAGTTCCTTGTGGATTGGATTATTCCAAGGCCACCAAGTGATCACTGGAGGTGTGAGGGTGTGGTTTGCTTTTCTTCATCCGGTGGCATTTCCCCCTGTTCTCCACACCACCGCACTTCCACCCCTTTCAGAATCCCAGGGATGAGAACTAACCAATGAAAATTTCTCTTCCTTTCAAATAAAAATCTATTGTATTTGCTTCTCCATTAAGAGAAATAACACGTGAGGAGGACTTTCCTAATGTATTTGTCAGTGAACCATAGAACTTGGGTCCAGTGTTCTGTCTAATATTTTTCATCTGTGCGCAGAATGAATTTTGTTCTGGGCGGCAGTATCAAGACAGTGTGCGCGCACCTGCATTCAGAGTGGGGCCTTCCTGATTCCACCAAGAGGGGTCTAAAATTAACTGAGCAGGCATCAAAAAACTTGTGAGCGCATGCACGTGAACATGCCTTAGAGGGAACCAAGAGGCTGCCATTGTCTCCTACCCACTACTACTATTTATAAATATGGAACCAAAAGGTGGACTCCAAGCCTCTACTCGATTCTGTTACCTTTGGGATTCAGTTGCTCCCTCCTTCCTCTGACTCCTCCATGAGATGAGGCCCTCTTTCCTCCTCTTGAACCACCATCGCCGCCGCCGCCGCTAATGCTGGGATGCCTAAGGACCCTCCAACTGCTACTGTGACCAAGTATTCACAGCTGTGAGCTACATAAGAGTCAACACCATTAAAAAAAGAATTTTTTAAAAAGAGTATAGCAAAACTTTCTCTCTCTAATAGCCCCATCTTCTAGAAAGATCAGTGCAATGAGATGCAAAGCACTTCTTTGCACAAGGCAGAGCGTTTTTGTCTGCATAAAGACCTGGCCCATGCTGATGCAAGGAACAAAGGGCCAGAGAGAGATCCCCAATCCTAATCCTGGGCTGTCTGAACAGGGCAAGGGAATTGCAACACAAAAGGCATGACTACTTAGCATGGAGATGAGAGCTGTCGGTGCCAAGAGGTTAATGACTCTCAAGGTATTATGCTGTGTGGAATAATGTGCAATATACAAAATGACACATGTTGTTAATTTAAGGAGCAAGTCATTACAATCTGCTTAAGACCCTTTCCATTTTCAAAAGGTCACAGAATAGCAGCACGCTGCTCAGTGTGTTCTTTAATTCTGTGCCCCCTCCTAGAAGAGGTTAGCTTTGCTTGAGATGGTCTGAATCCAGAGTGCCTGCAGGCTAGGGCAGGTCATCTGAGTGGCCACTTTCTCTCACATGTCAGTAGTCCAAAATCTGTGATGGGTAATTCATGAAAATTCTGTTCCTGCCTTTACTGTATAGACGGCCAGCCACCAAGATGCCCAGCTTAAGCACAGGGAGGAGGTTGTTAGCCTTGAGATGAAAAGGGCCTCTGCTTTCAACTTACTGCTCACTTTCTGTTGCAAAATGTTGGGTTTTTGAAAGTATTTGGTTTGGTGCATTTACAGCCCAATCCAGTGTGTGCTTACTCAGAAGAACGTCACACTTTATTCAGTGAGGCTTACATACAGAGACATGGACATAGGAATGTAACCTTGCACACAGGTGCATAGCTAGGGGAGAGGGGGCCCGAGTTCATCCCTCTTTCTAGCGGCCCCCCAGACTGAGGGAGATAATGAAGAAAATAGGGAGGGATGCAGCTGGAGGGCCCTCTGGAGCTGGGGGCCCATGTTCTTTGAACCCTTTCGTTCAATTATAGCTACGCCCCTGCTTACACATCTTTTCCTTTCTTTCTTTCTTTGAGTACTTTACATCTGATTCTACTTATCCAGCAAATACAAGTGGCAAAAACTCAGATACAATTATTCTCTGTCTGAACTGGTTTCTTGATTCCTCCCTCCCTTTCACATTTGGAATGGCTATCCCACGTTCCCCTGCCATGAGTAAGGCACTGCGGAAGCATGGGGTATGCTGCCTTGGACATAAGACACCCCAGACAACCATTTCACCATGGCAGGACAGAAGGAGGTTACAATTACATCTAAGAACCGTCTATGCAGTCTCTTTAATGCTCGTCCCCCTGGGACATACTGCTTGATTTTCCAGCTGAAAACACATTTGATTTAATATCAAACTGCTGCTGGAGTACACTAAAGTGGCAGGAGACCTTGTCAGTTCCTGCAGTAAACCAGTTGTAAAATACTATGCCTAAGACGTACTTGTGCCTCTGCACTAAAGGTAAAAGGAGTCTTCAGAACTTGAGGAGCAACTTCCCTGGAGCACAAGGTAGCCAGATGAAAAGGAAGACAGAGCTCCTTTACTACTACTACAACAACAACGAAAACAACAGCAACACATGAATAAACAAACAAGCAAACAAATCAAGTGTAGAAAAGGGAAATCTACCCTCCCCAAAACCACTATTAAAGCAATGGGAGGAGCCCTGTCATCCTTTGCATTGGTTCCCCTACTGGAACAGAGTCCACTCATTGCCTGAAGTCTGTTGGCGCTGGATTTTCTAATCAAACTCTTCAACTAGTTAACACAGCTGGCTGATTGATATCATTTGGCAGCCCTTAGTATGAAGAGCTGCCACCAGAGGTTCAACTCCCCATTTCAGGGAGCTCTAGTCAGTCAAATGAGCTCAATGGAAGTTTCTCAGTACTGACAGCATCATTACAGTCAGTTTCTTGCTGTGGTTTGGAACAGAAAAAGGATGCAAAATACATTTAGACATGAGTCCCCGTCCCAATCTTCCCACCATGGCAGTGTATTAGTGAGCGCTGTGCTGTTGACAGCATTGCAGCTGGGTGGGGTTGCGTAAAGGAGAAGCAGAGTAAGGCCCTCTTCTGATCTTTCAGCTTTGTTAGAAATGTGCCCTTGCTTGAATTACACTGCAAGCAAATAATAAAGGGACTTCTGCTCTTTGCAATCCCAAGCAAATACAAGTAGCGTAAGTGAAGGCTTTTCTTTTTTCGATATGTTTTTTTTTTCTGCCCAGTAACTTAGGTCATCAAATGATCATTATTTTTTATGGTTCTGTAAAGCCTAGAGAAGTCAAAGCTATGTAATACATAACGCTGCAGAGTGGTCTACTAATCCCATTCAACCGCAGCCGTGCCTGGGCCAGGGATGTGAGGTCTGGTAACTGGAAACCTGACACTGTAGGAATTCCAAACACACACTCCTCAAAGTAAAAACAGCTCCTAGTGCACAGCATGTGCTACATGAGAGTGGGGATTGTATTAGTTTACATTATCTGATTTTCTAGCCACGCATTGTTGATAAAGAACAGGAGCACCTTTACCAGAGCAGCCAATAAATAATCTGTGTGTGGTGTGTGCTTGAGGTTAAGATGGCATTGCTAGACATCTGCCTTCTACCAGGAGATACAACAGTCTCTCTTAGACACCAGTGGTAGCCAAAAGGACAATGTGTCATAGGCTGCGGTTTCTTCTTAGCACCATGGGAAACAGTCAATGGGTTTCTGCAGTTTTTAAATGCAAAAATCATGACCCCCTTCGATAAATGTTTTAAAATTCCAAAACAAACATTTTGAAGAGTAGCAGGTCTGCTTCAGAGATTCCTGGGGCTGTAAAATTAATTTTAATGAACTGTGGCCAATAGGACTTTCTCCTCCACAGGCCAGGGTGCCCTTCCCCCGCTGACAAACACTCATAGAAATGTCCTTTGTTTGGGTCCAGCTTGTCAATGCAACCTCCTGACCTGGAGGAAACACTCTATCTATCTATCTATTAAATGTATGCCCCGCCCAAACTTACGTCTCTGGGCGGCTAACAACAATTAAAACACATATAAAAGTTGAAACAGTTCAACACATAACACATATAAAAGTTAAAACAATATAATAATTTTAAAAACCATAAAATTAACAAACAGTATTTTTAAATTAAAAACCTGAGAAGGCTTGGGTTAAAAAAAAGGGGGGGTTTTCAAATGTTTTTTAAAAATAGCCAGAGATGGGGAGGATCGTAACTCAGCAGGGAGCGCATTCCACAATCTAGGGGCAGCAGCCGAGAAGGCCCGTCTCTGTGTGACCACCAAACAAGTTGGTGGTAACTGGAGACGGATCTCCTCAGATGACCTCAATGGGCAGTGGGGTTCGTAGACCCTGGGCCTGCGTCCCTCATTATGAATTAATGTAGGTCTGGCAATAGATAGACAAACATTGCACAACCTGCTGGTGAGTTGATGAGTCCTAATTCACTGCTGAAAAATCACAGTTCTATAAAGTGTACTGTCGAGTCAATGTTGATTCCTGGTAACCACAGTGCCCTGTGGTTGCCTTTTGGTAGAATACAGGAGGGAGTTACCATTGCCATCTCCTGCGCAGTATGAGATGATGCCTTTCAGCATCTTCCCATATCATTGTTGTGTGATATAGGTGTTTCCCATAGTCTGGGAAACATATGTACCAGCAGGGATTTGAACCGGCAGCCTCTGGTTTGCTAATCAAGTCATTTCCCCGCTGCGCCATTAGGTTCTATAGAAAGGCCTTTTTTCAGTAGGATTTTTTGTGAACTTGAGCTTATTTGAATACACTATACATCTGAAATGTATATTATAGTATACACTATACATCTGAAATGAATACATACATGCACATGCTCTCTCACTCTCTCTAATGTGTTGGACATTGAGAGACTAGTGGAAATGGTTGTATCTTAACAGTTGTATCTTAATGCTCTTACTTCAAAGCACTCTGTCACAAAAAATGTATGCAAATGGAAATTCTACCCATTAGAAATTTTAACAATCGACTCGCGGGCTGTTTGAAACATTATCTACACATCATTCTACCACCTGCCCATAGAAGGTGAGGTTTGGAACAAAGATCTTTACTATACTGTGCACAGTATAGAACAAGAACAATTGCCAGGAAGATGGTTGGCGCCTTAGATGATGAGGGCGTGAAAGGGACTATTAAGGTTAAGGAGACTGCAGAGAAGCTGAATGAGTTCTTTGCATTGCATTTGTCTTCATGGTGAAGGATGCTGACTATACACCCACTCCAGAACTGAACTTCTCAGGCTTGGAGGCGGAAGAACTGGGCCAAATTGAGGTGATGAGAGAGGATGTTCTAAACTGTCTTGAAAAACTAAAAATTAACAAATCACTAGATGGATCCCCCAGGGATCTATACTGGGAGCTGTGCTCTTTCACTTGTTCATAAATGATCTAGAAGTTGGGGTAACCAGTGATTTGGCCAAATTTGCAGATGACACTAAACGATTTAGGGTAGTACAATCCAAAACAGGTTGTGAAGAGTTCTGAAAGGATCTCTGCAAACTGGATGAGTGGGTGACAAAATGGCAAATGCTGGTGGACACCTCATTGAAAGTGTTGACTCAATGTGCATCAGCTGTGAAAAAGGGATAATTAGGAAGGGGATTGAAAATAAAAATGTTAATATTAGCGTTAGCATTTGGAGTAATGGTCTTCTACAAATCTATGGTGTGGCCAGATTTGGAGTACTGCATGCAGTTCTGGTCACCCTGTCTTAAGAAGGACTTTGTAGAACTGGAAAAGTGCAGAATAGGGCAATCAAGATCATCGGGGGGTGGAAATTTTAGAACCAACAAAAGGAAGTACTTTTTCACACCATACATAATTAATCTATGGAATTCTCTGTCACAGGATGTGGTAATAGCTACTAGCTTGGGTAGCCTTAAAAGGGGCTTACACAAATTCACAGAGGACAGGTCTATCAATGGCTGGTGGCTATAGGCCACCTCCAGCCTTTTAATACAAGATGGTTCTAAGTACCAGTTGCAGGGAAGGAACAGCAAGAGAGAAGGCATGGCCTCACCTCTTGTCTGTGGGCTTCCCAGAGGCATCAGGTGGGCCACTATGTGAATACTGGACTAGATAGGTGGGCTGTGCTCTTCTTATGTGTTTCTGTATCTCTGAGGCACTCCTAATACCCAGCATCCTATTTTCACACAATGGCCCACCAGATGCCTCTGAGAAGCCCACAGGCAAGAGGTGAGGGCATGCCCTCTTTTTTGCTGTTGCCCCTCTGCAACTGGTATTTAGAGGCCTCTGATTAAACTACAGTTAACTAGCATGTCAAAGAAACAACTAAATCTGGACATCTTCTCCCTGACATGCTAGCTTTCTACATATAGGGGTTTTTTTTAATGGTATATCCAGTCATATGAGCCTCCATCTGCAAATTGGATTGGTACGCTTCATACACCTCAGGGAAAGCTCAGCCCTTGGAGTTGGAGGCCTGATAGGGAATCCCTGCCTCTGTTTAGTGCAGTGTTCTTCATAGCAAGGCCAGGGAGCCAGTGGTGGCTCCCCTCAACCCTAAGTGCAACTCCCTGACTAATGGTTACTCAGGCCTGTGGGAAGCTTCATCTGTAGCCCAAGATTCCGCACAGCTCCCCTTCCGGACAGCTCCACCATGCAGATCATATCTATCATGCAGTGCTGCACTTCCCCTAGTACTGGTGGGGCTCCTGTAAGAGATGGCCATGCCAGGATGGCCTTGAGCCCTGGAGCCATCTTGGAAGGTGGGCATGGAGTACTGGCAAGGGGAGTCCTTTCCAGCGATTTCCCTATAGAATTGTATGGGGGAAACAAACACTTTCCAACCATCTGTGCATCCCTTCTGAGGTGGTGCTGGGGCTTGCCTGGGCTCTCTTAGTCGCCTGGCCTGGGGAAAGCGCAACACTTGCACAGATCAGCAGAAATCTCGCTCTCACAGAACATTGTTTGCCAAAGGGGTCCCGGCTTGAAAAATAGTGGAGATCCCTGGTTTAGTCAGTAACCAGGTCATTGTGAGGCAGTTCACACTTCATCAAGGAATGCAAGTTACACAGAGATAACCGATGATTTTCTGAACAAAGTTTCTTTGGGACTGGGGAGGAAATCAAGTTTAAAACTGAATTCATGGTTGGAAGTTGAAGATCTCTTGTTGCCAATGAAGGGGACATGCAGAAAATCATCTGGGGTGAAGGAGGACATTTTGAGCCTTGTATATGTTCTGCCTTTTTTTTTACAATTCACTAAAGAGAAGATGATAAAGTAGAGCTTAACTGCTGCCATTTATCATTTCTGCAACATTTTTAATTTGCAAAGTGCTTTCCAGTCTTGAGTGAGTTTGCCCTCACAAACCTCTGAGATTTCCCACTTCTCAAATGGGGAGCTGAAGATGAGCAAGAGTGACTTGCTGGGACTCCACAGCGACACCGTGGCACAGGTGGGGCTTGAACCCAGGTCGCCCAGTTCCAAGATCTGAGTTCTTTCTCCTGGATCACACTGGCTGGATGCCACACAGAGCTCACATAATTCCTAGCTCTTTTGCCTGAATACATCATTGCAAATGGTTTGACATGCCTGCACTTTTCCTCTGCGTCAGTGTCTACTCTCACAAAGCATATACAAAATAGGTAATTAATGGAAATGTCCATGTCATACGTGACCATTTTTAAGATGGCAGGGAATGCGCAGGGGCAGCCCAAAGTATTGCAAAAAGTGCTGCCTTGCCCCTGGTGTGGGGCCAGCCCCCTTTCAAAACGGATCCTTGAAGGCTTTGAAGATCTGCAGAGGATGGTTGCCAGTTGCTGCCTCTTTGGTCCTTGAGCTGCTTGCAAGCTTTGCAAGGAGTGTGAAGAGAGCAGCTTTTTGCCAAACTTGAAAAGGTCAGATCAGTCCTGAAGAGCTGGGCAGATGGCAGTGATGGGGGTGGGGGGATCTGGATGCCTTGCTGGTGCCCTAGTGATCCGTCCCCCCACCCCGGGGCAACTGTCTCTCCTCGCCTCCTGAAAGGACTGCCCCAGTGGAAATCTGACAAAACGTTAGGGACGAATGCTGTAACAGGAGTTAAGATCACAGCCTAACATTAACTGATTGTTGAAAATAACTTGGTTTGAAATTTAAATTGAGGAGAGAGAGGTCAAAACCTTTAAACATGCTGCAGCATTCACAAGACCAAACACTCCAAAAACATCAACTCCTTCAGTCAAATGGTTGAATTGGGCCTGCTTCAGAAAGCATTCTTGGCTGTTCGTCTGCTGCTGTTTAATATTTATTTATTTATTTTCACATTTCTATTCCACTATTCCTCCAAGGAGCCCACAGCGGGTTATGTTTCTCCTCACAATAACCCTGTGAGGTAGGTTATGGAATATGGGTTCCACAAGAATCTGTCGTAGGAAGGAATATTGTTTTGCACAGGTTAGCAGTTTTCCCTTTGTGTTTCTATCACTGTAGGATTCATATGTTGCAGGGGAAAGTCTAGTATTAAGTCCAGATGTTACTACAGGGGAAATAGCTGCAGGTTCTTTGCACTCATGAATAATCTCAATTTCTGAGATTACAGTAGTGAAGCTACCACCTTTTTCATTACATACATTATGTTCTCACTAGCCGACCCCACACAGAGCATCTGTGCGCTCTTTGGGGCCAGAGGTTTCCTCTCCCCCACACACACACACCTTCTGTCCCAGTCTCTGCTCCCGGGCCCAGCCCAGCCGCATCTCCTCCCCACTGCCACTTCTCCCCCCCACACACAATGAAAGCTACTCCTGTAGAATGTCTGCCTGCAGGACTATGTTGGGGTGTGTGTGTGTCAAACACTTCAGGAAGCTGAAGCACCTTTCTTGTGAGTAAAAGCTACAATATTCAGGGCCTTTTTTAGTTGAGAAAAAAGGCAAGTGGGGGGGACATGATTGAGACTTATAAAATTATGCATGGTGTGGAGATAATAGATAGGGAGAAGTTTTTCCTCTTTCTTTCTCATCACTAGAAGCAGAACAATGAAACAGACTGGCAGGAGATTTAAGACAGATAAAAGGAAGTCCTTCACATAGTGCATAATTTGCTGCCACCAGAGGTAGTAATGGCCACAAGTTTAAATGGCTTTATTTTCATTCATTCATTCAGTCATTCATTTATATTGATAAATTAGATAGATATTCATTTATATACTGCCCTTCCTAATGTGCCTCAGGATGGTTTACATTAAAATAAAAAACACATCATATAATGAATTAAAATAAAAACAACAACATTTAAACCAGATTAGAATTAAAATTCAAACTAGACATCATTAAAAGCCAGGCTAAAAAGATGGGTCTTTAAGGCTCTTTTGAAGGCCTCCAAGGAAGATAATCCTCTCATGTTCATGGTGAGCGTGTTGCACAATCCAGGGGCTGTTGCCCAATCCCAGGTGGCCAACAGATGAACTAGTGGCACTCAAAGATGGATCCCTCCTTGATAATCTTAATGAGCAGAGGGAATCTTGTAGAGAAAGGCACTATTTCAGGTAACCCAGACCTAATCCATTTAGGGCTTTAAAGGTAATAACCAGCACTTTGTACTTTGCCTGGAAACTTATCAACAGCCAGTGCAACTATTTTAAGACAAGCATAATATGGTCTCTCCGAGTTACCCCAGAGACCAATCTGGCTGCCGCATTTTGAACTAACTAAAGTTTCCAAACTATGTACAATGGCAGCCCTACATAGAGTGCATTGCAGGAGTCCAACCTGGAGGTTACCAGCTGGTGTACCCCTGTTTTCAAGTCATTTTTCTCAAGGAAAAGGCGGAGTTGTCGAATCAATCACTGCTGGTAAAAAGCGCTCCTGGCCACAGCCTCATCCTAAGGCACCAGGGTCCCAGAGCACTCCCAAGCTACGAACTTGTTCTTTCTGGAGGAGTGTAACCTCATCCACAGCAGGAAGTTCTATACCGTGTGTCTGTCAAGTGACACTAGGAATGAACGGGGTTTCCTTCAGCCCTTTAGAATTGCTAACTCTGGCTTGACTCCTCAGACGGAGCAACATGTTACTCAGCTTGCTTGCTGCCTCAAAACCTCCAGCCCTGAAATACAGGTGATCTTATGGCTCTATCAATATACCTTGAACAGTATGTCCATTTTCTGCTTGATCTTCTAGATAGCTACATCCTCTCTGTCCAGTTTTTGTTTTTAAGTTTTAGGTAGTCACCTTAAGTGGCGCAGCGGGGAAATGCTTGACTAACAAGCAGAAGGTTACCAGTTCAAATCCCCACTGCTACTATATCGGGCAGCAGTGATATAGGAAGATGCTGAAAGGCATCATCTCATACTGCACGGGAAGAGGCAATGGTAAACCCCTCCTATATTCTACCAAAGAAAATCACAGGGCTCTGTGGGCACCAGGAGTCAAAATTGATATGACGGCACACTTTACCTTAGGGAAATCTATTTATTTTACAGATTTATACCCCACTTCTCACTTTTAAAAATGGAATGTAATACACACTCCCGTGTCTCTACAGTTGGGCAGTATCCCAGCTCATACCACTGCTGCTGGCCAAAATTCTTGTGTCGTCATTTTCTGTTAGAAGGTATGTTCCCCACATGCCTTCTGGAGTGGCTGAGCATGAAAAAGTCAATTTGGATGGAGCCCGGGAGTTACTATTTTTCTCCTTTTCATTGTTGGTTTGACACACATGCGTAACCCTCCAAACCACGGATCACTGGGAAGGCACGAACCAGGCTTCTGAACTCTGAACCCCTCAGGAAACAACAAAAACAGAAAAGAGAGAGGAACAAAATTCATTAGGACCTCCTTGGAAGTGGCCATTCCTGCATAGAAAATGCAGCATTGTTTTCCTTCTGCTTGGAAAAGATAACAGAAGTCGTGGATCTGAACTCTGTTTAGTTGGTTTTTTAGGGGAAATAACAGCAAGGTGGGCTTTATGGAAAGGAAAACAAAGGAAGAGTGGACTGGTTCAGAATTCCAGAATATTAACATCTCTGTAGTTTACTCCTTCTATATCCAAACTCTCCATAAATTTCTCCCAGCACTTACTCTGATTTCAGCTTGATAACTAAGTGGAAAAGCTGTATGTTACACTCAAGCTGGGGTCTGCACCCCAAAATGTCAGCCTCATGTCTTTTCTGCCCCATAATTTGTAAAAGGATCATTTGCCTTGTGTCCTGACGTCATCACATGCATTTGCCCCTGCCTCTCTGTACTGCTTCTCCTCTGCCTCCCTCCCGCAGCCAGGATCAGACAGGCCTCAGGAGGGTGGGGAGGGGTTTTGTCAACCACCCTTGTCCCCCTTCACCTGCCAGGAAGAGAGAGTGCCTTGCTCCTTCCCCAGGAGCCTCTAAGGGCCGCCACCTTCTATCTCCTCTGCCTGCCTCATCATCAGCCATTCAGTAGCTCCCCACACGAAAGCCAATCAGATGCCTCCCTTCCTTGCCCCTGCGCCATTGCCTGGCCACTCCCCCTTTCATCCCCCCTTGTAGCCTCTGAGATTGTTATCCTCCTGGGCACCGCCCCTTCTCCCTGCAACATCGGATAAAGGTGGGGGCTGCTCTCATCTCGGCACAGCCAGACATCAGGCCACCAGGCCATTCCTGCCCAGCCATGGGCGGCCTGCCCTTGGGCCTCCATGCTCTCCCTGGCCTCTGGGGACAAGCACTGCTGCCTCCAGGTGGGGTCAGACTCATCTCCACTGCAGCCCCTGCTGCCATTGGGCTGGCTAAGTACCCGGCTCATTCGGGAGCTGGCGGGCGGGTCTGACACCTTCCATCAACCACATCACTTGCTGCCCATGAGATGTGTGGTGCAAAGCAAATAGGCAGCCACTCCAGTTATAGTTGCTGACTAGAAAGCCATAGTTGAACATCTGTATTTACAATTCTGCTCAAAAAGAAATGATCATGAAAATAGTTGGGGCAGGGAGGTGTCTCTACCCACAAATCTTGCCATGGCATGGTTTCACAGTCCTCTACTTTGCAGCATTTTGTATTCTGAGAATAATATCTGCTTCATTTTGGAGGGGAAAGGTATAATTTTGAAATGTTTCTAGCCCCCACTCTGCAGAGCTACACAAAAGCCCCCAAAAGGGCTGAGCAGGATTTCCAGGGAGGGAAGGGGAAGGTTTCACTGTCTTGCATAGCTTGCCACCTCTCTCCATTACCAGCAGAAATTGCATTATGCAAAATTACCAATGTACATAATTTATACAAATCACAGACTTTGAGCTACCTTGGTACAGAATTATTATTTTTTTAATACCTTCTACAGCAATGGTATAGAGTAGGGATGTGCATGAAACTGGTTGTCTGCATTCTGTCTCGAGCTTGGAACAAAACCCAAAATCTACGTGTTTTGTCGAAACAACAGTTGAAACCTCATAAGAACAGCCCTACTGGATCAGGCCCAAGGCCCATCTAGTCCAGCATCCTGTTTCACACAGTGGCCCACCAGATGCCTCTGGGGAGCCCACAAACAAGAACTGAGGGCATGCCCTCTATCCTACTGTTACTCCCTTGCAACTAGTATTTAGAGGCATCTTGTCTCTGAGGCTGGAGATGGCTTATAGCCCTCAGACTAGTAGCCATTGATAGACCTCTCCTCCATGAAGTTATCAAAACCCCTCTTAAAGCCATCCAGGTTGTTGGCTATTACCACATCTAGAGGCAGAGAATTCCGTAGGCTGATAATGCATTTTGTGAAAAAGTACTTCCTTTTGTCGGTCCTAAATTTCTTGGCAGTTTCATGGATGACCCCTGGTTCTAGTGTTATGTGAGAGGGAGCAGGGGGGGGGGGAATTCTATGCACTTTCTCCACACTGTGCACGATTTTATAGACCTCTATCATGTCTCCCCTGAGCCACCTTTTTTCTAAACTAAAAAGCCCCAGGTGTTGTAGCCCTGCCTCAAAACGTTTCAACCACAGGGAACAATGGGGAAACTCAAAACGCCCCATTGTTCCTAGGGACACCAAGGTGGGTTGGGTGGTAGGGCATGATGGGTGCTACCTACTATCCAGCCCACAAAATAAATGGGCAAGCAGGCAATTTTTAACCTTTCCCCAAACCTAGGTATGTGTGAGCCAGCATGAGATCGAGCTGGCTCGCACTCGAACTGGCCTAGCTCATTGCCTCACCCTCAAGCCAGACCGGACCCAGTTTGACTCGAGGTCGAGCCGAACACACTGGTCCAGGGCCGTGTGCAGTTTTCTGGTGTTGTTTTTTAAATGGTGGACTTACTGCCATTGCAAGGCTCCGGGGGTGCTGCCGCAGTCACAGGAGGGGGGTCTCCTGAGGTTCCACTTCCCCCTGATCTCAAACGGTCTGTTTGGGGCTGTTTTCAGCCCGTTCAGGGCCTGTGTTCGCAGCGGTCATTTTGGAGGCCGCCACACATACTCACTGGCCATCTGTGTGGCTGGGTCGTGACCGAGCCACGCAGATGGCCAGTGCGCATGTGCAGCAGCCTCCAAAATGGTCACCGCCTGCACAGAGAGGCCCCAAATGGTCATTTGAAATCAGGGGGAGGCCAGCAGGGGGTGGGGGAACCTCACTCTGTCTCGTTTCTGATCCTAGAGAGGAATTTAAAAAGTCTATTATTCTGGATCTCAGGGGCACAAAAAGATTTTAACCAAACCATTCAGGAGAAGGACTATAAAGTCCCTGTTAGGAGCCTTCCTAGCCTCAGTAGGCCTGAAGTATGCTTCCTTGCTCCACTCCATCGGAAACAGGCTCATTTGATAGCTCAGTTGATAGCCTTTCCCCTTTGGAGGAATTCAGATTGATGCAAATAACAAATCTATATGTGCAACTTAACTGGAGATCCGTATTACTAACCGTTCCATGATAGTTAGTCATCTTAACATTTGAAAATGCTCTGTAGAACCCCCCTGAGCCATTTTGGAAGGGCAGTATAAAAATCCAATCAATTAATCAATCAATCAATCAGTGGCAAAAGAAATAATTTTACTAGAAGGTAACTTGTTCATTGCTCTGATGATTTTTAAAAATGCAGTTTTAAGTTTAGCCCATATTTGAGAACACTTGTCTTATTTTAATAGTGTGTTTTTTCCAAAGTGAGTATACTAGTGGCTGACGTGTGCTCCAGACTGAGAATTGTTTTGTGTGAGGTGAAATGCAACTGTGTATATTCTCCCCACTGCTACACTCACTTAAGCCCTTGAGGTAAATCGCCAAGATAGGCCATGTACAAACATTATCTGCCTTGAAATGAACCCATGCTCTCCCCCTGGAATTGCTTAGAGCAAATGTTTCCTGTTTAAAATGGAAAGAGAGAGGAGAAGAATTCCAGGCCTTGTACTTTTAGGGCCCTCGTCTTCCCCAGAGATGCCCCAGAGAACATTATAAAAGACAGGTCCTCCCAGTTCTGCATGAGAAACTCCAGACAAAGTGCTGAAGGGCCCAAAGCCACCCTCAGAGATACTGAAAGGACTCTGAAGCTGCATTTGTTGAGATGGCAACCATCTCCCTTCCAGCCACAAAGCACACCTTTCAATGGCATTGCTCTCTTTCGCCTGGCTTCATCACTTTGTTATTTTAGATGTCAGGTAATAAAGACCTTTTTGTTCACTCAGCCCTTTTAAATTTTGATTTTTAAATTTTATTTTTAAAGCTGATTTGAATGTTTAATATTGTATTGTGTGTGTGATGATTTCATGTGTTATGTGTTTTTACTTTATGTTTTAATGCTGTACTGTGAGCTGCCCAGAGAACAATTTGTTATGGGGTGGCTAACAAATGATGATGATGATGATGATTAATTTCTGCCAGAAACAGAAAAAGTGGGCAAAAACTAATCAAAGAGTATCTTGCACTTTGGATGTGTTTCATTAGAAGTTTGTGTTCTATATGCAAGTGGAAGTAAAATCCTGTTCTTCTTCTACTACTACTACTACTACTACTGATATTTATATGCCACCCTTCAACCAAAGTCCTCAAAGTGGTTTACATAGAAAAATAAATAATACATCAAGAAGATGCTCCCCTGTCCCCAAAGGACTCACAATCTAAAAAGAAACATAAGGTTGACTCCACTGGGCGGATGCTGTGCTGGGGTTGGATAGTGCCAGTTGTTAAATAAAGAGAATCACCACTTTAAAAAGATCCCTCTTTGCTCAGTTAGCAGGGATGCTACACTAGTGCTTCCAGACAAGGGGCTCTTAGAGCTATCCAAGGGTTGCTTTTCTGCTCTCAACCAGAAGTGGCTCTCAGTTTCTACACTTCCACAGATCCAGTCCTTTTTCTGTCTGTACAGACAGCCATGTTCTGTCAACCAGAATGGGAGCGCTATCGCAGATCTTGCCCGCACTGCAGTAGATTTTGTTCCCAGGCGTTTCTTTCTTCAAAGTGGGGTCCTGCTTCTCCTAGCACTGGAGCACTTGTAACAACTCTTCATTCATAATTTCCTGAAATAGTTTGTTCCCTCTCCAGCCATCCTTAAACGGCTTGTTTGCCTAAGCCTACCATTTTTTCATTTTTAAAAAATCTGAAGAATATATTGATGCAAATATACTTCAGTGCAATTGCACAAATAATTTAAAAAACCTATCAGCAGAAAAGCATTCTAATGCTAATTAAAAATTTGTTAAACAAAATGTTGCTAAATGACATCTGGTAGAAGTAACTGGACATATAAAGGTACACCTAGGTATGGAAGGAAAGGACTCAAAAGGTGTGGAGACAGGAGTCAGTTATCAAAAACACCACTGTACATATCAAAACCATGCCTTTAAAAAAAAATAGCAGCACTAAAGCAAAGCACCTGGGGCACCTCTCTATTCCCTCCATAAAAGTCAAATTTCCTGAGATCTGAAAAGAGACAGAAGCAGCATGGGAAAACACAGGATATCACAATGGTATGTTGAGGATATCATGTGGATGCCCCATAAAAAGAAAGCGAACAAAGGATGTGATTCCAGAAAAGGTGCCCTGTCTGTCAGCCAGGGTCCTTTTGATTTTCACAAGGACTTCTGTTTTCAGCCTATTAACACATTAATCAACTAAATAAAATAATAGTATCTCCGTTCAGGCAGTACTGAAAGCCACTACGGTAGAGTGGTTAGAGTTTTGGACTCGGATTAGGAGGCCCGAATTCAAATCTTTGTTCAGCCATGAAACTCACTGGGTGACTCTGGGCCAGTCACTCATCTCTCAGTCTTATCTACCTCACACGGTTATTGTGATGATAAACATAACCATGTACACTGCTCTGGGCTCCTTGGAGGAAGAGCGGGATATAAGTGTAGTAAAGAAATAAAAATAAATAATGACGTTATGTAACAAAGATAAGCAAAAACGTTAACTAAAAATGGAAACTCTTCTTAGAGCCCAATCCTGTTTCCTCAGAAAACGGAAAAAGCCGTTGGAAGGGACTGGCTTCCAAACAAGCATGCTTAGGATTGGAGGCTAGCCGCCTGGGCCGCCTGGTGCTTCCACCAATGTCGTGAGTATCAGCTGGGGTCTCCAGACCCTGATGGTCTTCTTTGGCCAGAAGGAGCAGAGTAGGACACTCTTCCCATCACTACCTGGTCTTTTGTACTATAGATATGCCACGGGAGCTATCCCAGGGATGCTGGCTCTGAGCTGCCTCCCTTCTTCTCAGTAAAGTGACAGGGCGAGGGAAGGTGAATAGTCAGGCTTGTGGCTGTGAACAGGAGAATGCTTCAGCCCACCACTGTCCCTCCCTAATATTTTTCAATCTCGTTATAGCCTTGGTTTCTCTGGCATCTGTGAAGTTATGGAATCTTCAGCTGATTGGCAGCTCAGACATGGCTCCAATGATGGTCATCTAGAAAATCTTTCGATTTCAGCCCGTCCTTCCGAATCCAGCCTTTGGTGACTGAGACCCTTTTCTGAGGCCCTACTGGAGGGCTTCCTTAAGAGGCAGTAGTAGGGAGGGTTTGTCCTGGCCTAAGAGCACGTTTGCTTCACTGACGAACCAACCTCATTCCTCCTTGACAGCTTATGAATGAAACCACTGAGGTGTTAAATAATAGAATGATGTGTCTTCCCCTGATACTTTGAATGCCAGGCAGGCTGTTCTCTGCTCTAACCAACTGGTACTATTCTGAGGCGTCAGCCTCCCTCAGCACAATGGCATGCATCCATTGTTATTTGCAGTCTCTCTGGCTCTGTCAGGTTCAGTCATCACAAAAGTAATAGTTTGTTCTGCTGGGGAGATCTGAAGCTGATCCTAAGCTGGAAGGTGGCCTTATTTCCAGTGTGATGTCGTTCTGGAGCTGTAGAAGAGCGAGCTGTAGGCGATGACAGTCTAGCCTTGCCCACTGTGCTTGGTACCAGCAGGGCTGTGAGACTGGAGCGATCCCAGAAGTTAAGCGAGTTAGAGCAAATTGCAAGACTGCCAAGACCATAGACCATTCTATAGATTTCTTGGTTGGTGGGTTTGGGTCCTCCTCCCCGCCCCACCTCACTACACACACACACACACACACACACACACACACTCTCTCTCTCTCTCTCTCTCTCTCTCTCTCTCTCTCTCTCCTTAGCTGTCAGGCTTACATTTGTGCCTGCCAAGAGTCAGATGTCAAGATTCAACCCCTAATGAAGATGACTCTTCATCAGAGTTCAAGGGCAATACTCTAGAGAGGCAAACCCCTCAGTTTTCCCACTTCAGTAGCTGCAAGGATTTGAGCAAGAACAAGAGCTTTCACACCCCTGGTATCCAGTTGATGGTGTCGCTCTTGTTCACATAGGAGCGCCTAATGTTAAATTATACTTTATTTTTCAAATTAAAAGTAAAGTGCCTTTTTGTCTTAACTTAAAAGTTAAGTGTGACTTTTTTTCCAACCAAGTAAAATTAATTGGAACATGTACTTTTAATCAGCTAAATCAATAACACTGACACTTTAAGGGATGCTTCACACTTCCTTTTTAACACGTACACTGAAAACATTTTATGTGCACCTTTAAATTTGTCACGATGTGCCCATAGCAAGTGCAATGCTTCCAGAGGCATATATCTCACTGCTATACTTGTGAAGGGTCTAGGGTTGGTTGTATCCTCTTGATCCCTGTGTATGTAGTTGCTGCTACATAATATTTGAGGAGAAAGGCCCACATACAGGCAGTTCTAATCCAGACTTATTGACACATGCAAATACATCACTTGATTATCACTTGATGACTCAGCAGCACTAAACTGCTCGGACTGAATGTCAAAGGGACCTGTATGGAAAGTATAATATTAGAGGCTACAAGAAGTGATGGGAAAGCTCTGTCTGTATCTTGTGATGTGTAAAGGGTTGTTTCTTGTTGACAAGTAATCACTTCTTGAGGCAGTTATATTGACATGAATATAGGGACTCCCCCTTAATTCTGCGAGTTGGGTGCTGAATTTCAGCACTCCTGGTTGGCAGAGTCCTTCTGCAGCTCTGGCCCCCACCAAGTAACACAACAGGCAGGAAGAGGCATGGGTTTGAGCACAGGGTAGTCTTGCACAGCAAGGTTTTCACAGTGCTGCAGGGGATATTTCCTGTGCTTTCAGTTGCATGCTCCAGAACCAAGTCAGGAATGTATAATGCTACCACCTAGATATCCCCAAAGAGTTGCATACAGGAGAACTCCATTATTTGCCAGGGTTCTGTTCGGTAGGGGGACTGTGGATGGTAAATATGCAAATAACGGGGCATCAGGACAATGGGAATTGGGGGGTTAGGTACCTGGACACCGAAAATCAGCCAAAAAAGTTCGAAAATGGCAGATTTTGCCCCGTTTCCCCACCCAATCGCCCCCAGAATGGCCCCTTAAGGTGCCCTACTGTGCTGCATCATGGTGCTAAAAATCACATTTTGAGCCATAAAATGGCTCCCGATCTCTCCAGCAGTCAAAATGGCGGACAGAAATCACCTCCGAGGTCATTTCTGGCCACCCACGGATACATGAGTTTAACCTTTTTTTTCTCCATTCCCCCCACCACCACACACACACACATATACTGAGGTTGGGTGTTAATTACCCAATCATGGATACATGAAACATGGATACAGTTCTGGACCCACGAATAGCAAGGTCCTCCTGTTCTCCTAAGATAGTCTGTGAAAATACATCCACAACAGCAAGTATTTTGTAGAACCTGCCACTGATACACAGAGAGTGGAGCAATATACACTGCATCTGGAGATCTGTCACTGCTGAACTCTACTTTGAGGTCAGTTGGTTGATTTTTAACATTTTAATCTCATCTAAGAAGGTAGAAATCTTTCTGTAATTGTTCTGAACTAACATTTTGAATAGTCTATTTTGCTGTCCTCCTGCCTCTAAAGGTAAAGTGTGCCATCAAGTCGATTTTGACTCCTGGCACCCACAGAGCCCTGATGTTTTCTTTGGTAGAATACAGGAGGAGTTTACCATCGCCTCCCCCCGCACAGTATGAAATAATGCCTTTTAGCATCTTCCTATATCGCTGCTACCCAATATAGTACCAGCGGGGATTCGTACAGGCAACTTTCTGCTTGTTAGTCAAACATTTCTTCTCTACACCACTTAAGGTGGTTCTTCCTGCCTCTGCTCCTTAGTTATCAGTCTCTTTCTTAATTGCTTATGGTTAATTTCCACCATTATATATGAGCATCCAAGCACCTAGATTTATTTTACCAGAAAGTAAACTTGGCTGCCTCACAAGGCTCCACCCTTTCCTCACACCCTTTCCACCTTTTTCTCAAAGCTGATTTTTCTCACAAGCATAAATCAGATTTATGGGGGAAGAGGTGTGGTTGCACAAATCCTCCATTCATTAGATAGCATGACAAATCTAAAAAAGAAAGATGAGGCTGTCAATCCAAGAGGAAAAGCATTGGGACATATGCAAAGATGCATGGCAGGACAATATGTGGTCTGCACAAACCTTACACCGACACCCTCTAGAGATCACAATATTTATTTTTGCATCTCAAAAAATGTGGCAGTTGACACTTCTGTCCAGAGCCAGTCGGTTTTCTTTCTAGGACTTCAGTCTGAAGAGAACTCCAAATCATGTGGCGCTTTTGTGGCTTCTGTGTTCTCATCTCCGTGTAACAGCTATTTATTCCATGTAACACTTACCCCAGCTTTACACTTCTTAGGGAGAATCCCTCATTAATGTAAATCCTGGAATTAAGACAGAGAAAACTTCAGCAATGACTCCATTATCATTATACTCCCTGACATTATACAACCACACATGTTGCTTTTCACATGCACCAGAGCTTGTCAAATCCTTATTGATGCAGAAAAGTTACAGAACTGGCTTTAAGATTCAGGTTTTCCTGCTCACGTGTGTCGGGGGGAGGGGAGAGGAGTATGTGTGTGCTGTGTTTCCTCTGAAACTTCGCTGGCAGCTGGCCCACTAAACACAGATACTGTATCCTCATATCCTTAATGTTTTCTTCCGGGAGTTCCAGGCTTTCCAACTGTGGACTTGGAGAGTTTTATGGACTGACATGTTTGAGACAAGAAAATTGGGGAAACAGCTTTGAGGTGTGAATATTGGTCTACGTGAGCCTTGTGGGACTTGCCGGGATGCAGATCGAACTCATCTGTTTATCCTCCGGGTAGATAAGACACAGTCAAACACACAGCACTGAAAGGGCCTTTGTTTTCCATTATTGCAAATGGATCGTGAGCAGCTTGCATTGTGAGCAGAAAGATTCCAATGGTGCCTTTTTGTAAAGGAGCTGTGATGTGTGCTGAACCTTTGCGCCGGCATCCTGGGTGTTTTACCAAACTAGCAGCATGCAGCTGTGGAGGGCTTTATTCTGTTTTGACTCAGGAGGACCAGCTGCTGGTGAGGGTGGCATTTCTTGTCCTGAACAAATGCCTAACTCTAAATGAACGTGATGCTGTGCCCTGTTTGACACTGCTTTTCTTTTATTCCCCACTTCCAGGCACGGACCTGTAGAACCAATGGAGTATTTAACAGGGCTACGAGTAACCTACAAAGAGAGAGATTTTCCTTACTATCAAGGAGGCCAGCCTGCAGTTCATCCCTCCAAAGGAAGCTACATTCATCCACCAGACGGCCCGAGGGCAGCAGAGATACGGTATCCTCAGTATTATCCACCACAGCCAGTAGCCCAGCACAAAGGACCTCTCCGCCAAGATGTACCACCATCACCACCTCAGGGCCACAGAGTTCTGCCTTATCATGAAATGGGCAGAACAGGCTACCATCAAACCAGTGCTGATCAAAATCAGTACAGACATCAGGATCCTAGGCAAAAGGACCCCATGACTGCAGCTGTATAACCCAATGATGAACGATGGTGGATATAAAAAAACAGAAATAATCTTACTTCTGATTCCACTGAGCTTATATCTCCCTTCACTCTGGCCAATGTATACCCAGGATAACTTTATGAAGCGGTACAATGACTTTCAGATATCAGTACATCAAACGGGCTTTCTTTGTTTTTTTCAATTGCCTGAACATTGAAGGTGGTAGATGAAGGGTAAGCAAAACTGCTAAGCACACCAGCAAGTGCCACTCAGGGCTATTTGCAACTACACAGGTACATGCAAGGCATACATATTGCAGGAATCCATGTTGAAATGCTAGCAGGAAGGTATCCTTCTTGTGCCACTGTGTGTGCACTCAGTATGACAGGCTCTTCTTTCACCAGCTCTTCTCTGATTGGAGTATTTTGGGCCGTGTCCCCTGACAAGTTTACAAATAACTTCATTGTGTTGAGAGTTGTGTTCCACTCACCTTGTGGCCTGCAGTGTGTTTTTGTTGTCATCATGTGTGAATGTTGAGTGTTGATCTCATTTTAATCTTGTCTCAGTCATCTTTTTGATTGTCTTTGGGGACTCTGAATTTTCAATCCTGGTGTGTTTTTTTAATTGGTCATATGTCAAGAATTTCTATTTTTTATTATTTTTCTAATTGCAGAGAGTACAGTTGGACAAATTACAAAAAGTGGTACTTACGTAGTTCATAGAACTGTCCTACAGTATTGCACTGTGAGGCTCCTGAAAATACACATACAAGGATTCAGTGGGCAGTATTTTGTTACTGTGGGGAGTTCTAGCCCATTTGGGGGTCTGTTTGTATGTCTCCCCTTGTGGAGGGGCCTGGTTCTCCATTGGCAATATTGTCAGAAGTGCCTGCCAACATCTTCATTAATAATCATTGTAAGCTAGAAGTCAGCAACTGGTGGCCCATGGACCAGATCTGCCCATTGAGATATCGTATTTGTTCCCCCTCACATTTACCAACCCCAAGAGACAAGATGGTTGTATGGGAGGAGTGGTGGAGCCTGGTCCCTTTCCTCAAATTTGCCTTCCCACAAAACATGCTGTTGGCTACGCTTGTAACCCCCGTACAACATTTGAGTATCCTAGTCTGCTGCTTTTGTTCTGCAAACTACCTGTAAAAGCAAGTCTTCTGCAGATCCGCAAAAGTGCCAAACCATGCCCTTTTGCATGGCAGGAATTCTGTAGGGCAACAGTGGTGGAGGATATGAGGGTGAGGAAGGCTTCTGTTACCATAAATAGCTTAGCTAGGCGAGTGTGGATAACACCTGATGAGAGATTGTTTAAAAAAATAAGGACAAAAGAAAGAAATAGCACAGGAGAGAGGGTACAGAATGAAGAGGGGTTTTTTCATCACTTCTAGTTATTTGCAAACAACGAGGCAAGTGGAGAGAAGACTGCAGTTCTAGTCAGGTGCTGTTTTGGTGTTGCTGAGATCTGCATGTCTAGACGGGAACTTAAAGTTGGGGGTTAGGGGGAGACAGTGGCCCTTGCAGGTTACTCTGAAGTATGGGTGTCATTTCAATTCTGTAGATTTTGTTTTTCTACCCAGTCTACTGAGGCTTCTGAAAGTCATTTCAGAGAGGAATTTTGAAGAGCTCAACATATCTTTCATTCCTCAGTCTTGACTCTGGATGCATTTCAAGGCTACATATTAGCCCTTTTCCTTTCAAGGGAGAGACCTTGGGCCTGGCTAAGAAATGTATTAGAGGATCTGTTGGTTTTCTTTTGGTATGCAGCAAATTAGCAGGATTCATTACACAGGTCATCTCATAATTATTATATATATCGCACAAAGGGGTCATCTATCAGGCCCAGCCATTTATCATTTACCCTTTCTGAAATGGCTTCATTATACTGGGAGGCCTCTAGAGACTTTGTGTGCAGTGAATCTGTCACACACCAAATTTGCTTTGCTGCATTTCAAAGTGTCAGCTCTTGTGCCCATGAAAGATTCAGCAGTTTGGTATGGAACCCACAGATACAACATTGTTGTCCTGAATATTAGTATTCAGGTAAGTAATTGTAGCAAAGGCTATAACCTCCAATTCAAGGCTGCTGAGGAATGACTAGTGGGCTTGGAATCAAGGGATGTACATCTTATCTATCTCTAACTAGACTGGATGGGAAACACTGAGGTGAAATACTAAGGGTGTTTATAGGCTTAGTTTCTACAGGTAAATATGGCCAAGAAGATTACCCGTAATTATTCTCTGTTCCTATAATGCACCCTCAAATAGAGACACAGCCATGTACTGTAGAAGCAATGCCCAACGTAATGAGTAAACATTGCAGGTGGGGAACACTTCTGCTTGTGCACAAAGGGGAGGGGTGGTTTTCAGTGAATCTAGCTTCCCTCCTGAAAATATGTCCCCAAGTGTCCCACAACCCTCAGGGACATTTTCCCAGAAGGGACAAGAGGCTGCACAGGGAATGGGCAGATTATCAGAAATCACCCTTGCACTCTGTGCAAGCACAAAAGCATTCTTCATGTCCATCCTTTACTTAGCATGTTGAGCAAGGACTGGTTCCAGTGGATGGATCTCAAGTGGCTGTATATCTATTTCGTATGTAGAATGTACTATTTATAAGAATGAGTAATCAGGGATAAATTGTAAGGAATTGTCAGCTATATTTGTACAGACATCTTGAATTCTTATTCATTCTACTTTGGCGAGCAGTTGATCACTGCGCCCATGAAATCATGTTTTAAGTAACATTGTATAGGATCAGTGCAAAGTGAATAGTGAGCTTCTTGCTCCTCTTCAAACCTAAGTTTATATATCCTCTTAAGCATTCAGAATGAGGTAAGCTATTACAGAGAGGGAAGGAAAGGATGGCATATTGTGACTTGCCATCCAATCAAATATAATTCAGGGAAGGCCTAGTTTTTGTCTTGGTTTACTTTCAATCTACTGGCCTGATTTGTGGTTCCTTGATGGAGGGACAAAGTGATTTCTTTTTGTGAAGTATGCAGTGTATTATGAAGGAATGCAACACTGTTTCCCACTTTATATAATGTTGCAACCTGTATCAGACATCTAAGGGGTTTACAGCTAACCCACAATTCTCTCGCTGAGCTGCTGATGCAGGTCATTGCTTGAACTGCTAGAATGCAAACAAATGGTTCCATCCATGTTGCATTCTTGCCAACACTGACCTTGATCATCTAAACACAGTCAGTGTATTTAAACTCTCTTACTTCACTTCATCCCTTATCTTAACTGAGTTTTGACAGCACAGATAACAAATCTTGTCTCAGGTGACAGACAATTGCTATCACCTCAAATTTGGAGATGAAGCGGGATGGATATTTGGAGTGGGGGCACTGCCCAAATAAAACCATGTTCATTTCTTCTGGGGATGTAGCATATGTGCGGCTGTTCCCAGTGCTGTCTCTTTTGTAAAAGAAACCATAGGATCCTCGGATGAAGATTGATTTGGCAGCCATACATCCAGTGCTACTGGCCAGAAAGACCACTAGTAGCCAGGGGCAGGATGGAAAACTGAAAATGCACTTTGCTTTTGTATAAATATAACCTCTGATACCTTGGATCCTTCGACAGGACCAACTCATGGTGGGTTTATCTAACTGATCACAATCAAGAGGAGCTTTGGAAGATAAGCTCCAGTCTTATAAATCATTGCCTGCTAACCCTTTCTAGTGCCATTTCATTCCCGTTTATAAAGATAACTGACATTTCAGGAGCAAGGGGCAAATCCAGATTAGATGGATATAGCCTGTGTTATTTCTTTGATGCTCAAGCTCAGTTGTTTCCACGTAACCGGAAACACCCCTCTAAAACTCTCCTTGACTGCGATGGCTCCATTTGGTAGGGCGACAGTTCAAAAGAAGACCTTCCAAGCTATTAATGCCAATGGCTTATTAAACAATACTACTGCTTTTAGATCAATGAGAGGCTTTGATGCAGTACAATAAATAGATGGTTGGTATCGGAGGAGGAGGAGACAAAAACGCTTGACCTGTCTTTTATTTGGAGACGGGAGCAAAAGAAGTCAAGAGCATCCTCATCAGTCTAAAGTGCCATTATTCTGATAGTGGGGGAGAGAAACTAAATTGGCTGCTGCAGTTGACTCACAGAGGTGAGCTAAATGTGTGTGTATATTAAATATACATACGTACACACATACATATATATACATATAGCCTGCTTCTCCGCAATAATGCAAAACAAACTCTCTCAGCACCATATTGCAGGCAAATGTGTAGCAAACACATATCACAAGGTGTTGCAGCTGATGGTTGAAAATATATAACTTGCAAAAATGGAAAAGAAAAATCCACTCGAGCCGTTAAGAAACAAATTGCTCTTTTTCCCCCCCATGCGTCCATATGTTTTTTTAAAAAAATATTATGGATCGGAAATGGTTGTTTTTTAATTCACTAATACCATGCATTCAGCTTCTGTAAAAATGTGCCGGTCCAGTGGGAGAATTTTCCTTTGTGAATGTGGGCTTCCCAAATCATTTTGTTTTCCCCCTTCAGGTGGACTTTGCCCACCTTTGCCCTGGTGAGATCCCGTTTCCAACCCAGTCTGGGAAAGGATCCAGAGCACACCATGCAGTTGCTAAGTAACTACAATGTGCTTTCTTCAAAGACTGACTGCAAAGTAACGGGGAATGAAGGGTATACTAGGGAAGAGATCATGAGGACTGTCCAAGGGAAGGGTTACCAACATCAGTTTCAAATCAGAGCAATCAAGGCCCTAGATCTGGCTTTGTACATTTATCCCCCAAGCGCTGGTCTGACTTACGTATTGCATTTGGAGCAGAGGCCTGGCTGAAAGCCCACTGAACTTACTGGAAATATCAGTGTACTTTGGATCAAATTCTTGTTGCAATAAAAGAAGTAGGTTGTGCATATTAACTATTGAATGACTAAAGATTTAACAGACACCAGCAATTTCCTGAACAGTCTAAAAGATGATAAACACTGTGATTGCAGCAACTGAATAGGAAGCTCTCTGGGCAGTCTGAAGGCCAGGGAGGGGGACTAGGAAGATAACTTTCCACATTCCAGTTCAGGTACTTAACCGGTTCACATGCTGCCTATTTACTCTAGACTGCTACCTCCCATCTTTCCTTTCTCTGTAAAATGCTAGATGTTCTATATGTGCTCTGAGGTGAAGTCATCTTCTTGTGGAAGGCAAGCACATGTGCTGCCTTCCCAGATCAGGCCTTTCAATAGAATCCTTGGCAAGAGCATTCCAACCATTGGTGCACTTACTCAAGTGCGGTTTGCTTCTCAGTGCAAAAACCACAACTTTATTTTATCCTCAATTCACAAGCCGTCCATTTCCAACTATTCCTGGTGCAATCCTACTGACTTCAGTAGAAATGTAATAATGGGAATAGCTCTGGTTTGCACATTGCTGCCCTTTTCTATTTGTCCGACGGGGGGTAGGGTTTAAATACCTGACTATATATTTGTGTGCATTGAATTTCAAAAAAAAAAGTTAGGAAATTTATTTGGGGAGTGAAGACATTTGACAGAGCATTTGATTTTTTTGCTATATATCACCATATAAATGTTAACTGATTTGTTTTACATTAAAATAAAGGCTTTAAGAATAATTGCTTGGCGTTCTTTTTAATATTTTCATCCTTTTCAACTATGCTCAACAAAAGCTCTTTGAGGAGAAACACAAGAAATGCAGGCCGATGTGGTAGTGGCTAATTTCTTCCTTGTGGTGGCTTCCCGTAGCCTTGCCCTACACTCATCCAGTGCCAGGCGAGGGTTAAGTTCCCAGAACCGCTGATCACATATAGGGTCAAACTAGATGGTACTGTAAATGGTAAATAATACTGATTATTTATTATTATTTATTTTATTTATATACCTCCTGACTCCAAAGGCTCTAGGCAGTTCACAAAAAGAAAACACAAGAAAAAGAATAAAACAAGCTGTTAAAATAATTTAAAACATTCAGAGATTATTAAAAGCCCGGCTTAAAAAAATGTATCTTAAGGGCTCTTTTGAAGGTGGGCAAATGTCTATAAGGAGCGCATTCCACAGCCCAGTAGTGACTACAAAGAAGGCACGTTCCTGGGTCACTGCCAGACGAGCTGGCAGCATCCAGAGATGGACCTCTCTCGATGACCTTAATGTGCGGTGGGGATCTCCCAGGTCCTAAGCTGTTTAGGATTTTAAAGGTAATTACCGACACTTTGTACTTCATCCAGAAACCTATTGGTAGCCAATGCAGTTGTATGAACACAGGCATAATATGGTCTCTCATAGAAGCCCCAGAGACCAATCTAGCCGCTGCATTTTGGACCAACTGAAGCTTCTGAACTACATACAAAGGCAGCCCCACGTAGAGTGCATTGCGGTAGTCAAGCCTAGAGATCCCCAGAGAATGCACCACAGGTCTGAGATCATTATCTTTAAGAAATGGACACAGTTGTCATATCAATTGAAGTTGAAAGAAAGCGCTTCTGGCCATAGCCTCAACCTGAGAAACCAGAGTGAGGTCTGGGTCCAGAAACACTCCCAAGCTACATGCTTCATCTTACATACCTGACTGGGGCTAACATGCTTGTTTTTTTATCCAGTACACAGCTAGGTCAGGACAAACAGTAGTCACAGGAGGGATCGGAACCATGGTGGGGCAGAGAGTTTAAAGGGGAAAACCTCAACTTCCTACATACATGCCATAGTCCAAATCCACAGGGTGAAGGTAATCCAGTTGCTCTTTACAGGGGCAGGGGGAGGTGCGGATACTAGCCTCACTGGATGGATGATGATGCGTCCTGGATGGAGCCTGAAAACTTGGGAGACAAACCAAAATTATTTCCGTTGTTCCACATGATTCATATTCTGAACTGAGCACCTTCCTTCACTGATCAGGCTGGGGGCTCAGCAGGAGAACTGACACATCAGTTGGTGGCTATGACACAGCAGTGCACAATGCCACATTTGAACATTCCTGCTCATGGGCGGGGCTGGGTTGGGTTGGGTTAGCAAACACTTGCTTAGTTGCCTGCCTAGGCACCTGCCTATGTCCCTGCCTTGCTGGAAGTTCTTCTTTCCTCCCCGCAGATGCCCTTTGCCCAGCTGCTGCCACTACTGCAGCAACTGGCTTGCTTCCCCCAATGAGTGCTGCTGGGGAAGTAGCACTCATCTTTCCAAAGGGGAGAGTGTTGCCAGTTGCTGCCACAGTGGCAGTGGCTGCTCCACAAAGGGTAGCTGGAGGAAAGGAAGCAAAGTGTATTGGTGGGGCATGGAGGGGTAGGCAGTAGGTATGGGCACGGGTGCAAAGGTGGGACCGGGTCTGATCCGATCTCATCTGACCCCAAAAATGTCAGTTTGGGGTCCTTTGGACCCCTCTGAAATTCAGAGTTGGACAAAAACATTTGAAAAACCCGCTGATACTGTGAGCACAGAAGAAAACTACATAATACCAGAGGGTTGCATCGGAAGTGAGGTAACATCACAGAGACTAAAAGGAAGTTACCTCACACCAGAGAATCACAAGAGAAACCTGGAAATTGGCTGCCGGCTGCAAATGTGAGTGAAAAACAGGCTAAAAACACTTGAGGGGAAATTAAGACGATGTACAGATGGGCGGGCAGGCAGGTGGGTGGGCAGATAGAGGGCAGAAGATGCCCCCCCCTTCCCACACACAACCATTATTGCTTTAAAAAGGGGGGAAACAACACGCACCTCGCTCTGCCATTCGGAACTCTGGAGAGCTTCGGATATTTCTGAAGGGTGTGGAACAAATCCGATCCAAATTGGGATCTAAATTTGTGTTCGGACTCTCTCCAAACCACTCCAAATTTGGTAAAATTAGACATGGTCCACATTTATCGATCCAATTGTGCACAAGCCTAGAAGGAGGGCAGGCAGCAACTCACAGAAAGGGTGGCTAATAGGCCAGAACCCAACACATTAAAATGCAGGATTGTCCCAGTCCAAAGAGGATACATATTCACTCCAACAAGAAAGTGCCCCTATTGTCATCTGAGAAGTGTTGGAGGATATAATTTCTTCATGTATAAACATGTTTAATTTCAAAATTGCCAGTTTGCTCTTGAAAAAAACAGAATGGGCTCAATGTGACAAGCGTCACTATATTTTACACAAAAGTGGTTGCCAAGTTCAGCTCTCTTCTTGTAAAGCCCTTGTCTCATTTTACAGGACTCCAGAAGTGTTCTGGTATAGCCCAGTTTGTGGCTGCTTTGTATCTATTGAAATCCCTTATGTGATCTCAGTTTCATATAGAATGCCTCACTTCTGATCTTGTAACTTCTATTCCCTGCCTTCTCATCAGTAAACCCACCAACCAACGCTACATTTCAATGTTGTGAAGTCTGTCCTTTTCCTGCATCTGCTTTGACACACCCTTTAAACACTAAATTAGTAGTCAAACAACAAATGAATATTTAGTTGCCCACATCTTTGCAGGAACAGTTCTCTCTCCTTCCCTTCAATAACTATGTCCCTGAGGGCTAGAAGACCTTCAGGTTTTCCGAAGAGCAAGCAGATGCTGAGGGAAGGGGGGTTGCCAAATATCACATACACATTCTGTGTGTGCGATGGAAAACCTTGGAGCATCAGTGCAGAATTAGTTTGGATGTTGGCCACTATGCAGAACACAAAAGTACTCTGCCTGGACAAAGTTCTTACAAAACACACAGGTTAAATTTTATAGAAAAATACAATCATATAACATTTCTTCATTTATAATATATAAAGAAACTGAACTACAAAACTTCAGCACTAGAGTATGAAAAGGTCTTCAAATCCATCAAGGTTGTGACTGTATTCATTAAATCATATTTAGTGTTCAGGAAAATCCAGGCCATATCTATGCAGAGTTGGACATTTATACCCAAGGACAGGCAAAAGTAAGTTGGTTTTAGTCCATATTAAATTATAATCCATGTAGACAAGCCATTTTGAAGGGGATTTCTGTCAAGAATGCTGTACTTTTAGCTAAACCTACATAGGTAGCATCAATGTTAAAGCTTTAATTCCCCCTTTCCTGTTAATGATATAAGCAGATGAAGCAAGAGATCTGGAAACAGAGGAGACCTTCTAAGAACAAAGAACCTGCTGACGATACTTTTTTTAAAAAATCTTGCTTCTGTCGCCCTCCCCCCGAAACTTCCTAAATATGAGAGAGGACAATGAATTAGCATCATGTACTCAAAACTAGATGTTAAGCACAACAGTGGAAACACTATGAATAGCAGGGATACAGTTGCAGACTAAGAACTGTATTTAGAGATATCTGTACTCTTCAGAGCTTGTATTGGGCTAGCTGGAAATGGTCCACACTCACCTCCGCAACTCATTATAAGGAAGAACTCAGATCATTGGCCAGTCCAGTCCAGTCCAATCCAAGGATCATTGGCAAGTCCTGTCCATGGTGGAGAAGTTATCCACCATGTCAGCCAGGGATGTCGCTATAGGTAAGTGGAAGGGTTCAAAGAACCTGGGACCCCCAGCTCCTGAGAGGACCCCCAGCTCCTGAGGGCCCCCCCAGCTCCACCCCTCCTTATTTTCTTCATTATCTCCCTCAATCTGAGGGGCTGTCAGAGGGGCAAACACAGGCCCCCTCTCCCCAAGCTACGTCCCTCACCCTCACTACGCCCCTCACCCTCTCCTAACCTGTCAAGGCAGTAGGAGAAGCAAGAGCAATGCCACAAAGGGAGAAGGAAGGCTTTCTTTCCCCTCTCCCCACCCCCAGAGCAGTCAGAGCTGCCACACAGGGACTGGAAGTCTTTTTCCCCTCCCCCCCCCGAACGCTCTGACATACAGTAGTGCTCTGAGATGTACAGAGCAAAAGTGCAGTGGCCCTTGGGATTTGGAGTCTTTCTAAGGCCGGTTGAGGGTTGATAAAATTGGTGTGGGGGGGTTGTTTAAAATTTAAAATCGGATTTTTTTAACATTTAAATCATATTTTATTATTTAATTGGTTTTTAATTCTTTTAAAAAAACAATTCATTAAAAAAGAACCTAGGTCAAAAATATCATCATGAATATTAATCATAAGTTCTAATTATATTCTATGAACATCTTAAGAGCAGTATATGATGAGTTATAAGAGTCCTGATCAATCTTATTGACCCACAGTCAAGCCCTTGCACTCCCCCCCCCACATCTCTCCAAAAGTGCAGAGACAAAGGTGGTCAATAACTTAATAGAGGATTTGCGGGGATGGAGTAGACCTCAGCAAGGAGGGGTCTGGATATAAGTGCAAGGGATAGAGGAGGGGAATGGAAAATTGAAAACAAAAGTGAACAAAACATATTCATGCAATCCTGAGGAACCCTTTCTAGAGTGTATCCTCCATTGTAGAAGGGAAACACCTATCATTGGCAGCATTACCACTGTAAGAGGGACCCTGTTTGGGAGAAGCAAACAGTGCAACAAGGAAAGGTAAGGCCTGGTTGCCCGAATGAAACAACATTATGAGAAGTGTGTACCTGCCTTCTAAAATGAAACCTACATTTGTCTCTGAATATGTATTAAGGTTGTATTACACAACCAGAATGTATTTTTACTAGAAAATGATGATGAATAGAGAGGCTATTCACACGATGGGAGAAAATTGGGCTAGTGAAGGCTAGCCCGATTTTCTCCCATCGTGAGAACCACAGGGCCCGGCTGCCAGCCCGGTGGTTCTTAAGCAGGTTACCTGCTTAAGTAGCCCTGCCCTTAAACTGGATTTGTGGAGAGAGCGCTCCGCAAACCGGTTTTTTCTAATCATGTGTTGCCATGGCATGGCTTCACGCTGCGGCAACTCACAGGCAGACTCCCGACCGAGAGGCTCAAAAGTAGCCTCCCAGCTCGGGGGTCTCTCCAGCATGCTCTGCGCCCCCGATCCTCCCAGCCCCTGCTGGCTCCGTAACTGAGCCAGCAGTTGTGTGGGTGGCTGGTTCGGCCACCCAGAGCAGACTGCTCACGTACGGGGAGAGCGGGCTAAGCCCGCTCTCCCCGCTAACCCTCCCCAGGCGGGTCTCCTTGATCGTGAGACCCGCCTCAGAATCTTCCCAGCTAGTGATTTAAATCATTAAAACCAAGTCCTTCCATGAAGCGATTTAAGTCTCAATTAAAATCAATTCAATTTAATTCAAATTAATCCTGGCCTATTGTCATGCAAATATATTGCAGTACCTCTTAGGAAGACTCCAGAACCCAAGGATATCACACCTTTGTTCTGATGTGCTGCAGAGCAGTGCCTCAGAGCAACATTGGTGGGGGGAAGCATCCCAGTCCTCAGGTGACGTTCTGCCACTTTCTTCCCAATATTATTATTATTATTAACATTTATATCCCGCTCTTCCTCCAAGGAGCCCAGAGCGGCATACTACATACTTAGGTTTCTCCTCACAACAACCCTGTGATGAAGTAGGTTAGGCTGAGAGAAAAGTGACTGGCCCAGAGTCACCCAGCTAGTTTCATGGCTGAATGGGGATTTGAACTCGGGTCTCCCCGGTCCTGGTCCAGCACTCTTAACCACTGCTGTAGAGGGGAGAGGGGAAAAGCTTCCCTCCTCTCTTGTGGCGCTGCAGCGTCTCCTGCTGAGACCAGGCAGGAAAGGAAGTCCCTGAGCAGAGTCTGAGAGGAAGGGGACTAAAAATGTCTCCGAGCTCTCCGAACAGCAGTTAACTTCATGAGCCCTGCAAGTCCCTTTAACTCCTCCTTGGGAAGGGCTTTTCGGAGCTCTAAGAATTCTCTTAGAGAATTATGCTAATAATGAGGTAGCCTGTGGAATTCTGGATCTGGATACCTAATTATTAGCATTAGGCCCAAAATAAAACAAACCAACAAGTCCTTGTCCCCATTATCCTTTCTGCTGCAATTTTTTAATTTTTATCCATGATGGCAGACAGATTGTGTGGTTCTAAAAGGGACGGAAGATCTCATCAGTGCTCCCACTGCAGACCCAGGAGCAGCAGTGGCACTGTATTGCTGGCAGAAGGGTTTCCCATTTGTGACAATGGGAATAAATAGGGTTGTGCGGGCAGCACACCATCAGTTCTCTACAGCAGCGCCACTGCTCCTTTGGGGCCTGCAGCGGTGGTGGCGGCGGCAGCACTGATGCCTCTTCCATCCTCTTTAGTACTGCTCACAACATCAGCCACTGTTCATTGTCTGGGTGATCTAATTGCATGATTGCAAATTGCCTTAAAGGTTTAACAGAAAAGCAATCAATACATTTAATAAGTAAAAATGAGTAAAACAAATAACTCGGCTTGTAACTTGGCCAAGTTATCACTGAGATTGTAAACCTATATCTGAGCCACCCCAGTGGAGATGGGAGGCTCACGTGATGAAATGTTTCACCATACAGAATATTCCACACAGGAAACTGGCATCTCAGGAAGAACAGCTGAAGCACTTGTTTCCCCTGATACGTATGCTCATTTGCTATGTCCAGAGATGTATTTTTTTGAAGAAAAAGCATTCAGTCATGCCAGTCATGCCGTTTGAAGTGGTACAACCTAGGCACTGGCTTACCATCTAAGTGAGAACTAGCACAAGATGAATATTTTGAAACATGCATGTGTTCTGCCTGAACCCTTGTAAAGGGGGGAACAGGAGCACATTGCCTAGTCATAGGTCACTCCCTCCTATGCTGATTTATTTGTCGGGCACATTTCTATACCACCAAAAACATACACAAACTGCTCTGTGTTCAGTCACCTCGTCGTCTGCTCTCCCTGCATTCTGCATGTGCCTTCAGGGGCAAGTGCTGAAGCAAGGGAGAATTCTCCCCTTGCCCTCCATTCTAGAACCGTAAGTGGCTGGGGTTCTAGAAGTCTAATGTGGGCAAGTTAGCAGGTGGAACACCACCAACCCACTGCTTCTGTGAATGCAAAGGTGATGAGTGGCAGCACTGGCAAGTCAACACTTTACAAGTGGAGTGGAGGGGGAGAAGATAATTTGACAAACAAGACCAGATTAAGACCTCGTGGAAGGGTGTGTGTTTTTTAATGCCACTTGTATAAACCGATCCATGTCCTAAGGTGAAAACAGGATATAACTGGTATAAAGCAGATCAACTTCTAGAATACTGTCTAGAGATAAATCCGTGACAACTGAGCCCTTGCCACAAAAAAGTTCCCAACATATCTAAGTTCTGGAAGAAGACAGAGTAAAGCAGAACCTGAGCCTATTTGCAGACAGCACAGCTTTGTCTATGAGAAATTCCAGATATCACTCTTCCCTTAAATTACTGATGAGATCAACAGAAATGGAGAAGTTTCAGGTTATAAAGTAGATTTCTTAAAATCATCCATTTAAAATATATCCATCCCAAGAGAGCAACAGGAAGAACTCCAACAAAAACATTAGTTTCAGTAGCTGGAAAAACACATTGCTATTCTTGGAGTGTACAAATCCTCCAATATTAAGATCACTAGTTTGAAATAGAATCCTCTGTACACTAGATGGATGGATGGATAGATTAGACCTCTCAACCCAGAGGGAGTTTCTGCAGTCCAAATGAATGTCATCCTTTCCAAATGATCCCTCAATTTTTATTTTTTAAAAAATTTATTATTATTATTATTATTATTTTATTTTTATATCCCACTCTTCCTCCAAGGAGCCCAGAGCGGTGTACTACATACTTAGGTTTCTCTTTCACAACAACCCTGTGAAGTAGGTTAGGCTGAGAGATAAGTGACTGGCCCAGAGTCACCCAGCAAGTATCATGGCTGAATGGGGAGTTGAACTCAGGTCTCCCCGGTCCTAGTCCAGCACTCTAGCCGCTATACCACGCTGGCTCAGTGTTTGTGTGTGTGTGTGTGTGTGTGTGTGTGTGTGTGTGTGTGTGTGTGTTTAAAGTGGCAACCAGTGAGGAAGCAGGTGGCACAGAATTTGGCTTTTGAGGAAGGTGGTAGCACAAGATGGTGGAGGTGCCCCCTTTTGGAGGTGGCACAGAAAGGGGGCTTTGGGGGAAGGAAGTGGCACAGAATTTGGGCAGCAACTATAAAGAAGACCAACTTGGGGTTATACTACCATTGGCTGGAGGTAAACTGGGCTAGTAAGCCAGCAAACAAGTATTGGATTCACATGCCTCTCTCAAGGGATATCGCTACATACTCCCTGATGACCGTCCAAGCAGACCACAGCTGTCTAATCACAGACTCTCTTCAAGTAGGTGACCTCAGCTAGCTCCTCACTGATCACCAGTCTTTCCTTTTTATTCTACTCAGTGTGCACTCACCACAGAAAACCAGAAACATCTGGAGCAGACTAAGATTTGATATGCGTACAGACCTTTTCTTTAATTGTTTCAGATATTGTTTGAGACTCATGATTCTCTAATAAAATACTGTCAAATTTCCATGTGTATCTGTGACTGTAGGTAAGCCACTTCATAAAATCCTTACACCTGTTCAAGGAAGTGAATAGAGACCTCACTGAAGTTTTCTAAGGCAGACAGTGGTCAAAATAAGAACAAATTCAGATTATAGATACATCAGAAGCTGCTTTATTCAGTCAGACCATTGGTCTATCTAGCTCAGTGTTGTCTTCACAGACTGGCAGCAGCTTCTCCAAGGTTGCAGGCAGGAATCTCTCTCAGCCCTATCTTGGAGATGCCAGGGAGTGAACATGAAGCCTTCTGCATGCAAGCATAAATATCTTACAGTGCTCACATGTAGTCTCCCATTCAAATGCAAACCAGGGCAGACTCTGCTTAGCAAAGGGGACAATGCATTCTTGTTACAATAAGATCAGCTCTCCTCCCTAAATCATAACTCAGGATAGGTAAGCAGTGGGTAAGAAAACACCTAGCTACAGTAAATGCATTCAAATATCCAGGTCCAGATAAATTACATCCCCGGATATTGAAAGAGCTTGCAGATGTGGTTTCAGAACCACTGTCTGTAATCTTTGAAAACGGGTGAGGTGCCGGATGACTGGAGATGAGCAAATCTTCAAAAGGAGGCAGGGGAGTAGGAGCTGGGAAACTAGAGACCTGTCAACTTGATGTTGATATCTGGCAAGGTCCTAAAACAGATTATCGAACAGTCTGTGAGCACTTAGAAAATACTGTAATGTATTGCTTAATTGGAGCCAGCATGGGTTTGTCAAGAACAAGTCATACCAGACAAATCCCTTTTGACAGAGGTACTAGTTGAGTAGATAATCAGAACTGATAGTAAATAAGTAATAGTAGTAAGAATGCTGTGCATATAGTGTATCTTGATTTCAGCAAAGCATTTGACCAATCCCATAGTATCCTTAGCCTACATACCACATAGCGCACACCCATGGAAGGGAAATGCACACGCGCGGCTTCCACAACAGCGGAAGAGAGCCCACTAAGCCATAAGCATACAGGAGCAACGATGCATGGCTTAGTGAGCAAGTAGCCCCCGTCCCCGCTAGCAGTGGGGAAAGGCTCTTGGCCACTTCAGAAGCCACACACGTGCATCCCCCTTCCATAGGTGGCCCACAGTCTGGTATGTAAGCCCTTGTTGACAAGATGGTCAAATATGGGTTAGATGATGCTACTCTTAGGTGGGTTCACAGCCGGCTAAACAATCATACTCAATGAGTTCTCATTAATGGCTCCACATCCTTGCCATGGGATGTGGTGATAGCCACCAGCTCGGATGGCTTTAAAAGGGGCTTAGACAGATTCAAGGAGGACAGGTCTATCAGTGGCTACTAGGCTGGTGGCTGTGGGCCACCTCCAGCCTCAGAGGCAGGATGCCTCTCAACACCAGTTGCAGGGGAGCAACGGCAAGAGAAAGAGCATGCACATACCTCTTGTCTGTGGGCTCCCCAGAGGCACCTGGTGGGCCACCATGTGAAACAGGACTCTGGACTAGATGGGCTTTCTTGGGCCTGATCCAGCAGGGCTGTTCTTATGCCTCCTAGATGGGGGCATCTCATGGAGTGTTGAAGGGTTCTGAGCTGGGCCCATTGCTGTTCAATATTTTCATAAACGACTTGGACAAGAAAGTAGAAGGGATGTTTATCAAATTTGCTGCTAACCTGAAGCTGCAGCAGGGAAGATAGCTAACAGCTTAGAAATCAGACTAAAGATTCAAATTGATATGGATGGGCTAAAGCCTACACTTGGTCTCTCAATGTTAAGCAATTATAGGCCTGTTTCCCATCTCCTGGTTATTGAGAAAGTAGTGGCTTCTCAACACCAGTGGTGCACCTAGGCTTTGGAGCTCCACCACCACCACCACCACCACCACCTTGAGCGGGGGATCGGGGGCAAGTTAAATCTTTTTTAAAAAAAATTTTCAACCACCACTGTGTGGCAGGGATGTGGAAAGAGGGGGCAGCTGGCAAGGTGCAGACTGAGGAGGGGGAGGCAGAGATGGCGGCGCTGGCAAGAGCTCCTTCCCTACGCCCACCTGCCACCCAAATGACACATCAGGCCATTTTGGGCCCATTTTGGGCCTCTACATGCATGCGCAGACAGCCCCTAAATGGGCTGGAAATGGCCTGACCTGTCATTTGGGTGGCTGGTGGGCTCAGGGAAGGAGCTCTTGCCGCCACCGCCACCTCCCCTGTCTCAGTCTGCCCCCTGCCGGCCACCCCGTCTCTGCTGCCATCCCTGCCACACAGCAGTGACTGAAAAATGTTTTTAAAAAAAATTAACTTGCCCCGACCCCTCTACTTCAGGCAGCGTTGTGGGGCTCTGGAGAGACCCCCCAAGAACATTTGGAGGCCCCACGGAGACAGGAAGCGATGGACCAGATCCCCAAGGTCCGTGGCAAAGTGCCGTCTGCTTCACAACTCCAGACAGTCTTGGATGATACATTATCTAGACCCATTTCAAACTGGTTTTGGGGCAGGCTTTGGGGTGGAGACTGCCTTGGTTGGCCTGATGGATGATCTCCAAAGGGGAATTGACAGAGGGGCTGTGACTCGGTCGGTCCTTTTGGATCTCTTGGGGGCTTTCGTTACCATCGACCATGGTATCCTTCTGGATCACCTGGAGGGACTGGGCATGGGGGCACTGCTTTGTAGTGGTTGTGCTCATTCCTCTCGGGCAGATTCCAGAAGGTGTTACTTGGAGACTGTTGCTCTACAAAGAGAAAGCTTTTGTATCAAGCTGCTCAGGGCTCCATTTGGTCTCCAATGCTTTTTAACATCTACATGAACCAACGCGCTGGGAGAAGTCATCAGGGGATATGGTGCAGGGTGTTATCAGCATGCTGATGACACCCAAATCTATTTATCCATGTCAGCTTCATCAGGCAATGGCATAACTTCCCTAAATGCTTGCCTCAAGGCAGTAATGGGCTGGATGAGGGATAACAAACTGAGACTGAATCCAGAATGCTGCTGCCAGATTGGTCTTCAGGTTGTTTCAAAGAGATCATATTACACCAGTTTTAAAATAACTTCACTGGCTACCAATAGATTTCTGGACAAAATACAAAGTGCTGGTTATTACTTATCAGGTCTTTAATGGCTTGGGCTCAGAGAATTTAAGAGAATGCCTTCTTTGTTATTAATCCTGCCACCTATTAAGATTTTGGGGTGGGGGTTCATCTGAGGGTGCTACCAGCTCATCTGGTGATGACGGAGGTGAGCCTTCTCTGTAGTTCCCCAGAGCTATGGAACGCATTTCCTGATGAGATTAGAGTTGCATCATTCCTGTTGACCTTTAGGAAACAACTGGACACATCTCTTCAGCCAAGCTTTTTAGCTATTTAGTGGTGTTTCAATATTTTAATGAAATGATGATGAAATACAGGAGAAATGAGAACTCCTGCATTTGTGTAAGAAAAATCAAACACAGAAGTATGGTCATGGTGTGTCATCCCAGGCCCAGAAATCCCACAATGCACCACGTGAGTGCACAGTGCATTGTGGGGATCCCACCCCACCCCACCCCCAGTGATGGCCAGGAGCCCACTCCTGGGCCAGCACCTGCTGGGATCAGCCGGTGCCGACACACAAGCAGATAGCATGTGGTAAGGGCACACTCGTGCCCTTAACTTCAGCTAACCAGCGGGCTCCCTAGGCGGGTTTGCCACCAAGGTGCCCCTGAGAGCCCCAAAGCCACCAGTAGTTCCCATGGGCAGCCAAGCCCAAGCTTAGCTGCCCTAGCCTGGTCTTGGCTGCTCATGAGAACAGCCTCAATAACAACATGCCTGAGTGGTTCCATTCTATTCTGCACTGATCAGACCTCACTTGAAACATTGTATCCAGTTCTAGACTCCACTTTTTTTAAGAAGGACATTGATAAACTGGACTTGGGTTCAAAAGGAGGGCAATGACGATGGTGAGGGGCCTGGAAACAAAAGTCCTGTGAGGAAATTGTTGAAGGAGCTGGGTATTCCTAGCCTAGAGAAGCGAAGACTATGGGAGAGATCACGACCATCTTCCAATATCTAGAGAACTATCACACAGAAGGAGGAGCAGACCTGTTCTCTGTTGCTCTTGAGGGTAGAACTGGCACCAGTAAGTGGAAATTATAAGGAAACGGATTTAAACTAGACATTAGGAAGAATGTCCTAACTATAAGAGCCGTTTGACACTGGAAGAGTCTGCATCACGCAATGGTGGGCCTTTAGAAGTTTTCAAATAGAGGCTTGATAGCTGTCTGTTCAGGGTACCTTATGCATGTCCATGCAGTCATTCTGTCGTAAAGATCCAGGAAATTGTAGGTCACACATTGCCTGTGGTCCCCCCTGCCTGCCATTAATTCTTGGTTGACATTTTGCTAGTAAATGCTTAATTCAGACTCCAAAACAGTTCCATGCTTACTCATTCATCATGAGCAAACCTTGTCTTCTGGTGTGCAGACAAGAGTGTTCTGGAAACTGGATGAGTAGGCTTGTGTTTGTCTCTTTTCCAGACTTTGGATATGTCCCAAATTACTTACTCTGGAATGCAAGGGTAGGTGGGCTAATAATAAAAGCTTGTGGCTGCATAACTTTTGTGGATTCATTGCAAGAGTGTCTTAATTTCTTAGCAACATACTGCATATATGTATTTCACATTCCCTATAGTCTGTAGCTTGGCTCCTAATGAGGAGTTATTTACTTCATTACATTTCGGAGTTATTTACTCCATTACATTTCGGAGTTATTTACTCCATTTCTGCCTGTGGCACATTTGTATTCTGAATTGCGTTCCTTAGTTTGTGAGGGTCTGATGTGTGTGATGGCATAGGGCTCACCTTAGGCTGAGCAAAGAGCTTTGGTGATGGACCCCTGCCAGGGTAGGCCCTACCGTGCAGCAAGGTGAAGTTGATGCTTCAGGTGGCAGATTTGGGAGAGTGGCAGATTATGAGCTAATCCCCACCACCACCCCATAGCTCTCCCCTGCTGCAGCCAGTAGCACCACAGAACCACTGGTACCACTCTAGTCAGCCCCTCTATAGGTAGCACCACTCTAGCCCAATTCTGTGAGTCAAAAATGGCTCCTCCTCTCCTGCTTCCATAAGAACATAAGAACAGCCCTGCTGAATCTGGCCCAAGGCCCATCTAGTCCAGCATCCTGTTTCACACAGTGGCCCACCAGATGCCACTGGAAGCCACAGGCAGGAGCTGAGGGCATGCCCTCACTCCTGCTGTTACTCCCCTGCAACTGGTATTAAATAATAATAATAATAATAATAATAATAATAATAATAATAATAATTCAATTTCTATACCGCACTTCCAAAAATGGCTCAGAGCAGTTTACACAGAGAAATAACAAATAAATAAGATAAGATGGATCCCTGTCCCCAAAGGACACAATCTAAAAAGAAACATAAGACAGACACCAGCAACAGTCACTGGAGAGCTGCTGTGCTGAGGGTAGACAGGGCCAGTCACTCTCCCCCGCTCAATAAAGAGAATAACCACATTAAAAGGTGCCTATTTGCGAAGTTAGCAGAGGTACTCAGTGGCATCCTGCCTTTGAGGCTGGAGGGGACCTATAGCCCTCCAACTAGTAGCCAATGATAGACCTTTCCTCCATGAAGTTATCCAAACCCCTCTTAAAGCCATCCAGGTTGTTGGCTGTCACCACATCTCATGGCAGAGAATTCCACAAGTTGATTATGCGTTGTGTGAAAAATTACTTCCATTTGTTGGTCCTAGATTTCCTGGCAATCAATTTCATGGGATGACCCCTGGCACTTTCTCCACACCATGCATGATTTTATAGACCTCTATCATTTGTCTGTCATCTTTTTCTAAACTAAATAGCAATAGCAATGGCACTTACATTTATATACCGCTCTATAGCCGGAGCTCTCTAAGCGGTTTACAATGATTTAGCATATTGCCCCCAACATTCTGGGTACTCATTTTACCGACCTCGGAAGGATGGAAGGCTGAGTCAACCTTGAGCCCCTGGTCAGGATCGAACTTGTAACCTTCTGGTTACAGGGCAGCAGTTTTACCACTGTGCCACCAGGGGCTCAAGGGCTGTAGCCTTGCCTCATAAGAAAGGTGCTCTAGGCCCCTGATCATCTTGGTTGCCCTTTTCTGCAACTTTTCCAGTTCTACAATGCCCTTTTTTAGATGTGGTGACCAGAATTGTATGCAATACTCCAAGTGTGGTCGCACCATAGTTTTGTATAAGGGCATTTTAATATTAGCAGTTTTATTCTCAATCCCCTTCCTAAAGATCCCTAGCATGGAATTGGCCTTTTTCATAGCTGCCACACATTGAGTCGACACTTTCAGTGAGCTGTCCACCACGACCCCAAGATCCCTCTCCTGGTCAGTCACTGACAGCTCAGATCCTATCAGCGTATACTTGAAGATGGGGTTTTTCGTCCCAATGTGCATCACTTTACATTTGCCAGCATTGAACCGCATTTGCCACTTTGCCACCCACTCACCCAGTTTGGAGAGATCCTTTTGGAGTTCTTCACAATCCGTTTTGGATTTCACTACCCGAAAGAGTTCGGTATCATCTACAAATTTGGCCACCTCACTGCTTACCCCTACTTCTACTAGACCATTTATGAATAAATTAAAAAGCACCAGTCCCAGTACAGATCCCTGCGGGACCCCACTTCTTTCTTACTTCCATTGTGAAAGCTCTCCATTTATACTTACCCTCTGTTTCCTGTCTTTCAACCAGTTAGCAATCCACACATGTACTTGTCCCCTTATCCCATGACTGCTAAGTTCCCTCAGGAGTCTCTGATGAGGAACTTTGTCAAAAGCTTTTTGGAAGTGCAGGTATACTATGTCAACTGGATCACCTTGATCCACACACTTGTTGACACTCTCAAAGAACTCCAAAAGGTTCCTGAGGCAAGATTTACCTTTGCAGAAGCCATGCTGGTTCTCTCCCAGCAGGGCCTGTTCTTCTATGTGCGTTACAATTTTATCATTGAGGATGCTTTCCATCAATTTGCCTGGAACAGACGTTAAGCTAACCGGCCTGTAATTTCCCAGATCTCCCCTGGATCCCTTTTTGAAAATCGGTGTTACATTTGCTACTTCCAGTCCTCCGGTACAGAGCCCGATTTCAGGCATAAGTTATATATTTTAGCAAGGAGGCTGGCAATTTCACATTTGATTTCTCTGAGGACTCTTGGATGGATGCCATCCGGCCCTTCCACTTCTGTTTATGTCTATCAGAAACCTTTGAAGAGAATTGTCACATTACAGAAGACCTGTAGTCTCCCATGAAAAATATTCATTCTACAGCACTGAAGTTCTGAAGAAGATTTTAGTGATATCCTTGAAAGAATATATGAACTTCCATTAATACTTGAAAAAGACACGCGAAACAGCGTGATTACCTGAGTGCTGTTTATATATTTAGTTCTTTCACTGGATGTGCTATACTGTTCTTATGCTTATATCTTTGTTGTTGGATACACTTTATATCTTATTTATCAATTTGCTTTATATGATTTATTCATATCACCCTGTATAGATCATGCGTGATCATATTCTACTTTCAATATAATCTACATTTATATATTTATTGGGGCTATTGTTTCCTGTTACATCATTGGATCTGTTAGTTTGCTTCTTGGATTGTCTTATTCAGATTCTGTATGCTTTTTGTTTGGTGCTTCTTCTCCATGGCCACCAGCACTGCCAGATCCAGCAATTTTCTCACTTACCACCAATACAGCAGTGAAGACCAGAGGCAGTTGGCAGGAACAGCCAGGTAAAGCGGGTAGTGGGGAGTGAGTGTGCTTGTGTGGCAGCGGGGGGGGGGAAGCAATTGGTGCCCCATTTCAGGTGCCAAAATGTCTTGGACTGTCCTATCCCAGCCCAGGACTGCCAGGCCCAGCCGCCTTACTTCAGAGCCTGAGGCTCTAGAGACCTAGCAACCCTAGGAAAAACTTACAACTCACACAGTCCCAGAAGAACATCTGCGTCTGACAGAAAATAAATTTCTTAGGGAATCGGTGAAGTGAAATTGCAAAATCAGACATTCACTGTAGATTCTATATAAAACCATGCCCTTAGCCTCCAACACAATGGATTTTTAAAAAAGATATAAAGAAGCAATGAACATTCAATGTTTCATATTTAAAATATGTTTTTGTAAGGGAAAACAATGTGGCATAGAAATAGAGCTGAAAGGTTCTCAAAGGATAATGCCAGCAACTGCAAGATGTTAGCTGCATTGTCATACAGGTTTCAAGGCAGGTTTTTAATTTTCTTTCATGAATCGCAGTGGCTGGGGTGAGCACTGCCATGAAAATTCATTAGAAGGGAAAAAGTAAACTCGCACTAAAACCTGCTCAATTCTTTGCAAACTTCTTGCACTTTGTAGTGAGAACAGTCCATCTCCCTACCAAGCCTCATCTGCACCAAGTGATAATCTAGCCAGAAACTCTGTTGAACTGGTGTTTCTTCTGCATCTTAGCAGGCTTAGGCGGTGCTGGGGTTGTTTTTTTTAATGGCTTTAAAAGAAAATAAATTTCTCACTGCATATTTCTCACTTTGGGCTTCAATTGTTGGCTTATTCAAGCAAAGGGGGACGGATGAGAGAAGTGACTGTTTTTCTCACTGAATCAAGGTGTCCCATTTAACAGTGATGTAATTTCTACCATATGTATAAGTAAGCAAGTAGTAGCATTTGTCTAGTTTGTGGCTTGCTGTGAAGTAGAGCAGATCTGTTTTGGTAGCACTAGCAAAACCTGGGCACAGAACTATCTGCCCAGAGGGAGGGAAGCCCCCCCACCCATGCCCCCATTATTACTCAGACCAGACAGTCCTGGTTGTCAGGGCCACTGAAAGGATTTTCTGGGTCCACTACTGCACCCCTGAATGAAGGTGGAGGAGGATAATGCGATTCCCATTTTGCATAGGACACAGTCGGTTCAGGGGCAGTGTGTGTATTTCTGTGATGACTGAAAGCATGAGGAGACTTTCTGAAGGCTCTTAGCTTATTTATGAATACTATATAATCATACTCAGGATTATAGTGGTGGCTTACCACTATTGTGGCTACAACGGCTTTTTCTAAGCACTGAAAGTGCTTCATAAGAATTGTTACAACCAGGTTGGATAGGTTTTTAAAAGAACAAAGGCCTTTTTCAATCACTGGTTTAAACCAAGTTTACATTCACGAGGTTTCTTGCACGAGAATGCATACTAATTGATTTATATATCAAACAAAGCATGCTGGTTTGCAAACTAAATCAAGTTCGCAACTTCATACTACCTAAGAACCTAATAGAGAATGCCGCCCCACCCCACATCCGTTCTCATACCATCCACACTACACATCTCCTACTTGGGGATAAGGAGACTGTGGAAAGAATGGATTTCTGTTTGGTGCTTAGTTCCCAAGGAAGAACACAATAAAAATCATTTACTTGAAGACAAGGGTCACAACCCTGTACACAGTTTAGGTTGCTGGATTGTGTGCAAACAGCCAGCACTTTCCAGAAGCAGGACTGTTGATTAATGAGGAAAATTTATATCCTGTTTTCTTTTACAAAAATAAAATAAAATACATGCTCATGGTGGCTTGCAATAAATTGGGATACAATATAAAACAACAAAACAGCGACACAACAATGAAACACAGCAGTAAGAACATTATTAAACAGTAAGCACATTAAACCAAACAGCTACAGATTAAAAGCTCTCCAGAATAAAACTTTGCTGCCCAACAAAAATCCAGTTTGAGGAAGGCAAGTAAACTGCTTTTGGGAGGGAGTTCCAGAATGCAGGTACAAGTGCCGAAAAAGCTGTCTTTTGAGTCCCAGCCAAACAGATATCAGATATTGGCAGGATACACAGCACAGTCTCCCAGCTGATCTTAAAGGGTGAACTTAAAAGAAGAGGTGGCCCTTCAGATATCCTGGACCCAAGCTATTTAGGGCTTTAAAGGCTAAATCCAGCACTTTACATGATACCTTACATGATACTCAGACGCACACAGGTAATCAGAGAAGATGTCATAAGAGTGGGGTCACAAATACTGATAGCCAGCATTCATCAACAGATAGGCTGTGATATTTTGGAGTACTTGAAGCTTCCAAACACTTTTCAAAGGCAGCCTTATGTAGAACACATTGCAGTAATCCAAATACGATGTCCCTGAAGCATGAGTCCCCATAGCCAGGTCCAACCTACTAATGGACAGGCAGAGTTGGTGAACCAAAGTTGAGCAAGGGTGGCCCTAGTCACAGCAGTGACCTGCGAATCCAGGCTCAAAGCCAAACCCTGAATCAAACTACAAGCCTAAGCCTTCAAGGGGAGTCCGATCCTATTCAGCACTGGCTGAAACGCTGTTCCCTGGCTGGAGGTTTTCCTGCCTTATCTGGATTAAGCTTCAGTGGGTTTGCCCTTATCCAGACAATTACTGCCCCGAGACATTGGTTCAAGTCTTCAACAGCTTCCTTAGTGTGCTATGAAAGAGAGCTGGGCATCATCTGCATATTGATGACACCCACATTCAAAACTCCAGACAACCTCCTCCAGCAGTTTCATGTCGGTGATAAAAAGCACGGAGGATAAGACTGAACTTTGTGGCATAAGCACCAGACCAAGGCCCCATCTAGGAATTTCCCAGCACCACCTTTTGAAAAGTCCTACAAGAAGGACTAGAACCATTGTAAAAAAAGTGCCAAGCCCTATCCCAGTGTGACAGCCCAGAAAAATACCATAGTCGATTGTATCAAAAGCTGATGAGCTTGAGAGTGCCATAGAACCAAGAAGGCTGCACTCTCCCTGTCTAGCTCCTGGCTAAGGTGTTCACCAAGGTGCCCAAAGCAGTTTCTGTCCCAAAAATCAGCCTTGAATCCATTTTAATCTGGATTCAAAGAATCTGTTTTACACACACATTGAGAACCCACCACGTTCTCAAGCATGCATCCTTCAGCCTTGATGGAACAACTCTGTTCCTAAAGGAAGCACTCATTCAGCCACCCCACCTCTGGCTGATTGAACCAGTCAGGATGGGTAAAGGTCAAGTGAACATGTGACACATCTCCAATAATCCCGTCCACCTCCTTTGGCTCTACAAACTGAAAAACATACATAACAGGACAAGCAGTCACCAAAGGCACATCAATTGGATCTGAAAGAACTATGGTATCTAAACTGAGGCAGATAGAAGTGACAGTCTCCACAAAGTGCCTTTTAAACTCATCACAATGGGCTACCGAGTGGTCCTCCAGTGCTATATGGTTGACAGTTATCAATATCCATAAGCTCACCCAATAATACATACAATGAATGACCTTTATTATATTTATATCACTCAGAAGTCAAATATTTTATTTTCTATCTATCTATCAGAATTTCTTATATACTGCCTCCTCCAAAGACTCTAAACTTTTCCTCCAAATCCTAAACTTTTCTCCTTTTACATAAAATAATTCAGTATGCTTGATCATAAATTCAATATTGAGAAAGAATTATAAATTGTAATGTTTGTGTTAAATTCAGATTTAATTGTAAACCATATATTTTATAATCAACACTTAGTGCTTGTATTGAATTTTTATGATCTACTAAAAACCTTTCCTACTCCTATTTCTAAAGCTTGAGGCAGCTTAGATATAAATAACAGTTTAAAAAATACACTTTACATAGGTGTCTATCATTGCATCTTTTGGCAGCAAATTTCAAAAGTTAATTATGCATTGTATGAAGAATAAAACAACAAATCAATGGAGTCCGTGGGTGGAGACTCCTGTGATTTTCCAATTGTCATGGATGGATCACCATCTGGTTAAGGTTGGAATCGCAGTAACTTCCCACCTTCCCAGGGCTGAATGGCCTTCCATGGTTGGGCAAGGTAATTGAGAGGGTGGTGGCCTCCCAGCTCCAGACAGTCTTGGAGGTAACCAATTATCTAGACCCATTTCAAACTGGCTTTCAGGTGGGCTATGGGGTGGAGACTGCCTTGGTCGGCCTGATGGACTCCAATTGGGAATTGACAGAGGAAGTGTGACTCTTTTGGACCTCTTGGCAGCTTTCGATACTATCAAACATAATCTGAGGGGGTTGGGAGTGGGAGGCACTGCTTTGCAGTGGTTCCGCTCCTAACTTTCAGGTAGGTTCCAGATGGTGTCCCTTGGAGACATTCTTCAAAATCTGAACTTTTGTATGGTGTCCCTCAGGGTTCTATATTGTCTCCAATGTTGTTTAACATCTACATGAAACTACTGGGAGAGATAATCAGGAAATTTGGTGCAGGGTGCTATCAGTATGATGATGACACCCAAATCTATTTCTCCATGTCAACATCATCGGGAGAGGGCATAACCTTCCTAAATGCCTGCCTGGAGGCGGAGATGGGCTGGATGTGGAATAACAAACTGACACTGAATCCGGATAAGATGGAGGTAATTGTGCGGGGTCGAAACTCGGTATATGAGTTTGATCTGCCTGTTCCGGATGGGGTCACACTTCCCCAGAAGGAACAGGTACGCAGCTGGAGCATTCTTCTGGATCCAACCTTCTACCTGGTCTCCCAAGTTGAGGCAGTGCCAAAGGTACCTTCTCTCAGCTCTGGCTGATACGCCAGCTGTGTGCGTTTCTTGGGATAAACTACCTCAGAACAGTGGTACATCTGCTAGTAACCTCCAGACTGGATTACTGTAATGCACTCTATGTGGGGCTGCCTTTGTATATAGTCCAGAAACTACAGCTGGTTCAGAATCTGGCAGCCAGGTTGGTCTCTGGGTCATCTCGGAGAGACCATATTACTTCTGTATTGAAAGAGTTACACTGGCTGCTGATATGTTTCTGGGTAAAATGCAAGGTGCTGGTTTTAACCTTTAAAGCCCTAAACAGCTTGGGCCCTGGGTATTTAAGAGAACAGCCTCTTCGTTATGAACCCCACTGCCCATTGAGATCATCAGGAGAGGTCTGTCTGCAGTTGCCACCAGCTCGTCTGGTGGCTACTTGGGGATGGGCCTTCTCCGTTGCTGCCCCGAGGTTTTGGAATGCACTTCCTCCTGAAATTAGAGCCTCCCTATCTCTGACAATTTTTAAAAATAATCTGTAAAGACGCATCTGTACACCCAGGCTTTTAATTAAATACTGTTTTAATAGTTTTAACACTGTTTTAAAACATTGTTTTAAAATTTAAAATTGTAGTGTTTTAACTTTTTTCTGTTTTTATTTTAACTAATGTTTTAATTTTTCTGTTCTCATTTATTTTGTTTTGTTGTAAACTGTTCAGAGGCGTAAGTTTGGGGCAGTATAATAATATGTTAAACAAACAAACAAAACAAATAATAGCACTAAAAGATACTTTCTAAAGCCAATAGCCAAAAACCTTCCAAGGTCCCCAGACCCGTTCAATAAGAACTGCTTTGCTGGATCAGACCTAAGGATCCATGCAGTCTAGTTTTCTATTTGCAGCACTGTATGAATTATCCAGATGCTTCCGAGAAACCCACAAACAGCACATGAAGGCAACAGCCCTCCCCTGTTGCCCCCGGCCCACTGAATAGGTATTCAGTGGCTCATTACCAGCAAACATGAAGGTTCCATTTAGTTCCCTACCGCCTTCCCTGACTGTTTCCGTGCAATTCAAAGCTTCCATTTGCACTCTGCTGATTTGTATCTATCATAGCTAGTTAAGCAAACTGGAATTAGATCCTGGTTTGTACAAAGCCAGTTTTCCATATTTGAATGAAACAGGAAATTGCAGTGGGTTACAACCCATGAACTGAATCACCCAGTCTCCCTCGCTTTGTGTGTGAAGGGAAGCTCACCTTCCATGGTGCATTCGCAACACAGCCAGCCATGATATGTTGTTGTGATGTCTGCACCAGGTCATCAGCTGCTCTTTTCTGCTTATGTGGAAATGGAGACTTGAACCAGGCCCTCTCAGCAAATTTAGACACACATACGCTCATTCATTCCCTTGGTGGTTTACATCTACTGGTGGCTCTTGGCAACCGTATCAGGTTTTACTCTAGGTGCAATAAAGCTTCCTAACAGCTTGATTTGTAAGAAAAAGAAAAGAGTTTTAAATAGTGCAAAAGAGATGTTCCATGCCCTAATACTGTGCACCTCTCTTTAGGTTTGGTATGCAGTGTCCCAGAATGCCTGGGCACATGAACAGAAGTACTGAAAGTCCTGTGTACCCTGCAAGGAAAGTAAAAAAGGAGGCACCCAGGCCAAGGAGCTCTTGTCCTCAGCTCCTGAAAAGACCATCGATGGCCTGAAAAAGTACTGCTTTGTGAATCTTGTGTAATTTGTGTCTTTCCATTTTTTACACTGTAAATCACGTTGCATGCCTTGGTAGAGGCAGAAAGGCAGTCTAAAAATGCAATAAATAAACCCTATAACTCTGAACTCCATATAGCTCAGCGATGCTCACTTTTATTGCAGCACTTGACTACCAATGAAAGGTCTAGTTTGTACATCAGCATAAAATTCCTTCAACCTCCCAGTCTATGGTCTGGAGAACAGAATTACCCCCGAGAATACAGAAGTTGGACATCCCTGTATAGTTAATCCCTGCTCACTGGGCAAAGAGCAGAGGGACCTTTTAAAGTGGTGCTTCCTTTGGGACAACTTACAAGTGTCCCTCTTTCATCACAGAGCAGTAATTGTGCTGGGGGCCCTGAAGTGTTGTTGTTTCTTTAGCTTGCAAGCCCATTTGGAACAGGGAGCCATCTTTTCATTCCTCTTGCTGTTGTAGCGGAGACACTCCACTCTAGGTTCTTTTTAAGTAAAGGCCAACACCCGCTCCATCAGATTCAAAGCACTTTATTAGTCAATGAGAATCACGGCCAGGCCTTCACCTAATACATGCAGGTGATGGGTGAAGACCCTACAAAATGGTGATTATAGATTATATACACATTCTTATCTTTATGTTAATATCTGGTTATACAGAGGCTCTTGTAAAATGAGCATCTTCACCCCTAGAGCAACCAATCACAGTTCCTTCAGACAAGATACATTTTGGTCCCAACTACAAATGTCCAATCTTCAGAAAACAGGAATCCCATTGTTCCCTGTTCCCCCCAGGCCCCTTCTCGTCACACATTCCAAAAATCACCAGTTCTTTCTAAACAGTAACTTTGGTTCACTTCCCCATCTACGAAAGGAGGCCTAGTAGCCCAGATTTCTGCCCAGTTCCCCGTTTTGAGACTAGGTGAAACCTTTCACTGGAGACTCATCCCCTCTCTGCTCTCAACTTACATGTTGGTCTTGCCTGTTCCCACCTCCTCCCATTCTCTCTACTCTTTTTCTTTCTCTTGGTGCGCCTGAAGTCAAATAAACAACTTGCTGAACTCCACCCAGCTCATAGCCTCCTGTGGGCCCCTTTTAGCACTCATGCACTTCAATACCGCCTTAGATATTGACCATAATGCAAATAACCTTTCTACAATAATAAAACCAAGTAAAATACATTGTAAAATATTCTTTCCCATCGCTCCCAAATCTGATAACCATGCTGATAGCCAAGATAAATCCCACCCACTCAGGGCCAACAGCTCATCCTGAGCTATTTGGTGAAATCCATCAACCTGTTCCTGGATGACCGCCATATTTTGTTCCACTTCTTGGTGTTTGTTGACATATATACAATAGGAGAAGTTAACCAGGGCACATGACCCCCCCCCCCCATTTCCAGCCAGGATCATATTTAATCCCATTTGATTATCCAGAGCAGTCATCCCAACCTGCGCTATCTCCTTTTGAAGATCCCTCAAAGAATTTACCATTGCTGAGAAGGCTACCTCAATTCCTGCAGAAATGTTTACCAGAGTACTTTCCAGTTCAGTCATCCCTAACAACGGAAACACAGCTCTCATAGCAGTATGGAACTTAGGATTCCGTTTGGCCAATGGAGTACCATCTCCTATCCCACTCTTCCTCATCCCCGATGCCCTATAGGCCGATCTGCTGAGAGTAGGGTGCAGCACCCTCCACCCTCTTGGGTAGGATTGATGGAAGTGTTGGTTACCTTTTAGATCTGCATGCACTGAAGTAGGTGGAATCTTCACTCCAAGTGTACAAACCCCTTTAACTTACCAGGCAAGGATTTTAATGCTACATCCTCACAAATGATGAAAGGAGGAGTCCTGCTCTCTCCCACACACAGCCTCTCTCCTCATCAGTGATTTCAGTACAGGTGAAGCACACCTAGAAGCCATTACCACTATATCCAAGAAAGAGGTCACCAGATTCCCCTCAGGAGGTTGACAAGGGTTTGATCCATTGACATTAATTGTCCCATCACTTCTCACCCATATGATTCCACTGGGCAGTTGCATCACACTGTATATACCATCTTGAGAACATTTTGTTGTTGTTGTAGAAAAGCAGTATAATAACATAATATAATATAATAATTATAATTATAATGGAAAAACAAGCCACTGCATGGTCAATATTTGCACGATATAAGTGGAAAATCAGACATCACCAAGACCTGGCAATGGCTTAAGAATGGCAACTTGAAGAAAGAAACAGAGGGTTTAATATTGGCTGCACAGAACAGGCACTAAGAACAAATGCAATAAGAGCAAATGTAGAAAAAACCAACAACAAATAGAAAGTGCCACCTCTGTAAAGAAGCAGATGAACACCAGATAGAACTGTATTTATTATTTATTTATTAGATTTATATACCGCCCTTCCAAAATGGCTCAGGGCGGTTCACAACATGATAAAAACAAAACAATTAAAATCAAACTATTAAAACACAATAAAACCAATAAAATGGCTAAAAGCCCTGAAAATCAGGGCAACAGTTTAAAACAATTTAAAACAATTAATCATTTAAAACTCTGGAAGGCCAGGCCAAATAAGTACGTTTTAAGGGCTCTCTTGAAGGACAGCAATGATCTCAAATTACTAATTTCTGCCGGGAGTGCATTCCATAGCCCAGGAGCAGCTACAGAGAAGGCTCGCCTCTGCGTCACCACCAGACGAACCGGTGGCAACTGGAGACGGACCTCCTCAGATGACCTTAATGTGCGGTGGGGATCATGTAAAAGAAGGCACTCTCTTAGATAACTTGGACCTAAGCTGTTCAGGGCTTTAAAGGTAATAACCAGCACTTTGTATTTTGCCCGGAAACATATCGGCAGCCAGTGTAGCTGTTTCAAAACAGGCATAATATGGTCTCTCCAGGTTGCCCCAAAGACCAATCTGGCAGCCGCACTCTGAACTAACTGAAGTTTCTGGACTACGTACAAAGGCAGCCCCACGTAGTCAAGAAGAAAGAAAAACAAATCAAAATAATTGACATAGCAATACCAGGTGACAGCAGAATAGAAGAAAAAGAAACAGAAAAAACAACAAAATACAAAGATCTACAAATTGAAATTGAAAGGCTGTGGCAGAAGAAGACAAAAATAATCCCAGTAGTAACTGGCGCCCTAGGTACAATTCCAAAACATATTGAAGAACACCTCAACACCATAGGAGCCACAGAAATCACCATCAGCCAACTATAAAAAAAAAACTTCACTGGGAACAGCCTACATTTTGCAGTGATACGTATAACAACAATATTGATTATTATTATTTATTATTATTTTACACAGTCAGACAATATTTTTTATTATTTCTTGTTTACACAGTCAGACAGGTGTTATTGACTGGTTTGTTTTATCCAGACATCGAGTCCTTCCCAAGGACCTGGGATGCCAGAATTTTATTGTCAATGGTTATAGATATCGTCACAGAATATAGGCTGTTCCCAGTAAACCTGCTTTTTGTAATTGACTGATGGTGATTTCTGTGGCCCCTATGGTGTTGAGGTGCTCTTCAAGGTCTTTTGGAACTGCACCCAAGGCGCCAATTACCACTGGGATTATTTTGGTCTTTTTCTGCCACAGCCTTTCAATTTCAATTTGCAGATCTTTGTATTTGGTTTTTTTTTTTCTATTTCTTTTTCTTCTATTCTGCTATCCCCTGGTATTGCTATGTCGATTATTTTAACTTGTTTTTCTTTCTTCTCCACTACAGTTATATCTGGTGTATTGTGTGGCAGATTTTTGTCTGTTTGTAGTCGGAAGTCCCATAATATTTTTACATCTTCATTTTCGGCAACTTTTTCAATTTTATGGTCCCACCAATTTTTGGCTACAGGTAGCATGTATTTTTTGCAGATGTTCCAGTGTATCATCCCTGCTACCTTGTCATGCCTTTGTTTGTAGTCAGTCTGTGCGATCTTCTTACAACAGCTGATCAGGTGGTCCACTGTTTCATCTGCTTCTTTACATAGGCGGCACTTGCTGTTTGTTGTGGATTTTTCTACTTTTACTCTTATTGCATTTGTTCTTAGTGCCTGTTCTTGTGCAGCCAGTATTAAACCCTCTGTTTCTTTCTTCAAGTTGCCATTCTTAAGCCATTGCCAGGTCTTGGTGATGTCTGATTTTCCACTTATATTGTGTAAATATTGACCATGCAGGGGCTTATTTCTCCATTTTTCTGCTCGGTTCTTGACTTGTTCTTTCTTGTAGGCCTGCTTTGTTTCATTGGTGTTGAATAGTTTCGCGTTCTTGACCATTTGAAGTGCATCTTCTTCACTGTCCCTTATATATTCTTCAAGGCCTCTTTTCTCCTCCTCTGCTGTTTGATGGACTTGCAGCATTCCTCTTCCACTGGAGCTGCGAGGGAGGTAGAGCCTATCTACATCACTGCGGGGGTGCAGAGCATGATTGATGGTCATGATTTTCCTGGTCTTACGATCTAGCGTCTCTAGCTCTGCCTGGGTCCAGTCTATTATTCCTGCAGTGTATCTAATAACAGGTATAGCCCAGGTGTTTATGATTTGTATGATGTTCCCACCATTGAGTTTGGACTTGAGGATTTTTCTGACTCTCCTGATGTATTCACTTCCAATTTTTCGTTTAACTTCAGTATGTGCGATGTTATCAGCCTGGAGAATGCCCAAGTATTTGTAAGGTTCTTTCTCTTCCAGGTTCTTGATCTTGCTTCCATTGGGCAGTTCTATTCCTTCTGTTTTTCTTATTTTCCCTCTGTTCATTATTAATGCAGCACACTCGTCTAGTCCAAACTCCATTGCTATATCGCTACTGAATATACGGACAGTGTTTAGCAGTGATTCGATGACAGTGTTTAGCAGTAACTGGGACTTTCCATACAACTTCAGATCGTCCATGTACAGCAGATGGTTGATTTTACTGGATGTTTTAGATGTTTGGTATCCGAGGCCTGTTTTCTTTAGTATTTGTGAAAGTGGGGTCATGGCGATTACAAACAATAGAGGGGATAGTGAGTCCCCTTGGAAAATGCCTCTTCTAATGCTATCCTGTCCAAGTGCTTCGCCATTGATTGTTAACTGTGTACTCCACATGCTCATTGCTTTTTAAATAAATATCTGAATGTTTTTGCTGACACCAGTTGTTTCTAAACATTTTAGTATCCATGTGTGAGGCAATGAATCAAAGGCTTTCTTGTAGTCAATCCATGCAACACTTAGATTTGTTTTTCTTCTCTTGCAGTTTTCTAAAATCATTTTGTCAATCAGCAGCTGGTCTTTTGTGCCTCTGGTGTTCGGGCAATTTCCTTTCTGTTCAACTGGAAGCTCTTTGTTAGTTAATAAGTGTTGCATCACTTCATCTGCTATTATTCCAGTTAATAATTTGAACATGGTTGGCAGGCAGGTTATCGGTCTATAATTACTTGGAACTTCACCTTTTGCTGGGTCTTTCATAATGAGATGAGTTTTCCCAGTTGTTAGCCATTGTTCAATATCACCTCCTTGCAAAATGTGATTGAACTGTTTTGATAGTTGTTTATGAAGGCTTGTTAGGTGTTTAAGCCAGAAGCCATGCAGTTCATCGTCGCCTGGCGCAGTCCAATTCTTACTTTTCTTTGCTCTTTCACTTATTAATTCTGGTGTTATTATTAGATCTTGCATTTGTTGGTTACATTTTTTGACCTCTTTCATCCAGCCTGCTTTTTTATTATAATCTATTGGATTGTCCCATAATTTCCACCAGAATTGCACTGTTTCTTCTTTATTTGGTGTTTCGATGTTTCTTGCAGTTTCTCCTTCTATGCTTTGGTAGAAACGTCTCTGATTCGACTGGAATTGGAGATTCTGCCTGTGTTGTGTAATTCTGGCTTCATATCTGCTAATCTTCTTTGACACTGCTGTTATTTGCTGCTTTATTATTTCCAGGACTTCTCTAATTTTATTATTATTATTATTATTATTATTATTATTATTATTATTATTATTATTATTATTATTATTAATTCAGTTTCTATACTTCCAAAAATGGCTCAGGGTGGTTTACAAAGAGAAATAACAAACAATAAGATGGCTCTCTGTCCCCAAAGGGCTCACATTCTAAAAAGAAACATAAGACACACACCAGCAACAATCACTGGAAGTACTGTGCTGGGGGTGGATAGGGCCAGTTACTCTCCCCCTGCTAAATAAAAAGAATCACCACGGTAAAAGGTGCCTCTTTGCCCAGTTAGCAGGGGTAGCAGGGGTATAACACCTTTGTTAACACCTGATAACAAAATTCTGGCATCTCAGGTCCTTGGGAAGGACTCGATATCTGGATAAAACAAGCCAGTCAATAACACCTGTTTGTGCAAACAAGAAATACATACATACATACATACATACATACATACATAAAGAGATATAATATGCATACATAAAGAGATATAATATGCATACATAAAGAGATAGAATATGCTGTTTGGGGAAGCAATACCACCAGTAACAGAATTTCAGTGGCAAGATAATTAAGCCCTATTGATTTGTAAAAATGCTAACTATTGATACTTTATTAGCATTGTCACAGAAAGGGCCTTCCAACCTGCATCACAGCAAATAAAATAATCACAACAATTGTGGTGCTTTGTTTTGGACATGCAGGGCATAGCAAGGTTGGATTGTGCCCAGAAATGAGATTTTTAAATGCCTCCCCCCCGACAAAGTCCAGGGCCTTCACACACTCCAGGCCCCCAAGGATTTAAGTTTGATATTTCAAAATAAGTACGCTGCCTAGAAATACATTTCACTGAATACACACATGCACACTTCACAATATATAGTGATATACATTGAATACTAACCTCTGGAATGGAGGTACTGTATTCACATGTTGGCCAGATTTACCCTGAAGTCCCTGCGAGTTATTGGGGAGCAATTCATACACAACTCAGGTTTTTCACTGCTCGTTAGTGTAGCCTGATTCATATCTGGAGTAAAAAACAACAACGCAACACTATTTGGCATTGGTTCTTTGAGATAACTTCAGTTTTGCAGTAAAGCCTCCCATTAAACTTGCAGTAAAGCCTGCTGTGTGTAAAAGTCCCAGGTTAGTTTGTGTGGAGGATTGCAGCCTCAGACAGCAAATCTAACCGCATTTAGTTGGAAGTACATTTCATTGAAACCTAAAGGACTTACTAGCAAGGAAAGCATGTCTACTTAAAAATAAACTCCATTGCATTCAACTGTCTGAGATCCTTCCCTGGTAAGTGCATATAGGATTGCACATGCTCAGGGATGTAAACCGGACAAAACTAATTTGTGCTCCCAGCATATTTTGCTCCCTATAGGAGACCAGTAAGTTCCACTGAAGCAAGCAAGATAGGTGGGGAGAAAGAGAAAAGAGCAAGAAATAGCACCATTCCTCAGGAGAAAAAGAGGGTGGGGGAGACTGAGGAATCTGCCTCTTCTTGGTAAGATTTTAAGACAGATGAGACATGCCAGGGCTCAGGGAACTCCTGAAATTACGCCCTAGTCTTTCCTAAAAGTCATTCTCCCTGCTCCCCAATGTGGAAGCAGGGCTGGTTGTAGTCTCTCACTCTACTGAGATAAAAACCACTCTCTGCAGGTGTTCAGAAGCAGGGTCGTCCCTAGAGGGGTGAGGGGCTGTGGGGGGCCTCCTTCACATTTCATATCATTACAGAATCTTACTGACTGATGACATACAGTGTAAATAGTGTGAGTGAGGTTTTTGGACATGCCCAACCAGCTTGGCATTTCTAAAAAAAATAAAAATAAAAGCACAACCCATGCTTCACTGTTCTCACTCAGACCTTCTGGGTTGCAAAACAATTTGAACATAAGTGCATTTATGAATGAATGAATGAATGAATGAATGAATAAATAAATATAATATTGTTTGTTCCAGAAGTTTTTGTAGTTTTCTGCCATGAAACAAGCCACTTATAGGACTTTTTAGATCGTTTTTTTTTTTAAGCCAGCAAATTTCCCAATCTGTTTCAAATTAAATATTCAGAGACTTCTCAGTCTCTCCCCCCCATATCAAAGCCCTACAGCAAACAAGCAGATCCCTATATATGTTGGGGGGGGACCACAAAAATGGAATTTACATTCTACCTCCATTACTGGCAAAGGCTGGGCTGGCTGGCTGGCTGGCCTGGGCAGAGGGTCTGCAGAGAACAGTGGTGGGTAAGGGCAGCCAGCGCTGACCACTCTGCCTGCCTCCTTTGTTCCTTCCTTGCTGCCTTGGCACTCAAGTTCAGGCTTCAGGGAGGCCTGCAGGGAGGCTTCTATGGAAGCCCCCCCCCCCACCGATCAGCTGAGAGGCAGGGAGAGAAGGAGCTCTAGCACTTGCAGGCTGCTTAGATTGCCGGCCAGGAATGCCTAGGAGAGAGGGTGAACAGGGCAAGGGAACTGGCTGAGTGAGGGGCCTTGGGGTTGGGTGGGTGGGCAATGGGGGGTCATATGACATGTCTCTGGGGGTTCCCTCCAGGCAGTGGGGCCCCGATACAACTGTCTCCCCTTGCCTGGTCCTAATTACGCCCATGTGGACATGCTCAAGACCTTGGGCAAGATCCAACCACCGCCACCACCCATGCGCAAGCAGAGATTGCTTTCTCTCATGTACAGGAGGAGGGCGATGTACTCTCTCAGAAGCAGCCCTTGTGTCTCATAGGATGCCACCGTGGTGGGCTCTTGGCTGGCTCTTTAGAGGTGGAGGGACTGCTGCTTGAATGGGGGCCAAAAGGTTCCAAGCACAAGTGCAATATAGCACATGGCCATTCAGTTGGAATCCCAGCAGTTAGCAATAGGGATGTGCATGGAACCGGTGGGGGCCAGTTCGATGGAGGCGGGTGTCTAACTTAAAGGGTGGGGGAGGGTGCACTTACCCCACCACCACTGCCGCATTTCCCCTGCCGGCACTCGGTTTTCCAAAAGTCCTTCAGGGCAGCAGCGTACCTCTCTGCCGCCCCATTTGTGCCATTGACCAGATGTGACCGGAAGTACTGGTGAGCACACCTGTGTGTCTTGGGTGCCGGTGGGGGAAATGCGGCGGGTGGGGCCAATGAGTGCACTCTCCCCCACCCTTAAAATTAGACACCCTCCACCATCGAACTGGCAGTTCCATGCACATCCCTAGTTAGCAGCAATAGTGGTTATAGCACACAGGACATTGAAGCTACTTTCAAAGTAATGACAAGGACTAGGGGCTTGGGATGTACTGAAGTATCACTCCCTCAGTGATAACATGCTTTAATTCTGAGGCACTGAAGCAACACTCCCTATACAACCACGAAGGCTAGAAACTCACATTGTGCATTCTGCAGTGGGATCTCCTCAGGAACAGGGGACATAATCCCACACTAATAATAAAGCTCCTTAAATGCCAGTTGCAAACGTATCTGAGGGACTGCAATGATGGGAACCTGTTTAATTTCTAATGTAAAACATTGACTCTTGAAATAAGCTTAGCAGGTCTAAACAGAGAGATACCAGGGTCTAAGAAAAGAGAAGGTATTTTGCTAGACTTGTTTTTCATACTTATTATAGGAAGGATAATAATACCGAGTCCTCCTTAATCCCCTTGCTTGCTTTCAAGACACTACACAGCAGCAGAATTGTTCATCACCCTGTACCTTGTTACTCCTGAAATACCAGCTCAAATAAACAATGGTCTATCTTTTGTATGGCCATGCAAGGCAGGCAGCAATAACAACCCAGACAGCCTAGAGAACCTTGGAAGATGCACACACCAATAAAATGGAGGCAGAATCCAAGCACAGGCATCAGTTACTCAGAGGTGATTCTAATTAAAAAGTGGCATATGGTTAACCTTTCTCCAGCAATTCCCCCACCATCTACTGCAATAAAAATGATGCTGATATCATAAAGCATTACAGCTTCATTTTCAGACCTGGCACAAAGTGGCTGTAGAGATGTAAAACCTAAGACAGTGAGATGATTTCCATCAGCAACCGTACCTTTATCTTTTAATTTTATTACAACTCAAAGTACTGAGGTGAGAAAAAACCAAGTTATTAACGCATTATAAATCCATTCCCGGTATGGATCCTATATTACACACTTTTCATTCATAACTAGCTTTCATTGACTTTACTATTGAAAGGCCAGAAGACGGCCAGAAGGACTAGTGGTGTAGGATACAGTGTTAGACTTGAACTTGGGAAGGCACAGGTTGAAATCCTGCTCAGTCATAAAAGTCACTAGGCCACCTTAGGCTGGTCACACACACTCAGCCTCACACACCGCACAAGTCTGGTAGGATAAAAGGAGATCACCCAGTTTTATTTATTTTCCTTTGATACCCCACCTTTCCATTAAAAATGTGTTCAGGGTGCATTAGAAAAAATACAGGGCACATTCAGACATCACATGGAACAATGGCTTATATTTCATCTAACTGTGGTTAGCTTGTATATCTGAACCTGCAGCAGTTAAAACAAAACAACAACGACACTCTCCACATAAGTAGTGTGGAGAGCCGAGGAGGGTTTGGCGGGGAGAGCGGTCTTGGCCCGCTCTCCCCACACATTAGCACTCCACCCTCCCTGGGTGGCCATATTGGCCGCCCACATGATTACCAGCTCCATTATGGGAGATTGGAGGCCACTTGGCCACCAGAAGTCCCAGCATGCCCAGCCACCAGATGTCCAGGGCATTCTGGGGGGACCCCCGACACTGGGAGGCTTGTTGTAGCCTTCTGGTTAAGGGTCTACCCTTGTGTCACCACACTGCAGAGCTGTGCCACAGCAGCACACAATCACCAAAATGGGGTTAACAGAGCACTCGCTCTGCTAACCTCATTTTAGGGGAGGGGTATTTGGGCAGGCTAGCCACCACTGAACCACCAGGCTCACCCACGACCCCAGTGGTTCCAACGACCACAGGAAAGCAGGCTGGGCTCCCTTAGCCTGCTTTAGAGCAGTCGTGAGAACAGCCTCAACATAGTTTGATTGCAAGCAGTCAAACCACAATCTGAACCAAAGGTTTGACTGAGGTCTGAAGTTGGACTGTTTGTCCTAACTATTGTTTCATGCAATGTCAAGTCATTTAAGCTTGGTATGGAGAAGGGGTTAGACATGAGCAAACCACCATATGACAAAACAAACCAAGATTTGGTGATTTTGACACCAATCCATGTTTGTTAAATAGATCTTGAGGCTGTTCTCACAATCGGCCAAAATCGGGCTAAGTGAGCTTAGCCCGATTTTGGCAGAATGTGAGAACCACCGGGCTCGCACGTGAGCCCGGCTTCTCCAAAATGGGTAACCCGCTAACTTACCCCTCCCCTTAGACGAAGTTAGCAGAGCAAGCGCTCCGCAAACCCCATCTTTTTTATCGTATACTGCCGCTGCGCGACTCTGCACCATGGCAACACATGGAGAAACCCCCGCCGGGAGGCTGAAACAAGCCTCCCAGCCCTGGGGGTCTCCCCAAGATGCCCTACGCACTTGCGTGGGGCATCCTGGAACTTCCGGGGGTCACGCGGCCCCCGATCCCCACAGCCCCTGTCGGCTACATGACAGATCCGGCAGTCGCGTGGCTACAGCCTGGATCATCTGTGGGGAGAGCGGGCCAAGCCTCATTTCGGCGAGTCTCACCGATCATGAGACTCGCCTCCTTAGTTAAAATAAATAGGGGTTGTGCATAAATTCACTGGCAATCAATTAAAACAAAATTGCAATACATTGGGGCTATTCTCATGATCAACAAAAAGCTGGCTAGGAGAGCCTAGCCTGGTTTTTCTTGATCATGTAAACCACTGGGCTCGCAGGCGAGCCCGGTGGTTTACGAGTGGGTAACCTGCTCAAGTAGCCCTTCCTAAAGCCCGGCTTTGCAGAGCAAGCACTCCGCAAACTCAGGCTTTCTGATCTTGAGTTGCTGTGGTGAGGCTCCATACTGCAGCTACTCACAAGGAGACCCCTGGAGGGGAAGCAAAAAGCTGGCTCCCGGCTCCGGGGGTCTAGCCAGCATGCCCTGCGTGCTTGGGCAGGGCATGCTGGAGCTTGCGGGGGCCAATTGGCCCCATGCTCCCCGCAGCCCCTGCTGGCTCCGTCACAGAGCCGGCAATCGTGTGGGCAGCCAATACGGCCACCCAGGGCTCCTGCAGTGACCGTTTGCGGGGAGAGCGGGCTTAGCCCACTCTCCCCACAGTATTGGCAAAGCGGGTCTCACTGATCGTGAGAGCCGCCTCAATAAATCGTACCACAACCATAAGACTTCCATGTCCACTGTCCTGAACTCTCTGTGATACTCCTGTGGTGCGGGGAAATGCTTGACTAACAAGCAGAAGATTGCCAGTTCAAATCCCAGCTGCTACTATATAGGGGAAGTGTGATACAGGAAGATGCTGAAAGGCATCATCTCCTACTGCACAGGAAGAGGCAATGGGAAATCCCTCCTGTATTCTACCAAAGAAAATCACAGGGCTCTGTGGGTGCCAGGAGTCGAAATCGACTTGATGGCACATTTTACCTTACCATAAGGTAGCTCTGGTTTGCAAATGTGTGTCTAACCAATATCCAACCCTACAAGTAACCCAGAGCAATCTTACTACTGTTTGCTAGTAACCTAAAGTAACCCTGCCACCTGCAGCAAGTCCAGCAGAATCAGTGGTGGGGAAAGTTCCTAAACTTTCAAGGTTGGGAAATGCTCTTCTGGGGTGTACTCGGTTATTTGTAGTTTTCATTATATGTGTGAGTTAAGCGTGCACCCTAGAAAATATCCTACAATGCAAGGAGTTCCTTACCTGATAAGTGGGTGTGGAACAGGCTCCTTGAAGGGAAAACATCTGAAAAATACTGCATTAGACAATTTTAACTTTGCATGATGACTAGTAAAACTCCTGGTCTGGCTTTTTTCCTTAGCTGAGTAGTTAACTCTAATACAACAGCAAACATTTTGCCATTCCTATCTTAATTCTATCAGTTTAAATGGGTTGGATTGGATCCTAAATGGCTCTTGCACACACAAAAGCACCACTCTGTGCTCCTTACTATACTGTTTCAGAGGGCTCTCTACAACAACCCACAGGAGCAGATTTGTAGGGGATGCTGTTATGTTAGTACAGTGAGCAGTTATGCTGCAGACTGGGTGGTGGGCAAGTTTGCTTGGCTGAACTTCCTTCTGTTCATGCTGCTCAGGATCCAACCCAATGTTTGTAAACACCCAGTGAGAAGTTGCAACGCTTTTCTCAGTCATATTCCAGCAACATTAGGACCACATCTGGCTAATTCAGTCCAGTTTTAAATAAAAAGAAGACCTATATGTATATAAAGTTAATTCCCTTGGTTAATAAAACCAGGCAGCCTAAGGATTAAGATGATACAACAGGATACCTCTTGAGCAAGTGTGTAATAGTAAAACATACCTAGGCACACAGATGGGTTACTCTATGAGGCTGTTCTCACAATCGCCAGGATAAGCATGGATCACCGCAGCACTAAACCCAGTGCCGTAGCCCGGTTCAAAGCTGAGACTAAGGGTGCACGTCCTCAACCTGGGCTCTGGGATTGTGGGTCACCACAAGCTGCTTGCAGCTTGCCCTGACACACAGACGGGTGCCTAGAGTGCCCTGGGGGAACCCCCAATGCACTGCACTCAGCCCCAGCCTCCGGGCGATGGACACTGCTCCATGACACATGAATCAACAGGGATTGTGTGGGAGACACTCTATGCTCCTAGCAGGGAAACACTGGTCATCTGGGGGGAAGGTAAGGTTTGGGAAGCCTTCCCAGGCCTGCTCACCAGGCCGTGTGAATGGCCCCAATGCATTTAATTTAAATTTGTAGGCCTCTCCATGTCAAAGACTCAGTTTGTGTCAAAATCCCGAACTATGACATTTGAGGGCTTTCTGGAAGGAAAGCAAATTCCTGCTCTGTTAATTAAGTGGCAGGCTTCCTACAGGGAAATCTCCTACTAATAAGTACAACTTCATCTGCACACAAAAGACTCTTCTTCCTGTTGCCTTAGGGGATCTCAGACTATGTTCCTAGCAGCTTCCCTCCTATAACTAAGACAATGAAAGCCATGGACATAATACTTTTAATTTGATTAATTACACGTTAAAGGGTTTGCATAAAAATAAGGGATATTCCCCTTACTTTAACCAAAGTTGCCTGGGTTTGGGGAGCACGGGCATGAATATATATTTTTTCTTTCTTTAACAAATTATTTCTACGACTTTGATTGTGTTCTGGGTACCACAATCAAAGATTTTCAGCAAAAGTTTTGTTTGTTTCATTCCTCCTCTGCACTGTACCACTGGAGTGGCCAACTCTTACTCTAAGATTGGTCTCAACTTCCAGGTAGCCACTGGAAACAATCCTCGAGAGTCCAATGGCTGGATTTAATGGAAATACTAGGGGGTGGGGAGGGAATCTCAAGGAATAACTGCAATAAGAGTTGGTAATCCTGATCCCCGTCCAATTGTTAGTCCTGCTTCCTGGAGTAACTATCTATGTCCTAGAAACATAGATTGCTTAACTTTTAACAGAACTCCTGTGCTGCTTTCATGAAAGCTAGCTCTCAAGGTGGTTGAGCAGTAAACATAACATCATAGAACATCCTAATACAATATACACAGCAGCCACCAGAAAATTCTACAGTATAATTCCAGCCAATAGAAAACCAACAATGCAACCCAAATGAAACAATGCAACCACATGCATATACATACCATCATGCTCTGCCTGCCCCAAGACCCTGCATGGTGGTGTGGTTGTAGTCACTGCTACATTGCAGCAGACTTGTAGGCCTCTGCAGCCCGCCTGGGATAAGCCCCTCATCGGCCCTTCCCTGCACCAGGAAGTATAAGTCATTTCCTGTCAGCAGGAAGCCCGCAAACCAAGGTCTGCTCCTGCACTGTCCTGCGTCTGGCTGCTTCTTGGCTTGACCTTTGGTGTGTTCCTGGATCCTGGCTGACCCTCTGGCTCCTGATAACCACTTGCTTTGTGTGTTCCTAGCTTCTGCCTGCCTGGCACGCCCCCTGGCGAGTTCCCGAGTCTCTCAGTCCTGGCTTTGGACTTGGGCCCTCTGCTGCCCGCAGCTCAGCTGCCTGACACATACACCCAAGCACTGGCAGACTGTCCCCCTATGCAGTGCTCTACCATCATGTCCAGTCTAACATGAAAGGAACAGGATGGGTGTACCCCAAAGTAAACTTTGAGCCACTCTAGAAGACACACCTACACTGTCAGGAAACTGACCCCTAGAAGGTGCCCTAGCATTGTGCTGAGTCAATTGCTTTGTTTTTGTGCAGAAGAAAAAAGCTCCCCCAAATAAGCTTTGTGTCACCCCAGATCATGCTCAGTGCAGTTCACATATTTTCCACCCATTTTGTTCCTGAAAACAAACCTTGTCCAAGGTTCCTCAGTCAACTTAATCACTGAGTGAGGATTTGAAGTCTTCCTGCTTCTTGTCTGACATTCTATCCACTGCACTACACTGATGGTAATTATTAAAAGTAGTTGTTACTTTGGCCATCATGACACACAAAATGTGTAGTTTTTCACCAAAATGCGCTTTCTACATCAGTTTGTTCATGAATTATTTACAGATCTGCCATCTTGGAAAACGGTTACTAGAGAATTAACACCACAGATTGAGGATGTTAGTCCTATGGTCCATGTTAGTCCTATGGTCCTGGACCTATATGGTCTTCTAGGAACACATACAAACTTTTCCTTTCTCTTTTACCCAGGGTTTATTCCAGATCCTGGATTACTTAGGATTGCAGCCTGCCAGCCTTATTTTAATTTCTAGTTTATGGTTCTAGAGTGGGTGGCGGGGTCGAGCTACTTGTCTGGGTGAATGCTTGACCCTCCCTGGCATCACCTATGACAGCATCTGTCTGACTCACACCTTTGAAGGCCTGAAGTAAGCCATCCCCCACATGAGGGCTCAATTTAGACCTTCAAATGAACATACATGGCAGGGCTGCCACCATTCACATTCACTTGGAACTCTGAATGGTGTTTCTAGCTCCATTGTCTGCCTCCGGGGTTGATTGTTAGGGCAGAGTGAGGCAGGTGACCGAGTACTTTTAACGGACAGCAATCAGTGGGGCAGGTATTTCTGAGTACCTTTAATGGACAGCAAGTTGTTGATTTATTATTTTGTATACAGGTAGCCCTCATTATCCACAGTTTCAACCACTGCGGTTTCATGTATCCATTGAGGGGTTTTAGAGACCCGGTTTCTTTACCCTTGGTCTAAAACATAGGCAAAATTTGCCTATTCATGATTTTGAGTGGCCAGAAATGACCCAGAAATGACTTCCAATGTCATTTCCAGCCGCCATTTTACAGTGCAGAGCCATTTTGTGGCTTATTCTTAAAAGAAAATTCCCCGTGATTTTTTGTGAAAAATCAAAAGAATTGGGGGTGGGGAGGCACTGGTGGGAGAGCAAGATACAGTACTCTTATTTCTACCTCCTCCCTGTTTTGTTTTGTTTTTTAAAGCCTCTTTTTGTGTCTAGGAACCTAACCCCTGGATTCCTACATGGGTAAGGTTTCATTATTTGTAGTTTCCTTGTTCGCACCTTTAGGCAAGAACAGAACCCGCACGAATAATGAGGGCCACCTGTGTATTTGTTACCATTCTCAGCCCTGAAATGGCAATCCTACGCACAAGTCACCATCTCATAACCTAACCTGGCTCATAGGATTGTTCTGAGGAACAAAATGGGTGGGAAATATATAAGCTGCACTGAGCATGATTTAGGGGATATTCATTTTCCTGTATGTTGGCATAGGGTCACCAGTTAGTTAGTTAACAGTCAGCTCAGTGGCACTTACTTCCATGTAGACATGCATAGGATTGTATTGCATGCCAGCAATGTCTTTGGTGCCATCCATCTCCTTCACCTTCTGCTATTTTCACACCTCCTGTAGCAATGGCTACAACTAGAGGATCTAGTTTGCAGCCTTTTCCTGAGCTGAATGCAAACATCCCATGCTGATAAAGGGAACTCTAGCAAGCCCCCATGAGTGGAGCTGCCTGAACAGATTCCTCTCAAAGTCACATAAAGCATTTGCAGAGTAACCAAAGAACCAACAACTGAGAAGCTGGATTTTTGTAGATTTCAGTGGTGTGTAGTCCTAGCTATTCCATTGCCTTTGTTGATGTTTGTAATACATTTTATGCCTCCTTCAAAAAGCTTTGATGGCTAACTTGGGTGTGGAGCCTCTTCAGTGAGATTCCCTGCTGTCAGTTTTCTCAAAGCAAGAGATTTCATTTTGTCCTTATCATCCATTACATAAACATTCTACTGTGGGACTGTAAACACAGGAAAAGTTTGAACCAAAAATGAATTCAGAATGGTGCTGTTTGTCAGGACATTTCTTTTCCTAACAGGATATGTAGTCTGATAGGTTTTTAGGCATGTGCATATTAAAAACATTTAAAATGCCACGGGACAATCTGTGAATTTTAAACACAGGTTACTAGGCCACATAACAATATATAACACTGTGCTACTTTGGCTTTGCCAAACACTTTGGCTTTGCAGTAATACTGGACAATCACAGTATGCTGTATTAATAGGTGGATCTAGAATTATTCTGGCTATTTAGCTTAGGAAAGCTTTTTAAAGCAACATAGAATGGGAGAGACAAATTTTAGAGTTCATCTTGAACATCTTTAATTAGACACAGGGAAGGTGGCTTTGTGTGAACGCAATAAAAGAGGAAGTATGGGTGAGTGGTACTTCCTGTTTTTCTGCTGCATGGAGAAAAATGCATGCTTCAGAACATTCTTTTCTTTCCCACCAAATTTCCTTTTTGAGTTTTATACCAGTTGCACAAAACTAAAAAGCGCAACACACTCACTGCTCTGTCCTGCAGTACAGTATCTATACACAAAGTTGTCCACAGATCTGGAGCAACAGTTAAACCCCTAGAAACCAGTTTTCAGGCCAAACAGAACTCTTACACAGGTGTAATACGTTCAAGCCTGCCTTGCCTTTGTGGTGCAATTGGGTAGCACATTCAGCTGTCATCAAATGAATGTGTGTTGGCTTGCTCACACCCTTTCCCTTTTTCTTCTAACTCAGGGTTTCTCAACGTGTGGGTCCCCAGATGTTATTGGACTTCAACTCCCATAATCCCCAGCCCCAGTGGCCTTTGGTTGGGAATTATGGCAGTTGAAGTCCAGTTACATCTGGGGACCCACACGTTGAGAATCCCTGTTCTAACTAATGTATGGAATTCATTACCACATAGGGTTGCCAGCTGTCCCATGCTATGCAGGATGTCCCGCATTCCTGGGGAGAAATTCTCATCCCTTTCAGTACTCAATTTCTTCCACTTTTTAACTACTTAATTTAAAAACAAAAAACAAAAAACTTTTTAAGCCGCTGCTGAGGAGCAGCGGTGTGGGACAGCAGTGAGAGCTTTCCCACCTCCCCAACGATGTGAAATGAATGGCTGCTGCTTAGTCCAAAATGGCAGATGGGCAGATTGCAGGCTTCTTCCAGAAGCCTGCAATCAGCCTGTCTGCCTCATTTGGAGGAAGGCGGGGCAAAGGAAGGCAGTCTTTCACCTCCGCCTCTTCAACTCCCTCCCCCCACCTCGGTCAGTCAGTCAGTGGCGCTGTGAGTGCTTTGCTTTCAGTCTTCTTCAGCTGCAGTGCACCTGTCCCTCCCAAGGAGCTCAGCAGCGGCAACCATTCATTTCACATTGTTGGGGAGATGAGAGAAAGCTCATGCCACTGTCCTGCTCTGCTGCCACTGAGCATGCCTGAGCATGAAGCATGCTGCTTAACACACTAGTGGTCGAGTGGCAGCTTTAAAAGTAAACAAACAAACACCAGACAAGCACCGTCCCTAGGTGGCCATGTCCCTGGCCCCCCTTGGCCTCCTTGGAGTCCCCGTCCCCATTTCAGCCAACGCTATGTTGGCAACCCTATTACCACAAGATGGCCACTAGTGTGTTAAGCAGCATGCCTCTGGATGCTGGAAACAAACCATAGCCAACATGTTCATGCCCTGCTTGTGTGCTTCCTGGAGGCATCTGGCCAGCCACATTTGGAAAAGGCTAGACTAGAAGGGCCCTTGGTCTGATTTAGTAAGGCTGTTCTTAACAGCCTCTTCCTTGGGAAAAGTGGGGGGGCAGGAAATCAATATTGCCATCTAAGCTGATGTTTACCTACCCACGTCTGTTGCCTTTTAGGACAAGACACAAAAGAAAAGGGGAGAGTGATCCAACCTCTGTTAGAGAAAAATCCAAGGATCACCATTAAAAGGTACACTATGCGATGCACATCAAAGATGGCTAATGCAACTGATATTAACAAAAACTGCATTATATAATACATCTGTAAGTATTAACATACTGTAGAGTTACATTAAAAATTCCGCAGTGGATCAAAGAGCATCAGGGAGGCATAGCAGATATCATGGTAATTTGATTATAAATCTGAGAGGGAAGCTCCAGCCCCAACTCTGGGATCTGGAGTACCAGTTTGTGCTCCAAATGTAGTGACTAGGGATGTGCGGACCGGTCCGGCGGTCCGGTCCGGGGGTTTGGGGTCAAACTGGACCACCACCCCGGTCCCGTCAGACCGGAACCGGACTGCCACAGCCTCGCAGAGGGCATTGGCGCATGCGTGGCGGCTGCCAAAACGCCTCTTACAGAGGCCTGAAAGGGCCAAAAATGCTCAAGTTACCTGGCTGTGGCAGGCCGCAGTGGTGATGAGGAAGGCCAGCGGAGGGAGAGTGAACCCACGCGGACCCCCCCCCCAAAAGGGGTTAAAGGTACATATCATCTAATTTATTTTTTTTTTAATTCACGGACCAGTCCGGGTGGGGTGGGGTGGTGGTTTCGACGGCGAGCCGGACCAAACTGGCCGTATCGGCCTCGAACCGAACCGGGCCAGACGGTTCTGTGCACACCCCTAGTAGTGACACTTTCCACTTTTCTATGTAGTGTTGTATTGATTGGCTCTGTAGGTTCTGCCAGGTCAATGCAGTAAGTCTGAATGAAACCAAATACTGGGATCTGACCCTCCCCTGGACCTTTTGGACGTTTTTCTCACTGAACTCTTTTAACTAGACTCTATCCAAACCCTAGGAACTCATGGACAGTGCTATATTCTCTCTACCATTGCAACAACATGTTCTTTAGTATGTGACTGTGTTTTATCAGGACATTCTATTCACTGTTGCTTTTGTAAACCATATGCTAAACATTCTCTAATAAAAGTCAATCTGAAATTGTGTGCGTTACTCATTGCTGCCCCTTCCTGACCTGACTTAATGTCAAGTGGCTATAATGTAGAGCAGAACAACACAGCTTACTACTCTCTTCTCTCCCAGATCCAGTCAGTTCCTTTCTGATGAACCATCATGTATGTGATGTCTGATAATCTAAACAGACACATACCCTGAGGATCTGCATTTATAAGAGGAGACAAAGGGAAGGAATAAATATCCCCTTGTGTGGGAGATGGCTGGGTGTCCCACGCAGCAGTACTCAGGTGACACAAGAGCTGATGAGGTTCTACCTAGCCAGGGGCGTAACTACTATTAGGCAAAGGGAGGCAGCTGCCTGGGGGCCCCAATGCCTCGAGGGGCCCCCCAGAGGCAAGTCGCATGACTATATATTGTGAAGTGTGTGTGTGTGTGTGTGTGTGTGTGTGTGTGTGTGTATCAGCGAGGGGCCAATTTTAAAATTTTGTCTGCGGGCCCACTCCAGCCTTGTTACGCCCCTGTACCTAGCCCAATAAAGCCTCTGATTTCTCAGTCTGAGCAATTCTTCTTTGGGGTGAAGACTATGCTGGGGTCAGATTTCCCCTATCTGCCCCTCTGCCTCTTAACTCCACATGCACTGGCTTACCAACCTTTTTGCTAAGGAACTCCTGTTCTAGGCTGATATGGCTGCTTTGCTTCACCTCCTCTAGACTTGATGCAAACTCATTTTCTAGATGTGTCCCTATATTGAGGCAGAACTGGATAACGGATGGGGGAAGGTGAAGGCTGCAATCTGAAGTATATTTACAACAGGGTAAATCCCATTGAACCCAGGACTTACTCCTGAGTAAAAGAGAGCCAGCGTGGTATAGTGGTTAGAGTGCTGGACTAGGACCGGGGAGACCCGAGCTCAAATCCCCATTCAGCCATGAAACTAGCTGGGTGACTCTGGGCCAGTCACTTCTCTCTCAGCCTAACCTACTTCACAGGGTTGTTGTGAAAGAGAAACTCAAGTATGTAGTACTTGGGCTCCTTGGAGGAAGAGCGGGATATAAATGTAATAATAATAATAATAATAATAATAAATATGCATGGGGATCGGACTGCACCGTTCCTGCTTCCCTTTTCCCAGTTGCAATTTGATGGGATAATCTTTGGGTTGAAACAAGTTCCCCTGTCTGACCCAGAACAGATAGACAAAGCACAGGCAACAAGGGAATGGGAGAAAGACACGCGCACCCCTCTTGGCTCTCTCGTCGCTTCCTAATAGGCCAACTAAACACTCTTGCTGTACAATCCCCCTTACAGTGTGTGGGGGGGGAGCAGAAGAACCCAGCGAGTTCCGGTCAGCTGTAACACAGACAAAGCCAGGAGGCTCAAGATCTCGCTCTGGCACGTCAGGAGAGAGGACCACATTTCCACTTCAATAAACACTGTTGGCTATTTATTTACCAAGAAAATTCGGCTTTTGGAGCGGAGGTCTCAAGTCCTCCTGAACGGGCGGAGGGGCTGGGCAAAAAACGCAGAATGATAGATAAAGGGTGAGGTTTCACAGAAATCAGCCGTTATGAATGACATGCAGGCCATTCCACATCCCTGCAATCATAGGGTTCCCTATAGGAATAAGCGCTCTCCGTCCATCTGCCTTGCCCTCACCCCGCCAGACACCTGGAACTCTCCTACAGAGGCGCCCCCTCCTCGTTTTCTTTTGGGGCTCTCCAGCAGCAGAAGCAGCAGGCGACGGAGCTTCCCTGTGAAGCGGCTTCCTGGCAGCCCCCAGGGTGGGAGCGCCCTCTGATCCGCTGGCGCAGGCAAACAGCGGCCAGCCAGGTGCTGCCTTCTGCTCTCCGCCCCCGCGAGCAGGGCCTGGCAGAGCGCGCTCTCGGTTTCTGAAGTTTATTCATCTCTGTCCCCGAGAAAACAAGCTCGGCTAAAGAGGCCCCTTTCATCCACTCATTATCCCTTTACCGTCGTAACCTCAAACAGGGAGACTTCAAAGGGCCGGGCCAAGTTTGAGTCTAATTTGCTACCAGATCGGCAGCGCCTGAAAACAGAGAGAATAATATGGGTTGGAAAGAGAAGAAGAGGACGACCAGCAGCAAGGTGGATGGACTCGATCGCGACAACAATGATTGCACCACTGAGAGACCTTCGAGGCCAAGTTGAAGACAGATCATCCTGGAGAGAATCTATCTATGTGGTCGCGCTCAGAGTCGACACTGACTTGACGGCACTTAAGCAATCAATATGGGTTGAGAGCAAAGCGTCTTCTTCCGCCTCGCCGCCGTCTGCTTCTAGGGAGACGCAGGCCAGGGTTTCTTTCTGGGGTTTTGATTCCTCTGCCCCCACCCAGAGGAATGGGCTTCCCCCAACCCCACCACCCAGCAAATTAACCAAGGCGGAATCCTCACGGCGAGCTTTGGTCTCCAAGCTTCTTGCCAGTCAGCCAGCCGGTATAAACTCATCTCCACCACGCAGATTCCAGCGGAGGATCCATTTTGTTAAGGGCAGCTCCTCTGCAGCACTGCCTCCTTAATCAAAATAATCATTAACCGGTGAGGAGGAGAACTCAGCTTGGAAAGGAGAGGGAGGGTGCCCCGTTTGGTCTCATTAGTAGCTTCACAAGCATGAGGTACATCCTTTAAAAGCAGCTCAGATTCTACCATTGGAATAAATACAAAACAACAACAGTATTAATTTGAACAGTGTGGTGCTCACCTTTTCCATCACCTGCCCTTCAAATACCCACCAGCCACTTCAGTCCCCAGCTGGAGTTACTTCCAACTTCAGAGCTCAGGTGGGCAATTTTTTTTTTTAAACAGGCAAATAATAGATGGGTGAAGAAATTATCTGTCTTACAAGTGGTATACAAAAGGCAGGCCCCTCAATAACAAATGCTCCTAATTAAAATCTAGCAGTGACAATGCAAACTTAAAAGTATCAGCATAAAACCACCTCAACCCACTACAGAACTCTCAGTGATAAAATTGTTTGTTCTGTGTTTGCACTTTGATTTTGAAGAATCTGTTACTTCTTCCTTTGTTCTATCCAGTGGAAAGAGGCTGGCCCTGGGGTCCCAAGGGAGAATTGGGAGCTCTTATTAAAGTACCTCTCTGTGATTACTGCAGATTTTGATTTTGTAAGAGGTAAAGTTGTGCTGTTGAGTCGATGTCAACTCCTGGTGCCCACAGAGCCCTGTGGTTTTCTTTGGTAGAATACAGGAGGGGTTTACCATTGCCACTTCCCATGCACTATGAGATAATGCCTTCCAGCATCTTCCTATATCATTGCTGCCCAATATAGGTGTTTCCCATAGTCTGGGAAACATACCAGCGGTAATTTACTCAGAGGTGCACCTAGGTAATTTAGGAGGCTTGACCTAAAGGCCTTTGGAGGCCTCCCCTCCCCTGCAAATTAAACATCATCATGCTCCTCCAGGCAACCACACCACCGAGGACAGTCTAAAGAGGATTTGGGGCCCCCCAGGGGCTGTGGAGGCCCTGGACTTTGGCCTCGAAGTCCAGGGATAAGAGTGCCTCTGAGTTTACTCCATGTTGCAGCTTACCTCACATGCTCCTGCTCCCACCAGTTCCACCCACTATTCTCTTTGAGAGAAAATTACCTTTTCCACCCCAGGAATCATACATTAATTGGGGGACCTACAAGAGTCCAGAGCTGAGCTTCATTCAGAGACAATCAGATAATCAAAACAGTAGTCACACCTGGTCAACAAATAGCTTTATACAAGCGGCAAGGTCCTCTCTAGATTATTGTGGTTCTGTGGGCTTCACATTATGAGTAGGGATGTTGCTGGACTGCCAGACCAGTTTGGAGGTCTGGCGGTCCAGATGGTTCAGCAGGTGGGGGGGACTTTAAGGGACCAGGAGGGTGTCCCCACCGCATGCGTGTTTTCCCCACCTGCACTCTCACCAAAATCACTGGCGTGGGGCAGCAGCATACCTTCTTGCCAACCTAGTCAGCATCAGACTGGAAGTGGCCAGTGTGCATGTGTACGCACATGCACCAGCCACTTCTGTCTGAAGCTGACTGGGGTGGCAAGAAGGTACGCTGCCGCCCCACGCCAGCAATTTTGGCAAGAGCGCTGGTGGGGAAAATATGGTGGGGTGTGTGTGTAAGAGGACCCTCCTGGTCCCTTAATGGTAAACCCTCTGCCACTGAACTGTCGGTCAGACAATTTGTGCACATCCCTAATTATGAGCCTTTTCTCACGAGCAGTGAGAAAGGGCTACCGGGTTTGTGGGAAGCCCTAAAGCGCTTACAACCTCCCTGCAGACAATCAATCTGATGTCCCTGGGTGGGCGGATCAGTTGCTGCTGGTAGCTCCACGGGTCGGGGTGCCAGGAAATAACCAGTGAAATATATGATCAATCAATCAATCAATCAATCAAGGGCAACATGAAAGAGGAGATTATTCATTCATTCATTCATTCATTCATTCATTCAATTTCTATACCTCCCTTCCAAAAATGGCTCAGGGTGGTTTACACAGAGAAATAATTAATAAATAAGATAAGATGGATCCCTGTCCCCGAAGGGCTCACATTCTAAAAAGAAACATAAGATAGACACCAACAACAGACACTGGAGATCCCGTGCTGGGGGTGGAGAGGGCCAGTTACTCTCCCCCTGCTAAATAAAGAGAATCACCATGGTAAAAAGGTGCCTCTTTGCCAAGTTAGCAGGGATTAGCACTTAGCAGATATGGATAAAGTAATGATGGATTGATTGATTAAGTGCCATCAAGTCAGTGTCCACTCTTAGCAACCAAATAGATAAATCACTGGCAGAGCCTTTGTGCAGCCGCGGCCCCGCTGACCACACCCCCGCGTCTGACGTTAGATGCGGGGGCATGGTCTGACTGAATCACGGAGCCTTGAGGCTGACTCAGTCAGTTGCCTTTTAACTGCCGAAGGGGCCGTGCATCCCCTTCGGCAGTTAAATGAAGGCTGGCGCTTCTGTGCCGCCCCTTCAGGAGCTACTTAGGCTGGTGGTGCGTTCGCAGCGCGCAACCAGGAGTGGCTCTTCCCTGCCTTTGCAGGGAAGAGCCACTCCTGACTGGCACTGCGAACACAGTGCCAGCCTTGGTTTAGCTCCTGGAGGGGCTGTGCGGCCCCCGCTCGGGAGCTAAACTAGCCTCCCCGCGTCTGTTCTTTGAACCCGTTGGCCCAATGGTGGCTCCGCCCCTGAGATAGATTCTCTCCAGGATGATCGGTCTTCAACTTGGCCTTTAAGGTCTCTCAGTGGTGCATTCATTGCTGTTGTAATCAGGTCCATCCACCTTGCTGCTGGTCGTCCTCTTCTTCTCTTTCCTTCAACTTTCCCCAGCATTATGGACTTTCAAGGGAGCTGGGTCTTCACATAATGTGTCCGATGTATGATAGTTTGAGCCTGGTCATTTGTGCCTCAAGAGAAAATTCTAGTTTGACTTGTTCTATGATCCATTTGTTTGTTTTCCTGGCTGTCCATGGTATCCTCAAAAGTCTTCTCCAGCAACAAAGTTCAAAAGTGTCAATGCTTTTTCTATCTTGCTTCTTCAAAGTCCAGCTTTCGCATCCATAGAGTATCACGGGGAAAAACATGGTCTGAATGATTCTAATCTTTGTAGGTGTAGACATGTCACGGCATCTAAATATCCTTTCCAAGGCCTTAATTGCAACCCTACCAAGTGCTAGTCTGCGGCGTATTTCTTGACTGCTGGATCCTTTACTGTTGACAATCAATCCTAAAAGGAGGATGCTATCCACCACTTCAGTTCTTCATTGTCAATTCTGAGGCTGGTTGCTGTACCCGTTGTCATTAGTTTAGCCTTCTTTACATTTAGTTTTAGTCCCATTTTTTCACTGTGCTCCTTGACTTTCATTACTAAAGCTTGCAGATCATCCGCATTCTCAGCTATCAGAGTGGTGTCATCAGCGTAGCACAGGTTATTGACGTTTCTTCCTCCAACTTTAAAACCACACTCATCTTCTTCCAATCCAGCTTCTCTCAGTATATAAATTGAATAAAGAAGGAGAAAGTATACAACTTTGTCTTATTCCTTTGCCGATCTGGAACCAGTCTGTTTCATGATGTTCCGTCTGGACTGTGGCTTCCTATCCTGTATACAGGTTTCTCATGAGAACAATGAGGTATTCTGGGACGCCCATTTTCCTAAGGATATTCCACAACTTGACATGGTCAACACAATTGAAGGCTTTTCTGTAGTCAATAAAGCACATATTGACTTCTTTTTGGTATTCTTTGGCTTTCTCAATTATCCTGCATGCATCAGCAATGATGTCTCTTGTTCCTTGGCCTTTTCTGAAACCAGCTTGAACATCCGGCATTTCCTTTTCCACGTTGGGCTCTAATCTACATTGGATGATCCTGAGCATTATTTTGCTAGCATGGGAAATTAAGGATATTGTGCAATTGCTACATTCAGCCATCTGTGGATCAGAGCAATTGCACTGTTGCCGCATTAATACTGGCGCACCTCTCTTCATCTGAAGGGTGCATGTTTCTACTTGCATTCTGCACTTCAAAGTGCCCCATTGTCCAGTATCTGGGAGGAAAGGAAGGAGTTAGCTGCTGATTATTTCAGCATTTAAGGCCAAAGGTTACACCTAGGAAGGCTTTGTTCCTGGCTGCATGGGCTAGAGAAGAGCAGGCACTCCTTGCTGCATCTCAGCCGGGGTTTTTGAGACTCTCATGGCCGCCATTCACAATGGCTAGAAGATGGGGCAGCGCTGGGGCACACAAGAGTAGGACAGGCAATTGAGATGAAACCTGAAGAAAGGAGCTTGAAGACACAAACATGGAAAGAGGGAGACAGAGGGGGCTGTCAAGAGGTGCACCTTTGCTGGGCCCCGTTCTTTCCACATGCCCTGCTCTTCCCTGCTCTCTCCAATCAGATGTTTGATTGAACAGCTGATGAGCCAAGCGTAGTAACCTTTCAGACCACTCATATTGATAGTATGTATTTAAGAATGGATAAACTGCCTCTCTGTCTAAAGAGCTACCCGGACATGTAAAAAGACAAAAATCGCATAAACCAAACCCAAAAACAAACCTGGTGATAGGTGCCTGAAGCAGCCCTGTGCACACCCAGAGCCTCCACCAAATCCTCCAAGCGGATGGACTTGGGCAGCACTGTGCTCATCCGCTCCTGGGTGAGTTTCCCCACTCCAAGTCAGTGGCTCAGAACAAGACGCTGAGCACAGTGATCAAGTGCCCCTTCACCCTCCTGTACATTCGTAAGTGTTTGTACAGCATATGAAAATCTGCAAAATGGCAAATCCTAGCACAACTTCTCAAATGGGGCAGAGGGTGGTGGGAGAGTGGGAAACATACTTTTTCTGAAATAGAGAACAGCTGGTCAGGCTATTGGCCTGGCCATCGCTGCCATGGGAATAGGCAAGCACTTATAGTTATTAGAAACCCTTTTAGGTTGGATGCTGCTGATTTCCCAACAATCTTCTTTGTTCCCCTTCCTTTCCTTTCTCTCTCTTTTTGGGCTTGTTTTGAATCAAATCCACATGGCGTTAAAATCCTGGCTTCCATTTACGCATGGCACAGAACTCTTTCTGGAATTTCATTTCCTTCTGACTGATCAGAAAGAAAAAGGTGGGGTGGGGGAAGTGGCAGTGGTAGAGATGGACTGAGCTGAGCTTGGTAAAATAGCAGAGAGCCAATAAGCAACTGGTTAGCCCCCCCCCCTTTTAAAGTGGAAGTCCAGGTGCAGTCTTTCCATTGCAGCTACTGTGTGCTTTTCAAGCAGATGTCTTTATGTAAAGCTCACACTGCCACCCCATTCCCTTTGTGTGCTCGTGCACTGAGGGCCAGCATGAGAAACAATATAAATTAATATCCATTGGAATGACAGCTGCTTGTGTCTCACATAGCCAAGGACGCATGCCTTACAGCTAAAAGCAATTACTCTGGTATCACTGGTGTGGGATATTTGTGATTAATTGCAAAAAACAAAAATGTTTTCTTTTCTTTTAATGTTTTAGTGTGAGGGATCTGTACCCTCCTCTCCCTTCTCCGTATACATTTATTTTGCAAACTCTTCAGATATTGTCTAGCCTGATTTTTAGATGTGTTGTGAACCAGCAACTCCTGATGCAGCCAATGATCCCTTGATGCAATCAGCACCTTGGGAAGTCATTGTTTCGTTATCTTAAGTGCTGTGATTCAGTGGAGGAAAAAGGATTCAAACCTCCAAAACAAAGACTGAACAAGATCTGATTAGCTGTTGCTTTTTAATGCACAAGTATGTAACCATGCAAAAAAACCATGATTGTACCTATAGCCATAAAGAGATCTTTAATTCTGTTTTGTGCCTAATTGTCTTCCCCCCTCCCCCGGTAAAGCAATACGGTACTTGTCAGATGAGTGTCCAATTAGTAGCTGTAATGAGTTACAGTAATATGACGGCTTCCATTCCAATTCCTTAGCAACTGTAATTGTGGAGACAGACTGCATGTTTCTTTTGCCCTAAGAAGTTGAGTTACATCTAGCAATATTTTTTTAATGAAAATACTAATGGGCTAAATGTAATATTCAACCAGTTCATGACCTGGCAACAGGATCTATGCTAGCAACTAGTGACTGACCCCATGCTCAGAAAACTCCATCACAAAGATAGCTCTTTTGTAAGCAACGGATATCAACAGGAAAAGACTAAAGGGACAGGTCAGCCTTGCCCCGCCTTGTCCAAAGATTGGATTGTTCACTGAGAAGCCTTTCACGGATCAGCATAAGCAACCCTGAACACAGGATATGCCGCAATAAACCAAGAGCCAGTGCATTTCAAAAGGTGCTGTTGACAGAGCAATGGCTTGTGATTAACTCATGCAAGTAAGCCAAACCATACACAGCAGGAACAGACCAAAACATTACATATGCACTGCCCCACTCCCTGCTGACCTCACACCCCAGTATTTGATGGAGGGAAATGGGTATGGTTGCTTACAGTAAAGCACTTTAAAATCCCACCCGTTCCAAATAGGGAGAGTTAGGCAAAGGCTTGAATTTATAGAAATGGTTTATTAAATATATAGAAACTATTTTATAAATGTTGTGAGCCACCCCAAGCAGTAATGCACTGGAGAGGCAGGGTGTAAATAAATAAATAAATTTATCTCACTTGAATTATTGGGACTTGAACATGCTTAACTTTGGATGCGTGCATCATGTCTTAAGTAAAAGATGGCAAACGTCTGTATTCTTCCAGGAGAGCTGGTCTTGTAGTAAAGTAAAAGTGTGCCATCAGTCGATTTTGACTCCTGGTGCCCACAGAGCCCTGTGGTTTTCTTTCATAGAAAACCGGCAACCTTCTGCTTGTTAGTCATACATTTCCCTGCTGCACCACTTAAGGTAGGTCTTATAGTAGCAAGCATGAATTGTCCCCTTTGCTAAGCAGGGTCTGCCCAGTTTGTATTTGAATGGGAGATGTGGGAGCACTGTGAGATATCCCCCTCAGGGGATGGGGCCGCTCTAGGAAGAGCACCTGCATGCTTGCATGCAGAAGGTTCCAAGTTCCCTCCCTGGCATCTCCAAGATAGGGCTGAGAGACTCTTGCCTGCAACCTTGGAGAAGCCACTGCCATTCTGTAGACAATACTGAGCTATATGGACCAATGGTTTGACTCCATATATGGCAGCTTCCTATGTCCTATGTTCAGATAGTGATGGTCCAGGGGGTAGAAGTGCACTTTGTTATATACGCTTATCCCACACTCCCCCAACCTCAGCATTTTAAAAGTTCTATACTAAAATTGGCATCTTAACCCCTGCCAACTGGGCAATGAGGCACTTTTTAACATGCTGATTCTCTTTATTTCTCTTTATTTGATTCTTTCAGGGGGAGAGTAACTGGCCCTATCTACCCCCAGCACATTACCTCCAGTCACTGTTGCTGGTGTCTATCTAAAGTTTCTTTTTTAGCTTGTGAGCCCTTTGGGGCCAGGGAGCCCTCTTCTCATTTATTATTTCTCTATGTAAACCACTTTGGAAACTTTTGTTGAAAAGCGGTATTTAAGTATTTGTTGTAGTAGTAAGCATAAGGGTTTCACAGTTATTGCACCTATCAATTCAGGTACAGATGAGGTACTAACATCAAAAATCCAAACAAGAAATAAAACATGGAAGTGTAGGATGTCTGGGAAATCCATATTTACCTGTGGTCCATTTCCCTCTGCCAGATCTGGGCAGATATGCTGCTCCAGTTCACATCGCCAACCTGACCAGAATTTCACAATACCTCCTCCTGCCACCCAAGGATCTGGAGAAGAAGATTTGGTGAAGATAACTTATTTTCAGTCCATGGGTTTCATTTCAGGTTTCAGTTGTGGTGGAAATGTATAGCCAAGTTCAATGGCCTGTTCTTGGGCTAGTCAGTATTCAATAACAAAAATGTGTGTGGCAAGGGGAGCAAAGTGCTTTAAGATAATTTGTTATTGTTATTTGTTTAGATCTACAAATAATTTGAGGTCAGTGGCTGGGGTCCCTATGAAATACACACTTATCCCACACTTCCCAATTCCAGCACTTTAAAAGTACTATTCTAAGATGGGCACCATGTACGCATAAGGGCCTCACAGTGGGAAGAGGTTTGGTTAACTGCAGGGGGGATATGTTCTCAGGGCTGGCTCAGGGATAAATAGAGTTGAGCCCCTGAGAGGGGAGGAATTCAGGCTCAGAGATCTTTCAGACAGTATCTGCTGCCGCTTCCCTTATGTTCACCCCTCCCTCAGGGACGGTTTCAGTAAGGAAGAGATGGCCCAACCTCTATTGAATCAAAGGCAGCCATTGGGGAAAGGGATTTAGGCTGAGGAGGGGCACCAAGCGGGGAGAATGAGCTCTGAGCCCAGTTTTCTCTTTTCCATGGTTGTTTCAGAAAGGAAGGGAGGGCTCAGTATGAGATGGTCTGTCTTTGGGAGGGAAACAGTTTCGGCCCAATGGGGGTGCTGTATCTGAGCCCCCACCCCACAGCATCTCTCGGAGCAGCAGTTGTGGGGAGGGATTTGCAGCTCCTTGGGTTGGCTGTTCCTTCAAACAACTCTCAGCTCTCTCCCTACTCTGGATTAATACAGCCACATTTCCCTCTGCTGCCAGTAGCATTCCACAGTTGCAGTGGAAAGGGAACATTTGCCCTCAGCTATTGCCAAAGCTAGCTTTCAAAGTTTGGGAGAAGAGGGCCATCATTTTAGCCCACCACTCTTTTTTAGCAAGAGAAGGGGATCTCTACCATCAATCTCAAAATGGCCATTCTGCTTCTAGTCTTAGCTGACATTTTCCTCCCTCCACATGCCCTCCCTCCTTTGGCCTACTTCACACCTCTCCTCCAGCCCCCCTCTTTCCCCTCCTCCCAGCACTTTGTCTTCCTGACGTCCTCCCAGTCGCTCAGAGATGCTCTCAGAACAATCTGTCTAAATGTCTGTCCCTTTGTTTTGGCAGTGCCCAGCCACTGTTTTGCCCATTTCCTCCTTCTGTTCTTCACCCATGACACCACCTTCAACTCCCCTCACCCATCCTGCCCCTTCCCAGCTGCTGCTGCTGCTGCTATCTCGACTCTGCTTGGCCCCAAGCTCTCCTCCACAACAACAGTTTCAGGAATGATGAGGCAATTAATATGCATTCTTTCAATAGAACAGTTTAAAACAAAACAAAAAATTGTTTTTACAGCTACTCCCCAGTCAGAACTGCTTTGACTATTGTGAGGCAGAAAACCCTAAGAAATGGCAGCTGTAAAATACATTATAAAGTGTTTTATTCATTCCTCTCACAATGTGGCAAAAGACACTAAATACAGTTTTTCATTTGTTTTACTAAAAGCTGCCATTCCGCAGTCTCTTTAATGGAAATGATCCTCAGGCTTACAATCGAACCAAGGCACTCATACAAAAAAACTTCAGATTTTATATAAACTTTGCCTGGTGAATTATTGATGACTGGCTCCCACTAATGCCATGCTTTGAGAGACTGACAGGAAAGCGGAATGCATTATATTTCTGCTTGATATAGTTAAGAATTGAAGCACAAAGGGGGGAATTGTGCCTGCATTCCTGACAGATGTCATTGCCAGTTAACCTCTCCCCAGGGGTGTAACTATGATAGGGCAAGGGGAGACAGTTCTCTGGGGGCCCACTGCCTTGGATTACCTGTTGGTCCTGGCCATCACACAGAGACCACTTGACCACCCTTCTGCCTGGTGGAAGTCCAACTGAAGGCCCTGCCATGTTTGAAACTGTTCTCCATGTGCGCTACAAACACGTGAAGAATTTGCTCTGGACTGCTGTGCATCTGACTGAAGCAGAGACTTTCTAGGATTGCGGTGAATCTTAGAGAATGAATAACTTTCTAGCATTAGAGCCTCCTCCCTATTCCCCCTGTGAAGTCTATGCCAGATGGAAGCATTTCCACTGGCCTCCATTTGGCAGCTGGGACATTTGAATCTGCTCCTAAGCGTGACACCGTCTCTGGCAGAAACCTGCTTGGGTGTGTGGATTTCCCCTCTATGGTTGGACAGGACCTAATAAACACTCCTCCTGACCGATTCTTTATTTTCCATAGTCCCTATAAATACTTTCCTTGGTAGTTGGAATTGCAACCTTTATTTCTGGCAGGGCTACTGTGACTTTAACGGCTGTTTGACAGGCACAAATGTTAAGAAGTATCATGTTTCCTAGCACGGAAATGTACTGATGGGGGCAGGCTTTACTTCTTGAATTTCTGCCTGTCCTGAAGGTGCAAAAGGCCAGGAAAGAGGGCCACAACCCTACTTGGGACCCATTTTCTCAATCCTGAACTCAAATGCTCTTGTGTTGTACATTGTAATATGAGAATGAAGCCTCTGCTTACCCCAAAGAGTTTGCCTGAGTGAGCCATGTTAATTAAGCCTTGTAGGAATATCTAATTTTACCTGCCTTTGGAAACACAAAACTGCTTTAGACTGAGAAAGACCAATGGCCTGTCCAGCCCAGGAATGTCTTCTCCACCTGGTGGTGGCTGTCCAGGATCTCAGGCAGAGAGAGCACTTTCCTAGCCTGAGCTCCTTCAACCATAGGTGTTCAGAATAATACCCAAGACCTTCTATATTCAAAACATGTGCTTTGCCATTTCCCCAGTATATGTTGATAGGATATTTAATGCATTATATTGAAGTCCAAGTACACAGTAAAGCTTTCCTAACTCTCAGAGGGATTTAAATTGAGGCTTGAATTGAGCTCTTTTCTCTAAATATAATTTGAAAGCACAACCTCCTGATTCCCCTTAGGCTAGTAGAAAGAAGGTGTCTCACTGCAGTTTTCCTTTCAAGAGGATTCATGAACAATTCCGCTGAGGTGAGATGAGGCTTACTAGCCATATGATAAGTTTGAAAGCAAAGCAGTCACCTGGTTGCTTCTTGGCCAATTGGCCACACCAAGGCTCCATGCTGGGCTAATGATCTTTCCCCCCATTCAATCTCTGCCTTTCTACTTCTCTCACAAGGCAGTTTTTCACATTTTTGGTACATGAAAGTTGCTCCTGACACCTAATACAGAGCTTCAGTTCCTATACCATCCATGTAGCAACCATAGTTATTTGGTGACCATTTTTCAGTGTTGGACAGAGTGTGAAAAGAGAGATAGTAAGCAATGAGTTCCAAGGGAGAACTGTTACCTTTTCTCCAGAATACTGTGTATCTGTGTAAACACACACACACACACACACACACACACACACACACACACACACACACACCATAAAGCATTTAACAAATTCAGCCACTAAAAATTAACTGTCTGTGACGTGAATAAGAGATTCACTGTATGGTAGTGAGCAAACTTCTGCCTGTTTCCCCATTTTGCACTTGCTTCATTGATTCATCCATATTTTTTGACTGATTATGTGAGACTGGAGTTATGGAATCCCACAGATTCAGCAAGCATGGACCCAAGTTTGGAAAATCTTGGTATGTTGGCCTGAGAGGCTGTGTGACAACAAAATAACGCACACAGCATGGTGCATGGCATGCTCTGTATGTAACAATGTGCCTCCCAGTTTGGAGAGTATTATGCATTTGGAGGTTGAAATTACGTAAGCTGCTTAGCCAGGACATGTCATTGCATCTCACAGGAGGTGCTCAGTCATTTGTTTTCCTCAGCACCATGCTACAGGTTTCTCATGTGCATGCTGGCCACCTATTCTCCTTTGTGAAATGGCCTAGGGTATATGAGTGTGTGGTGAGGACCCTCTTGTTTGTTATTCCAGCTTCAGCAACAAATGTTTTCGGGAATGTGAACAGCTCCCTCCTGGGACCCATTGCTTTCTTAGTCTCTTTTCTCACTCTGTTTGTGGCCCTGATTTTAACACTTAGAAATGGCCTCTAAACAAGATGGATCAAGGAATGTTTAAATGTGTTATTTCAGCAAACATGAAAGTGAAGCTCTTCCTTTAAAGCAAAAGCAAAAAACTCACAGTCAACCCTTGTTTCAAAGGTAGCATTTCAAGATCCATTTGGGAAGGTGGGGGGAAAGGAACACAGGAACATATGAAGCTGCCACATATTAAGTCAGACCATTGGTCTATCTAGCTCATAATTGTCTTCACAGACTGGCAGCAGCTTCTCCAAGGTTGCAGACGAGTCTCTCTCAGCGCTATCTTGGAGGCAACGTACTGTATGCTTTGGTAGTTCGTTGGTTCAATAAAAAAATCTTGTCCTATATTAAAAAAAAAAAAATCTTCTCCTATCTTATGTTTAACTTGAAACCTTCTGCTCTTCCCAAAGTGGCTCCATCCCCTGAGGGGAATCTCTTGCAGTGCTCACACTTCTAGTCTCCAATTCATATGCAACCAGGGCAGACCTTGCTTAGCTAAGGGGACATGTCATGCTTGCTACCACAAGACATGTTGGTTATGGGAGGGGCAGGATTTGCAGCAAGCCCTAAATGATTTTAAAGTATATTCAAGATTAAATGGCAAACAGCAGGCAGAATCCTGCCCCTTGCAGGCACAATTCCTAAGAGCAGAGGAATTACCACAGTACGAATATGGCAAATATTTATATACCTGCTGGGCTGGGTGCAGAGTATCTGTGCCTCCGCTGGCCTGCTTCTTCCCACCCCCACCGCCCGCTTCTGCCTCCCACATTTCGGGCCCACTTCTTCTCCCCCCCCCCAGTGTTTTTTGGCTGGCCGGCCCGCCACCTCCTCCCGCCCACCTGCCAATTCCTGGTGGCCAGGCCGGGCTGCTGCCACCTGCTCCCACCAGCCGGCCACCCACCTGCTGGCTGGAGCAGCCCACTTCTTCTCCGTGCCCCCGCCCGGCACTTTCTGGCTGGCTGGCTCGCCACCTCCCACCCACCCGCTGCCAATTCTCGGTGGCTGCTGCCTGCTCCCAGTGCCTGGCCCAGACTGCCACAGCGTCCTATTCCTGGCGGGCGGCCAGCCTGGCCTGCCGCTGTCCCTGTCACTATCCCCCAGGTAGCTGCTCTCGTGAGAGCTGCCACACACGGGATTAGCAACGGGTACGCGTAGGAGAAATAAATAGATGGATTGCTTTTCAACAGAAGTTCCCAAAGCCCTTTACAAACAAACAAACAAACAAACAAACAAACAAACAGGCTCCCTGTCCCCAAAGGGCTCACAATTTTAAAAAGAAACACAAGCTAGACATCAGCAGCAGCCACTGGAGGGATGTTGTTCTGGGGATGGATAGGGCCAGTTGCTCTCCCCCGCTCAATAAAGGGAATCACCACTTTAAAAGGGTGCCTCTTTGTTCAGTTATCAGGTCTATAATAGAACCTGCTTTTCACCCTATGGTGTGCTCCAGGCCATTATCAGGAATGGGAGGCTGTTGCAGGTCTCCCGTATTCAGACTGCCACTCCACTTGGTGAAAGAACATGGGCTTGTGTTCCTTGACTGAACAGAAGGACGGGCTGGAGGGGAATAAGGAAAGTATGAATAGGTCACCTCATGTGCCTCTCAAGTCCTCCTCCAGCCCACCTAGGGCTGGCCTGAGGGATGAGCAAACTGGGCAGTTGTTGAGGATGTCTACCTGGAGGAGGCACCAATTTGAGCTTAGTTTGGCCCGCTGTTTGTTGAGTGTATTGTCTGCAGTGATCTAGGGAGAAAAAAACACTGATAAACTAACCATGGGTGGTGCCAAGGCACTCAACACCCAAAGCATTATTTATTCTGCCACCCCCCCACCCCCACTTTTCAATGAAGGAACCCAAACAACAAGCTTATGTTGCTTGACAGAGCAGGTGGGACGGGATACAGGAGGCACACACAGCCCACCACCACCACCCCCGCCAAGGCCTGTTTCAGTGCTGGCACATGCAGTGATGGAAGAAAACCTTCTGCCTGCAGGAGCAAGAACTGTGTCCAGTGTATTTTAAGAGCATTAGCTGTAATTACTTCTAAATAAACCCTAACAGCCAGAGATATAAGTGCTCCTGAAGAATGATCAAATGTAATTTCTGCTTCAGGCCAAATTACCACCTGGGAGGGGGGCAGTTATTTTTTGATGGGAAAACAGAGCGCAGGAAATGAGTGAACATCCCACTCCCTGCCTTGATTAACACCCTTCACATGCAATTAATGGATGTACCAAGAACACATCAGCATGCCATTGAATGACGTCAGGGTGATGGGCACATTCTCAGCATGTCCCTGCCTTCATTGTGTGTAGGGGCCGGGTGGGGGCCATGTTCATCTGAACTGCCCTTATGTTGTGTTCAGTCATACACTTTTGTGTGTGGTATACAGGATTTTGTATTGCTTCAATACCCTGCAAAGTCTGTTAGACCTCAGGCTGGGTGCCAGGAGTGTAGCAAGATTGGAGAAAGAGCAGGATATAAATGTTAAATAGATACATAAAGTGTTAAAAAAATACATACTAAGCCTTGACACACAATCATTTTGGGCTAGGCAGGAGGCTAACCCAAATTAGTGCCAAGGCAGGACACACAAGCGGCAGAGGTGAACTCCATAGCATCTAGGTGTGTGCACATGATTGGCGGCCAGGAATCCTTGGTGCTCCTCAGTGGATCCATGTCCCAACACACTGATTGGTGCAGCATCGGGAGGCAGCACTTAACCTTTTCAGTTAAGCCCAAGGCCATGCTGTCTCCCTTGACCCCACCCCCACCAGCCCACTCCAGGCACCAGCAAGTGTGGGCTGGAACATTTGTAGACAGACAACCCCCCAGTCCAATAGTGGTGCCAGTGCCCACCACACCAGGAGGGAATCAGCAAATACCAGCCCCCCAGGGTTCCATGGGACAGTCCTGTACCTGTATGCACTGTACACACAGGAACATAGGCATCTGCTATATACTGAGTCAGACCATTGGTCCATCTAGCTCAATATTGTCTACACAGACTGGCAGTGGCTTCTCTAAAGTTGCAGGCAGGAATTGCTCTCAGCCCTATCTTGGAAATGCCAGGGAGGGAACTTGGAACCTTCTGCATGCAAGCATGCAGGTGCTCTTCCCAGAGTGGCTCCATCTCCTAAGAAGAATATCTTACAGGGCTCACACATGGAGTCTCCCATTCAAATGCAAACCAGGGTGGACAAAATCAGTTCTCCCATAGGAGTGTTGAACATAATGAGGCTGTTCTCATGAGCAGCCAAGACCACGCTAGGACAGCTAAGCCTGGGCTTGGCTGCCCGTGGGAACCGCCGGGAGCTAAGCAGCTCTGGCGGTGCCTCGGCTGCAAACCCGGCTAAGAACCCAGGCTCTTAAACAAGTTCAAAGGAGCATGTGCTCCCTTAACCCCATTGAATTGGGCACTGGCTGCTTTCAGATGGCACTGAAACTCTGATGGGTAACTGCCTGTCATTGGGGCGATCCCCACAATGCACCGTCCACTCACGCGGTGCATGGTGGAATATCCAGGGGCTGGGACGATGTGTCCCCACCCCCACCCCACCCCACCCCAACGCGCTGCCCGTGGCAGCCATGGACCAGCTGGGCACGCGATTCGTGTGGCAGACAACTCCACGTTGCTCGTCTGCAGGGAAGGGGAGCTTCTGCTGCCTTCCCTGCCGCCCACCCTCAAGCCTTCTCACTCCGTCAAGAGAATGGGCTCAGAGTGGGAATGGGCTTACAGTCTGCCACCAGCCAACAAATCTGTGCACTGAAGTGATACTTGAATTACTATTTAACATAAGAACAGCCCTGCTGGCTCAGGCCCAAGGAAGCCCATCTAGTCCAGCATCCTGTTTCGCACAGTGGCCCACCACTTGATCACATTGGTGCTTCTGTTATGTTCATGGGGCAGGGGTTTCACAATCCCTTTAAATAATGCTTATTTCATTAATTCCCAGTAACATTTATGCATTATGTGAGTGTGCGTTGCAATGGAAATATATTCCAAACTGCCGGTAAATATTGGGGAGATGAGAGATCACTAACTAAAACAAGACAAAATATAGGGGGCGAAGAAAAGGCAGCTAGAGCAAATGTAGATTTCCTTGCCAGGCCCTATCAAATGGAGAATCAAAACAGTGAAAAAATCACACATTATTTTTTTGAAGGGTGGGGGAGAAGCAGGACAGAGTGAGGGCAAAAACATTTCTGGCCTGAGAATTTATTTGCAAAGTTTTCAGGCAGTAGGAAGATGAAATATCCCTGCAATAATTTGGTTGAAGGGTCTATTTTTATGGCAGCAGTGTTTATAACAGAACTGCTGGCAGAAAAATAAATATAAAATAAAATACTGCACAGACTTTCTGGAACTTAGTTCTCTGCCCCTGGACTATGAAATGAGGAGTGTTGCCTCCTGGAATGTTGAAAAATACCATGAAATGTGAAATACAGAGAGAAATACAACTAAATAAAATGTAGCCTATATTTTTTAAGAACAATCCCTACCCCACTGCAGAAAATTAACACTTACTTATAAACGTGAATAGCTTCCTTATATCAATCTGCACTTCTTTGTATTTCTGTGTCCCTTTGTGGCTACCACAGTGTGGAGAGCCTGGCCTACTGGAAGCTACTGGCCTCTGGATGGAAAAGCAGAAAACTATAATAACCAAAAGACAGGCCAGCCTGGGAAATAGTGTCACCAGCTCTTATGAGAGGAGCCTCTATGGCTTTAAGCCAATCAGAATCTCAAGAAGCAGCAGGCATGCCCTCATTAGAGACAGGTGACTCAGGGCTGACACCCCCTGGGAGTGGGGTGGAGTCAATTGCCTATGAGAGGTATAAGTTGGAGAGAAGAAAGGGTGAAGGAGGAATGAGAGGTGAAAGAGCCTTTTTTCAAGTTACAAAGGTAAGTAGATGAAGCTTTAGAAATCCTGGTTGAGCCTTCCAGAGAGCTTCAGAGTTAATTAGTGCCAATCCCAGTGAAGTAACAGGAAGATTAGGCAACAGAGTACCCTGGGGGCCCTGGGGGTGAAGAAACCACCCAGGCTGGCAGCAGCAGGACCAGAGGGGATCCTAAGAGTGATGAGGGACTGGGGTGATGGGAACCTCAGGAAGAGAACCCTTGTAAAATGTTGCCTAATTAAAGCTGTTATGTCTGAAGCATAACTTCTTTGTTTGGATCTTGTCTTTATTGCTTCCCATGAAGCCCAGTCCCAAACTAGCCTATTTTGACATTGAGTTGCCCCCATGGGAGGATGATGACATGACACACAGCTACTTAAGGTCAACAATATGTTCAGGGACATAAAGGGGAATAAGCATTTTGAACTCCAAGCAGTCTTCAGCATCATGTGCCTTCAGTCTTTAGGCTGCAACCTTCTTTTCTTTCCTTTAAAAAAAAAATTACCTTTTAGAAAAAGGAATCTGAAGTATAAAGTAGGTGTCCGGCAATTGGTTCAGAAGCATTTTTATTATTATTTACATTTATTGTCCTGCCATTCCTCCAAGGACTAAAGGTGCATATGTGGTGTCCCCCAATGCCGTGTTATCCTCACAATAGGTAGGTTAGGCTCAGAGATGCTGACCAGCCCAAGGCGAGGGATTTATGGCTGGGTGGGGATTTGAAACTGGGTCTCCCTGGTCCTAGTTTGAGACATTAATCACTACACCATACTGGTTCTCCTTTGATAATGCAGAGCTGCTGAAGTTAAGTGGGTGAGACTCTGACCTGCAGGAGGGATCTGAGACCATTGAGAGTCCCATGTAAGTGGGACATGTGCATTTACCATATACACTGCTCTTGGAGAAAGAGCAGGATATAAATGTTAAATACATAAATAAAGTGTTAAAAAAAATACATACTGAATCTTGACACACAATCATTTTAGGCTAGGCAGGAGCCTATCCCAAATTGGCGCCGTGGCAGGACACATGAGCGGCAGAGGAGAGCTCCATGGCATCTAGGCACATGCACATGATTGGCAGCCAGGCATCCTGTAAGCAGCAGCGGCCAGCCCCAACAAATCTTCTGGACACCACCCCCCACCCAACTATACCACTATGCTTCCTCCTGCCAGCAACCTGGCAGAACCTCAGTGATGGCACCAGCCAGCCACTGATTGGCTCACAGTGCCACATGGCCACTGCAGCCAGCCTGAGAACACTCAGGAAGCCTCGGTGCTCCTCAGTGGATCCATGTCCCAACCCAACACACATGGATTGGTGCAGCACCGGGAGGCAGTTAAGCCCGAGGCCGTGCCGTCTCCCCTGACCCCACCCCCCCAGCCCACTCCAGGCACCAGTAAGTGTGGGCTGAACCATTTGTAGACAGACAACCCCCTGGTCCAATGGTGGTGCCGGTGCCCACCACACCAGGAGAGAACCCGCAAATACCAGCTCCCCAGGGCTCCATGGGACAGTCCTGGGAGCCCACTCACCATGAACTAGAGGGCAGACTCCACAGCCGCTCCTTGCCCAGATACTGGCCCTGCACACTGGAGGCAGGCTTGCCAATTAAATTAGCTGCTGGCATGGATGAATTGTACACCCCTGATTGCCCCCCTTTTTGGCTGCCTCCCCCCCCCTTTTTGGCTGCTGCACAAAGGAAAAACTCAGTGTGCCAATTTTTGGAAAGGAAAGGCAACCCAATTAAATAACAGAGCAAGGTTTCTACTGGGACCCCCTGCCCCACCGTGGGTGCAAGGCTCCTCCAACCCAAATATTATAAATGCTTCTCTGAGGGAGGGCATTAGACCACTTCTGAAGAAGCCTGCATTGGATCCTTCAGAGTTAAGCAAACTATCAGCCTGTCTGCAAGCTTTCATGGCTGGCCAAGGTAATTGAGAGGGAGGCCACTGCCTCCCACTTCCAGACAGTCTTGGAGGAAACTGGGTATTTAGACCTATTTCAGACTGCCTTTTGGACGGGCTATGGGGTAGAGACTGCCTTGGTTGGCCTGATGGACAGTCTCCAACTGGGAATTGACAGAGGGTGTGGGACTCTGTTGGTCCTTTTGATCTACCAGCAGCCTTCAGTACCATTGTCCGTTGTATCCTTCTGGAGTGTCTGAGGCAGGTGGGGGTGAGAGGCACTGCTTTGTAGTGATTCTGCTCCTACCTTTCGGGCAGATTCCAGATGGTATCCCTGGGAGACTGTTGCTCTTCAGAATCTGAACTTTTATACGGTGTCCCTCAGGGCTCCATACTGTTTCCAATACACTTTAACATCTACATGAAACCACTGGGAGAGATCATCAGGAGAGTTGGTGCAGGGTTTTATCAGTATGCTGATGATACCCAAAGCTATTTTTCCATGTCAACATCATCAGGTGAAGGCATAATCTCCCTAAATGCCTGCCTGGAGGCAGTAATGGGCTGGATGAGGGATAACAAACTGAATCCAAATAAGTCAGAGGTGCTTAAAGTGTGGGGTTGGCACTCAGGAGACAATTTTGATCTGCCAGTTCTGGAAGGGGTCGCATTTTCCCAGAAGCAACAGGTATGCAGTCTGGGAATGCTCCCTGATGTCCCAGGTTGAGGCAGTGGCCAGAGGTGCTTTCTCTCAGCTTTGGCTGATACGCCAGCTGTGTCTGTTGCTTGTGATAAACTACCTCAGAACAGTGGTACATATGCTGGTAACCTCCAGACTTGACTACTGCAATACACTGTATGTGGGGCTGCCTTTGCACATAGTCCGCAAACTGCAGTTGGTCCAGAATGTGGCAGCCAGGTTGGTCTCTGGGTCATCTCAGAGAGACCAAATTACTCCTGTACAGAAAGAACTACACTGCCTACCAATAGGTTTCCAGGCAAAATACAAGGTGATGATTATAACCTATAAAGCCCTGAACAGCTTAGGCCCTGGGTATTTAAGAGGACATCTTCTTCACCATGAGCCCCATTGCCCATTTAGATCATATGGAAAGGTCCATCTGCATTTGCCACCAACTCGTCTGGTGGCTAGATGGGGACAAACCTTCTCTGTTGCTGTCTTGAGACTCTGGAATGCTCTCCCTCCTGAAATAAGAGCCTCCCCATCTCTGTCAATTGTTAAAACATCCTTAAAGACCCATTTTTTCACCTAAGCTTTTTAACTTGCCTATGGTTTTAAATTGTTCTGAGGTTCCCATTTTTGTCTTAATTTGTTCTATGTTGTTGTAAACCACCACCCAGAGATGGAAGTTTGAGGCAGTCTAAACATTTGATAAACAAGTAAACAAACCCTCACTCAGCCTCACCCATCTCCTCACCCCCACCCCACCCCCCGCACTCCAAGGCATGGACCCTGCATAGGGAGCCAGCCAGGGTTGTGGATGCAAGTGCAGACATGTTGGGGTGCTGCCACTCCACTACACTGGGAGACCTGGGCCAATGCCCCCTCCCTTCACAAGTGTTTACTGTCACACAGGGTCTGTCTGTCCCTTTCAGCACAAGTGGCACATAGCAGCAGGTGTGTGTGTGTGTGTGGCCAGTGGGTGTGATGTAATAGGTTGCTAGGTAGCCCACTGATGAGGCTGCCCCAGACTGAGGTGTGTTTGGCTGGCTCTGCAGGGCAATGCATCCCTTCCTTGACATCCGCTCCTGCCATGGGACTCTATGGTGCTCTGCTGGGGCTGGGTGGGGGGTAAACAGAGTCTGTGCAGGGTTTTCAGCTGGCAGTGGCCACATGACCAGCTAACCAGGTTAGTGTGATGCTCTGGCCCACTAACCTAGGTTAAGACTGGGGTTTCAAAGTGAGGTTAATAACTTTTGGTTGTCGAGTCAGTGACTCCTGGCGACCGGGGAAGCAACCTGCCTAGAGAGCAGGAGGCTGTTGGTTCAAATCCCCATTGATGTGTTTCCCAAAAATGGCACATGCACAGGTGTGCGGGTGCAGGTGCATCAGGGACTTCTGGTTATATCTGGACAATGGGGGCAAGGGGGCAGCAGAGAGGTACGCTGCTGCCCCAATGAGCTTTTACAAAAATGGATGCCGGCGGAAAGTGGTGGGAGGGTTAAGTGCATCCTCCCCCGCTCTTAAAGCAAGACATCCCCCTGCTGTCAAACCCGGCGGAGCCAGCGGTTCCATGCATATCCCTAGTGTGAAGTTGAAGGAAGATACACTTCATCCCATATATCAATATTTAAGGACCCTTTAATAGTTCATGCCATGTGGTTTTCTTGGTAGAATTCAGGAGTGGTTTACCATTGCCTTCTCCTGCGCAATATGACATGATGCCTTTCACCACCTTCCTATATCACTGCTGCTCCATAAAGGGAAACGCACGAATAGGGATTTGAACCAACAGCCTACTGCTCTCTAGGCAGGTTGCTTCCCCGGTCGCCAGGAATCACTGACTTGATGACACAATCTTTCCTTTCTTTTTAATAGTTCATGAGGATATCTCCATGATTAATACTACCACTTTTTTTAAAAAACCACTTCAACGCGGAAAAGCACCTTTTTGACAGGACTCCTGCAAGATGGCCAGCTTGATCTGGTGATATGGATGGCAAGGCAATATCCAGAAAGCATCTAGCAGAAATGCAGGTCCAGGCTGAGCAATGCCCATTATATCAGCAAATACTGACTTGTGTTCATGTTTCTGGCAGGAGTACAAGTGAGGGAAGGAAGGTTTTGAGGTGGTCCATAGTAGTCAATAATTTCTGTAAATACTGCTGAGTGATGGTTGAAAAAGAAAGATAGAAAACTCATCAGCCCATCAAAGGTGTGCTCAAGGCTGAACTGTTGCCACAGAATTAAAATGTCATAAGATTTGCTTATTATTCTAGCATCAAGAATAAACAGATTGCTTACGACTATGTTATGTATGTCTGCCAAAAAGGCAAATAAAAACCGTCTCTGGGCTAGTAACTTCTCAAGACTGACTTGCTAGTCCTGTGAGACATCAGGTCATGGTGGTTGCTCTCCTCCTCCTCCTCCTCCTCCAAGGATTGTTGTATTTGAATGTTGAACACAAGAGGAAAACCTCACTTCACCAATTTCTGCAAGTAAAAAAGAACAAAAGAGGAAAGCTCAGTGATAAAGCTGTTGCATAACAAATAGAAGAACTAGAAGGGAAACACCATCTATTTAGATTCCTTATCACAGAGAGGTCCTACTGAGTCTCTCCTTTCCTTAGAATTCAATTTCCTCAGATTCATGTTTGATAATATTTCAGATCTTGAGGCTATTGCTTGCTAAGAGCACAGACCTTGTGTACTGTGGATCTGTCTCCTGTCCAGGGCCCTTCTCCCTGTCCCCCTCCCCCCTCCCCCCGCATTCCATTCACCAGTGTAAAGTGTAAAACATCCTTTCAATCGCCCTGCAGAGGGTTTTTCCCTTTGGCTAATGTAGCCACCCAGTAGGGATCCCAGCAAACATGAAAGCTGCAGAAGGAATCCTTTAATGAAATTAACCTGCTGGAACCAAGAGGACGGTTGGGATGAAGTGCACCTTGAAAGCCCTAGATTATACAGAAGCTGCTTTATAAAAGAAGAAGAAGAAGATGATGATCCATTGCCTCCTTTTATACTGCTAAAGTATTGAGGGAAATAATATGGCACCTTTATATTCAGTCTCACTTAGTTCACTTGCTGAGGTCTGAAAGCTTTTTTTTATTAACTCTGAAGAGATGGCCGGATTTTTCTCTCTGAAGGAGCTTTCAAAAGGCTTAAACAACCCCCTGCTCAGTTCAGCAATGCTTAATTCCCTTCCTCTAATATGATGGTGTATTTCAACACATTCATTTTTTTATTGTTCTGGCTGATCATTTTTCTTCGTTCCATGTCTTAACTTCTTCTTCTTCGGCTCTTTTTATAAGGTTTTTTTCCAGCATGCACCCCCTCCCCTCTATTTGCCTTGTTTCTCTCTTCTTTGATAGTTCCTTCATTTTACCTGTCATCTCTGTCTGTTCTTTATTTCCCCACTGCATTTTTCTGGTTTTATTCTTTTCTGGTCACAGCTGCCCCCTGATGGTTCTCAGACACATTACAGCTTCAAAGCAATTGTGGGGAAGAAGCTATGCCTGTATTTATAATAATGCTAATTAATCTGAGTGGGAGGCAGTGCAGTACTGCATACAGATGTACTTTTAAAAAGATCTATTTTAATTTGATTTTATTACAAATATTACTAAAAAGAAGGTGGGGGAAAGATACATGAAGGGAATTAACTCAAGGAAGCTTAGAGCATCCAGGATCCAAAAGGTATATTGGCCAACTCAGCAGAGAGATGTGAGGTCCCAGTGATAGGACCTCACTCTTCCTATGGGAGTGATAGGCCTCACTCTTCAAGGAAGCAGGGCTCAGAGGCTGAAGACTCCGGATGTTCATATTCCTGGCTCTATTATCTGTACAGTATTATACTGTAGGTTGTATTGACTTTTTGTAAGCTGGTTAATGACCAAAATAAACAATCTAATCTAATCTAATTCCTGAGCCTGTTGGCTGATGGAACCCATCCCCAGCCCAGTGTCAGGGCCTGGGCCTGGGTTCAGTACTGGTCCAGCTAGCCCTCCTTCTAGGGCTCTGCATCTAACAGGCTCTGCTTGACAAGAAAAAGACTGAGAACTAACAATGGCTGTTAGTTTGACCTGCTGGGAAACTTCTCCAGGTGACCAAAAGGCTATCTGTCTTCTTTCTAGACCAGACACAGGGCTGTTGCTTTCACACTGGAAAAATCACAAAAGCACTCACAAAGTACTCACAAAAGTACAAAAAGTACTCACAAAAGTAATAATGAGCTAACTGTAGTTTGCAAATTTAAGGAGAAAATGATTGAGAAATTTAAGGAAAAAGTAATTCAGATGTGCATTCCATCTGCCTTTGTGTTTAAATGCCCCCAATATGACCCTATTTAAATAGAAATGTTGGGAATAATTTTTATTTTATTTTATTTGTACATTTATATATACCGCTTCTTCCTCCAAGGAACCCATATGTCACTGCAACTTTTTAATGGGGCACCCCATCACATGGAAATGACATCCATCATGCTGATGGCATTAGCCTCTTCAAATGCTGAAAATGTGGTGTGAGCCTTCTTGGCATGTTAGCATCACAGGGTGGGACTTCTGGGCACACTCTTGGGACACTGTACATGAGTACAGTGTCTCCCCCCCCTCCCATTTTTTGTGGGCATGTCTGACCAAGGCTTTTATTGTGCTTGGTAAAGGATAACAACTTGTTCTCTATCATTGTTGCCATGTTGACCCAGAAAGGGAAAATATCAAAAAGCAGTATAGTGATATCTTTTATAGTGCCAGTTGCAGTTGTTTTTAGAATTGGGTGGACTTTCCAATTTATAATTGATCCATTTACATTGGATTAATTAAAAGGATGTCTGCTGGGCATCCAAATGGATGGATTGCTATGCCTCTAGACCCCAATGTGCTTCCAGTGATGTCATCAAGAGCACAAGCAGGGCCTGGAAGTAGGAGTTGTGAGTCGGCTCGATTTGAGCCGGGCTCGACATTGAACCAGCCTGGTTTGTGTGGTCCAAGTTCGAACTGGACTGGCTCCGCAAAGGGGTTGCTGGTCCGAGTTCAAATCAGCCAGGCCTCTGGTTCTAAGAACAAGTTTGTAGACCGGCTCAGGTATACCTGTAAAGGGGATTCCTTTTTACAAGTAAAGGATTCCTCTTTACAAGTAAAGGGGGCATCCTTCATCTTTAAGATAAAGGCCTGGGGGCAGGAGTGGAGAAAGAAAGTGGCCTCTGTACCTTTACAGGAGGCAGCGGAAGTGGTGGGGGAAGCGGAGATGACAGAGAAGCATTGGAGGAGGAGGTGGGTGGTGGTGGCTCCTCCAAGCTCCCCACCAGCCTCCCAAATGACAGCCCACACAGAGCCCTGAACTGGGCTGCATCTGGGCTGACATTTGGGAGGCCGGTGGGGGGATTGGAGAAGCCTTTGCCGCCGCCACCTCCGATGCTTCTCTGCCGCCGCCTCCTGTAACGGTACGAAGACCGTTTTCTTTCTCCACCCCACCTCAGCGCCTTTAGCTTAAAGATTAGGGATGCCCCCTTTACTTGTCTACCACCTAATGGCACAGTGGGGAAATGACTTAATTATCAAGGCAGAGGTTGCTGGTTTGAATCCCTGCTGGTGTGTTTCCCAGAAAATGGGAAACTCCTATATCGGGCAGCAGAGATACAGGAAGATGCTGAAAGGCATCATCTCATACTGTGTGGTAAGAGGCAATGGTAAACTCCTCCTGTATTCTACTAAAGACAACCACAGGGCTCTGTGGTCACCAGGTGTCGGAATCAACTTGATGGCACACTTTACCTTTACTTGTAAAGGGGAATCCTCAAGGATTCCCTTTTACAAGTATACCTGAGCTGGTCCGCAAACCAGTTTGGCTCGGCTTGAGGGTGACCAAACCCGGAACCAGACTGGGCCAGCTCAGTTCGGCTCCGGTCTGGATTCGAATCAAACCGGCCAAACCGGTTCCATGCACATTCCTACCTGGAAGGTTCCCTGCAGTCTGCACTGTACTGTACATACACAGAAGTGTCCACCACCTAACTGCAGCATGAGCCCCACCTGGCCTGGATTGGATCCGTCCCATTGCCCACCCTTCAGGTAAGTAATGTGAAGTGAGGGATAGTAATGAGGATGGATCCCATCCTGATCAGGAAGAGTACAGGCTGAAGGGTGACTTCTGGGTTTTAACTGCATTCCTGATGACATCAAGGCCAACAAAAAAGGCGCACCCCGCCCTCCGATCCATACCACAGACTGATCAGATATGAAATTCAACACTAGCACTAGTCCATGTAAGAACAGGCTGCCTTTCAAATTACACAGGACGCTTGATCAGAAAGCTTCAGTCTGCCCTACATTTTGTCACTTGCCCAGAGTGAGTGACCCTTTTTTTCTGGAATGACTAGTTTACCAGGTCCTCTGTGCAGGATGTTATACTGATATATGCAAGTGGGAGACTGAAAACATGCCATGTGTACTTATCTGTCTTGAAAGGTATTGTGGCACACATTGTGTTAAGATCTATGTGCTTTGTGGAGGAATACAGCATTCTGGATCTTGTTTCATAAGCAGAAGTTGCTGATATTGAGTCAGCTCACATCAAGGACTCAAGGTTAGATGATGACTTGAAACCCATAATTTTGCCATTGGCTCCCTGCCTTGTGCTCTCACCACTACATTGTTTCTGGTTTCTTGCCAGAGGGAGACATTTCGCTCTGTGCATTTTTGTGGCCAAATGAATCTTGGGCTTGACTCTCGGTAGTGCTGAGTTCAGCTCTGCCATTGTGTCTGCTTCCATGCTTCTTTGGAACAGTGTCAAGGCTCTGTGACAGAAACAGTATGTTGTATGGCATAAGACAGATGAAAAGAGGATGGCTTATTGGAGCTCAAAGGCTTTCGAGATAGTATCAAATCCGAAGATATTCTGGATTATAATAAATAACTACCCAGTCTAATTTAATTTAGATAGTTAATGTGTGGCTAAAATGCCGTTCGGAGCTCCTTGGAGAAATGTTGGGCTAAGGCATATGGATGGGTGGAGAGGGGCACCATTAACAGAGAATGCTGGCTTTTGCTTTCTGCCACCCTGCATGATCTCATTCCTTCCCCTGTGCTTCCATTCCAACTTTCCCCCTTTCCTCTCAGGCTTCTGCTGCCCATCCCACCAGCCCTCTGCTCCTGTTTGTAGAGGCATCCAAAGCAACTAGTAGTTACTGCTTAAAAGGATGTTCTGGGTAGTTCATCTGGCATTGCGTAGACTGGGGAAGAGCCCTTTTGTGCAGGCCATAGCTTATTCAAAAGTTGGATTCCCCAAGGCCAGAATTTTGCTCCAAAGGACCCTTGTGTTCTGCACTCCACGTGCACTTCCCCTCCCCCTTCCTTTTGGACACACTGCCCAAAGGAACCCCTGGTTTCATATGCTGTAACTTCAGATGTATTCCTCTCTCACACACACACGTGTGCATCATACATAAAGATAGCCTTCTCTTGCAAGGGTGACTTGCAGTTGCTTCTCCAGACTCCTTGGGATACTTCAGCATACCCGTAGTTAATGGACTCTGGCACCCAGTAGTTGCAAGACATGCTGCCTTCTCGTTCCCTGCACCAGCAGCCCTGTTGACTTGGTTCCCCCTCCCTGCAACAAGAGGCCGTCACCTCCTTCCTAAGAAGGATGTCAGCGACTTCTTGATCCTTGCGCTCCAGCTCCACAGACCAACCTAGGATAGGTGTAAGACTCTCTTTCTCTTTGTCTGTCATCATCCCCCATCTCTACGACCACCACCACCCAGCTCTAGGCTGGGATCCTCTTAAGTGTGTATTCATTGAAATTTGATACTAATCTTAAGGTTCAGCATCTTGTAGTCAGGATCGCTGTCTTAAGAACATAAGAGCAGCTCTGCTGGATCAGGCCCAAGGCCTATCTAGTTCAGCATCCTGTTTCATACAGTGAGCCACCAGATGCCTCTTGAGAAGCCCACAGGCAAGAGCCTGTCTTGGTCCTCTGGGAGTAGCCAACTACCACTTTTATCACGTAAATTCCTTTTCTTTAATAAACCTAGCCTCTGTTTTTCAAAGAAACCTGCCTTGACTCCATTACTCCTTTTTGGGCAGAAGTGCACCTAGGTAGTTTTGGAGCCTGGACCTAAAGGCCTCTGTAGGCCTACACACGCACACACCCATGATACACATGGTATTTTCAATACGTGGGTTCTTGAGGGCACAAACAGCAACTGAACTCACAAGACTGTAATAATATGAAACAAGTATATTTATGCAAATATATGCATTAGCAGTAACATTTCAACACACAACTTAACATATTCCCATCCCACATATTTCTTTCCCCACCCCCACCCCCTCTGCCACTAAAGCAGAAGTTGCACCTGGTGCAGGTCACAGTCATGCTTGGCCACCCAGCGCAGTGCAGGCCAGTGGCACAGTGCGGCAAAGAGACCACCCAGGACAGACTAAACAGGATCTGAGCGTGGAGGCCATGGGCTTTGGCCTGGAAGTCCAGGGGTAAGAGCCCCTCTGTTTCTAGGTACCCTAACACTGATGTTATCTCTTTACCCATGGCCAGCTTTCTGGCTACCTTATAGAACAACATGGCTGTATACATGTCAGCACCCCATTCAAGTTGATTCCCCCTACATAAGCCAAAGCCTAGCCATGAAGTATGTCAACAATCATGCTTCAGAGCAAACGTGGTAACCATGTAGTGGCTGTGACAAGGAAGCTCTAGGCAATGCAGCTTCACACTGCCTGCCAGCATTGCCACTGCTTCATGGGCCCAGCAAGTGAGGGAAAGCCCCTTTCTTCATGCTCGTCCCATGCAGTAGCACCCACACTAATAAGGATGTTTTACAGTGGCTTCCACCTTTTGGTCATTCAAGAGTGTGACCAAGGCACGTTAACATAAGATCCAGCTCTGCTGGATCAGGCCCAGGGCCTATCTAGTCCAGCATCCTGTCTCACACAGTGGCCCACCAGATGCCGCTGGGAAGCTGACAGGCAAGAGGTGAGGGCATGCCCTCTCTCCTGCTGTTGCTCCCCTCTAACTGGTATTCAGAGGCATCTTGCCTCTGAGGCTGGAGGTGGCCTCCAGCCACCAGACTAGGAGCCATTGATAGACCTGTCCTCCATGAATTTGTCTAAGCCCCATTTAAAGCCATCAAAGCTAGTGGCCATTACCACATCCCGTGGAAGGGAATTACATAGATTAATTAAGCGCTGTGTGGAAAAAGTACTTCCTCTTGTCTGTCCTAAATTTCCAGACCTTCAGTTTCATGGGATGGCCCCTGGTTCTAGTGTTGTGAGAGAGGGATAATTTTTTTTCTCTGTCCACTCTCTCTACTCCATGCATAATATTATAAACCTCTATTATGTCTCCCCTTAGTCGCCTCTTTTCCAAAGTAAAGAGCCCCAGATGCTGTAGCCTTTGCTCATAAGGAAGGTGCTCCAGGCCCCTGATCATCTAGGTTGCCCTCTTCTGCACCTTTTCCAGTTCTACAATATCCTTCTTAAGATACAGTGACCAGAACTGTACGCAATACTCCATATGTGGCCGCACCATAGATTTGTATAAAGGCATTATAATACTAGCATTCTTATTTTCACTCACCTTCCTAATGATCCCTAGCATGGAATTGGCCTTTTTCACAGCTGCTATGCACTGAGTCAACACTTCCAATGAGTTGTCCACCATCCAAAGAGCTCTCTCCTGGTCAATCATGTACAGCTCAGATCCCATCAGCATATATGTGAAGTTGGGGGTTTTTTTTGCCCCAATTCACTTTACACTTGCTTACAGTGAACCACATTTGCATTTTGTCGCCCATTCACCCAGTTTGGAGATATCCTTTTGGAGCTCCTCACAATCTGTTTTGGATTTCACTACCCTAAATAGTTTAGTGTTATGATATCTGCAAATTTGGCCTCTTTGCTGGTTACCCCAACTTCTAGATCATTTATGAACAAGTTAAAGAGCATTGGTCCCAGTACCGATTCCTGGGGGACCCCACTAGTTACTTCCCTCTTTTGTGAAAACTCTCCATTTATTCCTACTCTCTGTTTCCTGTCCTTCAGCCAGTTACCAATCTACACATGAACCTGTCCCCTTATTCCATGACTGCTAAGTTTACTCAAGAGCCTTTGGTGGGGAACTTTGTCAAAAGCTTTTTGGAAGTCCAAGTATACTATGTCAACCAGATCACCTTTATCCTATGTCAACTGAATCACTTTACATATATGTAATATGGATTAGAGCCAACTCCATGAATATAACAAATAATATTCTATCTTTCCCTCGTGGAGTGGCATGGCTTCATTCAGAAGGAAGACTGTTGTACCACCTTAAGAGAAGAGGGCAAGTGCTTAAGAGATGGGAAGAAAAGGAAAGTGAGATGCTGGGAGGGGAAATTATTTCCATCAACAAAGGAATGGAGAAAAATGGAAGGGGGGGCGGGAGAGAATAGGTCCCACATTTAAAGAAGTATAGAGCCTCCTCTCCAGTGAGAGGAAATTCCATCCCATGCAAACTGCAGCCAGCTCTTCATCTGTGGAATCCTTCCAACCAAATTTAATGCAGATGGTGGAGTCAATAAACGATTAAAGAGCAATTAAATTACAGATTGTTCTGTTTTTGTGGATGTTTTTGTGGATGTTTCTCATATTCTGTGACGGGGCGGGGGGAAGACTACCAGTTCCAGGAGTGTGCTGAGAACATTTGTTGAGGCTTTAAATTCAAGTGAAAATAACACAAATTTATTCTCTCAGCTCCTTGTAAGTGCAACCCTATCTGAAGTGAATGGAAATGCAAGTCTCTTATCCACATCAAGCACAGGGGTCCCCACTAGCCATCTCCATATCTGATTTTATTTGGTACAGTTCTAGGCACATAGATTTTGCACAAAGCAGGTACCTGTAAGGAGCCAGGTAAAGGGCCTAACACTGTACAGTGAATCAAGAAAATAAATCATATGCCAGCCTAATGTATATACTTTTTCAGTTCTATAGCAGATGATGTCCTACAACCACAGCTGTTACTTTTCTGTGATGTCTCCTCTTGCATGGAATTCTGGTACAGAAATTCAGTTCCCGAGAATCTGAATTTCCATTCTTGAAATACAAGTTCATAATTTTAATGGGTGTGCAAAGATGCAGTTGAAAAAATACTGGCAGCAGTGGCATGAAGAGAGCGGCAGAGATCTGGTATTCCTACCAGGGATTCCCAGATGTAGTTGACTACAACTACCAAAATGCCCAACCATAGGCCTTTGCAGCTGGGGATAGTGGGAGTTGTAGTCAACAACATCTGGGAATCTCTGTTACAGGGAACATTGTTCATGACTTCTTCCAATCTGTTTCTATATAAATACCATTACTTACTCTCACTCACCACTACTATACCTCTTACTGCCACCCCATGCCCTTCCTCAGAAACCCTTAAAATTCTGCAGACACACAAAAATAGTCTTACAAGATTTTTTTTTAAAAATGCAAATGGAATAAGTGCATTGATCAAAATGGGCCTGTTTGCTTAATTGTACCAACATGTTGCCTTGTTTATTTTGGTGCAGAATTTGGATTTCTGATACAGAACGTGAACAGCCCTCCCTGTCGAAAGCATGTGGTCATTTTAAATGCAGAAAGGATCATGGGGTGGCTGCTTTAAAACCCACTCATCTGGTGGCTGCTGTGTGTGGTGAGTTGTTCGTGTACAGTCATTCAGTATGTTGGGGCTTATCATTTATTTATGTATTTATTCATCCATTTATGTGTGTATTTATTTGCCGTAGCACATTGGCATGGTATGTTTGATTTGTTTGAAACTACTGATAGTTTTTAAGGGAATAGCTTACAGCTACCGATAAGGGAATGATAATACTGGATATCAGCTGATTCCTTCAGTTCTGGCTACTGATTTCTATGTTCTTAAGGTTATCGCTTGCTCTGGGCCATATTGCTGCAGTTATATTTTATACATTGCTTTCTAATCACACAACTTTAAAAATTCCCATTGCAGTTTATAGATATTTATTTTGCCAGCCTACTGAAAATACTGGTGGAGCATGTGATCCTCTTCTTCTTCTTCCTGGGGATGTTTTTGTTTTATGCCAATGCATGTCTTTTTACCCAGGATTTGGAGAAATGTGTATTCATGTAACACAAAAACAATTATGTTATCATTTTTCAAAGCTATTTATATAGTTTAAAAAAACATGTTTGACTAGTTTGATAGTAGTCTAGACATAAGCTAACCATTAAGAAGTCACACATTCTCATGCTGAAAATTCAGTGAATAAAGGATGTGATTATATTCCCATTTTCATCAATGAGAATATTTTAACAGACTTCTATGGATGGCAGACAGACCCAAACTTTAGTACAGTTTGAAGAGTAAGTAAGATTTATAAAAGAAAGAGCAGCCAGCCAAGGTAAACACAACTGTCTCACAAAATGGAGCTAAACAATACGTGTGTGTGTGTGTGTGTGTGTGTGTGTGTGTGTGTGCATGCGTGCACACAAGTATATGAAAGAGAGAGAAAATTTAATCATCATTGTAATGGAAGTAGTAGTAGTCATAGTAGAGAGAGAGATTTTGTGTATATGACAGAGCATGGTAAATATACAGCTTTTATTACTGTGGGCAACTTCACAGGACTGGAAAGTCCTGTTCATGGGAACCTCCAGTTCCCAGGTGTGTGCTCCTGGCAGACATGTCATCGAAATCTACTAGAGTCCAGTTTCCAAGGCCCCCACCCAACATTCATCCAGCATTCTCTATTCAACTTCAAATGTAGATTACAAATGGGTGGAGAGTGTCAGGCAAATGCCAGGCAGAAGGCTCAGGAACCAGACTTTGGCAATGGATTCAGACAACATGTCCACTGGGAGGGTGTGCTCCCCAGAAAACGGACTTTCTGGAAATCATGTGAAGCCACCCAGTGAACCAACCAACCAACACAAGTTTCAACTCTTGTCCATCATCCAAACAAAGGCTACTGACTGCACTCTAGCACGAAACTGTATATTTTATTTGAGAAATAACTTGTCTCTTTAAATATTTCATCTTGTAAACAGATTTTGGACAAAGGGTGGCTTCCCCTTGAAACTCTTTGTAGGCTCTGAGGGACCAAAAAAATCTGGACGACAACAAAATCTTATGTATATTACCATACTTCCTTTGTTTTCAAAGGTCATTGCCCTTCTAGGACACTCTCCTTGTCAACTATGCCCAAACAGTAGGGTGTGATTGAACCCGCTAAAGCAGGGCTGCACAACTTCAGCCCTCTGCCCGTTTTTGGACTAGAACTTCCAGCCACAGTGGCCAATAGCTAGGGATTATGGGAGCTGTAGTCCAACATCTGCTGGAGGGCCAAAGTTGTACAGCCCTGCTCTAAAGACATGAGGAATTGTGTTTGGATTAGTTAGTGACCAAGACTCCTTCCAAGATATCCCTTGCTGTCAGAATAAAATTGGGCATCCATTTTTTTTATTTATTATAGAAAAAAACTCTGACATCTGTGACAGACTTTGGAGTGTTACAACAAGATTCAATTAAATTAAAAGAAAAATCAGTGAGCAGGTGCAGCTTGTCATAAAGACAAAAATATATATTATCAGATGGTTTAGAGAATTACTTGTTACAAAGATCTTTACTAAGGTTGGGCACAAACCATTGGGAAATTCTTCTGTTGCAAGCCCCATTGAGATCATGCCCTTTCAGCATAGTTCAAAGAGTGAGAGTGAGACCCTGGATTTCTAGGTCAGGTGGTGAAACTCAAATCTATTGGTTTTGGATTTTCATTTACATAAATGAAAATCCCAAACCAGCAAATCAGGACATGACCACCAGACCTAGAAATCTTCTGTCTCACTCTCACTCTTTGAACTACGCTGAACAAGATCCAATTAACTTGGTCACATTTTTAAAATGTTGACAGTAATTGAATTCACATTCTTAAGTGTGTGTTAACAGCAAAGACATTTTTAAAAGACCTTGCTTGTATTTTAAGCTGCACAATAGATGTAAGTCTTTTTGTGTTTCTGCATTTATAATTTTAATCTTAAATAGCTGGCAGATGATCCCTTGCAAATTGCAGAATTTCTATTGCTTATCTTAACTGGCAGAGGAGTTGAGCTTACTCAAGGAGCTCTGCTTTGGTGTAGCAACTCTGTTTGTATAACGTTTAGTTTAATAAGCTGGCAGACCCTTTTGCTCCAAATTCCCCTAGATTTATCTAGCTCTTCAGCTTTTATCTAATTAAAATATCAAAACCCCTTTAGTTTCAGAAGAGATAAGGTGCTTAGAGTTTTCACATGTTCTAAGAAACACGGAAATAGCAAGTTAAGGTGGTCACCTTAACTTCCCTGCCATATAATATAAGCAGTAAAGACTTTGTAATCATTTCTGTTCTGACTTAACACATTAGGCTCCATGTATTCACACTTTGTCTAGGTCTTTCAGCTTGACATTGGCCTGTGGAGGGATGCACCCAGGCAGAAACGTTTGCCTGCACATTTACTACAGAAGGTGGCATTTTGGGAAAACATTATTTCTGGTTGAGATACAGCAGCCAGACATTCATCAGGTGCATCTCCAGCAAGTGATTGGGGAAGCTGCACCTATTGTATTTCTGTGTGCACACAGAAATCTTCTGCCCAATGTCAGCTGAAAGATCGAGGCAAAGTTAATCTTTTTCTTGCTGTCTGCAAAGTAGGAGGGTAAGGATTCTCTGTACTATTTTTTAAAACAGGCTAACAGATCCTACCGGCCATGGGATATAGCAGACAATGTAAAAATTATAAGAGCACAGTGTGTATGCTGGGTGGCAGGATGAGGGTTTAATCTCTCCCCCTCCCCCAACTTTTTAACACATATTGTTCCATAAGGCTCATTTACAGTAGGACTTACTTTGGAGTAAAGATGCAAAGGGCTGTACTGCTAGGCATCCGCTGCACACACAAAACGAGTGAGGCAATGTGGGGATCGCTGTAACCAATCAGACATTACTTAGATTGGGCTGTGTGGGGTTTTGACAAGAGAGGCAGGAAATAAGATAACACTGGCAGCAGGGAGAGGAAAGGCACCAGATGCCTATCTGAGCTGTGTGGAGAACTAGAGTAGGGTTTCTTAACCTTGGGCCCCCAGATATTGTTGGACTACAACTCCCACAATCCCCAGCCACATAGACCATGTCTGGGGATTCTAGGAGTTGTAGTCCAACAACAGCATCTGGGGGCCCAAGGTTAAGAAACACTGGACTAGAGGGACCTGAGGAGGGATGCCTATGAACTTCTAGCAATACAACCATTTCTGGATGGTTGGAAGCACACCTCCTCTGTTGAGGTTGCCCTTTCTGGTGGATTATGATGATAAAATCCAATATAGTTACCAGTGGAACATCTGAACGATGTGATATAATACATGGCAAGATCTGAGGCTCTCCTGGCTGGGACGTGGGAGAGGAAGGGCCTTGGCTGTGGCTGTGCCCAGACCCTGGAACGAAGGAGGCTCCTCTTCCCTGTGGATTATTCAGTGCTGGGTGAAAACATGCTTACTCTGGTGGCTTTTTCAGCTGCCTGATTGCCCAGCCTTGAGATCTGCTGTTATAAGTGATATTTTATAGTTGTTGGGACTTTTGTTTAGGTTGTTTTAATTATTGGTTTTGGTTCTTATTGAACAGCTGTTTGGTGTCTTAATTTTTGTAAACTGCCTTGAAAATTAATGATAACAATGGAAAGACAGGGGGATGGGTATGCATATTTAAATGGGGTCCACTATAAATCATAGTGGAGGAACAAGCAGAAGGCTTAGGCAATTGTGGGATCCAGAGTAACTGCGTTCCCAAGACTAGAGCCTCCATCAGGGTCCTCATAGTGACCCCACCTTTCTTGCTGTCAGGGAGCATAAGAAGTAATATTTATATGGTGCTCTGAGTGACCAGATTACTTCTTACATGTTCTCTCTAGAAGCATGTTCTTAACTAGGGGCCCATGGGGTAGGTCCTGTTAGTCCGTAGAAAGCCTTTGCTTCACTGAAATAAATGTGCTTCCTCATGAGCCAGATTCACTTTTATAGTGATTTGTGAATGTATGTGCAGTTCCACTTGCCACAACGGAAGAAATGATGATAGCGCAACTGGCAGCCTCCCCAGCAGCACCACTGCTTTTGTATCCACAGCAGTGCTGCCGCAATATTCCCCATCCCCATTGTTGTTTGTTGTTGTTGTTATTAATTTATTTTTGTTTACACAGACAGGTATTATTGACTGGTTTGTTTTATCCAGACATCGAGTCCTTCCCAAGGACCTGGGATGCCAGAATTTTATTGTCAATGGTTATAGATATCGTCGCAGAATATAGGCTGTTCCCAGTAAAGCTGTTTTTTGTAATTGGCTGATGGTGATTTCTGTGGCCCCTATGGTGTTGAGGTGCTCTTCAAGGTCTTTTGGAACTGCACCCAGGGTGCCAATTACCACTGGGATTATTTTGGTCTTTTTCTGCCACAGCCTTTCAATTTCAATTTGTAGATCTTTGAATTTTGTTATTTCTTCTATTTCTTTTTCTTCTATTCTGCTATCCCCTGGTATTGCTATGTCGATTATTTTGAATTGTTTTTCTTTCTTCTCGACTACAGTGATATCTGGTGTATTGTGTGGCAGATGTTTGTCTGTTTGTAGTCGGAAGCCCCATAATATTTTTACATCTTCATTTTCTACAACTTTTTCAATTTTATGGTCCCACCATTTATTATTAGGGCTGCGCATCATGTCAGCCATGGACTGTACACAGACATTCATTTTAAAAGTGAACCTGGAGACAGGCCCCCTCAGATGCAGGGGAGAGATAGGAACCGTACGACTATACACGTGCCCTACTCTACATATGTACAAGTGTGCACAGTACACACATTGTACGTGAGCTGAACATAATATGTGAATAGCGTATAGATAGATGGATGGATGGATGGATGGATGGATGTCCTTGGGCGTTCTCTAAGCAAAGCTTGGCATGATCCTGATCCTGTTCCATCCGACAGACATGGGTGGTTGGAGGGGGATTGAGGTGTGCTGCTTGCTTCTGCACAGATGCCCATGAGGAGAGAAACCAGCCCTGTGCCTTTGCAGGGCCTTTGGAGCATTTCTGCTGGTCTTCACTGCCTTCTTGAAGCCAGGCTTTCAGTATTCAAGGGTAAAGCCAAATTGTTTTCAAACCTGTTAGCCTGAGGCTCTGTGGGAAACTGTGAGCACACACAGACCCATAAATATATGTGGTAGGTATCAACTGTCTGCCTTCCAACCTTTTCTGGAACACATGTTGCCACATCCCCATGAAGACCAGGCAAGAAGTTCCCTTATTTCCCTGCCCACTCCCCCACCCCAACACTTTTTCTATTTGTTTTTTTCTGTATGTCTCTCCCCCCCCCCACAACAACATTCCTTTTCATTTAGATTAATGGTATCATTTTATATTGGCTCTCTAAGAGCCAACCAAAACTTTGCCTTGGCAAAGTATTCCCCGCACAACCCCACAAAGAAAACATTGAGGAACAGTTCTTTTTTAAAAATGTACAGCATGCAAAAGAAAATCAATGCCCATCCTTATCACAATGACAAAACAGGTACAGTGTTTCTAATGATGTGGACCATTAGCATTAAATGCAGCCTGGTTACCTTTCACTTGGAAGGGCAAAGGAACTGACTGGAGTCAATGCAGGTGGGCCAAGGTAAGGTCACTTCTGAGATCTCCTTGTCACCCCAGCATTTAGATCTGTGGATCACTCTCACCATTTGCACCTAGCACACACATCCCAAATACATTAACTGATTTGTCACCCAAAATGATTGGGCGATGAAATTTCCTCACCCAAAATTGGAGGAGAGGTGGTTTTGTGGTAGCAAGCATGCATTGTCCCCTTTGTTAAGCAGGGTCCACCCTGGTTTGCATTTGAATGGGAGACTACATGTATGAGCACTGTAAGATATTCTCCTTAGGAGATGGAGCCACTCTGGGAAGAGCACCTGCATGCTTGCATGCAGAAGGTTCCAAGTTCCTTCCCTGGCAGCATCTCCAAGACAGGACTGGGAGAGACTCCTGCCTGCAACTTTGAATATGCCGCTGCCAGTCTGTGTAGACAATACTGAGCTAGATAGACCAGTCGTCTGACTCAGTATATGGCAGCTTCCTATGTTCCTGTGTTCTAGTACATAAGGGCTAATTCACACGTTCTCTTTGTCTGTGGGGCTACCAGTATGGAGATATGTTTCCAGCCTCCAGGCCAACTAGTCACGTGAACATCTAGGTGATCTGCACATCAAACACTCACGCTGAGCTCACCAACAGCTCACATGAGCATTTCACCCTGAGCACTGACTGAGCCTGGACTGAAATCAAGCAGGCTCATCATGTGACTAAGCGGTTCAAAGGGCCGGTTCCTGAGACTGCCTCTCTGCACAGAGCTGCTGGGTGTGCCGAGTTCCCACCATCAAGGCCACATGCGAGCAAGGCCATTTGCATGGCTGACAGGTAGCACATGCCAAACTATGTGCACAGTGGTTCTGAGCATGCTTCTGTGAGTAGTCCAAAAGCAACTCCAAGAGAGGGGCACTAGGGAACATAGCAAGCTGCCTTCTACTGAGTCGGACCATTGGTCCATCTAGCTCACTGTTGTCTACACAGACTGGCAGCGGCTTCTCCACAGTTGAAGGCAGGAGTCTCTCTAGCCCTATCTTGGAGATGCTGCCAGGGAGGTCACTTGGAACCTAGATGCTCTTCCCAGAGTGGCCCCATCCCCACCTTATAGTGCTCACACGTCCATGCAAACCCACATGGACCCTGCTTAGCAAAGGGGACAATGCATGCTTGCTACCACAAGACGAACTCTCCTAAAAGCCTCGGTGCACAGGTGCATCAGCAGCCTCCACATGCCTGCTTCCATACGTGGTACCAGCAGCAGCAACTCAGTGTGCACAGCAGATGCCATGCTGGAGGTGGTGATGGGCCTCCTTTTGGTGTGAATTGGCTGGGAATGAGGAAGGAGTTAACATTATGCATAGAGAAGAAAAAGTGGACAGGGAGACATTTTCCTCCCTGTCATAATGCTAGAATTTAGGACCATCCAATAAAACAGATTAGTAGGAGAGTCAGGATTGGGCAAATATAGGGAGGGTGGGTCTAATGATGACTCCTTGTCACGCTGGAACCTAAATGTTACCTCCAGGTTCAGAAACAGGTATGCCTCTGACTGAGTACCCGTTGCTGGGGGGCAGCAGTAAGAGGAGGGCAGCTGTCTTCAGGCCCTGCCTGTGGGCTTTGCAGAGGGCGCATCCACATCTGGTTGGTCACTGCATGAAACAGAGTAAGACTCAATAGGCCCTTGGTGATCCAGTGGATCTGCTCTTGTGTTCAAGTAAATAATGTTTCTAAGATTGGGGATAGGGAAGAAAACCGTAAGTAAAGCAGTTTCTTCTCTGGAATGCTGAGCACACAACACAGCTTTGTTCTCTCTGAAGAGTTCTGTGCGACTAGAAAGTCTGCCTGGCCTTACCCCAATGGACGCTGCTCCAGTAGAAAGTCTCACATTCTTCTTCCTTTTCTGGACGACAGTTGTCTACCAATCTCTTTAAAGGGCTGCATCTTTACATGCTTGGCCTTATCCCAGAGGTGAATTTATTTATTGCGCTGCTGGCAAGTTTTAAGTAAAAACCCTTTCACGGTGTTATAGCAAATAACGCGTCTCCTGCCAGCCTTTTAAGTGTTATTTGTGTCTCTCTCTTTGTGTGGGTGGTGTTTGGAGCTCCGTATTCCGTTTTCTATTTGCAAAAAGCTGTTAGGCATTGAAGCCCCCGCCGCCACCCGCTCCCTTTCCCCGCCAGCCAGCCCCGCTTCCTGGTCCTGCGTGTGTGCAGTTGTTTTTAAGGGGTGTGTGTGTGTGTGTGTGTGTGTGTGTGTGTGTGTGTGTGTAATGTGCACGCACACCGGTAGCCATAGACATGCCCACCCCACAACGGCGAGAGTATAAGCCGAGATGCCCAGTGCCAGCCAGCGGGAAAGCAAGCCTTTGCATTGGACTTGTTGCTTTTGCCAAGGGCGAGGCGTGGGCTGTGCAGCCGAGAGAGTAGGAGTTAGTCTGGGGACAGTTTCAGCAGGATCCGCTTTGATCTTGCAAGGGGCTCAAGGAGGGCTTTTTTTTTTGCTGCCGCCGCCGCCACTTCCCTTCTTCTGGCTGGATCCCAGCCGAGTCCTCCTGAACGTGGACTGCTCGGCGGCGTTTCGCGGGCTGCCTTTCTCTCTCTCTCTCTCGGTGTGTTTTGTTTAAATGAGAAACATAGAAGGGGCGGGCCCTGGGCGAGCGTGTAATCGGATAGCTCTGCCTTTCTGTCTGACATCCACATGCTGCTCTGCCTGAAAAGGCTGCGAGGAAGCCGAGAGGGAGGCAAAGAAAGGGAAGAAGGCACCGACATCGCACCGCCGCCGCGCACATCTTCAGAGAAGAGCTGGACGCCAGGCAGGAGGGAGGCGGCGGCTTGGGGCAAAACTCCGATTCTGCAGCTGAAAGGCACGCGCCGCAGCGGCAGCAGCAGCAAGCATCCAGCAGCACTTTAGTAATAATTCTCGGCGCTGCTGCTGCTGCGGCTGCATCCGGAACACGCCTCTAGCGCGAAACTGACCAGCAGCCCCGGAGTGCAAACTGGCAGCGGGCGAGAGACGCGCAGCCTGACTCCAGCCGGGGGTAGGAAATCGCACTCCCCCCCCCCACGCCACCGCCGCTGCCAAGAGACACGTTGCGATCTTGCCTGCCGAAGGGCTTGGGTGTGTGTGGCTCACCCGGCTGCCTGCGATGCCAAGGCGACCCATTTCTTTCTCGGCGGCTCTGCGAAGAACATTGGCAGTGATGCCGCGTTAAAGGAGATGACACTTTGAAGAACTGGAGGTCCCTCCGTAGAGGCTCGCTGGCGCGCGCGCGCGTGTGTGTCTCCCTCAGACACAGCCGTGTGTGTGTGTGTGTGTGATTTTGTGTGTGTGTCTTAATAAGCAGCTGCCAGCGCCTCCTGCTCTCCTGAATTTAAGGAGTTCCCTCCAGCTTGCTGATCCGTTTAGGAAGTGGGTTTACCGGAGCAGCGGAGGGGAGAGAGCCCCGAAGAGGACTCGAAACGGTGGCCAGGGAGATTCTACGGCGGCGTGTCAGTCACATCCGAGAGGAGGAGAGTGACTTAACAGTTGCAACAAGGAAAACCCCCCTCTGATCCCGCGCTCAGCTTGGGGGGAGGAATCGCCCTTCTGCCGCCAAGCATTTCCTTCCTCCTCCCCAAAATGGATACGTTTCCTCTCCTTTGGGGATTGCTACTTTTGTACTTGGCCGGATCCGGAGTCATGGGGCAAGCAGGTAAGGCAATGCATCTTTTCCCAAAGGCTCCCTCCAACGTGTGCCTTAAGGATGTTGACTTCAAGCCTGCACTGAATGGGGTGGGCGCCTATGCGGGCGGGGCGGGGGGAGAGCGACGAGTCCTTGCGCTGCTGCCCGATTCTGCAGTGGATCTGCTTACATCTATGACCCGTTATCTCCGCGTTTCCCAAAACACAACTTTCACCCCCACTTGCGTTGGCTGCAGGGTTAGATGGGGCGTTATTCAATAGGCAGGAGAGCCTGGGTTTTTTGGATGGACCCCCCCCCCCCCGCTTTTCCTCGAGCTGCTGTGTTTGGATGTTGCATATGGAATAAATCAAAGGTTTAAAAATACTACCAAGTCCTTTGCCTTACCATTTTTTCAGAGTCTGAGGAATAAAACTAAGAATCTGTTCAGCCATTAACAGAAATGCATAATATGTCGTTGATGGAGTTGAGGTGCATTTTTACAGATTCCCATATCTTAAAAGTACAAGAAGAAACCAAACTACTTTCAGAACTGAAAAAAGTTATTTTTGTGTTGAGGGGGAGGGAATGGGGGGGGAAACATCCCACCTTTTAAAGCTAGCATTTAAGAACTGCGGGAATTGGGGGTGTCCTTTGCGTATGCTCGCCCCCAGCCCCATGTGGCCTTTCCAGGGCAAAGAGAACCCAGGAAATACTCATAATGATGAGCAGCAGTAGACAGCGTAGAGCTCAGTGAGGTGGACACCTTTGCAAAGCGGCTGGGAAACTTTTCTTGATGTAACTCACTTGCCAGAAAAGGGAAATGCTGGGAGCAATTCAGCTTTGCGAGCTATGCTGAGATAAGGGCGATTCGGCGTCCCCAATCACATTTCATACCTCAGTGAATTGTGACCAAAACGTAAACAGAATGTGGCTTGCAAACTCCTCCAGTCTTGTCACTGAGAGGCAAGGGAGTTTGGAGTTTCCCGGTTCCTGGCGAAGAGGGCGCGCTAAATCTCGCCGCCTTAATTACTCCATCTGAGATCTGACACTCATTTCCTTCGAATTAGCCACCGAACAGGCAGTGAAAACTCCGATAAGACACCAAACAACAGGATCTGGAGAGCAGCGGGGCGGGGGGGGGGGAGGAGGCAAACAGCACACCAGTTGGGAGAAGCGGGGTGGAAACACACTGCCTGGCTGGCTGCTGGGGTGATGCAGAGCAAGCCCGCCCCATTCCTGTGGCTCAAGGCGGGTAGCAGCCATTCCTCGCCGCCGCGCGATGAGTGCGGTTGACTGAGGAGTCAGCTCCACTCAGTCCGTGTGCTTAGGATCGCAGCAACTGCATCCTGGCTGTGCATATTTGCTCGCTGGGTTCGGGGGGGGGCCAGGTTACACCCCGCCCCCACCCAACGTGCAGGCAGAGGATTGCCGCTTTACTCAGTCTCCGTCATCCTCGGAGAGTCATCGTCGTGCTGCCAGAGCCTATACCGTGTTTCCCCTGAGGATGAGGACGAAATCGGGGTGCGAGGCACACGGCTCGGCAGGCCCAAGCCCCGCAGCTCGGCTTCTCATTGCCAGGCTGTGCCTTGGCAGGAGCGCCGGCGGCGACTCTGAGCATAAGCAGTGTTTCTTTTCGTCGCCAGTTAGTCATCTCAGCCACGCATCTGGGAACACCGCACAGGGCTTCCGTATCAGAAGCTGGGCTTTTCGCGAGTGGAGTGGCGTAGGGTGGATGAACCCCAGCACCTCTCCTTTGAAACATTAAGGCCAAGGGATAATGAATGCTTGCCCGAAAGCTTCTCAGCGGTAGGCTGGATCTGAACCCATGGCGTTAATCCGGACAAATTAGGCACCCCATGGATTTTTTGTCAGTCTGGCTAAAGAAGCCTTGAGATTATTTGAGGGGCGGGGTGGCGGCAGCATCCGATAGAAATTGGAGCAGGAGAGGACGCCTTATTTTAAAATGCAAATTCTTAAGGGAAAAAAAAGAAGAATAGCATTTCTCGCAATGATAATTCGTCGATCATTTCGAACAGCGACGCGGCCCGCGATCTCTTTGCAAGCCCCACGGTTAGGGCGTGTGTCTTAGCGGCAGGCGTTAGCGAGGTCCTGGGGTCTCTGCCCGCGGCGGGGCTTTCTGCTGAGGAGGACCCAGAGCACGCTGCACGCCGCCCGCAGCAGACTCCCTCTTGGCAGCGCTGAACCTTGCGGCAGTGCCCGCCTCTTCTACTAGGCTGCATGTAAACAAATGCATCAAGTCCCGTCAAGAGGAGCCGCTTGCTTGCCACGCCGCCTTTCCCTGATGCCTCCCTCCTGCGCCCGGCACTTCTTCCCACTCCCCCCCCCCCCAGCGTTTTGCGCTCCTGATCTTTGCTCGAGGGAGGAAGCAACGCCCCATCCTGGGGTCTCGTTTTCAGAGAACGCCTGTAGGAGAAGTCACAGGAGGTCCGCCTGCCTCCCTTTCAGAAGCAAGGATGGGGGGGGGGGTTGGGGATAAATTGAGCCCTTTCTATGACTACCCTTTCGATGATCTTTAAGCCAAACTGCGACTGAGAGAGCCTGGGAAGCGCTTGCCTAGCCTGTCCTGGTTCTGGGGGCAATCGCCTCCCCCCGCCCCCCAGCGAAAAGTGGCTTCCTCCCATATTGCTGTTACAGAAATGTAATATGTGGAACGCAGCTCCCCCCTCCCCCCCAATAAATGTGCTTTACGCCTTCTGTAGCCCCCTTCAAAAAAATTTCTGGTGCCGCCACTGCCCATGTTTAGTTAGCTGCATGTGTGTCTTTCATTTCAGCAGAGATCCGTTTCTGCCAAGATGGGAAGGGGACCTGAAAGTGATTTTTAAAAAAATAAAATACAATAAAGCCAGCCAAGAGGGAAGGGCTGCCCAGCCATAATCCGGTCCAGTCGAATGGCTGAGTTGCCTCGTTTTCAAAAAGGAAAGTGCAAAACTGCTTTAAAACAAACACACACACACCCAGCAACCCGCCAGCCAACCACAACAAAAACCCAGAGGGGAAGTATGAAGAAGAGATGATGGGCCGGGGGAGGGCACTCGGAAAGGGACCCAATTAGAGCCTGTTTATACCATTAGTTATGCTTTAAGAGCACCCTTCATGTGCTTCAGTGGCTGATTTGATTAAAGAGTAAATCAGAGACGCAAATGAGTGGAAGAGAAGAAAATAGGCCTAGGGTAATAAGGGGCTCTACTGCCTTTCAGCTTGGGCTGATGTGAGAGCCAAGGTAAGCGCCCCGTGGAGAGATCCTGCCTGGTGTCGGTTCCTTAGGAGTTTTGATGATCACTGCTGGTTTGTGTGCCTGGAGTCGTCAGATTCTTCTCAAGACAGATGTGCATGCCTGAGAGCTACTCCAGAGAGGATTTTGTCTGCTGAGGACAAGTGAGCTGGCCGCCTGAAGCTGCTTTTCCTTGTAAAAGCTCCCCGACTAGATTATTAGCCATCTCATCACCACTGTGGTGTGGAATCCCTCCAGAGGATACACTCCTCCTCCTCCTCCTCCTCCTCCTCCCCCCCCCCAACCTGGCCTGCCGGATGATTTAAGTGAAATCGGCAGGGAAATCAGAAACATGTGATTGAAGTAATGGAGAGGAATAAAGAGGAGGGAGAGTGATGAGTCTGTAGTAAATATCATTTGGTTCCCTGGCATCAGTGCACTGCAGCAGAGGGCTGCTGTGGGCTTGTCCACCGCAGTCGCCCTGTGCTGACAGCAGGCTGGGTTGGAGCTTTCCAAAATGCCTGTCTGCTCCTAGGCCCACGCAAGAGGCAATGGGAGCTGCCAGGAGTGCCGCGCCGTCTGCAGGTAGTGCATCTCGAATCCCTGCCCAGCTGTGAGCCGCAGAGTGTCCATTTAGGTGGAACAGAACAGCTGCGGAGCAATCTGTGGAGCCTCATCGGTGCAGCCTGGCGTTCCGTGCCTCCTCCTCCTCATGCTGTTTGGCTCTCCTGGGCAGACCCACACAATCATTGCTGTTTCTGGGAGAACACTGGAAGCACAGGCCAGAGAGAGGACTCCTTGCAAGAGCGAAGAAAACACTGGCATCTCTCACCTGCTTAATCTACCAGTTCAAGGGGCCTGAGGCTTCCACTAAGCAGGCATTGCTTCTGTGTGCAACCCACACGGAGAAGATTACATAGGAGTAGGGTGCAGTTTTATTTGGCGTTCTCTCTCTCTCTCTCTCTGCCACCAGAAATTAAAAGAACTTTTCTGGCCATTGAGCATGTAGCTAGGCTTGCTTGCTTGGGCCATCTGGAGCATATTTGTTCTGCAAGTATTTTTTCTCAGTGCATCTGCTGATGGTACATGGTAGTCTGGATCAGTGTTTATCGCCAATCCACGAGGTGTTGGGTACTGGTCCGTGAGGCATCACTAATAAAAACCACCCCACAAAAAAAACCCAATTTTGGGCCAGTGGGGGCCACTGGTGGTCCATAGGTCTTCCTTGAAATGAACATTATCCAGCAGAGAGGGCTGCCTGGAAATGAGCTCCGGAAAACTGCCCAAAATGGTTTTGGGGCTTGGTGGGATGCCTGGGGTTGGGGGTGAGGGGGCACCTGGGTTGGGGTTGGGGGTGAAGGGGGCAACCCCCTTACTAACTGCTGGTCCAGGAAACTGCGCATGAATAATGTACCAGTCCATGACTGCAAAAACGTTGAGAAACACCGGTCTGGATTGTGTGTGTGTGTGTGTGTGTGTGTGTGTGTGTGTGTGTGTGTAAAGGGGATTGGTGAGTGGATAGCGCTGCCTTCCTGGCTGGGGATTGGACAAGGAAGCCTCTTTGGGACCCTCCCAACTCGACAATTTTGTGAATAAGAAGCATCTCAGTTTTACTCTGCAGCTGTTGTTCTGAGAGTCCTTGTGCATGTGGAGGATTTGCTGGCAGAACTGCAGATGTGAGGATTCGCTCCCCACTGCAGTACAATGATGTAACTTTTTCAGGCCATGGTGGGGATTCTCTATGTTGCTGAATTCCATCTAGGGCTTGAGGCAAACCAAATGGCATTGCTAATGGAGTTAGAAGAGGTGTAAACAGATGACTTGGATTTTGCTAGCAGTATCGCTGAAACCCTAACTTTGCTTTCCTCATTGCTTGTGTGCCCAAACAGAGTAGCTAAAGGCAAGTGTGAATCCAGAGATCTGCCTTTGGCGAATCCCCATTATTAATTCCTTCCCCTTTCCAACTGGGAGTGGAAGGAGAGCTGTCCCTGTTTTTAGTGAAGAACAATCTTCTCTTATACCACTTGGCATTGATTTGCTTGGGCCACTGTTGCAGAAACAAAAGCCAGGCAATCCATAAAAATCCTATTAAGACAAAGATGACCCACACAAACAAATGCACTTGTATACGTAGGCAAGACCAAATCCAGCCCTCAGTCCCCAAGTGGTACCTTTAATGGCTTTCCCCTCTAGGATGGAGACTGGCTGGATGGGGTGGGAGGACTATTTAAATGGCTGAAAGAAGGAAGGTGGGCAAATCAACATGTAGAAGAGAAAAAGGTGCCTGTAGTGAATGTTTTACTACAATGCAGCTGAGCTGTGGGACCTAACTTAGCACAAGGGAAATTCCTTTTGTATAGTGGGGCTGTTGTGTTGTAGATCACATAAGGGATGTTCCTTTAGAACATGAATAGGTAACATACAGATTGCTTTGCAGAAGCTCCCTGTGGCTTGCTTATATGGCCTATGGACTTTTGTAGCATCTTGAGACATTTGCTTCTTATTTATTTTAAGAGAGTGGGCAGGAACCAGACTAAGTTAGTCATGACTACGTTCCATTGAAATTAATGGGATTTAAGTTGGCCATGACTAACTTGTCTCACTTATTTCAGTGCTGTGTAGTCATGAAGAAACTTATTCTGGATCCTGCCCAGTGTCTAGTCCTCAAGGTTTCAGAGATAAATATGAAACTGTTGGCAAATGTCAAAGATATACAAGCAAAGATGCAAGTATGTAAAATGCAGGCCTTCATTCCTTTTTTACAACTTCTCAGCATTTGAAACATCCCAAGATGTATAAGATCTTTCAAGGGCAATGGCAGGTTTTTCGCAGAACAATACTGTTCGAACGGGCGCAACATGTCCACCAACTGTAGTTTAGCATCTGTCATACTCATGAAAACAATATGCAAATTGCATTAATTACATGTAATGATGGCGTGCAAATTAGCTGCAGCTTTCCAGCTTATGATATATTTCTGCCATGGCTCTCAACATTGCTGAGTAACTTTCCTGCCTCTGCTTCAAGTATAAAGTGAGGGATACTTCCAAGAAGCCCAAGGGGAGAGAGAGAGAGAGACTGCAGAGAAAGCGCCCTAATTTGGGGAGCTGAACCACTCTCGATCTCTCGCCACCCTCAGGAGCAATTTCAGTTGCAAATGAACCTCTGCCTGTTGTTGCTTTTCCCACGTGTGGAGGAAATTGTGGCTAATGCTTCATTTCAGCTGATTGATTTCTCTTTAATACCGGCATAAAGTTAATAGAGGAGAGCAGAGCTGTGATTAAGCTATATAGCCCAAACTGCTTGACTTAGTTTGATTGAATCTCTGTTCTTTACAAATATAATCAAAGAGGCCTGAAACTTCTTGTGGATGAGCAAAGCAGTTAATGGTGAAGAGGAGGGAGAAGAAAGGGAGGGAGCAGCTTGCAAGCCAGGTCCGGGGGTGGGGCGGGGGCGGGTAGTACTAGTGCCTTCAGTAGACACCAGTGCAAGTGGGTCAGTAAGCCATCCCCCAAAGGTACCCACTCATGACAGTTTCATGTGGGGAAGTCACTGTCTTCACTGTCTTTAATCATCCTTTTGTGTTTGCTTTGATTAAAAAGATTGATTCCCAGCTGCCTTTAATGCAGGGACTCCAATTGGATTAATTATGGTGAACACAGCATTGGTCACTATTCTGCATTAGCTAACTATAAATACAGGGGAGTGAGTAAAGAGTATATGTTCCCAGTGTACACAGTGGCGACCTTTTAAAGTGGACCTTCCTGCTACAGCAAATGTGAGCACTAACACCCTGGAGAAGAGCAGGAGCTATTATCCACACTGAAATTCCTTTGTTGTTAGTGGAGATTCCTTCCTTGAGCAGTAATTTGAGTTTGGCATTTATTGAAAGGCAGCTGATTGACAGCCCTGGGAAGTAATGCTTACCCCCTCCCCTCTCCACAGTAGTAGTCAGTGGCTTTCTTCTGTTGCCTTATCCTGACCCAGACAGACCACATCTGATACAGGGTGTGTGGGAGTTTGGTCTCCGCAGCCATTTAGTCCTTGCCCTTTTGGTTGATCCTTCCAATTAGTTCTTGTAATAACAGAAGGCATCTGCTGGTTTAGGCATCAGGTACAGACTGAGAAACACGCTTGCTTTATTCAGTTGGGTAGGTTGCTGGTAGGACCCAAAGAGGGGTACTCATCTTTTCTCACTAAAACTTGAGCTTTGGCTATTTCAGCTTCTGAAAATCAAGAAATCCTGTAGCCTAGTGAAGTCTCTTCTTTTACAGAACCTGGGTATCTTATATTAAATCCACAAGAGAGGCAATAGCCAAGTTCTTTCTGTTGCATATTAAAATTCATAAGATGTAGAAAGGGCTAAAGCTCTCTGGTCCAATCCTTTGCTACAGAGTGGGACAATCAACGTACGGAATTCAAGCTACAGGCAGTGAGAAGGTGCAGAAAGTTGCCAGCGGAGCAGAACCATTTTACACTCACAGCAAGTAAGCCATGACATACGTGACATGGGAAAGCAGAAGGCCCATTCACACGTTATGTTCAACATTTATACAACTAGTGTATAGTGTCCACAGGTATGGATCTGTATACAGGTACATTCATTCACATGTTAAATTGAATGCAGGCACAGAAGTACACTTCCTATCTGTATCAGGCATTTGAAGGGCCTGTATCCAGGTTCACTTTTAAGATGAACACAGGTAAAGTCATTCACACAAACACCTGTACACTCATACAACATAATGAAGCTCTTCTCATGATCAGTGAGAAGACCTTCTTCCGCTCTCCCCACAGACAATCCAAAGGCAGCCCTGGGCGGCTGGATCGGCCGCCCACACGACTGCTGGCTCCGTCATGGAGCCAGCAGGGGCTGCAGGGATCGGGGGCTATGCGGCCCCTGGAAGTTCCAGGATGCCCCCCCAGGAGCATGCGGGGGATCCTGGAGAGACCCCCAAGCCTGGGAGGCTGCTTGCAGCCTCCTGGCGGGGGTGTCCTCATGTGTTACCATGGCGCGGAGCCGCGCTGTGCTGGCACACAATCAGAAAACCCGGGTTAGCGGAGTGCTTGTTCTGCTAACCTGGGCTAAGGGGAGGGCTACTTTGGTGGGTTAGCCACCAGAGAACCACTGGGCTCATCCGCGAGCCTGCTGGTTCTCATGATGGGGAAAAACTGGGCTGGGCTTCTTTAGCCCACTTTCCCCTCATCGTGAAAATAGCCTCAGTGTCTAAATCGGACTAAAAAGAATCCCCATTCCCATTGCTAGACAATGTAACCTGGGAAAATTCATTCCCTACTCCCAATTATTTTATTCTGGGTGACCTGAATAAGGTGCTAATATCCCTAAAACTCTTTAAATGGTTGCAGGGCATTTTTGCAATTAATTAATACAATTTTTTTTTAAAGAAAGCATTTTATTCTGTTCTTCCTACATACAGTCCATTGTTCTCTCTCCTCCCCATTTGAGTTTCATAACCATCATGTCAGGTAGGTGAGGTTGACTACACCACTGGTTCTCAGTTATTATACCCCATTTAAAAGTTCAGAGTGGGGAGCAAGTCACTCTGAACTTCTAGAAAGTTCAGAAGAGCTTTCTTTCTACAGGTTTTCCATCTAAATTTCCACAGGATCATGTCTGCAAACATTTTGCTTCAATGATGCTATGGTATTAAGTGCTTCCAGGCCACCCACTGGGTACTTTTCAAAGTGACATCTGGAGTCTAAATCCTTGGGACCAGGGTTCTAGAATGTTGTTACCATGACCTTCCTTGCAGCAACAAAAAGGTTGCTTAGATCTCTCCACATATAATAATCCTGGGCAGCCTTTGTGTTGACTGAGAGGGGACTCTTCTGATGCAATCCTTCATCTTTGTAGGGAAAAACAAGTGACTCAGGAAGAGGAGAGCAAGAACCCTTCTCTTAGTTCTGCTGGAAAGAGCAAAGAAACGTACACGTTGGCCAGAAGCCATAGCCAGAAAAAGAACCTATGCCTGGGATGGGATGAGTCAGGAAGCAGTTTGCATGTTGAATCTCTCCTAGCAACTGCTCATGCCTTCTTAGGGACTCTGGTCCTACCTGCCTAGCCATAGGGCCCAGGCAGAGTCACATCTGCAGCGGTGTTTTCGCTCTCTCTTTGCAACCACAACGCTTGGAAACATGCTTTTAATGGAAAATGGAACTGAGGTTATACTATTTTAGTGAATTCATTGTCTCCTCAAATTATACTTAGTAGTACACTGTCCAGGAACACACCCTTTTAGGAACTTGTGGCATAGCAGATGTGGAAATTTTTCTTACTGCTAAGGGCCATTCATCTTGTGGGAAAACAGCCTCCCTCCCACTTCTCAGCCCCTCTACATCCAAACCCTTACCAAGTTTAAAATGAGTTTATTATGAAGTTGCAAAACCACCCCTGCTCTGCAAAATGCCTGCTCAGTTTCAAACAGGGCCACTGACCCCTTTGCAAGCTTCCTGTAGCCTTGTGTAAGGATAGGCAGCACTTCCAAATCAACTGGCCATGCCAGCAGGCTTAAGCTGAAGGTTGCACAGGGCAGTATCCTCTCTAGACAACTCACACCCTGGGTGCCACAAGGATGAAAAGACCAGTGTGTTAATTTCCCGTATGCCACCAGAAGGCCTATTGATGTGCTGGTGGTGTGCTCATTCTCTTGGGAAAAAGAGATTATTAAACTCCCAATGGCAAATTAGGGAGGAAGTTATGGTTGCCTTTGTTCTGGAGAGGATCCCATTATCCGTTTTGTTTCATACAAGTAGGAGCCAATGGATTACAGATACAACATTTGGACTTGGGACCAGTAAGGGCTGACCTTTGACTCCCATGGACTCACTAAATAGCCTAAGGCACTCACACTTTTTCAGCCTCAGCATCTTTTCTGACATATGGGAATAAAAATGACTAGTTTTGACAGGGAGAATGAGTGAGATAATGACTATGATATATTCTGCCCAGTAAAAATGTGACATAGCTTATTATTAATAACTAAAGAGTGGAGGGTTATTTAGAATCATAGTATGAAATTCAGCACTCCTCACTTCTTTGCACTCTGCTTTCAACCAGCACTCAACTCAGCATAGTTTTTGTATAGATAGGTTCTTCTTTGTTAACAATGAATATATACATACATTCTTACCCACCTTCCTTAAAACCTAGGAGGACAAAACCTGGAATTTATACTTAATCTTTAGACAAATATTTAACATTTCAGAATTCCTGATTCTGAAAGGAGAAGATATTTCTTCCTCCAGTTGTCCCCCCGCCCCTCAGTAAATTCTCACAAACTATGTATTTAACTTAAACTGGAATGTGAGAGAAGATCTTGGATTTTTCAAAAACTTGAATATATCCACCAGATTTTGGAGAATTGTTGAGGTTTTAAATGAAATGTCACCAAAATTCTCATGCAGGATCCCAGTACTGTTGAATATGAGCCTCAAGAATGATTTTGAGTTTTCCATATATATTGGATATACTCAGAAATGCCAAACATCCTTCCAAGGAATGATTGGAAAACTTAGACAAAATTAGACAATTTTGATTCCAAAGGGGCAAAAGCTGAGGAGATAAAAACAAGTCTGAAAGAGCAAATTAATTACTTTATAATAGCAATAGCAATAGCAATAGCAATTACATTTATATACCGCTCTATAGCTGGAAGCTCTCTAAGCGGTTTACAATGATTTAGCATATTGCCCCCAACATTCTGGGTACTCATTTTACCAACCTCGGAAGGATGGAAGGCTGAGTCAACCTTGAGCCCCTGGTCAGGATCAAACTTGTAACCTTCTGGTTACAGGGTGGCAGTTTTACCACTGCACCACCAGGGGCTCTTATAATTCTGATAAATCAACACACACACATATATAAGAACTCTCAGTTCCCTTACACAACTTCCCTTTAGTCTCTGCTCCCTCCCATTCCAACACTCTATGGTTAAGCAACATTTATAAGCACAACACATTACTGTATGAGAGGCTTAGTATATTTTACAAGAACAAATGTAAACATCCCCAGCATATCTACTTCAAGTAGTTTTCTTTGCCAAGTGCTTCTGCCTCACTGTGACAATGAGAAAACAGTGATGTTTCAATAAAGATGTTTAAATAAATAGGAAACCAAAGGGAAGGCGTCCTTGCTTCATATGCTTCCAGAATGATGCATGTAAACTTAGGAGGGAAAATTGTGAGAGCCATTTGAGAAACGGGGCTAAGGTTGTAATTTCATTATCTATCTATCTATCTATCTATCTATCTATCTATCTATCTATCACATTTTTATACCATCTGATATGTAAATCTCTAGGCAGTGTACAGATCCCAACACTGAAATGGTTAAATAGAAGGGTTAAAATACATAAAACACGATAAAACAATATAAAACTAATTATTAAAATTATAAAAATTATAATTAAAAGCTTGTGAGAACAGGGAAAACTTGAGGGTCTTCCTGAAAACAAACAGAGAAGGAGATGCTCTTATTTCAGCAGAAAGCATATTCCAAAGTCCTGGGGCAGCCACAGAGAAAGCTCAGTCCTGAGTTGCCACCAGCTGAGCTGGTGACAACCTTAACCGGACCGCTCCAGAAGATCGTAAAAGGCAGAAGGGTTCATGACAAAGGAGGCGCTCTTTTAAATAACCTGGTCCCAAGCCATAAAGGGCTTTATAAATGACTAGTATTTTTCAGCCCGTTGTAATAACGGGCGCTAGGTTTTTTTACCCCCCACCTGATTAAGGGCCAAAACGCCTGCCCGCCCTCCCAGCTGCCCAATTTCTCCTCTGCGGCCCATCCCCACATGATTAAGGGCCAAATAGGCCCATGTAAATGCCGCCACGGCCACCGCCTGCCCGCCCTCCCAACTGCCGAGTCCTCCTTACCCCGGCCCGCGTCAGTTGGGCGATGGAAGTCCTTAATTTGAGAGGGAGAGAGGAGCTCGCAAGCAGAGCTCCTCTCTCTGCAAAGCCTCTTCCCGAACTGGCGCTTTGGGCGCAAAGGATGCCTATTGCGTCCTTTGCGTCCATAGCACCAGTTCGGGCAGAGCCTTTGCACAGAGAGGAGCTCTGTTTGTGAGCTCCTCTCTCCCTCTTAAATTAAGGACTTTCATCGCCCGACGGATGCTGGCTGCGGTAAGGAGGACTCGGCAGTTGGGAGGGTGGTCGGCGGCGGCGGCAGCAATTTTTTTAACCACAGCAATGTTTGGGGCAAAATGGCCGCCAGCGGGCCCAGTCCTTTCCAGTCCACCCCGCCGTGGCCAGTCGCCCCACCGCCGCCCCCGCCCCCTCTTGCTGAGGCCGTGGCTTCGCCGCCGCCTCAGCCGCACTTCCGCCACCAGTTGCCCTGCTGCGGCCACCGCCACCTCTGGCTGAGGCCGCGGCGCCGTCGCCTCCGTCTCGCCCGCACTCTCCTCCCGGCGTTGGTGGCGGCCGCTTCTCCTTCTCCCGGCCCCAACATGGCCGCCCGGTGTCGGTGGCCGTGTCTCCCTTGGACTGTTCTGGGCTTGCGCTTCGCGCAAGCCCAGAACAGCCCAGGGAGACACAGCCGCAGATCCCCAACGTTCGAAAGGCATGGACACTCACTTAGCTCTTTATAAGAGAGGATAACCAGCACTTTGTATTTCACCCAGAAACATATCGGCAGCCAGTGCAGTTCTTTCAAAACCAGTGTTATATGGTCCCTTTGTGTTGTCCAAGAGACCAATCTGGCTGCCACATTCTGTACCAATTGTACTTTCTGGACTATGTACAAAGGTAGCCCCATGTAGAGTGCATTACAGTAGTCAAGTCTGGCAATTACCAGCATATGTACCACTGTTTTAAGGTCATTCACCTCTAGAAACGGATGTAGCTGATGTATCAGATGAAGCTGATAAAAAAGCACTCCTGGCCACCACCTCAACCTGAGAAACCAGGGAGATCTTTGTGTCCAAAAGCACTCCCAAGCTACGTAACTGATCTTTCAGGGGGAGTGTAACCCCATCCAGAACAGGCAGCTCTAAGCCATCTCTCGGGTTCCGATCCTCCACAGTCAGTAAAGGTAAAGTGTGCCTTCGAGTCAGTGTTGACTCCTGGCGACCACAGAGCCCTGTGGTTGTCTTTGGTAGAATACAGAAGAGGTTTATCATTCCCATCTTTCGCTCAGTATGAGATGATGCCTTTCAGCATCTTCCTATATCTCTGCTGCCCGATATAGGTGTTTCCCATAGTGTGGGAAACATATCAGCAGGGATTTGAACCTGCAAGCTCTGGCTTGCTAGTCAAGTCATTTCCCCAATGCGCCATTAGGTAGCACAGTCAGTACTTCCATCTTATTTAGATTCAACCTCAATTTGTTATCCCCCATCCAGCCCATTACCTCCTCCAAGCAGGCATTTAGGGAAGATATGCCATTTCCTGATGAGTTTGACACGGAGAAGTACATCTGGGTGTCATCAGCATATTGATAATACCCAGCACCAAACCTCCTTTTGATCTGTCCCAGCAGTTTTATGTAGATGTTAAAGTGCATTGGAGACAGTATGGAGCCTTGTGGAACTCCATACTTCAGTTTTCGCTGTGCAGAGCAACAGTCTTCAAGCAACACCATCTGGAACCTACCAGAGAGGTAGGAGCAGAACCACTGTAAGATAGTGCCACCCAACCTCACCCCTCTCAGCCGGTCCAGCAGGCTCAGGGTGGTTTACACAGAGAAATAATAAATAAATAAGATGGCTCCCTGTACCCAGAGGGCTCACTTTCTAAAAAACACACAAGATAGACACCAGCAACAGTCACTGGAGGTACTGTGCTGGGGTTGGATAGGGCCACCCTAATCTGCATCATCCAAAACTGCCTGGAGCCGAGAAGCCACCACCCACTGACTCACCTTCTCCAACCATGGAAGGTTAGAAACAGGGGTGTAATTAGCTATCTCTGAGGGATCCAGTGCTGCTTTCTTCAAAAGTGGTCTAATAATAGCCTCCTTAAGACAAGGAGGCATCCTGCTCTCTCTCAGAGAAGCATTTACAATATTTCCCAGACCTTCTCTGATAATATAATTATCAGATGAGATAAGCCAAGCTGGGCAAGGGTCAAGAGAACAGGTTGTAGGGTGCACAGTCCGAAGCAGTCTACTTCCTCAAGAGTCACAAACTGAAAATGATCCAATCTAATCCCATAAAAGGAGTTGCTGGGCACCTCCACAGTAGACTCTGCAATAACCGTGGAATCTAGCTCGTCCCGAATGTGAGAAATGTTATCAGCAAAATCGTCGTTAAAAATGTCATAGCGAGTAACCAATGATTCCAAGTTTAAATTCAAGGGGGAGGGGTACATACTAGCCCCCTCACAACCCTACACAACTCAGCTGGACCTGGGTTTTGCAGAAACAATGCAGGCAGAAAAGAACTGCTTCTTTTCTACCCTGACTGCCAGAGCATAGATCTTCAAATGTGCTCTGTGTTGTACCCTATCAGACTCGCACCCAGTCTTCCTCCACTTGCGCTCTAGTTGTCTATCTCACTGCTTCAGCTCCTGTAACTCATCCAAATACCAGGGGGCTGTCTTTAAAGCAGGTCGGAGAGGGTGCTTAGGAGCAATTGTGTCTACTGCTCTAGTGAGTTCATTATTCCATGTTTGCACCAGAGCATCAAAAGAATCACTAGCAGAGCCAACCCTAAACCCTTCCAAGGCTTCTTGGAATCCTATTGGATCCAATAACCTCCTCTGATGGACCAATCTAATAGGTCCTTCACCCCTGCAGTGCTGGGCCGAGGCTGTAACTTCTACCTTAACCAGATGGTGATCTGTCCATGACAATGGAGAGATGACAGGAGTCCCTACCCATGGAACAACACCCTGATCAGAACCAAAGATTAAATCAAGTGTGTGACTAGCATCATGTGTCGGTCCAGAGACCAATTGGGATAGGCCCACAGTCGTCTTTAAAGCAGGTCAGAGAGGAGGATTTTGAACACACTACTTGGATAGTGTGTTCAAATATGTATTTAATGAAGCTCTTTTTGCAAGCAGTGAGAAGAGCTTCTGGCAGGTCTGCGGGGAGAGCGAGCAGATGATCAGATGTGTAACCCTGGGTGGCCAGATTGGCCGCCCACACGACTGTTGGCTCTGTCACGGAGCTAGTGGGGGCTGCAGGCATTGGGAGCTGCGCAGCCCCCAGAAGTTCCAGGATGCCCCACACGAGTGAGCAGGGCATTCTGGAGAGCCCCCCAAGGCCAGGAGGCTGGCTGCCTCCCAGTCAGGGGTCTGCTCGTGTGTTGCTGAGCGTTGTGTTGGCACACGAGCAAAACAGAAAGAAAGGAGCGCTCACTCCGTTAACCTCATTTAAAGGAAAGGGGAATTAGGCAGGCTAGCCCACGAGCTCGGTGGTTCCAGCGGTCAGTAGAAAGCGGGCTAGGTTCACATAGCCCGCTTTCTACTGATCGTGAGAATAGCTTCATTGTGAGTGACTTGTTGGCGACTTATTTTTTTGCCAGCTGAAACTGAACGGTGAAGTGGTTGTGCCACTGTATTTCTTTATTGAAATAAATGTGATTTGCTGCCAAGTACATGTGTTTAGGACTGTACTATATATCACATAGGATATTCGCAACATGATCCTAATCATGCTTATTCAAAAGTAAATCATGGAAGCTATTCACACGTGCAGGCAAAACAGGGTTAAGGAAGGCAAACCCACCTCTGGAGCCATCCTCTTAAATGGGGTTAGGAGAGCGACTGATTGTCTGCCAGCCCCCTGGCTGGGGCTGGCAGACTGCAGGTCTCCCAGCTGGCTTTGAGGAGGGGAGGGGGAATCCCCATAATGCATCGCGCAGTTGCGCGGTGCATTATGGGATCTAAGGGGTGCAGGGCAATGCGTTCCTGCACCCTGACCCTCCGAGCTACTGGCAGAAGCCAGCAGTCTTCTGGGAGGCTGATCCAGGCGCATAGCAACAAGAATCTGTGGAGGAGGTAAGCTTTTCAAAGCTTCCTCCCCTCGCCCCTTCGAGCCCTTCTCACGGATCATGAGAACAGGCTCATAGTCTATTAAGGATTGTGGAATCTGTCCATTGGTGACTTATTTTTTTGCCAGCTGGAACTGAACGGTGAAGTGGTTGTGCCACTGTTAAGATGACAGCTTCACACATGAGCAGACCATATCTACATCTCACTATGGGTGAGCAATAAGGCTCAAGTGTGGACCAGCCCTCAATACTACCGATCCTAAGGCATACCAAATGGTGTTTTTCCCCCTAGCTTCCATCTCCCATAAACTCAGTGTAGCTTTAGTCAAAACGCCAAAGCTCTTCTCATGAAGAGCTTCTCGGTGGTCTGCAGGGAGAGTGGGTTTGCCCGACCCTTCCCGCAGACAAACACTCACCCATCGCTGGGTGGGCTAAGAACGACGGCTGACCTGCAGCTCTCCTGTGAGCTCCGGGAGTCGGGTGCAGGGAAATGCCACAGCATGGCACCCCACCCCCTGGAGCCCCAGTAATGCACCATGCGAGTGCATGGTGCATTTCTGGGATCCCCCTCCCCTCCAAGTGTGTTTGCCATGGCTGCAAGCTGGCTGGCAGACACACAATCTGGAAAATGGAGTAACAGAGTGCTTGCTCCGCTAACCTCATTTAAGGGGGTGGCTTCAGGGGTGGAGCCACCCTTGGGCGAATGGATTCAAAGAACCCGGGCCGCTGCCCCTCAGGAGCCGCGCCTCAGGGGCCCTGACATGCCCCCACGTCTGATGTCAGACACGGGGGGTGCTGGTTTAGCTCCCGAGCAGGGCCACATGTCCCCATTCAAGAGTTAAATGGCCAGTGCTGTGTTTGTGACGCGGCCAGGATCGGCTCTTCCCTGCCTTTAAAGCAGGGAAGAGCCGCTCCTGGCCGCTCTGTGAACGCAGCGCCGGCCCCAATCTAGCTCCTGAATGGAGCTGCGTGGCCCCGTTCGGGAGTTGGACAGCCAATGCTGCATTTGCAGCGTGGCCAGATGAGGCTCTTCCCTGCCTTCTAGCCCCCGCATCCAACATCAGGTGTGGGGGGTGGGGTGAGCGGGGCCGCAGTGGCGGTTGGGCACAGGCTAACACAGTCTGGCTCTGCCACTGGGTGGCTTCTTAGGTGGGCTTGCTGCCATGGAGCCATGGAGCTCACCCCCTCTCCCCTAGCTACACCCCTGGGGCTCACCCTCGAGCCTGGTGGTTCTCATGAGTGAGCAAAACCAGGCTGGACCTCCTTAGCCCAGTTTTGCTCACTAGTGAAAATACCCTCAATATCTCTCAACTCCTTTACATGCATGTTATGAGGGTGGACCCCAGTCATGGTACAGATGAGTCATTTGTCTCAGAAGTTCAGAGACAGGCAGGTTGTACTTCCATTGACACATTGACTTCCATTGACACACATGTACACACACACGCACACACACTGTGCAGCGTAGTGATCTTTCATTATTGATATTCAGTACAAGGCCATTGATAAACAAAATACCATGTATTTTTGAAAAGAGCACTGTCTTATAACTTATCATTGCACTGTTGAGACTTGCTTGGATGAAACAAGTCTATGCTTGTCCAGCTGACTGACTGTAAGGGACTTATGATGGTCTTTCCCTATTTGCAAGTTCAGGTTAATCGGAGTAACTAGAACCGATTGAATCTAGTCTTCCCCCCAAAGTATGGCAAGGGCATTTGTTGGGTTAATGCAAGATTGTGCCTACAACCCTAAGTGCAATTTTACATCCCCACTGTGCAGCTAGTCATGTGTGTTGGGAGGCGAAGCTTACACAGGCTCCGAATTCTCTCCATAAAAACAGATGGAAAGAAAGATGTGGAATGGGTAAGTTAGATAAGTTGGATAAACTCAGTTTGCTTGGCCTGAGTGGAGTCCCTAACTTAGTCAAGATGGGAGATAAAATTGTTTCAGTTTGTCAATTGCTGAAGCTGTTCTGAAGATCACCAGAAAGCAGACTAAGGGAGCCTAGCCCGCTTCCTGGTGATCGTCGGAACCACCAGGCTCAAGGGCTCGCCTGGTGGTTCCAAGGCGGCTAGCCCGCATAATTTCCCCTCCCCTTAAACAAGGTTAATGGAGTGAGTGCTCCATTAACCTCATTTTTCTGCTTGTGTGCAACACACAAGTAAACGGCAACACACAAGTAAACCCCTGACCTGGAGGCTACAAGCAGCTCCCCCCCCCCGAATGCCCCGTGCGCTTGCACGGGGCATCCTGGGACTTCCGGGGGCCAAGTGGCCCCTGATCCCCGCAGCCCCCGCTGGCCCTGTGACAGAGCCGGTAGTCGTGTGGGTGGCTGATCTGGCTGCCCAGGCCTCTGCAGGTGATTGTCTGCAGGGAGAGCAGGCTAAGCCCGCTCTCCCCGCAAACCACTCCGAGGTGTTTCACACTAATCAGTACCCTACTTGTCAATGGAGGCTGTTCATATGTTCAGCTGTGAGTCAAGTGCTGAGTTATCTAAACACTAGATATGGTCTGGTACATGTTGGAATTATCCTCCACAACAGTTGTTCTGCTGCTCATACACTTGCATGCCATTTTCATGTTGGCCCCTACCTGTCACCATTTATTTCAAAAAGATATTGACCAAGTATTGAATTTGGTAATTAAATTCTAACCCTGTTTATATCATCAGGATCTGTCATCAAAGAAAGGAGCATGATATTGGAGATACAGTAATGTGACTTCACCACATAATCTAACAAGAGATAAAGATAAATTGTGACAAGGAGGAAACCCTGACTTCATCACAGATGGCTTTGGTAATTAGCAGAGCAGGGTAAGAAAAACATGCTAGAGGTAGATAAATTTCTGTCAAAATCTGGTGTGTTTGAAAGCTTTTCCCCATTATTAGAGTCTCTCCCAGCTTCCCAAAGGGATGTAAGATGAGAGGGGGAAAGAGTTTTAAATAGACAATCATATGGTAATCCACACATAGAGGAGGAAAAAGCCTTGTGCAATTTATATACTTAAAAAAAAAAAACAATCCTGGAGGGGATAAACAGTGCAACTGCCAATTTGTATGTAGTCAAGTAAATGTTAAGACAACAGTTTAGGGCAATGGGTGGGATAAATCAGATGTTTGGAGAACTGATTGTTTTTCACATCCTTTGACTAGTTAGTAAAGCAAGTTGGGGGTTGGAGGATTGGTAAACCAGTTCTGGGTGACCACAACCAGAGCAATTCAGATATATTGTTTTTAAAACTTTGAGCAATGTGTGCTCATAAAGATTTAGAGATGTTTTCCTGAAAGCTAGTATTTTTAGAAATGACTTCAGTAAATCTAGCACAACATGTTGCAGCAGAGAGAAGCAAGCCTGCAGCAAATATTTTGTACACACTCACTACTTTGTTTGGGTTTGTGGCTTCTGAAATCCTGGTTTGAAGTCAACCCAGTTCTTATTCGAAATGAGGACTTGCAACAGGAAGTGGACAGCTGTCAGAAGCATCATTAATTCATCTGAGTTTGTTCTTAATTAAGAATGCTAATTAGACCAGTGATATTTGCTTTGCTATCTTCTTTGGCCTGGAATAGTGATATCTGCAACAGCAAGCAGATACCATTCCCCAGAGAGCTTAAAATGGGCTTGGGCAGGACTTGGAAACCTCCAACTGTGTCCTTTATTTCGGCTTGGCATCCTCCTCCTCTCCCAGACAGCTTGTCCATATCTTGATGCAATGTTGATGTGTGGCATTGCTTAGCAATCATTTAAGACCATTTGCAATGTTACCCTTTAGCTCACTTGCACCTTAAACGTTCATGTGTCCACCTTCTTGAATTGGGGTGGACGATACCATCACAAACTATAAGGCGCTTCACACAATCAGTGTGAAGCGCCTGAGGAAGTTCTGCGGGGAGAGCAGGCTTAGCCAACAAGGGTGGAGGGGATCGGGGGCTGTGTGGCCCCTGGAAGTTCCAGGATGCCCTGTGTGAGAATGCAGGGCATCCTGGAGAGACCTCCGAACTTGGGAGGCTGCTTGCAGCCTCCTGGCAGGGGTACTCGTGTGTCGCCATGGCGTGGAGCTGCGCTATGGCAGCACATGATCAGAAAACTCGGGTTAGCACAGTGCTCGTTCTGCTAACCTGGGCTAAGGGGAGGGCTACTTTGGTGGGTTAGCTGCCAGAGAACCAGTGGGCTTGCCCGTGAGCCATCTGGTTCTCACGATGGGGAAGAACCGGGCTGGGCTTCTTTAGCCCGGTTTCCCCCCATCGTGAAAATAGCCTCTATATGTTTGAGATGTCACTTATGTGTCCCTACAACTGTACCAAATTTGGTCCAAATCGGTTCCCACTTACACCTCCAGTCTTCACTTTTCTGCCATCTTGAATCAGGGTGGATGACATCATTACAAACTACACCTTTGAGCCGTCCCTATGTGACCCTACAGCTGTAGAGAATTTGGTTCAAATCGTTTAGGTGGTTCACAAGTTAAACCCAATTGCACTTCAAATGTTCATGTGTCTGCCATCTTGAAATGGAGTGGATGACATAATCACAAACCATGCCATTGAGGTGTCTCTGTGTGTCAGTCACTACAACTGTACCAAATTTGGTTCTAATCGGTTAGACGGTATACAATTTAGCCCTCTTGTTCCTCATACCTTCACATGTCCACTATCATGAATCAGGGTCGATCACATCATTACAAACTATGCCCTTGAGCTGTCCCTATGTATCCCTACAGCTGTAGCAAATTTGGTTCAAATCGGTCAGGCGATTCACAAGTTAGCTCAATTGCTCCTCAAACGTTTATGTGTCCACCATCTTGAACTGGGGTAGATGACATCATTACACTCATTACAACTGTACCAAATTTGGTTCAAATTGCTTAGATGGTCCACAAGTTAGCCCACCTGTGCCTCAAAGGATTACGTGACTGCCATTTTGAATTGGGGTGGATGACATCATCACAAACTATGCCATTGAGGTGTCTCTACAACTGTATCCGATTTGGTTCATATTTGGTTCAGCATTGCAAAGTTGATAGCAGGACGCACACACACATGGTCACACAGACAGACAGACACACTCACAGAATGCTGGGTGATCTTATAAGCCTACTGGAAAGTAGGCTAAAAAACACGAGTGTCCCAAACAGGACATGATCCAACCAGAACTATGTACTGATAAGACCCATTGATTTCAGTGGGACAGATACACATGTGTGAATTGTTCCCTCTGAAATCAGTGAATTGGAAAGTGCTTCACTTTGTTTGGGTCATGCCCTAGTTTCTTAAGGTGTGAACAGATAAATCTGGTGTAGGAGAAATAGCACATGCAGCTGGGGCAACGGGGGCCCATGTTTGCCCCCATCCCTGTGGCTCTGCTGTGGGTGCTCATTGTGCATGTCAGTGATGACCCTTGTGCATGATGGCCATAAAAGGAGGTATGGCCAGAGGACTGGAGGGCCCATTCAAGCCCTTCAGAGTGCATTGCCAGCTGGCATTTGCTGGCTGGGCACATCAGTTTTCCTTTTCCTCCCATCTCTTGGGATCCACCTGCCTCAGCTCCCCCGCCCCCAGTATTCATTTTACAGCAGGCATTTTCTGGCTGGGTGCATCTTTTTTCTTTTCTCTCCCTGGCTGGAGGGAGAAAAAGGAGAAAAACATGCAGCAGCCAGCAAACACCAGCTGGGAATGAACTCTGGAGAGCTTGAACTGGTCCTCTGGGGCTCTGGCCATGCCCCCTTACATATGATGTCACACACACGAGGGCATGGCCAGAGCCCCGGAAGGGTCGTGTGAGCCCTCTGTAGCTCATTTCCAGCTGGCATTTGCCAGCTGCTGCATGTTTCCCCCCTTTCTCTCCTAGGGGTGTGCACAAAACTGTTCGAGTCCAGATTGGACTTGAACCCAACCAGGCATGTTAGGTTTTGTGCCCCCACTCCCCAAACATACCCCCAGCTTGGCTCTAATTTGAGCCAGTTTGGGGGTTCTAAGTTGAAAATAATATTTTAAAAACCCCTAAAAACATTTAACACTCACCACCAGGTCTGGGTCAGCGGTAGTGGCCGTGGCGCGGGGGATCTCTGCCATCCCTCCACTGGCCTTCTCCCTTTTTAAAAAAGGGCTGGTTTCACCCATGTTTGGGCCATTCCAGCCCTTCCTCTGGTGGTGGAGGCCATTTTGGAGAACACTGCACATCCCAATGGGCCTCTGTGTGGCCTGACCTTCATAATTTCTTTTTCCAACTTAGAATCCCCGAATCAGCTCCAAACTGGCTTGGAGAGTTTGTCCTGAGGTCAAGCAGAACCGGGCCCAGTCCAGCTTGAGGGCAAGCCCTTGAGCTGTCCCGGTTTGACAGCAAACTGGCTCAAAAGTTGATGCACACATTCCTATTCTCTCCTTCCAGCCAGGGAGAGAAAGGATTATAGATGCACCCAGCCAGCAAATGCCAGCTGGGAAATAAATACTGGGGGGAGCCGAGGCAGGTGGTTCCCAGGTCCTAGGCGGCCCGGGTTCTTTGAACCTCTCAGTTCTATTATAGCTCCACCCCTGACATGTGTATGTCCCTGTGAAGGTGCCATGCACACACAAAAAGAGCTACACTAAACTTCTTCCCAACCTTGTGCAAACATGCGTGGCTCTCCCTTTAACTTCAGAGATTTTGCCCACACATTCTCTTTCTCTGTAGCTTTAAGGGCTAGCAACTTGTTCTTTTTATTAAAAAATGAAGTGGGGAGAGAGAATGTTGAGATTGTCAGGATGTATTTGGTGCCCAATTCCAAATTTTACAGATTACAATGTATAGAATAATCTTAGATATTATAACCCAGTGTACATGTGTTTAGTTAGCAAACAAGTCCTGTTCTTCAACCTGATCAAAGAAGCCAGTTTTCTTTCTCTCTATTTCAAAACAACAGCACTTTGTGCATTTAAAAAAATGTAAAGGAATTTGGTTTGGTTTCCTAACCGAATTCCAGAGTGGTTGAGTTCCAGGACACAGTGGCCTTGTACTAACTACTGTTAGCCTTAGAGGAGAAAGCATCCTTCGTAGGCTTTAGGAAGCTGTCAGGTTCAGATAAGGCTGGGATCCTATCCAGTGGGACCCTCTCTAATATTAATAAGGAAAAATTAATTTTTAACCACTGGGATGACTGCCAAATCATGTGACCTTTTGGAGGACCAGCTGTGCTATAAAAACAAGTTGCTGATATCTAAGAACCGTGGGGTGGGAGATCGCAAGTCAAAACAGAGAAGAATTTATTTGTGATAATGGGGGAAGGGTGCAGTTGTGTGCAGAAGAGGAGGAAAGAAAAATAACCCCGGAAATCTCTAAAGCCTCTCTCCACTCAGTGATGTGTTGTTTCAGATACAAGCATTGTGTCCCCCTTGAGGTCCCAGATTACAGTCATCTAATCCCAGAAAGTGTGGAGAGATGACAGCAAATGCACACATGAGGGACTGAGGGGAGGCGTTAACAATTCCAGCGTTACTCTCGCTCTGCAACCCTTTGACACTTCTAATTAATACACATGCAGGCAAAAGGAGAATGAGGTTCTTTTGCAAAAATCCTTCTTCATGTCCAACCGCCTGAATTCCTGGTAGCCATGATCTTGCATTGTAAATCACTGCTATTCCTGTCATGGTTTAACAGTGGCGCTTAACAGAAGTGTGGTTCTTAGTCACCATGTTGTAAAATAAAGGGGCTTAGCCCCTTTGATGTCAAAGTCAAATCAAAACCTCAAAGGACTGGGCTCTGGTGTCCTTGTATTTCTCTGTGTGTGATTAAAGACACAAACCCACACTGACTGAGGTGGGAGTTTTGCTCTAATAAAGCCTTCTGGAATTTGTTGACATTCACCAGTGTATGCGTTCGTATACAAGGTTCATGTTAGTTTTGTCCTACCAAAATATCACAGTGTAGATAACGTTTTTTAAATTCTGCACTATTGAGATCGTGTTATTAGATAGCATACTTTTTTTTTAAAAACCTGCTTAAAAATGACTCTCGGATGGCCTGCATATTGAAGGCTGGCCCGCATGTTGAATAATGTGGGGTGCTTCTGGGGGTGGTATGCCAGTGGGCACTTCTGTTTGGGCTGTCCATTACACCTCCTTGACATCCATTTTGCCAGTGAAGGGGACAGACAGAAGCTCTTTGTGGTTGCCTAGCAACTACAACAGACATGCCAATTCTCTAGCTTTGAAAGATAAACTACCAATTTTTATGTCAAACTCTCATCCTTGCTCTCTCTAGTTTTTAATCTTCTCTACCTTGGCACATTTGCCATTGTTTCCACATGTGCCCTACTGCAGGGACTGTTTGCTGGCTATCTGATCCAGGATTGCCATATTTTGAATGTGACGTAAGGGGCCTAATCCTCTTAGTCAGATGTGGGAACAGTGATGCTTGTGTGCTGGCAGCACAGGTAGTGGTCAGGTCAGGCTAGGGCGTTGGGAGTGCTAAAGCTACTTCCTATAATATTTTGCTTCTGTGTTTTCTGATGCTGTTTTTGTTCCTGATGTGGATAGTGTGTCTATCCTAAGTAAAGTGTGCTGTCGAGTCGATTTCGACTCCTGGCGCCCACAGAGCCCTGTGGTTTTCTTTGGTAGAATACAGGAGGGGTTGACCATTGACTCCTCCCACATACTATGAGATGATGCCTTTCAGCATCTTCCTATATTGCTGCTGCCCGATACAGGTGTTTCCTCTAGTCTGGGAAACATACCAGTGCATATTTGAACCGGCAACCTTCTGCTTGTTAATCAAGCATTTCCCCGCTGTGCCACTTAAGGTGACTTGTGTCTATCCTAACTGCAGTAATAAGCAAACCTGCATGTGTGATTCGAAAGATCTACGACCAGATCTCTCAGCATTTTAAAAACTTTAAAGCAGACAAAGGGGCGTTGTGAATTTGACTGGAAGTAGCTCCATGATGAATGCTTCCTCCTTGTGCTGTTTTGCTGATCTAAATCCCACCCCAAACTGCTATTCACCCTGGTGGCAACAGGTAGTACAGATGCTGTACCTGCATCCCCCCCCCCACTGGGCTAATTCCCAACGTTGTAGGGAAATGATTTAGATCCCGCCCCCATGCCTCTGCTCTTTTTAGACACCCCCCCCCCAATGCCATTCAGCTCCCTGAGCCTGCTGAATCAAAATCATTGGTATTGTCTACTGTGACTGGCTGCAGTTCTCCAAGGTCTCAGGGAGCAATTAGTAATGATGGGGGCAGTCATATTTACAGTTCATATTTTAACATTAAAAGGGACATGTGGGTGAGGGTATCTGAACCTTCCCCCAATCCTGGAGGTGAACAAGGCTTGGAGAAAAAAGCATGAAGAGGGCAGGTGAAGGGATCAGGTGCCTTTCCTTTCCCCTTCTTTTTTCCTTACAGAATAAGAAAGCTTGTAATATCTTTCCCCTATGTCCAAGTTATCACAATTGTTTGCTAGGGAAAAGATCAACAGATCTGTGGTCTCCATGGATGATGCTGCTCTGATGGGAGAAATGCCTCATGAACTTCTCCTTGGTCTGCTGTTCATGACCTTCAGCAGGGGCAGGGGGGAAACACCAACACATCACTGCCCGTCATTGCTCCAGTTCCTTTGTTAGGGCTGAGAGCTGATGGAAGTGCACTAGAACTTTTGAGTCTGGTGAAAAAATGTAGCCTAGGGTCTAGTTGTGCAACAGTGGTATTAATTGCTTGATTTATAGTCAGCATAGACACACCTCTGTTCATATCTCACAAGCTGCCTTATCTACAGAGTGGGTCATACAACTGGGTCATTAAGAGACCATAGTACTTGCAGTGCTTAACCCCCAAAGTAATGAGCAATTCCAAAGTAAATGTAAACATGTGACTCTGGAAGCATATATATAGTCTTCATTGACCCTTTGTTCCTTCTTTCCTTCCCGATATTGAAAATTTGCTCAGTGGGAAATAGTGTGTTTAAGGCACTCTGTAGCATTTGTAATAAACTCTGCTGTGGCATTGAGGCTCTAAGCAATAGCTGAATTGCAGAAAATCATCATAAAGACAAAATGGCTTTCACCCAGCAAGGCTTTTAATAATCCCCTCTTCTCCTGAGTCTTCATAGAAAAACCCAAATCTAATCCAGCAGAGTGGGGGATGGGGATGAGAAGATGGCTGCAAGGAACTTCTCTGTGGTGGTAGTGCACATTAGCACAGTGTTGATATGCCCACTTGATGGTCTCCTACCAAACGCTCTATGAAAAGCATGCAAGTTGCTCAGTAGCTTTAACTGATCCACTGACTCTAACAACTCATATTCTCAGAGGCTGGTTTTGTTTTTGTTTTTTTCTTTTAAAGTCATGTGCTTTTAAAAGTCATTGCTTTTTAAAAGGCTAGTGTGGCATAAAGAGGACGACCAGTAGCAAGGTGGATGGACTCGATTACGACAGCAATGAATGCACCACTGAGAGACCTTAAAGGCCAAACTGAAGACAGATCATCCTGGAGAGAATCTATGTGGTTGCTAAGAGATGACACTGACTTGATGGAACTTAATCAATCAGTCAGTCAGTCAGTCAATCAGTGTGGCATTGTAGACTGTGTTGGGCAGAGATCAGGGGGACCTGAGTTCAGATTGATACTCCTCCATGAAACTGAAAGGATGTTTGTGCCCATAAAATGGGATACCGTATTTTATGGACTATAAGACTCACTTTTTTCCTCAAAAAATATCCGCCAAAATTCAGGAGCGTCTTATATGTTTTAACAGTTTAATATGTTAAAACTCTGAAAAACTGGATTAAAATTAAGGTGCGTCTTATAGTCCGTAGCGTCTTATAGTCCATAAAATACGGTAATTTCATGTCCACCATTTGGAACTCCTTAAAGGAAGGATGGGAATTCTATGTCACAAATAAGAAGCGACTTACAGGGCATTAGGTGAGGTTACAGAAAATGCATTGTTTGTACTTGAATTATGCGGGAAATGGTAAGGGGTGTTTTAATGAAAGCCACAAGCACCACCCCTTGATTTCATCCAATTCTGGCCAAATAGTGTCCCTCATATACTTAAACAGTAGCTAAGGGGGGCATTGCAGAAGGTAGCAGAGTTGGGCCTACTTGGGTTCCCTGTTGTGTGAGTGCTCAAGATTCAATCAATCTTTATTGGCATGGCCACAGACCAGCAAATAACTTGTACAGATCAGAGAAAGGGGGAGCAGTTAGACATAATACAGTAATACACAAACAATGCTATATCATAACCCACTGTGCAGAATACATGCTGGCTTTTACTGGCAATCAAGCAGAACTTGGCGATGTTTAGAGACGTCTCATCTTTCTGGTCTGATAGAAAAAACTTAGATAAAAGAAATCCGAATGACCTGGGAAATTAGTTAAAAGTGGGGAAATATAAAGCCAGAGAGAATCCCTATATAGCTCTTCATAAAGTAAGAGAAGGAACTGTAGTTTCAGTAGTGCCTAATGCACAGGGGCAAAATCTTTGAGTATATGGGATTTTCTTGAATTTTCTTTCAAGCACTGTGATAGGTAACACATTAAAACAGGCTAGTGTAAACATCCTGCAATATTTGGAGTCTGGGATAAATAACTAGCAGGATTAAGGCTAAATGGTTGACTTCCAAGAAAAACACCTTTGGGGATCAAAGATTGTTCTATTTGTATGTCCAAGTTGGCAGTTCGCTGTTTAAGGGCTGCTTTAGCTTGGGCATATCCCAAAGACTCCAGGTTAAGACAATATAAGTTTAGTTTTTGGTGAACTGCTCTTTTCCAACTTGAGTTGAAATTGTCTGCCAGTGTTAAAGGGGCCAAGCCAGAAGGATGATAGTTTAGTCTTAACCAACAGTCTAAAACACTCAGCCAAACCTCGGTAGGGGTGTGCACAAAACCGGAAAACCCGGTTTGTTTCAAGTGGAACTGGACTCAAACTGAACCGGGTCTGGTTCTGTGCACACTAGAGCCGGGCCCGGTCCGGCTCTAGCCCAAATTGGTTTGGGCCAGCTGGGGGGGGGGAATTGCAGATTTACTGCCATTGCCAGGCTCCATGGGGTGCTTTCGGGGCTGTGAGGGTGTCTTCTGATTTCCCCCTTCTCCCACCAGCCTCCCCCAGTTGTGTTTGACCCATTATGGGCCTTGCGGCAGTGGCCATTTTGGAGGCTGCCACACATGCCCAATGGCCATCTGAATGGCCTGAGTCATGAACCCTTGAGCTAGGCCAGTTCAACCTTGAGCTGGCTCGCACATCCCTAAACCTTGGATTCAACCTTTGGCATGGCTGCTTCTAGACAGAGAACTGTATTAGGGATGCATTGGGGAATCTGGAAGAGGTTTCTCAGAAATTTCATTTGTACTTCCTCAAGAGCAGGGAAATTGCCATATGGACCAAGTTGTGTTCTGTAAAGAAGTTGGGAATGGGGTTTTGCCAAGGATAGTTTCATTGCTGCATGAATAATATATGCGTGCATCTGGAGTGGGAAAAGGATTGGATGGCTAGGGCGGACCTTTGGGCATTTTGAATGGCAAACTGAAGGTGCACACTCTGCTTATCTGATGCATGAAAAACAATGCCCAAATATTTAAAGGTTTTAACTTATTTGTGTCTATCCAATGATCAATTCTGAACTCTTGGGTGCTTCACAAAGGTAAGTATCTTTGTTTTGTTGTAATTTATCTTAAGTGCTTGGCCTTGACAAAATACTCCCAGGGTGCATAAGGCCCTTTGGAGATCCGCTGGAGTCTGTGATAGAATGACTACATCATCCGCATAAAATAAGATGCTAAGATGTCTATTAGCTTGCTTGGGTGGATGAAAAGGCAAATTATTAATGTAAGAGACTATGGAATTAATGTAAAAATTAAATGATGGCGCCAAAATTGAACCTTGTCTATCTCCTCTATATTTTGGTATTTCTTTTGTACAATGTCCAGCAACACTGCAGCATACTTTCAGTCAAGAGTTCTAATGCAATTTGTAAATTAAAAGGAGAAGTCAATGGTCCTGTGAGGAATTTAGAAACTTATCCCACAGTTGGTCTCTAGAGAGTAGATCAAAGGCAAATCTGGGTTCTATAAAAGCAGCATATAAGGCAGTATTGGACTGAGATGTGTACTTTTTGACCAGATGTTGTAAGATTAAGGCCTGATCTATTGTGCAGTGACTAGCCCTGAAACATATTTGCTCCTCAGCCAATATTGATTTGTCCTCGAGTCAATCCTGAAATTTGTTGAGCAGATGTATTGCATACATCTTGCTTATAAAGTTCAGGAGACTAATGAGGTGATAATTTTGCCTTTCTTATAAATAGGGATGATTATTGCTAGGACCCAACTATTGGGTGGCATGGCAGAATGGTCTATTGCTGTAAAAAGAGAAGCTAAGATGGGGTCCACCAGTCAAGGTTATTTTTAATGACCTCAGATGAAATAAAGTCAGCACTGGGGGCTTTGCCCATAGTCATTTACTTGTCTATGTCAGCAATTTTTTACACATGTCACTGGCAGCCAAGGAGGTACGCAACTTGGATCTGTTGGCGGGTGTAATTTACCCATGATGGGTTTTGTAATTAATTAGCAGAGCAGTAAAGAAGCTAGCCACTCCAGTTACAGAGTAGAATGCAGAGTTTAGTTGTTGCAGCTATTTAGAGAAGACACGTGGAGATTCTTGTAGAACCTAAGTAGACTTATTTGGATAGGAACCCTGTCTATAGAGTACATATTGAATAGGTAGGGAGAGAGAGAGAGAGAGATGTTTCCATCTGCTCTCTAAGAGGAAAGGAAGGGAATCTGACTCTCAACAGGAAATACCTGTAGAGTCATATCAAGGGTCATAGAGTAGAGGCAAAGCAGGGACAGGTAAGGAGACCCTCACTAGCTACCTCTACTCCCAATGCCCCTAGTGGTCATTAGGCTAGTCAGTGCAAAAGGTTGATGCACTGGAACTCTTATCTCCAACAGGATCTAAGTCTAGAGATGTGGTAGAATCTCTCTCTCTCAAGTACAAAGTATGAAAATGATCCTCCCAGGTGGCAGCAGAGATATGGGAGGAGGAGGGAGGGTCTGTTGGATGGGTGGGAAGCAATAAGGCGCTAAAATACAACTGAATTTATGGAATGTGTAGTGGAGATAAGTTGTTTCCAGTAGTGTCTACTGGTCTCCTTAAAAAAAAATTGGGTTAAAAGGTTTTGCTCACATTGGAGTAATAACAGCCTGTATATACCTATTAGTATTGCTAATACCTGAACATAAGAGCAGCCCTGCTGGATCAGGCCCAAGGCCCATCTAGTTCAGCATCCTGTTTCACACAGTAGCCCACCAGGTGCCACTAGGAAGCCCACAGGCAACAGGTGAGGGCATGCCCTCTCTCCTGCTGTTACTCCCCTGCAACTGGTATTTTTAGCTTTTTTTTAACTGGTTCCACTCCCAGTCACTGGAATCTCTGTCTCTCAAAAATAACCCAAACTGAGTAGTGTAGTAAATCAAAAAAGCAAGTAGGCGTGAGGTGGGAACAAAACAACAGAGACAGTGTTAAAATAGTGGAAAAATAAGAATACATTTACTGTAATAAAATCTTCAAAAATCCAAAATCTTGTAGCATGTTTGTACAGGAACAAACGGGGAATTTCAGTTAGGCAAGAATACAATTTAAAACTATAGAACAAACAAATGTGTTATCTTCTACACTGAGGCCTAGCAGGTTCCAGTAGGCCCCACAACCTCACTGCTAATTTCTCCAGCAGCTTCAGCCCGTCCTACTCAGTCTTCCAACTGTCCAGCCTCTCAGATCACACAGAAGTCTGCTGCTTGGTCTTGTGGTAGCAAGCATGACTTGTCCCCTTTGCTAAGCAGGGTCTGCCCTGGTTGCATATGAATGGGAGACTAGAAGTGTGAGCTCTGTAAAATATTCTGGGGCTGTTCTGGGAAGAACAGCTGCATGCTTGCATGCAGAAGGTTCCAAGTTCCAGGGGTATAGCTATAATTCAGCGGATGAGTTCAAAGAACCTCGCCCCCACCAGCTCCACCAGCTCCTGAGGGCCCCTCCCCACCAGTTCCAACCCACCCTATTTGCTTCATTATCTTCCTCACTCTGAGGCACCTCCAGGGAGAGGGGCAAACACGGGACCCCGCTCCCCTAGCTACACCCCTGCCAAGTTCCCTCCCTGCAGCATCTCCATGATAGGGCAGAGAGAGATTCCTGCCTGCAACCTTGGAGAAGCCACTGCCAGTCTGTGAAGACCATACTGAGCTAGATAGACCAATGTTCTGACTCAGTATATGGCAGCTTCTTATGTTCCTATGGGAATCCAGAAGGAAACAGTGGCCATCCTAAGCAGGATGTTGATATACACTCAGAACATTAGATACATCCCCTCCAAAACCCTGCCGCAGCTGAACTCAGACTCAGTCAGAGACTGCAACCTTTTAACCCTTGATGAGCTTTACAGAACCAGAGGGAACACAGAACAAACCAATACAGTACAAAGAAAACAATTTACAAAACATAAAGAGGAGGAGTCATTCCTTCACAGGCACAAAGACAATAGCTCTCTCTGGTTGCTGCTCTTCAGGAGCAGGCCTAAGTGCATCTAAGGCCAGAATGGCTGAAGCATGGCTGCAGCTGCAAACAGCAGCCTCATGCCTCCATCTTCTCTCTCCCCTGTAATGTTTAGTAATGCAAAATACATGAAGTGACGTGACAACATTGCAAAATGAGCTCCCCCTGCCCTCGCAAATAACAGCCAGTGAAGTGGGGAGGGGCCAGGGAAACTCTTAATGTGACAATGTCGTGTTGCACATGTTGCATTACTAAATTTTACAGAGGAGAAAGGAGCAAGACAGTCATCATATGTCAGCTATTACATGTAGTTCCAGTCTAAACAACTGGCTTTCTTTGCAGTATGCACAGAAGAGGCTATTGAGAAAGGACTGACAGCCGTGTTTCCACATAAATTCTGGGGAAACCCATTCACTTAAATGCATGTGCTCCGTCCACAACTGATGCATTGCCAGTACATGTATTTTGCACCCTGATATCCATTCCCAAGTTCCTGGTATAAGGTGCATATGAGCCCCTATTCTTTCATTTTTCTTTATTTATTTCGGTCTTCGACCAGAATAACAACAAAATAAACAAAAATCAGTTAAGACAATCTACTCCTACAAGGTAATAGGGGATCTCTATAAAATTACCTAAAACATAATATAGCGAGTAGAAGAAGCTAAAAGTTAAGACTATGAACATAGAACCATATGTAAAAATTAATCAATGACTGGTATCAGAATGATACTGAGTATAAAAGTGGCAAGACAGCAAAGTTATGTGCCTAATAGAGAATGGTGTTAAATCTCATACCATATTGTATTCTATACAACGTATGTTAACAGCATATCCGGCAGCCCCTATTCTCATCTGTATAAAAATATAAAAATAAAAGCCTCAGATTCAGAATGTTCTGAATAAAGCTGTAATATTAAGCAAGTTTATGCAAAGCAAGTGCACTGCATAGATCATATTGATTTATGTAATTTGTTTGAAGATCAGAATTTCAGCCTCCTTGGTAGAGAATCTGAGGTTCCCTTGCACACAGACACCTATGTATATTACAAATATTTGGCACTGTATCAATATATTGTTGACTATACTGAACTGGAACTGATCCAGCATTGCTTTATCCTGTGCTTGCAAACCCTGATGATGTGCAACTCTAAAACATATGGCAAAATCATATGTTAGGCTGAATAAAGACAGAAGATTTCTTAGCAGAATTCATGTTTCTCATGCATAAAGATATATTGGAACATAACATGACTGATCACTTTGCTGACATTAGTTGTCCAGATGTTGTAGGTCTGGACAGGAAGAGCGAGCAAACTTTGATGTGACAATACTTCTTGATGAGAAATCCCAGAAGTCATAGACATAGAACATCAGGAAGAACCAGCCTTTTTCTGTCAGTCAGTTCAGGAACTAGAGAAAGTACTCATCATCTCTTTTGCTGGGGTGCACCATTCGGTTCCAAAAGGGTGAAAAGTGCACTTACGCCATTCCACTAAAATCTCCAGCTATGTTATTTATTTCAGCTTTCTGTCTAATACAGATGTGCACACCTGTGTCTTAGAAAGCATGCAAATGTCCTGTGGGAATGGTTACATGTATGGTATTGTCAGATCTATGATGTATGTTGACCTGATTGCCTTGGGAGTTTTGTTTAGTCCAAGCCCAAGGTGTATTACTTTGAGAGCAATGGAAGTTGAATTCAATATCCTATATATCACAGACAATATATAGCTTTAATACAGTCCCCACATGGCACGGAGAAGCTTATACTGAAGTGTGGGGGAGCAGGAAGAAGCCATAATTACCACAGCAGAATTATTGTTGTTTTAATTCACACATGAATCCTAGGTGAACAGTGTTGGAACTGTAGTTTGTGGGAGGGAGTGTGTAGAGATGCAGGCTGCTCCTAACCCATGCTTAGCGAAGTTGAGCTGTCATGGAAACATACAGGTATGAGGAGCCTGCCAGCATAGGTGCATGAACCATAAGGACCAGAGAGCTTATTAGTGAGTTGACACTCTCAGAATGCATGGTGTCATTCTCATCATGGAGATAACTGTGTCTCCCCCACGGAAGCACTCTGCCAAGAGGTCCATGCAACATAGGCTTGTATTACAAATCATAACTAACTGAAATTTTCATGTATGGCTATGACATAGCATTGATGGAGAGATTTCACCCTTGATATACTCAGAGTTGATTTTCTTTACAGACACTTATACAGAATCATTTATTAGGGTCCAGTTTGCTGTATCCTTTAGCTTTCAGTTAACTACCCCTCCCCTTTTTTTGGTTATGTCAACTTTGTTACATAATTAATACTCTTCCTCCAAGGAGCCCAGAGCGGTGTACTACATACTTAAGTTTCTCCTCACAAGAACCCTGTGAAGTAGGTTAGGCTGAGAGAGAAGTGACTGGCCCAGAGTCACCCAGCTAATTTCATGGCTGAATGGGGATTTGAACTCGGGTCTCCCCGGTCCTAGTCCAGCACTCTAGCCACTACACCGTGCTGGCTCCTATCTTTTTTGTAACATGACAAAAATGATTTTAATCCTGGTTTATTTTCATCTCTAAATGAACCTTTCCTGTAAGGCACCTAGTAAAATGTTGAGCATTTGATCTCTATACAATCTTGACGGCAGTTTGAATAATTGAATAGGCACTGTATTTGGATGCTGAAAAGCAAGGTTGCCAGCCCTTTTCTCTGTCAGGGCTTCAGCAGGTGCAGCATTCTCATTACCATGAGTTCACTAGTTGCATTTCTGCCTGCCATGCAGCTGTTAGAAACACAAGAGCTTTGATGGGGTCAGAGGCATATCTAGGGAAAATAGCGCCTATGGCAAGCACTGAAATTGCGCCCCTTGTCCAAACATCTGACACCCATCTTTCAGATAACTTTACCATAATATCAGCTGAAAAATACAAGTCAAGCTCGTTAATCTTTTAATCTTTCAAAAACTATTTAGCAGTGGACGTAGCCAGACCAAAAAATGCTGGGAAACTACACATTTCAGTATGCTGGGGCTCATGAAATACCCAAATACTATGTGGAGGTGTACTTGGAAAACTAAACAGAAGTTCCCGTCTAATTCTCTACTATGCATTGTAGCATCACTATTACATAAGTTTTAAAAATAAATGGAGATTTGGCTTTTCCCAGATACTCTGAAAATAATTAAAGGATATGCAGAGTAAAATGTGTCACTGCTTGGAATATACTTTAGTCTTTCAGAAAGACAGTTAAAATGAGAGAAAGATTGCAAGAAACTCCCAGTGGCCTTAATACTAAGGATTTCACACTGATTCAAAGACAAACTCACCATTAATAGCCATATTATTAAGACATCACATTTAACCAGAGGCGTAACTATAGGGGGGGCAGGGGGGGCATGTGCCCCGGGCGCCATCTTTTCTGGTCATGTGGGGGGCGCCACCATGACAAAAAAATTTTTTAAAATTTTTTGTTAATACAAATGTTTCCTGCTCAGTGCAGCAGCGCTGCAGCAGTCAAGGGAGCGCGTCGTCGCCCCCTCCCCCATGAGCGGTCCCTTCCGCGCCGCCCGCGCCCCCCCCATTGCTTTGCTGGCGCCTGGCGGCCAGTCAGTGGCCTGGCTTGGCGGCAGCGGCGGCCGCTTGTGAGGAAAAACCTAAGTATAATGTAGTATGTCGGGGGGGGTGAGGGGCGCGGGGGGGCCCATTTCAATGCTTGCCCCGGGCGCCGTTTTCCCTAGTTACACCTCTGCATTTAACTCACTTATCACAAGAAGCAAAGTAAGAGCAAATGAATACAATCCTAGCTCATAAGCTTCAGCTCAGTATTCACAAGCCCTGATTCTCTGTACATAGTGCCCAACTGAATATGTTTACAGTGACTTATATTAAATTAAAAAAATTTTTTTTTACCTGTAGCCCCTTTGAGGGGCTTCCTAAAGGCGGGGGTGGGGTGTCTGCAAAGGTTCTCCCTCCCTCGCCGGCCTCTTAATTCACTGCCACAGCCCATCCCAGGCTGATTTTCGGGCCTGTTTGGGCCTGCAAAGATTGGTGTGGTGGCCATTTTGGAGGCTGCCACACATGCTCAAATGGCCTCACAGGGACCATTTGAGCATGTGTGGTGGCCATTTTTAAAAATAATTCTCTTTTTTTAAAAAAAGGCCTCCAAAACAAAATGGCCACCGTGCATGCTCTGTGAGGCCTGACATGGCCTAGGGCCTCACAGAGGCCATTAGAGCATGCATGGTGTCCATTAATGGCACCCCCCTTCAAGTGGCACCCGGGGCACGTGCCCTGCCTGCCTCACCCAAGATATACCCCTGGATGGGGTGGAGGGGAAACATTGATCTTACTAGTGCCAGCTCACAGCCTCAGTGTGTCATTGAACTTTTTTGGCAAATCATTTTGATCGCCTTTACCCATACCTGAGCCAGTGTGGTTCATCCTGATGAGGTGTTTACATAATAGGCAAGTGACACCCCGGGGGGCTGGCCATCAGTTACAAGCACCAGGACTAACTTTTGTCCACAAAGCTTTACAAGTACTCATACTGGTGTAGGAGCAACCATTGAGGTGGTGGTACCCCTGTTGGTGAAGGTCTGAAGGTCTCAGTGGAGGATCCAAGAGCTGATAAAGGGGGTCCAGGAGCTGATATTGTGCAAAGCACATATTTAACTGCTGTGTATTGGGTAGAATACATGATTGATGATGTTGCTATGAATTGTAATTCCAGAACTATCAGCAACAGCCCCAGAATTGTGTTTGCAGTAATGCTTGGACAATAGTGGACATAAATATAAATTAACATGATTAAATCATACATCCCATTGGAATTACATTTGTTTATGATATAAGATGACAGATAATGTTGTTAGCGTAGGTGGCTTTATGGGCAACTCAGGATGTGAAATCTCATCAGAGTTACATTTGTTTAAAAGCAAAACATGAATATTAAAAGATAAATGGAGGGTTATCCTTCCATCCTGCTGTAAATAGGTTTGCTCCATTGTCTCCACAGTGGCTTGTCTAAGGGGGGCAGTAGCTATGGGAGGAGGAAAGTTAGAGTGGAGAATCAGGAGGATGTTTAACTTTTTCTCTACCAGCTGTTTTCCCACTCCAAATCACTCATCTTAGCAGTTCCCTCCCAACTTTGTGGGGTTCAGAATGGTTCTTTGCCTTTAGAAACATACACCTGGGACCCCAGGGATCGGTTTGGCAAGGAAAAGTAGCCAGCAAGAAAAATGACCTGCAGGGACTGAGCCTCTACTTCCTTTTCAGGTTTCAATATGCCAAGACTGCCTACATCTGCTAGGGAACCCGACATATGTAACTGAGTTTTGAAGTAAGTTGCAGATGTTGGGTTATCTGATGGAAGTAAGGCAGGATATGTCAAGTTTGATGGGTCCGGATGCCATGACCAATCTTGACATATTGGCACCAGGACAGGAAGTAGAGGCGGGGATGTGTGTGTGTGTGTGTGTGTGCATGCTCCTGGGGCTGCTGGGGCTCGCGGCACTCGCCTGGACCTCAGATGCTGCTGTTATGTGTGAACTTGCCCATTTTCCAGTTTCTGAATGGAAGAAAGTTTTCTCTTGCTGCTTTTATTAACCATATTCTACACTTCCCTTCAGAGGGAAGCATATATGAGGCTATCCCATTAAGGTTGTATGAAACCTGTAATTTTGCATCTGAAAGGCAACTCTGAGTCTGTAAAGCAAAAAAAAAATGGGTCTGAAAACTGAAGATTTATTTTCCAAATCAGGCAGATGTTGCCATTCTGCATAAATTGTGTTGCTAAGATCTTGTGCATAGGTCATGTGTTGAATTTTAGGTTTTGGCATGGATTTATTAAGATGTACATGTGACAGGGCAGGTGACTACTGACAGCCAGTGATATATAGTGGACAGAGTGTCAGAACTGGACTGAGGAGTTTTGGGTTCAAATCCCTGCTCAGCCATCAAGCTCACTAAATGGCCTTGCAGCAATCATTAGCCTGGCCTACTTTACAGGGTTGTGGTGCGTATAAAAGGAAGGGGATGAGGAGAAACCAGGAACATAACTCAAAATTCCTTGGAAGAAGCTTGAGATATAAATATAATAAAGTCAAAAGTAGTTGCGGTAAACACAACCCAAGTCTCTTAAGGCTGAGGCCTAAAGAATATTAAAATGTGGGTTTAATTTTATTCTTTGTCTGAGAAAGGAAGATTAAAGTTGTGATTCCTTCTTGTGAAGGTCCACAGGAAAAATAAAGCCATATGCTGAGGTTTTCGGAGTTCATCACTCACTGCTGTCCTATGCTATAAAGTGGATATATTATACCCTTTCCCACTTTGCCTTAGGAAGTGGTCAAGCGGCCACATTCCTGGGCTGATGAATTGGCTTCTCTCCTTTCTTGAACCCAGACATGGCATTTATGAGGTTGTCTCGTGACAGGCTGAAGTCACTTTGAATAAAACAGAATCCTACTTCAGATCACAGGGGAACTCCTGTGCTCTATAAAATCAGCTTAGCTGTGTCCTTAGCATGAAATTTAGTTAAAAATTTGTCTGGGTGAAGGATTTATTGGCAATGGGAGTTGGATTTCTAGCTTGTATGATGCCAATGGAAAGTTGTGATTATATAGGTGTTTAATTACATTGTTATTTTGTTGTGAAAGGCTTGTGGCATTGTACAAGTGTAATACATTTGAAGTATTTCTGTATCTTTTTTTTCATTGTTGTTGTTTCAGGAGTCTCTTAAAAACCTACCCCACAGCACACATTAAACCAGTGTGACACATCTCTTAAAAATGACCTTTGCCATCAGGCTGAAGCTGTCTTTTCTCTACCTTATTAGTGACTCTTGTCTTAGATGTCGTTCTTTGATAAATTACTTTCATAAGCCCTGTTGTTTAAATCAGAGGATGTCAAATTTACATTATTCGATCCCCTGTTCATGCCTCTAGGCTGCAGCTCTCTATTGGGATTTTGTCTTGTGATCTTTGGAATATTTTTGCCTCTTATACTTCCAAAGTGACTACACCAAAACCTAGATCACTAGTTCCCACATCTTGTTTTAGGGTAAACCTCCTCAGAGAAGGAAAAATGTTTGATTTATTTAGAATAACAGCAGGGGCGTAGCAAGGTTGGAGTGGGCCCAGAGACAAGATTTTAAAATGCCCCCCACCCTCACTGAAGCTCAGCTCATGAAGTAAAGAAATCTTGAATGAGGCTGAATAGTGGTAACAAAAATTGTGTGTGTGTGTGTGTGTGTGTGTGTGTGTGTGTGTGTGTGTGTAATCTCCTATGGTCATATCAGTTTCGGAGGATGAATCCAACTGAAGGAAGCCCGGACAGGTGGAGCTGGGGGAGTCAGTCATGTCATGTAACTTGCCTCTGGGGGCCCCTCCAAGGCAGTGGGCCCCCAGACAACTGTCTCCCCTTGCCCTATTATAGTTACGCCCCTGAATAACAGGATGTGGCTAAATCATCCTGAGATTCCCCATTCCTTTGAACAAACCCAAGGTGAGTTTGTTCAGTTCAACGTCTTTAGAAAACAGTTTGCAGCATGATGACTGTGGGCAGCATCCAGACTAGTTAGTCATTACTAAGCACCACTGAAAGCAATGAGACAAGTAAGAACGTAAGAACAGCCCTGCTGGATCAGGCACAAGGCCCATCTAGTCCAGCATCCTGTTTCACACAGTGGCCCACCAGATGCCTCTGGGGAGCCCACAGGCAAGAGGTATGTGCATGCCCTCTCTCCTGCTGTTACTCCCCTGCAACTGGTATTGAGAGGCATCATGCCTCTGAGGCTGGAGATGGCCCATAGCCACCAGTCTAGTAGCCACTGATAGACCTGTCCTCCATGAATCTGTCTCAGCCCCTTTTAAAGCCATCCAAGCTGGTGGCCATCATGACATCCCATGGCAAGGAATTCCATAGCTTAATTATGTGCACTGTGAAAAAGTACTTTCTTTTGTCTGTCCTAAATTGCCTGATCTTCAGTTTCATGGGTGACCCCTGGTTCTAGTGTTGTGAGAGAGGGAGAAAAATTTCTCTCTGTCCACCCTCTCAACTAATAATTTTATACACCTTGATCACATCTCCACTTAGTCACCTCTTTTCCAAGGTAAAGAGCCTCAGATGCTGTAGCCTAGCCTCATAAAGACCGTGCTCCAGGTCCCTGATAATTGGGTTGCCCTTTTCTACATCTTTTCCAGTCCTATAATATCCTGCTTAAGATACGATGATGTAAAATATGTAAGATACGGTGATTTAGAATACGTAGTACTCTAAATGTGGCCGCACCATAGATTTGTATAAGGGCATTATAATATTAGCATTTTTATTTTCAGTCCCCTTCCTAATGATTCCTAGCATGGGATTAGCCTTTTTCACAGCTGCTGCTCACTGAGACAGCACTTTCAACGAGCTGTCCACCATGACCCCAAGATCTCTCTCCTGGTCAGTCACCGACAGCTCAGATCCCATCAGCGTATATGTGAAGTTGATGTTTTTTTGCCCCAGTGTGCATCACTTTACACTTGCTTACACTGAACCGCATTTGCCATTTTGTTGCCCACTCCCCCAGTTTGGAGGGATCTTTTTGGAGTTCCTCACAATTTGTTTTGGATTTCACTACCCTAAATAGTTTAGTGTTATCTGCAAATTTGGCCACTTCACTCATCACCCCAACTTCTAGGTCATTTACAAACAAGTTAAATAGCACTGGTCCCAGTTCTGATCCCTGGGGAACCCCACTTCCTACCTACCTCCATTGTGAAAACTGTCCATTTGTTCCTACTCTCTGTTTCCTATCCTTCAACCAGTTATCGATCCACACATGAACCTGTCGCCTTATTCCATGACTGCTAAGTTCACTCAAGAGCCTTTGGTGGGGAACTTTATCAAAAGCTTTTTGGAAGTCCAAGTATACAGTGAGGCTATTCTCACGATCTCCCCAAAGCGGGCTAAGGGAGCCTAGCCCGCTTTTGGGTGATCGTGTGCTGCAATGGGAGCCACGCGGCACCCGGCAGCAAACCTTGCTAAGTACCCCTCCCCTTAGATGAGGTTAACAGAGCAAGCGCTCCGTTAACCTCATCTTTTTGCTCGTGTGTTGCCGTGGTGTGCGGCAACACACGAGTTGACTCCCAGGTTTGGGGGTCTCTCCAGGATGCCCCGCGCGCTCCCGTAGGGCATCCTGGAACTTCCGGGGGCCATGTGGCCCCCGATCCCCACAGCCCCTGCTGGCTCCATGACAGAGACGGCAGTCATGTGGGCAGCCGATCCCACCGCCCAGGGATGCCTTTGGATCATCTGCGAGGAGAGTGGGCTAAGCCCGCTCTCCCTGCAAACCCCCTTACGGCTCTTTACACTAATTGTGTGAAGAGCCTCTATGTCAACCCAATCACCTTTATCCACATGCCTGCTGACACTATCAAAGAACTCCAAAACGTTAGTGAGGCAATACTTACCCTTGCAGAAGCCTTGCTAGTTCTCCTTCAACAAGGCCTTTTCTTCTATATGCTTAACAGTTTTGTCCTTAAGTATGCTTTTCATCAATTTACCCAATCATGACTAAGTAAGTCATAATTAAGTCACTTTTAATTTCTATAAGTTTAATTTCCATGAGTTTCCATGTTGCCCCATGTTTGTCTGTTGCAGCAAAAACAAACCCATTGTGGCATGCTTTTATGAACTAGAGCCCACCATTGGATGCATGAAGTGTTATCCTCAATTGGTAGATTGTCTGCCTGCCTCTCTCTCTCTCTCTGAAGTAGGCTCTAGAGCAGGGGCAGAGGCGTATCTAGGGAAAATAGCGCCTAGGGCAAGCACTGAAATTGCGCCCCCTGTCCAAACATCTGACACCCATCTTTCAGATAACTTTACTATAATATCAGCTGAAAAATATGTCAAGCTCGTTAATCTTTTAAAATTTCAAAAACTATTTAGCAGTGGATGTAGCCAGACCAAAAAAATGCTGGAAAACTACAAATTTCAGTATGCTGGGGCTCATGAAATACCCAAATACTATGTGGAGGTGTACTTGGAAAACTAAACAGAAGTGCCTATCTAATTCTCTACTATGCATTGTAGCATCACTATTACATAAGTTTTAAAAATAAATGGAGAATTTGGCTTTTCCCAGATATTCTGAAAATAATTAAAGGCTATACAGAGTAAACTGTGTCACTGCTTGGAATATATTCTAGTATTTCAGAAAGACAGTTAAAATGAGAGAAAGAGAGCAAGAAACTCTAAGTGGGGCTTAATACTAAGGATTTCACACTGATTCAAAGACAAACTCACCATTAATAGCCATATTATTACGACATCACATTTAACTCACTTATCACAAGAAGCAAAGTAAGAGCAAATGAATACCATCCTAGCTCATAAGCTTCAGCTCAGTATTCACAAGCCCTGATTCTCTGTACATAGTGCCAAACTGAATATGTGTACAGTGACTTATATTATACTAAATTAATTTTTTTTAACCTGTAGCCCCTTTGGGGTGCTACCTATAGGCCGTGGGAGGGGGGCATCTGCAAAGGTTACCCCTCCCACTGCTGGCCTCTAGGGCCTCGCAGAGACCATTTGAGCATGTGCTGTGGCCATTTTTAAAAATAATTGTGTTTTTTTTTTAAAAAATGGCTGCTGAAAACAAAATGGCCACCGCACATGCTCAAATGGCCTCTGTGAGGCCTGGCATGGCCTAGGGCCTCACAGAGGCCATTTGAGCATGTGCAGTGGCCATTTTGTTTTTGGTGGCCATTTTTAAAAAAAAAACATTTATTTTAAGAATTTGCGCCCCCCTTCAAGTGGCGCCCAGGGCACGTGCCCTGCCTGCCCTACCCTAGATACGCCCTTGAGCAGGGGTTTCCAACTGTGGATTGCCAGATTGTTGGCCTTCTAATCTCATTATCCCTTGGGCCATAGTGGGTGAGGATGATGGGAGTTGTAGACCAACAACTTCTGGAGACCCACGTTCAGGAACCCCTGCTCTAGTGGACAAAAGCTGATACCACAGCTTTCCTAGTGGACAAAAGCTGATTCCAACAAAAGCTGATTGCCCTGCTAACTGAGCAAAGAAACACCTTTTCAAAGTGGTAATTCTCTTATATTGAGCAGGGGGATAGCAACTGGCCCTATTCAACCCCAGCACAGCATCCCTCCAGTGGCTGTTGCTAGTGTCTACCATATTTTCTTTTTAGATTGTGAGTCTTTTGGGGACAGGAAGGGAACCATCTTATTTATGTATTATTTATTTTTCTATGTAAACCACTTTGAGAATTTTGTTGAAGAGCAGTATATAAATATTCATCATAGTAGTAGTAGTAGTAGTAGTAGTTAGTATTTAAGGCACTGCAAGATTAAGTGTTACCATTGGAAAAGGAAAAGCCCTTGGTGTGACTGATCATGTAAAGACCCCTTCACGTATTCCAGCATAGACACATCCCCATGTTTCTGCTATGGACTTCTGTGGATACATCTTCTTTGTATTGTATAGTGCATTCTTTTGTATGTTTGAAAACATGGAGTAAACATTAACTCCATGTTTACTGGAACGTTTACTGTATATTTTTATACCAACAAGTGACTTTCAAAGATAATAGAAAAAACCTGAGTCAGCCTGCGGTGGAAATTCAGGGACTTGTCTTTGCTGTAACATGTGAATTGACTTTAAGCAAATCGATATTTTAAGTGCTATGCAGAACTGCTTAGCATCCTGCAGGATTTAAGACGATAAACTCTTGATCTATGGAATCTTTAAGCACACTTTTATGTATGTGTGGTTTTTGGGCTTGGCTGAGGAAGTTACGATTGGCAGAAAGGAGGTGAGAGGTCTCATCATGGGTGGTGCTGATCACTTCCCAGTCTCACTTCTGCCTAGAGCATTGAGCACACTTCCCTCTTTTTGCAAGAGGCGCCCAGCCTGCCCTGGATGAAGTCTTTGAAGAGCTGTAAGTGGACACACGTGCTGGTGCAGAGAGCTGCCTTCAGGAAATCTCTCCTCTTCTGTATGGAATTGTGATGAGCAGAAAATCTTCTTTGCTCCTCCGGCAAAAAAAAAAAAAAAAAAATCTCAGGCAGAAACTGTGTGTGGACCCGAATGTGCGTGGCATTTAGAAAAGAGTAAATAAGGAATTCAGCTGAAGGGGATGGAGCTCTGCCAGTAATGCAACTTTCTGTGTGCTCTTCCTTCCTCTGCTATTGGACTTGGAGCTGCTAGCTGGAGCATCCCGGCCTATATATTCCTCGCCACGATGTCAAGCATTAGAGGTTCATTTGTGGAGAGTCTTGACTTAAAATTTGTCTCCATTTTTCCTTTGGGTTGGGTGATTGGTGTTTTTTTAATGGGAGCAGGCAGGGCAGTACGTGAGATTTACCGCTCCAGTGTCATACCTGGGCAGTGGCAGCATTGTTTTTTCACAGAGGCTCCTGATTTAGTTGCAAGGAGTTTTAAATCCCAGTCTCATAAGTCCCTTATATAATCTGCCTCTTCCAAGGCAATAATACAAAATTAATCTGGTAACTTTATGCCTTCAGTTACTGGGAGCACTTTAAAATAAGACGGTGAGGTTTAAGATAAATTTCTATCTGAATGTTTACTGGGTTGGTATGTAGAAGGAAGAACATAAAAAGAGTTGCTGGAGACCAAATGGCCCATCTAGTCCAAAAACCTGTTTACCATAGTGGCAATGCCCCCCACCCCCATCCCCAGTCCCACAGCAGATGCCCCCCTAGGAAACCTACATATGGGACATGTAGGCAGATAGCTCACTGTTGCTTCCTACCGTGTTTTCCCCAAAATAAGACAGTGTCTTATTTGGGGAAACAGGGTAGTAGCTGTTTTTCCGATGTATCATGCTTCTGAACCTGGAAGTAGCACAGGGTCACCGGGACTAGTAGCCAGTGACAGACTTCTCTGTGAATTGGCTTTATTCCCTTTAAAGCCATCTAAGCTAGTGGCCATCACTTTATCTTGTGGTAGCAAATTCCATAGGTTAATTATGCATTGTGTGGAGAGGAGAGGAGAGGAGAGGAGAGCTGGTCTTGTGGTAGCAAGCATGACTTGTCCCCTTAGCTAAGCAGGGTCTGCCCTGGTTACAAATGAAAGGGAGACTAGAAGTGTGAGCACTGCAAGATATTCCCCCTAGGGAATGGAGCTGCTCTGGGAAGAGCATCTAGGTTTCAAGTTCCCTCCCTGGCTTCTCCAAGGTAAGGCTGAGAGAGATTCCTGCCTGCAACCGTGGAGAAGCTGCTGCCAGTCTGTGAAGACAATACTGAGCTAGATAGACCAATGGTCTGACTCAGTAGATGGCAGCGTCCTATGTTCCTATGTTCTTAAGTCCATCCTTTGCAAGTGCAGCTAGGAGGCTCTACACATGGTCGGTGTGTAGAGTCTTACTGGGCTCTGCAGGGAGAATGGGCTTAGCCTGCTCTCCCCGCAAACAAGTAGGGAGCTGTCCCGGGGCGGCCCGATCAGCTGCCCACGTGACTCTCAGCTCCATCATGGAGCCAGCAGGGGCAGCAGGGATCGGGGGCTGCCTGGCCCCTGGAAGTCTCAGGATGCCCTTGTGTGAGCGCGTGGGGCATCCTGGGGAGTTTCCAGGCTGGGGGTCTCTTCGTGAGTAGCCACAGCTCAGAGACGTACCACAGTGTCTCGCGACAAGGAAAAAAAACAGGTTAATGGAGCCCAGTGATTCTCACAATCCACAGAAACCGGGCTGGCCTCCCTTAGCCCGATTTCTGTGGATCATGGGAATTGCTTCAGGATTTGATAGCACTATGGCCACCATTTAATATCTGTTCAACAGCACTGATATCTTTCTTTCTTTTGTATGTTATAGTGTTCAGTTCTGTTTTTACTGAGTGGATTTTAAGGTAGAAATGCATTGTGATTGTGCTTGATTACCAGATAAGAAGGAAAAGGGGGGGGGACAGCCCCTGTTAGAGGTGCTGCTAATACAATGCATTTGCTTTTGTGCAGAACATTCTCTATTGACATGTTTTACTATAAATAAGTGTTATCGCAACAGTTGGGATTTTATATGCCTGAAGGAAAATGGCTTCTGTTGGAATCATGCCTAACTTTGCTACCTTTTTTTTTTTAAAAGCTGATGTATTATGATATATGATGGACTATATAATACACCTGTTCACATGGTTGTTTGAATCTAGATTTAGTGTGGGTTACCAACATTAGCGTAATTGTGTGAACCCATGCCAAGTTGTGAATCTTTGGCCATAAACCACTTTGCTATGGTTTAACACAATCACTTCAGTGCTGATGACCCACATTAAACCTAGATTCAAACTACTGTGCCATTTAGGGGTTGCTCACATCCAATATATACCTTACAAACCTTCAGTATTTGCATCTGGGCTGATACTGGCACCAGATCTATCATGACCCTGCACTCTAGTTCAAGATTGGCTGTAAACACAATTGTTAACTGTGGAAGACTGCGGAATTTGGGCTAGTTATTGTCCTAACTTTCTATGTATATGGTCTTCAAGGTTTGATTAACCAGACATCTCTCCCAGAGATCCAGAAATTGGCCGTTCTTGTGACACCTGAGGCCAAGGTGAAATGCCCATTTCAGGAGCTCGAATGCTCTGAACATATTCTTCACAGTGGTGATCTTAAAGCAGCTGATGCAGGACTGGATTATAGGAGCTGTAGTGAATTGTGGGGAAGTGGAGAATTCCTTTCCTGACTCAGGCCAGGTAATTGGATAATCTCCCTGACCGCTCTAAACCAGTTCTGCAACAGAGGGAGACTTTAGTGTTGAATCATCCCTGTCCTGTATTCTGAGATGCAGACTGGCTGGTTTAAAAATCTGTAACTTTCAAGACCCTAAAATTAAGAAAAAGATGCGGGGAAAACCCAGAAGTTCTGCTAGGTTCCTGCTGCCACCAAGCACTCTAAGAGGTTATTCACATGATGGGGAAAAAATTGGGCTAGCAGAGGCTAGCCCAATTTTCTCCCATCGTATGAACCACCGGGCTTGCCCGGTGGTTCGCAAGCGGGTCACCCACTTCTGTAGCCCAGTGCTTAAACTGGGTTTGCAGAGAGAGCGCTCCGCAAACCCGGTTTAAGCAATCGTGAGTAGCCACGGTGCGGCTCCGCGCCACAGCTACTCATGAGTAGACCCCCCGGCAGGAGGCTGAAAAGCAGCCCCCTGGTTTGGGGGTCTCTCCAGTATGCCCTGCACACTCGTGCAGCCCCCACCAGCTCCATCACAGAGCTGGCAGTCGTGTGGGCGGCCGATCCGGCAGTCGTGTGGGCAGCCGATCCGGCCCTCTCTCCCCACTTACCTTCACAAAGTGGGTCTCACTGATTGTGAGACTCGGCTCTAAGACTTGACTAGAACTGGACAATTGGATTGAGTGCTTTAGTCCAAGGTCCCTCTGTAGCTGGGTACTGGGCAAATGCCACAAAATTTGCTCCCCCTTTTTGCTAACAGGCAAAGCTAAAGAAAAAAACCTTTCCCTCTTGTGAGTTTTGCCTGCACATGGAGCTAATTATTAATTTGGCAAAGCTGTCTTTGAGATTTGTTCGGCACCAGAAAAATCCCCCTTATTGCCCCCCTTTGCTGGGTTAATAACCACTCTTGGAGGCTTAAAAGGTAAAGAACAAAAAACCTTTATTCAGTTACCTCAGACTGGTTTCATCTGAGGCGTTTAGCTTTTTAAAAATACTTAATTGCTTATAAGTATATTTCAAAAACACCCCGATGATTCCAGGGTGGCACACTTTGAACTCATAGTTACTCACTTGCAAAGAACAGGTATTTAGAACAATGCAATGCACACACCAAAGAAACAGAAATTCTAACTCAAATTCTTACTAAAACATTTTCTCCTGCCCTAAACTTCCGAAGCCACTAGCCTTGGCTTCCTGTTCCCTTGAACTCACCAAGCTCCTGATGCAAATCAAGCCTCCTGCAGATCTCTCACCCTGAGAGACTATCCTGCAGCTCCGCAATGAGGCATCCAACCTCATGCTAGTTCGCACTTTCTGCCCAGACTTCCTTTCTTCATCCCAGAAATCTCAGCAACAGCTATCTAGGTCCCACCTACCTAGTGTACTGATTGGTTGAGCCCTGGAGTTCAACACCCTGTCATTCAAGACAAGGATTCACTTCCTTTTAACTCTTTAGAGGGAGGGGAAACTATTCACTACAGGAACCCTATGCAGAAAGCACACTTTCCCTATCTACCCATGCAGATAGGCAGATGCATGTGAGCAGACACACAGAGCTTCTCCTGTTCCCCTCCTACTCCCTGAAATGTTTTGCAGTGCAGATGGTGTTATGAACTTTGTGCTTTCCAGGTCACTTTAAAAATAACAACTTTCTGCTACCAAGGAACATGGAAGGTCCCTAGGTCAGTGAGCACATTGCCCATAGGCATAGCAAAGTTGCTAAGGGGCATAGCAAAGTTGGAGTGGCGCAGGGGGGAAAAGTGAAGATTGCCCCCTTCTTTGCCTCCTCCTGGTATCTTTGCTGCAGAAGAGCCGCAAAGAGTGAAGAGTGAGCTGTTACGCAAGGGCCCAGGGACATTTGTCCCCACTTGCTCATATATAGCTATGTCCCTGTCTATGGTTCAGTGCCCAGCATCTCCAATTAATGGAACTTTCCACCTTTCTGCCCGAGACCATTGAGAGCGATTGCAATTCAGAGGAGATAATACTGGATTAATGGTCCTAAAGTCTATCAAATCAGCTTCATGTGCTCTCTGCTTCTAATTTATATTGAATGAGCACACCCACTGCTTATAAAAAGGCGGCCGGGGGTGGGGGGCGGGGGTTGCACTTCACTGCCAGATTCATAGGCCATAGCAAGGACCTTGGTCCAGGGCTCTGCTCAGTAGAGTTCCTTGCATAATGGTTGATCCAATCCTAGGCTGATGTACTGAAGAATGCAGTATTGTATGATTCAGCCCTACTCCCTGATCTGGAAAGAGGGAAGAGCGGAGAGCACTGCAATGTCTCCTGAATTTCCTCAAGAAGGAAGATGAAACTGCATCAGATCTTACAAACCAGAGTATGTGTGTCCATATCATTCCCATCCCACATTGGAATGTACACAGGCTCCATCCTTGACCTCATAGCTTAGAAATGCGTAATCCTGATTGCCTTTGCTTTTTGTACATGAGATTGTAAGAGCTGAATTTGGAGCTATTTGGTGCCACCGAAAGCCCTACTCATATTGTAAGGCAATATCAGCCTCTGATTCTTATGTCTCTTTAACTGTCCTTGCATAACCCTAGCCATCTGGGTGTTACAAAAAAGAGTTTAACACGTTTTTATTACATGTGCCGCTTTTTTGTGAAATGTTCAGCCATTTAGATATGTTGCTACTCAATCTACATTGAAGAAGCCTGCAAAATTCCAGGTTCTGCTTTTGCCATATGAGAGGAGAGCTGGTCTTGTGGTAGCAAGCATGATTTGTCCCCATAGCTAAGCAGGGTCTGTCCTGGTTGCATCTGAATGGGAGACCTGATGTGTGAGCACTGCAAGATATTCCCCTCAGGGGGTGAAGCCACTCTGGGAAGAGCAGAAGGTTTCAAGTTCCCTCCCTGGCTTCTCCAAAGATAGGGCTGAGAGAGATTCCTGCCTGCAACCTTGGAGAAGCTGCTGCCAGTCTGTGAAGACAATACTGAGCTAGATAGACCAATGGTCTGACTCAGTATATGGCAGCTTCCTATGTTCCTATGTAACCTATGGCCCATTTATCTATTTTAAATACAAAGTTGTGTTACATCCTGAATTACTGTACTTGTCCATTTGTGATATTAATATAGACTTTCTAGGTTACAGGAAGCTTAAATGTGTTGAAGTTAATTTTGCAAAGATGATTTCTAGGAATGAGTAAGGTCCTTGCTTTTATGCCCAATAAATAATTTGCTTACTTTATCCAAGGTGTTCACAAGATCATTTAACATAGATTTGTTGCTCATGAAATAATCCATTTCTACATACAATGAAGAAGTTAATTGCTCTTTCAAAAATTGTTTAAAAGATCTAGTCAGAACATTCTTTGCTAATGTATTTGAAATATAAAGCAAGAATTAAACAGAGCTAGGAAAGAAAAAGCCTCTCTCATATTCTGTGTTTAAATTGACTTTAGCGGAAAGAACAAGATGCTTGAGGAGTTGGCTTGGTATTGAACTCAAGTTAATGGCAGACTTGAGGTGGCTACTCAAAGTGTCCACCTCCTTGTTGTATTTTCCTCTTTTTCTCTTTGTAAAAATGTCGTTTCACTTCATAGATGATGCCATAATGTCATGTGTGTCCCTGCCCCTTCTCCACATCATTGAATACTGCTAGTATGGTCCCTCTAGCTCAGTATTGTCTACACTGACTGGCAGCAGCTTCTCCAAGGTTGAAAGTAGGAGTCTTTCTCAGCCTACGGGCCACTAAGTTCATTTCCCATTAGCAGAACCTGGAATTTAGCACGCCAGTCTCTTCAAAGTAGGTTGAGCAGCAGCATGTAAAATTATAAGAGTTTAGGCCCAAATAAAGGACACTTGACATAATACATGTTCAGGTTTGCATATGAGATGTTTTAAGTATACATCTAAATATTTAAAGTATGAATGCAACAATCGTGTGTTTTCAAACATGAATATATCACACAGGTATGCTTGTCAGAGAGTCAGAATTGTATGTAGCTCTCTGCTGAGGGTACACTTTGGAATAAATCTGAGTTTCTCTGTGTAATGTGTGCATGACCTAAATGTGGTCAGGACAGAGTGAAAGACTGCCACCCTCGGATCTCATATTCTAGTAAAGTATAATATGAAGAAATTGAAGTTTCTTAATTTAGGAATAAGTGGTTTGACATTTCAGATTGACATATGGTGGGCAGGGAAGGAAAGGTATAACTGAGAATGCATTTGCCTTACTATTTAGTGAGACTGTTCTCACGTGCACCCTAACCCAGGCTAGGGAAGCCCAGGCCCAATCCCAGCGGGGCAGAGATACCTAGCCCCACTTTTAAGCCCAGCTCTTAGCCAGGGTTAAGGGTTCAAGTGAGCACTTAACCTGGGCTCTGGGGTAGTGTGTTCACTGGGGCTTTGTTTAGCCTAAGCAGACACAGACGGGCACCTAGAATGCCCCCGTCTTCTGCGGGAAACCCCCAATGCATCGCACGTGTTGTGTAGTGCATTGTGGGATTTTCAGAGCTCCACGCTCCCAGCAACAGACCCGTGCTCATCCGGGGGTAGGGGAGGTGAGTTTAGCCAGCCTTCCGCCTGCCCACCCGCTGCACTGCCTGCTCAGTTGTGTGAATGATCTCCCTCTTTTTCAAATTTGCAGAGTTCATATTTGGGGTCTAATCAAGTGGATATGCATATGTGGGAATTTTGTGCATAATATGAGGAGATGATCAGCTGTAAGGTGTGAACATATATTCTTTGCTTGAAGACTTTATCCTATTCCATTCCAAGCAAAATATAATCGGTGGCTTGAATATTTTTGTTGGAAGGGTTTATGCTTGAGGGTGTAATTGTTTTTATGAAGAGGGTATAAAAATGTGTAATTGCATATACATCTGTCAAGTAACTGATAGATGGGTGAGTAGCTTGTCTGCATGAAATCTATATAGGCATATCTGTACAGACATATGGATGTGTATGTGTGCCTAAGTTCCAAGTGAGGGGGAAAAGATGTTAGTAAGAACTGTGGGTTTATGTAAATGTTTTTGCATTGAGAACGTTCTCTCCGTGGAACAAAACCAGATGTTTTTGTATGTTCTTAGCTCTTAAATGTTTTCTCATGAATTCTCCAGGATTCTTTCTTCCAAAATGGGAAAGTCACACAGAGCCTTTCGGATGTGTGAGGAGAAAGTGTTTAAACAATCAGTGTGTTTAGAACAAAGCAAAACACACACACACACACACACACAGATGGACTTTGTTTATGAGGGATGAAAATAGGGCTTTTGTGGTATAGGAAGTGATGACCCTTGTGAGGCAAACCAAGAGAGCCTCGTGTGAGGAGACTTCCTGTTGCTATATCCCTTTGCTGCTCCTGTGCAAGGCAGGGTGTCTTTCTTTTGTAAAGAAGGGAGATTCTTCTTCCAGAGAGCTGCCTTGCAGGGGGGAGGAGGGGAAGCAGTGAGTGAAGCCGGTTCATAAAGTCGAAGCAGCTTTTCAGGGCCTGCCAGCCTGCTGGCCTTCCTGAGGGCATTTGGCTTCTGGCTGTGCTATTCTCATTGGTCTCACTGTGGCGTGCAGGATGTTGACTTCAGGGTTGCAGGTTTTCTGCCAGAGTTGGCAGAGGAGAATACAAATTGGAAAATTACACCCTCTGCAGCTTGCAAGCCAGCTGGCACCTCCATGTTAAGTTACACCTGGAAGGCCAGATCCTTACTGGGCGAAGTCAGAGGCCTGTGTGGCTCCCTAGCTTGGGTTGGTCTGTGCCAGTTGAAGTGTTTTGGCCTAAGCCTTTCTTGGAAGATAATCCCAAACTGCTTTCTGTCTCTCCATGCTAAAGAGACATCCCTGTGGTTTACAGATGATACATGGAGTTCCCAGGAAAAATGTAATTTGGTTTGCTTGCATTGTGGGAGTGGGGGAGTGCTTGGGAAACCATTCAGAAGTGGAATGATTTGTGAGGAGCTAATTATCTCTGCTATCTCTGCCATTGTGTTAGAAACAGTGTAATTGTTCATCTGTGCCAGAGATCAGGCTCCCTCCTGTGCCTCGTCACTAAGTACAGGATTGTGCACACCCATTAAAGGCAATGGCCTGATTTTGTTATGTGATTTAGTGCGGCTTAGTTTACCACGTCTGAGTTTCAGCTAGATGCCGAGGCTGGGAAATGGAAAAGGCCCAGCCACAAGAATGCCGGGTGATTTGTAGTGAGCAAGCCAAGCTCTTTCTTTGCCCTCCTGCATTTGGGCCCTCAGTGACAGGCTGTCGGAGGTGGGAATGAGGAAGGCAGCCATTCTGTCAGGCTGGGGGAGGGGAGGAAATGGCACCTATAGGGAAGAGTGCCCTGTCCTCTTCTTGAGGTGACTGCTGAGAAGTAATATATAATTCACAAGGCCATGCTGCTTCACGCAGATGGTGATATTCAAGCATGACTGACGTTAGAGGAGCAAAATCTCTGAAGCCTTTCCTTTCTTCACCCTTTCTCCTTCCTGCCTTCGCTGTGGTCTGCTGAAGCTCCCAATGTAAAAAATATATATTCTAGACCTGGACACTTCTGGCAATATATAATTTCACACTGTCTGTCCTAGCCTCTAATTTCAGCCTTTACTTATACATTTTTCCAGCTGAGGCAACATTTCCCATATACACTTCATCCTCATTTATCTGAAGGACCGTGAGGTCATCCAATCCATTTCGGTAATCAGAGGTTTAGAGAAGCAAGAATATTATTTTTTTGCCAGGCTATGTTGGGAGAGTAGGGTGTATGAGCAGACAATCAGGCTTTTCTAGTGTCCCTTGTTTTAAAAGATATTCTAGGACACCATGTGGGAGGAGCAGCTGACTCTGTTCTGGGCGACAGGAAAGTGAGACATTGGTCCATGTCACTAGAAAAGTCCCCTGGAAGAGAGGGAGGGAGGGAAGGATGGCTTAAAAAGTGCATGTCTGAGTGAGGCAACTGGTAGCCCAGGGGTTCCTTTTCAGCTGCAGGAGACTTCCCATCTGCCCCAAGTTAGGCCACAATCCCAAGGACCTTGGCTGCTTTTTCTCTGCATGACTGAGATAAAAGTAACAGGCTTTTTAGCTCCCAGTGTATTCAACAACAGAATATTTAGCAGAGCCCTCTCCATAAGTCTGTGTCTTGGTTCACACAGGCGAATGTGGGCTGAAATTAGACAAGAGCTCTGCCAAAAACTCTGTTGCTGTTTGAATTTTAGAGGAGACATTTATAAAGTCCTTTGCCCATGCCTTGGCTTGTATGGAAATAAGCCGTTGAAATAAGCCATTGAGTGGAGTCACTATTGACGACACGACCCTACAGCCTTTGCTCAGTTCAGAAGGGGGCCTCTGGTAAAAACTGATGTGGTAACTCAGTGAAAGAAATACAAACTAACAACCAAGAAAATGTCAAGATAGCTTGATGCTAGCCAAGTGGCAAACCTGCCTAGCATGTATACATGATTCATATCATCAAACATTATGGACTCATTGAGTATAATTTCACAAGTGCTAAAATTCCAGGGCGCCTGATGTTTTATAGGGTCTGATAAGCCCTGTTTTTATTATGCATCTCTGATCAATGAAGTGTATGTAAGCTGTGTATAGTAGAGGGATTTGTGTGTGTGTGTGTGTGTGTGAGTGAGAAAGCATCACAATAAACACACTTCATTCACCAGAGTTGCACCACCCCAGTTTATGCACTTTAAGCACATACAATTGTATCCATGTATCCATGTGATCAAGAACTCTGGTAAAGTTCCTTGTTTTAAAATATATCCTAGGACATCATGTGGGAGGAGCAGCTGACTCTGTTCTGGGAGACAGGAAAATGAGTGAGCCATTGGTCCATGTCACTAGAAAAGTCCCCTGGAAGAGAGGGGACTTATTTCCAAGAGCTGGTCTTGTTTCCTAGTCTTGTGGTAGTAAGCATAACTTGTCCCCTTAGCTAAGCAGGGTCCACCCTGGTTGCATATGAATGGGAGACTAGAAGTGTGAGCACTGTAAGATATTCCCCTTAGGGGATGGAGCTGCTCTGGGAAGAGCTGAAGGTTCCAAGTTCCCTCCCTGGCTTCTCCAAGATAGGGCTGAGAGAGATTCCTGCCTCCAAGCTTGGAGAAGCTGCTGCCAGTCTGTGTAGACAATACTGAGCTCGATGGACCAGTGGTCTGACTTGGTATATGGCAGCTTCCTATGTTCCTAAAGGAAGACTCCAAGTCACATGTAGAGAACCCTACATTAGGGATGTACAGACAGGTTTGGGGGTTCGAGGTTTGTGGTTTTGGTTCAGGAGTTTGATGGTTTGACCCCGGACCAAACACCATCCGGCTTGATAGTCCCCAGAACCAAAACCACCCTGATGGTTCAGCGGGGGGGGGTGAATTTTAAATAACAAACACCATCCGGCTTGATAGCCCCCAGAACCAAAACCACCCTGATGGTTCGGCGGGGGGTTGTGAATTTTAAATACTTAATTTTTAAAAATTACCTTTAAAATGATCGTAGAGGCTGTGTGTGTGTGTTCGCTGAGGTTCCCCCTCCCGCCGCTGGCCTTCACAATGCACCCCTTGTGCCTTTTGCTAAAAACGGTGTGGTAGCCAACACGCATGTGCAAAAGGCCTCTGTGAGGCTGTGGGTCATGCCAGGCCTCGCAGAGGCCTTTTGCACATGCGCGGCTTGCCAACCCTTTTTGCCACCTCTGACAGCAGTTAGGGCCCCTTTCCTTCATCCTCTGTCCCCCGCACACCTCACATACACACGGATGCTGGACTCGATGGGCCATTTGGGGCCTGATCCAGCAGGGCTGTTCTTATGTTCTTATGTGTTATGTTGTGGAAACACTAAATCCACCATTTCTCCCAAGATGTCACTTGTGTTAATTAGGGATGTGCCAAAATGCGATTTGGCTGTCTGAATTTCAGGCACCTCCCTTTAAATTTGAGGGCTTACACAACCCCTTTAAAGCGGAGGAGAGCAGGTCCGTACCTGCTCCCATTCCTCTCACCGCCATTGCTGCCATCCCAGCACCCCGCCAGCTATGTCCGCGCACCAGCGGGGCATTTCCCAGCTGCCCCGAGTGGCACCAGCATGCGCATGGCCTCTGTGCGTGTGTGGCAGCCATGTGTGTGCTGGCACCATGCAGGGGCAGCTGGGAGATGCCCTGCTGGTGCTTTGGCATAGCTGGGGGAGTGCCGGGATGGTGGCAATGGTGGCGAGAGGAATGGGAGCAGTTACAGATCTGCTCTCCACCGCTTTAATGGGGCTGTGTAAGCCCTCGATTTTTAAAGGGAGGTGTTCGTGTTTCAGACATCTGAAACGCGTCTTGGCACATCCCTCGTGTTAAGGGCCCACATCAGTTGTTCAGAATGAGGTGTGTGACAATCTAAGCTTCCTAAGGATCGGCAGACTCCCTCACTCCTGGGCGTTTTCCAGATTACACGCTGCTGCTACGTGTCCCATAAGTGCCCCTCTGTATTGCCAGTGTTTTTGACATTGCGCTCGCTGCGCTGTCAGCAGGGTGCCATCCATATTTCCAATGCCTTCTTTTGAACTTTAATGATGTCTTATGGCCTATAATGTGGTAATAGTGTTGCAGGAAAGTAGCTCTCTTTTTCCGTGGTAGGGAGGCTTGCAATGGAGTTTATGCATTGCAGCGTGTTGCAGTATGGACAGTTCTTTGCCTGCCTCCCACCTGTGCTTGCTTCCTCCACCCACTTGCCATGGGAAGAGAAACAGGCAGGGAGAAATCTCCTTTCCTTCCCACACATCCCAAACGCCACACCTCCCTCATCCTCTGCTTGCTTCCAGTATAACTTGAGCTTGTCAACACAGAAGGGAAAGGGAGGGAAAGGGAGGAGAATGGACTTTTTTTTTAAAAAAAATTATGATTCTATTATTTTCTATTATTATTTTTCTACCAGGGTTCTTTTGTGCAGTCCCCCTTGTGTAGTCTGGCTACTTTGGCCAGAGACTCATACTAGTGCAGTTGAGCAGATTTCTGAATCCAACCCTTTCGTGTGCACAGTTACTGAAGAGGAAGCCCATTGAACTAAATCATTTACTTCTGTGCAATCCCACTTGCTTACTACAAGACAAAGGGCAGGGAGAGAGAACAGTAACTTACTTAAAAGGAAGCCCATTGAATTGAATCATGCTTCATTTACTTCTGTGCAATCCCACAGCCATCACTGGAGGAGCGCTCGCCTCCCTTCTGCCTCCTCCCTCCTATGTATGTATGCATGTATTTCTCTGGAAGCGTGCCAGTTCCTGTCTGTCCCCCTTCCTGGATCTCCACAGGATTACCTTTCCCCACCCCTCAATAAGCTCTTCCCTTGTTTTGTCACTCCAAAGGATCTCCTTACATAACCCACTCCCCATTAAAAAAAAATAAAAAAATTCCCCAGTTATTGCTTTTGCAAAACTGGAATGATGCAAGACAAAGTTAGATTTTTGTTCTGGAATGGCACTTCCCCCTGCAGGCCGATTTGCGCAAGGCAGCTGAGAAGTTACCCCCCCCCCCAAAAAAAATCATGTCACCGCCCTGCCCCTCCCCCCACTCCGCAACTCCATTGGACCAAATGGAGCAGGAGGAGGGGCAGATAAATGCGTTTCAAGGAGAATATGGACCTTGAAGACAGGTTGCAATGGACAGAAAGTATGAATGGGCACCAGCCTACAACGAAGCATTGAATAACACTTTACTCTTGGTTTTAAACCGTTGCACTATTCTGTCACACTTTGCAATTCTTTACCCATTGCAGAGCTCATAGTCCGGAAAATGCCCTAAGGTTGCCAGCTTTCAAATTGACAATGTATTCTGTACCTTTAATCCCTGTTCCTCTATGCAATGGGAGGTAAAGCATCTGTGGCTTCTCCAGCTCATTCCTCTTCTCCCACTATTCCTGTTATCTGCTCTCCCCACCCTGCCTGCTGTGTGGTTCATTTGGGCCAAGATCACAAGTGTTTTGGGGCCAAGATCACAAGTGTTTTTGTGTGCACACGGGGTATGGTTGGGGAACTGGGTTGCCAGGTTTTTCCTTCCAGCTACATTCCCTTGCATGTCATGCAACCTCACTCTGGAAAATCCCTTGAGTTTCACTCTAAATCTGACTCTGGAAAATCCCTTGTCCTTAAGTAGCAACCTTTGAGAGGGAGTGTGAGGTCTTCAGTTGGAAGTGAGGCAGAAAAATCCTGGTGTGGCATTGTGTGTATGGCCCTTTGGACTCTAGCCTTGCGGTCCTGCTCCTTCTGGCAGAAGTGGATAGATGACAGGTCCAAATTCAGAGTGGAAAGAAGTCTCCCAATACATGCAGGGGGGGATGGGGTGGGGTGGGGAGTGGAGTGGATTAAAGGCACAGAGTTGCAACCTGGCAAACCTACTAACAGAGTAATCCTAACCTCAGATACAATGAGGCTATTCCCACGACCAGGTGAAACCGGGCTAAGGGAACCTAGCCTGGTTTCACCTGGTTGTGTGCTACAATGACAAGCCTCCCTAAATGCCCTTCCCCTTAAACTAGGTTAGTGGAGAGAGTGCTCTGCTAGCCCTGTTTATTGGATTGTGTGTCTCTGTGGTGCGGCTCCACGGCGCAGCAACTCACGAGGAGACCCCCAACCGGGAGGCTACAATAAGCCTCTCTGCATCAGGGGCTCCCCAGAATGCCCTTTGCACTCGCAAGGGGCATTCTGGGAACTCCAGGGGCCAGGAGGCCCCTGATCCCCACTGCCCCAACCAGCTCCGTGACGGAGCTGGTAATCATGTGAGCGGCCAATCTGGCCGCCCAGGGCGAGCTGATAGCTCATGTGCGGGAAGAGCGAGCCAAGCCTGCTCTTCCCGCAAACCATCTCACAGCTCTCCACATTGCTCGTGTGGAGAGCCTTACTATTTCATTGGGGTCCACTTCCTCAGATGCTTAGGGTTGCAACTATAGATCTCCTGCATAACACAGACCTGCACAAAGTGTTTGCTTTATTGTTCTACATTCCTGTCTTCAGGTTTGATGATGCAGAAAACAATGTCTCTGAGTCAAGGATTTGATTGCGAGAGAGACATCACTTCACTGTTTTGTGTCTGAATGAATAAAGGGCTACTTAAGCAGTTCTCTCTCTTCCATTATCCACAACTCCTAGGTCCATAGCCACTTGAAGAACGTAGAATAAATCAAGGACCTCCTACATGGGAATTCCTACAGGGCAACACCATCTGCTGGTGGCAATGGCACTGCAGTTCAGCTATGTGACTTTTGATGGGCCTAGGGAAAATAAAAGCCATTTGCCATATAGATGGATTATGTAGGGAAAGTGGGTGTTGTTGGGATTCTTTAGCATGTTATCAATTGTGTGTATGATGCAGATTTTTTACTCTCAGTCAGTAATGAAATAATAAATCAGATTTGTGGCATTCATAAGATGAAATGTTTTCTTGAAGATGAAATCACCCTCTAGGGTCTGTTGTTATAACCAAGGGTTGAAAGTGCTTTCCTCACTCAAGATGTAATTGTTAGCAGGCTATTTGTGGGCCAGTGCCACAAAAACCACCACTGTTGATTACTGCAGTCTTTAATTCCAACTGCTTAGTTTGAAATGTTGGAGGAGATGGGAAAGCGATGAAGGGAAAGCCAAGAGGGAGAAAGATTTGGAAGGGAGCTGGAGAGGGGTGTGGAAGTGCAGTCTTGTGGTTGAAACTCAGACAAGGGATGTCGAGATGTGATCTGGAAGCCATTCGGAGCAGTGCCAGAAACCTCCAGTGTAGGCCTGCATGAGACACTGAGAGCTTCTCACAGAGCCAGCTTTGATGTTGAGCAGGGTGGATATTTGTCCAGGATGCTAGCCTGTAAAGGGCCAGGACATGGCTTTGTAAGCATCCAGGTTGTTTCCCAATCCCTTCAGGGTTGCACGAACAGTGTTTGGGCAAACTGTGTGTTTAGGCCGCATGTGATTGTTCTTTAGGAGGAGCACTATATTTCTGGTACTGCCCACAGCCTTGCTTAGTCTACTGAACAGTTAAATAGGCCTGCATACTTGGTAGGCATACATGCCAAAAACACAAGTCCCTTTGCTAAGAAAAGAAAAGAAAAGAAAAGAAAAGAAAAGAAAAGAAAAGAAAAGAAAAGAAAAGAAAAGAAAAGAAAAGAAAAGAAAGACATTGTTTTATATTGATAACATTGTTATAATTACCATGAAGTATAAAAAAAAGAAAACAATTCAAACCATTCTACTACTTTTGTTCAGTTTAACTGTTAATGTATCCAAGAGCAGACCTTTGGATCTTGCTGAATTCCTCTGGAGAAATTCCTCCTCCCTGAGATCACTCCCTGCAATGGTGCTCCTGAAAGGTGAGAAGGCATCTGAACTGTTTTGTGCTAGAGATCCATGCAGAGGTCCCTTCCCTAGAACAAAATGCCAGTTAAGGATGGAAATGTGGTAGCAGTGGCTAATATGTGAACGGTACCAAGTCCCTGAACTCTGGAAAGGCAACAGACAGGGTGGGGAGAGGGCCCTACAGGAGCAAGGAAAACAGGGTGAAGGTAGGACTGGGACTAATTTCATCAAACACATCCAATTTTTTATGGGCTGTTTGGCTTCTCTACCTGTGCATTCCTTTTTTGTAAAGCAAGGGTTATAACAGTGTCTTTCTTTGCAAGGGAGACAGAGTTATTGTTAAGTTTGGATCTAATAATGTCTGTGAGGTGCTGTTAGGGTAAGAATGGAAGAAAGCCATATAAATCCTTGTAAAAGAGCTAACAGAAGGGAGGAAATAAAGCCAGTTCCATTTCCAAATAATTTTAGATGTCTGTTTGAAAAAAGTCTGAAATGGCGTAGGTGGGCTTATTTATAGCTGTTCCTTTTTTCGGGTCTGTGTACGATGTGGTATGTGTCCGTGTGTGGGGAGGATTGTTGTGTATATAGCAATCAGCTTCACTCTGAGTGTCCAGAGATTGCTTTGTATTTGGGGATGACATGGTTGTAAATAAAAAGTATGTTAAATGTAGAAACAAAAAACCACAGTCAACAACAGTCTAGGCATCCACTGGTACAAACCCATAAGAATAAATTGTAATTTGTTTGTAGTTCATAACCAATTTCAGCTACTGTATTTATTTTATGATTTGTTTTGTTTTTAGCTCAATCGTGTGGGGGCCGTTTGAATTCCAAAGATGCTGGCTACATCACTTCACCTGGCTACCCACAGGACTACCCCTCGCATCAGAACTGTGAATGGATCATTTATGCCCCCGAACCCAATCAGAAGATTATCCTCAACTTCAATCCTCACTTTGAAATTGAGAAACATGATTGCAAGTAAGACTGCTTCCCCCCATCCCTTCAGAAATCTCTCTCTTCCTGTTCCTGGACTTACAGTGTCCTTAATCTCATAGTGTGAAGAGTATAGTATATCCATAAAAACTGATACTGAGGATTGATGAGAAGGAGGGTGGGATTTGGGGACTGCAATTGATTGTGCTAGTCTGCAAAGCTGTATACAATACATCACATTTGGAACACAGTTAAAAATGAAGAATGCCTGACAAACTCTTAACATGTTTTTAATTACTGTAGACTCCAGCTGTTATTTCAGTGGCAAAGCCGAGCTGCATTACTGCTTTGCTGCAAGATGCAGATTAAAGGGTATAGGAAACGTGAGTGGAACAATACTGTGAGGTCCAAACTATTCTCTGCCAGTTAATCTACATGGATTATTACCTCTGTCCAGTTCAGCACTTTTGCCCTGGAGCAATCATTTTACCCATGTTAGGCAAATGGTATCAATCTGTGCAGTTTCCACAAAGCCGTAATGCATAGCCATTGTTCATTGGATGTGGAACATAGGAACATAGGAAGCTGCCATATACTGAGTCAGACCATTGGTCTATCTAGCTCAGTATTGCCTTCACAGACTGGCAGTGGCTTCTCCAAGGTTGCGGGCAGGACTCTCTATCAGCCCTATCTTGGAGAAGCCAGGGAGGGAACTTGAAACTTTCTGCTCTTCCCAGAGTGGCTCCATCCCCTGAAGGGTGATGGTGATGGTGGTGGTGGTGGTGGTGGTAGTAGTAGTAGTTGTAAGTTTATTGCAGTCACAGACCAGATTAACAAACAATAACAATTAATAGCATTAATAAGAAAATTCAGGAAGTTTCAAAGTTTACAAAATCACTAACTGTTCAAATTACTAATACAGTCTTTACGGAGCTTCGACGCCATGAAACAGAACTTTGCCACATTATCTGAAATTACAGGTTTAAAATTGGTCAGCATAATTTCCAAATAAAATTGGTCTGTTGGGAATATCTTACAGTGCTCACACTTCTAGTCTCCCATTCAAATGCAAACCAGGGTGGACCCTGCTTAGCTAGGGGGACAAGTCATGCTTGCTACCACAAGACCAGCTCTCCTCTCTGCAAAGGATGGGGAAGAGAATGTGGAGGGAGAGAAAACAACCTACCCTCTTCTCAGCTGCAGGTAAATTAAGTAATGTACAGAATCATATCAGAGTGAGGATCATGAGGGACCCTATGCTGTAGCACACTTCTATTATGTTCCTAAGCAAGTTTACTTGGGTTGGGAGTAAATCACAATGAGTATAGTCAAATTTACCGTAACATGTTTTATTTTATTTTTCGTTTTTACATTTATATACTGCTCTTTGTCCCTGGACCCCAAGGCAGTTTACAAATATTACATATATAACAATATATCAGAAAATCTCAATAGCATTAGTTACTTTGCTCCTCAGCAGTGATGCTCCTAAGGGGACCAATGGAAGAAGCCCTCCTCTGGGGCCGCTGGTCGCTCCTGCTGCTCTCCCTCAATGGAGCCTGCTGTGGGTGCTGAGAAGTACGAGTTCCTTGTCCCAGAGCTGATGATAAGAGCTGGCTGATGTTCTACTTCCCTCCTGGTCATGGCTGACTCCTCCCATTTATCAAGCCCCAATGTATTCACTCTCCTCCTCAGCAGCGATGTTCCTAAGCGGGTGCGGATGGAAGAAGTCTCTGCCCCAGAAGTGGCTATTACAGTCTGCTGCTGTCCCCCGTCCCCTCCTATGACATGGCTAAATTCCCTGGTCCCCCTCCCCTCTCTCCTGCAGCAGGTCCAGCAGCATAGAAGCCTGACACCTTTCCATTGCAGTCGTATGGAGAGTCACTTGCCTGGCTGGTATGCTCTCTTCTCCCTTTTGCTGGAACAAGAGATATTTACTGACCCAAGGCCCAAGGCAGAGAGGAGCCAGGTGCTCTTCTGTTTGCAGTGCCTTCCGTTTCATAATGGTTCATGAGACAGTGCCTCATAGTCTGAATCGAAATACCAGTTTGAAAAGTTGCAAGGGATGCTGGGATACAGACTCCCGTGGTGGTGGATGACTGAGATTACAATATCAAAGCAGCAAGTACCGGTCATGAACAAGCCCTGGCATTAACACATTTAATAGCATTGGTCTTAATTGACTCCCATGACTCCAGCATTGCTGTTCCCATTGGTGTGGGGTACTGATTAATTCCTGAAGGGTGTGCTGATGTGGCCATGAAAGAAGTGCAATTGCTGCTATTTCCCTTAATTGTATACATGACTCCCAATGATGAACAGAAGGCAGAAGGTCGGAGTGCTGTATGATTGTGTAATTCTGAAATTCAGATTTCACATTCTGGGAGGGCAATCAGATGCAATGGAGGGCAGTGCTGCCTTGTTGGGTTTTTTTTTTTGACAAGTAGAGCTTGTCATGCAGGGGTGAGGAAAGCTCACCTGCTGAAATGTCCTCTTCTGGAGAACTAGTAAAGATACTGCTGCTTTGCTACTTGTCACTCTAGATTCTGGGTTTGTAACTCATATTCCCACAGAAGAGAGGTTGCTTGCTCTTTTCCTTCACAAATTGGGAAGATTCTGCTGCACTTGGTGCATTGCAAGTCCAGAGATCTGGATGTCCAAGAAAAACAATTAGCAGCTAGTAAGAAATAATTAACAGTCTCAGTGAGCACCATTAAAAGCACGAATTAATGAGGTGGTCCCTTGGGTCTTATAGCCCTGTTTGAATGTCTGTGACCAACTGAAAGGCTGTCTGAAATGTACAGCTTTTCTTGAGTGCCTAGAATTGGATCTCAATCCCACAGTCTTTCCATGAGGTGTTTAAATCCCACTTATTTTGGAGGGGTAGAGTGCAGTAGCTGATGGGTTGCCTGACTGGTGGCTATAGTGATGCTCATTATGGCAGCAAGTCTCACACACTTAGTATAATTGTGGAACTGTATAGTAGCTGCAGTGAAAACTGGCCCTTAATTTGCAGTACTCCCAAGCTTTTGACCCAGGTGGGAGTACTGAAGGCAGCCTGCATTGAAAAAGCAGGGGATGATTCTCTGTGGGGAAAAGTAGTGGCTCAATCCAGACATTGCAACAAATTACAAGCCTTATTTAGACAGCAAGTTGTATCTGCATTCGGATGTCTGTATGCATGTACGTTCAGCCTCCTGCTGGGGTGGTGCGCATCGCAGTAACTACCTGTGCAGCATTAGCATGCACATGGTGCCCGTGCATGCGCAGGTGCCATTTGTGTGGTTAGTCTCGTGTTGCTGACTATGCAAATGGTTCCCATGCATGTGCGGACACCATGTATCTGCTGATGCCATGCGGGGGGTTATTGGGAAAGCCCTAGCAGGAAGCTGAATGGGGCGGTGAAGAGCAGGTAAGGACCTGCTCTCCTTTTGCTTAATGTTCCCTATCAAATTTCCCTACAAGCACTCAAACTGCACTTCAAAGCATGGTTTGGGCACATCCCTACACATGTTAAAAGGGAACCTAGGTGGAGGCCCCTTTAAATGCATTGTACAGATAGGAAGCCTAGTGCACTACATGTGTTGAACATAACATGAATAACTGTACCTGTGTACACTGTACACAGATTGTATATGTGCTGGACAAAATTGCACATACGTTGAACATAACTTGTGAACAGGGCTTCTGTTTGCTCTAATCATAGTTTAGAGCCAAATGAAGAGGTCTTTCACATGACAGGGGCAGCAGCAGGGAGGGTGGGGGTGGGGAGGCAGGGTCAGACCTACCTTCCCCCCAGATGATCCACAGAATAAGAGCAGGGGGTAACATGATTGGCACTGCTGCGAGCTGTGCAGTGTTCCGGAGGTCAGGAAAATGAGTCCCAGCCTCTAGTTATCCCACAATGTACCGTACGACGTGCAGCCGTGCACTGTGTACAGTCTGAGCACGTACACACCCTCTAACCCCAGATAAGGGCTGGGGTTAAAAGTGGGGTTTGTGGCAGAGGCAGCAGTGCCAGGATCTTCCTTGATTCCGGCGCTGCCTATGAGCAGCCCAACCCAGGTTGGGCTGCCCTGGTCTGGGTTGGGCTGCTTATGTGCACAGCATGCCTGGTTTGCAACCCACTTCAGCACACAGTTTCTGATACAGGTTTGCTGACCAGTCGTAACTGTGACCCAGATTCAAGTCCCCACTTAGCCATTTAGCTCTCTGGATGACCTTAGGCCAGTAACACTTTCTCAGCCTAACCTATCTCAAAGGGTTATTGAGAGAATAAAGTGGAGTGGAGGGAGAACCTTTTATGGCATCTTGGATTCCATGGAGGAACGGCTGGATAAACAGGTAATAAATAAAACAAACCACTGTCAATTTAGACACCATACTGAACCATAGTTGAGCTTCCCAAACAATGTTGTGGTATCATGGGCTGCAAGATATGGCATAAAACCAACCATCCCTGTTGGGGGGAGTCTAGCACCAATGCAGGCAGAGCAGATGTCCATATTAAGAAAAGGAAAGCTCCCCCCACCCCCCCGCTGCCACACACACATTTTCAAAGAATGGTTAAAAACTATGGGGGTCAGAATCTCATTTCATATTGGCTTTGTTCCATGGTTTTCTCTGAAGTCGAAGAAATTGCATCCGTTTATTCATGATGATGATCTGACCTGCATGCATCCGGGACGTCTAATCAGTGAATGTAAGCCCATTTTAGGCTTTGTGAGGCAATCCTCTGCTCTATCTCATGCCCTCATAATGTGTGTGTGTGTGTGTGTGTGTGTGTGTGTGTGTGTGTGTGTGTGTAACTTTGCTGCAGCAGGGAGAGCCTAGTCACTATTTTAAAATTTATCTTGGGGCATACCAGCTCTGGCATTGGAAAAAGGAAGCACACCATTTTAAAAGATAACTAAATGTAAAACTAGAGACATAATAATGGTTTATTAAATGATGGGGAAATATAGGGAAGAAGGAAGTGGTCTTGCTGGTGTTTGAGGGTTGTGTTGCTTTATTGACTGATTGCATGGAAAGGCCTGTCAGGAGAAGACTGATGCATAAGCAAGAGAGGCTTACTAAGGCAAATATGCATAATTTAACTGTGGTTAATGTAGTCCACTTGAACTTGTGACATTTAAAACTTTGTTTAAATGTGATATGGATGCATTTTAAATACTTAGAATCTGATCTCAAGACGTGCAAGATCTGCATATGCAAAGAGGCTTGAAAAAGGCTGTACTTTTGCCTAACAGTAACACGACATTCTGCATTGCAAGTGGATGTAAAACTCACCCTGATACTGCTTGCAGTGCCACTAGTGAAGGCCATTCAGTTGTGCACATAGTAGGGATGTGCATGTTCGGTGCTCCTTTTATGTGCAGTTTGGGGCACAGCACTGGTGGGGGGAAAGTGGTGGAGAAGGTAAGGGCACACTCCCTGCCCCTTAAAGGCTTCCCCTGCCTCCCAGGAGTGCATGAACCCATCCGTGCATACCCCTAGCATGTAGAGGATGTAATATGCTGGTTGCGTATAATCCGCCTACTGTTGCAATAAAGACGTCTGTGAGGCTCTTTCTCACGAGCAGCCAAGCCTGGGCTTGGCTTGGCTGCCTGTGAGAACGGCTGGGATCCACGCGGGTCCTGGCGGTGCCTCAGCGCCAAACCCTGTGCTGAAGCCTGGCTCTTAGCTGAGGCTAAGGGCACAAATGCACCCTTAACCCAGCTGCCAGGGATTGTGTGTCAGCGATGCTTGCAGCAGGAGATGGGCGCCTAGAGTGCCCGTCTCCTGGGGGAATCCCTCAGTGCACTGCGCTTGGTGCATGGTGCGCTGTGGGATTCCCGGAGGCTGGGACATCAAGTCCTGCTCTGCGCTGCCTGGAGCAGAGCTGATCATGAGGGAGTGTGCTTCATGCTCCTACCAACCCCCAAACAATCATCTTGGGGGAAGGCAAGGTTTGCAGAGCCTCCCCCCCGCTGGCCACCCGGTAGGTCGTGTGAATAGCCCCTGTATCTTTCAAGGGCATGCGTTTGTGATGTAGTTTTCACTAGAGCTGATCAAAAAACTGCTCAATATTTTCAGCAGAGCCAGAAACAATTCCTTCCCCTTTGGATGATTTTTGATGCTCTTTGCGGAAATATTGCTTATTCATTTACAGTGCCCATACACTCAAGTGCCCTCACACCCCCAGTGACATCATCACATAGCCAACTTGGATCAGCTAGGTAGCGCTGTAATGTCGGCCTGTTCTCTACATGCTCCCTGATGCGCTGGGGTCACTCATGTGAAACAGCCAGTGGCGGAACGGGGGGAAACGGCGCCCAGGGCAAGCTCTGCCCCTGAAATTGTGCCCCCCCAGACCCCACATAACTGCGCCGGCGCCCCCTGAGCGCGGCGGGCGGCGGCAGATTGCACGGCGTTGGCGAGCGGCAGCGGATCGCTGAGTGTGGTGGTGGCGGCGGATCGCCGAGTGCAGCAGAGCGACACCGAGGCCTGCCATCTGGCTTGGCGTCGCTTCCCAACTGCACAGGGGCGCCTGCGCAGTTGGGAAGTGACGCCAGGCCAGAAGGCAGGCCTCGGCGTCGCTCTGCTGCACTCGGTGGTCCGCCGCCACCGCCGCACTCGGCGATCCCCCACCGCCACGCGATCCGGGGGGGGTCGGGGGGGCATGCCACTTTTTTGTGCCCCCCCACGTGACCCACCAGAGTGGCGCCCAGGGCACATGCCCTGCCTGCCCCCCCTATCGTTACGCCCCTGGAAACAGCAGTCATGGAAAACATGCCGCCAAAAGTAGCAGCAAGCAAATGGTGTTGAGCAAAATGTTTCAAAGGTAGATATTTACACAAGTGTTTTTCAGAAGAACTTTCTATCCCATCCCAATAAATAGCTTCTGGTTTCTGCCCCCTAAAAATCAAAACTGGCGTATACTTGGTGCCACTCTAATTTTCCTGGTATGTTTGCACACTCTTCAGGGAAAGGTGTAATTTGCAGGACTGCAATTCTGTGTTTTAAAAATACTATATAAAACAGGGCTAAATGAAGTATGCTATTCATGCTTCCATTTGTATCCACTTTTGAGTGTTTTATGGAGGCACTTTTGAATGTTTTATTCATTCAAATAGTTCCCCCTTTGGGTTTGTGGTAGGGTGGGGGACTGTGCCTATCTCCATTAAGGAAATACTCGGCCTTTTCCTTCCTCACCAAGGCATCATTTGGCACAATCAAAGCATCTTTCACCCCCACTGTTTCATTTCTGCCCCAGGAAAGCTCCTTAGTTTTGGAAAGCACTTCAAAAAACCAGGAAAATTGGCTTCCTTCTGTCATTGTACCCTGTGTGTGTTTGTGATAGGCACAGCCGGGACCCTTAATACTTGCAGGATGGGCACTTTTCTGAAATGGAGGTTGGAAGCTGAGCCATTGTCTGTGCTGCTGCCCTTCAGAAGCAATGACACAGCAGTAAACCAAGAGCAAAGGGGGAAAGGGGAACAGAAGCTCTGATTAGAGGCGTGCCAAACTATTCGGAAATAACTGTAATAGCCTCCGTCTGCTTGCCATTTCTTCCTCTCAGCGCTGCGAGTGCAGCTGCCGTTTTCCTACTGCTGCTCTTCAGCCCCCCATGCCGTGGGATTGGGTATCTGCTATTTGAACCGGGAAGCGGCATCTCGTTTGAAAAGAGCATGCTGCTTTTTTAAAAGGTTGCCATTCTGTCACATTACATTGGGCAGAGCCCTGCTACCCTGCCTATGCCAAGGTTTATTTTTGATCTCGGGAGAGACTTGAACTGGCCTTCCTGAAGCTGAGTGATGATGATGACTTATTCCCCCCGCCACCAGCTCCAATTGGTCACGTAGCTGTCCTGTCCAGGTCTTCTGTAACTGCTGCTTCTGAATTCTTTGCCCACAGCCTGTGATGGAAAATCCGACTGAAGCCTCATCAGTATGTGAATCACTGTGCTAAAGGCCCACCTTTTCCATTCACTCCCTCCCTCTCACAGCATCTTTCAAATTCAGTTTTTTTGCTTTGGAATTCATATGCATGTATCCTCCTCCCCAGTCCCCCACCCGTCCAATTTCTGAATTAATGCTGCTGAAATGTGCCACCCACTGTTCCACACTAGACTAATAATCATGCTGAAGGATCACATTGAGTGTTCAGCAGGCTTTTCATCCTGAGCATGTCTTGCGTAAACATGTTCATTCCACATCCTAGTGGAACAGCCTTGCTCTCACTGCAAACAAAGACATTTCAAAGAAAGATCCATAAAAACCAGCCCAGCATGTTTTCCCCGTCATCATTTACTGAACATGACATTCAATTGAATTATGAGTAATCCAGCGGACATCCTGTCTCTGGCACTCTCACACTTGCATGAGCCTCTGTGACTTTAGCGGCAGTAGCTTGCAGCCCCCTCTGGTGGTAACATGTCAAAGAGGACACACAATCTCCCGAGACTTTCATTCTCTGAAAAGATGGATATTGAGATTGGTGGTTTTGGCAAAAGGATGCTATAAAATTAGGCTTGAAGAACAAAGTTGTCTCTGGAATCTGGAATCGGTTGAGTGAAAATGTTAGTGTCTGAAGTTAAATCTGTGTGTTTTTCTTTTGTTTGTTTTGTTTTAAAACAAAAATAGGGTGCAATGTGAGAAACTACAGGAAATGCTTGCAATCATCAAGGTGTATAAAGGAAACATTTTAAAAGAGGCTTCAGCATGCAGGCTTCACTTGAAGCCCACATTAGGCATATTATGCATTGTGCTTTAAAACTACTGCCTTGATCCTGGAAAATAGATATGCTGCCTCCAGAGTATATTAACACCATTGATTTAAAGCCCAATCTTTATTCTTGCAGTGTGCTAATGTTGCAGCTTAATTATTCCATCCCATCTTGTTTAAGGACCCAGATATAGTAGATTGTGTGCAAAACTGTAGAAGAAGAGACATTTTGTGCCCTAAAGACAAATGAATGAAAGATAGGAATAGAAGTGATTGATCAGAAAGAAAGTTAAGGACAAGTCTGAGATTGGGGCCTTTTTTCCCTAGACTGTTGTTCCTGTCCAGCACCCCATCCACTAAACTTCCCACCTGTCTAGAGCAGAACTGCCTCTTCTTATGGCTATATATACAATTTGTTCACAATCTTGAATGGGAAGCACCTTCATAATATCACCATGCTAGGCAGTTTTGGGGTCCTAGTTTTAAACATGTGGAAACTGAATCAAAGCAAAGTTTAGTCTGAGCGCCTCAGAATTCATACTTGAGCCAAGAGTTTCCTGTGTATAATTATTACTAATAACTTCCAGGTTGTCTTTGCTTGATGAAAGTCATGCTGCTTGACTTGATTACTCTTCTGAATGTTTTGGCAAGGAAAACACTTAGGAAGTGTCAAGGATACTGGCTGCTGCATTGTTACTGAGGGCAGAACTACATATTCTTCCTCCAGCACCTATCATCAAAGTCTGACCACTGTTTCACCAAGACAAAGTGAGAGGGGGGTGAGGGCCGGGAGAGGGCCAAGGCACCATTTCCATTTTTAATCACCTGCCACTTTCTTTCTGGCTCCCCTCAGCTGCTTTTACCCTAGTACAGGTTCTATCTATCCATCCGTCAGTCAATTCACGCCCCCCCCCCCAAGTTTGTGACAGAATTTGTTATGAGGCCCAGGGAATGGGGCTTGGACAGCTTTGCTCCAAAGCAGTAGTAAGAGGGCGTAATTGATATCTCAGTGTCTGACTGAGATATCAAAGTAATAAACTGACCTAGGCAAGCTATGGATGAAAAGTCTCCTCTCCATCTGTTGGTTTAAAGCGTCAGAGAATCCATACCAATTATAGAAATCTAAGAAAAACCAGTGAATGCAGTAACACTTTAACAGTGTATGATAAGCTGGCAATTTCTGATTATCTACATCTTGGTGGTTGCTCCACTGGAATGGCATAACTGCTTTCTGGATTATATAATCCTCTAAACTATCTGTTTTATGCCATTTGTTGCCAAGTGTTGCACTGCTTGGGAGTCCATGTTCTTATTTGTGCTACTTTCCTATCCTTAAAGAGCAATTTCACCCCCGTACCCGCACACAAACACAAGCTGCTAGCAGTAGGTTTCCCCCCTTCATCACTGCTGTGAGGGGGTTATCTTTCAGGTCTGAGATAAACTTCAATGTAGCCATCTTCCAGTTCTAGTTTCTGAGGCCCTGAGAATACACTCATGTAATGGAGTGCTGGGACACCCAGTGGAAAGCAAAATACGCTGCAGAACCAAGTTAGTGGTAAATACTCCCTGCTTCCCCCCGGAATTGTCAATAGACTATGGACTCACTGAAAGTAAATAGGGCCAGAGTTCACAGAATTATTGGGAAGCAGAACCTGCAGCCGTGGCACTCTTGTTACAGTTCCTCTTGTGAACTGGGTTCAAATGTCACCTCAGCAATACACATGCAAATGATCTCATCTAAGCTCTTTTCACTCAGGGTGGGTTCACACCCCAAAGTCAGTAGGATGGAGCCGGAAGTTCCCAGCATGCTCCCAACATGAGCAGATTCTTCTGCCCTTTTCTGTTGGTTATGTTGGTTATAGATGTTGGGCAAATGTTGGAAGGCAGAAGGAACCGACATTCTCCACTCAATGTTAGTGGGTCCAGACTTCCTGAAAAGAGGCAGAAGTACTGACTTGTGCTGGGAACATGTGCAGGGGCGGCTTGTGAACTCTCCTTCGGGTGGGTGGCGGCAGGCAGCTTCTTTAAGGTAAATGGAGCCGGTGCGCCATGCCGCCCAGCAGCCTCCGCAGCAGGGAATCGCCTCCGCCACTCACCTGGCTCCCCCGGAGGTGAGCCCCCGCCAGCGGCCAGGTGAGTGGTGGAGGCGATTCCCCAGTGGGGGGGGCACTGCTGGGTGGCACGGAGCACCGGCTCCATTTTCCTTAAAGAAGCCGCCCACCGCCCTGCCCCCGGAGGAGAGTTCATGAGCCGCCCTTGTACATGTGTAACCCTCTCCTATTTCTCCCAGAGTCCACACTCCAGAGACCAATACTGAAATAAATGTAGAGGCAAATTTAATCATGAGAAAGATTTAAAGTAATCAGCTTTACAAACAAGCAAATCTTTCTTCTTTCCCCCACAAAGTCTCCATGAGCAAGCATGACTTGTACCCTTAGATAAGCAAGGTCTGCCCTGGTTGCATATGAATGGGAGACTAGAAGGGCTGAGAGAGATTCCTGCCTGAAACTTGGAGAAGCTGCTGGCAGTCTGTGAAGACAATACTGAGCTAGATAGACTAATGGTCTGACTCAGTATATGACAGCTTCCTATGTTCCTATGAAGGCGGATTCACAAAATTGCCTGAAAGTCAATAAGAGGCAACCGGAGTTCCTGGCAAGTGTGTAACCCTGAGTATATGTAGCCCTTGGTAGGATGGGGAGTGCACTGAATTACTTTTGCCCTGGTGGGTTGCTGTAGGGAAGTGTCTGTGAGGTGGAACATAGGAAGCTGCCATATACTGAGTCAGACCATTGGTCTATCTAGCTCAGTATTGTCTTCACAGACCGGCAGCAGCTTCTCCAAGGTTGCAGGCAGGAATCTCTCTCAGCCCTATCTTGGAGAATCCAGGGAGGGAACTTGGAGCCTAGATGCTCTCCCCAGAGCGGCTCCATCTCCTGAGGGGAATATCTTGCAGTGCTCACACATCAGCCCCTGGTGGTGCAGTGGTAAAACTGCCGCCCTGTAACCAGAAGGTTGCAAGTTCGATCCTGACCAAGGGGCTCAAGGTTGACTCAGCCTTCCATCCTTCCGAGGTCGGTAAAATGAGTACCCAGAATGTTGGGGGGCAATATGCTAAAAATCATTGTAAACCGCTTAGAGAGCTTCCAGCTATAGAGTGCTTTATAAATGTAAGTGCTATTGCTATCAAGTCTCCCATTCAGATGCAGCCAGGGCAGACCCTGCTTAGCTATGGGGACAAGTCATGCTTGCTACCACAAGACCAGCTCTCCTCTCTCTCCTCCCCTGCAATATGAGGATAATAATGCTGGCCTACTTTACTAAATATCTATCTATCTATCTATCTATCATATTTCTATACCGCCTGATATGTACATTTCTAGGCGGTGTACAAAATTTAAAATATTTAAAAGTTACAAATTAAAATACATGACAATAAAAATAGAATAAAATAGATATTAAAACAAGTTTTAAAAATTATTAAAATTAATTCTGATTAAAAGCCTGCAAAAACAGGAGAGTCTTGAGGTTCTTCTTGAAAACAAAATGATTAAGAGATGCTCCTATTTCAGTAGGGAGCATATTCTAAAGCAAAATGTTGTATATGTCAAACATTTTGAATACTCCAAAGCATTATATAAATGCGAAGCGTTGTTGCAGAAAGTGCTTTTTGGGAAGCTTCATGAGAGAATGGTCATATGATGTGCATACCAAGTGTTTCAAAACCAGGAATTTTTTCATACCCATGTTGTAACACCCTGCAAGAAGAGATGAATGTTATGTAAATGTGGATTTTGTTTTTCCTGCTCTTTTAAAAATGTTTAAATGGAGGGAAGCTGAAGTGAAAATAGTGAGTCAGTGGCTATGACTTGACTATGCAAGCACCAAAACACCAGCTGATGATGATAATTTTAGACCATCCAGCCTTGGCTGTATCCTTCCACACAAGAACAAAATGTTGCAAACGGTCTTCTTTCCATCAGCTCAGGTCAAGGAGCAGTTGAGGCAGCAATTACTGGTGGATAATTAGTCTGTCATTGTTTTGGAAAGTGATGAATAATTAGTGCATATGCAAACATTTGGGAAACAATACAAGTTTAGCTCTGGAACTGGGAAAGCTGCATGAAATATACACCATGCAACTGAAGCACATCAAACTTTTCCCTCCCTGGTTTAAAGAAACATCTGGTCTGTAGTATCCTCTGTTTTGATGTAACCTAGAACTTCTTGTTCTGCGTCTTTAATGGAAATTTGTTTACATGTTTTCCACATCATGTTCATATAGCTTTTGAACAGGTCACTTCTAAAACATGAAGTATTGATAAAAATTGGAGGATTTTGTTGTTAAAAGATTAGAATTCTATTTGGTAATCAATTGGAAAGTTGAACAAATAGTTTTTCTTAAATGCTACATGTAATGTTTTTGAATTCTGCATTTAACTTGATTTAAATTGGAAGGTCCAACAAAGAAAAGCCTACACTAGAGAGATTTTTATCAGCAAATCAAATAGGTGGACATATTTGCCTACTTGAATTAACAACATAATAAGAACAGTCATAATGTAGAAAATTAATTTTCTTCTCTCCTTTTAATGTTAAATCTATAAAGCTTTGTGGAACTAAAGTAATTAGAAAAAGTAAAGAAGATAAATTATTAGTTACTATATTGCAAAGAACATAAACAATGATTATCTTCCCATGATGTCTAATAACATTCAGAGACCTATACAGAAGAATGAAGATCTAAGAATTATTAGAAGCTTTTGCAAGATCTGGACACTCCTAGATTAAATAGTATCGACAAGCAGTTATTCAGTTCAGCAATAATTGAGGCAGAGGTATGTCAGACCATTCTAAAACCCAAATTAAATAAGATGCCAGGTCCTGATGGTTTGCCAATAGAATATTTTTATAAAACCTTTTCCTAATAATTTGATTCAACTGCTACAAAAATATTTTTAATGAATTTTGTGAGACAAGACATATTCTGGAATGAAACAAATGCTACAATCTCATATAAAACAGATAGACCCTAGCAAAACAAGCTTTTTTTTTCTTTTTCTTTTTTTGCTTTTAAACATTTTGCTTTTAAACCAGAATTATAACATCAATATATTTCAGTTGGTTAACTGGTTAAATAAGATAACAATTGGTTTTATAGCAGGCCAACAATTTTCAAATAACTAGAAGAGGCCTATCTGTAATTAACAAGTATAGGAAATCAAAGAAAGGTATTGCACTGCTATGTGTTGATGCAGAAAAAAAACCATTTGATAGGATAGAGTGGCAACTTATTTTTGCCACAGTGCAGAGGTTTGGGACAGATGGACATTCTCTGGATGGCATTAAAGCTCTGTATAAAAAGCTCAGGCAAAACTGTACGGATGCATCCATCAAGGGTTTCTTTTTACAGCGATGTTTTTGATCCATGTAGAAAAATGGATGCAACTGAAAAGAACATATTTTGTCTAGGCAAAGATGCAATCATCATCATTAAAATGAATATCCTTCCCAAATTTCTATCTGTTTTTGGAAATGTGCAGTTTTGATAGCTTCAGAAACATTGCCATCTTGGCAGAAAATGTTTGTTAATTTCATTTGGGAAGGCAAGCTACCAAGAATGATGTTGGCTGTCCTGCAGAACACTGTAGATTAAGGAGGTACAGCCTGTCCAAACTCGTTTACATATTATAATGCTACCAAATTAAAAACAATATATAAATGGTTAAATTGCATGTTCCATGATATAGTATATAATAGGAATGAAAAACCTTTGATTTTGTTTTACCTTAGTCATATATAGATGTGTGTAGAGCTTCAGACACAGCCATGTTCAATACATACACATATACATGATATCTCAAGTTGACTTTTACAATGAACATGTGTACAGTCACTCAGCTGAAAACAAGTATGTACATACAACACGATGTGTGAATAGTCTGTCTTAATAATCCCTTTATAATTTCAGTGCTAAACATATGCGATAAGTATGGAGTAGATCTAAGCTCAAATGTATTTTCCTTATCCTTTGTGGGGTGGTCTATAATCAATAATAGAAAATAGGGTTTAGCTCTTCATTATGGATAAAATACAAAATCACAAAATATAAGGGTAGACTTCTAGATTTGTGGTTTGAATATGTTCAGTGTAGATGGTAAATAAATATAGGTCAAAGAAATTAAACATTAGGAACATGTCTGGTTTTGAAATGTTCACATTGCACATTTTTAATGTTGATATATATTAATTAGGAGAAGCGGGGGGACTTTCCTGGCAGGTCAGTTCACACCTGATGCCGATTAGTCAGACTCTTTTGCATTGGTGGGCATCTTCTTAGGTATTTTACAAAGCAATTTGTCTTGTTTCATTTTCTTCTACATTTCCTATTACATTCCTTTTAAGCTTGCAATTCTATCAACTCTTACATGGCAGTAAAACCCATTGAATTCAGTGTCCTGTTTTGAAGGAGACATATAGGAATAGACTGCATGGGTTACATGACTAACTTTTCTGTGTTTGAACTTCGAAATAGAGCAACTTCAAGTAAAGTAAATTGTCACCTGACAATTGCACACATGGGGTTTCTGCTATGCATGTATGCTCTGTGGGCCAGACAGTGGGCCATACCTTCCCAGCACATAAGCACTGCACTGATGTTTTGCTCTAGCAAGCAGCTTCTGTGCCTTGATTGCCTTGAAGCACTGAAAACCACATAACCAGATGTGGATGTGTTTCCCGATATGAAGTGTCTAGTGCAGCCCATGTTTGAATTACAGGGTGTGGATGAAGACATGCATTTCTATCCTCATGGCAAAGCAGTTGGGGATGTACATCCCCAGTTACTGTTTTGGGATCTTCATGCCTTGTTGCATGACTGTGTGTGTGTGGAAGTGTGTAAGAGAGAGAGATTGTCACATTCGACAAACTACATGCCAGTTACATGTAAATATTTGCAAAAATTCTTCAATGTGTAAAGTGACTTTTTCCTGCCCACGTCTTTAAGGCCAGAACTAGACCTTCTAATGGACTTACTGGTGCCACCCACATCTCCTCTGTCTTTTCTCCCCAGTAATGGTTAGTAATGCAAAATGGGACATCATCATGTTCACAGGGTTCCCTGCTCCAGAACTAGCAGCCAGTGAAGTAGAGGATAAGTACAGGAACTTATCACACCAAGACTTTGATGTTACATTATTTAGTATTACTAAAGGTTAGGGAGGAGAGAGGAAAATGAGATGGTGGGATGCATTTTTCATTTCTCCATTATAACATGCTGGCCTAAGAATATTCTTGTTCTAGTACAAGATGCATGTATGGAAGTGAACAGTTAATGCAGGCTAATAACTTAGAAAGAGCTAGATGCACAGAAAAACAACAGTAAAGTCTGCATTCCATTCTCTCCCAAAACGGAAATAATTGGGCAGGTGCCAAAATTGAAATGTTTTATTATAAAAAATATCTAATATGTACAACCTTAATTGTTACAAGCCTATGGCTGATTACTGAGATGATTTACTACAATGGGGGGAAATGTCTAGTATTCATGGTGAGCACACAGTTGTTGGTATCTGTTAACTTCTGCTGTTTGTAGTGGAGAACTTTCTGACATTCTTGTAATAGAATTTCCCCACCTCATCTAGTCCTAGCATATTGCTCCTTTCTAGCTACTTGAGGATTAAGTGGCTTTAACTCAAAGAGCTTTCTAAATATTGGCACAGAGATTATTGTCTTTCTGATTTGTATTCCCTTTTGCAGGTTGCAACCCTGCAGATTTCTGGAATCTATAAGGGTTGGCTTTTTCTTTTTTAATGAAAAGCCAGTGGCTGTTGACATGGCTATCAACTTACATGGTTTTTATTTATCTTGATGTCCTAGTGCTTTTTGAATGATTTTAGAGGTTTCTCCACAAATGGCTCAGCATTCATTTTTAAGAGTAATATCTAGTCCTTGGTGTTTAAGAAAAATAAGAACGAATAGTAATCAAGTTCATCTTGCACCATGGACTACCATGGAAAGTGGTTGCTCGCATGAGCCTAAAAAGGCACCAAATAATCAACAGTGTCTGATTTATACCAATGAAGGAGGAATGGAAGGCCACAAATAAAAAATAGTTGCAGCAATGGCAGGTGCACTAGAAGCGGTGGTGTTGCCTGGAAATAAGATAGGTGTTTGACTCCAGTGACAGATTTTATTTTTCCTGCTTATTAAAAGAGTACAAAGACTTAAGTCTAAAATGTGATCTGTGAGCCAGGAAGTTGACTGAACATAGTCAAACTCCCATGGAAATGCTTGCACTGTGGCAGCAGTGATGGCCAAGCATTCCTAATTCTCTGCCAGCGCAGCACAGTACTGTCCAGCAGACCTTTTCCAGATAGTGGAAGGCTTTCTTTGATCTCAGCCTTGAAGCAAGAAAATGGAGTGCTAGTAGCCCATTTGACATATTTGTAAAGCACTTTGCTGATAAAATCATTGGTATCCACTCCAACTTAAACCTTACTTTGAGTATACTTTCTGCTCAAGAGGTGTCCTTGGCCTCCACTTATCCAGCTATTCTGGATGAGTTTCAGCTGTTTCAGCCTGAGAATATGGGCCTGTGCTTGCAGCCAATAAGAATGTGGGCCTGTGCTTGTAGCCCTACCATCTGTGCTCTAGATCCTTGCCCTGCTCGACTGGTTAAAGCCAGCCAAGTGGGACTGGTTGGTTTTGCAGGAAGGTAGTAAATGTCTGATTGAGAGAGGAGGGTGTGATTAACCTCCCAAAAGATTCTCTAGACCCATTAGATTTGAGAAATTGTAGATTTGGTCTCAAATTTGCTGTTTATGCGTAAGGTAATGTAATAATAGAAAGAATCTGTTCATTTAACACGAAATGGGTTATCGGGACTCATTTCAGACCTACATGATAGGGTGATGTATTTGTTGAGGGATAGACAGGAGAGTGTGACTCACTCATTGACCTGGATCTCTTGGTGCTTTCCAGTACTGTTCCTTCTGTGCTGTCCGACCTGATGGGGGCACTTTCCAGACTTGCTGCTCAACAGCAGCAAAATGCCTCCATTCAGGCAAGTTATATTCGGAACATAAACAGCAGGGGGAGCAGTCTCACGGAAACTAACAACCCCCCCCCCAGCAACTTTCTTAGCTGGATATACGATGTCCTAGCTCTATATCGCAACAATTAAATTCAAAACAAGGCATTGAAAATGTGAAAATCACCCTGCTGTCTGTGTAGGGACTGCGGTGTCACAATACAGGAAGTGTGGAAGCACACTTCCAAGATAGGACGTGACGCCATTGCAGGGTCTAATCTGGAAAGCACCAGGGAGGCAGCAGAAGGTGGTGGTGGTGGATTATTGTTACACCATGTGGGAATTATCCTGTGAGGTGCCAATGGATTCCATCTTATCCCTCATTCTTTTTTAATGTATGAACATAAGAAGCGGCTTTATACCAAGTTAGACCATTTGGCTCAATATTGTCTACTTTGACTGGCAGTGGCTATCCAGAGTTTCATGCAGAAGTCTTTCAGCGCTGCTTGCTGCCCTGCTTGCTCCTTTTAACAGGAGATGTTGGGAATCAAATCTGTGACCTTCTGTGTGCAGAGCATCTGCTCTACTGCTGGGCTGTTGCTCCTGGCTTGTACGCCTACGACTTCTCCCATTTTCATAAAGCCACTGAGAAAGACATTCAGTTGACACCCAACTATATGTTTCTGTGATGGTCAGTGATAGCTCATTAACTGGAATTCAGATGTTCATAGTGGTGGTCCATTTATAGGATTGACATAGTATTTTTACAACTGCTGTTAGCTTTTCATTTTGTGGTATAAATTTGTTTTAAACTTGGGTGGTTTGGGGTTTTTTGGGAGGGTGTTTATTCTATTTTATTGCCTGACATCCAGACTTATGCAGTGCTCATGCTGCTAATGTTGTACTAGTTCTAGGCAGAGGGGTGCTTTTTTTTTTTTTTTTACTTCCTCTGAAGCCCACTGACTCAGGGACTTTTTTTTTTTTTTTTTAGCCAGTCACCTTTAAAGGGAAAGGCAGATCAATGAAAATTGCCCCTCTCCTGTAGTGGCATAACACTAGAACCAGGGGTCATCCCATGAAATTGATTGCCAGGAAATCTAGGACCAGCAAACGAAAGTACTTTTTCACACAACGCATGATCAACTTGTGGAATTCTCTGCCACGAGATGTGGTGACAGCCAACAACCTGGATGGCTTAAAGAGGGGTTTGGATAACTTCATGGAGGAGAGGTCTATTGATGGCTACTAGTCGGAGGGCTAAAGGCCACCTCCAGCCTCAGGGGCAGGGTGCCTCTGGGTACCAGTTGCAAGTGAGTAACAGCAGGAGGGAGAGCATGCCCTCAACTCCTGCCTGTAGGCGTCCAGTGGCATCTGGTGGGCCACTGTGTGAAACAGGATGCTAGACTAGATGGGCCTTGGGCCTGATCCAGCAGGGCTGTTCTTATGTTCTTAGTGCCCGTATAGCATTGCTGCACCAGTGCTTCCTTAGTCTGGACATTGGCCACTGTTTTATACCGTAAGCTGCTTTGTGAGTCTAGTGTTAAAGCAGAATATAAACACTTTAATTAATGCAATTCTCCTCAGCCATGAATTCATTGGCTGGCTATAAGCCATGCATTTTGGATGGTTGAAAAGTGCGGTGGTGGTGATCATGCTGATGCTTCACATTTTTATTATAAACGTCTGACCTAAAGAGAGCTTTGATGGATGGAAAAAGTTATGCAGTGATAGCTGAAACTAAATCTAATAAGCATTTCCCTGCTTTGCAAAAGACATTGAGGCGATTCTCATGATCAGTGGAAAGTGGGGTAAGGGAGCTTTAGCCTGCTTTCCATGAACCGTGGGAACCACCGGGCTTGCAGGCGAGCCCGGTTTCCCCAAAGCGGGTAACTCGCTTAAATACCTCTCCTCTTAGCCCAGGTTAGTGGAGCGAGTGCTCTGCTAACCCGGGTTTTCTGATCGTGTATTGCCGCGGCACAGCTCCGCTCCATGGCAACACATGAGGAGACCCCCATTGGGAGGCTGCAAGCAGCCTCCCGGGCTTGGGAGTCTCTCCAGGATGCCCCGCGCACTCGCACAGGGCATCCTGGAACTTCCAGGGGCTGCGCGGCCCCCAATCTCCACACACCCCGCTGGTTCCGTGACAGAGCCAGCAGTCGTGTGGGCAGCCGATCCGGCTGCCCAGGGCTGCGGCCTTGATCATCTGTGAGAAGAGTGGGCTAAGCCCGCTCTCCCCACAGAACCCCCTCTGGCGGGTCTCACTGATTGTGAGACTCACCACATTGGATTAGGGGTTGTGCATGAATCAATTTTTTGCGGTTCAATTCAAGCTCATATTGAATTGCAAAAACTCAAATTGATCCGTTGAAAACAGCCAGTTTGGCCAGCTGCCTCAACAAATCAACCTTGAACCACTCAAATCAGTTCAAGTGATTTGACCACCATTTTGAACCCTCTTTTGCTGGGAAAAGAGGCCTCAAAATGGTGCTCTTTTCCGGGGAGAGCTGGTCTACCAATTGGGATTGGTGGGTGGACCAGTCTTCCACTCTAGAATTTGTGCATCAGCCCACCTCAGTGGACTGGTCTATCCGAGTAATGGGCAGGAAACTCATATAGTGCCTTTTGAGGACTTCTGAAGATCATATAGTGCCTTTTGAGGACTCTGTACAGAATCCCCACTGGGACAAACGTCCAAGCAACAAAACACAAAAGATTATTAGACAGAAAAGACCAGCAATCACAAAAATGTGGAGCTGACAGCAGGGTGTCACTGCACCCATAATCTCATCATATTCTTCAGCCCATACAGAGCTACATTGTTCCCTTCTGCTCTCTGTCTAACAGACTGCATTTTTGGCTGTTGGGCTACGTTTGACATTTAGGCCCTGGGCTGTCAGGCAAAAATGCAAGCAACATACAGTGTAGCCAGAATGCTTTCAGCTGGAACATTAGCCGTGAGTGTGTGTGTACGTGTGTGTGTATGTGCGCGTAGCTCCACAATCTAGTATTCTTTGACTGATGTGACCAGTATTATTTTTAAAAAATGTAAATGCTCTTGTATGAGATGATGCTATTAAGGGGTGTGTGTGTGTGTTTGTGTGTGTGTGTGTAAAGAAAACCATGGAAAACAATGAATGGTTTCCCCTATTGTTCAGACCTTGTCACTGCTCAGTAGTACTTGAAGCACAACCAGTTCCCACCCCTCCCTAGGGCATGGGAGGAAAAATTCAATCTTCCATCCAGCCTCATTGTGTCAGGGCTGCCTTTAAACCCAGCCAGAACAATGTCTTCATAATTCATCTGACAGGGGAGGTGCTAGAGTGTGAACTGGAAGGAAGAAATCCCGGCATGAAAGAAGCTGCCTCAGCAAACCAGCTACTGGGAGGAGAGAGCTTGGGCCATCACTAAGGCCCTGCTTTTAAACCAAAATGAGAATTAAACTGTTCTGAGAATTAATGCACAGTGATGAGTCTCCTGTTCCCTTCTGTAGTTTTTAGGATGATATTGGTGCTCAGTTATATTTTTAACAATGCAAGTTAAATAACATCGCAGCTGTTTAGTGCATTGTGTACAATGAAGTGGTAGACCGAGATGACAGAATTCTGGGCTGTACCACTTCAGAGAGCAGATGGGGTTCATATATAGTATATGTTTATTTAAATTGTGTTCCTCTTTTCTTCTCCATTTCAAGGTGGCTTTCAGAAGATAATTACAATCACAATATTAAAATCCATCAGAAAAGTTAAAACCAGATCAAAAGGTCACTAGCAGAGGTAAAAATAGAGATGCATCAATTAAAAAGGAGAGGAAAACACCAGCCCCCCCCCCCAAGTATTAACAAGATGATGAAACATCACCAAAGAGGCAGCCAGCCAGACCTCCCAGGGGAGGAAATTCCACAGGGCAGGGACTGCCTCCAAAAAGCCCAAGCTGGGCTGCTTCCTGAGGCAGCGGATGAGCCACTGTTCCTATCCCTATGGCATGCACCTGCAGCAATTCTTTCCTGTGCCCTGGCCTGTACCCTTGTTCTGAGCAAGCTCCGTGTGCTGGGGAGCTGTTTCTCTGTCCCTTCTCTCCCTCCAGTTTCCCTCCCCCCATGTTTGGTGGAGAGTAGCAGCCTCTGCTCCATCCATCCATCCATCCATCTGTCTAATTCGTTCACCACCCCAAACTTCTGTCTCTGGGCGGGTTACAGCAATATAAAACAAGTTAAAACACAGAAAATAAAAACCTTGAAACAATTTAAAGCTGCAGTCAAATTAAAAGCTTGGGTGAAGAGATACATCTTTAAGTACAGTACTTTTAAAAAGTTGTCAGAGAAGGGGAGGCTTTTCATTTCAGCAGGGAGTGCATTCCAGCGTTTTGGGGTAGCAACAGAGAAGGCCCATCCCTGCATGGCCACCAGACAGGTTGGTGGCAACCGCAGACGAAATTAGGAATGAAATGAGGAATGGGCAGGAATTGTGAGACTACAGTTCTTGTAGGGGCTCCTAAGTTCCTGTTCTTCCATTTCTCATCCCTTGCAGGCAGGGAACTTACAAGTGATTAGTGACAGAGAAGGTGAGACTAAGCAACAGAAATGGAGGCCCGATGCAGCAGGGTCATCTCCATGCCCACCTCCTCTAATCTGCTGCTTACAGAAACCACCTCACCGGGCCTCAGTAGAGGGCTGGCATTGCCATGATCACCCAGTTCACATTTGCTGAGAATAGTTGACGGCAAAATATTTTGTGTCAGCCAGTCATTAATGTGAAGAATAAACTGTGAAATGGATCCAACTGGTGCTATAAATTATTTATGCAAGAGATTTTTTACCCTGCGCCTTCAACATAATCCCAGGGTGTCTGGGATATAAAGTTGTCTTCTGACTAAACTTTCTCCAGTGGACAATTGAGTCTTTATATGAGGACATCATTCTGGTTTGGCCAGTCATTGATCCAATGTCTTGGTATTGTTCTGAAGTGCATCTGTATTATCATCCCCTACTTAGTGATCAAATGTTACTGAGTGATGACAGTGCAATGAAATAGAAACAAAGTCAAATTTTATCTACAAATGGATTGTAGCAGCACTAGGAAGGTGCAAATATATGATAGAGTTTCTCAGGGGTCCACATATCCTGCATTTTTAGTTAGGTGTAGAGAGTGTCAGCTGTGCTTTTCTTCAGTGCGCCTTTTATTATAACATTGTAATATAGTGCAACATAATGTGGATACAGTAGTGTTCTGTGAAGTATTCTTGATGTGTTTCATTTCAGATTTCATTATGAGTTTTTGCCCTTCTCCTAGAATGAAGAAGTGTCCTTGCAAGAAAAAAGCACTGTAGCTAAAAATGGAAAGAAGAGGAAGTTAGAGAGATGGGCTTTATGGATGCAGTTGCAAATAGAATTAAACAGCCACGTATTACTGGGAAATGACAAATTGCAGAAACCTCGAAGGCATGTGTTTAGTGTGCCGTGTTTCCTTTTCCTCTCTCGCTGAACTATTTTCTAAATGTGGCCCGTGTGAGTGAGAACAATCCTTTCCTCCAGTGCCCAACTCTGCAGAAATCTGGCAGCCGTACCCCTGGAGCACAGCCTAACGAAAAGATGAAGGAAAATGGTTGTGAAAGCCGTCGGCAGCAAAGGAAAAGACAAACGGGGGGCCTATTTATCTCTCTCTTTGTAAACTGAATTGCGAATGAGATTTCAGGAGACATAATTAAAACAATGCTTAAAGAAGCCCCCAAATAGCAATTGCATAGGGCACTGATCCAGATTAGGAGGTGAGGGTGGGATTCGGCTCCTACCTCTTTTGTGCCGAAAATCCCCCTGAAGTTGCTGTGGACCCCAGAAGATATCATGTACTGCAATGGTAGTAGCTTTGGGAGAGTTTTGAGAGGGAAATGATACAAAATAAATGATACAAAATAAATGTTCTGAACCAGACTGGGTTTTACATGGCTGCTATTTTTACATTGCATTAAACCCCAGCCTAGACAACAATACCTTTTACTGTGGCATCTGGTTTGGCTCTTTTTGTCTTTTTGATCAGGGGATTGCCTCACTTCTCTGCTTTCCCAGATTTCTGACCCGGTGCAAAAATGTGATAAAGCTCTCCTTGCCATTTGGTGGGACAACACAGAGGACTGTTCCAGATGGTCATGGAAAGATGCCCTTGGTAAATGGCTGGAAGTGTTTGCATGCATTTTCAAAACCTGACGGCAACAGTTTGCTGCCTGAAGCAAAGGGCATTCTGACTCCTCCCCCATCTGCGGGTGGGTGATCAGCATTCTCAGGCCATGCTGCTGAGGCAGCAATGGCTGGCGACACCTGAGCACTCTTGGACAATGTCACCTTAGCAGGCAGTGGTGGTGGGGCATTCCTCGCTCAAGGGGAGGGGGGAAGAAAGAAGAGGTGCGCCCCAGCAGGACAAAGAGGGGGAGATGAACCAGCAGGGTTTGGAAAGGTGGTAGCCATGGATGGTATGTGTGTGTGTGTGTGGTGCCATAGTGGGAAGAACCCAGCACTTGCTGCCTCCTGTGCAACTCCCTGCCCCTGCGGGGACCACCTAGGCCTGCCTCATGGAATGGTTGCCCCTAGATAATCCTGCAATAGGCTAGGAGTGTAACTAAAGTGGAATAAATGGTTCTTTTATTTTGCAGGGTGCTTTATTTATTTACTAGCTGATTGGGCGCATAGCGTCTGTACCCCTAGTTCTCCCCCCTTCAGCCCATTCTCCCTAACTCTTCCCCCGGGCATCTCTGATGCCCGCCCGGCCCACTTCTCCCCCCGCTGCTCCACGCTTGTGGTTTCTGGCCGGCTAAGGCTTGTCTGCCTGTTCGCTCCTCCCGCTGCCCCTTCCTCTTCCTGGTGGCCTAGCCACCTCCTGACCCTGGAAGCCGTGCAGGGCCCACTGCCGCCTCCTCCTTGCCGTGGCCGGTCCCACTGGCCTTCCACCCGCCACCATTTCCCCTGGCAGCAGCTCAACAGCCTCCTGAGTCCTGCTGCGCGTGAGCCTTCACCGCCCAGCCAATCCACTGAGTGCCGGGACGCATTCCCACACATCCAGGACAGGCACGTTTACAAGAATTAATAATAATGATTTATTTGACCTGCTTTGCTTGTCCTCACGCCTGTCAGCACTGCCCCAGATTGCTAGAGGAGTTTGTGAGGCTTATATGCTTCTCCCATGTGTCTCCACAGAGTTTGTGTGTATGCCTGTCTGTGTCTTGCCTGTATTTGCTTTTTTAGTTTGTTTCGTTTCTACCTATGGGTTGTGGGCATAGGCAGCCAATTATACAAACCAACAAAGTCCCAGTTCCAATCACCAAAGCTCTCTTTCTGGTTTCTGTCTCTCAGCAGGCTTGCCCACAGAGCCATGAGGGCTAGAAATTTACCTTGAAGAAGGAAATGCTTGAGATGTCTCATTATGCGGTCCAGTACTTACACGGGAACATAGGAAGCTGCCATATACTGAGTCAGACCCTTGGTCTATCTAACTCAGTACTGTCTTCACAGACTGGTAGTGGCTTCTCCAAGGTTGCAGGCAGGAATCTCTCTCAGCCCTGTCTTGCAGAAGCCAGGGAGGGAACTTGAAACCCCAATCTATGCACCCAATCTACGTTTCCCAGAGCAGCTCCATCCCCGAGGGGAATCTCTTACGGTGCTCACACTTCTAGTCTCCCATTCATATGCAACCAGCACGGACCCTGCTTAGCTAAGGGGACAAGTCATGCTTGGCTTGCTGCCACAAGACCAGCAAGACCAGACATGGACTTGAAGTCCATGCTTGCAAGTCCTGTATACTGCAAATGTGTAGAATACACACAGCTCTGGATGAAGCATAGGAGGGAGTGTGGCATATGGTGTTTGGCGCAGTAATATGAGTTGGGGCAGGGGCCCCCATGTTCTTTGACACAGCTCAGATTGCAGGACTGAGAAGTGCTGCAGACTGTTATCTGAAGCTCACAAGATTAAGGTTTTGACTGGTACCTAGTACCTTAATCTTTCTGTTTTGTGTTGCTTATCTGACATTGGCTTAGTCTCCTACAATATATGTCAAAGTAAGTCTCTGTTCTATTTTAAGCTCTCTTGCAAACTTCCTGTGTGACCTTGGGCAAAATACTGACCCCCTCTTCTTTCCTCCGTTGACAGGGGTCTTGTGAGGATAAACTTGCTTGCGTTTGCCAGGGGCTCAGTTAAGGCAGGAATGAGTGCCACAGAAATAAATGCTTCGTGATAAAAGTAATAATAATAAATGGCTGGAAAAATTTGGATCCAGATTTGTGTTGCTTGCTCTCTTTTATGAGATGATAAAGACATGAAATTTTTGGAGACAGACTAACCAAAATAATAGGGCACATCTTATCTCATTTTTCTCCTCCTCCCCCCTTCCCTCTGTATGTGAGCAGTAAACTGTGAAGTGCTAGAAAAGACTACATTTCATGGATGAACTTCATAGGCAGTTGGCATATTCATATTTTTGGTGGAAGGAAGGAAGGAAGGAAGGAAGGAAGGAAGGAAGGAGTTAAGAGAAGAAAATGTGGGGAAGCTCTATAAACAAGTCCTAATTGACCAGATTTTATGTGTTCTAAACTCCATTTAGCATTCTGTATTTCATCTTGCAGCTGTGTTTTCTGAGATGAGGCCCAAAGAGAATCGGGGAGTGGGACTGATGGACTTATCCTTTTGCTTAAAACAGTACGCATTTAGTGTGTCAACCCACTAACTGTTAGAGCTGCATTTTATTGTAATTAGGATGTCTGTAGATTGAATTTACTGCAGAGTACTCAGACACATTTTATTGTTTTCTCTGTAACTATATGTTGAAATCTGTAGGTTGTATATTTGGTACAAGGCACACCACTGTAGACTTAATTTGGGGCTCCTTTACATGGCCTGAGACACTACAGTTGTTTCCACAGTTATTTCAAGTGAATAGCCTGACCTTGTGTTTGGTTATGTAGGCAAAGACTCCTGAGAAAACTTAGTAATCATGGGATAAGGGGACAAGTACATGTGTGGATTGCTAACTGGTTGGAAGACAGGAAACAGAGGGTAGGTATAAATGGAGAGTTTTCACAATGGAGGAAAGTCAGAAGTGGGGTCCCCCAGGAATCTGTACTGGGACCGGTGCTTTTTAATTTATTCATAAATTATCTAGAAGTAGGGGTAAGTAGCAAGGTGACCAAATTTGCAGATGATACCAAACTCTTTCGGGTAGTGAAATCCAAAATGGATTGTGAGGAGCTCCAAAAGGATCTCTCCAAACTGGGGGAGTGGGCGAAAAAATGGCAAATGCGGTTCAATGTTGGCAAGTGTAAAGTGATGCATATTGGGACGAAAAACCCCAACTTCAAGTTTACGTTGATGGGATCTGAGCTGTTGGTGACTGACCAGGAGAGGGATCTTGGGGTTGTGGTGGACAGCTCGTTGAAAGTGTCGACTCAGTGTGCGGCAGCTGTGAAAAAGGCCAGTTCCATGCTAGGGATTATTAGGAAGGGTGTTGAAAATAAAACTGCTAATATTATAATGCCCTTATGCAAAACGATGGTGTGGCCACACCTGGAGTACTGCATACAATTCTGGTCACCATATCTAAAAACAGACATTATAGAACTGGAAAAGGTGCAGAAGACAGCAACCAAGATGATCAGGGGCCTAAAGCACCTTCCTTATGAGGCAAGGCTACAACACCTGGGGCTTTTTAGTTTAGAAAAAAGATGACTGCTGGGAGACATGATAGAGGTCTATAAAATCATGCATGGTGTGGAGAAAGTGGATAGAGAGAAATTCTTCTCCCTCTCACGTAACACTAGAACCAGGGGTCATCCCATGAAATTGATGGCCAGGAAATTTAGGACCAGCAAACGGGAGTACTTTTCCCGACTCATAATCAACTTGTAGAATTCTCTGCCACAAGATGTGGTGACAGCCAACAACCTGGATGGCTTTAAGAGGGGTTTGGATAACTTCATGGATGAGAGGTCTATCATCGACTACTAGTCGGAGAGCTATAGGCCACCTCCAGCCTCAGAGGCAGGATGCCTCTAAGTACCAGTTGCAGAGGAGTAACAGCAGGAAGTAGGGCATGCCCTCAACCCCTGCCTGTGGGCTCCCCAGAGGCATCTGGTGGGCCACTGTGTGAAACAGGATACTGGACTAGATGGGCCTTGGGCCTGATCCAGCAGGGCTGTTCTTATGTTCTTAAACATATGAAGCTGTCTCTTATACCAAGTCAGTCAGTTGGTCCATTTTGTTCAGTATTGTCTATATTGACTGGTTGTGGCTCTCCAGGGTTGCAGACAGGGATCTTCCCCAGCTCTACCTGGAGATGGCAGGAATTGAACCTGGGACATTCTGCATGCAGAGCAGATGCTCTGCTGTTGAGCTATGGTCCCTCTCCATCTTCTGGGATCAGGAATGTCATTCTAGATTATGAGCGGCATAAATAAACTTTTGCAGCAAGGCTTTTTAAAAATTCAACTGTTCAAAAAAAGGCTGTTTATTTGTGTAGTTACTTTTTATACCTCATAATTACTGTAGATATAGGTACTTCTGTGGGATAATCACCTGCGATCCATATCCCTAAAGGGTGATAGATAGTGAGCAGCATTCAGGTTAAGTGATTCAGGCTAAGTTATTCACAAGGAGTCACTCTGTAGGAGTGCTTAATTCCAACAGGTCTACTGAGGTGCAGTGTAGTTTGGACGCTGCCCACTGATCCGAGGTGGCATGCCCCTGAAGCCAGGTGCTAGGGAACACCAATGGGAGGGGCTGGTTGCCCTCTTTCCTCGGCTTGCAACCTTCCCAGATGCACCTGGTTGGCCACTGCATGAAGCAGGATGCTGGACTAGATAGAAATGGGGTCTGATCCAGCAGGGTTTTTCTTATGTTTTTATGATCCCTTGCTCAAACCTTGCTCTGAACTGTGAACCACCCTGGCATTCAGCTTCCTGGGAAACACTCAGTCAGGTCATGCACACTGTCTCATCCATGTGCTCCCTAGGGTTGGGGGGAAGGCGAGAGCTCACCTGCCTTCCCCCGCAGACCAGTCTAATTGTCGTCCTTTTGCTGTGCCACACGCACGTGAGTGGTGGCACGGCGAAGGGAAATGCTGGGAGTGGGAGGACTTCCCCCTCCTGCATCCCAGGGTGCCCCAGGGCAGTCAATGCGGCAGCTCCTTTCTCCTGGCTCGTTGCTGGAAATGGTGGTGGGCTGGGGAGGAAGCCATTTCACCCACTGCGATCGTGCACACAATTGCTGGCCGAGGTTAAGCGGACCACAAGTTCAATCTTGGCTAAATGACAGGTTAAAAAGTGGGGTTAGGCGCGGGGGCAGTGCCAGGATGGCCCTGGGTCCTGGCGCTTCACATATGCAGCCTAACCCAGGCTAGGCTGCCCTAGCCTGGGTTGGTTTGCATATGTGAATAGCCTCTCTGTGTAATGGTTCACATGAACAAGTATCCTGAATTGGAACAGAGATAGGAAAAAAACCCCACACTGAATTCCCATAGGCTCATTGCCTGATATTTAACCCATTTTAGACTCTGGTTCCCATTTGGACTGTGCCAGTGTCTTCAAGACAGAAGGCAACAGTTTATCATTTGTCTTTGAGCAGCTAATTTTGCCAGTAAGCTCTGAACGTGTGGGAAAGATTTCAGCTCATTCATCTGCAAAGGAATTGTGTGTCTTGATTTTTCTTGGGTGGTTCACTAGCACCAAGCTGTAGGACAGAAATGAAGTGACAGGTTTTCTCCTGAGTGCTATAAACTGGAGCAACAAATAGATGGCTTTGTTTGTTTGTGTTTTCCTTTATTTTTGCCTATAATGTTTCCAGGGCTAATGGAGAAAAACAGAGGAATGAATTTCTGGGAAATTGATAAGTGTTAGCCACAAGAGACAGAAGAGACATTAGTAGAGATTTATTTGGAATAATAACAAAGCATAACATCAGAATTATTTTCTCTGAAGAGAATATCTGTTTAATAAAATGGGATATGGAAATGCTTTCCTGGTTAAAAGCACTTCACACACAGGATTCTCTTTCTCACAAAAGCCCACTATGATGTGTGCATGGGGGAAATTGCATTGTCCCTCACCTTGTGACTCCTTTCCAGCATAGTTGGTGTATTTTTTTTCTTCTCAGAGAAAAAGTATTGATCTGTTGTACAGATAAGGGCAGCTGTGGTCAACGCGTATCCTCCAATCCCTTTCACTACACTGCTCCTTTTAAGGAGATTCTGTCCTGTGTAGTCCCTGTTGAGAATACAGTATTAGACTAAATTACTTTTTTTAAAAATCAATGGGAGCGTTGACAGTCTTATCTGACTTGGCTATATAATTTGACTGCCCATGGAACTCAGCAGTTTTGCAAAGCAGGCGTGACTCATACATTTACAAGCAGAAGAAGACTGCTGCTGATTCAGACCCAAGGTCATCAAGTCCAGGCCCTCTTTCCAACAGTAGTCAGTCAGTGTTGAAGCCCACAAGCAGGGCAGGAAGGCAACACTCCTCCTACATCGTGTATCCCCAACAACTGGTACTTTGAGGTATGCTGCCTTTGAATGCAGAGGCTCCATTATGGCCAGTAGTTCTTAATAATACTTAATAATCCTCAATTAATTTGTTGGATCCTCTTTCAAAGCCATCTAAGTCAGTGGCCTTCAGCACATCTTGTGGTAGCGAATTCCGTACATCAATGATGTGCTCTTGTGTGAAGGAGCCCCTCCTGGTCTGCTCTGATTCTACTACCCACATGTTAGGTGGCCCAGAATTCTAAGGTTAGGTGAAAAGATGGGGGGGGGGTTATAATCTGTGCACTTTGACCAGACCATAATTATCCAATTCTTCTTGTATCAGGCCTTGATCTCAGCCCAAGAATCTGCTCCAGTGACATAGGTTGATATTCTTTAGGGGAACATGTTCCAAACGCTGGTGTTCAGCCGATTATTTTATTTATTTTATTTATTTATTTATCAAACTTCTGTACTGGCCAAACTTTCATCTATTATCAGAGGAGAGCTGGTCTTGTGGTAGCAAGCATGACTTGCCCCCCCTAGCTAAGCAGGGTCTGCTCTGGTAGCATTTGAATGGGAAACCACATGTGAGCACTGTAAGATATTCCCCTTAGGGGATGGAGCTGCTCTGGGAAGAGCATCTAGGTTCCAAGTCTGGCATCTCCAAGACAGGGCTGAGAGAGACTCCTGCCTGCAACCTTGGAGAAGCCACTGCCAGTCTGTGTAGACAATACTGAGCTAGACCGACCAAAGGTCTGACTCAGTATATGGCATATATTCCTATGTTCCTATCACGTATTTGCTGTGAGTGCTTTTCCTGTGCCTTTAGACCAGTTGCAGAAGAGCATATGCAAAGAAACGTTCCCCTCACTATTGAGAAACACCATCCAGCCAAACCTCCGTCCAGCTTGTATTAAGGGTCAGCAGGAGTTATGTGTGCAGAGGAATGACTAGAGGCAGGCTAGAGTGCCTGTGTTTCTTTCTTTGAAAAATACACACTAGTTTTAGCCAATGGGCAATTACCACAGTATGTGTTTGAATTGAAAACAGCTGTGTGATGATTGGCTGAGGTAGCTCTCGATGCCATCATGGCACAAAATGACCCCACCCATCAATGGGCAAGCTGAATCATAGGACAGGAAACTAGAAATTAGCCAAAGAGTTTTCCTCCTACTGACTGGAAATAAAATATTCAAACCAAGTCTGAACAATAGAAAAATCCAATTTTAGTGTGGCTTGAGAGTGACAACATGAGCATACTTGTGTGTAAGTTGAAATGTGAGGTGGGAAGAGCAGCAGTCACTGCACAGTTACAAGCAACTGGGATTTTTGTCTGAATGCCCAGATTTGGGGAAAGAAATGGTCTCCCCTCCCTTCTCCCACCCTGCTACAGTAAAGTGCATAATCTCTAGCCAAGTGCCCAGACATTATACTCTGGCAGCAGTCATATCATCATGATATAGGTTGTCTGTCACTTTGCAGAGCTCTTTAGGAGCATGGCAAAAATACATGTAAGGATTTTGCATGGACAGGAACTGCAGGAGCTGGACTTAAAACAGGGAATGGAGAACGGCCATGAGTTTGCATTTATGCTTCACATGTAGCAAATTTGCCTCTGCTGTCTATATATTTTGCACATATACACACCTGAATAAGGGAAGTGCTGGGGATCATGCCTGCCCAGAAATCACACCTCCTGCCCTGGAAGACCCTCAACTCCCTTCAGATTTCTGGGGAGTGTGTGGCCCCAGTACAACTAAAGTTAGTCATACTTCAGTTCCATTTAGAACAGTAGTTCAATTTAGTTGTTATGACAGGTTTTTCAAGCCCCATTTGATGTCCATGGGACTCAAGTGCAGCTATCTTTAATAGGAACAGGTTCTTGCATTTGTTGGTGCAGGAGTAGCATTCTTGTTCGAGAGCTTTCTCTTCGTTATTATTTACATCGTGTGTTCCTGGGTTGAGCTGTGGCATTAATAACAGGCTCTGGGGCCCTGGCTTAGATTAATTTTTGGCTGTTCGTGCAAAATTCGTTATTAAGGATATGCTGTAGTAAGAGAAAATGTGTGGATGGAGCCAATGTGTAATCTAGCAATCAGGACAAAATGCTCCCTAACAATTAAAAATTTTGGCTTTTCTTTTGTGTATAAACTGTCCACCAGCAGATTGTTAAATTCTTAATGCTTCAGTTGATTTGAAAAAATATTTCTAATAATGCCTTCTGCTGGTCTGTGGGTTTGTTGACAAACATGGTGCAACTTCCATCTCTTTGGGAAACGCATTCAAATCATCCAGCTACTCAGAAGATCAAGCAGATGGTGAGTCATCTTGTTAGTCTTAGCAACAACAACAACAACAACGATAGTAATAACTTACAATTTCTAAAATGCCCCCAGTGTTGACAGCCAGTTTTCTATGTCACTAGTAGAAAAAAAAATGACTAACAGTCCTATCGTATGAGTTGCAGTTCTGAGGCCTGGGCTTAGGGTCATAAATACTATTGCAAGAGTGCTTGTGCTCATTGCCACATGGGAGTCCTGGGACAGGCACAGCAACAGTAATCCGCACTGCAGTGTTAACATAGGAAGTTGACAAATACTGAGTCAGACCATTGGTCTATCTAGCTCAGTATTGTCTTCACAGACTAGCAGCGGCTTCTCCAAGGCAGCAGGCAGGAATATCTCTCAGCCCTATCTTGGAGAAGCCAGGGAGGGAACTTGAAAACTTCTGCTCTTCCCAGAGCAGCTCCATCCCCTGAGGGGGAATATCTTGCAGTGCTCACACATCAAGCCTCCCATTCATATGCAGCCAGGGTGGACCCTGCTCAGCTTATGGGACAAATCATGCTTGCTACCACCAGACCAGCTCTCCTCACCATGGCACTCTTGTCCATGGCACTTGGCTACATTCCTAGAGTAAGGGGTGGCCATCTTATCTTGATTTGCAGTTTATCTGTATTTATAGCAGTTTTAAGACCTGGCAGGGTATAGCTGTATCAGCTGTTTTTACATAATATATTTATTCTTAATAATGGCTCCCATACGGAGGGTGCACTACTGTGTGTGTTTAAAACACCACCCGTGCTGTTGTGGAACAGGGCAGATCCATGGCAACTTAAAATGGCACAACCACAGTTATGTGACACAGCCTCTATTATTTCCAGTGGAGGCAGTTGTGCAGCTGTAGTTGCACAATTTTAAGTTGCAGCGGACAGCACTATTCAGCAACAGCACAGGTGGTGTTTCAGACCCAGGCAGCCGTGTGGGCAGTGCTGAATCGCCCACATCCCACTGCACTGTATGCAAGCCAATATTTACAGTACATACAATTTTTCAGCATAAAAAAGTTCTCAAAGCAGCTCATATAGCCCAAGGAATGAGGATGGTTACTTATCCTGAAGGGGCTCACAGTCTTTAAAAAAAAAAAAAAAAGACACAAGGGAGATGCCAGCAACAGCTTTTGGAAGGGGTGCTGTGCTGGGGTGAGATGGTCAGCTGTTTCCCCCTTGTTCAGTGTCCTGCTGGACTTGTGGTCTTCAAGACTTTGGGTGTGTGGAAGGTCCAGTTCTCTGCACTGGTTGGGGCCTGCCTATAGAGAGCAGAGAGAGTAACACAGACTGTAGCGGCCATAGCCCATGCCCTGGACCTGACTCCATTGCCAGTGTTTGTGAACAAGTGATTGAGAGTGGTGCTACCAGAATGTCAGTGCATTCTGGGGGGCATGTCCTTGCTTCAGTCTTAGTCACCCTGACCCCGTTAAGAGACAGAATATGGTAGCTTGAGGTGATATCTTTTCCTTCCTGGTGGGGAATTGCAGAATTACGCTCTGTGTGCAGTGACTGTTCTGCTCTGTACGGCCAGGCTGCAACCTTAAAAAACAAGTCAGGTCATCAGTGCTTGGCCAGCAGTAACAATGTACCCTGTGTCTTCTGAGGAAGAGCTGCTGGGGGAAGAAGGAAGGGTTATTCAACACACTTTAACCAAGGTGCAGTAGATAGGACTGAAGAAGTGGGGGAAGATCCAAGAGACATTTGCAGCATTCATACTTTTGAAGCACAGTATCCTCTCTGCCCGGTCTGGAGTGTATTGACCTTTTATCCTGTACTGTATTGGGATATTGAAGTGAAAGATCTAGTTTGGTGTGTGTGGATTCCTCCTGAGAGGGAGTACCTGTGATACAAGGTCTGAAAAGACAACTGTTAGCAAAGTTCTCTTCCCATATATATTTCGAGATGAATAGGGTGTTTGTGGAAAGTACTCCCTTTTAATACAAAGTACTTGTTCTCCATGACTGCCATCAACAGACTTCCCCCATGTATATTCTAAGTGTGCGTTCCATGCATCCAGAAGGTGTAGAGATATAGCCATATCTCTGTCATTGGAGTTATGGTCTCTGTCCCAGGTGTTTAGTGGAGATGAGTGAAGCAGGAGATGGTTTTGGGGTGCAGTAGATTTTGCTCTCCATTAATGCTTTTTAACTTAGTCCACCTCTGGAGCTAGCACACTATCAGACCATTGTTGAAAGTGTGGTCAGTATCTGGGGGAGAGTATAGGATTTGGTGTAAGCCAGGTCCTCCTTGCCCTGCTTGTGATTCACCCTGATCTCTGCCCCAGTTTGAATCTCCATTCAGCCATGAGACTTGCTGGGTGACTCTGGGCCAGTCACTTCTCTCTCAGCCTAACCTACTTCACAGGGTTGTTGTGAGGAGAAACTTAAGTATGTAGTGCACTGCTCTGGGCTCCTTGGAGGAAGAGCGGGATATAAAATGTAAGAAATGTTGTGGCCTCTGCTTGTCAAACTTATGCTAGTGGTGTAGATACACCAATGTAGCAATGAAGTTCTGCCAGCATAGCAAAGATGGCAAAGGCATATCTCTGGTTCAGCCATCAGTAAGGGGCTTATGCTTTCTCCTATACTATTCAAATGTGTTTTTTTAAAGTATAGGATTGTGCCCTTAGTTATTTTTAAAGCCTGAAGACCTAGAGCTCCCTGTGTATATATATTCAACCTGAGTTTGAGCCCTTCCCAACACCAAAAAAATTCTCACTCAAAAGCATTGTAAAAAATTGCAACAGGAAATGGTGAAGAAATACGAAAGTGGTAAGAAGCATTGCAAGCTTCATAGGTTATGTTTCAATAATTTAATATACATGTTGAGTTGGATATAATTAATATTTGTTTGTTCAGTTATTTAGTTATTTAGAGGCATGTGTGTGCTGTTTTTCAGGCCTCTCAAAGCAATTCACACACAGTTCAAAACAGAAAATGATCAAGTCTTCAGGTGGCAGCTGCTGGTTCTGAAAGCTGCAGCAAGTTCAATTTTAATCACTCTAATGTAAATGGCTCCCAAGAAAACCTGGTAGCAGATACGGGGTGGGTGGGAAGAGACTTCTCCATTTGGGAGGAGCTCCAGTATTTGGGGCTCCAGCTGGTGTCATTTCTCTGCAGTAGCTCCAGTTTGCATATAATTCATTAGCATTGCAAATGTGCTGCAGGTGGTCATATTGTGTTTTGTTCTAGAGTATTGCTTGTTCTCAAATGTAGAAAAGTTCATCAGCCTTGGAACAATAAATCTCTCTCTCTCTCTTTCTCTCCTTCTCCCTGACAGTTGAAAACCATAGCAGCCCAGCCCAGTGAAATCTAGTCAGTCTTAAGGCCCATTGAAATCAGCTGGACAAGTTAGTTTATTCTAGTTTTAAGTTCCATTGATTTCAAAGAAATTTAAGGAAGACCCACTTTTTCTGACTGGAGCCACTGTTTGGGGTTTTTGTTTCTTTGGTTTTTCTTCTTGTATTTGTGGCACAAGATTTCTTGCTTCTTGTTTTTGTCCTCAGAGTTTTAAATGTTGGAAAGCTAAGTTTGAAACTCTGATGACAAAAGTAAAAAGCAAGAAATCTTAAGACACAAATATGGGAAGCACATCTTTATGCAAAGAAATGAAGGATGGCATTCTCAAGATTGTAAAGTGTGCCTTGAGGCTACAAGTTGCCCATCCCAGCACTAAAATAGCAGCTTAGGGAGGTGATTTCAGATTTTTTTTTTTTTTAAAGTACAGGAGGAAAGGGTTAACCTCCCCCCCCCCCCCCGCTTGTGAAGTGATGGGGAAGGGCAGAGCAGGTGTGTGCTGGGGAGATGGCATTGGTCCTGTCCCCTGAAGCTGCAGTCAGTGTTGGGTTGTGACCAGCAGCACATGGACCTTGGGCAGAGCCAGAGCTTGAGCCAGCACACTGTGTATTTGGCTGGCAAGGTCACCTGGATAAATAGGGTCTATATAGTTTAGTGTCTGTCTTCCTGCTGTAGAAATAGGGAGTTTCTGTTCAGGTTGGACTCCAAGTTGTTATGGGCTCCCTGAGAATAGACTATCCATGGTCTCGCCAAGCCTGTCTGAGCCAGCCTTTCATTTGCCTCCCTTTTCCATGCCCTGAATATGTGCCTCTCAGCAGAGGAGGCATCCTTTGCAAGGTAGGAGTAAAACACTTCCTGTTGCCTTCTCATTCTTCACTTTGCACTTCAGCTGACAGACTCTTGTCATGGATGGAGGTAGAAGTATTTAGCACTGGAGGATCAACCCTGCTTCTCCCCATGCAACTCTGAAGGGATCTCTTCTGTTTTGACAAGTCCAGGCCCAGGGATTTCTCCAAGGAGTAGCAAGGAGCAGTGAGTAGGGATGTGCACGGAACCATGGTGGGGTGGTTCAAAGGCAGCGGGGGTATCCCTTTAAGAGCAGGGGGAGGGTGCACTTACCCCTCCCACCACTGTTGCCCTGCCGGTGTCAGTTTCTTAAAAAGCCCATCAGGGCAGCAGTGTACCTCCCTGATGCCCCATTGCTTTCGTCTTCTGGATATGACCAGAAGTTGCTGGCACATCTGTGTCTGCCGGCATACGCCGGCACGCCAGCAACTTCCATCCCTTTTGCTTCCCTCAACTGGTGGTGCTAGAGTTGCCCCTCCCCAAGCCAAGTCCTGACTGGTCCACTTCTTGTCAGTGGCCGTGCCAGCAAATGCAGAGGGCTGGACTATGACAAGCCTTTTTAAGAGAGTGATAGATTTAACCTATATCTAGAGGGTGTCTTTACATCAGGCATTTGTTCTTGGAGCAAAGCCTGATTAACTCCTAGAAAGGAGTGAAATGTGGGCTGCTCAGTCTTGCTGGTAGCACATTGAGTCCCTGTAAGTTTGTTTAGGATGGTTGTTTAGTGATGTGTGTCTTGCAGGAACGGAATGAGTCACATGAGAGTTGTTTCCTGTCCAACAAGCTATTTTCCCTTTCAACTCTTGATTTGCAAATAGAGGATCTTGTGACAAACCCAGGAGTCTGGCGGTGTATCACTTTTCTTCCCTCCTCTGCCCCTTTGAGGAGGAGAGTGGTAACATGCTGTTTTAACAGGTTGATACAATGCCAATAAATAGAAGAAGAGAGATGAGACGTTTTCTGCAAAGGATGATGTTGCTTGTGAGTTCAAATATATAACATGTTTTAGTGCAAATTGGGGAGAAATGGGGAATTCATGCCAGAGACCCCTAGATTGTATAATATTCAAAGAAAACCACCAAGTTTTAAAATGTACCTTGAAGCCTGCTTTGCCTTGACACACAAGCTCAGCTGAACAATTCAGAGTCTAGTCCTTTTCTAAAGCCACTGCAGTTCTCAGTTTGGATTTTGTTGCGGACATTTATTCCAAATCCATCACCTACCAATGGGCATCCATGTGGGAGAGTGGCACAAAAGGGGCAGTCTCTCCCCCCACCCGATTCATTGCTAGATTATTGTGGAGCAATTGATGCTTTTATTTATGTATTTAAATGTATATACTTTGCTCCCCACTCTGAAAAAATCATGTGGATGCCCATACTACCCATCCCTAACCCTGACTCAAGATACCGAGACATGAATGAGAGACTAAAGTGAAGTGAAATGTGACAAGAGTGTTGTTGGTCATTTGGTTGCTGGAAGAAGTAAACTCAGAGGCAGAGAACAAAGGCAAGAAAAGGAAGGCCGATAATTGTGAGGAAGACAGACAGGTGGAGGAAACCAATAGCAGTGTAGTGAGTGAGCTGTGAACTGGTAGGTCCTCTGTTCAAATCTGGCCTCCGCAGTGAGCTCACTGGGTTCCATAAGCAAGCCACTATTGCCTCAGGCTCCTATCTGTAATATGGGAAAAATAATTACCTGCCTTGCAGAGTTGTTGTACGTATTAATGAGAATGCATGTGGAACACTTTTGAACACTCTAAAGCGCTATATATTGCTGCTGTTAATAAAGATAAGGAACGAGGACAACAGGGAAAAAAACCTTTTGAAAACCCAGAAATATCACTAGGAAATGTGTAAGGTAGACTCAGTGGTCCCTTTCTCACAATCAGTGAGAAGAGCTACCAGGCACGCGGGGAGGAAGGCTGCTGAAGCTTACCTCCCCAACAGGTCCGTGCTGGGCACATGGATCGACGGGCACCGAGCTGGGCACTGACTTCCCCCTGCAGTGTGGAGGGTTGGGGGCCAGGACTCATCATCTTGGCCCCCAGAAATCCCATAATGCACCACGTGATTGCGTGGTGCATTTTGAGGATTCCTTCTGTGCTGGCCAGGAGGCTGCTCCTGTGTCGATGTCATGTGGTGCCAGCACATGAGCATTTAGCCAGGCTTGAGGGTGTGCTTGCACCCTTAACTTCAGCTAACAGGCGGGCCACTTGGGCAGGCTTGGCAGCCTTAGCCTGGTCTTGGTGGTGCGTGAGAACAGCCTCAGTGTGTACTTGATGTTAACAAAGGGGTGTATTTATACCTCTTTAGGGGGGAAAATGTATAGAACAAGTTGTGATGAAGAAAAGGCCATTCAAACCTTTGTTCTGTCTTTTGTTGATGCATTTTTTCACCCTTCCTTTAATTTATGGGATGGTCTTGCAAAGATCTGGCTAACTCAGAAGAACCACAATTCCAGAGATGTCTGTCTGAAATCAAGTGGAACATAGTGACCAAATGTTTAGGGTACTCAGATATACAATCTGACAACCAGACAGTCTTCTAAAGTAACAACTTAATTCCCTGGTCAACAACTAATTGTATAGGAGAGCTACCCTGAGGAGGGGATGCAGCAGAATGTGCTATCTCCCAAAAGGTCCTTCACAGGCACATATCTTTCTTGAACCTGAATTAGCGTGTGTGTGTGTGATTTTAAAAATAATAAGCTCTGTCTCAGATTCTGTGCACAACTTTACACGCAAAGACGGGCAGCCAGGCAGCTCAGAATATGGGGAGGGAAGAAAGTGATGTTTATAGATAAGTAAATGGAAAGGCCCAAAGATTTATGGATGGGAACATGAGGAGTGGAGTGGGAAATATCTGTGACCTTATGGTGTATAACAGATTGTAATTACTATCAAACTTTTTTTCTTAGGGTCTTGCAGGACATCTAATGTGTTAGATAATGAAAAGTTTTGAATAAATGAACAGAAGTGTGAATTTTACAAAGTTTGGTTGCTGTCAAGCTGTTTGGAGGACAGTGCCGTGAATTCTGATCAGGATCATTTGGCTGTTATAGGTTAGATAATGGACTACTGCAAGGATTTATAAATGAAAATATAAAACTTTTTGCTTGATGTATAAAGAAACAAGACTATAGAAGGGTTTATTGAGGACAACTGAAATGCTAGACCAGGTCGGCAAATAAATGTGGTGATGCATGCAAAACAGAACGTGTCCATAAGATATGTTCTTTTTAGATCTTATCTCACTCTCTTCCTCCTAATTTTGCTGTGTTTTCCACCCCTGACAGATATGACTTTATTGAGATACGGGATGGAGACAGTGAAACGGCTGACCTGCTGGGCAAGCACTGTGGAAATATTGCTCCTCCTACCATCACCTCGTCAGGCCCTTCTCTCTATATTAAATTCACCTCAGACTACGCACGCCAAGGTGCTGGCTTCTCTCTGCGTTATGAGATCTATAAGACAGGTCAGTATCCAAGGCAGGCTTTCAGGTGCCAGGTCAGGTGACATTTCAATGTTTAGTCAGAACTCTCTCTTAAAGAGGCAAGGAAACTGCTTAGGAAACTCTTTGATTTTATTCCCCTCAGCCAAGTGTTTATGTGTGTTTTGACTGAGCCAGATGGCTGCCTTCTTCTTTATCCCACCAGTGTGCCCTCTCCCTAAATGGGCATGGTCTGAAAGCATGTGGTACAGACACCTTGCTGAAGTTAGGAGATCTGGGTCTAGTCCAGAGTTTCTCAACCACCGGTCCGGGGACCGCTGCCGGTCCCCGAAGGGTTGAGCGCCGGTCCCTGACTGGGAGTCAACCCCCCCCCCCAACAACTGCAATCAAGGCACTCACTTCCTCAATTTTGCACATGGTACGGAAGAGGAAGAGTATCACCTTCTTGTCCCTTGCCTCCACGTGCTGCTGTGATCTTCCTACAGCTATTTTATTCCCTATCTTTACAGCTTCAAACTGTATGCGGTGTGGAAGGTATGCCACCTGAAGGGCTGCCACTTGAAGGGCTGCTGGTTCTTGCATGCTCATTGTTTGCAGCCAAAGGTTGATTGATTGAAACCCAGCTGCCTATTGTGGTCGAGACGCCTTGAGAGGGAACGCTGTTTCCCTCTTGCATCGGTGGGGTGTTGTGGTCCCTCTGCCCCCTGTAACCCCCTGGTCTGCACCGCCGGTGGAGGACGGCGGTCCCCTTTATGACCTCGCCGGGTGCGGGGGACAATCTCTGGCCGGGATCATGCCGCAGTGAGGGCTAAGCAGAGGAGGGAGGGAGGAGGGCCGCCTTGGCTCACCTCGCAGGTATGCGCGGGCAGCATGTGGGACCACGTGAGCTGCGTGGCCCCAAAGGCAGGCTGGTGTGATTGGCTCCCGCAGGGGAGTTGGGAGGGGGGCACAGAAGTGCACATTGTGAGAGAGGATGGGGAACACTTGCTACACTCTGGTGCGCAAGCACAGTGGCGGCAGCTCTTGGACCCAGGCGACCTTCCGAGTGCAGTCCGGTGCACCATTGCCTCACCCACCCTGAACAGTGCCTCGTCTCCCCAGCGAGGAAAATGAGGCATCTACCACTACAACGCCCCACACCCTCCGCCATCTCAGAATCACCCCCTTTCTTTTAATGCCAGGTCTCCACCGCTCTTCTTCACATTTTCTTTCACCATTAAAAAAACCCCATTCCCAGCACCTGCCATGTAACGAATTTAACGAGTTTTGGAGGAGCTGCACGGGTTTCATTAGGTCCACCTCACAAAGTGCACATCTAAGAGCAGGATCCAGATCAAGTCAGGTGATCATGACCAAGCAGCATTGACACAAATGAGAGATGACTAAATTAATTTCAGTGGGTGGTCGTGACTAACGTTGTCTGGATCCTGCCCTGCGACTACACAACTCCTGCTAAAACTCCACCTCCATCATGAGAGGGTTAAACTGTAGATTTCCGGCTCTACTGAGCTTGCCCTGCTCTCCTCTCCTCACCTCCTTTTTGCTTTGCTTGACATCCAGCCTGATGAAGCATTTTGGGGGATTCAAAAGCTTGCTTGTGCGTTGTTTTCATTGCCCCCATGTAGCTTTTGAATTTTTCTAATGGCCCAACATCCCCTCTCCACTGAGTAATCACAAGCACCTCCACCCCCACCCCACACATACTGAAGACATACTGGAGACAAATTTGTTCACCCAGGCTTTTAGATTCAGGGGTTCTCAACCTTGGGTATCCAGACATTGGTGGACTTCTACTCCCATAATCCCCAGCCATAATGGCCAAATGCCATTGTGGTTGGGGGTTATGGGAGTTTAACTGAGGGACCCAAGGTTGAGAACCCCTAATATTCCATGTTTGCAAAAGATTCCAAATTTAATTATTTTAATGCTTATATTATTTTAATTGTAAACTGCCCAGAGATGCAAGTTTTGGGCAGTATAGAAGTCTGATAGATAGATAGATAGATAGATAGATAGATAGATAGATAGATAGATTTGAAACCCCTTTACTAACTGCCGGTCCGGGAAACTGCGCATGAAGAATGTAGCGGTCCTTGAAACTCTGCACGAAGAATTTAGCGGTCCTTGACTCCAAAAAGGTTGAGAAACACTGGTCTAGTCAATGCCTGGACAAGAGACTGCTTGGGAACCCTGTGTTCTATGATGGAAGAAAAATGAACAATGACTATAATAAGTAAATTTCCCTACTTTTTCTCGCTGCCCTGAAAAAAACCCCTAAAACATGCTATAGAAGAAAGTAGCTTTATTTTCATTCATTCATTCATTTATTTGTTTTAGAGAATCTGCTTGCTGGCATCCTGGAAGGTGTGAGCATGGCTGAGTTGTTCTTTTTGGTTTACTCAGCCTGGGAGTTGATACTCTGAACACAGACATGGAGTTCAGAGTTGTGGGATGCTTAGTCTTGGATCCGTTTCAACTGCTGTCACCCACCAGTGCTGGGAATATACAGCCAACAAATGATATATTAGATCCATGCCTATCTTTGCTGGTAGAAGTGAGGCGTTGGATCTATTGCTGTTGGGGACCATCAGACAAAGCAGGATGTTGGGACTGCCTTAAATTCTCAGTTGTCCAGCACCTGCTCAGAAAGCTGAAGTCATGACAGCGCTCAGCTGTTTTTTGCTTTGTTCCCAACTTAATTTTTGGGGGGGAAATGCTGTGGAAGGGGTGAGTGCTCTGCAGCTTCAGATGCTCTGGAAGGTACAGAGTTTTTTGTTTGTTTGTTTCTGGTTCTTTAGCAAACTCATGGAGACCCCAGTCTGAGAATCCTTATGATCTGAAACATCATTTCATCATGTTTTCAGTGGTCTTTTAAGTCCCTTCCCCTATGCTGCTCCCCTTTCCAAATCTGTTTTATCACTACTTCCAAGAAGGTAAAATATTTTATGGGCATATTAACAGTGTGTTTTGATTCCTACCTTGGCATGAAAAGCAGGCTTCTTCATTAAATTATCTCATGTATTCCAGAAGAACTACAAACAGTATATTTTTTTCTCTGTGACATGTATAAAAAGCTTGTTAAAGTCAAGGCTAAGTGAAAATTGTCCTCTTTTAGATCTGCATCGAGGTCTCTCCCCTCCTGTGAATATGCGATTCAAGCGCAGATCAATAGCCTTGTGTTTGCTCTTCTCAAGAAGCCAAGGGTTTTGTAACTGGTGTAATGCTGGTTTAAACGGGCTGCTGTTGGCAGTGCCATCAAGGAAACAAGAAGGGCGCCTCTTGAGCTCCATATAAGAGAAACTATTCATAATGCCTTTTTAATACAAAACTATTCTTGGAGAAAGTAAAAAGCTAATCAGAAGCCTTTTAAAATTGGCTCTGTCTAAATATTTGTCAGATTGGTGTGCGTGGGGATGAGAATTCTTGAGAAATAAAAATAGGCTTGTTTTGTGCTTGCTGGTGTGGGCGAGACAATGTTTTTGTGTGCTCTTAAGAGAGGCCTGGCTGTGTCTTCCACAAAGATAGCAGGGGCTGTTGGTCACAGGACCCGGCTGTCTGCCCACATTCCATGGCTAGCATCTTAGACGGAAGCGCACAGAAGATTTGCGTCACCATTAGAACATGAAACAAAGAATTTGAAGCAGCAAAAAGAGAGAGAGAGGGAGGCAAATGAAGTTTCTTGTTTTACCCAGAAACCTTACTGAAGGGCAGAAGCAGAAACACAGAGACACACAAATATCCCATTTGGGGGGTTGGTTGAGGGCAGGGGCGGAGCCATAATTGTGCGAATGGGTTCAAAGAACCTGGGCCGCCAATGAAAAAGGCCACTGAAAGTCCTTGTGCATGTGACATCATATGCACAGGGTCATGGCTCGGGCTCGGGCTCTGGAGAGCCCTGAGTGAGCTCACCCATGCCAGGGCTCCAGAGAGCCCGAGTGAGCTGTTTCCCTGTCTATTTCAGGCAGTGCTGAAATAGACGCTGAAGTGAGAGAAAGGGAATTAAAGGCTGTCAGGCAGCAAACTCTGCCTGAAATGGACAGGGGAATAGTTCACTTTCTGGAGCCCAGGCGTGGGCGAGGGAGAGCTCACTTGGGGCTCTCTGGAGCCTGAGCCACACCCCCATGCGTGTGACGTCACATGCATGGGGCATCACTAGAGGGGCTGCTGGGCGGGGCCGGACACAAGCCACCATTTGGCTGGCTCCACGCCTGGTTGAGGAGTTGCCCCAGCTATTCAGTCCATACACACACACACTCACACATACATACATACATATGTAGCAGATCTTAAACAGATTTCTGTCCTCTCATGCACAGGGATAGGAAAATTGTTGACAAAAATTTACAAAATCTGAATGTTAATGTGATCTAGGTTAGAGGGTGGAGCTATCACTTGTTTTGTTTGTTGTTTATTATAAATATTGATACCGCCCTTTACACCATTAAAATAATGCTCAAGAAGTCTTACAAAAGTTAAAACATGACACAATCAATTCAGTAAAAATAGGACTCAAAACAATGATAGGACTCAATCTAAACAATGCAGCATCCATCAACCATTGCATAAAGTACAGCTTCTTAAGCATTTTTTTTCTACGAGGAAAGAGCAAAATTTAATATTCAGCTCATATTCAGTTTTCCTTATGGATGTGAGCTGCTTCATTCCCTCCTTGGAATATAGTTTACATAGGAAAATGTTAGCATGAACTGAGCTGCACACAGATACCACCACAGTTATTCTCATGATTGGGGTGCCTCATTGGATGGAGAAGGTGTTGTCAAGATTGTGGAAACTTCAGCTGAATGTATTCTCTCAGTTCACGGTTATTAGGGTTACAATGTTTCATCAATTAATTGGTTAGATTAATCAATTAAAAACCTTTTCAGCAGTTAAAAAGTGTCCTTGATTAATCAGACAACAGATGAACATATTTTTAAAAATTCTGTTTCCCAAATCTGCAGATGGCATGCACTGTCTTAAAAGAGGCATCCTTCTCCTCTATCATACAGAAAGGAATGCCTCTTCTGAGGTGCTGCCTACTGCACACATAATCTAAAATAAAGGAAGTATTATTTGTTTCAACAACAAAGAGTAAGGGAAGGCCATACCCTTCTCTTCCTACATGGAAATGGCAACAACAGTGGCAAATAATACTGGGACACACTCTGCCCCAGCCAAGGGTAGAGCCACCATTGAGCAGATGGTTCAAAGGACCCGACTGCAAGCCATGGAAAGGCTGCATGAGCCCTCCAGAGGTGCTGGCTGGGTGCATTCATTTCCCTTTCTCTAGATCTCTAGAGGGCTCGTGTGGGAATCACCACATTAGAGAATCGCCACGTTAAAAGGTGCCAAGTTAGCAGGGGCAGGGGCAATAGGAAGTAACAGTTACTTTTTCATTTACCTATTTCTATGTATATATTTTGTGCCCTCCTCAAGTCTTGCAGATACCCATGAATGTAAGCTTGTGTTGGTGGCAGGAGAGGAGCCTTTCATCTTTAGTTTCATTCCAAAAAGAAAGGGAAGATGTGTCATTCATTCTTTGACATCCCAGACCTTGTTTACATATTACACTGTCTAGCACAACATTTCAAGGATTAAAATAAATATAGGAATACAATGTGGTATGGAGTATAGTGCTCAAAACAGTTTATCTTTGAATTGCACTTAAATATTTACAGATCATCCAAGGTCTTCTGTTCAGTGTCCTTTTGTTAACAGTCTTTAAATGAAAGAAGGATGGGAAGAAGCCAATTACTTGAAGTCTGTTGTGAGGGCAAATTTGGTGATTTGTTTTCAGATGCCTGTATCTGAGCTGGTCAATCAGCGTCTACATTGCCAGGCGATCCAATTAAGTCCCACTCATTTTGGAAGTCATCTGATTAAATATATTTCCATATCCATTAGTGTAACATTATTGCTCTTTCTTAAAGGGGCCAGATCTCTTTAAAAGAGCATGAGCAAACACTTGTACAATTTTCATTTTCTTACAGATGTGTTAGGAACTGCCCGGAGTTGGAATCCTGCATTTTCTGTGCAAATTCTCTATAATAAAACAAAAGTCAGAAAAGTTGTGAAAGTTAATCTCCTGTTACAATGGTGGAATTACAGGGGTCTTGTAACGTTCTCTATTCCACGCCCCCTGCGCTCCATGACCCTTGGGCTAGAGAATTCCATTGTTAATTGTTTGGTCCCTACAGAGCAATAGTTCTAATGCAGTCATAGCATGAGCAGAATGCAACCCCCTTCTCCCCCAAGGCACCTTGGGTCGCCAAGAAATAGACGCACTTAGCCGGCTGTGGCACAATGGAGGCCAGTGTTGGGGTCATCGCTAAATAAGTGGTAATATTGTCTACACTGCTGGCAGCCAGAAGGCGTTCCTTAAGGATAGAAATAACTTACATTTCTGTTGCAGATAACATGGATGAGTGAGAAAAGCAGCTCTGTTTCTCCTTTGGATAGAATCCCTCATGCATATCGCCTTCCTATCCCAAACATTCTTAACGGAGCCCTTGTGAAAGTTCGGGTTATTCATGTACCCTTTTACGACTCTGAAGATGCCAGACTTCAGGTGTCACTTTAGCAAGACTGCTTTTGCTAATTGCCACTCTGATGGAAAATAAAATGGGGACAGTAATAATTAATAATTAATACTTTTGCAAGGCTGTAGCAATTTTCTGCATGAGGGATTTAAGTGCTTTAAAAACAATTATGAATAATGCCTCTCAGCCTGGCTACTGTTACTGAGGTGGCTGATGATGTAGTATATTAATATCTTGGTTCCCCTTATCTCTCATCCTAGGCTCTGAAGATTGTTCTAGAAACTTCACCAGTTCGAATGGTACCATTGAATCCCCGGGATTTCCTGATAAGTATCCTCATAATTTAGACTGCGCTTTCATAATCATGGCCAAGCCAAAGATGGAGATCATCCTTCAGTTTTTAACCTTTGACCTAGAGCATGACCCCTTGCAAGTTGGGGAGGGAGATTGCAAGTATGACTGGCTGGACATCTGGGATGGTATTCCTCAAGGTAAGGATTAAAGTGATGTATCTCCAATGCTCTCTTCTGTGTCTGGCTATTGTCAAGCTAAAAGCATTAGTTTTGAGTCTGAAGAATTCCATAAAGGTCATAAATTGCTAACACTCCTCAATTCTATCCAATCTAATATATTCTTGCAGTGTCCTTAGCAGAGGCCAGAAGTTAAACTGAATGGAGATGGAATTCTCTTCTACTTCCTGTGCTGGCTTTGCACGCTTCCTGGTTCTATAAGTGATGTTCAAAACATGTTTAGACCTTTGAGTAACCTGATTGTGTAATCAGATCATGGAGATCAAAGAGAAAAATTTTAGAGTCACTGAACTGCTGCGATTACAGAGAGTTCCCTTGCAAAAAAGAATAATGCTTCTTCTACACTGGATGCATACAGGATGATTTTGTACATCACTTGAATGCAGTTTTGTGGGAAAATAAATGAGAAATGTTATGAATAAATAAATCACAATTGTGTATGCCAGGGAACTGAGCATATTAGAAGTAAAAAGGCAGTGGATCAAGATTGTCAATAGAACTTACTTACTGTAGCTGGTTGCTTGTAGCAATGTGCACAGAATGGGTTCTGTGCACTCCCAGGAGGGTGTGTGTGGAGGGGGGAGTTAAGGGCAGGGGAGGCGCTGCTGGGTCACAGGGAGGGACACTGCAGTCCCACGCACCCACTTTTTATGAGAGTGCCAGCGGGGGGAAAGCAGTGGAGCGAGGCCTTCCCTGCCCCTTAAAGCATGCCCCCCGCCTTCTGTGACCTGAAATCCTTCTGAGCTGGTGGTGACAAGGCTGAACTTGGAGCCATGTGCATGTAAAGCATGTGCTTCTACCACACAATTATGGCTCCTCTGCACAGTGGCCAGGAGGACAATTAATTTGTTTTATCTGAAAGATAAATTCAGCTTTCCTTTTTGTTTCTATTGCAGTTGGCCCCTTGATTGGCAGGTACTGTGGCACTAAAACCCCTTCAGAGATCCGCTCAACTACTGGCATCCTTTCGCTCACATTCCACACAGATTTGGCAGTGGCTAAAGATGGCTTCTCTGCTCGCTATTACTTGGTCCAGCAGGAGGTGCCAGAGAGTAAGTTGGCAAGCATTCAATCTCTGTGTTCCTTTAGTATTTCTCCCATTCTGGATTCTGCAGTAGAGAAACTGAATGGAACCAATATGTAGCCATGTGGGTTTTTCTGTATTCCCCATCTCTGAAAGCAACAGCAGCATTTCGGGAGGAAAAACTCATAAATTTTATATATATATTTGAGTGTTTCCATTTAAATTTCACAGTAGAACTCAAAACTTGCCTAGATCTAAAATATTTTTTGCCTGAAATGTATGCTGTTGTCATCCTCCTTGAATCATTTGAGTAATCCAAATCACTCAAACTGAAATCACTCAGATGTCTCAATAAAACTTTTGCAGCATTTTAAAATTTTGGTTTTAGCCTTTCTACAGAGGTCTTGAAATCCAGATTTTGAGATTGCTGTAGAAATGCTCAACTCAAAATTAAAAATGTAAAAATCTTTCAGAATTTTTAATTCTGGCTGTTTTCAGTTTTCAAATTCAAGGTGTTTAAAACTGAAATTGACTTGGGCTCAATATAGGAGGAAGGAAGGAAGGCGAGCGCTTGAGGCCATGTTGAAATCTCACTAATATTGAGTACATTGAATGTTTACCACTGGATGCTTCCTCTTCTGCATTATACATAGATGCATTTCTTTCTTCTCTTTGTGTCACTTCACAACTTCTACCACTTACTTTAAAACCTTAAGAAGTCAAGATGGAACTTTCATAGTCAAGAAGTGACTAGCTTCTGCATTCATGATCACAAGATGTTTTGTTTGATAGTTGTTAGCATGGCCAGACTTGTTCTAAAAGGCAGGATATAATTACAGGAGAGCCTCGTTAATTGCGGACCCGGTACCCACGGTTTCCCATATCCGTGGCTGGATAATTGTCATCCAACCTCAGTATATGTGAAAAAAATTAGCCATTTAAGGGGTTAAGACTCACATATCCATGTCGGGGATGGATAGAAATGACCTCAGAGGCCATTTCTTCCCGCCATTTTGAGGACAGGAGGCATTTTGTGGCTCCTTTCTGTTTCTATTCTTTTTAAAAAGGAGGAGGGGGTATTGCAACTTTTCAGGGGGAAAACATGATTCTTTTAACTTTTGGGGGCATTGCTGGACAGCGGGGGACACACAGAGCATGGTAGGGCACTCCCCCTCCCCCAGCTTCCCCACTTTCAGTCTATTTTTCATCCTGTTTTCGCCACCCCTTTGGCACCATTTGCAACAGCCCCTTTGCGCCATTTTCGTCTTTTTGCCTCACTGCTTCAGGAACCCAACGCCCCAATTCCCATTGCCCTAATGTCCCATTATCCATGGTTTCACTATCCATGCCTCCCCTCATGGAACGGATAATGGGGTTCTCCTTTATGTTAAATAATATGTGGGAAGGCTACTAGCTTAAATGGCTTTTTAAAAGGGTATAGGCAAATACATGGATCTTTCAACTGCTTTATTAAGCCTCCTTTACAGAGGCAGTATACCTTTGAATGCCAGGTGCTAGGGACAGACATGTCTTACTTTTGAACTTCCAGAGGCACCTGGCTGGAAGCAGAAGACTGGACTAAATGTCATTACAGTCTCAGTCCTTCTGCTTCAAGGCATTTGTCATCTATACATGCTCTGTGAGTCTCAATTTTCTTTATCTACAAAACTGTACCCTTGAACAAACAAACAAAAACAACAACAACAACGGCAAATGCTGTCGGAAAAAACAGCTCTACAGATGACATGGAAATTAGGTATGCACGCCGTAGTTGTTCCATTGAATTAGAGTTTTCAGCAGGATCCATGTCTTTCTAGAATTCCTGGGATTTTAAAAAGATCTGCAGCAGGAAAGTTCTGCCTCGGCAATGGTCTCAGCACTTCATTACAGATTAGGGATTTGATAGGGCTTCTTCACAGCTATTTGGAAATTAACATTGTCTTAGCTTCCCTAGGTGCACAGAGACAGTGCTGTGAATTTTGCAACCCCAAAAACTTGTTGGATAGGAGACAATGATTGGGAATGCCTTTCTTTAGGAGTAGAGTCTATAATATAGGTTCTGTTTAGAGCAGTGGTTCTCAACATGTGGGTCCCCAGATGTTGCTGAACTACAACTCCCATAATTCCCAACCAAAGGCCAATGGGGCTAGGGATGCTGGGAGTTGTAGTTCAGCAACATCTGGGGACCCACACATTGAGAACCACTGGTTTAGAGGCTTCTCTCTGTTTCCCTCTCTGCCTTCTCCAGACTTCCAGTGCAACATTCCGCTGGGGATGGAATCTGGCCGGATCTCCAATGAACAGATCACGGCCTCCTCCACTTACTCCGATGGCAGGTGGACTCCCCAGCAGAGCCGACTCAATAGTGATGACAATGGATGGACTCCTAATGTAGATAACAACAAGGAATTCCTGCAGGTATTTCCAGCTCTCAGTGGTCAGAAGAGCTCTCCGTGACTAAGAAGCATAATTGAGAAAGGATAGGAGTGAAGCCATGATGTCAGGCTTAGCAACAGTTGTGTTGCCAGACAGCTGGTGTGATCTGATGTTTCAGTCTGTTTTGTCAAAAGAATGCCTCCAGCTAGCATTCTCTTCTAAAGAAAGCTTGGCTTGGCATGGGCAGGCATACTGTGTGTCCATGGAAGCCGTCTTGGCGGGGTAATGCTGTGGGAGAATGCAACTTTGCTTAGATGCATAGTTTGTCTTGGCAGGGAACTGCCACTGCCCTCTGGACCTTTAAGTCCCCTCCTGCTCCCCCCCCCCACCTCCTCCTCCTCCAACTCAACTGATTATCATGCTGTTAAATTGACCCCAGAATATGAAACTTGTAGAATCCTCTGTTACTCTGATTGCCTGCTGGGAGTCGGCAGGGAAGGCTTGAACTGCTGTTTGGCAAAGGCAGTGTGACTCAGTCTTCATGAACTGATGGCAGCCCTGCTGGACCATTAACATTCCAGTAGAAGTCTTGGCTTGACCTGGTGCCCCCTGAACCTTGATAGACTTTCCAGAGGGCTAGAAGGGAGAGAGTGCTACCACTTAACAAGCCCTGTTGACTCTGCAGCACTCAGAGAGAGCTGGGCTTTCTTGCATGCGTTGGGCAAGTACAGCTATAATAATATTTATTCTGCTGGAGAATTGCAGCGCATACCAGCATTTGGGAGCTCCAGCAGGACCTACACAGGACCAGTTTATGACCACAAAGCAAAGACTTGTGGACTGGATGGAGCACTGTGAGGTGGCAAGTGCTAAAAGGCATTCAGTACTGAAGTACTGAAAGGTCATTGCCTGCAGCAGATGTCCGATTCTTCATGGCGTAATTATCAGGCCAGCATGTCTGTGACCTTTTATAATCTACATTGCTAAAAAATATGAACTGGACATTACAACAAAGTTCCCTCCTGCCACAAACTACTACTACTACTACTTACTACTACTACTACTATATTTATATACCGCTCTTCAACCAAAGTTCTCAAAGCAGTTTACACAAAGCGGTTCCATCTTAAAAAGGGATTCGTCTCAGTTTTGGTGAAGATTCTGTTGTTGGAGCCCTGATTTTATTCGAGTTTTGCTGTAGAGGGAAAGTTCTCTACTCAGCTCAGGGTTGGGTGTCCCCCCCTCCCTTTTTTTCTTTTTCTTTGCATGCCTGCAGGTATCCTGCCTGAACCTTTTTCACTCTTGAAATCTGTCGGCATTTGCTTGCAACAGACTTAGCAAAACATCAGGGGGGCTCTACTCTATATGATTAATGGCACACTGGTAAAGGGGGCACACCGTCTGCTTATGCTCAAATTACTTCCACTCCAATGTATAATTATTATTTATTTATTTTATTCTGGCTTGCAAGTGAGGCTGAAATGCGGTTGTGCTGGGCATTTTGCAAAAAGCTTAGTGAGAATTTTATTCCAGAGATGTTTACAGTTCAGTCCAAAGAGTCAAAGCAGAGGGTGGGGAGAACGAGCAATTCCAAAACACACTACTCCCCCACAATTTTGAAAACTGCAACAAAACCAGGTAGCCTGAAAACATTTCCTTCTATGGCTCACATGCTGCCACATCTAGTAATGTTAACTCAGCTGGTCTGGAAATTGATCCTATTAAGTTTTTATACTGGAACAGAGCTTAGACAGAATAGGCAACTCTAAACATGGCTAGTGGCAAAAGCTACAGCTGTGTCACTGCGATCTATTGAAAATTAACTGCTGTCATGCTAATTTATACCAGCTGAGCACCCAATCCTCAGGCCTGCTTTCAGACATATTCTTCTTGAGACAGCTGTAGCCCAGCACGGTGAGTCCTGGAGAACCTCCTTAGCATAACACACTACTCTGATATACTGCAGTGACTATCTGAAATCCGCTGTATATAGGCCGGAAGGCAAAATGAATCAGTGATCTCACACTAGTGTGATGTGCTCATGGCATACCTACCTGTCTCACCCATTTGCTACAGATGCCTCAGGAAGGTTGTATCTGAAAGTACTTAAGGTGTAGCTCCATCTTATTTCTGATCTTGTAAAGCCCCTGCCATTCTTCTCCCATCCTGTCACCCCACCCCACCCCCAGGTGGATCTTCGCTTCCTGACAGTGCTAACAGCCATTGCTACACAGGGTGCCATCTCCAAAGAAACCCAGAATGGGTACTATGTTCGGTCATACAAACTGGAGGTCAGCACAAATGGTGAGGACTGGATGATGTACCGACATGGCAAAAACCACAAGGTGAGTGCCTTTCCCCCACTCCTAAAATGATTCCAAACTGCTGCAGGTTCAATCAGTGGTGGCTGGACATGTTTAAATCAACTGGAATCCATAAAGAATGTTGGTTCTTTATTCTTTCACTGCCAAGAGGCAAAACATGGGGTCTTGCCCCCCGAAGTAATCCTTCTTATCTCATGAGGGATGAGGAAACAGTGTTCCTTGGAAAACCTGGCTGCTGTTGTGCCTTGCTCAGCATAGAGAGAGCCTGCAGTATGTTTCCTGACTGCAAATGAAGGAGAAAATGCTTTCACAGCACATGTTTTGCCATACAAGATTCATTGAGCATGTATGGCCCAAGCCTCGTCCACATGCTGGGCTAACAATCACAAAACCGCATGAAACTGCAGTTCAGGAGTTATTGAGGCTTGGAAAATGAAAGGGCACAAATCCTGAGAGGGGATCACAATGTCCTAGAGAATAAAGCCTGGTGATAAATAATGAGGAACAGTTTGGTTTGTCAGGGATAGGGGATCTGTAGCAGCAGCAGTGGTTGGCAGTGATGCATTGAGTGTTCTGTGCTTGTGCCTGCTCTGTCTATAAATATGGCTGTGTTGACCCTTGCTGATCCTTGGACCTCAAAATGCTTAGTGTGTGCTCAGCGGGGGGGAGGGGGGCACTTATTCTGTGCTCTGGGCAGGTGTGCAAGGAAGCGGACTGTATGGAGTGCAGCTGTGTATAATAAAGCTGTAGCCGCTCTGGGGAATGTATGGAGCTGTCACTCATCTTTGCTTTTCTTGTGAAGGCTCTTCTGAACTGACCCTTGGTGCTCTGCTGTAGAATACCGTAGAACAGGAATTCTCAGACTTTGTCATAGCAAACCACCTTAAGTCAAGAGGGAAAGGAAACCTTTTGAAGCAAACCCTGAATAAGGCAATGATATATTCAGCTTCTCTGCCAGGAGATACTGGAGAAGACAAGTTTGTTTATTAATGTTGCATATATCTCACCTTGCTTCTTTGATGAAACTCAAGGCAGTTTAATAGGGTTCTGTGATAGTCACCCATCCAAGCACTGACCAGATTTTCGTTTGCCTAGTTTCAGCAGGATGGCTGTATCTTGTGTCCTCAGACCATGTCAATTGCTAGGAGAGTGGTGGGTATCTCTTTTATTCTTTTCTAGTCCTCATCTCTGTTGCCCGCAATGGGGAAGGAAGTAGCAAAAATGTCACTCTCAGTAGAGATGTGCATGAATTGGATGTTGTGGCTCGTATCAAATTGCAAAATACTCAATTTGATTAATCGAAACATTGGCCATTGCCAGCTGTTTCAACGAATTGACTCGAAATGATTTGAGTGATTGGGCCATAGGGAACAATGGGGAACTTGAATCACCCCATTATTCCTCATGGGTAGGTCTTAGAGACACTAAAGTGGGTTGGATGGTAGGGCATGATGGGTGCTACCCAACCCACAAAAGAAAAGGGTAAACAAGTGATTTTTAACACATTTCTAACCTTCCCCCCAAAAAACCCATAGGATCATATAGCCGAAACAAGCAGAGTGCACAAATTGTGCAACCCAGCCTTGAAAACTGCAGAACAGAAGCACACAGTCCCTCTCAACACACAACACCACATTTGCCAAACACACCGTCCAAAAATTGCCAAAAAGAATCACTGACCTAGAATCCACTACCAGCCATAGTGCCTGCACTGCAGTAACAACATTAGCACAAGTTGCTCTCTCACACAGTTATGACTCCTTACTTCAGCATTGCAACAACTGCCACAGCAGCACCCTTAGCAGCAAACATAGCCATGAGTTCAGCTAGAACTTGCAATGCAGATTGCAGAGTAGTGAATGAAACACAAGCTTGTCTCAAGGCCAAACATGGAGCTCATCTCACAGCAATCACCAAGAAAATCAGTCTCTCTCTCCCCACCACCTCATAAACACACACACACTGAGCTGAGCTGCCACTGTCCATTTCTCACCACAAGAAATCAAACCACAACTCAAGGAAGGAAGGCAGTCACCCAAGTTCTGCCTTTGTCAAACTGAGATCCAGCAAAACCAGATAGTTATAGCAGCAATATTATTTTATTATTTATTATTTATTTATTTACTCAATTTCTATACTGCCCTTCCAAAAATGGCTCAGGGCGGTTTACACAGAGAAATAATGAATAGATAAGATGGATCCCTGTCCCCAAAGGGCTCACAATCTAAAAAGAAACACAAGGTAGACACCAGCAACAGTCACTGGAGTTCCTGTGCTGGTGGTGGATAGGGCCAGTTACTCTCCCCCTGCTAAATAAAGAGAATCACCATGTTAAAAGGTGCCTCTTTGCCAAGTTAGCAAGGGTTAGCATAGCATAGAACAGCCAGCCTATTATACTTACTTCATGCTGAGAAAACCACAAAATCAAACCTTCCTTCCAGCCTGCCTGCCATAGAGAGACAGGAGGACAGAACAGTCATGGCCTGATGGACCAATGGTCTGACAAGAAACAAAGCTTCTAGACTTTTACCATGAGAACGCTTCTTTCTTCTCTTCTTCTCCACCGAACATCCCTACCTGCCTGCCCTTCTGTGTCTGGATAACACCATGGCCTCGGATGGGTGCTGGGCCCCAGCTGACAGCCTGACACATGGCTGACAGCCTGGCACCAGTCCACCATTTCATCATTGGCCATGGCAGTGGCATGCATGTGCATCTGCATGTCTGTGTGTGTCAGCAGCACTAACAGGCAGACTGTGACACATCTGGTTTGGGGGTTGGTCAGGGTGGGACAAGCTGCCAGTGGTGTTGCAGTGGGTGGGGGTGATCATGAGTCAATCAGTCTCCATGGCCAGCTCTGGATAGCTCAGCAGGGAGAGGGTGACCATCAGAAAGACTAGCTGCTCCATCAGCATCCATGTGTGTGCAATGGGGTGTCACCATGTTCCTGGCCATGGAGAATATCCTCTCACTTTGGATGCTGGTTGGTGGGCACGAGATGAACCATCTGGCAAATGCCTCCAAGTCCGGCTAGACTTGATGACGCATTGCCCAAAACTGGATTGGCTCCATCTCCCGGCCTGCTTAGCACTGCTGCGGAGCTCGGTGGGCTCCTCCAGTCCACCTGGCAAGGTGCACCTCTGTAAACCACAGGATGGAATGTGGAGGTGGAGCTGCTGACTCATTTGGCCCTGCCAGGGACATCACACTGCTGGACCAGGAAAGCAGCAGTGGTTCTGCTGCTAGGGGTGGACTGCACACTAGCAGTAGGTGCTCCAGCACACCCTACTCTTGGTTGTGCCCCAGCCTCTTTTCCTGGCTTACCTTACCTCTGCAACCAGGAGGTCCCTTCACCTGGGAAGCTCGTCAGGATGATGGCTTTGCCCTTCATCCTTGGGTCACATAGACAGGACAAAACATGGGCTGTCAGTGCACCCAAGGGTGCCCTGAGCCAATCCACCACTCTGGTCCTTCTCATCTTGAGAAGAAGAGCAAAAAGAAGGCCAAAGCTTCAGCGTTGCTGCCTGGGCACATAAGCTGTTTGTGGCAACAAAGAACGGCCAAGACAGCCTCAGAAATGAGCACCCATTTTTTGGTTGGATAGGTTGCACACTTCCAAGCTATGCCACCTTGCCAGGGAGTGGATGGTTGCCTCTTGCTCCTGCAGATGCTGAAGCAAAAGAAAGGTGGAGTTCCACCAGGTCGGAACATCCTGAGGGATCCGGTGTACAGGTAGCCGAGCTCAAGTTGCCTCCTCTTGTGAAACCTGCTAGTATCTTGCAGCACCTTATCACAAGAGCAGCCATGGCAGCAGCAGGATGGTACCCAGCGCCTTCAGTGGGGATATCTTCCCTGGCTGCAGCCCTAGAAAGGCCAAGCATATCCCACATGACCAGGTTCAGCATGTTCACCACACAATGGATGGACACAAAATGACCCTGCTCTGCTTCCTTAGTTATGTTGGCAGCATTGTCGGTGACCATGACCCCTCGGTGAAGGTTTGGCAGACAGCCATCCCTCCCCCTAGAGATTCATGACTCCTGACAGTTCCTCTGCTGTCAGTTCCTCTGCTGTCTCTTCCAGCACCTCCACATGCAGCACAGCCCACCTGTGCTTTGCCTCACGGGAGGGGCTGACCATGCCACCAGCAGCAGATCTCCCCTCACTCTCCCGCCCCCACCAGCATGCCATGAGGAAGAGGAAAGCAGTGTGCTTCCCACTGTGGCTGGTCCACAGACCCACAGTGTGAAGTGCACGCTGGACGCTCCTGCATGAAGCAGGCTCAACATGGCCTCCCTGCATGCCCAGTACAGGAAGGTCATCACCCACCTGCTGAAGGTGGTGTGTGAGGGGATGTTGTAGTTGGGGGCAAGCAGTAGGAGCAGCCGGTGGAAGCCAGTGTTCGCCACCTGGAATGGCTGATTCTCCAAATCGATCATCTTGGCAATGGCCCAGGTGATGAGATGAGACCACACTGCTCGCCCACTGACTGCACTCACTGCGCAGGCAGGTTCCCCTGCTGGGGAGCAGGATCAAGTGCCTTGCTGCTACTCGAAGACACACCAGGCCTATTGCTCCCAGCAGGACCAGGGACCCCTGGGTGATGCTGTCGCAACTGCTGCAGCATCCCCATCATTGTAAGGTGCTTATAGGGTCCGTACCCCTGCCGACGTGTTTCCTGCAGTGGATGCAGGCAGCATGGTGTGGGTCACAAGGGCGGAGCTGAAAGTGGTCACACACCAAGCTGCTATTAGGATCATTTAAGTGGCTGCTGATTTATTCTGGGGGCTGCCACTACCACTGCCCTTGGTCTGGGGCTGAGAAGGTTCAAGAAGTGGAAATACTTTCTGCTCCTCCTCAGATGGAGGGGGAGGGGGTTGCACTGCTAACAAGGATTGGGCAGGATGATGGATAGAGTGATCTGGCTGGGGTAGCAGCTGAAGACACCTCCTCCTCCATTGCCACAGGAAAAGCTTCTTCCCTGGCAGGAGAGGATCCTCCCCAATTCTACCTCAGTTGCCACAGGCTGCTGCGCTGCAGGACTAGGCTCCTCCGGATAGGTGAGCCTGCGTGGCAGCACAGCAATGGGGACAACTTGGGAAGTAGGCCCCTCTTGCTGTTGCCCATGATGACCAGCAGCATCACCCCACCCCTCTGCCTGACAATCTGCTTCTGGCTCTGCCTCGCACCCTCCTGGACATCATTTTGAATAGAAGCCTTAACTCTGATTGGGATTGTGGGGGAGAAGCACCTTTAAGGTGTGTATTTTAAAATGGGTTGTGGGGTTGGGTTGTTCGTTTATGCTGTGTGTGCCACACACCGTGTTATCTATAGCACTGGGTGCACACACAGAAGGTAGAAAAATTAAATCCCCCAAATAAAGAAACAGACTTTATGGGGAGGGAGACTTTTTTTTTTTTTTTTGGAGGGAAGTAAGAAACAATGGGGCAAGTCTAAGAGAAGGGAAGGCAAAGGGCAGGGGATTACTGTGGACTCTCTAACCCAAGCCCACCCCTCCTGTCCTACAGTCCTGCCACTACACACTTAATCCTTTCCCCAAACTAGGCTATATTTAAAGAAGTCTAACCTGACCAATGGTGGCGGGGGCGGGGGGGCTCACCTTCTGGCATTTTGGCTGGGGGCTTCCGGCGTCTTCTGCTGGAGTCTGCCAGGTGTTGCTTTCAGAGGCACTCTTGGGCTGATTAGACACTGGGACTCAACAGGTGGGGGGAGGCACCCACCCATCCAAATAATCAAAACAAACAAACAAACCCGTTGGGAAGGAGAAACGGAGAGAGCCTGGCAGGCTGGGAACCAATCAGAAATCAACATACCAGCCTACAAAAACAGAACATGAATTGAAATGGCACACAGCAGAAGCAAAGGTGCAGGTTGGGGCTGCAAAAGAAAAAAAATCAGTCCAGCACCCCAGTTATTAAAGCCACTGGGGGCTGGTTATAAGCAAGAAGAATCAAAAATCCACAGAAGAAGAAAACAAAGCAGACCGAGTTAAGGCCACTGAGGTGGCTAATAAAAGTATTTCAAAATTTTGGGGAAAAAATCAATACAGCACTCCAGTTATTAAAGCCACTGGGGGCTGGTACAAGCAAGAAGAATGAGAAAAATCAAAACAAGAATGGCGGGGGATCAAAGCAGCAGCACCCAGTTAAAAGTCAGTGGGGCTGCTGGTACAATTTAAGAAAAATAGAAATAAAATAAGCAGTTGGGTTAGAAAGGGTGGGGGGCAGATAAGCCACAGGCCACAACCAGTATTAGGGTGGTGCAATCTCTCTCTGATTTATCTCTTGAGGCACAAAATGGATTTCTGTCTATTTGCCTCCAAGCAGTCCCCTTAAATACATTTTGAAAATCCCTCCTTTCACTCCCCCCATCCTCCCCCCAGCCAATGGGGGCACTGTTGACAACACTTGGTTTGTATGATGCCCAACCAAGAAGCAAGGAGGGTCGGAAGCCAGTGCTGGAAAACCAATCAGTCAAGCCAGTTGGAAAAACTGGCTTTTCTGTGCCAGTGCCAGAAAACCAATCACTCAAGCCAGTCAGAAGCCAGTGCCAGAAAACCAATCAGCAAGGGAAAAACATGGAAACAAAATGACACTCGAATTGTTTTGAGCTTGAAACAGGATCGATTCAATCGAACTCCAATCAGGCCCAATCAAGAGAGCTGGTCTTGTGGTAGCAAGCATGATTTGTCCCCATAGCTAAGCAGAGTCTGCCCTGGTTGCATATGAATGGGAGACTTGATGTGTGAGCACTGAAAGGTATTCCCCTCAGAGGATGGAGCTGCTCTGGGAAGAGCAGAGGTTTCAAGTTCCCTCCCTAGCTTCTCCAAGATAGGGCTGAGAGAGATTCCTGCCTGCAACCTTGGAGAAGCTGCTGCCAGTCTGTGAAGACAATACTGAGCTAGATAGACCAATGGTCTGACCCAGTATATGGCAGTTTCCTGTGTTCCTATTCTAAGGGCAATTCGATTTGAGTTTGAATCACAAGAAATGCTCTGATTTGAGCTCGAATCAATTTGATTTAAATTTATTTATTTATTTGTGTATCATATTTTTATACTGCCTGATATATACATCTCTAGGTGGTGTACAGAATTGTAAAACAATATAAAAGTCACAGATTAAAATCCACAAAACAATAAAACAATAGCATAAACAGTTATTAAAATAAATTATTAAAATTAATTCTAATTTTATTAAAATTAAATTCTAATTAAAATTAATTCTAATTAAAAGCCTGAGAGAATAGGTGAATCTTGAGGGTCTTCCTGAAAACAAACAGAGAAGAAGATGCTCTTATTTCATTGGGGAGCATATTCCAAAGCCCCGTGGCAGCCACAGAGAAAGCCCAGTCCTGGGTCGCCACCAGACAAGCCGGTGGCAACCATAACCAGACCTCTCCAGAAGATTGTAACAGGTGGCAGGGTTCATGACAAAGGAGGTGTTCTCTTAAAAAAAACCCTGGGCCCAAACCATTAAGTGCTTTATAGGTGATAACCAACACTTTGTATTTCGCCTGGAAACATATTGGCAGCCAATGCAGTTCTTTTAAAATCAGTGTTATTTGGTCCCTTCATGTTGTCCCAGAGAGCAATCTGGCTGCTGCATTCTGTACCAATTGTAGTTTCCAGACTACGCACAAAGGCAGCCCTATGTAGAGTGCATTACAATAGTCAAACCTAGAGGTTACCACCAGCATATGTACCACTGTTTTAAAGTCATTTACTTCCAGAAATGGATGTAGCTGACACATCAGACAAAGCTGATAAAAAACACTCCTGGTCACTGCCTCAGCCTGAGAAACCAGGGAGAGCTTTGGGTCCAAGAGCACTCCCAAGCTATGTACCTGAACTTTCAGGGTGAGTGTAACCCCATCCAGAACAGTTGGATCTAAACCATCACTCAGGTCCTGACCCCAGCAGTCAGTACCTCCATATTATTTGGATTCAACCTCCATTTGTTATCCCGTATCCAGTCCATTACTGCCTCCAGGCAGGCATTAAGGGAAGATATGGAGAAACAGATCCGGGTGTCATCATCATACTGATAACACCCTGCACCCTGATGATCTCTCCCAGCAGTTTCATGTAGATGTTAAAGAGCATTGGGATTGATTTGTACATCTCTATTCTCAAGCCCAGCATTTTCAGGTTGCTTTTCTATTTGGTCCTGCCAGAATGCGACAGGCTTGGGCGGGGGAGGGGGGGGAGAAACTGCTGGCCAGGAGGAGGGTGAGAGGAACCCTGAGAAGAGAACTAGAAGTGCAGATGTTCTGCGCCCGGTTCAGCTAGTTTATATTGTTTCTCTTCTTCCCTCAAGTGTAGCAAAGGATTTCACAAATTGCTCTTCCTACTGAGGATTTATTTGGACAAAATGGCAGCCCAGAAAAGAAAGACAAAACACACTGCAGTTCTCAAAGGGAGAGGCCCAGGCAGTTGCTAGGGGAAATATGTATTTATTTATTACATTTATATCCCACTCTTCCTCCAAGGATCCCTTCCCAGAGTGGATGTTTATCCTCACAACAACCCTGTGAGATAGGTTTGGCTATGAGGTCTAAAATATGGCACCTGAATTCCTTCTAATTATGGTTGGAGGTGTTTTCAGTACTGCTCTGTCTTTCAGTGACACGTGGGTCATGGTTTTTTCCTAGCAGTTTCTTTTGAATTCTTAAATCCCTCAGATAGGAAACTTAAGGTACTCAAAATGCTCAGGTGAGTTTGAGGCAGTTTTGGCCTTTCTTGCCTTCCTTTGATCCCCATCTTTAATTAAGAGACCACCATCACCCACTGAGCCCATCTGTCTTTGGTTTGTCTTAGTTATGCTTAGGAGGCCCAAATATTTCTCATCCCTGATCTTCTAAAAGAGGAAAAAGAAAAATCCGTAGAGCTATCAGCAACCCTTTTGATGAACCTGAGCCAAGTTTCTGTTTCCAGCAGGACTCAGAGGGAAATGATTCATGTGAGATTATGTCTGCAGTGCTCATGGATCTGGGGAATAGTTAAAAATCACGCTCAGGAAGAAAAGGCAATAAATTACTTGAGATTGTCACTTATAGGAAATTTGCCATTCACAGCAAGTTGAGATGTGAGGTGGGTTTTGATAAGATTTTCTTGTCACATGTGGCTCTCTCCTGCTTATCTGTTTGACATGGTAGTCAAGTAGTCCTCATCTGGAGCAAATAGGCTGGAGCAGCAGACAGGTCAATGGCTTTTAAGCTGCTTTATCCCAGCTGAGCAGCCTATCATTTGAACTCCCAAAAGGTAATCCAGAAAGACAATTTCCTCCAAATCTATTTCCCTTCAGGATATTTTTCCATAAACAAAATCTCACCCTATCTTATTCTAGCCTACAGCCAGAACTAAATATTGGCAGCAAACATAGGATTCCTAATCCCAATTTCCCTCTGATGTGCAAAGCAGGGTGGATGAGGATTTGTGTGGAGAAGCAACAGGAAAGAGATGGAATGTATAGTCCCCACCTGATGCTTTTGCTTTTAAGGGTCTCCTCCCAGTCACTCTCCCACTCCAACGCCCCTTGACTGGAAAACCTGGTTTTGGTGCCAAGCTGAGGGGAAATTGGAAGGAGAAGGGAGGAGTTGCAGTAGGCAGGTCGTTGGGGGTGGGGTGGTGGTGGATTTAAGCACCCACCCTAATTGGAACTCACTTGTTTGTGAAGATCCTGGCCCAAAGTCCTTAAACCCTGTTGCTTGCCTCAGGGTGCTTTCACAGATGAGGCTAAGAACATCTTCTGATCTGGTGATGTATCCTGTATGAGCATTGTTAATGTGAAACAGGGACCCAAAATGTACATTCTATGTCAGCGTAGGTGTTATGTACAGACATAGGAAATGCAAAACCTGACTTATGTGTTATACTGAGACCACCATTTTCACAAGTATCTAGCACTGGAGGCTGCTTGCCTCCCCTCTCTCTGAGGGAAACTTTTTGTAGGAAAGTTGCTGAATGTCCTCATTTAATGTGCAGATTTCATACTGCTTTTTTGTGGTATGTCAGAGCAACACTCCGCACAGTTCAAACTGAAATGACTATGCCATGCCAAATAGATTTGTCAATTCTGCTGCAGTTTGATTTGGTGCCATGAAATGCAGGGAAGGGAGAAGAGGATGGAGGAGAACTCTGTCAAATCCCACTTATGCATGTGTAAGTGTGTGTGTGTGTGAGAGAGAGAGAGAGAACTAGAGCCTGCAGCATGTTCCTCCTTCTCTGCTGAAGCTGTAAGGTGGGCTCAGAGCCAAATTTAACTGGTGCTACCGACAGGTCAGCGAACATCTACATCTTCATAAAAGAAATTGAGAGAGAGAGAGAGAGAGAGCGCGCCAAGGAAGCAGGAAGAACTGCGTGTAGTAGAGCTGGAAAAGAAAGATAATATTTTTTCCAGAAAGTAGAGAGGACCCCCACCTTCAATTGTTGCTGATACTGAGGGAGATGGGGGGAGGGGGGGAGAGGAGGGGCATTTTTTGTAGACTGAAGGAGAGTAGATTTCCAATTCCCTGGCGCTGTCAGTGTTGATACAGTGCACCAAAGGCAAGGAAATAGGGATAAGTTGAATAAAGAGGAGGAAAAACAAGATTAATGAGAGCTTATAACAGTGGGGGATGGCTGCGTTGTTCTTCATAAATGGCAGCACTGCATTTGCAGAGGGTGGGAGGAAGAGGGAGTGGAAAGTGATTTGCATACCTGATACCTGACCAGAACTGACTGAACTCTCGAAATCGCTCCTCCTCTCCTACCACCACCAAATGATTTCTTTATCCAACAGGCAGAGTGTTTTTTGTACATTCACACTGTAGTTTCCCCCCCTGCTATCATTCATTTAACCCCATATGAAGTGCCATTCCTTGTGAGTTGCTTACATGTACACTGCAACAAGTGGGAACCTGCAAAAATGTTTAATGGAGAGAGAAGAAGAGGGACAGGGCAAAGAGAATGAAATGCTTGCTTCATATACTGTCCTCCACTTCCCCCTGCCCATTGTCCACACTTCCTTGCTCCATAGTACTGGCTCTGAGTACAATATTGCCATTTCAACTGTTTCTACTCAAGCCAGGAGATCCCCCTTGAACAGAGGGGCTCTAGTGGTTCTCCCCAGGCTCAGCTCAGTGGGCCTGGCTTCAGGACTGTAGTAACCTCCTCAGTGTTCCCTCTAACAGGGATTCCCAGATGTTGTTGACTACAACTCCCATAATCCCCAAGCAAAACCATTGCAGCTGGGGATGCTGGGAGTTGTAGTCAGCAACATATGGGGATCCCTGTTACACTGAACCTCTTCTCCCTTTGATGGATCTGGAAGCACCGGTCATGAGCAGAAGGGCTGAGATGGGTCTACATGGACTGGCTCCCGGGAGAGCTGTCCTTGACTGTTGCAGCCCATCTGCTCTAGCTGAGAAGGGCTTCTGTTCAGCTCAGCTGCCAGCCCCAGCCACCTGAGGGTTCTTGCTTCCACAGTGCTCTCTGTTGTAAATGTCTACTGGCAGCATGAGGGGCAGTTGGCACAACCCTGCTGCTTTGAAGGCAGGGTTGTAAAATATAGAATGTTCCTGCATTGGGCGGGGTGGTGGTGTCCCAAGCCTGTAGGAGTCCTTCCTGTTTTAACGCCTGGCACAGTGGGGAAATGACTTGATTAGCAAGCCAGAGGTTGCCAATTTGAATGCCCGCTGGTACCTATATCGGGCCGCAGAGATATAGGAAGGTGCTGAAAGGCATCTTCTCATACTGTGCGGGAGATGGCAATGGTAAACCCCTCCTGTATTCTACCAAAGACAACCACAGGGCTCTGTGGTCGCCAGGAGTCGACACCAACTCAATGGCACACTTTACCTTTACATCCATCCCAACTGCAAGTGTGACACATAGAGGTCATATACACAACCTCTCTGGGGACGGCGGGCAGGGAGGCAGGCTTGGGATCAGGAGTGATTCTGGCACTCCACACTAGCAGCCTGATCTAGGCTGAGTTGCCCTAGGTTAGGATACTCATGAGAATAGCCTCATTGACTAAGAACTGAAGCACTCCACAGTGGGAGGGGAGGACCAGTGAAGGGCCGGGACAGAGTCTAGTATAGCTCCCTTTGACAGACACAGAATGTCCTTGGCCCATCTCTGCTATGTCCAGTGTCTGATTTTGCACTTCAAGACAAAGAGAGGGAGAAGCGCACAGTCCTAATTTGCATTGCAAGCCACTTAATATATTAATTTATACTGTGATATTCTATATGCAACAAACCAGCTTGTATGTCCTTATCAATTGGAAGTACTTTTAGCTTCGTTGGGCTAGAGTGTGAATGAAAGATTTGCTCAAAACAATATAAAATGTCAGGATTTTTTTTTAAAGTGTATTTATACTGCACTATTTTCAAAGGTTGACAGGACCACTTTGAAACCATGTATGTGCAAATTAACATCTTGGCATTTAGCAACCATATAGGGCTCTGTAGTGCAGAGGGTACTGGAATAAAATTTCTGATGCCAGGTGCTTGCTCTGTCTTCCCAGTGGCCTAGGTTAAATTAATTCACATTGTCTCTCAGGCTCTTTCCTTTAGCGTTGCTGAGGCATTGCTATTCCGCAATCAGCTAGAAGCCCAATTAGAACTCTGGTTGCACCCAGCATTTAATATCATGCTATATTCCTCATTATAATTGTGCAGTGTCCACCTCCATAGGCAAGATTGTAAGTACTATATATTTACTCAGAAACAGAGCCCATTTAGCTGAATAGGACTTATTCTCTAGAATGTATATTTAGGGGTTTTGCCTTTGGTTGATGAAAGTCTCCCTGATTGTTGTGGGTCCATGTTAGTGAAATTGGTATTTTAACTCTTCTCTGGGTGGTTTCCTTCCAGCCACAGACATGGCATTTAGCTCCTTAATTTGGCTCTTTAACTCTCAGTTCCCACCATTCGGTTCCTACCATTTTCCATTCCCACAATTTTCTTCTTATTTTTATTTATTTATTTGCACAATTGCAAAACTGAGAATAAAAAGTGGCCAACATGACAGGCAGTGCTCCGTCAGCATTAGAGACTCTCAGGGACTGCCCAGAAACCATTTTAAGTCATTCTGCAGCAGCCTTGTTGTGTTCCACCATTGGGGCTACCTTTCAAGTTGCACAGCAGCTCTAGTGGGTCCCTAATGCCAGTGTAGCACTGCCTTTCATGTTAGCCAATATTTCTAAAGTTTTGATCAAGCTCCTGCCCCACTGCATACATAAGAACCGGGATTGAGAGGAGGAGGGACTTGTCAACAGCTTCTTTGGGTTTTGAGGAGGCTACAGGCAGTGTGGGAATGTCCTTTGTGGTTGACGTCCTTTGAAGGGAAGAACACCAAATATTGGTATGCACACGGGCAAGGTGGTTGCTAGCCACTGATGGCCCCCAGCAACATCTTCTGGCAGCAGCAGCAACTCACAGATGTTGTGGAGAGAAGGTGCCTGCTGCTGTTATGCTTGCTGCTAGTGCCAAGCCAAGCCCCTAGGGTTACTTCTTCATGACTGCAGAACCTTTTACAGGGAAGCACAGAAAATAGATTCCTTCCTGCAGCCTTCTCCATGGTCTCCTCTTCCTCCTACAAAGCATCCATAAATTATATGTCAGTGGGAGCCAGTTTGCAGGCTCCCACTGCAGTTGCATTTGTAGTTTAAAAAATAAAAAAGAAGTTATCAGGTCTGAAAAAGCATGGCAATAAAAATGGAAAGACAGTGGCCCCATTCGCACATAATGTGAAATCGAAGTTAAATGAGGAAGAGGTTGGGATTCCTGTACGACTGAATGCATGAAACCATGGCTTTGTGGTGAAAAAGTGGTTTCCCTTGTCAAACTTCAGTTTGAACCTTCAGTTTGTAGTGAGTTTTGCTGCCCCAGCCTGAGGTTTAGAGGCGGTAGCGTTATGTCTGAATGCAGATGCTGCCATAACTGCAGTTTCATTTGTTTCTGGAACTGAAATCATAGAGAGGCCAGCCCAGACATGCCCAGGAACATGCCTGCTGCTCTTCTTGGTGGCCGCCTCTCCGAGCACTTGCCCCGCCCCATCACCGAGCTACTCAAGCAATTGCCTGGCAACCGGGAGGTCGCCACATCTCATCCCAAGCCTCTAAGCCTGTCAGACCGGAAAGTCACATGGGGGATGCCCTATGCCCACTGTGTCCTTTATCCCCCCCTTCCTGCAAATCAGGAGAGAAAGGGGATGGGATGGGATGGCAAGCCAGGCACTATGTGCTTTGCTTTCCAGAAATGAATAGATAAAGAAGTATGTTCACAAGCACATGCAGTTGTGGTGGCACCGTAAACCAGGCATCCACCTTACAGCTCTGAGAAGATAACACATGGCCGGGCAGCGATACCCAGGGTTGGGTTTAGAGGGCAGCCCCACCCAGGGATTCTTAAATGGCAAGAGTTTCCTCCTCTGCAATGAAAATGGATGCTGCTCCCGAGAACACTCTCTCATAAGGGTGGAAGGCTGTGGGGTACCCATTAACAACTCATAAGAAGAATCCTCTGGGGAATTGGGCAGAAGTGCTAATAATGTGTGAAGACAGCCCTTCTGCAATGGACTGCTCTCTCACGAGAGTGTTAGGCCATGGAGACATTCATGTGGGCTGGACAGCAGATGCCTCCCATCCTAGTTGCTAAGCACAAGCAAGCTGCTGCAGTGAGTACCCTGGCAAGACCTCTCCCTGTCTTGGAGACTGCAAAAAAAGCAGTCCAAGCAGGACTTCTGCTAGTCTGGCCCCCCATTGGAAGATATCCATCTTTATTTTTGACTGGAATGGTTACCCCATTCTCCTGGGGTTGCCAATAATCAGGCCACAGCTCCTGGTGGTTCTCACACACAGCAGAAGCCAGGCTGGGCTCCCTTACCCCGGTTTCTGCTGCATGTGTGAATGGCCTCTCTACTGGCTTTAAATCTAGCTCAATGAAATAAATACTGCTGTAGAGGGATAACCGTTTCCAGGGATAACCATTTCCCTTTGGCTGATTTCCCATAAGGGAGAGAGTGGATGTAAAGAAGAGTATGTGCTTCCAAACAAATCATTTTCTGTCAAGGGGCAAACTCATTGTAATAGGGGCTTCCATGTATGTTAGTCACATGTCTGTTCAGGTAGAAAGCGCAATGGGGCCTAATATGAAGTTTGTGTGTGGATGAAGGGGACACACACACACACACACACCCCTTCAAACTGTCACTTCAAGCACTTTTTTCCTGACCAGGCTCGGAGAACAGTGTCCTAGGTGGCACATTGTGGAGAGGTAGGTGGAGGGGAATTCGGCTCCACTCACCTGTGTGGCCCTTTTCATGTCAAAGTTAGACCTCACCTGCTTTTTGCTTTCGATGTGATTTGGGCAGACACTTCTTAGTAAATAAATGTGGCTGCCCCTGCCATATCCAGTTTGACCATTATTGTGGAAGTAAGTAAAGCGAATGAAAGTAAACGGAGTTAACGTCTTCAGTCTGCAGAGAGGCAGGTTGTAATCTTAGACTAGTTGCAAGGATGGTGGTGGTGGGGGAGGGGGTCAGTTCTATTTTTTGCTCAGCAGTTCTAGTGGAGAAGGGCCAGTTCACATGATACAGTAATTTAACAGCTGGAGCAAGTGGGGAGGAGAGATGGTCTTGTGGTAGCAAGCATGAATTGTCCCCTTTGCTAAGCAGGGTCTGCCCTGGTTTGTATTTGAATGGGAGACACGTGTGAGCCCTGTAAGATATTCCCCTTAGGGGACGGGGCCACTCTGGGAGGAGCATCTGCATGCTTGCATGCGGAAGGTTCCAAGTTCCCTCCCTGGAACCTCCAAGATAGGCCTGAGAGACCCCCTGCCTACAACCTTGGAGAAGCTTCTGTCAGACTGTGTAGACCAGGCATCCCCAAACTGCGGCCCTCCAGATGTTGCTGAACTTCAACTTCCAGCATACCCAGCCACAAAAAATTGTGCCTAGGGATGCTGGGAGTTGTAGTTCAGCAACCTCTGGAGGGCCGCAGTTTGGGGATGCCTGGTGTAGACAGTACTGAGCTAGATGGACCAAGGGTCTGACTCAGTATAAGGCAGCCTCCCATGTTCTCTAAATGAGCTGTGTGACATAGGGGGAGGGGACCCATGCCATACTGCAAATCAGCTCCAGTGAACTGTGAGCATAGAAGTTTGTCTGCAGTATTAGGTGAGTTCACTGCTTGTGCAAGTGGAGTGATGGGCATTCACCGCTGATGGGCGCTAAGTATGGTAAAAGTCGTAATAATTTTTTTACATAATTTCATATAACTATAACTACTAAACTACATTTTAGTAAAGTAATTGGAACAATGTTTGTAACAGCTTTGAAGTAGTTAAGTCGTTCAGCTACCATTTTATAACTACTCCCTCAGTGGGGGGCCCTGAAAACGAAAACATTTTTTAGAACACGTTAATATTGCCACGGTGGCAAACCTGCTCCCTTAACCCTGTTTTTTGGACCATTGGGCAGCAGCCCTGTGTGCAAGACTGAGGGGAGCCTGGGGAGGGGGGATCCTCCTGATGCACCGTGCGCTTGTTTCAGCCTTTCAGGGGGCCAGGACTACACATCCCAGCCCCTGACCTCCCCACTGCCTGGGTGTGTGGGGAATCGTCTGAACGCACGGCAAGCACACCCAGCACAGGAGGAGCGGCCTTTTGCAGGGAAGGTAAGTCTAACCTGCCTCCAGCCCGCTCTGGATCCCTTCTCACTAGTCGTGAGAAGAGGCTTATTGTTAAACTATAATGACTAACTACTAACAAAAGTAGAGCCACCTAATGGTGCAGCGGGGAAATGACTTGACTAGCAAGCCAGAGGTTGCTGGTTCGAATCCCTGCTGGTATTTTCCCCCAGACTATGGGAAACACCTATATCAGGCAGCAGCGATATAGGAAGATGCTGAAAGGCATCTTCTCATACTGTGCGAGAGATGGGAATGGTAAACCCCTCCGGTATTCTACCAAAAAGAAAACCACAGGGCTCTGTGGCTGCCAGGAGTCGACACCGACTCGATGGCACACTTTACCTTTATTAACAAAAGTAGTTTAAGTAGTTTGAACTACTTTTAATAAATTAGTTGTAATTACCATTCAACTACATAAAAGTAGATATACTAGTGCCCATCACTGTCACAACAATGAGGTGTTAAGTGCACAGATCAGCATCCAAATATAACATAGGAATTTGTCTTAAGGCTGAGCCTATTTCTCATTTGTCTTTCTTTCCAACTCCTCGTGTGTCTGAAGTTGCCCTGCTCCTCATTTAAAGCTCTGTCTCTCTGGCAGAAAGATAATCTCCACTGGCTTCCCTCCTCTTCTCCTTCATGCATCTCTATCTGAAATCCTGAACCCTAATCCTGTTAGTGTTTTCTGTCTCCATGGGAGTAACATAATCCTGCACTAAATCTAAGAGGTCCAAGGAGGCAGGCAGAAGCACACACTTTTATGGAGAAGTTTCTTCCAAACTCTCTTCCCCTCCTAGAAAATACAAGCCTTTTAATGTCCTTTGAAATTCTCGAGGACAAAACCAGCACTAAAGATAAATAAAGTGAAGGGTCTTCCGGATCATAAACGGCCTCTTGGATGTATTGCTCTTTCTCCCCCTACCCCCCTTTGCTTTCACTTCTGACACTGCAGCTGGCAGGTTTCCCACACCCACTGGAACTAATGCAGCTTAGAAAAAAATCCCTGAGCTGACAAGGAAACATTTTAAACATGAAGAGCAGCATGAGTTTGATTTACAGTGAAGAGGGGCTGGGGGGAGGGGGGGAGGGCGCAGGAGCGGGGATAGACCACTGCCATCTAGCCATGTCATTCTCTGTACTTGGTGTCTTAAAGCAAATTAATTATGCAAATACTATTGATCAGCAATATATTTGGTAATCAGATACAATGGATTATCAGTACATTTTTGCATGTATACCTGTTGAATGGCCTAAAACAGAAGGAAATGTTAAGTGTATTCTTAGGATACAGGTAGGGTGAGAGCAGTTGTGGGATGGTCCATCCAGGCCTCTGCCACCTCCGACTTGCTGTGCCTTCCCACTCACCGTGGGTATGGGCCCTGCTTGCCTTCATAGCCCCAGCTGGCCATCTGACTGCCCACTTGTCTCAACCCCCACCCTGTCTCCTTTTGCCAGGCCACAATGTGGTCTAATGATGTCATTGTGCCGGCATTTGCTGAGATGGGGCAACGAGAACAGGCATAAGCATGGCGATGTAATTAAATTACACTGTGGCCTGGCAAAGGGAGGTAGGATTAGGGTTGCCATATTCAAGCTTACAAATCCGAGCACCATAAATTGCATGTTATGCAAATTGGCTCACAAATAATTTGCATGTTATGCATGTTATGCAAATTAACTGGTGCACTGTCCAGTTGACTTGTATTTGCTCTGGATATCCACAAGAGCAAAAAAAAATTCTATCAGTAAATACCATGAAACTAAATGAAGACAACACAAAGTTTGAGATATTAAAAGCAGCAATAAAACAAAAAATACACTGAGGCTCGTAAGTGACCACGGAGGTAATTTCCAGCCACCATTTTGTGAAGCGGAGCCATTTTGATTGGATTTTTCACAGTTTTGAGGGGCATTTCGTGGATTTGGGGTGGCACATAAGGAGCACATGGAAGCATGGTACAATACCCTATTTACATTATTTTTGTGGGGTGTTTTTTAAAACTGTTTTTAGCATTTTTTTAAACTTCCCCCCTCCCTTTTCTCATATTCATAATGCCTCATGACTTGCGGTTTTGTTACTTGCGGCAGTAGGCGAGCAATGGAACCTCCGCAAGTAATGAGGTTTGTCTGTACTGTCAAAATTCCCTTTTCTGCACAGCTAGTCAAGGCACAGGAATCCCCATCCTCCTTTGCACCTGGTCACCCTACCAAGTGGGGATTTTGCATGACACCCACAGTTTTGGATTGTGCCACCTGTGCCTACCTTAATAGTTCTGACATTTGGAGTAGAAGCAGCCAGCACAGGGCTTGCTTGGCACAGCTCCTTTGGAGCATGCAGGACAAGTGTCAGCTGGGCTGATTCTGCAATGCCAAACATTTGAAGACAATCCTCTGTCTGGAATTATCTTTTGCTGAGCAAACTGAACATCAACTAGAGAGGTAGGAATTAATTTGTATCTTGTACTTAGTAAGCAAACTTGGGGGATGTGATCAAGATAAGGTCTTGGGAACTTTGACTGGCAATATTTCATAGTGAACACACTATTAAGAAGAGATGTGAAGCCGTGTAGGGTTTCAGAGATGATACTGTTATCATTTAAAGCCCTTGAAAGAAATACCATGAATGATTCAGTTTGGACGTTGTGCTCTGTAATCACTCTGTCTGTGCCGTAGTAGGGACGATATTATTGCCTGGGAAAGGGTGAAGCCCTGGATAACAACGCTTGCTCCTTGGCCTTTGAAGCAGCACAGTCTGTCTAGGAGTGCTCTGTTTGATTTTTATTGCAAGTTACACATACCTAAATCCAGCAATTTCTGGAGGTAAGGCCAAGCCAAGAACTCAGAAGTCTTTAGGTCTTGCCCATCTGTGGGGATTTAAGCATACGATTAAGCACCTGGGTGAATCACAGTGAATGAATGAATATATCCAGAAGTTATGATGTGGTGGTTGGTTGTTAACACTTTCCCCTTTTGACAGGAGAGTCCTGTCTGAGGGCTGTTTATCACCCTTGCAGAAAGAATGCATAAAGACAATAAAATAGTGAAATCTGCCCCCCTTCCAATATATATACATTCCACCAGATCTTATAAGGGTGTCAATGAAGAATAGGGGTCGCTCAGGTTATTGGTATCCTCCAGTGCTTCACATTAAAGGTTACCCTATACAGTGGTCCCTCGACTTACAAACTACTCGACATAAGTATTTTTCGAGTTACAAACGGCAGTTTTAGATCCGGTTTTAGATGCGGTTTTTTTGACTTACAAATTTTTAGATGGGGTTTCCTCGACTTACAAATTTTTAGATGGGGTTTCCTCGACTTACAAATTTTACATGCGGTTTCCTTGACTTGCCTGCCTGTTTACTGCCTGTTTATTCTTGAAAAGAAATGTTCCTGTGCAGTTTGCAAGCCTTACTGGGGGTCTGGGTCTTTTTTCTAGGCTCCGGAACGCATTAATCCGTTCCCAATGCATTCCTATGGGAAACCGCTTTTCGACTTACGAATTTTTCGACTTACAAATGTGCATTCGGAACGGATTAATTTCGTAAGTAGAGGGACCACTGTAACTGCAAAGGAGGCTGAAAAAAGAAATCGTATGTTAGCTAAGGAAACAAGCCAGAATACAGAGTAAATCAGAGGAGAAGTTGGCTTTTTGGTGAGATGCAGGGGGGAAATAAATACATTTCAGAGGCACCTAGTTGTGTGTTTGGAGAAGGAAGGGATTGCAGCAGAAATTGAGAAAACAGCAAAGCGGGAAGATTAGGAGGGAAACTGAAATAAGGGCAGGCATGTGGGCCAGACGGGTGTCTCTTGTCTGAGGTTCTTAGATGACATGCTGCAGATCAGCTTTGTGGGTTGACACAAAGCTCCAGGCTTTACTTCAGTGTTGAAATAAATCCTCACACACACTCACTCAGATGTTGGCACACATGAAGACCACTTGCAGCACACACTGATGCTTCCAGGCCTCCTGCTGGAAGAAGGGTATTTGGTGACTGCTGAGCAAGGGAAAGGAGAGGGGAAAGTGGGGTCTGCCGGGATAAAGTAGGATATTAAAAACACATCAACCATGCTGTGTTTCTAAACGGTACCAGCGTGATCTATATTCTCTGGATTAGCATGTCTGCTCAACTCTAAATCTACTCCAAATCCCAATTATCAACACAGATTTGCAGGCCAAAGTATTCCTTGCTGCCCTGTTGCTTGACTTCACTGTCCTGCCCACCACCGCACATTTTCTCTGGCTTTGGCATTGGTGTTGACACTGAAAACCGGCATAACAAATTTAGCACTGAATGATTCTCTCCCAGCTAACACCATCTCCATGTACTGAGAAGCAGGACTCCAAGAGAGAGGCATTAATGAATCCTCCTTGCAGGCTTTTAGGCTTCAGTAAAACAAAATAAAAACAACCATAATTCATCAGAACAGGAGATTGTGCAGAACGTCTGCAGTGCCCAGATTAAAATGTGAGGGTGTATTTGTATTCTCTTTTCCCTGGGATAATTATGTCTTATTATACTCCTATGGTGGCTTCCACAACAATAGTTCTGTTTCATCTCTGTGCATGGCCAGTTGCCAGACTCCAGCATTTGCTGGAGCCCAGGCACTATGGAGAGGCCCAACTATGATCCTTGTCCACATGGGCTGTGCTCTGTTGCACAGACTGCAGAAGGGATCTTTTATGCTATCTTTAGGTGTAGATGTCATAAATACATAGATGCAAAGGGAGGGGTGCTTTCTGGGCCATTCCCCTAAAGTTTTGAGGCTGGCTGTGGTCATGTAGTAGCAAACGAAAGTACTTCATATATTATCAAAGGGCACTGTCTTCTTTTTTCACATGTCCAGGGGCAAAATGGGGCTAGGAGGGCCCACTGATTATCTTCTGCCCAAAGACCGATAAAAACTCTCTGCACATAGCATGATTTCTTGTTGTTTGCATCAGTGCCTCTCTTCCCACGCTTCATGCTGAGGAATGGTTATCCCATACATTCTTGTGAAGAGTAAGTTCATATAGAGGACACTGCATTTGTGATACATAGGCTCTGGCAAACTATTTCTGCTCCAAGATGACTATAGAGTGAATTGTTCCAATACCCAGGAAACATCTGTATTATCCCTTTAATGCTGGTTCCTCTGGAATATTAGGGAAATGCTGCTGGATCTTCAAACAATGCCTTGTCTTGAATCCCAGGACTCTAGGATTAAGTGATTTGACGTTTGCATTACAGTCAGCACTAGTTCACGCAGAATCAGTACAGAGTTTAGATCCAGCTCTGCTTAATCCAGCCCTGAAGAGATACATATAACAGCACATCCAAACTTCTTGGAGATTCCTGCATCTAAAAACACATGCACAAGAGACCTGCATGAAAACTGACTTCCACTAAATGAAGCTTTAGTCAAATGAGGCCCCCAAACTCTAGCACACAGAGGAAGGACCCCACTTTTCTTTGGAAGCAAAGACTGCAGTGGCCCAGGGTGGTGGTAACAGTTTTCTTTCTAGAACTTCTCTTTGTCTTTTCCTCTTATTCCACATAAAAGACAAAGCTGAAGGCAAAATATGCTGATACTTACCCAAGCTATTAAAATAATGGAAGGAAGAGGAGGGAATTCAAGGTCCATATGGTAATTATTGATTATGGCCATCTGGTAAGACAGCAGTTTGTTTGAATAATACTGCAACATACGTTGCACCAAATGAAGGTCTTGTTTAAAAAGTTTTTAATTTTATTTCTGGGGTGTGTGTGTGAGAGAGAGAGAGAGAGAGAGAGAGAGAGAGAGAGAGAGCGAGAGCGAGATATGTGGGGGGAAGTGGCTTCTGTTTGGAGAGATTGCTCCTTATATAGTGGAAACCAAAACGTTCCATGACAGGAGTATTCAAATATTAATGTACTTATTTGAATCTGCATTGGCCAGGTTTACAAAAGAAAATAATCATTACTACACCCACGCTGTAAATATTGAAATTGAAGTACGAATGGGTAAAGTCAGTAGTTCAACTGATACTGCTAATTTTTGCTTGTATGCTCTATTTCAGGCAAGTGAGATTTTAGTTTTTAGGAGTGTTTTGAACATCTTGCGCTCCTGGGAATTATGCCAAGGTGTTTCAGACTTGTCCATCCAAAATCAGAGGCTCTTTTTATTTAATTGATTTGTCTGAGATTGCATTTATGTTGCTGTCATAACAGAGATGAGGTTCCATCAATCCTACATAATTTTGCCATCTGACAGGGAAAACCCCCACAGACTACTCCTGTGCCTTTAATAGCAGCCTGATCTGCAGAAACCAGAGGTGAGACTTTTCATGCTATGCATTATTATCTGCTAATATCTGTGGATGAAGCTGGTGTTAAAGGCACCGCAGCTGGGGCTGACAGAAGAAGAGGTGGCAACCTCTTTTCTGCAACCTCAGCCACAGTCCAGTATTCTCTCTGCCATTCTGTATTACCATTTGGCTAGTTGCCTATAGCTTGTTAAGTCTGTCTCCCTCCCTTCTCATTTCATCCTTTCCTATTTTGATGTTTTAAAAAGGATAAAGATACATTTCTCTCTCTCTCTTCCAGGTATTCCAGGCAAACACGGATGCTTCAGAAGTAGTTCTGAACAAGATCCATGCTCCAGTACTGACTCGGTTTGTGAGGATCCGCCCCCAAGTGTGGCACAGTGGGATCGCACTCCGACTGGAGCTCTATGGTTGCCGGATCACAGGTGTGCATTTTGAATGGTCTTTTTCTTTGATGAGTAAAACTCTCCAGTCTGTGACAGATGAGAGGCTGCTGGCCTTGCACTCCACTCCTAAACATAGCACTTCTCTCAGCTGTATCTACTGTCAAACCTGAAACAGCTTCCAGTGTAGACACCTGGGAAGAAATACCCAACCTATTTCATGACATTGGAGAATTATAGATTTGGGATGTGTCCAGGCATCATCTTGTGCAACAACATAGCCCACAAGCTGAATCCAGTCCACCAGTGACTTTCCTTTGGAGAAGATTTCCCCCCACATAGGAGCTGGTGTAGCAGAGTGGCTAAGGGGCTGAGTTAGGAAACCCCTGTTCAGAATTCATCTATCCTATCCCAGCTCCTGTTTGGGGATAATAAAAACATACTCACTTTTAAAGGCTTTAAAAAAGATTTCCTGATAAACTATTGGATGCAGCACAGGTGATAATCTGGAAATAAACATGGCCGGGTGGTAGTGAATGGGGCTGCCAACACACAAGTACCCTAATGCACATCCCCTCTGTGGAGTATAAGGTGTATTTTTATTGCCTTTGTGTTTTTAAACACAATTTAACACAAATTATTTTCCCTGAAATTTTGATGAAGGTGTGGTAAAAATTCTCAACAACAGCAACTTTATATATAGATTTCCCCAGATCCAGGCAAGGAGGAAGAATGGCCAGAGAAGTGGGGGCTTGGGCAGGTGGAACAGGGAGGTACCTGTGGACTCTCCTGCCTGGTTGAGGAGATGCTGGCTTAAGTGAGTTGACAGGGGACTGCGGAGGGAAGATTTCCATGAGGACCATGGCACCTGAAGAGAGGAACCTTCTGGAGCTTTTTCAGATAGCAACTTTACCATGATTTTACTTTGGGAGTGTGAGTGTCAGTGTTCCCTCTAAGGCGTGCGCACGCTCACAATTTTTTTAAATGTCTGTTCAGTTAATTTTAGATCCTGCTCAGGTTGAATCAGGAAGGCCCCATTCTTAACGCACATGCACACATACTGACTTGATACTCCTGCTCAGGAAAAAATGCATTCTGCACACAGATGGAAAAAATTAGATAGAACACTGGTGGATGTGCGTTCACATATTGGCCAGTTTTACCCTGAAGTCTGTGCGGTATTTCAGAGAGCATATTTCAGAAAGTACTTCCACCCTTTGTATTGGAACCTAGCCCAATTGATTTCCAGGGTAAAAAATCATCTTCTTGCCCCAAACGCGCAGTAAAGCCTTGTGGTAAACCTGGGGTAAAGCTGGCTGGCTGAAAAGCCTCCTAGTGAGAAGAAGAGTCCCTGGCCATGAAAAGCAAAAAGAGGCAAGTTGAGACTCAGTGCACCTGAAGAGCCATGGCTGAACTGTGGTGGGTGGGGAGCAGAGTGTCTCCTGAGATGGTGAGGGCAGAAGGAAGTGCTGGCTTGACTCCTAATCACAGAAGCACTTTGAATGCTCTAATGCCCTATATAAATGCTAAAGATAATGACTATTTAAAAAAAACAACAGCCAAAAGGTGAGTCACCCCATGGCAACAGCTCAGCAAGCACAAGCTGGAGTGGGGTGGAGGAGAAGGTCATGGTGGCCCAGGCGTAGCTCACATTACTAGCTGTGGATCTAACCATTTGCTCTTCCCTGAGATGGAATTCTTTCTATTAGAACTGCTCAAGGGCATGAACCTATATTTTCCAGAATATGGTTTGCCACATAGAGAGGCAAATGGGAGCAAAGTGGACAATACTGGAAGGGCCTGTAGAGCAAAGAGTGGTAGTTCTCCTCACCTCCTCCCTCCTCCAAGCCAGTTGCCAAGATGACCTGAGAGACAGTTTTCAAATATGACCAATGTAGCAGATTAAAGCCTTTGTCTCAGAGCAAGCTCGTGTGAGGGGAAGAAATGCTGAGTCATCCCTGCTGAGCTACCTGGCTAGGCTTCTCCTAAAACTATTTTGTATTATCGGTAGCTTCAAAATGCTGCCACCACTACCCCTCTTATCGACTGAGCTTAAACCTCCCTGGGCTCAGGGTGGAATCCCAGAGAAAACTCTCTTTATTTTGCTCCTGGAAAAAATACAGAACTCTTCCACGTGCAAGCCTACACGTGGTGAGGAAACTGATAGCTGCTGAACGTTTGAGGATATGTTTGCACCAGAGAAATCCCTTCCCCACCCTTTTCCTGAGTTAAAAACCAACTCAGTGTGGTGTCCCACAGGGCTCCATACTGACTCCAATGCTTTTTAACATCTACATGAACCGCTGGGAGAGATCATCTGGAGATTTGGTGCTGGGTGTTACCAATATGCTGATGACACCCAGATTTTCTTCTCCATGTCGATCTCATCAGGAAATGGCATATCTTCCCTAAATGCCTGCCTGGAGGCAGTAATGGGCTGGATGAGGGATAACAAACTGAAGTTGAATCCAAATAAGATGGAGGTACTGAATGTGGAGCAGCATGACCCAAGAGATGGTTTAGATCTGCCTGTTATGGATGGGGTTACACTCCCCCTGAAAGATCAGCTTGGGAGTGCTCCTGGACCCAAAGCTCTCCCTGGTTTCTCAGGAGGAGGTGGTGGCCAGGAGCACTTTTTTCCAGCTTCGGTTGATACATCAGCTGTGTCCATTTCTATAACTAAATGAACTTAAAACATATGCTGGTAATCTCCCAGCTGGACTACTGTAATGCACTCTGTGTGGGGCTGCCTTGGTACGTAGTCCGGAAACTACAATTGGTACAGAATGTGGCAGCCAGATTGGTCTCTGGGACAACACGAAGGGACCACATACCACGAAGGGACCACATAACACTGGTTCTAAAAGAACTGCATTGACTGCCGGGTGAAATACTAAGTGCTGGTTATTACCTATAAAGCCCTTAATGGCTTGGGCCCAGGCTATTTGAGAGAGCACCTCTTTTGTCATAATCCATGCCGCCTCCTGCAATCTTCTTGAAAGGTCCAGTTATGGTTACCACCAACTTGTTTGGTGGTGACCTGGACCAGATTTTTTCTGTGGCTGCCTCAGGGCTCTGGAATAAGCTTCCTGCTGAAATAAGAGCATCTCCTTTTCTGTTTGTTTTCAGGAAGAACCTCAAAACCCTCCTGTTCTTTCAGACTTTTAATTAGAATTAATTTTAATAATTTTAATAATTTTAAAAAACTTGTTTTAATAATTTTATTCTATTGTTTTTATTGTCATGTATTTTAATTTGTGACTTTTAAATATTTTAAATTTTGTACACCGCCTAGAGATATACATATCAGATGGTATACAAATATGATAGATAAATAAATAAATAAACAAACAAATAAATAAACAACTCAGAGAGTCTTGAAAAAAGAAAAGAACTAAAGAAACCAGTTTTATTCAATTACTACAGACTGCTTCTGTTTGAGGCTTATGGATTTCAGATAAACTGAAAAATACTTAGTAGGTTACAAAAATAGGTTTTCTTAATGTATGCTTAAATGTTTATAGAGTCTTTTGCAACACCCTAGGTAGGATGGGTGTAGGCTAGTGTTTCTTATTTTAATTACATTACAGGTTAACAATAATAGAACAGTATCAGGAATATGCTAGAGCACACACCAAAGAAACATTAATTCTAACGTAAACTCTTACTAAACCACTTTCTACTCCCCTAAACTTCCAAAGCCACTAGCCTTGGTTTCCTTTTTCCATGAACTCACCAAACTCCTGTTGAGAATTCAAGCTTCCTGTCCTTCTCTCTTTCAAGGATCTGCAGAGTTATTTTCCCTGCAGCCAACCTCCATGGCCACATGTCCTGTACACTTCCAGCCTAGCTTCTTCTCTAACAAAGAACTCCCTTCTTCCTGGCAACAGTCTCTAGGTCCCACCCACCTGATGTGTTGATAGGCTGAGCCCTGGAATTCACCAGCCTGTCAGTCAAGACAAGGGTTCACTTCCAGTTAACTCTTTAGAGAGAGGGGAGGCTGATCCCTACAACCATGTTCGACTATGAGCATGAAAGAAAAGCACATCTGTCAAAGGCCATCAGCTTCTGAGAGAAATAAAACATACATGCTCTAAATGATCTGCTATGAGATTTTGAGTCAGTTCACACCTATATATACATCCCCTGATTTCTCAATAATTGATGAGTCATGTGGAATGTTTAAACATAATGTATTGAGAAGAAAGAGATGATGTGAGAAATAAGTTTTTTAGGTCATGTCTGGTGCCATTCCAACCACTGAGTAATACTACTAGCAGTTGAGAGGGAGTCTGACAGCATTAAACTATGCCTAGCAGTTTGCCCCTGCTAACTGGGCAAAGAGGCACCTTTTACCGTGGTGATTCTCTTTATTTAGCAGGGGGAGAGTAACTGGCCCTATTCATCCCCAGCACAGTACTTCCAGTGACTGTTGCTGGTGTGTGTCTTATGTTTCTTTTTAGAATGTGAGCCCTTTGGGGACAGGGAGCCATCTTATTTGTTTGTTATTTCTCTTTGTAAACCGCCCTGAGCCATTTTTGGAAGGGCGGTATAGAAATTGAATTATTATTATTATTATTATTATTATTGATAGGCCTGCTCAATTTAGGCCCCCTCCCCCAGCTGTTTTTGGACTACAGCTCCCCTAATCCCCAGCCACAGTAGCCAATAGCCAGGGATTATGGGAGTTGTAGGCCAACATCTGCAAGAGGGCCAAAGTTGAGCGGCTTTAGGAGAACCAGGCCTCCTTGTGCACCTTTCTGATTTTTAACCTCTGAAGCTGCAAGAACCTGTGCACTGAAAACATAACTAGAACAGCTTGCAAAAAGTAAACAATCAAGAAAATATGAGAAACAGGAAACTGATCCAACTTAAGGGAACAGCAGCTAGAATAAGTATTGTACCATGGTTGTCGTGTCACTGGAGATAGTCCAAGCACAACTTGCAGGTAAAGAGGACCCAACTGTCTGTTCTCTCTGTTGTGCCTGATTTGTGATGATGGCTCATTCAAAGCAAAAACAAACAAACAAAAGATGATGGCTCATTCACACATGTAGGCCATCAATGGATGGTGCAGTTCTCAAATGATGGGAATTAGACTATGCACCCGTATGGGTCAACTGGCCCTGACTTGCATGCCATTTGGGTATGAGTTGGTGATGTTGTGAAGCTGTCAAAACATGTTTCATTTGGCTTGGCAGCAAGACTCCTGAATGCTTCGTTGTGCGGAGTTTGTGGCTCACCACTTCTTAGCTCAACTCACAATTTGAAGAATTTCCAGAATATTCTGAGCGATGGACTTAGCTTGCTGGAGTATTTGCAGAATGGGTCCGCTGCTTACCCGCACCAAGTGGTTTGACTGGTATGTCACTGCCACGTAAAACAGCCGTGTGCCAGGCCCTCGTTTGTACTGTTTAATATTAAGGCATCCAGTCATGGTTTATCTCTAATTTGAATGGACTTAACTAGTCACTATTTTTCAGGAGAACTGAAGTGGTAGCCAGGCTGCTCTGATGGATGTGATGTTTTTCCACTGACTTGGAAGATTGGGGGCTGGGAAGATGAGGCTAGCTGGAAGCAGAGAGCAATTTGGATGAAGACTGTGATAGCAAGGATGTTCTGAACGTCCACTGAGGGGCCCCTGCAGCCTGTGATGGCTGTTATAAAGCAAAGCACAGCTGGCTTAAGTGTTTTGACATTTCAGTACCTAGCAGTTAGTCGCAGTGGGATGTTATTCCTCCAGTGCTGTTTTGGTACTTACATCTTAAACCTGTTCTTGTGTTATCCTCATTTTTGCCTCTCCCCCTTTCCTTTCCACACAGATTCTCCCTGCTCAAATATGCTTGGAATGCTTTCCGGGCTCATCCCAGACTCCCAGATCTCTGCCTCCTCTACCAGAGAGTATCACTGGGCCCCCAGCGTAGCACGCCTGGTCAGCAGTCGCTCAGGATGGTTCCCGCGCATCCCTCAAGCACAGCCCGGGGAGGAGTGGCTTCAGGTAGACCTAGGAGCTCCCAAGAACGTGAAAGGAGTGATTATCCAAGGGGCCCGAGGTGGGGACGTGGCGGAGTCTCGAGCCTTTGTAAGGAAGTTTAAAGTGGCCTACAGCATGAATGGGAAGGACTGGGAATCCATACAGGACCCCAAAACAATGCAACCTAAGGTAGGACATTCCTGCAGGAATGCAGGGGGTGATTTGAAGCTGTTGTGCATGGCAGACTGTTTTCTTTGGTGAAATTGTCCATGGCTGGATACATCCCTGTGAGAACATATGCTAAAGGTCAGGAGACAAGAAGGGAGCAGTCTGTTTGCCCGAGGTTGACATCTAAAGCCTCCATACTGCTTTACTCCACACAGTTCCATTTTAAAAACCAATAATGACCCATAGGGATACTATGCCATTTGGGATATGATGACTCCATGGCGGTCCTTTGTGAGGACGCAGCCCTCTTCCCTGAACTCTTCCCTCAATCCTTGAGGTAATCAGGAAGCTCCTGCTGATATAGCAGCTGGAGGATCTTTCCAGGCAGGAACAAGAGACCTTGACACATGATGCCACTGTCTTGACATGAGAGTTGCAGGGAAGTGTGAAGAGTCCAGAAGGAAATGGAATTCTTAAGATAGAAGAATTCAAACAGCCAGGGGCATAACTAGGGGAGAGGGGGCCCATCTTCAGCCCTCTCCCCCACGGCCCCTTGAAGTGAGGGAGATAATGAAGAAAATAGGGAGGGGTGGAGCTGGTCCTCTGGAGCTGGGGCCTCTGGGTTCTATGAACCCCTCTGCTCAAATTATAGCTACACCCCTGCAAGCAGCCACAAAGACTGAAGACACAGTGTCCTTGTTAGCTTGGTGAACAGCCAAATCCCCATGAAAATGAAGACACTGGCCATGCAGCAAGCTGTGCTATTGCTGGGGATCCAGGCCAGTAAATGTGTGTACCTTACATGATGGAAGAAAGTTTTAGGCACTATGTGGAAAGGAATTCTTGAGGAAATCGAAGATTCCATTTCATTGCGGTCCCCGCTTTGAATGTGTGAATGTGCTTATCTGCTGAGGATTTGACAGAGCTGAACTTTTGCATTATTGTAATAACCTTAATCCAACAAATCATGAGGGCTTGAGGATATAATTCCTACAGAAACACAAAGCTATGTTCCTGATGGCTTATTCCTTGAATTAGTACATATGGCTTCAAAGAGAGATGCCCTTTGGACTACTCTGGAAAAGAGGGGGGAAAGACCCATTAAAAACAGAGCGCCTGAAGTTGATCGTGTTTACACAAGAAGTCAGTAGAGCTATACCAGATTTGAGTCAGTGTATCTGGGATCAGGATCTGGCTAAGAGGATGCATGTTTTGTGCCAAAGCATGCTGTGTGGTTTTGTCAGATGGACTGCATTCCACTTGGCAAAATCATACTCTTTTGTATGAAACTTTTCAAGTTGGACCCAAACCTTGGTTGAGTGGAGGCGGGAGGCAACACCGTCTGTTTCTGGTGCACAGTTACACTGCTCGGATTTTGAGAGATTGGGCTGCCCTCAGATGCTTACCTTCCAGATCAAATCAATTTTGCTTTAAGATAGCCTTTGTGGATTTTTCACTTTGGCTACAAAACTGTTGGATCCCCCCCACACTCCAGTGCTTATTTGTTTAGCCATCCACTACAAAGAAAAGAAAGCAATACTCTGTCTGTTGTGTTTTACACATAAATCCTCATCACAGCTAACATCACAACCTTCTCTGTTCATAGAACCCTACATGAGTTCTGTGAAGCCTTGAACAGAATCTGAGTTAGAGTATCTGTAACTCATTGGACGGTAATGGGAATGTTGTTCCTACCGGAGGCTGTATCTACACTGAGCAAACCTCACTGAATTGTACTCCTGCTAACATCATTTGCCCAACATCCAATTTTGTAGATTGAAGTAGTTCGAGGGTAGGGGTGTGCACAAAACTGGAAAATCTGGTTTGGTTTGAGTAGAACTGGATTCAAACCAAACCAGGTCCGGTCTGGTTCTGTGCATACTAGAGCTGGGCCTGGTCCAGCTCGAGGGAGCGGGGGAGTTCGGGGGGGGGGGGATTATTTCTATTTTTTTAACCAAAACATGGCAGACGTACCACCATTGCTGAGCTTTAGGAGGTGCTGCCGTGGCCACGGGGGGTCTCTTGAGGTTCCCTCTCCCCTGCCAGCCCCTGTCAGTCTCAAACAGCCCATTTCGGGCCATTTTGGGCTCCTTCCGGACCTCTATGTGCTGGCCCATTCCAGGCCTCTCTGCGACTGCCATTTTGGAATCTGCCACGCATGCACACTGGCCATTTGCTTGGCTGGATCATTACCTGGGCACGCAGATGGCCAGTGTGCATGTGTGGCAGCCTCCAAAATGGCAGTCGCAGAGAGGCCTGGAATGGGCCATTTGATATAGGGGGAGGAGGAAGCCGGGGAGGGGGAGGAACCTCAGGGGACCTGTCCCCCACAGCTGCAGCAGCACCCACTGAAGCCCCACAATGGTGGTAAGTCCACCATTGGTTTTTTCTGGTTTTTCAAAAAAAATCTGAACCAGGCCTGGACCGACTCGAGGGCAAGCCCTCGAGCTGGGCCAGTTTGAGAGCGATCCAGCTGGACCTCAAGCCGGCTCTCACATCCCTATTCAAGGGAAAGTTATTGGTCACTTTGTTCCCTGCAACAAGTAAACTTAATCTGGAAAACCTACATTGAAGGGAGGCTACCATTTCTCTAGACAGCTTGGCCCCATTGTTCAACCATAGCGATGGTTTCCTGATCATGTTACCTTGATATAGTTTGCATTGCAGGCTTCCTGCTAACTAAGCAAAGAGGCATTTTTTAAAGTGTTGTTATATTTAACAGGGGAAACGCAACTGACCCTGCCCAGCCCCAGCACAGCCTCCTTTCAGTGCTCTTGCTGGTGTCTAGCTTGTGTTTCTTTTTCGTTTGTGAGCTCTTTGGGATCAGGGAACCATGTTATTTCTTTTTTGGTATAAACCACAGTTTGATCATTTTTGTTGTTGAAAAGTGGTGTATAAATATTCGTAATAATAAATTGTACTGCTCCCATCTCCCTTCTGGCAGTCTGTTAAATGCTTGGGGACTGCTCTTGCGCTACCTCCCCTCTTCAAGATCAACCTGGTGACAAGGCAGTAAGCTTGGATACGTAAATAACACGCACTCCAGTGTTGTCTGGTGTGGGTTAGGAAAAGGCCAGAGTTTGATAAACAGCTTTTGTGCAGTTTGAAAGCTGACAAAAGACATTTTTAAACAAATAAAGTTGATACCGTTAAAGGTGTCATCTTGAGTTCCTGCTAAGTTTCTATTGACCGTCCCACATTCCCTCTTTCGCTGATTGTTTTGTAATCACTTGCATCTTTCAGGTTGTCCTGATTTATTACAGTGGGTACAGTCATTACTCAGTAAGCAAATAAAATAAAATACAATACAATAAGGCAGCACCAAGAACAAGAGACCAAGAGATTAAGATGCAAAGGCTCAAAAAGGTTCTCAGAGTATGAGGTTTATTGGAAATAATCCAAAAATAAGCATTTTTGGATTATTTCCAATAAACCTCATGTTCTGAGCACTTTTTTGAAGCGTTGTCTTTTCATTTTTTGGCCCATTGCTCAGTAAAACACAAAGTCCATGAGCTCAAAAGGGCAATCCATTTCCCGGAATGCTGCGGCCCCTTTCAGAATGTTTCTTGCACCAGCTATTTATTTTTGGTGGAAAGCAGCCAAGGAGGCTCAAATTAACCTCTTTCTCTCTCTCCAAGATGTTTGAGGGAAACATGCACTATGATACTCCTGAAGTTCGAAGGTTTGACCCTGTTCCTGCACAGTACATCAGAGTTCACCCAGAAAGGTGGTCTCCAGCAGGAATCGGGATGCGCTTGGAAGTTCTGGGGTGTGATTGGACTGGTAAGCTTCCTGCAAATAGATGTTATGAATGGACTATGTCAGCCCTTTGATCTTAACGACGTAGGAATAAATGCTCTGCCTTTACCCATTAACTGAAGCAGCATATGTGCTAATGAAGGTCATAGACACATTCATAGAGACCAGAAATATCCATGACCCTTGTGTAGAAAACTCTAGGAATCCATCCTAATGTTTAGTTTCTTAATGTCAAAGGGCCATGGAAGATATTACAGTGAGGGCCCAGCTGTTCAGTTTCCTAAAGCCAGAGAGTCTTTGCCTCCAAAGAGCTTACAGTATAATAGAGAGAGAGATGGGTTTCAGAGACAGGCATAGTTTGAGGAATTAATTGCTCTTCCATGGACCACAGTGTAGAACCCTCACATTTAAACGTTCTTGAGGTGCATTTCTAGAACAAGTCAGTTAAAGGAACCTAAATGTTCCCCACATCATTTTTGTAGGTGAACTCTCTGCCTTTGATGTACAGCTATAAACTATGAGAGTTGTCAGCTGAATTTAGTCCTTTAGCTCCCAGTGCTTCTCTGAAATGACAAAAACAAAAACCCCAAACCCCAAGTACAATATAGCAACAACAGCATCATTTTTTGTTGCTGGCTGTGTTAGGCCACACAATTATTCTTTCTTCATTTTTAAAAGATGCATCGTACATTCAGTCTGCTTTCCAGATGTCAGTGGTAAGGAGGCTTGATTTTGATTTAGAAAACCACATCTGTAAAAAGCATTTTTGTATGGGCTCCTGCTGCAAGAAGCTCAAAAGAAACAGTCCATGCCTAGCCTTTCACTGGATTGTTATTACCCTTTCAATAATTAAGCTGTACAAGATAACATACTGCAAGCATTCATCATCAAATTATAAAATGGGGGGGAAATGACAAGAGACTTAAAAGCTTAAAATGCACATGAATAAAACTGCCTGGAGTGGGATTTCAGAAGGTTTGCCACCCTCTTTCTAAATTTCACCGCCACCACAGCATTGGATGTCATTGAGGGCTTTTATTTATCCCAGAAGAAATGTCTGCACCAAAAATCCTCAATTGGTTTAATTTTGTGGATCCTCTTCTCCCACTCAGGAGATATTATGGGCGTTTCCATGCTATCACTACCTCTCCATCAGGGCACCATGGGAAGAAATCAGATGACCCTGGCTACTCACAAGACCTGTGCATGTACTGTATATATAACGGATACCGTGTAAAGCCTGTCCATGGAGGGTTTTTTATTTTTGGCAGTTGCCACACAACATTGGCAACAGATTAATTAAGCCCAAGGCAGTGTTCCTTATTGGATGGCCCACGCAGAACTTGCTGGCCGCCCATGACTTGCCTCTCCACCCCACTTGTCCCATTCCCCCACCTATGGGGCTTGCTCCCTCCCCCGTGCCTTCTGCCATGCCTTCTCCAAGTGGTGGCAGCCTTAAGGACACACTAAGGTTGCCAACTGTCCCACGCTGTGCGGGACGTCCCAACATTCAGCAGGGAAATGCTCGTTCCGTTCAGAACACCATTCCTCCGCTCTTAATTTTTTAAAAAACTATTAAAGCTGCTGCTGAGTGGCGGCAGAGCAGGATGGCAGCAGGAGCAGCTCTCCCGCCTCCCAAACCATGAAGGGAATGGCTCTCTGGGACGGGCAGCGCGCTGGCGAGTGGGACAGGCGCGCGCTGCAGCCCAAAGCAAGCCTGGACAGAGCACTCACTGCCGCGAGTCACTCACTGCATCTGACTGTTCCAATGAAGATCTACCCTGAGTGGAATCAGGAAGGAATTCATAATTTGTCCCATGATCATCCTTCCTTCACTTCACACTGTAATCCTGTTCATTGATTCAACAAACACCACAAATCATTTTGGGCTGCAAGTTCCCATGCTTGCACCATAATTCTTGATAATCTCTGTCCACAAAGAGTTTGCAAACCATAGCAAGAGTTTGGCCTTGTTTTTGATACTGAGGCTATTCACACAAGCATGCAAAACCAGGCTAAGGGGGCCCAGCCCTGTTTTGCACACTCGTGTGAACCAACGGTATCATGCCCGATCCTGGTGGCTACAGGGCAGCAAACCCGCCTAAGTAGCCTCCCTGCTAAATGAGGTTAAGGGAGTGAGTGCTCCCTTAACTTCATTTTTCTAATCGTGTGTCAGCCATGGCTGCTTGCAGCCTTGGCTGGCACACTCAGGGTGTGTGTATGTGGGGCAGATCCCAGTAATGCACCCCACACTCGCGTGATGCAGGTCCTGGCACCCCGACCCTGGGAGCTGCCAAGTGAGCCTCCGGTTGTTTGGGCGGGTGATCTGCCCATCCAGAGAAGCCACAGTGATCATCTGTGGGGAAGGAACCCTCCTTCCTCGCAGATCGCCCCAGAGCTCTTCTCGCCGATCATGAGAAGAGCTCTACTATGTTTTTGATAGACAGCCTTATTTACTGATTCAAACATGCATTAAAGGGTCAGTTCAGTTGTGACTTGTGCACTGCGGACTTTGCACTGAGGATTTTGTTTCTGAGTACAGGAACTAATAGCTGAAGCAGCTTCAACAAAAGATGGGTTCAGGACCTAATTTACCATTCATAGCTAGTTGGTAGGGAGAAAAAAACCTGAAGCAGTAGGTCAACAGCTGGCTTGTTTTAAGGACCTGCCAACACTCCCCCCCCCACCCCCAAAGATTGACGAACATTCGCTCGTGACTGGTCTTCCCTCCTTTGAACTCTTGAACATCTGGTTTCCATTGCTCGATGGCTTTGTAATTGGATCCACAGATGCCTGGTGTAGCACATACACTGCCCGGCAGGAGCGAGTCCATCTCTTGCTCACTTTCGCTTCTTCGGCCAAATTGCCTGCCCTGCTGCTCTTGCAATTTGGCTTTATTCTGCCATGAAACCTGTACAGCTCTATTGACCATGCAAAGCACTGGAGAGACTCTAAATTACACCAGTAGCAGAGGATGCGGGCGCAGTATGGGGCTTCTCCATTTAAAGATCTCTCACACGCTTGTGTTCCTACTGTAAATCTCTGTGCACAAGGGGAAACAATTTACAGCCTCTGACTTCCAGCTCTGGACTTCTTGCCTTCACCGGGTGTTTTTAGTAGTCATTTTGTGCAATTCCTTGCATGTAATTTGCTCTCAGATGGCTTTGGAGTTTAATAGCATTATAACAAAATTGAACTTACAAATTAGGCAGGGCTGAGGTTGCAAAGTATTCTGCAGAGGAGAAAACTGGAGTTGATATTGGAATAAGCTTTAGTGGCAAAAGGCATGGAAGTGCTATGAAGGTGCTTAAAGCCATTTCCAGTAGCTTTTGGCTTTATTTCTTGATAACATGAGGTGCATGATAGGGAAATATATTTGCTGGTTCCCTTTTAAGCAGAATTCTATGCATAATCTGGTATGTGGTGCTGGATTTTGATGCTTAAGAATCCCTGCTTTACTTTGCTTTTAAATACAGGCAAACATAAAATTCTAGCCTTCTTGGTTTTAAATATGTAGGCAGTATGTCCATAAGACTTCTGTTTTCAAGGAGCATACATTTTGTCCCCTTGTCTCCCGCTTGGCTTTCAGTCATGGGGAAAATTTACAGAACCTTTTGCACATTTTCATGTACGAGCAAAATAGACTGCAACTCATGGTTTGCTGAACAGCTGTTTCAATGTGCCATAAAAGTGTCAGATTAGTACTTCACCCATTATACACCTGTTGCATGCTCTCACTTGACCCACATGCCACCATGTGCCAAGACTCATGTGTATTGGTCCATATTCTCTCATATATTCCACCTGCCTCTGATTTATCCAGATCTTTCTCCCTGGACTGGTTCACATGATCAGTCTCATGTCTGCTAAATGAAAAGCGAAGATCGTGGCAGTGCACATGCTTCCATGGAACGTGTCGTGTGAACCCAGGATTTTTCAGCCATCTCTGGTTAGTGCTGTGCCAACCTGCCATTAAGCCAAGATCCTTAATTTAGATTTGAACTCGGCTTGTCAGTCTTGGGTTGGTGCAGTGCCAGCTGGAGATCATAGGAAAATCCAGAGTTAATACGGCATGCTCCATGGGAGCATGCACACCTTTTCAGCAAAATCATGGACCTTCCATCACTGACAGTTGTACAGTTTGACAGGATTTGAGTTTTCTTGATTCAGAATTTATGTTTTTGTCAAAACATTTGTTCACCTTTTGCTTGTTTGTCTTGGCATAACACTTGAACAGTCCTATGTATAACATATTGTACAAACCTTTCTAAAGTTTGGGAGTGCAATTGAATTGTTTTAGATGCTGTGGTCGAACTTGATTCTTTCCTTTATTCAAGCCAAGAAGCAAACACCTATATGTGGCTGTTGATCTTAATTTGTTTCTTTGTGACTTAAATTGCCCTTGGCACCTGCTCTTAGGGAGGTTTCTGGAATATTTCCCCCTCCTTTTGAGTAGTGGTTTGTGCTCTGTGATAAAGTATACAGCTAAAGTGTGAAACCAGATGCTTTTCTGCAGGGTGCCGGAGCACATGCGAGATCCTTTTGGTCCCCTCTGTAGTAAGGTTATTTGTGGTTTTGAGTGACTTCTTCTTATACATTGGCTTGATTGGGGCATGTATGTATATGAGTGTGTCTCTCTTTTTCATGTCTTTTTCCTTTTATGAAGGAAAAGAATGTGTTGCCTGTGATCTCTATTTTCCTGGAGCTACAGTAAACCTCCTTGCTTTTTTCTTCCTCTTCTTTAAAAACCAGTAAGAACATAAGTATAAAGGAGATTGTTGTCCACTGGAGTCCAAAGATGAAAGAATTCCTTATTTCCTCTACATCCGTAGATCAAGCTTTACAAGTGATTTGAGCCATGTTGACATCTGTAGCATGTGGGAAACTTCATGGCTTTTCTTCCCTTACCTTATTACTATGCACATAAGGAAGCTTTTCTGTTAGGTTTCATTCCTTGGATGCTGTGAGTCTGAATTCATTATTCAGATGGTTAGAATTCATCTGGTGTTTTGTTCTCCTTTTTCATTCTATTTCCCAGGCATGCTTCCTGTGCTTGGGATCTATCCTCCACATTCCCAGACATCTTTACTTCCGTTGTCACCTTCATAGAATCACAGGGCAAAAAGGGACCCACGCATTATCTTGTCCTTGGGTCCGTCCCCACCACCACCACCACAGGTGGGCCACAGCAGGCGCACCAGTTCTCTGCAACTGGCCTTCTGAACATCTGCTTCCCGCTCTTCTCATTGCCCTGCATGCAGAAGTGGCTACAGCAGTCCTAGCTGCTGGGCTTCCTTTTGATATCACTTGTGTGCAGTGCTGTAAGGAAATGTGGACTGAGATGTTGGCGGTCACTGTGAGCAGCAGGAGTATGGGCACTGGGCTATGGGCACTGGGCTATGGGCACAAAGGTGTGGGCACTGGGCAGTCTCAACTTTTCTCTCCAGGGCAGCAGTCCGACCACCTCCTAAGGCAGGATCTTCCCCACATTGAATTACGTTCACACCTATACCTAAAACTCACCATCTCCTGGTTGCATCCTGCCACAGACAGAAATCAAGAATGAATACAGTACTCTGTATGCCAGAAGAGTCTAAGGAATAGTTTAGCACAACAATCCAGTGAATGGCTGTAGAATGGGCAAATTCCAGAAAGTACCGAGGATTTTTTGTTCTGTAAAAGTTTGGCCCTCATGACTGGGGTTTAGATAAATTCACTGAAACAAGTGAGGTAAATCACTTACAACATGGGAAGGCAGCCCTCCGTCCTGTCCACACTGGATTGCTTGCCAATTTGACTTCCTTTCTGAATCTAATGAGATTTTTTTTCTCCTCCTCCCCCACCATCATGCAGATGTAAAATCCACTGCAGAGACACTGAAGCCCACCTTGAAGAGTGAGGAGACCACCACTCAGTTCCCCACGGATGAAGAAGCAACAGACTGTGGTGATGGATGTGTGGAGAATGGAGGTATCTACTGGATCAATATGATTATACTATGTTGCCGCAGGGAGGTGTGCAAAGGTCCTAAGCAAAAGAGCTGCATTCAGACATGTCTGTACGTCCAAGAACCACAATTGCCCCTTGTAAGGGGTTAAAGCCCCTTCCAGCCTGAGCAGTCACCCCCACAGGCAAGCAGAGCAAGTTGCCTCAGTAGATGGAAGGCAGAGATTACTTTCCCAGGCCTCCTCGGAGTGTGCAATCACAGTCTGTAGGGCCTTTACATTAAGCTCTTCCTCCTCCTCAGACAGTCCCTGGAACAGTGTTTATAAGTAATGCCAGAACCACACCATGTACCCAGGAGACAGGCTCTCCTCTCAGCCCTCCCTTCCCCTGCCAGTGGCCTAATGCCCCACACCTCTCGCAGGCCCTACATATCTTGCTTTCCCTGCAGCTCCACGAGGAGTCCCTAGCCAGACTGCTTGTGAAGATCTTTTTCTAGTGCAGGTCACCACCCCAAAGGAGCCGCAGTCTTGAGTACCCAGAATGTTGGGGGCAATATGCTAAATCATTGTAAACCACTTAGAGAGCTCCGGCTATAGAGCGGTATAAAAATGTAAGTGCTATTGCTATTGCTATTGTGCTCTTAAGGTCCAGCTGCTGGCAGCAGCCATCACCAGTATCTCCTCCCAGGTTGCACCCTCTAAACAGCCCTATGGCCAGAGCCTTGTCATGGTGCTCCAACATCCCTATAACATGTTCCCACGTGCCATGCACGCAGTCTGCCAAAATATTTGTACTTGACACTTGGGTCATTATCCTGATCCATTGTGTTCCGCCATGGCCTTGCTCCACTTCCCTGATGGGGCCTTGGAGACTCTCTTCATAATGTGATTATTGCAGCCCAGAACCCAATGGCAGGGGGTTGTGGAGAAACTCACGGTGGGGATGCAGTTTCGGGCAGCATTCCTGTGGCCAGTGTATGTTTAGGTGCACTGCCTCCCACTGCGTGCTCTCTTTGATTGGGAAGGGTCAGTTCTGTACTTTGAGCTGTCTCTGCCTTGAGTTGGCTGGCAGCCAGGCTGAAATGACTTGGGAGCCGCATCTAGGCCTTGAGCTGCAGTTTGGCTCCTCCAGTTATATTGTTGTCAATAATGAGTTTGCTGCTAAGTGATTGCTCTTGTTTCCCCCTCTAGTTCCTTAGTCAAGGGAACTGAGGCTTGCAGAATGATATTGCTAGTGACAGTCCAAGCTCTAGAGAGGCTTGGTCAGAGTCTGATCTTATTTAATACCAAGGATTGAGTGACTTCAAGAAATGCTGCATTGATTTACTGTATTGTTAAGCATGTGCTGTTGTTGTTTTTTTGTTTTTTTGTTTTGTTTTGTTTAAAGAGGATTGGAGTTTGGACATATGCCCTGCTATGTGTGTGTCCATCCTATATCCATCCGAACTATCCAAATATTGCTTGGAGTGGTTTATGAGTGAAGACTGTTTTCCAACTTCATTTGGTCTGGGAACATCCACATTATCTGGATAGTTTACATTGACATGGGGGCAAACAGAGCGTTTGGATAACAAAGATTTCAACAGACGAGTGTTATGCGTTCATTTGTTCATGAAATTTGTTCATTTGTTCATTTTGCATTAGTATTTTTCGGTGTTCGTGTTTGTTCTTAGTTGCATTGGTACTTTTATTAAGAATGTTAGTGGTGTGTGTGTGTGTGTGGTTTGGACTAAAAGAGAAAACTGGCTCCACCTGTGTAACATTCCTGTAGGTGGGAAATTCTCCTATTAAATATGTTGCAAAATGTGCTACCAAGTTAAAAAATGTTAACTGGTAAGTAATTTTTGGGATGGTCAATCAACTTTTAGCAAATGAGGGTTTTATAGTGGCAGCAGGCTTAGGAGCAATTTTTAAAGCATCTGTTTTCCAAAATCACACATTCAAAGCCCCAATAAAACACACATTTTAAAATGTGGTGTTTACTCTAATTAGGCATTCTTGCTTCTGGTTGAAACAGAAGAAAGGTTTGTGAAGGTTAGCCCTTCTCTGGGTGCTCTGATATTGTGTCTTCAGGTCCTGAACTGAGAACAGAGGCATCAAACATTGTCATGACTTATAATCATTAACTGAGAATTTCGCTCTATTTACAAATGTGCCATCAGGATTCTATTCTACAGATACAGAATAAATTAGTTCACAGCCCTGCCCTCCACTGCAGATGCCACCCCTCCTGCCGGTTGCCAGTCAGTTGCCACCATCCTTCCTCCTCTCCACAGCTGCCACCCCACTTTCCTGACCTCTCCCCTCACCTCCCCCTTCCAGGGTGTGCTCCACCTGCCCGCCTGCCACCATCCGTCCGTCTATTGCCAGTGGTCCTGGAGAGCAACTGGCTCTCCTGCCTCCTGGCCATCTCCACTGCCCCTCTAGCAGCGACTTGCTTCTCTGGTTTCATTGCTCTGTGTCTCTCCATTTCTTGTTCTGGGAGGAGACAAAGCCAGAGAAGCCAGTTGCTCTACAAGAGCAGTGGCAACTAGGATGGATGGATGGATGGTGGCGGAGAGAAGCCAAATGCAGCTGCAGGAGCAGAGGCAGCAATATGGATAGTGGTGGTGGGCAGCCGGAGTGTGCGCTGGAAGCGGGAGAAGAGGGAAAATAACAGGGAAGGAGGATGGCAGCTGTGGCCGGGAGGGTGGGGCTGGCCTTGGCGGGGGTGCTGGTCAGGTGGCATTTGTGCCTCACCTCAGGTGTCCAAATACCATGGGCCACCTCTGAAATGCAGACTCTTGGCCTTCCTTTGGTTACTCATGTGCCCAGAACAGATCTTGCATTCCAGCCCTTGCCCAGTCCACTGTCATGAGAAAGGCCTTCCCTTCTCCCACCCCCTCCTTCATCACCAGGAAACCACTTCCTGAGTTGCAGCCTGGGTGGCTCCTCAGGTGACAGATTACAGATAAAAATGGAACTCTACATACATAATTGTAGATTATGGATAAAAACGGAACTCACCTTAATTCTATTCTTAAACTGAAAGTTTTTAGATATTTAATTAATATACACAAGTTCAGGTATTGTGTAAAGGGGAGCATCCTGCGAGCCCCCCGCTCCCGGCAGTGAAGTGGTACAGTCCAGACATGGATTGACTCCCTCACCGAGATTTAACCTAACTCTCATTACTTTACTGAAGAGCTCTGCATGTATGCTCTTCTTCAATGAAGAGCTTCTGATTTACACTAATTACACATTTCAGGGTAGTAGCCAGTAGTTAAAGTTGTTTTCCTTTTATTTAGTTACAATGTTTATTCTCAGGCTTTACAAACAATAGGGCACATTTCTCTAGACAATCAGATTTATGAATGTCTAAAAGAAAAATACTTCTCTTAGGAGGAGAATTAGATTAGATCATAATATAAAAGGAGCTCTGTCCGTTATTATTAGTTGTGGAGCTTGGACGGGTTCTTTCCATTTCTTTATAAAAGGCTGCCTGATGGCTATCACATGGGTCACTGACCTCTTCCTGATGGTCATTGTGTTTGTGGGCTTGGTGATTTAAAACTTTAGGAAAGCGACCAACAAATGGCAACTGTAATTGCCATTACCACATATTCTCCCGAATTGCCCTCCTTAATCCATATAATTGGCTGCCTGATTGAACTATGAACTGAAACAGTGAAGCCAGCATGAAATCTGTGAAGGATCCAATCATGTGTACAGCCTATTAATGTAAAGTATACCTGCGCACCTATGCAGGGGAACATGTTATAGGAGTCATCTTATGTCTTAAAAAGTGATATGAGAATCTCCCCTTGTATCCTCTGAAGTTGCTCACATTGCTTGCATTTGCATCATAGAGGAATCAGTTACTTACTGTATATTTATACTTGGTCTGTATATTGCACTCTTCGGGCAAAACTCCTTATTGATCTTGGTAAACGTAGGGTGAACAGAAGGGAAATCCAAGGCCAGAATATGCAACCTCAACTGGGTCTCTAGGCTCCTATCATTTTTTAGCCTACTTTCCAGTAGGCTTATGAGATCACCTGGCATTCTCTCTGTGTGTGTCCGTGTGTCCATCCATGTGGTCCCCCCACCATCAACTTCGCAACACCTGAACAAATATGAACCAAACTGGGTACAGTTGTAGGGACACATAGTGACCTCAACAGCATAGTTTGTGATGCTTTCATCCACCCCAATCCAAGATGGCAGATGCGTAAACTTTTGAGGTGCAAGTGGGCTAACTTGTGAACCGCCTAACTGATTTGAACCAAATTTGCTACAGCAGTAGGGACACATAGGGATGCCCTAATGGTGTGGCGTGTGATGATGTCATCCACGCCGCATAAACATCTGAAGCACAAGTGGGCTAATTTGTGGACTGCCTAACCCATTTGAACCAAATTGGGTACAGTTGCAGTGAGTGACACACAGGGACACCTCACTGGCATAGTTTGTGATGATGTCATCCTCACCTATTCAAGAGGGCGGACGTGTAAACTTTTGAGGTGCAAGTGGGCTAACTTGTGAACTGCTTAACCGATTTGAACCAAATTTGGTACAGCTGTAGGGACATACAGGGACACCTCAATGGCATAGTTTGTGATGATATTATCCACCCCAATCCAAGATGGTGGTTGCACGAACCTTTGAGGTGCAAGTGCATTAATTTGTGGACTGTCTAACCTATTTGAACCAAATTGGGTACAGTTGCAATGAGTGACACACAGGGACACCTCAATGGCATAGTTTATGATGATATCATCCACACTGATTCAAGATGGTAGACGTGTAAACTTTGGAGGTGCAAGTGAGCAAACTTGTGAACCACTTAAGCAATTTGAACCAAATTTGCTACAGCTGTAGGGACACATAGCGATGCCCCAATGGTGTAGTTTGTGATGATGTCATCCACTCCCAAGATGGTGGACATGTGAACTTTTGAGGCAGAAGTGCACTAAGTTGAGGACTGTCTAACCAAATGAACCAAATTTGGTACAGTTGTACTGAGTGACACTATACTGAGTGACACACAAGGACACCTCAATGGTGTAGTTTGTAGTGATGTCATTCACCTTGATCCAAGATGGCAGACACATGAACATTTGAGGTGCAAGAGATCTAACTTGTGGGACCTCTATTTGAACCAAATTTAGTCCAGCTGTAAAGACAGTGAAAGGAAAGTAGGATGATTAGTTCTTACTAGAACAACTTGTTGTAAAATCTTTTAGAACACAGCTGGACTAATGCACAATCTGGGTAATGTTGGCCACACCAAAATCTCTTTGAATTCAATGGGAATTCCGTGGGATTTCAAAGGTTAATGTTGCCATGAAAGCCCATTGATTTCAATGGGACATAGAGGTGTGAGTTACAAGTTCATATTCACCCTTCATTAACTGCAACACAGCACATGTGGAAGTGTCAGATGTCACAAGTGTCACATCACAGGTCAAGTGTCACAGTCAGATCTTTTGCATCATCTGATACCACTTCAAATATCACTGGTGGCTGTCCACAGGTTCACTGAGTAGTGAGATATTCAGTGCATGTGTGAAACAGCCCTGAAGCACAGATACCTTTCTTTGGATTGTGCCCTCTAGCAACTTAACATTACTCGAGTATTCACCCCTGGCAGGAGAGCCCTGTTCTGGGCTGCCTTTTGTGTTTTAACACCCTGGTGTTTTGATCCATCATTCAAAGTTTTGAGGCTCTTTGGAATTTTTCTTTTTCTTTTTGGCACCATCATGGAGTGGTGCAGTGTAGCTGGAGAGCATATATAGTCTTTGACATTTAAGAAGGTATATAGTCTTCTGGAGGAGGTGCTTGGAAGGAGAAAGTGCTGGCTAGAGAGACTGGAAGCATTTGGTGCCTTCATTTATGTTTGCTTAGCTGAAGGATGTGGGTATGCACATTTTGATGATTCAGAACTTAAGACTGATCCCTAAGAGCTGCCGAAACATGAGACGTATTATATGTATCATGGAGAGTAGAGGAAGAGAGAGAACACGCACGCATGCATGCCAAAGTGAATTCCTACTTTCTCAGCTATTTGTGATTTGCCAGCTATGTTAGCTGTAAATAGCATTTCTCTGTGACTGGCCTTTGATCCTGTTTTTATGTTTTGTTCTTGTTATAAGATTTCCAGATCCCGGTAGGGTTCAACTGCAACTTTGATCTTGCCGGAGACCTTTGTGGTTGGACGCATGATACATCTACAGGATTTACCTGGACTTTCCATTCTAGAATCACCTGGGTGAGCCATTCAGGACCAGGCATTGGTAAGCCATTTCCCTTCATCTGTAAAGGAGCAGAACTATTATGTATGATGCATGAACCATAGAATGCGTAACAGTTCATGAAGCATCCCTTAACAAATGTAACGTATGTTGAGCAGTGCTCTTTAAAAACATGAAACTTTGTGCAGTGCGGATGACCTAGATTTGCCTGGCAGCTTAAGATCTGTTTTGTCATCTCTTGCAACAAACAGAGCTCTCCACCCCAGGCCCACCCCCTCGCCCAGCTACTAACATTTTAAATGGTACTGAGGACCAAACCACACAATACAGTCAATATGTAATTTGGCCATGCAGTTTTGTTTTAAATCACAGTCATGGAGAATCGGGTGTGCATGTCAGGAAGGGGTATTTAAGCCTTTCCCCTTCACAGTGTGATTCCCATGAAAATCATGCCCCCCACTGAAGCTGCTGTTACTCCTGGAAGAGCTAATGGGAGCTTCAGGGGGAGGAATTTTTGCTGAGACCTCAATGTGGCAGAAAAGGGTTAAATATCCCCTTCCTGTGCATTATGGTCCTAATCCTGATCAGGGAGCCCTCTCTGGCATCTGTTTGAAACGTCTCTCTCTCTCTCTCTCTCTCTCTCTCTCTCTCTCTCTCTCTCTCTCTCTCTCTCTCTCTCTCTCACACACACACACACACACACACACACACACACACACACACACACACACACACACGACTGCATGCAGCAGGCAAATTTATCTTTACCATAATGTATAGTTATGAGGATGAACAGGAGAGATTTTCTTCCTTCAAATATCCATTTGCTTGCTCTTCCTCATTTTCCAAGAACATGTGTTAAGATTTCATCCACAAATCCAAGGATTACTAGAAGTAGGGCTGCTGTTTGAGGGGAATCTTTCACACTGCTTAATTTTATCCCTGAGGCTACCTGAGCGCACTAGTACTGATCACTGTAACATCTGTATGTGCTGAGCATGGGCATTCGTTAAATCCAATTGATTCCCCTCAGGTTTCCAGTGGGTCTTGACTAATAGGACAGTGTTTTGAAAACTAGCTGTCCATTTCTCCCTGATAGTTGTTTGTTGTTGGTGATAGCTAGATTGACTGATCTAGGAGGCTCTTTAAAGGAAGGATTTTGTACTCCTCCTAGGCAGAACTAGAAAGAGGGGAAAGTGTATGAAATATAAACAGAGTGTTGCTGATTAATTTGGCTGTTAGCTTGTTAAGCATCTGTCTTTGTTTATAGCCGTGGTTTTCAAATTTTCTACCTTCAGGGAACACTTTCCACATCAAATTTTCTGCCCAACAACCTTTAAGCGTCTGCCACAGAATGCCTACACACTGCAAAGGATTCTGGGACATTTAGTTATTTATTCCTTGCCTTTCTGCACAGAAGTGCACTTAAGGTGGCTTATATTTAAATAAAGTGACAAAATGCTAATATAAACTGACAGCACAAATACATACAAACACACTCACCCCAGAGTGAAAACAGATTCCACTTTAAAAGATCTAGAAGCTCTTCTCGCATTCAGTGAGAAGAGCTTCTCGGCAGTCTGCGGGGAGAGTGGGTTTGCCTGACCCTCCCTGCAGAAGAGCACTCCCCTGTTGCTGGGCGGGCGGATTGGCTGCCCAGACGAGCGGCAGCTCGCCTGCGGTTCTCCCGTGCCTCGCCCAGCAGCTCCGGGGGTCAGGCGCAGGAAAGTGCCGCAGTGTGGCATCCCACCCCCTGGAGCCCCAGTAATGCACCACATGAATGTGTTCTGCATTTCTGGGATCCCGCCTCCCTCCCTCGCACCCCGAGTGTGTCCAATCTGACACAAGATCCGAAAAACAAGGCTCGCTCCATTAAACTCAGTTAAGGGGGTGGCTTCTTAGGCAGGCCTGCCATGGTTCTCACGAGCGAGCAAAACCGGGCTGGGGCCCCCTTAGCCTGGTTTTGCTTGCTCATGAGAATAGCCTCCTAGAATGATCGCCTAAACAGTATAGTGTCCACTGCCCTTCTGAAGGCAGACAACTGGAAAGGGCCCAAATCTACCTCTCTAGGGAGACCATTCCATAGTTTCTGCATCACAGCCAAGCAGTCCCTGTCCCTTGTGGGCACCCACCTTACCATGGATGGCAGGGAAACCGAAGGAAAGAGGCACTCTGTCAAGGAGCAGTGATCAGGAGCAGGAAGGTGTATGTTTTGAAAGACCCTGGTCCTAGGCCATTGAGGATTTTAAAGGATAAAACCAGCACCTTGAACTGAGACCAGGAACAAATTGGCAGCCAGTGGAGCAAGGAAATAATGGGTCTGGTCTGATCTTCTGGTCCCAGGCAAAACCCCAGCAGCTGCATTCTTCACCCATGGAAATGTCTAAACTGTCTTCACGGACAGCCTCACATGAAGTGCATTCCAGTAGTCCAACCTGGAAGTGACTACAGTATAGTATGAATAGCTGTCATTAGTTCTGGTTTCGCTTCTGGGACATGTTCTGGGGCACATACACTCAGTTAACTGTCCAGGCCTGCTGGGTCTCGTCATTGCTCTATGTGAGCTAAAAATATGTAAGCACTCCCCAGAACCGCCTGCGGCTGCACATTGCAGGGGATGATCAGTTGTGGCAAGCATGCTTTCTTCCAGCGCATCTTCTTGTGTTGTGTAACCCATTGTAATGATCCATGGCCACACAATAAAAATATACTACTGCTCAGTGGCACACCTAGGCATTTTGGAAGCCTGGACATAAAGGGCTTTGGGGGGCCCCTCCCCCCCATGTGGCCCCTCTCCCCCTTTTGAGCTCCACCAAGAGGCCCCCCTCTGGCCTTGAGGGAAGCCCTCCTCCTTCCATGCTTTAGGGAGGCCCTTCATGAGCCCCCCTCCTCCTTTCAGCCCCTACTCCCCCCCGCCCCCATGCCCACCCCTCTGCCCTCTTTCCTGTGCCTCCATGTGCATGTCTGGGGTGGGTGGGAGCCGAGCGGGCCTCCTCCATGCAACCAGTGGCGGCGGCTAAGCCCCTGGCCGGGCCGATGAGCCTCTTTGGGCCTGCTGGAGGCTGGAGCACAAGCAAGCGGCTCCTGTGAGCCTGTGCAGTGTGAGTTTGGGGTTTCGCAAGCCATGATGCCTGAGGAGGCTCACCAGCCCAGCCAAGGGCTTAGCCGCCGCTGCTGGCAGAGCAGGCCCGCTCGGCTCCCACCCACCCTGGCCACGCATATGGCTGCAGAGGAAAGAGAGCAGTGGGGTGGGCGTGGGGGCATGGCAGGGGGCTGCAGGGAGGCCCCCCCCAGGACATTTGGAGGTCCCCTCCCAGTGCTGAGGACTGGACTTGATCCCCGAAGTCCCTGTCCCAAGTGCGCCACTGCTCCTGCTCCTGCTACAACAGCACTGAGGAACTACTTCCAAGGAACTCCCAGGTGTCCTGGGGCAGTTTGATAGCCACTGATTTGCTGCAACATTGTGAGTACTGAATAATACCCTTTAAAGCTGGGAGGATTTATCCTCCTCTGCCTGCTGATCCCCAGTGCTTCTTGGTGATTGGCCTTTCAGAGGAAAGGGATCTGGTGCCATATACTTTGAGAAGAGGGGGGAAATCAGAGTACTGAAGAAATCCCTATGCAGACATGCTGCTATAGTGATTTCTGACACAACATGTTGCTGGAGCGATTCCTGCATCTTGTTCATGTCAAAACATGTCATGTGAATGGATCATCCATGCAATATATTTGGTAGGTGAAACTGTGGACAGCAGATGGATTTTGGACAGTTACCAGTAGCAGGATTGTCTATGAGAAGGTTGCACAGATAACTGATTGGTGCAACGTTGCCTCAGATTGGTATATGTTTCCATTTTTGCTGGTAGGGATTAATTCTACACACTTATTTAACTTCCATATTTGGTTTTCCTTGCTGAGACCTGAAGCAACCATGTGGTTTACAAAACAGGCTGGTATTGAAAGGAGCAGAGACTGTCTGGGCATATCGTGGGTTGACACTGGGTCACAGAGTGCAGCTGGGGAGGGGGAGAAACGTTTTCATATTTCAAGTGTTTATCTCTTCAGCATTTAGAGTGCTTTAGAAGATTAATATCAGAGGATGACTGTAGCCTTAGGCAACAGGAGAGAACACTTAGAGGCAGCCCCAGACTTGGTAACCCTCCCCAACTCATTTGCTATAATAATGTTTAATTAATATAATAAGCCTCCTGCAAGTCGGCAAAAATTACTTATTTTTATAACCCAGACTCAATTTTTCATTCCATTTCCTCTCCCCTGACACTTCTTATAATTAATGGTTCTTGTTTTTTGTTTTTGTTTTTTTTGCCCCTTAAGAGTCTGTGTCTCCTTTATGTTTTGTAAAGAAGCAATTTGCTTCAGATTACTCTTGTACAGGTTACCATTCTGCATGCTCAGAGTATTCCCCCAACTCTGCCATCTCCAGTTTATCCCTTCTGTAATCCTCTCACACCCTTTCCAGCAACAATCACATGATACATCCCATCTGCACCTCATAGGGGAGAGCTTTGTGGCGGGAGAAGCAGCGTCTTTGATTCAGGAAATTAAGCCAGTCTAAGGCTTATCCTTTAAAAAGACAAATAAAATCCCTTCCTAAAGGTGCGCTTCAGCATGAGGGAGCCGGCAGCTTCTTTTTATTTTTTATTTTCCCCATCTGATGTGTGTCAAGTAATAGTTTGGTTGGGGGTTTAAAAGGGGACATTGGATGAGAAGGTGGGGTTTGTTATGTATGAGTGTGTGTGTGTGTGTGTGTGTGTGTGTGTGTGTGTGTGTGTGTACAAGTCTTATTGATTGGAGAGAGTTTCAAATATAAGAATGTGTTTTAAACAGTGGAATATCAAACACTGATGCTGCCGTGTTTACTGTACATCAAAACGTTTGTTTTAAGTTTTACTTATGCTTTAATTTTATTTTTACACAATAAAGGAGGTCTGGAGAAGAATATAGTCTGATTACAATTTAAATATAATAGCAAATTCATAAAATAGTGCTGGGATGAGGTGGCCGGCAAGGATGTGTATGGAGGGAGGGTGGGTGGTGGGACCTGGAATGTGAATGACTATGAACTCTTCCATCTGGGATTGTAAAGAGATTGCTGGGGTGAGTCCTGGCACTACACAGGCTTGGGTGGAGACAAAGAACAGACAGCTTTCGAGGGAGAGCAAAAAACTGGGGGGTAGCAGGGAGCACAGGAAGAGGATAGTGGTGGGGAAATAAAAATGGGCTCTTGGAGTGTGTGCTGGCCAAGTATTTTGGCCATTGCTTAATTTCTCAAAAAGAGGTGCTAGGGTTTAGGCCTATAACTTATACCAGTCCAAGGAATATGTGCCCTGTAAGCCTGTGTGTTTGTGCGCGCACGGGCAAACCCTAGTAGTTCAGCAGCACATGTTCAGAAGCCCATTTTCTCACATATTTCAAGACATTAAAAGAGCAGAGCTATAGCAAGCGGCTCATTCAAAGAGACTTAAGGGTTTTTCTCAGCCCCTCTATGTGAGGGGCCTGCAATAGGTCGCCTTGAGATAAGTGCCAGGGATTGAATCAAGGACCTTCTAAAAGCAAAGCCTGCGCTAAACTCAGGATTAATGCCAGGCTGCGGGGGACTCCCCATGGTACCCTGTCCCCGCTCCAGGTGACAGCATTCCATAGCACTTGGTGGGGCTTGCAGTGGCTACCACCAAGTGCTCCAGGCCTGTGTTGGCACTCTGCCATCCAGGCAGGTCTCTCCACAAGGGTTTGGGGTGGGGAGGTTTACTTGGGCAGCAGAGTGGCAGTGATGTGGAACACTTTGCAATGGCCATGCTGGGTTTTTGTTTAATATTGCCGTGTGCGTGCTCCATTGATGCATTACACAGCAATGGGATGAGGACATTTAGCTGTTGCTAAAAAACAACAACCCACACATATACCAGCAGCATACACCAGCAGCCAGCACATCTGCTGCGAAGTGCTCCAATCATGCTCAGGGTCTCTGTTGCTGTCCAGGCTATCAACAGAGTGGAGCACTGGGCAAAGCCTCAGGACGGAGCCAAGGTCCTGGGCCCTTTGCCAGTGCCTGACTTGGCTGTGCCCCCGCCCCGGCTCTACGCCTGGGTTGGAGCCCCCCCACTCAAGCAGTAGGTTGATGGTGCACTGAGCAATAGAATGTGTGCATTGGTGGGACTGTGGCCCAGTGCATAATTTGCACTTGCTACAGGCATGCTATTAAAATAAACCTGTATTGGGTATGCCTTCCCTGCATGCAATATTAAGAGTCTATCTTCCCCTACCTGCAGCCTCAGTGAACTTTTTAAAAAAGATTGTTGAATTTCTATACCACCTTTCATTAATCTCAAGGCGGTTCACACAAAAGTTAAAACAAGACTACAAAAATCACACAATTAAAATATTAACTAGAATATAAAAATACAGATCTGATTAAAAGATTTAAAACAAGCACAATATAACTATAAAAGATACAAAGCAGCAGCAATAGAAACAATAATATAAAAGCCTGGGTAAAATGCCAAGATTTCACACCCATTCTAAAAACTAAAAGTGATGGAGACGAAGGAGTGGATCACCAGGAGAGCATTACAGAGTCTGGAGGCAACAAGTGAGAAGGCCCTGTCCCGCATGCATGACAACCGAGCCTCCCTCATTTTCAGCACCTGGAGCAGAGCCCTCCCAAATGACCAAGTGAGCAGCAACCTTTGGGAACAGGCAGTCCCACAGGTATCCAGGGCCCCAAACTATTAAGGGCTTCAGAGCAGCACCTTGAATTGGAAACAGATTGGCAGCCAGTGCAGCTCTTTCAAAATGGGTATGATGTGATCCCAGTGGGCAGCTCCAGAGAAAATCATAGCTTCCACATTTTGCACTAGCTCCAGTTTCTGAGTATTTTTCAAGGGCAGTCACACATAGAGCACGTTACCGTAATCCAGCCGTGACGTGACTAAGGCATGGGTCATTGTGGCCAGATCTGCTTTCTGAAGAAAGAGATGCAGCTGGCACACTAGCTGAATCCATGCAAAGGCACCCCTGCCCACTGCCTCCATTTGAGCTTCCAAAAGCAGATCTGGGTCCAGCAATACCTCCAAGCTGACATACTTGCTCTTTCAAGGGGAGTGCAACCCCATCCAAAACTGGTAGAATCTCAACCCGACTGGCTCTCCTACTGACCAACATTACCTCCATCTTGTCTGGATTCAATCTCAGTTTATTAGCTCACATCCAACCCATCACGACCTCCAACCCCCGATTCAGGACATCCACTGCCTCCCTAGGATCAGGTGACAAGAAGAGATAGAGCTGATTGTCTTCTGCAGTCCAATTCCCCGGATGACCTCTCCCAGTGGTTTCATGTTAGGGCTGCCATATTTTGGCCTTCCAAATTCCGATGCCAGATTTGCATATTATGTAAATTGGCATGAAAATAATTTTGCATATGCAAATTATCAGCTGCACTTTCCAGTTGACTTGTTGGCTCTGGATATCTACCAACAATAGTCGAGGAAGATATTGTTGCCTGACCATTTTCCTTGCCATATTAACAGCAGCAATAGAACAACAACTAAAAATGCACAGCTTTTTAATTAAGGCTGCAATTCTGTACACATTTATTTGAGAGAAGATCTGATTGACAGTAGGCATGCATTTAAAATAAAGCCAAGGAAGTCCTTAAACATTACAATACACACCTTGGTAGGCAGTAGTGATTCACATCAAAAGCAAGCTATCCCCTTAACTGGATAGAGATCTCCTGCTGATAAAAACACAAAGACAACATTCCTCAGAGGATTACTATACTTGTGAAAGTGAAATACTCCCAGCAAGCCTCCTGTACTACCTCTCTTAATTCAAGTCCAGTGGTTGAGCCAAATAGTGACTGCATGTTTTGCTCCATAACTCTGCTTCTACAAGGGCTAGAGCTAAGCTTTTGCTTTTTCTTTTATTTAAGAAAGCTGGAATCTGGGCGGATCTGGGTGACCTAAGCAATCCGGGTGAGATGCTTAAAATCTGGGTGAAACTTGGAATTCTGGGGGGCATGGCAACTCTGTTTCATGTAGATGTTAAACAGCATGGGGGACAAAACCAAACCCTGCAGGACACCACAGGCCAGTGCCATGGAGCCAAGCAGTAGTCCCCCAGCACCACCTTCTGGACCCTTTCCCTAAGAATGCATCAGGGGTGCAGAGACTCATAACTGGTGGGTAGTGATCCATGTGGTAAGTAGTTTGTAACACTGTGGCCAGGTTCCAGTTGCCACAAGAAGGCTGTTTTTTTCTGTGGTATCCCTGTAGCAACAGCAAGATGCTAGCAGCCTTGTGATGCTGCCCTTGAGACTGTTGAGAGTTCTGTGTCTCTCTCTCTCATGCTTTTGCAGGAACCTCTGAGCACTCTTTTGCTTCAGAATTGTAGCCCTCAGCCTTGTGATGCTGTTGAGGATACACCACCACATCTTGTCTGGAGGACAGGGGCACCAAGACCTCTTTTGCTTTATGACATGAGAAACCAAATGCTTTCCTTTTACCTTGCAACTATTTGCTCATTTTATCAGCTTAGAAAAATCAATGTGTTCTTTCTTTCTTTCTTTCTTTCTTTCTTTCTTTCTTTCTTTCTTTCTTTCTTTCTTTCTTTCTTTCTTGGATTCTATTATAATATGCTAACTGGGAAGAAGAATAGTGATATTCTTCAATTCATACTCTCACATTCTTCTGAGGTTTTTCTGGTCACCCCCTTCTATGCATAAAAATCAGCATCAGGCTCCAGGCAAGAAAGAATGAAGACGTTCTTTCTGTTTGGAGAAATTTCTGTCTTGAAATCTGCCAGTGTGCACCACTACCACCACCACCCCAACCCCCATAAGCTGTTGGGCAAAGGAAGGCAGATGTTTTCAGTCTAAGGGCAGGTCAAATGGTGTGGTTCAGAGGTGCTGAAGGACCCTTTTCCATTTAATATAAAGGTCTGTGGCTGTAGAATAGAATAACACTTTTGCACTCCATAGAAAGAAGCCTGATGCAGCTCTAAGAGGCATGCAGAAAATGCCCTGGTTTATTTACAGGATGGCAATACAAAGCATTAATTCAATTAAAGAGAAATAAAGAACTGGCCCTTGCCAAATGCATGCATGCACAAATAAAAGGAAGGAGCAATATCATTTGCAAGGCGTTTGATTGGAAAAGTATGCAGAAGGAAACAGTCGATCCACCTGTGTCCTTTGGTTTCCATTCTGTGTTGTGTGCGCAATTGTACAGTCACAACTTTCCTTTGACTCCTTGAGACACACACCAATATCATTCCATTTTTTCCAAGATAGTCTTTCAGGCAGCTTGGTGTTTCCTTTTTTAGCCCCATATTCCTTGTGCCTTCAGTTTCACAGATTATCTCCATGCCATCCCACTGAAAGCTCCCATTACAAATTCAAAGAGCCCTGTTGATGAAGTGGAGCCAGGCTGGCAGGTCAATGTCATTTGCCCATTCTCTCCCTCCCTCCCTCCCTCTCTCTCTCTCCCTCCCTCTCCAATTCTTTTCCAGGGCAATGGAATATGTATCCTTTAGTTCTTATGCCCCCGGGGAGGGGGGGATTGCAAATATCCCCCCCCCGCCAGAGATTTCAACATATTTTCTGTAGGCAAACAGATTCCCCTGTTAGTTGCAGTGAGATAATTTACTGCCGTTTTCAGTAAAATTGGGAGTAGACAGTTTTCTCAGGCTCCAAACCTTCCTTCAATGGAGCCAGCAGCAAAAGTCTTCTGGGTTTAAGCCAGCCAAGGCAGAAGATACCAGGGAGGCCGTACACATACTGAGTGAATATTTACACAAACATGCAGAACCTTGCAGATGGACATATAGAAATATATGCATGTGGTGGTGATAATAGGTGGCATTCTGTGCAGCATTAGGCTGGCATTAGGGACTCAATGGGAGAAGAGTTGCTCCTGCAGTAGTGAGCATGAATACAAGGTTTGCCTCAGTTTGCATTTGGATGGGTGGCTCCGTGTGAACCAAGGTCTACTATAAGATATTCCCTTTTGGAGATGGAGCCATAGCTTAGTAGTAAAGCATCTACTATGCATGCAGAAAGTCCAAGGTTCAGTCACTCCCCGGCATCTGCAGTTAGGGCTGGGAGAGACTGCTGCCAGAAAACATGGAGAGCTGCTGCTGGTCAGTGTAGACAGTACATAGCTAGATGGGCCAGTTGTCTGACACAGCATAAGGCAGCTTTCTGTGTTCCTATCATATGTAACAGGGCAGTTGTGCAGCGACTAAAAACAGTTGCACAACTGCCCTGTTGCACAACAACATTGGGTCTGCCTTTCATGTAGCACAGCATCCTGGCTGGGTCCCTGATTAGATATGTGAAGGCCTGGGGGGAAATGAAGTTGGGTGGGGGGGTATTAAAAAAAAACCCAAAAAGAAAAAAAACCTTGAGGCTCTTCACACGATAAGTGTGAAGAGCTGTAAGGGGGGTTGCAGGGAGAGTGGGCTTAGCCCGCTCTCCCTGCAGACAACCAAAAGGCAGCCCTGGGTGGCCGAATCGGCCGCCCACATGACTGCCGACTCCGTCATGGAGCCGGCAGGGGCTGTGGGGATTGGGGGCCGCATGGCCCCCGGAAGTTCCAGGATGCCCCATGCGAGTGCATGAGGCATCCTGGAGAGACCCCCTAGCCCGGGAGGCTGCTTGCAGCCTCCCAGTCGGGGGTCTACTTGTGTGTCACTGCATGCCACTGTGACACACGAGCAAAAAGATGAGGTTAATGGAGCGCTCGCTCCGTTAACCTCATCTAAGGGAGGGGTAATTAGGTGGGCTAGCCGCCTTGGGAGAACTGGGCTCACCTGTGAGCCTAGTGGTTCGCACGATCCCTCAAAAGCATGCTAAGCTCCCTTAGCCCTCTTTCCAGTGATTGTGAGAATAGCTTCCTTGTGTTTTTTCAGCCCCACCCCCCATTCTCCATCCCTGCCCCCATTTCCCCCCAGGCCTTCATAGATCTATCCCTGATACCATCATACATAGAATGCTGTCTAATAATGATAATGATAAATAAGGTGGTGGTGGCGGTGATGCTTAGCATTTATATAGCACTAGAAATGGTTTAAAGCACTCCCCACATACATTATCCCAATAATAATTACAACAGCCCTGTAAGGTAAACCAGTTGCATCTATGTTGCATTGCACTGAATGGGTGGGAAGAAGTTAGGGCCAAGGAGAGAATGGCTTGCATAAGATAACCTAGTGAGTTCATGGCTGAGCCAGGCTTTGAGCCATGGATTACCTGGCTCACACTCTTAGCCAACACACTACTGCATGAGGTGCAGTGTGCATCTGTTCATTAAGGTCCACTTTTGCTCCCATTTGCAGTAATGAGGTATCCCACACGTGGTAACAGTTGTCACATATACTAGCCACAGGGCTTTCCCTGACTATATGGGTCTTAGGACAAAGACGATGTTGTCCAGTTGGGTCTGCCTGCACCCTTTCTGGCCCTAGGTCAGGGGTTCCCAACCTTGGGTCCCCAAATGTCATTGGACTACAACTCCCATTCTCCTCCCCCACAATGGCTGAAGGGAGTTGTAGTCCAAGAATATCTGGGGAATCCAGTGTTGGGAAGCCATGCTCAAGGGTTGTACATATACACTCTTCCTGCTCCATGCTTAGTATTATCTTCTCCCAGTGGGGTCTGCTTCCCATCTCTGTCCCCCACTTACCTTGGGAAAGGGGCTCTGTGCTCTAGCAAAGAGTCCTTCTTGTTTTAGCAGCAACGATCAATTAACCATTGCTTTAAAGCAGGGGCGACCCAAGCTTTGTTGGCCACTGTGACTGAGGATGATGAAAGTAGTGCTCTGATGGCATTTGGGGGCCCAAGGTTGAAAATCCCTGTTTTAAAAAACAACATCAATAAGATGGATCTTTCAGTGGATCATTCCAGCATATTTCTTAAGCAGCTTGTATGAAGTGCGGGGGGCAGGGGGAGTCAGTGCTGGCACAGCAACTGCACATATGTGCAGATACGATTCAGACAGCTGCAAAGGTGTACACAGGGCCTATGAGTCTGTGGAACGTGATCTCACAATTAGTGTAAGTCTTAAGCGGCTGTGGCTGTAAGCCTGATTGCTGGAGGTATTCATTTGGCTATGATAACAGGAGGACTCCAGTCTCCAGCTAAATGTGATGGGAGCTGCAGTTGCTGTGCAGTTCAGAAAAATCAGGCTTAATGAAAAGCGATTGACACGCTGGGCCTGATCATCTTACTGGCTCCCTAAGATTAGATTAAGGGCTTGATTTTGTGCAGACATGCAGTGTTTTTTCATTGATTTGGCTGATAGATGGATTTTTATTTAGAAATTAGAATGGTGATGACTTGGCAAGTAAATTAACAGGTAATCGAATTGAGGAGGTTTTGCTATGAGACTAAATGCCCACCTGGTATAAATATTACATTTATTGATGATTGATTTGTCTTTATCAAAACAAAAGTGTGCCAGGTTAAGAGGGATGTCATGGAGAGAGGGAAGGTATAGTTTTAGAAGTATCAGGCTTGCATTGGTCTGGCTGTGAATTTATGTGTCCATCATTATTGGTATTTAAGAGCTTTTTGCAGTTTAACTTCCCAGAAAGCAAGAATTATGGATCTGTTGTCCCAGTTTTAAATACCAAGGAAACTAGTGCCTTCGGCTCAGCAAGTGTCTTTTTAGATGACACAGTTAGACCTTTTTTCTCTTAACACGAATGTAAAACCTACATTGGTAGGAAGGTACACAAAAATGGCTCTCCACTGCCTTCTGTACCTACATTAACAATATTCACATGTGCTCACATTTTTTCAGGAGAGGCACAGAGGCACTTTTAGGACTCTGTGTCACATTCCTTCAAAATATTTAAGAACATAAGAACAGCCCTGCTGGATCAGGCCCAAGGCCCATCTAGCCCAGCATCCTGTTATCCAGATGCCTCTGAGAAGCTCACAGGCAAGAGCTGATGGCATGCTCTCTCTCTCTTGCTGTTGCTCCCCTGCAACTGGTATTGAGAAGCATCTTGTCTCTGAGGCTGGAGGTGGCCTATAGCCCTCAGACTAGTAGCCATTGATAGACCTGTCCTCCATTAATTTGTCTAAGCCCCCTTTAAAGCCATCCAAGCTAGTGGCCATCACCACATCCTGGTGATGGCCAGGATTTCACTTAGGACAACTAAGTGAAATCCCTGTTTCAACTAGGGCATGCACAAAAGCCTTGGCCTAACCAGACACTGAACCCATGTGAACCCAGACACTTTCAGCCCATCCCTTTTGTAAAGCAGATGAGCTAAAAGGCAAGCCAATTTTCATTTCATAAGAGTCAGTTCTGAACAAGATGCAACAGCCATGAAAAATTCAAGGCAAATTGTTGTAGGTAGAAGTTGGTGGTGATGACCTATAGATTAAAAAAAACAAAAACATTTATTCTCTTTAGCAAGATGAAGAAGGTCCTGGTGGGACGTGGAACTGTTTTATGTTTGCAAGCAAAAGAGGAGCTGCCTCTTTAATTACAGAGCTAGGAAAGGCTAGCCCTTCCAAGGAAGAGATGCAGGTGAACAGAAATGTTCCACCAAAGGCTCTTCAAAACTAACACCTGCAAAATGACCAGTGTCCACTAAAGGAACAGGGTGTTTCTCATGTCCCTAAGGCTTGAGGCTGAATAATGGATTTGAGTGTAACCTACACAGTGTGTTTCACTGAAGAATGCCCCATCTGTGCTGCCAAGCTCATGCTCCTTGGATATCTTCCTTACAAACTAGTTGTTTATTGGGGATAGCTTAGATAGTGTAACAACCTTGAAGTAAGCCATCACACCACCCTACCATCTGAGCAGTGAGATTCCCAGTTCCTATTGTGCTAACCATTTCCCAGGCATTTCACTGAAAGCAATGAGAGAAAGAGATACACTCACTGAAAGCCGCTCGTGTTAGCCAAATGATCTGGCTGGCTGGCTGGCTGGGAAGACCAGCCCGTGATTTAACAAGGTGCTCACATTGCACTGTTGTTTGCTTAGTTGTGCATTCCTGCTGCTCTGGCTGTGTTGAATCCAGATGCTCCCATAAATCTCCCTCTGAAGCAGTAGCTGCAGAAGCAGCAATAGCAGCAGGCAAAGATGCTGGAACTGATTTGCCCTCAGCCCTGGGGGGTCGCCCTTTTGAACATTTGATGCCGATTCAGTGGCAGCTTTATCTGCTCTCCCTTGACTACAAATAGTTGCCTTTTAAAATCAAAGAGCCAGGGAGAGGGCTAATACACATGTCTGATCCTGAAGGTATTGATCAGAAGTTTCTGCAAAATTCTTTCTTCAAATGGTTCAGTATCAGAGAGGTTTTTATTTCTCTCATCATGTCAGGTGCCTCCTTTCCTTTGGTGCTGTTCGCTCTCCTTCCATTAACTGTATCAAAAATATGAATTACTGGAATGGCTTGGCTCAGGCAAGCTGTTTTGGCAATTAGCTCTGTAGTGGGTCTTGTTTATTTGGTCTCTGCAGCACATCCACAAGGTTTTCATTAGATTCCTCCAGCTATTAGAGCTACCCTCCAATTTCATCTTCAAGTGATACAGGATCAAGTAATGCCTACAGCCTCTCTCCAAAATATAGTATGAAGCTCTGGAGCACATGCAACCAGATCACAGATGCAGGTGGGAACCGATGAGTTGCCCCAAAGAGTAAGCTCAGGTGTACATCAAAGCTTTTGAAACTGCCCAAAGACATCAAAAGTGACCAGTTGCTTTAAAAACCAACTCTTACTTAGTGTGGTGTCTTATCCATAGGTTTCCATCTTTGATTAGTGCTGGTCATAATTATTTTGGATGGCTGCTTTGGTTTTCTTTAGCCCCATTTTCTCTCTGTCACAGATATCTTCTCAGTTGCAAATATCCCTGACGCTACATTCCTTCCCTTGTCTTGTCCAATTGTTATGGGGACAGCGCTTTGAAAGGGAGAGATACAGGGCTATTGTACTCTCTAGCAGCTGCATAGTAGGGAGAATTTCAGCTAATGGCTCTTCCCCTTTCACTGCAACAAGGGAAAGCAAATTGGCCCATCTGAGCCTCTGTTAAAGGTGTAAATGTTTTGGAGCAATCGCCTTATCGTCTTGATGACCCAACCATAGGGTGGCCTTCCCTTTTACTTGCCTTTGCTTCCACAGGTTTATAGAGCTGGATCAAATGGGATAATGGAGTCTTCAGTTTTCCTTTTCAGGTTGAGTAGATAAGTCAGTTGGCTTTGCCTCTAGCTCCGCCTCCCACTCCTCCCAGGAGGTGGACTTGGTGGTCTAGTTTCTTTTCACCTTTTGCTTGCTTTTACACTTTGGAACCTAGGTGGCTTACATGGGATATGGCTGTTGGGGTGTCCTGGACCTTTTAAGTCATGCTTTCCTCTTTCAACTGATATATCTCGTCTCTTGTTCATTTTGCCATTTGAACGAGAGTTTTTAGGTCACAATTCCAGCAGTTTCCATAGATCTTGGATTTCAGCTCTTACCAGGGCTTGGTTAGGCTTCTAGGTCTGACCTGTGCTGTGGCTGTTGTGCCATGTAGGGCAAAGTTGTTGGCTATTGACTTGGGCATGGTTTATTATTTGCTTCTGGGGCAATCTCTCCTCAGCACACTCTTACTTTTACTGGTTTTTAGGTGATGGAACAACTGGAACAACTGAGCAGGGATGTAGCTAGGGAAGAGGCCTGGGTTCCCCCCCCCCTTTCCAGAGGCCCCTTGGAGTGAGGGAGATAATGAAGAAAATAGGGAGGGGTGGAGCTGGGGGGCCCTCAGGAGAAGGGGCCCCCCGGTTCTTTGAACCCATCCACTCAATTATAGCTACACCCCTGCAACTGAGTTTCTGTATTCTTTTCTAGGTCAGACAAGCTGAGGCAGATACTTTGCCTTATGCTTTCCACTCCTTACATACCCTACCTTGTTTGTCTTTTCTATTCTTCCATCCATTTTATGGGTCTCCAGTCTCAAATTTTCACTTGGATTTGTGTGAGGGATCCCAGCTTTCACCTACACCTGGTTCACTGGAGTATGTAGTAGTTTTCTAGGTTCCATCCCACACACTTTATTTCCTCCATTAGGTGATATGTGGATGGTTTCCCCCAACACCTCATCCCTTACAGGAAAAGGCTGGTGCCACATGCTGGAGCAGAGTTACTTGGGTGGGTGGGGCAAGCTCCGACACCTACCCACCCCCATTTCTTTCGAATTGGAGGTGGCCATATACTGGGTCCACCATAGTGAATGGCCATGGACACAAGCTGGGGCCCTCACCTGGAATGGATGAATCCCCCACTCAGGCTTCTCCTCTGGCAAAGACACAAACCCTGCCAGCCAGCCAGAAATCCAACATATAACCCCTTTTATTAGTTGCCATCCAGGTTGTACAGGTTCTTTTTATCTTTATCATTTTTTTTAAATGACCAGAATGACCTGAGATCTTATAATGTGGCTAAGTTCTCTTTGATAGCCAGTAAAATCCACCAGGAATTCATTAAGAATCATTGTTAACTAATCTGTATGCTTAAGTATGTGCTTAAGCACTGTGTCATAAATCTGTAGGTCATGTAGGGTTTTTTGTTGGACTTCTGTTTGTAAACTATGCTGGTCTGTGATCATAATAAAGGAAACTGAATTGAACATGGCTGCTTTGATCTCCCATAAGAACAGAGTATTTCTCTCCTATTGGTCATAGTGACAGATAAGTCAGAGGGGTGGCAGAGTGTCTGGACGAATTTCACTTAATTCCCTTGATACAACTCCTCTCAATCCAGTGACACTTTGATTACATGTTTTTAATGAAGAGGGTTGCATTATGATAGTAGCTGCATGGATGTAGAATTTTTGATGCTGGAGTGACACTTGAGTGCCTGACACCTATTAATTTCAATGGAAGATAAGTGCCTAAGAGCAATTTTGCGTTTGAAAAACCTTCTTCTTGGGAACTGAGCGCCTATCAATCTTGATGTCACTCACTTTTGGAGATGGGGTTTCTGAAAAGTAGCTTGAGTCAAAGTCAGCCACAAGCTATCCAGCTATTTCAGTAGGTACAGTGACACAGCCTAAGTTTCTTCTTGATACAAGTCCAGCCTCACCAGAAGCAAACGGGATACCATATGGTACCACATAGAGAACATTCAGATGACTCAGTGTCTCATTACATAGTTATTATTTTTTGTAGCCCCCACATGGTAGGATTCAAGCCTGTCATCTTAAACATCTAACAGTTTACTGGATACTTTGATATGGTTCCTTTTCATCCAATTTACTATGCAGTGGTTACAGAGGGAGGCTCAAGGAATGAGTGAAGGGAAGTATTACAATAATTTTCAAAATATTTAAAAATATGTCTTCTTTTTTTTAAGCATAGATTTTTTTTAACCTCCTGGAATCTGGCCACAGCTCTATAACATATGTCAGTTAATTTAAATATATAGAAATTTAAAATTGCCCAAGCAATGGAGACCTCATCTTCCAGGTTCAGACCAGCCAAAGGACAGAGCATAATTACTGAACTGAATGTATTAATCTTTGCATTGGGCCTAGGCTCTCCCTTGCACACTGATGAGAACCTGAGGAGACACAGACTTACTACCTCAATGAGAGCTGAACCTTCAGTAGCTAACTGAAGGGCTTGAGGAGATAACTGAGAGTGATCATTTGTGGTCAGATAATTCTTCATTTGCCCAAGGGTCTGAACTATATGATACCTGAGTTTCTATTTGTTCTTTAATAAATCAGTCCCTCTCCTCCCCTCCTCTCTTAGTGGTCTAATTAAACCAACCACAAGGAATTCCAGTGTGTATTTTCAGCCTTAGTATTGTAAGGGGTCCTAGCCTCAGTATTCTGCTACAGTCAGCCTGCCTGCCTGCCCCAGTCCAGCCCCTGCCTCCGCAGCAGCCATTCATCATTTGGGAGGCGGGAGAGCTCTTGCCGCCATGCCATGCTGCTGCTGCTCAGCGGTGGCTTTAAAAGATATTATTATTATTATTATTATTATTATTATTATTATTATTATTATTATCAACAACAACAATAATACAAGCCACAAACACCTGGGCTATACCTGTTATCAGATACACTGCAGGAATAATAGACTAGACCCAAGCAGAGCTAGAGATGCTAGATCGTAAGACCAGGAAAATCATGACCATCAATCATGCTCTGCACCCCCGCAGTGATGTCGATAGGCTATACCTCCCTCGCAGCTCAGGTGGAAGAGGAATGCTGCAAGTCCATCAAACAGTAGAGGAGGAGAAAAGAGGCCTTGAAGAATATATCAAGGACAGTGAAGAAGATGCACTTCAAATGGTCAATAATGCAAAACTATGCAACACCAATGAAACAAAGCAGGCCTACAAGAAAGAACAAGTCAAGAACCGAGCAGAAAAATGGAAAAAATAAGCCACTGCATGGTCAATATTTGCACAATATAAGTGGAAAATCAGACATCACCAAGACCTGGCAATGGCTTAAGAATGGCAACTTGAAGAAAGAAACGGAGGGTTTAATACTGGCTGCACAAGAACAGGCACTAAGAACAAATGCAATAAGAGCAAAAGTAGAAAAGTCAACCACAAATGGCAAGTGCCGCCTTTGTAAAGAAGCAGATGAAACCGTGGACCACCTAATCAGCTGTTGTAAAAAGATCGCACAGACTGACTACAAACAAAGGCATGACAAAGTAGCAGGGATGATACACTGGAACATCTGCAAAAAATACAAGCTACCTGTAGCCAAAAATTGGTGGGACCATAAAATTGAAAAAGTTGAAGAAGATGAAGATGTAAAAATATTATGGGACTTCCGACTACAAACAGACAAACATCTGCCACACAATACACCAGATATAACTGTAGTCGAGAAGAAAGAAAAACAAGTGAAAATAATTGACATAGCAATACCAGGGGATAGCAGAATAGAAGAAAAAGAAATAGAAAAAATCACCAAATACAAAGATCTACAAATTGAAATTGAAAGGCTGTGGCAGAAAAAGAACAAAATAATCCCAGTGGTCATTGGCGCCCTGGGTGCAGTTCCAAAAGACCTTGAAGAGCACCTCAACACCATAGGGGCCACAGGAATCACCATCAGCCAATTACAAAAAGCAACTTTACTGGGAACAGCCTATATTCTGCGACGATATCTATAACAACAGCAACAACATTGACAATAAAATTCTGGCATCCCAGGTCCTTGGGAAGGACTCGATGTCTGGATAAAACAAACCAGTCAATAACACCTGTCTGACTGTGTAAAATAATAATAATAGTTATTATTTCTTGTTTACGCAGTCAGACAGGTGTTATTGACTGGTTTGTTTTATCCAGACATCGAGTCCTTCCCAAGGGCCTGGGATGGCTGAATTTTATTGTCAATGTTGTTGCTGTTATTATTATAGATATTGTCGCAGAATATAGGCTGTTCCCAGTAAAGTTGCTTTTTGTAATTGGCTGATGGTGATTCCTGTGGCCCCTATGGTGTTGAGGTGCTCTTCAAGGTCTTTTGGAACTGCACCCAGGGCGCCAATGACCACTGGGATTATTTTGGTCTTTTTCTGCCACAGCCTTTCAATTTCAATTTGTAGATCTTTGTATTTGGTGATTTTTTCTATTTCTTTTTCTTCTACAGGTGAAACTCGGAAAATTAGAATATCGTGCAAAAGTCCATTAATTTCAGTAATGCAAATTAAAAGGTGAAACTGATATATGAGACAGACGCATTACATGCAAAGCGAGATAAGTCAAGCCTTAATTTGTTATAATTGTGATGATCATGGCGTACAGCTCATGAAAACCCCAAATCCACAATCCCAGAAAATTAGAATATTACATGGAACCAAGAAGACAAGGATTGTAGAATAGAACAATATCGGACCTCTGAAAAGTATAAGCATGCATATGTATTCAGTACTTGGTTTGGGCCCCTTTTGCAGCAATTACTGCCTCAATGCGGCGTGGCATGGATGCTCTCAGCCTGTGGCACTGATGAGGTATTATGGAAGACCAGGATGCTTCAGCCTTCAGCCTTCAGCTCTTCTGCATTGTTTGGTCTCATGTCTCTCATCCTTCTCTCAGCAATGCCCCATAGATTCTCTATGGGGTCAGGTCAGGCGAGTTTGCTGGCCAATCAAGCACAGTACACTGTATACTTTTCAGAGGTCCAATATTGTTCTATTCTACAATCCTTGTCTTCTTGGTTCCATGTAATATTCTAATTTTCTGGGATTGTGGATTTGGGGTTTTCATGAGCTTTACGCCATGATCATCACAATTATAACAAATTAAGGCTTGACTTATCTCGCTTTGCATGTAATGCATCTGTCTCATATATCACTTTCACCTTTTAATTTGCATTACTGAAATTAATGGACTTTTGCATGATATTCTAATTTTCCGAGTTTCACCTGTATTCTGCTATCCCTTGGTATTGCTATGTCGATTATTTTAACTTGTTTTTCTTTCTTCTCGACTACAGTTATATCTGGTGTATTGTGTGGCAGATGTTTGTCTGTTTGTAGTCGGAAGTCCCATAATATTTTTGCATCTTCATTTTCTACAACTTTTTCAATTTTATGGTCCCACCAATGTTTGGCTACAGGTAGCTTGTCTTTTTTGCAGATGTTCCAATGTATCATCCCTGCTACTTTGTCATGCCTTTGTTTGTAGTCAGTCTGTGCGATCTTTTTACAACAGCTGATTAGGTGGTCCACGGTTTCATCTGCTTCTTTACAAAGGTGGCACTTGCTGTTTGTTGTGGATTTTTCGACTATTGCTCTTATTGCATTTGTTCTTAGTGCCTGTGCTTGTGCAGCCAGTATTAAACCCTCCGTTTCTTTCTTCAAGTTGCCATTCTTAAGCCATTGCCAGGTCTTGGTGATGTCTGATTTTCCACTTATATTGTGCAAATATTGACCATGCAGTGGCTTATTTTTTCCATTTTTCTGCTCGGTTCTTGACTTGTTCTTTCTTGTAGGCCTGCTTTGTTTCATTGGTGTTGAATAGTTTCTCGTTATTGACCATTTGAAGTGCATCTTCTTCACTGTCCTTGATATATTCTTCAAGGCCTCTTTTCTCCGCCTCTACTGTTTGATGGACTTGCAGCATTCCTCTTCCACCTGAGCTGCGAGGGAGGTATAGCCTATCTACATCACTGCGGGGGTGCAGAGCTTGATTTATGGTCATGATTTTCCTGGTCTTACGATCTAGCATCTCTAGCTCTGCCTGGGTCCAGTCTATTATTCCTGCAGTGTATCCGATAACAGGTATAGCCCAGGTGTTTATGGTTTGTATGGTGTTCCCGCCATTGAGTTTGGACTTGAGGATTTTTCTAACTCTCCTGATGTATTCACTTCCAATTTTTCTTTTAAATTCAGTGTGTGCAATTTTATCAGCCTGGAGAATGCCCAAGTATTTGTAATGTTCTTTCTCTTCCAGGTTCTTGATGTTGCTTCCATTGGGCAGTTCTATTCCTTCTGTTTTTCTTATTTTTCCTCTGTTCATTATTAATGCAGCACACTTGTCTAGTCCAAACTCCATTACTATATCGCTACTGAATATACGGACAGTGTTTAGCAGTGATTCAATTTCTGACTGGGACTTTCAATACAACTTCTGATCGTCCATGTAGAGTAGATGGTTTATTTTACTAGATGTTTTAGATGTTTGGTATCCAAGGCCCGTTTTGTTTAGTATTTGTGAAAGTGGAGTCATGGCGATACAAACAACAGAGGGGATAGTGAGTCCCCTTGGAAAATACCTCTTCTAATGTTAACCTGTCCAAGTGTCTCGCCATTGATTGTTAACTGTGTACTCCACATGCTCATTGCTTTAAAAAAAAAAAAATCTGAATGTTTTTGCTGACACCAGTTGTTTCTAAACATTTTAATATCCATGTGTGAGGCAGTGAGTCAAAGGCTTTTTTGTAGTCAATCCATGCAACACTTAGATTGGTTTTTCTTCTCTTGCAATTTTCTAAAATCATTTTGTCAATCAGCAGCTGGTCTTTTGTGCCTCTGGTGTTCGGGCAATTTCCTTTCTGTTCAACTGGAAGCTGTTTGTTAGTTAATAAGTGTTGCATTACTTCATCTGCTATTATTCCAGTTAACAATTTAAACATGGTTGGCAGGTAGGTTATCGGTCTATAATTACTTGGAACTGCACCTTTTGCTGGGTCTTTCATTATGAGATGAGTTTTGCCAGTTGTTAGCCATTGTTCAGTATCACCTCCTTGCAAAATGTGATTCAACTGTTTTGATAGTTGTTTATGAAGGCTTGTTAGGTGTTGAAGCCAGAAGCCATGCAGTTCATCGACGCCTGGTGCAGTCCAATTTTTAATTTTCTTTGCTCTTTCACTTATTAATTCTGATGTTATTGTTAGATCTTGCATTTGTTGGTTACATTTTTTGACCTCTTTCACCCAGCCTGCTTTTTAATTATAATCTATTGGATTGTCCCAGAATTGCTCCCAGAATTGCACTGTTTCTTCTTTATTTGGTGTTTCTATGTTTCTTGCAGTTTCTCCTTCTATGCTTTGGTAGAAACTTTGGTGGATTATTATTTTAAAAGTGGTTAAAAAAAAGTGGGAGAACTTGCATCCCGAATGGGACAAGCATTTTCCTCCCAAAATGTGGGACATCCCGCATAATGCAGGACTGTTGACAACGCTAGGAGTTAGTCCTTTCTCAGGATGTTGGTGTTGCCTATTATCTAATAATTTTTAATAGCTTGATTCTGATGTTTACCTGATCCTTGATGTTTACTTAGAGGTTTTTCAGACAGAAACTTTGCTGTGACTTTACTTTGTGAGGGTGAGTGTGCATTGATTTACATTTTGGCCAGTTTTACCCCCAAGTCTTTGTGATATCCAAATCTCCTTGGAGTGATCTTTTAAAAGGAAGCATTTAGGGCTGCCATCTTTTGTTTTTTTCTGGCTAATTATTTGGGCTCTTAATATAGCTGCATATTAAAAAAAATGCAACAGGCAGAAATTTGACAGGCAAAGCAGCTGTCATGATTACAGCTCTGTGCCAGGAAAAGCTGTACCTGTTGATTCCCCACCCCCAGGATAAAAAGGGTCAACCCTAAACACATCCTACATTCCTGTTCTCCAACCAATGCTTACTGAAGGGCAGAGTTTTACCTTCAGCTAAAAAGAGCCCCCTTTTCTCTGAAGAACTTCAGGTGTTTGAGTCACCTTTCCCTAGATCACTGACAGCAACAACTTCATCCTACTGTTTGTGCTTGAGGGCCAATCATCTGCAATATGAAGAAGGGGGAAGAAAAAGAGAAAGTGAAAGATGATGAGCACCATTCTGCGTCATGTATCATCAACTAAATTGTCAGCTTGGCTCTGATTGCAAAGTATTTACTTGGGGTGATATGGTTGGGGGAGACCACAAGATAATGAGCCCCATACACAGCTTGCCTTTCCAGTCCTAAAATGAATTGGTAATGTTGGCGGGTTGCAGGGTGGTGGTTGTGATCAGTTTCTGACTTGTAAGCTGAGGCAATTTGAGACAGAATAAATATGAACCCGCCCCCCTCCCCACAATGTCATGATTACAGAGTCAATGTTTCCTGGACTATTACAGCACTTTCACTTGTCCTAATTATGTCAATCTTTTGCCTTAAGCTTTTCAGTGTCTTAATCAGCAGACTTCCATGCTTATGACTGCTGGTGAAATAGACATCCTCCTTACTGATCTGTCTCAGTCAGTGTAATATGCTGTCTCTCTCTTCATACTGTGGATATTCCTCTTCCAAATACTAGTCTCCCTGTCCTGGCTTTTGTGTAGTATGCCGCACATGTCTCATCTGCCATATTAGTGATTTGCTGTATTTTGTGGATGCAGAATTAGTCCTTTCGCAGGATGTTGGTGTCACCTACTATCTAATAATTTTTAACAGCTTGATCTTGATATTTACTTAGAGCTTTTTCAGACAGCAACTTTACTGCGACTTTACTTCAGGAGGGTGGGTGTGCGTCCACATATTGTCCAGATTTACCCCGAAGTCCGTGCGATATTTCAGAGAGCACTTAACACAGACGGAGGCAGTGGGAACATGCTCAACTGTCAACATGCCTCTTGAGCCCTGTTCAAACATTATGTTGTACTGTACTGCTGTACGTCTGTTGAATATAACATCTGAATAGGACTAAACATTATATTCAGTGCACATACAATGTGTGTACTTCATATGCATGTACAGATCTGAATGCATATACAGTTATTCAGACATTATGTTCAATGCACTTAAAGCAGTACACTTCCTATCTGTACCCTGCATTTCAGGGGGTCTGGTTCACTTTTAACATGAATGCATGCAAGGTCCTTTACTAAGAAACATGTACTGGTGTCCAGATAGTATACACATTTTCAGCATAATGTCTGAATGGGGCTCGTTAATAAATGCTATTGTGACCTGGATATCTGAGTCATTTCAGAGTGTGAAAGAAAGTGTTCTGAGATTACCTGAAAAACAAAACTATGGTGACAAAACTATGGTGTATATTGTCAGGGCATAACTACCCATTACTGAGGCAAACACAGATCTCCAACAGATTGCCAAGGTAACATGGGAGAATTTGCAGGGGAGAATTGGCAGGTGGAGGTATTTAACTCTTCTCTCATTCACCAGTTCTCCCCTGCAACCCCTTTCCTCAGGCTACCCTAGCATATTTCCAGTTTTGTAGCTTGACTGAAGAAAAAAAGAGGGGTGGAAAATGTCTGTGGAAGTGGTTGCAGAGGATAACTGGCAAATGGGAGAAAGGTGAAGCTTCTCCTCCCATTCAGAGGCAACCATGGGCTGGGGTACCACATTCCCCCCTCATAACATGTAGTTCCTCCCTCAGGTCTTCAAGTCGAGTTGGCCAGAGTTTCCTAGCAGGGTGGCCCATCTGTGGGAAAGGGTATGACAACTTGCCTGCACTCCTGTCTTGTAATCACTGTCCTTGCCGAAGCTGATCTGAAATGAACCTTCTCTTCCAACAGATGGCAACAGTTATTTGAAGCTGCAAAGCAGTGCAAGAAGAGAAGGACAACATGCTCGGCTTGCCAGCCCCATGATCTACTTGCCCAGGAGTGCTGTGTGCATGGTGTTCCGGTACCAGGTAGCCGGTGGGAGCGGGACGATGCTGCGGGTGTGGCGGGAAGCCACCCACGAGCACAAGCCACTGTGGATCATCCAGGAAGATCAAGGGGATGAGTGGAAAGAAGGCAGGATCCTTCTGCCTAGTTATGATCTGGAGTATCAGGTAAACATGTTAAGGAGGTTTGGGTTGAGATTCAAGTGGGTTTCAGCATTTCAAATACTTCAACAGATCCTCTTTCATTCATCATTAGAGAACATTGTTGAGCGGGGCCTTTTTCTTCTTCTTTGTGTTTTCCATGTTGCTATAGTAACTAAATGACACTGTATTTGTTATTCAGAATTTGCCTATTTTATACATAGATGTAGGTCTTTGTTCATACTGTCGCCTTTTATATTCCTAAGTCTCTCCTTTGCAAATATTTTTCCCCTCCCATTTTCTCTTAGATGATTATCAGGTAGTCTGACAAGGAGCTGCAAAACCCGTAAGGGATAAACACAAGTGCATCTTGCAACTAGACAGAGGCCGCAAGAGCTTGTCTAGATTTTTCTTTTTTTGGTTGTTGTTTTTTTAAAGAAAGAGAGAGTTCTTCTCTCCTATTCTGAAGGAAAGAAACAATTAACACTTCCTTGATGGGAGGGGGGCGATTGGGGTGTGAGAAATGAGCTCCCAATCTGGATTCAGTGCTTAGGCATCTTACACAACAGCAGAAAGCTGAGTTCAAGTAGATTATTTAGGAAGGAGGATTTAAACACAGACTTCAGTTGTAATTCTGTACTGGCAGAATTATATGAAATATCCAGCACTGAAATTGCACTCCAGAGAATCTCTCAGCAAAGTAAGCATATTGCCTTTGTGGTGATCAAAATAGATCTGGCCCTCCACGGCAAGCGTCTGTCTGTTTTATACTACTTGCACTTTCATGGCTATCCCCACCCCCCACCCCTGCAGTAGAATTCTAGGAATAGTAGGGCTTTTGGGGGTGGTTCTGAGAATTATTAGATCACTTTAGTCCACCCTCAGTCTACAGTTTCCAGGGATCCCTGGACAGAGGGGATGACTGTTAAAACAGTTTACATCTGCAGAGCAGATATGTGGTCAGAAAACATTCAGGAAGTATCTGCATAATGCTGGCAGACCGAACTGCTGTGCCTTGTATAGCTGCCTGCCTCCACTGCATGGCTTCAGGCGTGCCCCTGCCCATGTTTTCCTATTGCCTCTCAGTTACCCATATCCTCTTTCTCGCCTTCTACTGCAGCTTGCTAGAAAATCCTTCAAAAAGTCAAATCTTGGGTTTAGTATAAAGCATGCAAATTAAACTTGACAGGCACACTTGCACACATTGAAGTTGAGTTGCATAATTTAACAGCAACATGGGATTTATTTTTTGTTTTGTTTTGTTTTCTTGGTGCAGCATTTGCATTTCCTTGTATGAGAATTTGGATTTATCTAGCATGGGGTATGAACAGCATTGCTTCTTAATAGCCATTGAGAACAGGTAGAGATAGCCCCCAGCCTCGGCAAGACATTCTGGCAACTGCCTGCCTTTGGGATTCTAGCTGAATTGCCAAGGCTTCTCTGTGAAGTCCATGAAGGAGAATAATATGCAGGGTCAGATGGCCCTTCTTGTGTCTCTTGGGGAGAGAAGAGCTACAGCTGGGTAACAAGGCTGAACATCGCAGCATGCCATGCCTCCCAGAGGAGGCAAGCTGTTCTTAATTGCATGTTTAACCAATGAGTTATTGCCACCCAAAACAAAATGGGAAACATCCATAGTCTGTTACATCATAGACTTGATACATTCTCAGGTGACTTTCTTGGGAGCTACACCTAGACAAAAGGGGGAAAGCAAGCGAAGGTTAAAACTGTGATTAGAAAAAAAACAAGCTCATGTTCTCTACCTTCATCCCAGCAGGTTTATATTTAAGGTTTATGTATGATTGTCTGACTCTTTAGCACAAAACTAACAGACAGAGTTCAAAGTGACACTTTGCATTTGGTGACTGATTATATATCAGAAGAGTGATGTATATTTTAACTGTCATTCACCATGTGTTTTGCCCTATATATTTGCTGGGTGTGAGTCTGGAGAGTTGGGGAAAGAGGTGGGCAACAACCATGTTGCAGTTGCTTAGTGATTGCCAGATGTGATCTTCAACCACTTCTTGGTCAAACGGGGAGTAACTGGGAGTGCTTTTTAGGGCTTCTGGGAAATCGTAGTGTATTTCCCCCTTTGCCTAGCTTGCGGGTAACAAGCTGCTGATTGGATCATACACTGATGGGTTAGATAACATTTTGTGTTCTTCTGGATTTTTATGGAAGATATTCTGGTTCAAGTGTTTCTCTTTTGCTACAACTTCCACCATCACCTGGAGGGCTGCCTGAATCAGGACTAAACCCTGCCTTTAAAAAAATGATTCAATATGTTTATGTCCTTTCTTCAAAGGACACAAGGGCTGCTTAGGGACTGAAAGCCTCACACTCACTGTTCTGTTTGTATTTTTCCCTAGATTGTGTTTGAAGGAATTATAGGCGAAGGACATTCAGGAGAGATTGCCATCGATGATGTCCAGATAGGCACCGATAGCTCCTTGGAGAACTGTATGGGTATGTAAACATGCATCTCATCTGTAGCAGTTTTGATACTAGGGAGTAAAATGCATTTGATGCAGCAAGATAGGCAAGTTCAAAAGGGGGCTTCCTATACAGAGGCTTGGCTGTGCCCCACATAATTGTTCCTGAGGGTGCCAAGAGGCACATAACCAGTGTGCACAGCCCTCAGTTTATAGGGGGGCGGCCATGGCTTTCTGAGTTTGGGGTATATGTTGTGCAGCTTGTTCTCCTTTAGGTCTTCTGCCCGCCTTACACAAAACAGCTGTCATGTGGAGGATGCTTGAAATTGCATCCCCGTGGTGGTGACTGCTACACACAGCACTCTTTTCCTCTGCATGCGTATTGGCCATTGACATTTCTCCCCCATTGTAGCAAATGCCAGCCGGAAGATTTGATGGCAGCCTGGAGAGATCTGTATGGTAAGCATCTCACCTCCAGAGAGCAGCCATAACACTGATGCCGTTCCAAATTGGCCTTCGTATGGCAGCTGCTTTGTGTGAGGCAGGCCTTGTCCCTTTTCCATCCACTCAGTACCATTGGCAGTCAGTGCTGGAGTGATGACCCACAGTTTCATCCCAAAGCAAGACTGATGAACATAGTTCCCAGCGTGCTTTAGCAACAGTGAGACACACAGGAGTGTTGTGTTTAAAAATAAATACATACAGGAGCATAAAGACATATGATTCCCCCTACCTGCAGTCTGAAGAGAAATAGTCCAAGAATATATTGCCTCATCTGCCATTGGTGTGGAATGGGCCAGAGTTCAAAGACTACACAGGGAAAGCGGTGTGTGCAGAAGTAGCAGTGGATGTGATGGTGCCTTTCCTGTTCTCTATCTCTCATTCTCTGGTACAAACACAGAAACCACATTCTGTGCAAGACTCCTATCACTGGCTTTCATTGCAGCAGGGAAGAGACACAGCAGATAGCAGTGGAATTAAATTAATGGGAATAGGTTTGCCTATAACAAACATGAAACTTGCAAGTTGAATACAGTGTTAGCTCAAGACCTCTGTACTCCAGAGGCCAGGTGCCAAATTCCATCCTTCCTTGGGCACACCCTCCTCCACTTCTTTCCCCTTAAAAAAAAAAAAAAGCAAGGCAGGAAAGGATCTTCCAACCTTGTTATTGCTAGGAGTCAGTGTTCCCTCTATGGCATGCGCATGTGTGCAGGCTAGCATGTTTTAAAATGTCCACTCAGTTAATTTTAGATCCCACTCAGGTTTAATCAGGAAGGCCCCGCTCTGAATCTATGTGCACACACACTGCCTTGATACTGCCACCCAGAAGAAAATTCATTCTGCACACAGATGAAATTTTTTTAGAGAGAACACTGTTAGGGGTGTGCACGAACCATGGTTGAGCACATGGAGAGGAGTGAGGAACGGGCGCTTTAAGAAAAAGGAGAGCAGGTCCTTATCTAATCTCCGCCACCCCATGCAGCTTCCTGCTGCTCGGCCCAAGCACCCCCACATGGTGTCCATGCATATGGCATCCCCACATGCACAGGTGCCATTTGCATGGTCAGCAACACCAAGTTGATCACGCAAATGATGCCCGCCATGTGCATGCTGGTGCCGCGCGATAGTACTTAGGCTGAGTGTCAACCCAGCAGGAAGCTGCAGGGGGCGGTGGAGAGCAGAAGGGACCTGCTGCTCTCCTTTTTCTTAAAACTCCCGCTTCCCACTCGGCTGCGGTTCGTGCACGTCCCTACCTGTTGCCCCAATAATCTGTTGCCGAGGCGACTGCCTCACCTCACCTCATGGAAGGGCCACCCTACCTGCTTAGCTCATATGTGTGAATTGTTGCTATAGAGCAGTGGCCAACAAATCACATAGCAACCTTCCATGTACACATTCCCATTTAAGAGTTGCTAAGCAGACAGAATTCCTGGCCTGAATTGTAGTACATTTCAGGAATTCACGTAGCTTGCTCTTTCTTTCTGGAGGACATCTGGGAGAATGAGTGCCTAGGGAAGGCAGGTACTGATGGTTTTACTATCAGTCTAATTGAGAGAATAATGTGTGTTTCTGTGATGGCAGGAGATGGCCCAAGTAATAGGCTGGGGGTTACTAAAGGAAAATGTGCAAGAACAGAGTCTGAATGAGTTCTTATGAAGAATAAACTCTTGAGACAGGAAACCAGCTATTAGTTAGTGTTAGATGCTTGAAAGGACTGATATGAAAAGGGAACCTTTATTAATAAGAAATAATCAGTGGGGAAGCATTATTAGCAATAACAGAACAGATTCCTGCACTGGAATTCATCAGCCTCAGAGCTGAGACAGAAGCCAGATAGGAAACTTTATTGCAAACTGTTTGAAGTGTTCTTCTTTGAAACTAAAATGGGGGGGTGGGGGACCTAAAGCAGTGTCGTAAGAATGTTCCTTTTGGCCATGCTACTTTCTTGTCCTATCCATCTTCTATTTTTTGCTTATGAAAAACTGATCAAGAGAGGAAGGTTGTACTGAGAGGTAGTGACTGGCTCAAGGTCACAAAGTTATGTCCCTGACTGAGTAGGGATTCCAGTTCAGGTCTCTCCAAGCTAACCAGGACCCCACTGGCTCTCTAGATCCAGCCATTCTGCCATGATACTCATTCCTATGGATTTTAATATCACAGGAGCGTTTGACATGGAGAGGGATGGACTGTGCAAAGCCTCTACTTGCCTTGTCTCTGCTGCTGCCAGGAGTCCATAGAAAGGGGTTGGCTCCTCTCCAGCTCCAGGGGGAACGCTCTCCTACTTCGTACCTGTCTAATTACCATGAGCAGCAGTGGCATTCTTCCCACTGACCGTAATGGAATTAGTTCACACTCAAGATCTGCAAAGTATAGCAAGTCAATGAGCGGGCTTTAAAAGGACCACTGTGGTGCGGTTCCTCTTCAGTTGAAGTTATAAACTGTACAAATGGGGCCCTCCTTTGAGCATATTTCCTCAGTGTAGCAAGGTAAGCTGCACTCCCAACCCAGTCCCTGCTGTTCAGGAAGAGAGCCTGACACACTGCATTTGGGGGCTTCTGAACACCCTTTGAACTCTGCTGGCTACCCGGGCTCTTTAATTTGTTAATAGTTCTTATGTTAAAATATTGTGTGTCGACATCTGACAAACCGTTTTAATCTCTCAGCTTTCACAACTTAATAACACCAAGACCAACACCCATTAATGAATAATACTAATAACATTTCCCCACAATTTAAAAATATTTGGGGAGGAGGGAAACACCACTAAAACATACAGCACAAACAATGGCTCAAGTATAAATGATTATCTGACAATGTTTAAACACTACCATCGATGGAAGAGGTGTCAAATTCATCAGAAAAGTCAAGAAATCCATTCTTTTTAACTCATTCAAATGAACAGATGCATACAATAGAGACATACACATATACTATAAATGCCCCTCCTCTGTGTACTATATACAGTATAATACTGTATTAAAGTTTATCTATCTATCTATCTATCTATCTATCCCCACCTCCAATCAGGGCTTCACCTTGGAATCTGTTTTCATCTCTTGGGGCATGTCAATACTGTAAATAATGGTGAGTGCTGTTGAAAATGTACGGAGTGCCTTTCCCCACCACCACTGAGCAACAGCAACTAGACATCACATTTCTGGGATTCTGTGAGCCCTTTCTCACAATCAGAGAAAGGGCTCCAAAGGGGCGAGGGGAGGAAGCCTTGAAATGCTTACCTCCCCCGCAGATGATCCACTCTCCCTTGTGATCCCTGGGCGGATTGCTTGCCCGGACTTTGCCTGGCTCCTGCCGGCACCAGCGGATTTCTGGGGCCAGGAGGCCCCTGGAACTTCCATAACCCACCTCACAAGTACATGGTGTATTATGAGGAGCCTCTCGACACCAGTCGGGAGGCTACTAGTGTGTAGGTGCCATGGTGAGCCACGCGGCACCAACACACAATCCATTAGCCCAGATTTCGGGAGCGCTTGCGCCCTAAACTCTGGCTAACAGCAGGGACATCTAAGGGTTTGCTGCCATGCTGCCGCCAGGATCTGCATGGCTCTCGGCAGTTGACATGCCCTGGGAAAACCAGGCTGGGCTTTCCTAGTCCAGTTTTGCCTGTACGTGTGAACAGCCTGTTTGTTTGTTTGTTTGTTTGTTTGTTTGTTTGTTTGTTTATTAAGCTATCCTGGCTGGATAGAAATAACTTCCCCAGAGAAGAACGCAACATCAATGTAATACAATAAGAATTTTTTAAAAATGAAAACAATTTAAACAACAATTACAATTAAAAATAATGTCTCTTGACATGACAGACAGTGATTTGTTGAGGAGTCAGAGTTGCTTTGAGGCAAGGAGCTTTCAGAGTAGTTGGCCTGCAGGCATGATGGGCAGGGCAGTGCGTGCAGAGGGAGATCAGGAGGCTATCTTTGCTCCTTTCACATCCTCACAAAAGTGCTGTTTTCTGCCAGAAATATGTCCATGAGGACTACGTAGCAAGCAGCACTTTTGGGGGAAGGAGAGAGAAATGAAAATAGCTTCCAAATCTCCCTCCCCATTCGCTGCCCTGCCTATCAAGCCTCCAGAGCATCTACTCAGAAAGCTCCTTATTTGTAGGCAGCGTTGACTTGGCCAATGTAGGCGGCTTTGACTTGGCCCTTCATGCCAGCCATTCATGCCAGCCATTAATACTTAGAATTTGTACAGTATAGCGCTTGTTGAGCATGCAGAGTACTTCACGTGTATTATCTTGAGGTCATCTTTACAACTACACTGTAGGGTAAGTAAGCATTATCCTCACCGCTACCATATTGCAGTTGGGGAGCTGAGGCTGAGAGGGAGTGCCTAAGGCCCTTTAGGGAGTGCATGGCAGAGGCGAGATTCTTACCAGGGAAAACCTGATTCGCAGCCAGTCTCTTATGCGACATGATCTCCCAAAGTTTAGCGGGGAGTAGTATGTGATTTCAGGGCAAGCTGGAGGCCATAGAAGTCCTCACTTTTAGAAATTAAAGACTACAGAAAACCTCCACTATGTTGTCATCAGTTGGTAGGGCAGCTCCATACTTTACACAGCAGGTGCAACTGCTACAGGTAAACTGGTGCTTACAACAATGAATAGCAAGCATTAGTCATGTATGCAAACCTGATTGTTTTAAAATTCCCCAGCACATCTAATATGCATTTAAAGGTGCGTCATCATCCATATTTACATGTTTGCTGTGGAAAAGGTTTCCCCTGAGGGCCAGACTCAGTGTGACGTAGGAGATCTGTGAAGAGGATCTCCTGCAGTTTTTGTAAATCTAAAAGCAGCTGTGTGTTTGGGAGGTGGGGGATTCAGATCACTTCCATGGCCCTTATCTTAATCCTTTTTCCTGCACCATGTCCCCCAATTTAAATAGCCACCTAGAACTATTTTGCCCCATGGAATAAAGCAGATGGGTAACGTGTGGCCCTTGTCTCAAAGCATGGTTTTGAAAAGAGCTCAAGCATTTGATTATGAAACAATATCTGCGTGTCAACATTCTGCATCTCACCCACCATCAGGACTGTGGGAAGAAATTGACTGGAGAAGTAAGCTTCTGCTTTACAATTATAATCCAGAGAAGTAATCAAATTCCTTTTCAACTTCAGAAAAGGATCTAATAACTCACAATATTATTATTATTTTCCTTTGACAAACCTGTCACTTGCTTTTTGAGGCAAGGTGACTATTTCACAACACTCTACTGAAATGGCAGTTGAGCCAAGATTCTCCAGACCTAGGCATAATGCAGAAGTAATATGAAAATAATCAGGAGGTCTTTTTCTTCTCTGGGAAAGTAATCAGTAAGATGTGCTGAATGTTGCTTTTCCTGATCCAGTCGTTTATAACAGATTATTTCTTCTAAAGAACTCAGATATTATCGGTCTTTGTTTCACTGTTGCCTTAAGTGGGGCATCTGCTTTTCCTTGGGGCTGTGGAAACATACAGGGTAGGCAGAAAAGAGGAGGCAAGAGGCTGGTGAAAGGTTAAATGGAGGAAATTTGTGGTTCCTTGGCCCTTCTGCAGAGCCACAACCCTACTTGAAAATACATTTAGCTGATGTGAGGCTGATAAAATGGCAGTGGTTGCCAAAAGACCTAAAGGGACCTCGACTAAAGGTGACCAGAGTTTGTGATGGGGTTGGGTGGCAGTTATATTTGGCAACCAACAATTAGTTGTGGGGCGGATAACAAATAAAGTTTATTATTATTATTATTATTATTTTATTTTATTATTTTATTTTATCATTTTCTGGAATATAAAGTTGATTGTAAAGGTGATTAGATCTGTGATTCTTTTTGAAAAGCAGTGTGGCAAGATATCTGCACAGCAGCAGCGTATAGAGTTAACAACACATTCCCAACTCCCCCCACCCGGAAGGTTCTGTGATCTACAGAAATTCATAGGTGAAGCTTTTGCCGTCATTGCGACTGCATGCTTGATGAAAGGCTTTGATAAATTTCTGCTTGCAACACACACAGTTTTTGGAGACACAGAAGCTCTGCCGGGGGGGGGCGGGATTGGCACCCCTCGTGGCACAGCATCATCCTCTGAATATGAAATCACAGGCAAATGCTTCGGATCATTTCAGAGTGCCTGTGAAGATCTAAACTGTTCTTAAAGGCAGAGGGTGAGGAATCTTGGATATCTTCCTGTATTGGAAGTATGTGTCCTCTTTGAGCTCCATTTTCTTCTGCTGAAGTAAGGCACTTCATTGGCTAGGGCAAACCAGCACATTTTGGTTAGGATCTGCTATGAGCTATCCAGTTTGAACCCACAGTATGCTGCCTCATACAGACTGTCTGTGAAATTCAAGGCAAGGAGAGGGGAGGGTTCATCACACCTATACTCTGTTGAAACTGCTAATGTAGACATAAACCCTGTATCCAAATACTTCTCAGCTTGAGTGCATTTTTTCCTCCCTTGGTCATAAAGTCTGTCTTTACAACTCAGCCCATCACCATTTGCAAGAGAATCTTCAGTGGTATGGCAAAAGCTACAGACTTACGTTGCGTTCCTGAAGTCATAACTTTGAAAGGAGCATCGACTCCAGTTCCTAGAAAGGAAAATAAACAGAGATCTGTAGATTTAAACAATTTCTAGCCAGTCTCTTGTTTAAAAAATCTTCAGAAGAGGACATTCTGCAATTTCTCCTCTCAACTCTTCTTGCATTTAGAAAGCCTTTCTTGATGCTCTTGAATACATTGCTTCTTTTGTTTCCACAAGAGGATACAGATTAAATAATATCCAGATCCAGATACTTTCCCCCCTTCTTTATGGAAATCTCTCAGATATTTGGAAGACTCTGATCATATTCTTCCCCTACTGCTGCTTAGGCTCACATAGTACCAATCACATTCTGCTAATCATATCCCACATCTGGGATTTTTACATATAGCCAGCTTTACTGCGAATTTATTGGGAGGCTTTAATGTGAACCTAAAGTTGTCCCAAAAAAGCATCACAAATAGTGGATTTTTTTAACCCTGGATATAAATCAGGCTACACTCTTAACATGCTATGAAAAACCCCAATTGTGTGTGAACTACTCCGTGATAATTTTAACTGAAAGCAATTTCAGCTTTTTAATTTTCTTAGGTTTTAATCTCTGGCTTATTTTTAAATTGTTAAATTGTTTAAAGGTTTTGTATATGTGGTTAACTTTTTTATGCTATTGTTAACCGCCCAGAGATGAAAGTTTGGGGCAGTGTACAAATCTGATAAATAAATAAAATAAATTGTTAAGGTTGCTCACTCAAACAGGAGGCTGACATTGGGAGGGTCCTCTTAACCTTTTCCCTCATCCTTTTTCCTATCTTCAAATCACCACCACCCCACCAACCAGGTATTTTTAGCTCCATGGGGGGTAGTGGGGAGGAAGGGTTAAGAAGACGTGTTGGAGATGAAAGTCTCTCATGATTCTCTCAGGTGGTGGGGGTGGGGGGGTTGGAGTTTTTTTATAAAATAATATGAACTATTGGAGTCCTCCCTCTAGGCGAAGAGCAGTAAAAGGATCAGGTTTTGGGGGAAGCTGCACAAAGAGGTTCTTGTGGATTTGAGCTCTCCACATAATCACAAGGATCACGTGTGTCTGTGCTGGGAATCTATAGCTTGCTGCTGGGATATACTCAATTTCAGCTTTTCTGTTTCTTTGCAGAACCCATTACAGCTTTCCCCGGTGAACATACATTCGGAGTTTCAGGTAAAGATGCAGTTATTCTAGAAGTTTTTCTTACCGCATGATTTATTTTCTGATTTTTTTAATTTTTAAAAAATTGATGTGTGTGCTAAGAAAGAAAGAAGAAAACTAACACAGACTGCTGCCATGCAAAAGGAGGTTTACATTTGCAGTATGCTTTACCCATGCTATCAGCAGGTGGCACTAGGCTAGACATGGTCTGTGGGTGGGAGGGTTATAAAAGCAGAATGCAGCGCTTTGGCCAGGAAAACACAGGAGGTTGAAAACAAAAACAAGAAAATTCTCTTTCAAATTCAGTTCTGAATTCAGCTTCAGATATTGTTTGTTTGTTCCGATTCAGTTGTTTTTCTACATTGAAATCACAGTCTCAGTGTAAAAAATAACTATAAACTGTCCAAGTTTCTGTGTCAGTCATAGGTGCTCAGTCCAAAATGTCAATAAAATTGGGTGCACTTTGTGCTGTATGTTTGGTGGCTTGCTGCCTGCATTCTCTGAGACAGTGGCAAAATCAGACAGGGCTGACCAGAGGGCTACTTCCGGTGCTCTCCAGCGGGCATTGTGGCACTAAGTGAGAGCTAGAGATCGCAGGCGCCTTTTCATCCAGTCCAGTATCCTGCTTAACAATGGAAGCTAGCCATGCATGTTTTGAGATGCCCCCCTTTAAAAAACAAAAACATAGCTCTTATGCCTTTGACAACTTTGTGACAGGCAGAAATTTAACAGGTGCAGTTTCCTATCATCACTCTATCTCCATGCTGGGAAATCTTAAGGAATCCACTGGGTGAGGCGCGTCACACGATCAGTGTGAAGCGCCGGAGGGGGTTCTGCGGAGAGAGAGAGAGGGCTTAACCCGCTCTCCCCGCAAACGATCAAGAGGCAGCCCTGGGCAGCCGGATTGGCTGTCCACACACCTGCCAGCCCGGGGACGGCCCTGGGCTGTGGGGATCGGCGAGTGCGCAGGGCATCCTGGAGAGACCCCCGAGACTGGGAGTCTACTCGCAGCCTCCTGGTTGGGGGTCTACTCGTGTGCCACCGTGCACTGCGGCAACACAAGCAAAAAGATGAGGTTAACAGTGCTTGCTCCATTAACCTCGTCTGAGGGGAGGGGTAATTAGGTGGGCTAGCCGCCTTGGGAGCACCGTGGTTCCCACGAGCTCCCTTAGCTCGCTTTTCAGTGACCGTGAGAATAGCTTCGATTTCTGCCTCGCAGAGATGTTAAAGGCACAAGTGCCCAGTAAAAGTTGTCAACCAACCTATACAGATTGCATAGCCTGCACTGATCATTTTGATCAGTCAGCTGTGTGAATTGATGATGGTTTCATCAGGCAGGGTGGGGGTGCAATCATCCCATACTTCCCGGCTGCGGGGATAAGAAGAAAATGTGGCTTACAGCCAAGTATTCTATAAACTGTGACTTCAAAGGGATATATAGAAACTTTAGAGTTGCAGTATAGGGCTAACACAGCAGCTGTACCTGGGTCGCCAAAATTCAGGCCAACTAATGAGATAAATAAAGATGCAGATGAACCTCTCTGCTTTTGCAATGGCTGGGGGGAGCAGCAAAGCTTTGAGATGTAGGACGGGGGAATAAGCAGCAACTACAGAGAGGCTTAACCCAAAAATCAGCAGTGAATTAGAAGTGCAATGAGGTGGCAATGATTAATATTTAGCATGGAGATGGTTTCCCTTTCAGCCAACAAATGCCAAGGCAAGGGCTGTGCTGGGTCTCTTCTTCGCAAGGGACTGTGGCGGCAGGGAGAGAGGGAATCAAATTGCAGGAACAACTGTCACCCTGAGTTTGAAGACTGACATTTAGTAAAAGAGAAGCAGGGTGAAATGGTGCATTTAATAGCTTAATGCCGGCCTGAAGAAAAGAAAATGGGATGGCTGCGTTGATAAAACCTTTAGAGGGAAACAAAAGGGGAAAGGAATTTGGAGATAGTGTCCTCCTCATTAAACTTGTTTCTGTGTCAGTGGAGATGCTCTGGTGTAGAGGAATGAGTGAGGCAGTTCCTTGCTATCTGGAGCAATTTTTCATTTTGTTTCTTTGTGTAGTGCTTTCCGCTTTTCACCTGTGGGGGTGGAAAACCCCAGTGCGGCAAAAGCAGGCAGCATCTGTTTGTATCTGTTTCCCAACGCGTTCTGCTTATATTAAATCGGTACCTTTTTATTTATTATTGGATAGACTGTTCTTCCTAGAGCAATCTCTCAAGCTGTGGCTGAGATATTGCCGAAGCTGCTGGCTTTGACTTCCAGAAGGGATGCTTTTTGGGGGGTTGGAAGAAGTTGGCTTTTCTGTGAAAAACAGTTTGCAAAGTTCTTTGAGATTAAAATGAGTCTGTCTAAGAATTCATTGTTGCCAGTGGGGAATGGCACACTGACATCCATAACATTCTGTTCCAGTCTGAAGTTAATGTTAAAAGGTGTTTAGCAATCTAAATTAATTAATTTAATTTAATTTAATTTAATTTGTACACAGCCCCAAAATTCTCTCTCTGGGCAGTTTACAGCAACATAAAACAAATTAAGACAAAAAGGAAAACCTTAAAACAATTTAAAACCACAAGTCTAGATAAAAAGCTTGAGTATATAAATGTGTCTTTAGAGACTTTTTAAAAGTTGTCAGAGATGGGGAGGCTCTTATTTCAGCAGGAGTGCATTCCAGAATCTCAGGACTGCAACAGAGAAGGCCTGTCCCTGGGTAGCCACCAGACAAGCTAGTGGCAACTGCAGATGAACCTCTCCAGATGATCTCAATGGGTAAGGGGGCTCATAGTGAAGAAGACTTCGGGGCCATTCACACGACCTACCAGGCAGGCAGATGGGGGGAAGGCTTTCCGAACATTGCCTTCCCCCTAGACTAGCGTCGTTTTCCTGGTGGGAGAACACTCCATGCTCCCACACGATCAGCCCTGCTCCATGCAGCGCGGAGCAGAGCACAGCGCTCTGAGGCCAGGACTCGTCGTCCCGGCTCCTGGAAATCCTACAAGGCACCACACGGGTATGCAGTGCATTGGGGGGGCCCCCAGTGACAGGCAGGTGCCTGTACGTGTTGCAGCACCAACTGAAAGCAGCCGGTGCTGACACACATTCAGGGAAACCGGGTTAAGGGAGCACTCATTCCCTTAACCTCGTTTAAGAGGTGGGCTCACTAGGCAGGTTTGCCACTGAGGTGCCTCCAGGAGCCATGTGCCTCTTAGCGGTTCTCATGGGCAGCCAGGCCTGGGCTTGGCTGCCTTAGCCTGGCCTTGGGTACTCGTGAGAACAGCTTCATTCCCTTAAATACTCTGGGTCTAAGCTGTTTAGGGCTTTATAGTTTATAACCAGCATCTTTCATTTTGCCCGGAAAAATATCGGTAGCCAGTGTTGTTCCTTTAATATAGGAGTGATCCAGTCTCTTCGAGATGACCAACCTGGTTGCCTTCACCAACTGTAGTTTCCAGACTATGTACAAAGGCAGTCCCCCATAGAGTGCACTGCAGTAGTCAAGTCTGGAGGTGACCAGCAGATGTACCACTATTCTGAGATCATTCCTCTCAAGAAACAGACACAGCTGGCATATCAGCCAAATCTGATAGAAAGCATCTTTGGCCTTAACCTGAGACACTAGTGAGAGGTTTGGATCCAGATACACCCCCGGACTGAGTACCTGTTCCTTCTGGGGAAGTGTGACCCCATCCAGAACTGACAGTTCAAAATTGTCTCCTGAGTTCCAGCCCTGCACAAAAAGCACCTCCATCTTATTTGGATTCAGTCTCAGTTTGTTGTCCCTCATGCAACCCATCACTGCCTCCAGGCAAGCATTTAGGGAAGTAATATCTTCTCCCGATGATGTTGACATGGAGAAATAGATTTGGGTTCAACATACTGATAACATCCTGCACCAAATAGCCTGATGATATCTCTCCCAGTGGTTTCATGTAGATATTAAAGTGCATTGGAGAGAATATGGAGCCCTGAGGGACGCCATATAAAAACCCATGTTTTGAAGAACTACAGTCTCCAAGTGAAAACTTCTGGAATTGCCCAAGAGATAGAAGCGGAGCCACTGCAAAGCAGCTTGGAGGCCACCACCCTCTCAATTACCTTGCCCAACCACGGAAGGTTGGGGACAGGCCTATAATTTACTTAACTCTGAGGGATCCAATGCAGGCTTCTTCAGAAGAGGTCTTACGATTACCTCCTTAGGACAGGAAGGCATCCTGCTTTCCATCAGAGAAGCATTTATAATATCTACCAGACCTTCTACAACAACCCCCTTGCCAGATAGTATAAGCCATGTCGGACAAGTACTGGTCCTCTCACAACCCTAAACAACTTTGCTGGATGAGAGCTTGCTGAGGCAATACAGGCAGAAAAGAATCTCTTGTTTGCCGCATGTGTTGCCTGAGTATAGGTCTTTAAATGCTCTCTGTGTTGTAATCTGTTGGATTCAAGTTGAGACTTTCTCCACTTGTGCTCCATTTGTCTACTTTGCTGCTTCAGCTCCCATAATTCTTCCGTATACCAAGGAGCCAATTTTGAAGTGGGTCGGAGAGGACACTTAGGAGCAATTATGTATACTACCCTGGTGAGTTTGCTGTTCCAGTTCTCCACCACGGCATCAACAGGAGCACCAGCAGAGCCAACACAAAATCCTTCCAAGGCTTCTTGGAATCCTATTGGATCCAAAAACCTTCTTGGGCAGACCATCCTAATAGGCCCCTCACCCCTGTGGAGGTGGGATGTGACTGTGAGTCCAACCTTAACCAGATGGTGGTCTATCCATGACAATGGGGAAATCACAGGAGTCCTCACCAAAGGAACACCACCCTGATCAGAGTAAAAGTCCAGGAGGCGCTTCACATGATTGGTGTGAAGTGCTGTTTGGGGTAATGCAGGGATCCGTCCCTGGGTGGCCGGATCGGCTGCCCACACAACTGTCCACTCCATCACGGAGCCGGCAGGGGTGGCAGGGATCGGGGGCCAGCTGGCCCCCAGAAGTTCCAGGATGCCCCTCTCAGAGACTTGTTTCAGCCTCCCAGTGGGGGTCTCCTCATGTGTTGCCATGGTGCAGAGCCACGTCATGGCAACACAGGATCAAAAAAACGGGGTTCGCTCCACTAAGCTCATTTAAGCGGAGGGGTAGTTTTTGAGGTTTGCTGCTGGAAGCCGCGTGGCTCCTGTGGCAGCAAATGACCAGGGGAAATCAGGCTAGGCTCCCCAAGTTTGAATTCCTCTGGTCGTGAGAACAGCTTCCAGATCAAGCATGTGACCAGCAATGTCCATTGGTCCTGAGACTGCTTGGGATGGGCCCATAGTTGTCATGTCTGCTATGAACTCCTGAGCCGCCCCAAACAAATTGGTCTTGAAGTGAATATTGATGTCCCCCGCCACCAGAAGTCTAGGAGACTCCAACGCCAAGCCCGAAACCAAATCTGTCAGCTTAGTTAGGGATTCTGTTGGGCAGCGGGGTGATCAGTACACCCACAAAAGTCCCAGTCTGTCCCTGGTCCCCAGACTTATGCACACACATTTGATATGGTCAGACACTTCAACAGGGATCCTGGTAAGGGAGATGTTATTATAGACCACAGCCTGTCTCCCATCTCCAGACAAGCCTAGATACATGGTAGGCTAATCTACTCAGGACTCAGACAACAGGAATTCTCTAAACAGCTTCACACCACCTGTGAACAGCCATAAAAGAGTCATGATTATGTTAATCCTTAAAATTTTCTGGCTCATTTATAATTTCCTTCCTGAAAAGTGGACTAATGCACTCAGTCCTAAGATTTGCCACATTGGTACAAGTATCACCAATTGTTGACATTAAGCTGACGCTGCAAGGGTACAATGTGGACATTGCAGGCAGATGCCTACAGGCAAATGCTTGGAACTGGACTGTCTTTTAAAAAGCCTCTATTGATCAAAGGCAGAAAGTTAGACTGAGCTATGATACAATAATTGCATGAATAATATTGTTGTCTGAATCCTTCTACACACATCTCCCCTTCTGTTATCCCATCCTTTCTACATCTGCTGTGCTTGTGAGAAGACGGGCACCACCTTTCTCTCTTTGCTGCTTCTCCCATTGCCTTCCTCTGACTTCTTTTATCTTCCACTGCCTTTCTCCACACATGTAGTTGTGAGAGATGAGTGGAAGGAGGCAGAGGCAGACTAGTGAGTGGACTGTAGCCCCACTGTATGAAATGGATAGGGAATACTGATAGCCAGCCATTCATTCAGCTCAGATTTTACAAGCCAAATGCTTTATTTGTAAGGTGTTTGGAGTGTTTTGTTCTGAACATTTCCAGAATAAAAGATTTGGTTGTTTTATTCTGGAGCCAGCCCCTATGGACTGCAGTGTTGCACCATTATCAATACGGCCAGGAATTCACCAACAATTCCATCTTCATGTAGGCAAGATGGAGCCATGCTGCCTTTTACTGGTCATTTCTTGAACTAAGGGGTGATAACTATACCCCTGCTAACTGGGCAAAGAGGCACCTTTTAACGTGGTGATTCTCTTTATTTAGCAGGGGGAGAGTAACTGGCCCTGTCCACCCCCAGCACAGAACTTCCAGTGACTGTTGCTGGTGTCTGTCTTATGTTTCTTTTTAGACTGTGAGCCCTTTGGGGACAGGGAGCCATCTTATCTTATTTATTTATTATTTCTCTGTGTAATTCCCTGAGCCATTTTTGGAAGGGCGGTATAGAAATCAAAAGAACAACAACAAGAAGAAGAAGACATCTGCAAACAGTGCTCCTGCCCTGGATGTATTTTTCCGGTGCAGATATATTGGTATATAAATCATAGGATCTAGGGTGTCTGAGTCACTTTCTTCTTTCTCCTCCATTTAGAGAAGACAGAAATGGGAATAAGGTCTAGGGTCCAATTTGGTCAGGTCCAGCTTAGTGTTTGCCTGAAATACTAATTTTCTGTGTGCAGGGATTTTGATTTTGATTTTGTGCAGGAGAGCAGTCAAACATGTGAGCCCCCACCTGCAGTCTGTAGTAGATGAGCCCAGACACAGGGTTTTCACGGCAATGAGAACTAGGCCTCTGAATGCCTTCCCTGGTGTTCAGTTAATTACATACTTTACTGGATACTCTTCCCTCTTTCAATGAGAAATTAGGGAAATGCAAATTGACAGTTGCTCCTGAAAATGGTGGGGATGGGGAGACCCAAACCTTTTGTTTAGTGAAAGCAGAGTTTAGAAGTGCCAGATTAAAAATAACTTTGTTGAACAGATGAGATGGTGTAGCCCAGGGTATAGGTTTTATGAGACTATTTGGACGTACTTTCATTCTGCTGCATTTCATATGTGGAACACCTTCACCTGACAGAAGCCCAGGAACAGCTGTATTCCACACTGGCACAGCTTCAAGCTCTTCGTATGCGGTGTTTCACATGCTACAGTTGAAAGACAGGAGGTAACTTCCACAGGTCACCTGTGTGTTGGAAAATATCACCTAGGAAGGAAGGAAATGGGAACGGTGCAAAAACAGTTTATTAAAGAGTAGATCCCAACACGTTTTGAGTAGAACTCTTCTTCAGGGGACTACAACATATAAAATAGAGCAATGAAGATAAAAAGGCATAATTATGAAAAGAACTATATGAAACGAAACACGAATTAAAAGAGAGATTATGACCTTATAAAAAGGTCAATCAACAGAAACATATACTTTATCAGATTTTTCATTCTGGGCTCTGTAACATATACCTTCATGCCCTGATAAGTTCTTGTTGTTAAAAGAGGCTAGATGGATCCTTAGATTGAACTGCCTATCCCTCTAGGGGCCTCAATGAGGATCTTGATCTTATAGTGTTAATATGATTTGGTTAGTGCAGTTACATCCGTTTCTGTATGGGCAGCAAGGTATTGTTGTTGGATTCATATTTGCACGTGGGTTTTCCATGAATAGTCCACTCTGAGCGTCTTCTCACAACTGGTGAGAAAGGCTTCAGACTGGGCTGAAGGAGGGTTAGACTTACCTTCCCTGCAGACAAATGCTCCTCCTGTGCTGGGCGTGCTTCCCCGCAAGGCCCAAATGATTCCCCACGTGCCCAGGCAGAGGGGAGGGCCAGGGGCCGGGATGTGTCATCCCGATCTCTGGAAATACCATAATGTACCACACAAGTGCATGGTGCATTGTGCAGATCCTCTCTCCCTGGGCTCCCCATAGTCTGGCAGCCATGGCTGCAAGCAGCCGCAGCTGCTGGATGATCAAAAAACGGAGTTAAAGGACCTTATTTAAAAAGGTGGCTACTTAGGCAGGTTTGCAAATGTGATGCCACCAGGATCAGCCCTTAGATCGGCTTGGCACGCGTGTGTGAATAGCCTCACTATCTTAGTAATAAAGTGGTTGGTATCCTGAAAAACTGCATTGTAAGGGTTAAGTTTGTTTCATTGTGAGGCTCTACACAATCTTTGTGTAGAGCCTAACTGGGCTCTCCCCTCAGACAAGCAAGGAGCTCGCCCTGGGCGGCTGGATTGGCCACCTACACGATTAGGGCAGGGATCGGGGACCACCTGGCCCCTGGGAGTCCCACAATACCATGTGTGAGTGCGTGGGGCATTCTAGGGAGACCCCCAAGTCTAGGAGGCTTGCTGCAGCCTCCCGAGTCATCACTAAGTGGAGCCACACCGCAGCGTCTCACGGTTGCAAAAACGGGGTTACCGGAGCACTCACTCCACTAACCTCATTTAACGGGAGGGGGGTACTTAGTAAGGATTGCTGCCAGGAGCCATACGGTTCCCGTTGCAGCACACAACTGCAGGAAAGCGGGCTGGGCTCCCTTAGCCTGCTTTCCTGCGGTTATGAGAATAGCCTCTGAGGCTCTTCTCATGATGGGGGGGAAATGAGCTAACGGAGCCCAGCCTATTTTCCACCCATCGTGAGAACCACCGGGCTCACGGGTGAGCCCGGTGTTTCTCTGGTGGCTACCCTGCCAAAGAAGCCCTCCCCTTAACCCAGGTTAGTGGAGTGAGTGCTCCACTAACCCGGGATTTCTGGTCGTGTGGCACTGTGATGCAGCTCCGGTGACACATGCGGAGACCCCCGCCAGGAGGCTGAGACAAGCCTCCCGGTCCCAGGGGTCTCTTCAGGATGCCCCACGCACTAGCATGGGGCATCCTGGAACTTCCAGGGGCCGCACGGCCCCCGATCCCTGCAGCCTCCACTGGCTCTGTGACAGAGCCGACAGTCGTGTGGGTTTCTGATCTGGCCGCCCAGGGCTTGGAGGCTCCTCGTCTTCCCACAGACCCGTTGGAAGCTCTTCTCACCGATCATGAGAAGAGCATCTCTGTGAGGCTCTTCTCATGATCGGTGAGAAGAGCCTGAATGGGGTTTGTGAGGAGAACAGGCTAAGCCTGCTTTCCCCTCATACGAGGAGTCAGTCTGCTCCAGGCAGCTGAACTGGCCGCCCACATGACTGCCGGCTCTGCTATGGAGCCGGCGGGGGCTCAGAGGATTGGGGGCCGTGTGGCCCCCAGAAGCTCCAGCATGCCCTGCACAAGCACGCAGGGCATGCTGGAGAGACCCCTGAGCTGGGAGGCTGCTTTTCAGCTTCCCAGTCGGGGGTCTACTCGTGAGACCTCCCGGTCTCCTCCTGTTCAGGGGTCTATTCGTGCACCACGGCAACTCACGATCGGAAAGCCCGGGTTAGCAGATCGCTCGCTCCGCTAACCTGGGCTTAGGGGAGGGCTACTTAAGCGGGCGACCTGCTTTCGTGAGACTAGGCTTGGCTGCGAGCCCAGTGGTTCTCACGCAAATGCAAAATCGGGCTAGGCTCCCTTAGCCCGATTTTGCATGGCTGTGAGAATAGCCTCTGTGTTTCACTCATACAGGGATGAGGCACATGCTCCCACACTATCAGCTCTGCTCTGTGCAGCATGGATTGATCTGAAGGCAGCAGGACTTGTCCCGGCCTCCATGAAGCCCACAGTGCACCACACGACACAGGCGCTGCATTGGGAGATTCCCCCAAGAGACAGGTGCTCTAGCAAACTGTGCTCACACTCAAGCAGGTAGCTGCTCCCTTAACCTTGGCTAACAGCTGAGCTTAGCAGTGCTGTCCCACCAGGACCGGACCCAATCCTGGCAGTTCTCATGTACAGCCTAACCCAGGCTGGGTGCCCTTAGCCTAGGTTAGGCTGCGTATGAGAACAGCCTCACGGTCTGATGTTTTACTAATTGGTCAATGCACTTGTGGTCTCCTTACCTTATATACTATGAGGACTTCTTCTTTGCTGCACAACTAAGCTGTTGAGAAGTATTGTACTTTGTAAACTACTGTGAGTTACTTCTTATGTTTTACTCTTTGTACTTAGTGAGGCGCTTCACACGATCAAAGTGAAGCGCCTCCAGGTGTTGTAGAGCAGCGCACTCGCCCTGGACGGCCAGATTGGCTGCACACACGGCTACCAGCTCCATCATGGAGCCGGTTGGTGTTACAGGGATCGGGGGCTGCCCAGCCCCCAGAAGTCTCAGGATGCCCCGCTTCTGGGGAGACCTCTGAGGCTGGGAGGCTTCGCGCTGCGGCATCTCACGACCAGGAAAACCATTTTAAGGGAGGACTTGCTCCGTTAACCTGGTTAAGATGAGGGGCAATTAGGCGGGCTAGCTGCCGTAAAACAACCAGGCTTGCCCTCAAGCTCGGTGGTTCTGATGCTCGCTAGAAACTGGACTGGACTCCGTTAGCCCAGTTTCTAGTGATTGTCAGAACAGCTTCCTTGTATTATACCGTAGTTTTTATTTGTCTATACCAAACTATTTGAGTTAAGTTATTTTTCTGTCATTTATATGTGGGCTATTTACCCCATGAAGTTGTTCACATGGCTGGGTGGGGTGGCGGGCAGGCAGGGGGTGGGGCAGGGAGGCTGGTTAAACTCACCTTCCCGCCAGATTAGCCTGGTTTGTTGCTGGGAGCTCACAAAGTTCCATAGGCCAGGATGATGTGTACTTCCAAATATCCTACAATGCACCATGCATCTTCCTGGCCATCTCTAGGCACAATATATGCAATGCATTGGGGGACTCCCTCAGGAGACAGGTATTCTAGGCACCCATCTCTTTGTCCACTGGGGCTGAGCATAGCCTCAGAGAACACATGATCCCAGAGCATGGGTTAAAGGCTCACTCAAGTCTTTTACCCTGGCTAAGAGCCGAGTTTAAAAGTGGGGCTAGGCAGCGTTGCCCTGTTGGGATTAGGCCCAATCCCAATCCCAGCAGTTATCAGGTGCAGCCTAACTCAGGCTGGGCTTCCCCAGACTGGGTTAGGGTGCCCTTGAGATTAGCCTCCATGTGTTGCATTAATACATGGAGCCAGCGTGGTGTAGTGGCTAGAGTGCTGGACTAGGACCAGGGAGACCCGAGTTCAAATCCCCATTCAGCCATGAAACTAGCTGGATGACTCTGGGCCAGTCACTTCTCTCTCAGCCCAACCTACTTCACAGGCTTGTTGTGAGGAGATACCTAAGTATGTAGTACACCGCTCTGGGCTCTTTGGAGGAAGAGAGGGGCATAAATTTAATAAATAATAATAATAATAATAATAATAATAATAATAATAATAATGGCTTAGTTAGTTTGAGTATCTTTGTTATATTATTTAAAATTTCCAGTTTGTAAAAAGCTACTTATTATGATCTGTGGTTTAATTAGTTTAAATATATTTATTTAAACATACTTGCTAGTATGTTTGTAAGAAACTATTTATTATAACCTTTAAGTTAGTTTAAATATCCTAACTATGCTGTTTTAACTTGTTATTCTGTAAGATGTTATTTATCATAACCTCTTTTTTCTTTGTACTTGACGTTTAACTTATTCCCTTTTTATAAGGTCATAACCATGGTTTGTTTTTATCTCTTTTGATTCATGTTTAGTTTCATATAGTTCTTTTCATAATTATTCCCCTTTATCTTCACTGCTATATTTTATATGTTGTAGTTCCCTGAAGAAGAGTTCTACTCGAAATGCATTGGGATCTATTGCTTTTGCACCATTCCTCTTTCCTTCCTTCCTACCTGTTGGTGTGGTGCTTTTCCCTCCTGAGTATTTTGGAAAATATAGTGTAAACATTTTGACAGAATGCCAGGGACTCTGCTGTGCTTTTAAGCCTGCTGGTGAATCAAGAGACAGGGCAGCCAGGGCTCTCTACTGCATACCCTGGTCTTTTTATATGTGCCCCCCCGCAAACCTTTGTGGCAGGATTCAAGGAGGCTATTCACACGACTGCTCAAAAGCGGGCTAAGGGAGCCCAGCCCACTTTTGAGCGGCCATGAGAACCACTGAGAGCTGTGCGGCTCCTGGCAGTTAGCTCTCTTAATTCCCTCCCCCCTAAATGAGGTTAACGGAGCCAGCACTCCACTAACCCCATTTTGGCAATTGAGAGTCTCTACGGCACAGCTCTACGGCACAGTCTCTACGGCAACTCACAAGGAGACCCCCGACCAAGAAGCTCCAACGAGCCTCCTGGCCTCAGGGGTCTCCCCAGAATGCCCCGTGCACTTGCGTGGGGCATCCTGGGACATCCGGGGGCCGGGTGGCCCCCAATCCCCACCATTCCTACCAGCTCCATGACAGAGCTGGTAGTCATGTGGGCGGTCCGTCTGGCCGCCCAGCGACAGCTCTCTGTTCATGTGCAAGGAGAGCAGGCTAAATCAATTTCCCCCGCAAACCACCTCTGGGTGCTTCACTTTGATTGTGTGAAGTGCCTCAAGGTGTGCTGCTCAGCAAAGGGTGATGGGGAACAACCATGGGGGAAGCGAGAAACAAGCAGGGTGAACTGTGGCTTAGTCCTGTTTCATTAGTAAGTTTGAAGGCACAGAGGGAGAGGAAACCTCCAGGCATCTTCATCATTTTGGCTGTTTTGCACATTGTATAGCAACAGGTTCACCACAAGTGTACACTTAACAGGTAACAGCATGTGTTTCCAAATACCTGTTTGTCAAATTTACACTTATGTATTTTGGTGTACATTTACACACACACACACACACACACACACTTGGGGGGGATGCATCTGAAAAATTAGGACTATGCACACAATTACCAAAATGAAGGTAGGCAACATGCAGCCCAGGATTTTGGGCTCATAATTGCCCACACAAATGCCTCCAACCCACCTTTCTCAAATGTAGGTAGCCCAGATCATGTGCCTTTAAAAAAAAAAAATCAAAGTAGAGCAGAAATAGGAACCGTCCTACCTTGTGTGGGTATATTTGCCATTTCTCGAAATCCCCAAGAGTGAGTGATCATGTTTGTAATAGAGCATTGTGCTACAGGGGCACACATCTGTGAATGGGCTGCTCTGTAGAGCACATTCTATGACTGTTGGCTAGCAATGCCTTCAGTAGGGCTGGTCCTGTCTCCTGCCCCTTTATGGTCAATCAGGGAACAACTGATGATGCAATGAGGACTGCCAGTCTCCTGTCAGCACAAAGCATGATGGGAAGGTTTAGCAGAACTTTGGAGGACCTCCCTCCCCATCTCCTGTTTGCCACAATGCAGAACACGGCTGTCATAATCATATGAGTGTTGTATTTGCAGATCCAAACAGAGAGTCTGCACATCTGTGGGAAACAGGGTAGGAGCTCTTTACACCCTCCCTACAAACCACCGTCATATGATCATGTGCAAGGTAGGGATGTACACTAAACCGGATTGCCTGGTTCAGTTCGAGTCTGCACCAGAATTGAACCAGACTTATGTTTGGTTTTATATACCTCGAACCCTCCCCCCGCCCCCAGTTCGGTTCAGGTTCGGGAGTCTAATTTTTATTTATTTATTTTAAAAATACCCCAGAAATAGAACTACCGCTCCAGGGGCATCTCCGAGGCTGTCAGTGGGGAGTCTCCAGAAGTCTCCTCTCACCCCACTGGCCTCCATTATATTCCAAATTTATTTATTTATTTATTTATTTATTTATTTATTTATTTATTTATTTAACTTCTATACCGCCCAAACTTTCATCTCTGGGCGGTTAACATAAAAACAATTAAAACACATATAAAAGTTAAAACAATGCAAAAATTTAAAAACAGCCATAAAATTAAAAACAGACAATTTTAAAAAGCTGGAAGAGCTTGGGTGAAAAGATGGGTTTTCAGGTGTTTTCTAAAAATTGCCAGAGATGGGGAGGATCGTATCTCATCAGGGAGCGCATTCCACAATCTCGGGGCAGTGACCGAGAAGGCCCGTCTCTGTGTAGCCGACGAGTTGGTGGTAACTGGAGATGGATCTCTCCAGTTACCACCCAATTCGGGTGGTCTTCAGCCCATTCCAGGCCAGGACATGACCTGGCCATGCAGAGGCCCATTGGGCATGCCTGGCAGCCTCCAAAATTTCCATCGCCACGGGGGTGAGGCCTTGAATGGGCTGAAGACTTCCCAAACTGGGCAATTTGGAATTCAAAAATAATTATTCAAAAATAATTGAGGCCAGTGGGGCAGGGGGGACTCTGGAGACACCCCCCATGGCCTCGGAGAAACCCCTGGAGCAGTGGCAGTGAGTTCTATTTCTGTTTAAATAAAAATAATTTTAGACTCGCGACCCCGCCCCCTGAACAAGCTGGTGGTTTCGGCTCACCCCCCGAACCCGGGGGTGAGGGGTGGATTCAGTCTGATATCAAGCCATCAAACCAAACTGGTTCGATGTCAAACAGGTTTGTTTCCGAACATCTCTAGTGCAAGGCCCTAAAGTGTGAAGAGAACCTAAGAGCAGACCTATATGTAATAAGAAACTATCCAACTGCAAAAATTAAACAAACAAACCAACAAACCAGTTCCCAGCATATCTGCTACTTAATACTGCAGATATTTCATTCATTGTATTTGCTTTGAGTCTGGGAGAGAAGGGTCCATCATTTCATATAAGAGCCTCCTTATACTGAATCAACCAATAATCCATCTAGTCCTGTCAACCAGTAGTCTCAACCAATCACCCAACAGTCTCAGCACTATCAGCTGAGTGGTAGCAGCTTGCATAGGTCATCTTCAACTGTTATCTTTCCTAACCCTGTGACTCTTAAAATGAACACATTCCCTCCTCCTTTCCACATCCTTGGCTACAGCTGGTGGCAGCAGGAAAGCACCGAGCATAATGGCATCAGATTAAGCTGCAAAATATGTTAAGGAGGGGGAGAACTTGGCACGGTGCTGCCATTTCCAGGGGTAGTGTGTGTTTCTCCTAATGCGCAGTTCCTCCCTAAGGATCTCAGATTGCGAGGCCAGGAAAGCCAGCAGCTGAAGAAGATCTTTGCAAGCTGCTGCCATTCCCTGCCGACAGAACAGGGTGGGTGGGTTGACTCCGAATAAGACATACTATTGGCTGACTCCGTATAAGACATATATGGATCCTAAAGATGATGGTATCTGCAGTGTTAAGCAGAGAGTGTAGTAGCAATTGTTTTTAGCAGCATTGATAGTATAGAAGGTTGTTGCTAAGGCTGGTTTATTACAGAGTAGAAGGTAATAGAGGTTTATTACAGAGTTTAATAAGACTGGTTTCTTACAGAGGAGAAGATACACTGACTTCAGGCATTCATTTCCCACAGCTGCATGTGAACTTCCTGTGGTATTCCTTTGCATGCTCAGTGGTTGAGCGCATGCCGTTTTGCATACAGAAGGTCCCAGGTTTAGTTTCCCAGCTGGGGCTGGGAAGGAGCCCTCTCTGAAACCCTGGAGAGCTGCAGCCGTCCAGAGTAGACAATACTGGCCTAGATGGATCCGGGGTGTGATTCATTAAAAGGCAGCTTCATATATGTTCAAAGGATATGATTGTGTGCCTGACTGCATGTTGGGAATTGCAGAGAAAGCCACGTGAATATGGCCAACTCCCCACTCAAGAAGGCGAATAAAAAATATCTGGTACTCTTCGCTTGTCATTGGTAGACCTATATATATAGTGAGGCGCTTCACGCAAGCAGTGTGAAGCGCTGAAAGGAGGTCTGCAGGGAGAGCAGGTTTTCCTGACCCCTGCAGACAATCTCTTACCTTTCCCTGATTCCTGCAAGCCTCCCGAGGCTTGCCCGGCAGCTCTGGGGGTCAGGCGCAGGGAAGTGCTGCCCCCCCTGCCCGGAGTCCAAATAATGCACAGTGAGAGTGTGCAGTGCATTCCTGGGAGCCCCCCCCCCATGTGTGGGCTCATGCCCCAAACCCAGGTTAAGCGGCAGGCTACTTTAGAGGACCTGTTGGCTCCCAGTGGTTCTCACATGCAGTGAAAATCAGGCGGGGCTTCCCTAGCCCTGTTTTCGCTGCTCGTGAGAATGGCTTCGATATTTAATTAGTAAGGCCTCCTCACTTTCAATCAGTCCATGGACCACACAGAACATGAAGATGTCCTTTTCTTTCTTTAGACAAACTCACAAGACACTGAAGAAAATGTTTTTTTGTTCTTGAAATGTCAGCTCAGCTTGACATTTCAGATAAGCCCATGTTGCCCTGGACCAAGCCAGGAGTCAGAGCAAGGGAAATACCGTAGCAGCCTTTAGCCAGAATAGGTCCCTACAGCAGGCTAGAAGGCAGTGTGGGCTTTGTGGAGCAGCACAAACTGTGCATTGAATAGTTTGGATCAGCAGAGGTCCCTCCATTTCACCCTGGGTGTAGTGATAATTGGACTACTGGTGGATCCAGATCCTGAAGTGCTAGTGACTTGGCTATAAGAGACCGAGGATTAAATGGTTGTTTGTGTTTTCATTCCTCTGCTGCCTGGGTGGCAAAGCAGGGAGATCAACTGGAGATATTTGCATCATTTGTCACTTTGCAGGACAGTTTGTACTTGCTCAGCCTCCCGAAGGAGATGGGCAGCTTTATTACTTCAGTGTTGTTTTATGGTTGCTTTTGTAAACGTTTTCTTCTTGGTGCTTGAAACAGGGTTCAATTTCCTTCAGAAAATTAAACAAAACTTCTCTTTGGGGTATTTTGTTTGGGGACAAGCAAGAAGGGTAGAGAAACTGGGTGGGAATCGGGCTGAATATATATTTGCTCCATACATGTTGTCTCCTTCCCCTTCCTTGCAATCCCCCACACATGGATCATTCATTATTTTGGGCTCTTCCACACATTTTCTGCAGAAGTGGGTTTCTAGCTGACCTCCAGTAAAATCTCCTTTGCCTCTCATAAGTGATGTCAAGAATTCCCCCTGCCCCACTTAGACTGGCTGAATTATCCTGGGGAATTTTTGTCTTTCCCTGTAAAATGTGGCTTGACTGCCTTGTAAGTGTCACCTAAACTCGTTCTGCTGTTCCCTTGCCCTTTGCTTGCTACTTACTATGCTGTGAACGGAACAAGTTGAGCTATCAGGTACTAATGGCCGTGCCTTGGGGACAGGGGGATTAAGACAGCCTTTGGCCTCTTCCAATTCTATATTCTGAGTCCCGTCCCCATGCAAATTTCCTCTAGAAATACTAATCGAATGTCTTCTCCATACTTTTGGCCCAGAACTATATTTGCTATAACAGTGTAGCCATGGGTCTCCTTTTGTGTGTGAACCCAAAATGAGAACAAGTTTGTGAGCGAGAATGTAACAGGAACCTCAGCCTAGGGAAGGAAGGCAACAAGCTATGGTTGGGGCCTCAAGCTATTTAAGCTTGCCAAGTTTCTCCACAGGAGGGAGTGGGGAGGAGAGGATCAAACAAACTTCTTAATGCTGCAAGTTGATGAAGAATGAAGACAGGCAGCAACAGATCCCCCTCACTTCCCTAAGTGTTGTCCAGGGAGAAGGAGGAGGTGCCTGCAAGCTGATATCTGCTGTAGAAAGTCTTAGCATTCATGGTACTCTAGTTATGCCTGGTACAGGCTCAGCACAAGCTTTACTGCACGTTCTCACTCTCTGTCATTCTGCTCTGCTGCTGAGGGGTCATCTCTGGCGGTGGGTGAGAAGAAAGGTCACCTTTCCATTATGCTCTCCAATAAGTGGCTTCTCTGTAGAGATGGGGGAGGTGTCACTTGCTGATGGCTATGATGGTGTCTTCTGGCTCATGTGCATGAGGAGGGATTGCACCGTTATATCACAAATTGAATCTTTTCTTGTGCCTTTGCTACCAATGCCTGCGTGCTTGTTGATTTTCTGTTCTTGGAGAAACCCCTGTTTTGGATGTCATTTTAAAACTCTTGCTAAACCCACAGTTTCTGTGCATGTGAGGCAACTCTTGGATAGGTAGGCTGTTACAAGGAGAGTCATCTATCCCCCTGAGGGATCTTGTAGGCTGGGTTATGAAGCAGGCAGTTTCCCAGAGAGTCACAACCAAAGGCTTAAAAATCAAATAAAAATATATTTTATTGAATACAGTGTAGAGGCTTGAATGTGATAGAACATGTAGGCATTCCTATGTGACACAGAAGGTGCAAGGTGGAAAATCCTCATTCAGCCATGATACTTGCTGGATGACTCTGGGCCAGTCACTTCTCTCTCAGCCTAGCCTACTTCACAGTGTTGTTGTGAGGAGAAACTCAAGTATGTAGTACACTGCTCTGGGCTCCTTGGAGGAAGAGCGGGATATAAAATGTAATAATGTAAATAATCATTACTCGAATGCATATGTTATACTGAGGAGTGGGAAGAGGGTGGAGGGTGTTAAGGGAGAGAGGGAGGGAGATCGATCCAAGTGAAATTGGATCAGGTGGGAAGGCAGAACCAGCAAAGAGATCTGGAAAAGGAGTGGGAGAAGGGAACAGACAAACCTGAAGATGTCCAGGTAAAAAAAGTAGTATGATCCTATATGAAGATCCAGGAAGAGAGCTGAGGAAGGTGGGAGAAAGGAAGTAGATAGAGTCAGTCTGGAGGACTGGAGAAGGGAGGGGAGGGCAGAAGTAAAAAGCCCTGAGTGAGCCCAGATAGAGGAAGTGGATTGACTGGATCTGGAGGTCCGTGGAGGGAGCAGAGGAGGTCTCAGAAGTGCTTCAGAATGTCCATGCAGAAAGTCTGTTTCAGGGTGCAGCCTCCTCTACGGATAGGATGTGGTAGCCATGCCTCCTTCCTTGCTTTACTTCCTAGGCTGCCTCTAGCTTCAGTGTTGAACACTGTTCCTTTCCTGGACTCTCTCTCTCTCAAACACAAGTCAAGCCAGACTAGACACCTCTGTAGGGATGCCAAGGCGGTGCACAGATAGTCCCTTTTCTGGACCCCGTAACAAGTCCACAGCAAGACAAAGAGCACTTGTAATGCATGGAGGACATATCTTATGAAGAGTTGGTTCCATTAGGACTGTAATTGGAACCTTCCCTCACTGAGTTTATAGCCAATCAGATCCTTCTCTGTTTTGTTTTCCCCTTGGAATTTTTTGAGCACGTATGGCACACACACAGATTTTGATGCCAAGCAACACTAGTAAGCATTTCTGAGCTGAACACCAAATGGACACTAATTTGCAGAAGCCCAAAAGCTATTAGTTGAAGGGATCTATCCATTTTGCATGCACCCTGCCTTGTTAGTGGGGTATGGATGGGATGGACAGGGCAACCCAGACCTTCTTGGAAAGGGTGACCCACTTCGGAATTTCATTTCCACTTATAGCTAGGAACATAAGAAGCTGCCTTATACCAAGTCAGACCATTGGTCCACCTAGTTCAGTATTGTCTACCCAGACTGGCAGTGTCTTCTTCAGGGTTGTAGCGAGAAGTCTCTCTCAGCCCTATCTTGGAGATGCCAGGTGGGGAGCTTGGAATGCTGCTCTCAGAGCAGCCCCACTCCCGCCCCCATTCCCTAAGGGGACTATCTTACAGTGCTCATGCATGTAGACGAGATTCTCACAATCAACCAAAAGTGAGCTAAGGGAGCCTAGCCTGCTTTTGGGAGAGTGTGAGAATCACCTGGCTCGCAGGCGAGCCCTGCTTCCTCAAAGCAGGTAACCCGCTTAGGTATCCTTCCCCTTAGACGAGATTAGTGGAACGACCACTCTGCTAACCCCATCTATTTGATTGTGTATTGCACGGCAACACATGAGGAGACCCATACCAGGAGGCTGAAACAAGGAGGCTCTCCCCGCTAACCCCATTCAGGCGAGTCTCACTGATTCTGAGACTCGCCTCGTAGTCTCCCATTCACATGCAAACCAGGGTGGACCCTGCTTAGCAGAGGGGACAATTCATGCTTGTTACCACAAGAGCAGCTGTCCACTCCTCAGGAGAGGACTCCTCAGAGTCAGCTTCTGCTGACCTTGGTTAAGATAATGTAGGAAGACCCCCTTGTCCCTATTCTCTCTCACATGTTCCTTTAACAAGTATACTCAGAAGGAGATAATCCCTTTGCCAGCTCCAGGATGCATGCACACCACAGCTGTAGCCAGGGGCGTAGCTAGGGGAGAGGAGGCCCGTGTTCATCCCTCTCTCTGGCGGCCCCCCAGAGTGAGGGAGATAATGAAGAAAATAAGAAGGGATGGAGCTGGAGGGTCCTCAGGTGCTGGGGGCCCGTGTTCTTTGAACCCTTTCCCTCAATTATAGCTATGCCCCTGGCTGTAGCCATAGTTTATGCATCATGTGGGGTGGGGTGGGGTGGGGTGGGGGGAGGGAGGGAGGGAGGAACTGGGACTTGTATAGACCACTTGGTCTATACAATACAGCTTGGTATGTTTCACTGTTCACAAGTATTTCAGAGAAATGTGATGTGTGAAGCAGCCCAGAATCCTTGGGCTTTCTGACTAACTCAGGGCAAACTAGATGCAACAGGAGCGGCTATGTTTGTTTATTCATGTGACTCACCTGTTCACAGAAGCGATGGGTGGGTGGGTACTCAGTTTTTCATCAGAAAGGACACCTGGATCTCTGTAGCCTGAGGCACGTTTCTCCTCAGCCCAACCCAGCCCAGCTCTAATACTGGACTGGGAGAAAAATGCTAGCAGTGATGTCCTGAGAAGGGAAGGTGGGGGAGGGGGAGATTCACCTCCCCTCACTCCCAAATACCTTTGTTGTTAAAATTAAACACCCGTTCTCTACTTTATGCATGAATGAGGAGGATGCATGGAACACAAACATGGCTGCCCCTCTTATTTCCTATTTAGGTCTCAAATACAGCTTGGGGTCAGGCATAAATGTGCTCTAGGTCTGTCATTCTCCCACACACACACACACACACACACACACACACGCCTGCCCCCCCTCCCTCACTCTCTCACTCTCCCCCCTCCCTCACTCTCTCACACATACACACACACACACACACACACACACACATGTCGGATCACAAGCTATCAACTGTTCCTAACTTGCCATAGGCTTAAATATATTAAAAAGGACCTCTCTTAGGCTTCCTCTGTGAAGGCCAAGCCCCACCCATTACAGACAGAAATGCAAAATGGAGAGAAAAATGGGCCAGGCCATGTGATTTGGAAAGTTGCCTCTGAGACCCTCTGCCATCAAATAACAAAGAAGAAATAAATTTCCCAGACTGTCTCTCAAGTTATTTATGATGACTTGTTTCCCAGTGCCAAGTTTGGGAGGTCTAAATGGTATATTTGGGAGAATGAAGACCATTCTGTTTCTTGAGGAGGGGGGATGTAAAACATGAATGAAGAAAGCTCTGCATTTGTTCTGGGACATATCTAGATGTGTTTTCTGAACTGACAAAAGAATTGTTTTCATATGTGCACACTGGATGAATACTGAAGAATCCTGACCTAGCTTTTCTGAAAAGTGCTGCTGCCTTAGATGGGCATGAATTAGAGCTTTAACCCTCATCCAAATGGGGTAGGGGGGATATACAAATGGTATGATGGAAGTATATACTACCCCAAGTCGAATTCCAATATCATTTGGGTTAAGAAAATGTCTCTAAACAAATCAGTATGTGAAGTGGCAGAAGACAGTATGTTTCACAATATTCCATGCTGGGCCAGTTCAGACAATACTTCAACCTCCAGCCCCAGCATGTGCAATAAGAATGTGTATACACCATGAACATACATGTCTCCTCAGCACAGAGGTGCCTTTCCCTATTTGTGTGGGGAGGTTGCTTGTCCTCGCTTCTGTACACATGCGACAAACACTAGTTTAAACTAGTAGCGTGTGCAGAGGGCATGCATTCCTACACAGTGGGAGGAGGTGAAGGACATGCTTTCTCATGTCCTCATCTCATGTGCTAGAGCTGGTGGGCAAAGTATCTTCTGAACTAGCCCACTTTCAGATGGTGGTAGAAAGTTTGTTTTGGGTAGACACTTGGTTAGGACAAAAACAGAAAACAAAACAAAAAACTCAGTGGCAAAATAAGTAGATTTCTGTGGTAGGTTTGTGTCCCAGCTGCTTTTTTTGCTTCAAAAGAATGGTAGGTAGCTTTACTTTGGGGACATTGAGGCTATTCCCACGATCAATGGAAAGTTCCTGTTGATCGTGGGAACCACTAGGCTCGCGGGCAAGCCCGGTGCTCCCAAGACAGCTAGTCCGCTTAAAACACCCTCCCCTTAAATGAGGTTAATGGAGTGAGCTCTCCGTTAACCTCATTTTGTTACTCGTGTGTCACCACAGTGCATGGCGACACACGAGTAGACCCCCGATTGGGAGGCTGCAGGCAGCCTCCTGGGTTCAGGGGTCTCTCCAGGATGCCCTATGTACTTGCGCGGGGCATCCTGGAACTTCCGAGGGGCCAGCCGTCCCCCGATCCCCGCCACCCCTGCTGGCTCTGTGACGGATCCGGCAGTCTCTGGGCAGGATCGTCTGCAGGGAGAGTGGGCTAAGGCAGCTCTCCCCGCAGACACGACCGAAGCTCTTCTCTTGGATAATGAGAAGAGCTTCACAGTTTATTAAAGTGCAGATGTGAACGTCCTAAAAGGACGAAGTTGTTGAATCACTTCTCTGTGAATTGTATAAAGAACAGCTTGCCCAGAATAGAATTCTGCCCCGCCCCCCAGTTCTCTGGATGATTTAAGCTGTAACTGGTTTTATATTAATCAACTAAAACTTTCATTTATTAATGGGGGGAGCAATTTTAATCAGTGAGGGGGAAATTGGTAGATAGGTAGGACTGTGACTTCAGGGCATGCCTGGTGTTGTGTTTTTTCCTGACTTTTATGTTTTTGCAATAGAAAATGAAAAAGAAAATATTAAAAATAAGCTTTCTTTCTAAAAAATTGTAGCATTTGCTTATTAAGTTATGTTTTATACATTTTAATATCTTAAAAAGGCATTCAAATTGAGGTATTGGTGATATGCACATTTATTAAAATGGTTAATATATGCCATTTAACCAATGATTAATTGGTTAAATGGCATATATATGTAAGAGAATTAAATTAAGCATTCCAGGAAAAGTGGGACATGGGAAACGGAGAAATCCTAAGACAGCTATAGAGTCTGAATTGTAGTTTGCAGTAGTAATTAGGTGTGAAGTTATCAGTACTATCAAATAAAAGTAGGCCAGTTCCTAAATAACTTTAAAAGAGAGTAAGCCCCATTGAACACAGGGGGACTTACTCCCAAGAATCCATGAATACAATTGTGCTGTTAATTCTTATTTTAGTTGTGGTTTGCAAAGTCATGCCAGAATCATGGAGGGTAAACCTGATGGCCTGTTGGGTTCAGAAGAACTAAACAGGGGGTTGGTTCTAGGATCTCTAGGTCTCTTTGCATGATGGCTTGAGGAAGAGCAATGTCTTGCTTGTAGATTCTTTTCCATTTTCTTTTCCCATAGGAATGAAGCATGTTTTCCTCTCTAGTATCTTTTCTGTGATCCTGTCACAACCTCCTTCGTACTTTGCAATTAAACTCTTGTCACTTGTTTAAAAATGTGATGTGTTTTGTCATTGCTTGACAAACAAGTGCCACGTTGAAACAAGACTGGGCTGATTGAGGGGGGAGAGGATGGCAGGGAGCGGGGGACTGTTCCTACCAAATATAATGGCTATTAAGGAAATTTACATCCTCATCCTCCCTCCCAGCCTAATTAATGAATTGCTTTAATTTGCCTGCTTGTCAAAAATCCAAAGTATGTTCCCGCCAAAGGGAAAGCTCGGTCATGCAGACCTTATTTTAGCTGCTCGAAACTCTTAAAAGCATGCCTCTGTGTGTGTGTGTGTGTGTGTGTGTCTTTATTTATTTATTTTTACTAGCCTGCATGCATCCCACCTAGCAACGTTCTTCTGTCTCTCCCCCAGGGGGCACCCTTCTGCCAGGGAGCGAGCCCACAGTGGACACGGTGTCAGTGCAGCCCATCCCAGCCTACTGGTATTACGTTATGGCCGCCGGAGGTGCTGTTCTGGTGCTGGTCTCCGTCGCGCTGGCCCTTGTGCTCCACTACCACCGGTTCCGCTATGCGGCCAAGAAGAGTGATCACTCCATCACCTACAAAACCTCCCACTATGCCAACGGGGCCCCTCTGTCAGTGGAGCCCACCTTAACAATAAAACTAGAGCAAGACCGCAGCTCGCACTGCTGAGAGTGGAACAGGAACACAACAAAAACAAAAACAAAATTAAGACTTCAAATATGTTGCCTCAATTTTGCACTTTTCTCCTTTCCCAGCATATATGTGAACTCGAGACATCTCTTTCCCCACCCCTTTGCTCTTTTACAAACTCTTAACTATAATGCTGCATCCTGGATCGCGAGAAGAGACTCACTTCCCCTTGTCTCTCTGAAAGTGAATGCTCCTTTATTTTTATTTTTCAAAGACTTTATTTTTTTCTCAGTAGACAACTTGCAAGAAAACTCAATAGCAGGTCAGGAGGAGTATGCAAGAGTATATGTGTGTGTGCTTGTATATCTATATATCTATGTATGTAAGTATGCATGCGTGTGTGATATTGGCTGGATGGCTCTTTAGAAAGGTCCTTTGGAACTTGCTTGTACTGCTATGACTTTCACAGGGACTACTTTTTCCTGCCCTGCCTTGTGAAAGCTCTGGGATACCCTTTTAATGAAGAATACACAGATTTGTTTACTTGGAGAAGTGAACGATGCTTTTTGTTGCCTTATCTAGCTCTGGCTGGGTTTATATTTGATATCTTTAAGAAGGTCAGCAGGTTTGTACTGGTGAAAAAGAAAAGGCTATGCCAAAGGGAAGCAAAATTGGCAAACTTCCCTCCACCCCCACTCCCACAAGCCACAGTGGATGATGGGAAGAACTGAGAGAGGCTCGGAGATGGTCAGATCTGAGATCTTATATATATTTTTTCCAGACATCACAAAAACATAGCCATCGTTTTGGTAGTGGAATTAATCCCTCAACAAAACAAATCTTTTTCAAGTTGCCTTATAAAAGAGAAGCTCATAATGAATGTTCAGTTTATCTATTAAACCCAGCCTTATTGTAATGCATAGTAGACATCAGTAGATTTAAGGTTTTGGAAAATGCTGTAGCTCCATGAATCTGAGGAGTAATCCTCACACTTAGTGATCCTTCCTTCCTTCCTTCCTTCCTTCCTTCCTTCCTTCCTTCCTTCCTTCCTTTTCTTCTCTCTCTCTTTTTAATTATTTCTGAATTTTCTTCCTTGTATTGTTACCAGTAATTTACAAAAGACAAAGAACGGTTTCCCTTCTGTTTTCTCTCTCCAAGTTCACATAAATGGCTGATTGACACAGTTTACATTTGTGGTCATGTTGCTTCTTAAGATGTTGGTAATGACATCTGTCAACCAAAGCCCCAAGAATAGGGCCTGCTAAAATCCAGATATCTCTGCATCTTTTAACGAAGGAGGCATAATGGAATCTGCGATAAGCCTCCATCTATTGATTTGCTCTGAAGTAATGCAATGGAAATGCCTTATATAGATTAACAAGTGATAACACACAAAGGTGGTTGGAATTGTTCAATCTGATATATATTTTCAGGCAAAATACATCTCCACTGAACACGATTTTCCGATGTTTGCTTTAAGAAAATGCAGTTGTGACTAGTTCTTATATCTTTCTTGAAATCTCCAGCCACGCTTTCTCCCTCATTAGAACCAGAACCTAAGAAAACATCAGCAACACTGTTGTACTGTGGGTAAAGGCTATGGGTACATTCCATAAGGGACTTCTCTTGTGCAAGCCCTATTGAAATCAATGGAACTTGTGCAAAACACTGGTCCCTCCTTGAGCAACTCCCATTGATTTCATGATGTGGAACAAATTCCCAGTGGACCGAATCCCATGGATACATATGGTTGGCACAGAGGTCAGGGATTCCCAACCTGCGGTACTCCAGACATTGCTGAACTACAACTCCCATCATTCCCATCCACAGTAAATTGTACCTGCAGATGATGGGAAGTGTAGTTCAGCCACATCTGGAGGACCACAGGCTAGATCCCCTGGCATAGGTCATGAAAGATACTGGAGGTTCTTTGCCAGTTCCCCAAAATAACACTTCTTCTGAGGATGTATGTCACATTCCTTCCACCCTGTGTCATTCAGGTAGCATGCTTCTACTGCATGTAGCAAATTTACTCTGCCAAGGTGCTTGCTTAGCTGGGTTGAAGCCACACAGTGCTGTTTAGTAGATAAACTGTTATTTAATGTGCAAGAGTGTATATGAAGAAAAAACAAACAGTGTGCGTGCTGATACACTACATTCTGAAAGAGGGGATATGTGAGAGCAAAGTGATCACCTGTTTCATATCACAAAATGGGGAGGGGGAGACATTCTTCTTCAAGGAGGACCTCTTAGCAAGGAGCTCCATCTTGTGTCAGGAGGTAATCAGGAAGCCACCTCTTCAGAGTGCTTTGTTAGCTTTGTGGATCCTAGGAAAACGTCCTCCAGTGTGGAAATAACTTGGTATTAGCAAGCATCTTGCTTTCTGGTACTCATGACAGGAAATCCCCAAAGCAAACTAATCACAAGTCATGGTAAACAATTTTCCCCCACTGGGTGTTCTGCTCCTGTTTCTGCTCTTAACTACAGTCAAGAGTAAATACATCCAGTAGTATTCCAGATCTCACCCTGGGTCAAATGTGTTAAGTCTGGATGTGTTCTAACCTGATTTACCCTGTTTTTAGAAATTTGCCAAAGGCTGCCCTTTGCCCCTCCCCACCAGAGATTTTCACTGCCACCTTTCACCCTCTCCCTTTACAGCTGTGCCATCGTCAGCATCGCCCAGTTGCCTGTGTGTGGAAATATCTTGTGGAATTTTGAAATTCTTGATGATGTATTGTGTGGAATGTAATAAAAATGATGATATTTTTATACATACATCTGTTTTTTTTCCCTTTTCCATTTTGCAAACAGTCTTCATCTGAACAAACAAGCTGTATTTCCAAATGCTCATATGTACTGTAGGTATCACAGGTTCTTTCCCTGAAAGCCAGGTCCCTCCCCGCTACCCAGGGGAAGTGGGTAGCTGAGAGAGGAACAAGACTCTGGGCAGTCAGTTTGAGATGTGGAGACAAGTTGGGAGAAACTGCAGTTCCTCAGATTTCCTGCAGTATTACAAATGTGGCTGAAGTTTTTATGGACGGAATAGGAGTTGACAGCATAAAAATGAAAAGCAGATTAGATTAGTTAAGCCCACTGGAAGATGTGGTGGTAGATTTCTATCATCCAAGTAGGGCAGTTTGGAATCTTGTAGGTCTCCTGATTCTCTAAAAACACTTGGTCATCTCCACTTTGGAGAGTTGGGTCTTAATACATTCAAGTGAATGGTTTGAAAGAGAGGAGTGGGTTGGATTTTATCATTATGTACTAGATCAGTGTTTCTCAACCACCGGTCCGTGGACCGGTGCCGGTTCACGAGGCACTGGGTACTGGTCCATGAGGCATCACTAATAAAAATCACCCCCCCACAAAAAAAAAATTGGGGGGCCGGCAGGGGCTGCCGGGAGCTCCCCGGAGCTCATTTCCAGGCAGCCCTCACTGCTGGATGACGTTCATTTCACTTCCTCGAAATGAACATTATCCAGCGGCGAGGGCTGCCTGGAAATGAGCTTCGGAGAACTGCCCAAAATTGTTTTTGGGGGGGTGCCTGGGGGTTGGGGTTGGAGGTGAGGGGGTGACCCCTTTACTAACTGCCAGTCTAGGAAATGGCACATGGATAATGTACCGGTCCATGACACCAAAAACGTTGAGACACACTGTACTAGATCACCCATTTTTGCTCAGGGCAAATTTATCTCAGTGGGAGAGGGGGTGGGGGTAGGAAACTACCATGCTCCATGAACTCTATGGAGTTCACTGCCACAATGAACACACAGTGGCCAATACCTTTTGCAGTGCTAAGAGTGCAGAGGCAGGGCAGCGTACTTTCAGAGCGGCTGGAGAATAGCTACATTGAAGCCTTCTTCTGCAGCCCAGCAGAGGGAGAGGGGAAAGTGATTTTTGCTTCTCTCCTCCCTTCCAAAGCCCTTTTTTCTTAGAAATATGTCCCCGAGGGCTGTGTGACTCTTAGAGACATATTTCTGCAAGCAAAAAGGGCTTTGGGAGGGAGGGGAAAGAAGCAAAAATATCTTCCACCTGTGCCCACACTGGACTACAGAAGGCAGCTTCATCACAGCTATTCTCCAGCCTCTCTGCAAGGGTGCTTCTCTGCTTTTGCCCTCGCAGTACTTCAAACCATGTGGGCCAGTGAGTACCACATACTCACTACTGCAGTATAGAGTCCCCATATCGCTCATAGGTGTGCTTTGAAAGACTAGATGCGTTAGACATATTGTTGAGTGGGTTAAGAGATGGGCAATCCACATGAAGTGGTCCTGTCCAGTTATGAGGAGAGAGGGGCTGCTTTTCCAGGCTCTTGTTTGACTTTACATAACAGGATTGTCACCCACTAGAAGAGCTGAGGGCTATATGGAGTTCTGTTACCAATGTCTGACTTCTCCTGATCCTTTCACATATCGGTAGGTTCATGGGGTTTGGCTTAGCAGGTGTTTCAGGATAATAAATGGAGGGATAGTAGATTGTGCCTGAGAAGTCTCAGGTTCCAACTAAATGGTATAAGAGATATGGACCTCCTGCCACACTCCCCATCCTTGGTGCCATCTAGTTAAACATGTGAGGTGTGTGAAGTAACATCTTCACATTGCCTCCCTTGCTTCACATCATCGGCTGTCAGAGGCAGGGGAAAGCACAGCATAATGGTATGCATTGTGTGCAACTATGTTATCACATGGGGGGTGGGTGGGAAGTGACACATAGCTGTGGCAGCCCTATATCTCTCATAATGAAGGTCTTCTCATGATCAGAGAGAAACTCTGCAAACAAGCAGCCTCCAAACCTTGGGCGGCCGGATCGGCCACCCACACAACTGCCGGCTCCGTCACAGAGCCAGTGGAGGCTGTGGGGATCGGGGGCCGCTTGGCCTGTGGTGGAAGTTCCAGGATGCCCTGCACAAGTGCGCAGGGCATTCTGGAGTGACCCCCAAGGCCGTGAGGCTGGCTGCAGCCTCCCAGTTGGGGGTCTACTTGTGTGTCGCCGCGCGCCGCGACAACACAAGAGCAAAAAAGTGAATTTAATGGAGCACTTGTTCTATTAACCTCATTTAAGGGGAGGGGGAATTAGGTGGGCTAGCTGCCTTTGAACCACTGGGCTCACCCGCAAGCCCAGTGGTTCCGGCGATCAGTAGAAAGCAGGCTAGTTTCCCTTATCCCACTTTCTACTGATCGTGGGAATAGTTTCAATATCTAACCAGCATCCAAAGTGATAAATTGGCCAAGATCCCAAATTCAGGAACATAGGAACATAGGAAACTGCCATATACTGAGTCAGACCATTGGTCTGTCTAGCTCAGTATTGTCTTCACAGACTGGCAGCAGCTTCTCCAAGGTTGCAGGCAGGAATCTCTCTCAGCCCTTCTCTTGGAGAAGCCAGGAAGGGAACTTGGAACCTTCTGCTCTTCCCAGAGCAGCTCCATCCCCTGAAGGGAATATCTTGCAGTGCTCACACACCAAGTCTCCCATTCATATGCAACCAGGGCAGACCCTACCTAGCTGGGGGGTGGGGGGAGTCATGCTTGCTACCACAAGACCAGCTTTCCTCTCCTAAAGAAGAAGCAAAGCTTCAGCCAAGTGGGGTCCAGAGGCAAGTGCATGGTTGCACAGGTTTCCAAAGTGGTAGATAACATGCCAGAGGCGAGCAGCATAGTCCAGGCAGGAAAACACATCCAAAAGGCCGCAGGTCCAGGAGTGTAGTTTCTCATGAGGAGACCATTTGTTCAAGCTGAAAAAAAGCAGGCCTTGGGCTGAGATGTTATAGAATAGGTTGCACTGCATGGGGTTTGCCTTGGTGCTGAACCATTGCATTGGTGCAATGCATTGGTCAGCTGACCTGGTGCTGCTGAATCAGCAGGTGGGGTTTGCCATGCTGTCTGGGATAAGGTAAGCGCTCAGCCTGCAGTTCCTTCAGCAGATGGGCTGCCTCCATGGTGCTGGAGTCTGGCCAGCAGGAGTCCCCAGTCCAAGACCCCAGATGCCCGATAGGTCCTCCACCCAAGGACTAAGTTATACCTTACATCTGACCACTGATAAGTGGTGGGGGTTTTTTGTGGTTTTTTATGAGCCATGTAAATACGTGAGGAGGAGACTCATGCAAACAGTAGATCAAATCCTGTGAGCAGGGGATTCTTGCTTGTCTAGCACATGCTCCTCATGGACTTTGATCTACCGTATAAGCCCTTTCTCATGATTAGGGCATGCGGGAGGAAGCCTTGAAAAGCTTCTCTGCCCTGCAGATGATCCCTCTGTCCGTGCTGGGTGTGGAGATGCACGCCCAGACTTGCAGCTGCCTCCTCTGGCAGCGCAGAGTGTCGGGCTGAGACATATCACACACACACACCCCGCCCAGAACTCCCATAATGCCCCATTCAAGTGTGCGGTGCATTATGGGGCTTCCCCCGGCAGTGGTCGGGAGGCTGCTGCTGTGTCGGCGCTGCACGAAGCCATGTAGCGCTGACACATGACAATTTAGTCTGGGCTAAGGGTGCACTCATGCCCTTAACCCTGGCTAACAGGTGGGGCTCTTGGGTGGGTTTGCTACCATGCCGCTGCTGGGAGCTGTGTGGCTCCTGGTGGTTCTTATGCACAGCAAAACCGGGCTTGGCTTCCTCAGCCCAGTTTTGGCTAATTGTGAGAACAGCCTTTGTGAGTTAATAAAGGCTAATGCCCATAGTCCACTTGTGCAAATATGAATTAGTCCCAACTTGAGGAACTGGCATAGAAGGTTGTTTTCTTAGACTGAGTACAGTCTAAGTACAGTTTGAGTACAGTCTGAGTACAGGTGAATGGAGGGACTTGTTTAGATGATTTGGAGGAGATCAACACTAAGTATGCAGCCCATGGAGTGTGGCAAAAGCTGGAAGCGGCAGTAAAAATAACCATGCATCCGTATCCTTGAGAATTTTTTGGCAAAGAAAATAGCAGTGGATATGGCACCTGTAGGTTAATTTTATTACTTTTATTTTTATATTGTATCTATCCTCCACTGCATTGTTCAGGGCTCCATTTGAGCTCAGGACTCAGTCCTGAATCTTTTTTTAAGAGTGAAATACAGAAGTGGGGTGAAATAATAATGGATCAGAGCAGCTCCATTATACTCTTAGGCAGAGTATCTTTCCCTCGCCACTGAGTAATCTCAGCCAGTAGCCACACATCTAGTGTGAGGCTAGTGAGGAAGTCTTCCAAGGCGGAGGGCAGGGCTTGAGACCTGGTACCTCCTCACTTCAGTTGAAGCCCTGGCAGTACATTTATATCTGTACTGTACTGTTCAGGCTAATTGCAGCTAAAGTTTGAACCCCATTGATGCATGGGATTCAGGCCTGAATGATACCTTCCCTCCCACCCACCCCCATCCCTGTCTTTTTTTCCCTTTTTTCTTTTCTGTCATTGCTTGTCAGGAATGTAATTGTCTTGATCAGCTGAGCCAACTTGTATAATTCCTTGGGGGTTTTGCTAAAGGGTTCAGTTGCTGATTGTGATTATACCAGATTTCTCAGGAGGGCATACCCAAGAGTTTAGAGATGGATAATTTCATAATGTCCCAAAGGATTCAGGACAGCTCAGCTATAGCAAAACAAGGGAAGAAGCTGCCTCTCAAGAAGCACATTTGGAAAACCGTTGCTTTTTAGGATGGGTTTCTGCCGGCCAACCAGCCCATCAGGCTGAAAGCTTAACGTTGCTTCAGTGCTGGGCATTGAGCCACTTCACATTTGCCTAAATATAAATGAATATACATGTAGAATAGTAGCACCATCTTGATTTTAAGGAAGTTTTCTTTCCATTATGCAGATGCCAAAGGAAGCAGAGAATACTTTCACTGTTTGTCTTTACTTGGGTTAATGTAATAAGGCTCACTCTTGGAAGAAATGTGACTTAATCCTACAGCTTCCACTGAAAAGTGAAATTTGAAGCAAATTCTGCAGCCTAACAGAATAACATTTTGCAACTTAACATGAGAACATAAGAACAGCCCTGCTGGATCAAGCCCAAGTCCCATGTAGTCCAGCATCCTGTTTCACACAGTGGCCCACCATATGCCTCTGAGGAGCCTACAGGCAGGAGTTGAGGGCATACCCTCTCTCCTGCTGTTATTTCCCTGCACCTGGTATTTAGTTACTTCCCTGAGGCTTTAACTGGAATTTAGAGAGACTCTAGAGAGCCAGCGTGGTGTAGTGGTTAGAGTGCTGGACTAGGACTGGGGAGACCCGAGTTCAAATCCCCATTCAGCCATGATACTAGCTGGGTGACTCTGGGCCAGTCACTTCTCTCTCAGCCTAACTTACTTCACAGGGTTGTTGTAAGGAGAAACCTAAGTATGTAGTACACTGCTCTGGGCTCTTTGGAGGAAGAGCGGGATATAAATGTAAATAATAACAAATAAATAATAAATAATAATAGACACATCTTGCCTCTTAGTCTGGAGGTGGCCTATAGCCCTCAGACTAGTAGCCATTGATAGACCTGTCCTCCATAAATATATTTAAACCTCTCTTGAAGCCATCAAGGCTGTTGGCTGTCACCACATCTTGAGGCAAAGAATTCCATTGGTTAATTATGCGTTTTGTGAAAAAGTACTTCCTTTTGTCGGTCAGTTTCAATCAGTTTCATGGGATGACCCCTGGTTCTAGTGTTATAAAAAGGGAGAAATATTTCCCACTATCAACTTTCTCCACACCATGCATGATTTTATCAACCTCTGTCATGTCTCTCTGTAGTTGCCTCTTTTCCAGCCTAAAAAGCCCCATGTGTTGTAGCCTTGCCTCATAAGGAAGATGCTCTAGGCCAGGGATTCTCAACGTTGGGTCTCCAGATGTTCTTGGACTTCAACTCCCATAATCTCCAGCCCCAAGGGCCTTTGGCTGGGGATTATGGGAGTTGAAGTCCAAGAACATCTGGGAACCCAACGTTGAGAATCCCTGCTCTAGGCCCCTGATCATCCTGGTTGCCTTCTTCTGCACCTTTTCCAGTTCTACAATGTCCTTCTTGAGATGAGGTAATCAGAACTTCACATAGCCTTTTTATCAGGTAAAACAGTTGAGGAATTTTGAAGGAAGCCGAAACTGTTTCAGTTGGAGCACACTTTTTTGCGGGCTGCAAGAAGTTTTGCACATTCATAGATTGCCACTGAATTCTACCAGAAAAAATTGTGAATTTGTGAAGCAAATTTGGATCTAACAGGCAAAATGTATGAGGGATGTCAATAGAAGCTGGGAGAGTTTCAATAAGACTAGCAATATTTCTCAGAGGAATTCTGCATATCCTCAAATATGTTATCGGTTCTTCATTTAGGATATTTATTTATTTATTTATTTGATTTGATTTGATTTGATTTGTATACTGCCCTTCCAAAATGGCTCAGGGCGGTTCACAATTAAAATAAACAACTAAAACAGTAAAGAGCTAAAACAAATTAAAAACAATATAACAATTAACAAATTAAAAACATTGTAAAACAACAATTAAACAATTACAGTGATTAAAATCTTGAAATCAGGTTTTTAATTTTAAAATAAACCAGATATTAAAAACCCCAAAATTTAGGAAGCTGAGAAAGCTTGGGTGAAAAGATGGGTTTTCAGGTGTTTTTTGAAAATTGCCAGAGATGGGGAAGATCGTATTTCAGCAGGGAGTGCATTCCACAATCTCAGGGCAGCGACCCGAGAAGAAGGCCCGTCTCTGTGTATTCACCAAACAAGTTGGCGGTATCTGGAGACAGACTTCCTCAGATGACCTCAATGGGCGGTGGGGCTCATAATGAAGAAGATGCTCTCTTAGATACCCAGGGCCTAAGCCGTTTAGGGCTTTGTAAGTTATAACTAGCACTTGGTATTTTGTCCGGGAACCTATTGGCAGCCAGTGTAACTCCATCAGTAAAGGAGTAACATGGTCTCTCCAAGATGACCCAGAGACCAATCTGGCTGCTACGTTCTGAACCAACTGACGTTTCCGGACTATGTACAAAGGCAGCCCCACGTAGAGCGCATTACAAAAGTCAAGTCTGGAGGTCACCAACAGATGTACCACTGTTTTGAAGTCATTGATCTCGAGAAACGGGCACAGCTGGCGTATCAGCCGAAGCTGATATGCGGTTGAAGGAGGACTTGGTCCCTTCAGGTAGCATCCAGCCCTTTGATTCTGTGCTCAGAATGCCATCATGCAGCCCTTAAGGCCTTTATATCTAAAATAGCATGTTGCTTGACTAGAGTTATGAAGTGGTTAAAAGCATCACTTTTCGGGAGACTTCACACAATACGTGGCAAGCAGGGGCGTTGCTAGGGGAGAAGGGGCCCGTGTTCATCCCTCTCTCGGGCGGCCCCCCCCAGAGTGAGGGAGATAATGAAGAAAATAGGGAGGGGTGGATCTGGAGGGCTCTCAGGAGCCGGGGGCCCGTGTTCTTTGAAACCTTTCACTCAATTATAGCTGCGCCCCTGGTGGCAAGTCTGGTTGCCATGACCTGGTGAGCATGGGCTCCCGGCACAAGTCCCAAGTTTCAGGCCTGGTGTGTTGTGTAAACCCGCTCATGTCTGGTTCCTGGGCTGCACTTCCCTTCACCACCTGACATCCACCACCTTACTTCAAACCTTGGTTAGAGGTATTGGGTGGTGGCAGAGGGAGGTGAAACTGGGGACCTGGACATGCGCAGGTTCACACGACATGCCAGGACCAGGACTTGCAGCTTGTGCTTGCTAGGATCTGGCAATTCGTGGAAACCGGACTTCTTGTTGTGTGATGCTTTCCTTTATTAAGGTCCATCAATGAACCCAAATTTAGTTATTTCAAAACAGGTGACATTTCAAAGTTATTTAACGAAGACAATGATCTCCACGGCTTAATAGGGAGTTTTCCAGTTTTGCAAAGTTTTGCAGTGTTGGAGATGCTGATTTCGTCTGCTCTCCACCTGTAGGCTGCAGAGGGACTTTCAGGGAGCTCCATTAGCATCTACCACATAAGTGTCTGGAGAGGGATTTGCAGGAGCTTCAAAACTGACACAGCTCAAACCAGGGCTCAACAATAGGCTTTTATGCAAAGCTCTGTGCAACTCTATACCTCATTTTTTGGGCACTGCTTTCCACACTTCGTGATCTAGTGCTAAACTGCACAAGCAGCAGTGCAGGAAAACTGCTATCAAGATGCAACACACACACACACACACACACACACACCATTGTTTAGAAAATCATCTTCATCTTGAATGTGCTGTCTGAATCCAGTGAATTGCACCTAGATAATTCATATAACAATGCTTCACTATTTAACACCCTTTTTGCAAAGGTTAAAGTATTCATAAAATCCACATTGTTTCCCTCCAGTGTTCAGTGAACTGTATCAATTCATCAGAGCAATTAGCAGATTAATGCCTTCAGCTATAGTATTGTCTTAATCTGGGCAAAGCAGTAATGGGGAGCAGAAATGGTCATGTTCGCAGCAGATATCAATTTTCATAATTCTCCTGTCTTCAGGCACATTAGAGGTATTCACCCAAAGAGCTTGATTGATTACTCTGAAGATAGCGACCGCCCAGAGGAACAAATGTGGGTAGTTAGAGGTATTCTGATGCGGAAGTGTTTGAAGTCAAAATGCCAAGCAGGTTATTAGGGTCAGACTTCAAGCAGCTGTAATTTTTAAATGGCAAAGCTCTTGGCTACTAAACACTTTCCATCTGAGGATGGGATAAAAAGCTGAAGACGCTTGAGCTAAGAACAGATATCGCTAAGGGTGGTATGACTGGATGATCAGTATTTAACTTATAATGAGGAGCCGTCTGAAAAGAGAAAACAGGGAATAGTGTGTTTGTGGTATGCACCTTTTACGTCATGGTAGAAGAGTACTATGCACTCAGTCAATATCAAATTAATATATGACCGGTTTAAAACAAGACAGGACAATGGTTTGGTTTGGTCTTGTTTTCCATACTGCACAGAGTTAAGCTGGGGCACTCTCTGCCACTAGATAAAGCAATAGTAAAGAATTATTTCAAAATATGCTAAGAATAGTTCTTGGGTGGATTAATATCAGCCAGTGTTTACAAGGGTGTTCAGAGTATCCTGCCCCCATCCCCCCAGACAGAACATTTGTCTTAATGCTGCAGTTATTCTTAACATTTTTAATAATTAGAGTTTATGTTTAAACAGAAGAGGATTGGGGAAGAGTGCTGGTCTTGTCGTAGTGAGCATGAATGGTTCTCTTTGCTAAGCATGGTTTGCCTTGGTTTGCGTTTGGATGGATGACTCTATATGAACGCTGTACGATATTCCGCTTAGGGAATGGGGCTATAGCTCACTGGAAGAGCATCGGAGTTTCCCAGATTCAATCACTGGCATCTCCAAGTAGGGCTCTTGCCTGAAAGCTTGGAGAGCCACTGCCAGTCAGTGTAGACAATACTGAGCTAAATGGACCAATGGTCTGACTCAGTATAAGGCAGCTTCCTAGATTCCTATGTTACTCTGTTGAATACCATATGTCAGAACATCTGGGTTTCACCTTTTATGAAACAAGATGCTAAGGCTTCACTATTGCAGAGAGAACTCACAAGCAGTAAATGGCATCATAATTAACTGACTTCAACGACTCAACTCTTTTAAAGGCTGTCCTTTGCTGGCAAAACATGTTCCTCCCCAGATAAGCGTGCCAGATTACATCTTATCTAACCACATTGCAGCTACAAACGAGGATGCAGCTACAGATTCTCCTGCCCTACTCCTCCCTCAGGCCCCTGGCCCCTTCCCTCTTTTTCCTACCCGTGGGGCAAAATGGGATTGTTCAACAGGTGGGAAAAACAGGTGAGTGATGGGACCCATGGAGAGTCAGGCAGGGGAAGCTGTGGCTGCTGCACCCCTTTCACAGCTGTTGAAAAGAGGACATGTTTCTCTGGGCACACACACACACACTCTCTCTACAGGGAGTCCCAGCCAATTAAGAGTTCCCTGTGGTGCCAAACACATGTTTTAAAACACTGTCCAAATGTTACTTCTATTTCAGCACGTAGGATACGGGCGCATACGAAGCAGCCTAGTGGCACCCCCCGGATTTAGCTTTAAACGTAAAAAGGAATTAATGATAATATAAAGTGCACTTGCCCTCACTCACGGCAATCTGAGGACCGTTTCACATCTAAGGCATAAGTCACTTTTGAGCCTGTCTTGCACTATGTACACTATCAGCTGTTTATTATTTGTTGGGAAAGAAAAATCAGAGGAGGACATTTTTAATTTTTGAATCACAGATGTTGCATTCATGTTAAACACACACACACACACACACACACACACACTCACACTCTACTGATTCAGGCAAGAGCTGTTTTTAAGCCTCATCTGTGGAAACTCTCTCTAACTCTCCCCAGGTGTTTGGAGGCTCTGTCTATGCGTGTGTGTGTGGTGTGGTGTTTTCTGGGGAGGGGTGCAAGTGTGGCTGCTAAGCAGGGTTGTTTGGGCAGTTTCCCGTAACAGCCATTTCATGGTAGCAAGGCATCTGTTTCTCCAGCTGTCCTTTGCTGTCCTAGAACAGCTTCTGCTTAGGCCACATATGAGTGCTTTGCGAGTGGGTGGCACTCTCTGGTCCAGAGCTTAGGTGTTAATCATCAAAAAGGCCCTCCTGTGTCGAAGGCCTTCATATGCAACACAGCAGTCGCAGTGCTGGCCCAGAGGTTGTCAAGCCGACACCAGAAGCTTTTGTTTTTGTGTGAAGCTCTGTCCAAAACATTTCAGCTTGGCAGAGTTTTATTTAAACATTTCAGCTTGGCAGGTTTTTAGTCCTTATATAAACGAAAAGGAGTTCAGAGTTTTGTGGGGATAAGCTGTTTGTCAGCGATTTGGATATTTTAAGCAGTGAAATGCTAAGCATGTGCAGTGGTAATATTCCACAGTGAGGCTGTTCTCACGCGCAGGCAAAACTGGGCTAACGCCGCCAAGACCAGGATCATGCCCAATCCCGGCATCCTGTCAGCAGCAAACCTTCTAAGCTAGCCACTCTCTTAAACAGGGTTCAGACCACGAGTGCTCTCTTAATCCCGTTTTTGCTGATCATCTGCCAGCAGCTGGGGCTGGGAGACTGCAGGACTCCTGGCCAACATCGGGAGACTCCCCGTAATACACTGCACACTCACACGGTGCATTATGGCAGTTCTGGGGGCTTCCCGGCCCCCAAACCGCCCGGCGGCTAGTAGCAGCCGGTGAACCTCAGGGCAAGCGATCTGCTTACCCAGCAAGAAGACCAGGATCATCTGCAGGGGAGGGGAGCATTTTAAGGTTTCCTCGCCTGCAGTGTGGAGCCCTTTCTCCATGATCGTGTGGAAGGGCTCAGGATATATATATCTGGTGACAGCCCAGTCCAGGCATTGGGAGAGCTGTGTGGTGAAGTGGATGGGGAGTGCTGATGGGGACTTCGACCTGGGAGACCTGAGTTCAGATCTCTGCCCTGAAGCTTACCTGAAGCCATCCATCATGTCTCAGCCTTGCCAGTCTCACTGGCAGGCCTGGCCCTATAAGCAAGGGGGCTTTCCTGAGACAGCAGATTCAAGGGCAGCAAATGGTGTGTTCTATTAATTAAATATGATAGCTGACATGCTGACTATAGAGGCACCAGCATTTCTAATGAAGCACTGGTGCTGTGCGGGTGTTGCATTCTGGACCAATGCAGCCATACACCTGGGGGGGGGGCTGCGTGTGGTTTTCGCTAGTTTCCCTTGCAGTCTAGAAGTAGGTCCCTAAAGGTTGTGCTGCCTTCATGGACCTACTTCCGGTTCCCTGGAGTACGTCTCCAGCAAGGAAGACTGGAGAAAATCCCACTTTTGCCACTCATGGGCAAACGGTGGAGCTATGTTAGTCTTGGTGCTTCCTTAGTCTGGATGTCACTGCTATTTTTTAACTGTGTGTTGGTGGAGGGAGGTGCTTCTGGAATTTCCACATCATGCCTCAAAACAGCTTGGGCTGACTCTACTCCAGGGTTGCGACAGGATAAATCCAATGTACGCATGAGCTCCTTGAAGGTGAGGTAGGATGCAAATGAGACCAGTAGATTCCATTCATCACTGATCTCAATAGGGCTATTCTGGAGCAAATGGATAGTAAATAGTTGCCTCTGTGCTTATGTCTGGGATTTGTTAACTATTTCCCATTCATTTAAAGCAAGGGACATCTTGCAGCATTCTGGGGTTGGCATTTATGGAAGTGACTTCTTTATAGCCCACTCCTCATGTAATAATTACAGGGTGAGCTCCCATGACCCTATGTACAATATTTACAGAATCGTAGTTTTGGTTGTTGCTTGTAGCCAAAGATTGTTTAGTTAGTTTCTTACAGATGCATGAAATTCAGCCTCTTCTGTGGCCCACCTCTCCTTCCTTTCTTCATCTCACTTTTCCTCCAGTTTTTGTGTATAATGCCCTGCCTCCTTTGGTCCCTCCTCTACCAACTACCCTTCCTCCGGGATCTCCTGTCTCTTAGACACCCTCTCAGCTCCTGCAGTTCACATCTACCAGTACACAGCTGCCTCCTCCCCATTAGACCACATGTGAGGATTGTCACGCAGCCCACCTGACTGGCTGAGTGAGAAGCAAGTGACATATGCTTAACTTCTACAGTTGCTGAGTTGGATGCTATTTTGCAATCAACATCTGTTTGCTTTAGTATCTGCGTCTCCCATCCCCAGAAAAAGATGCAACCCCCCCCCCCATAGCCTAGGTGCTTAATTCCTTGAAAAAACAGCTGTCAAGTCTACCTGGAAATATCCCCCTTTAATTTAGAAGTCCTTTCTCTTAAATCTTGATGTGTGGAGAGTCAGTGGTGAGGTGAATACACTCTGCCCCTATTCATATGTTTTAGGAATAAGCTCTGCCAGTGAAAACAAATGGCAGAGCTGAGCCTAGGCAGGTTTAGGGAAGGTTTGAGGGCAAAAGATCCAGGATTGCCCCAAATATGATCATGTTGGTTCCAGTAGGATTGGTCCCCCCCGCTCCTAAATTTCATGTTATTTAATTAGCATATTTATATCCCACACCTCTGGTCCAATACTGTGTGGGTCAGCTCACAAATATGGTAAAACAAGTGTCATGCTAAAATATCACAAGACAATGAGGCTATTCTCACATGCAGGCAAAATTAGGGCTTGAAGTCAAATATTTTCAATATTTGTCTGTTGTGTAGTTGTTAAAGCACAGAAACCCTGATGTTGTTTTGGTGGCAACCCTAGATTCTAGTGCTGGAGGAAAGCTTACCGTGCTATGGGTGGTAGTGGTGGAGACTCTGTTCTTAATTTATATGTGTCTGTGTGTGTGTGTGTGTGTGTGTGTGTGTGTGTGTGTGTGTGTGCGCGCGCACACACACACACACACACACACGCACCTTTCTCTCAGCTCTAATGCACATCTAGGAAATAAAAACAACATCTGCAATTAGCAGTGGACATGTTTTGAAGGGTAATTGTGGTGTATCAGCTTTTCTCTGCTGTCTCTTAATACAGAATTGTTTCCTGCTCCTTTTCCTCTCCAGAATTCTCTTAGGGAATGACAAGAGTCCCTTGCTTTTCTGGCCGAAGGTTGTTGCCAAATGCTTCCTTAGTCCATTCCTCCACTAATGCAGAATAGTCTTGGCATAAGGCTGTGCTGTAAATCACCCTTCTTCAAACCATTAATCTCTAGAACACCCTAGAATATGTCGTTAAAGTAATTGCATAGATTTAAAAGGCCCTCCTAGTAGACTTCCAGAATGGCATGGCAGCTTCTTAGCTCCACTGCAGTTTTTGAGTTTAAATGTTCAGAGGATATGCATGCTCCTGCACTTTTACACACTCACACACTTTTCAATCCTTACAGTCACTGGTGGCTATTCAAGGGCAAATTGCAGTCGGCCTCCTTTACAGCTGTTTTTATGTCACGTTGGCCACATATGGCGTTTGTCTCCAGTGGATGGGGTATGTCACGAAGGCATCACATGAGCATGATTAAAGCCAGGCTGCTCAGCAACCAGAGTTGGAACAGTGGACCTAGGAGACTTGTTGCCTGCCGTTGTCTGGCTTATTCTCTCAGACTCACACTGTCACTCCCGGCTCGGTGCTGGAGCCTGGACTAATCAAATAAGCACACAGAACAGACTGAGCCACATTAAGCAGCCCATAGTGGTAAATAAAGTGCACACAGTAGTTAGTTACAAGCTGCTAGTGCAGAGCCTGGCAATGCAGCTGCTTACAACATTGTGGGAAGGGGTCCTGACATTGGCGCCAGGCCCTCAATTACTGCAATGTGCCGCCCGGGTCAGGAGGACTCACTCCCACAGATGGCTTTTGACTCTTGCCCCAATGTGGTGCATAGGGTTGCCAACTAGGGACTTTTAGAGAGGACCTGCGACTATTTGGGGGAGCAAACAACCTTTTTTACATGTGTTGTGGTGACCGAAGTTCTGGGGAGCAGCTGGAACATTTTGTCCGCTCGGAACACGTTGCTCTCATGAGCAGCTTCTCTTCCTCTGTCTCCTTCCCCTTCCTGCTGACCATCTATCCAGTGGGGAGGCAACTACTTCCGTGGCAGGCTGCAGATCCACGTGATGATGCAGGAGCACAGAGAGGTGGGCCTGGTAGGTGCAGTTTGCTTCCTTCATGTGGTGGGGGCGGCAGTGAGAAGTGAGCAGTTAGCTAATTAACTTTACTCAGTTAGCAGCTACCCCTGGTAACTGAGTAAAAAAGCACCTTTTAAAGTGGTGGATCTCTTCTATTTATCATGAGGAGAGCAACTGGCTCTATCCAACCCCAGCACAGCATGCCTTCACTGGCTGATGCTGGAGTTACCTTGCGTTTCTTTTTAGATTGTGAGCCCTTTGGGGACAGGGAGCATCTTATTACTGATTTATTTTTCTTTGAAAACCACTGTGAAACCTTCTGTTGAAAAGCGGTATATAAATGTTTGTAGTCATAGAGAAAAGCAAGCGAGTGGGAAACTGTGCCTGCACCACTGCATCAGCATGCAAAGAGACTGGCTCGGCAGCTAGCTGGCTGCCCTGCCTCGAGCCAAGAGGTGAAGTTGCTGGTCTAGCTAGGGAAAACAGGCTGGGTGACTCATGGGGGAGGAGGACAAAGGACTGGGTGTGTGGTAAACCTAACCAGGGGATTTCCCAGACAGCAAATTTACTTCAGTTCCCTGGGAGTGGTGGGTGTGCGTTCGCACATCGGGGAGATTTACGTTGCAGTTCCTGTGAGGTATCGGGAGCGGTCCTTACACAATTCGAGTTTTTCCCTGCACATTGGAGCTCAACTCGAATGATCACCATGCTAAAAAGTTCCACTTTCTACAGCGGCTTTTTGGGATACTTCAAAGTACCCTGAAGCAAGGGCGTAGCTATAATTGAGTGAAAGCGTTCAAAGAACACGGGCCTCCAGCTCCTGAGGGCCCTCCAGCTCCACCCCTCCCTATTTTCTTCATTATCTCCCTCACTCTGGGGGGCCGCCAGAGAGAGGGATGAACACGGGCCTCCTCTCCCCTAGCTACGCCCCTGCGGCCTGAAGTTTCTTCTGAGATGTATGGAGGGGCCATAGTGATAGAACGTTGACTTTTTTCTTTGCATCTTTTTTAAAAAGGTGGTGATCTTGTGGAACACCAACAAGACCACAGTCATTGCTGAATTGGTGGTCTTCCACAAGACCACCACCCACTGGGGGGGTGGAATGAAAGAGGATGAGAAAGAAAAAAGGATCCCCACGCCCTCCTCAGTGCTTTTCCGCCTGCCGGGCTGGCTTGTCTTGCTCTCTCCCCACTTCCTCTGCAGCTCCTTTCTGGCCAGGAGGGTGGGTGGCGTGGGGTGGGGAGGGATGGAGGGAGGCCACCAACTGGGTGATCTTGCGGAAGACTCCCTAAAAACAAGTTTTTAAAATATATATTTAAAAATAAATGTTTTTTTATTCATTGAAATGAAAGTTTTTAGAAGCACACATCATGTTTGTGTGGTAAGGAGGAGAAGGAGGTGTGGCGTCCTGCCTGCTCTAGAAAGCCATTGGCCAGAGAAAGACCCAGGAGCAAGTGTTATGAATGGTCCACGGGAAAAATTCAAAAGGAATGGAGGGGGCACCACATCAAAGCAGCCCTATGTAAACGCCTCCGGAATTGTTATTATTTTGGCTTTGGGCTGCAGTTTCTATGTGACTAATGATTAGCGTGTAATCCCGTGATAAAGCCTGTCACCTGGGAAAGCCCCAGGATTTATTAATTTATGGTTAAGAAGCAGGGGCCTTGAGATCTCCGCACCTAGACAGCAGACTGAGCAGACATACTGCTCACCTGATCATCTGCTTCACAGTGGTGAGTTGTATTTATTCTCAAATAATCCCGTTTTTTATCAAAATATGCATATATAATACCAATAAGCATATGTAAATTATATTTGCATGTAGGGTTGATTATTTGGCAACCCTAGTGTTGATTATTTATAATAGGGTTGATTATTTGGCAACCCTTGTGGCGCAGCAACAGCATGACGGAGCCAGTGCCCTGTTTTGCCCTGGAGACAGAGAGTTTCCCCTGCCTCTTCGTAATGCTACAACTGAAGCACATTTTGGAAATGGGGCTGGTAGTCCTAAAATCAGTAAAAACACTCACCATTACCTTCGTGGCAAAGATGGACATGCTCATCATCGTTGCACTAAGTAATCTGCACTGTAGAAAATGCCCTGTTGTCCTAGGGTTATCCCATGAGTTTGCCGCCCTAGGGAATAATATTAGGGTATCACACTGACCTGGACATTAGAGGGGCCTCTTTCCAGAAGGGGCAATTGCCTTCACTGGCTGTTTCAAGAAGGCTAGTGCCCCATGGAGGCACAAGTAGAACATCCTCTCACAGCAAACTGCAAAGGTTTACCTTACGTGATAAAACCTCTTGGGAGCAGTTTCACATTTCCTCCCCCCACCCCGCCAAAAAAAACAACCCCACCTGAAGAGTGCAAGACTGGTCTTGCTAAAGAGGCACAAGCAGTTATTAGGGGAGAGGAGAGTGTAAACTAACTCCTCGCCTTTTCAAAAGTCCAACTTTCCTGCATGAGAATGATTAGGGTCGCCCGCAGTGTGAAGCACTAAGTGGGAAATTTCTTCGTGGGAAATCCCTTCTCTTGTTTCCCCCCTTTTCTTTTCCCTTTCTTCTTCCTTCTTTTTATTTTTTGGTGGGGGAGGGATCTCTTATGTACATTTAATGCACACTCAGAGCTTGTTGTGGAGACTTCTAGCCTTACTTCCCTAGTTAGCTTTCAGCCTGCTCATCACCAAACACAAGATGGTTGAATTGCCAATGATGCATTCTCATCAGTGCTTAATTTCTGAAAAGAGGAGTGTCAGGGCTTGGTCTTCTCTGGAAAGCATGCCATCTGCCCTGGGAGGCTTCCTCATCCTCAGTGTGGGGGGAAAGGCTTTAGTAGTACTCAGGGGTGGGAGGGGGCTTCCTGGTGAACCCTGGCACAAATCAAAGATGGCATTTTGCTAATTTGAAGAAGATGCAACCTTTTGATAAAGGGCAGCAAAATGGTGGCCTACAGGCTGCATCCACACCCTGCCCTGAGTTTTTCCAGCCCCATACCTCTCCCTGAATCAGACTGGGCGTGTGAGGTGCAGTGTTCCCTCTAAGGCAGGGCTGCTCAACTTAGGCCCCCCCCCCGTTGTTTTTGGACTACAACTCCCATAATCCCCAGCCACAGTGGCCACTAGTCAGGGTTTATGGGAGTTGTAGGCCAACACCTACCTACCACATCTTTCCCACACAGGGGCTTTACCCCAAATCACCTCCAGAAGGGAGGGTGTGTGTTCTCATTACAGCCGAATTCCCACCAGGGTCAATTCGATCTCTTTGAAAGCACCCCACACACAAATTGGGCTTTTCCTTCTGGATTTCACCTCATCCTGGTTTATATCTCAGTTTTTAAAATCCTGTTTTTAAGCAAAGTTTCCTGGAAATGACATCAAATCTTTACATTTCCATGAAAAGAGCAAATCACACCTATGGAATGCAAAAACAAAGCTGCCAGAGCTGCAGCTGCCTTGCCTCCGACCCTGAGACAAAGAGGTGAAAACCCAGTTTTCAGACTTTTTGCTCTTGGAACATTTTTGGAGGGGGGAGATCTGGGAGAAGATCCCCAGCTGCAATGACTTTTGCTTGGGGATGATGGGAGTTGTAGTCAACAACATCTGGGAATCCCTGTTAGAGGGAACACTGCTGGTACCTGCATTGTACTGAAGATGCACTATATATATTGATTAAAATGCAGTGTTCCTCTCAGGATTTTTAAATTTTCTTTTTAGTGATCTCAGAAATGCTGGAAAACAAACAATCAGCCATTCCTTACGGCATCACTTATAATGGCTTGATTATTACTACTTTCCACCATTGTAATTGGAAGTAGTTCAGCACTTAGAAAAATTCCAAAAACATAACCTTGATTAGCCATAATTTCTTTCACATTTTATATCCTAAGCTTTTCTAACATTGTTTTATGTTTCAAATATCAGCAGAACGTAGCAGAAGTGGTGAAAAAAGGGTGTGTTTTTAAGAGGCAAGTATAAATGCTGGAGCTCATATGTCTAATCTGAAATTTTGCACCAGAAATGGCATGTCAGACCCAAAACATGCAGAGCTTGAATCAGGTTTTTTTTGTTATTGTTGCATTCCAAAATAATTCTTGTTTTTGGACTATTTTAATGCAGATATTTAAATTTAATCTCTTGATGGGAAAGACATAGTATTATGACAAAAGGTCAATGGAAGAGATGTGATCTGCTTTTTAATTTCAAAGGTATCAATGGAGACTGCCTAAGAGATCTTTTCTAGACTCATCTTCAAATACATTATAGTGCATTATTTGGGATGCTTCAAACATTTTTTAAAAGTTTTTTTTTAAGGGTCTTCTGTGGGATTTACTACAGCTTAGAGTTGTAGTAATTCCTAGCAGTTTTCAGCTGAAGAAAGAAGCCAAGCCAATAGGTGGTCTCCTTCTTCTACTTCTCCTGCTCCTCTTGCTCTTCTCCTTCTCCTTCTCCTTCTCCTTCTATTTTTGTCTGCCTGGCTGCGCTTCTTCTCAGCCAGAGGCCCATCCACCTACCCTTCTGATGCTGCTGGTTCAGGGAATCAGAGAACACAGATTAGTGTTGTTAGGTGATGCAACACTTTTATCAATCTGTGAATGACTGGGGTCTTTTATACGAACGGGTGTGGGGGAGGCGGGGCTAAACCCCCTTCCCTGCAGACAATCCTGGTCTGGCCCCAGCTGTGCCGCCATGCACACGATTGCCACAGCAGTGACCAGCGTGGCATTCTGGATCCCATGATGCACCCCATGATTAACATGGTGCATTGGGGGATTCCCCCAGGGGAGGGCACTCTCTGCAAGCAACTCATGCTGACACATGATCCCAGAGCCTGGGTTAACAGAGCAATCACTCTGTTAGCCTTGGCTAAATGCCGGGCTTGAAAGCTGGGTTTGAAGCCACGGCAGCACCGGGATCCATGTGCTTATGCAGACAGTTTTGCTGAGGCCAGTAGTATTGCAAAGGTGCTTTGTCAGTCAGTCACACTGAAGCCAAAAGAATTAATTTCATATCCAAGGATTCTGGCTCCAATGGCTTATGGATGACATTGAGAAAAATGAAGATTTCTTTTATTTAAAGAAGAAACTGCTCTATGAAACAGTGGTGGAAATAAATCACTTACAGTGCAATTAGATCCTGACCTAGAGGGATACTTGCTTCTCCATTCTCTTGTAATCAGGTTTCAAACTGTATTCAGTGCTTAGCATCCTCAGCTCAGATTTGCCAAGACTGTATATAGGATAGAATTCAAGACACAGCACTGCAACACATAGCAGCAAGAAACTGAACTGGTTGGGTATCAAATTTATTTCTCATCAAGCAGCCATTGTTTGCTAATTTAAAGAAGGAACAACAGGCAGTCCTTGAAGTTTGCTAGAAGCCATTGGCATGATTGCAGGAGGAACCCTAGTATCACAATAATGGGTGGCAATGTAAACTCACAAGATTTGTTCATTTGGAATGGAACCAACATGGCCTCCTAATCATACCCCACAGGTCCTGGTGCCTGATTCCAGAAACAATTCCCCACTAAATAGGATTATGGCTTCACCGCAGAACTAGACTGGGAAAGGAAATGGGATTGTGGAGGATAAAGCCTTTGATCAAACACAAGTCCCCACAATATTAGCAAAGGGAATAGAGAAAATTGCTAGCAGAGTAAATAGCTTTTTGTATAAATGTTCTCTTTATTCAAATTTTCCCCAGTGTACATTTCTTCCTTTAAGGCCCAGAGAGTGAATTTTCCTTAGAAAACATTGATTATCTGATGCTCTTATACAGCTCCTTGCCATTCTCCATAACCAATGGCAGAGAAGAAAGAAAAACAAAGTCACAGTGTCAACTGCCCCAGTCTACAGAACAGGGGACTGAAAGCCTCTTGTGTTTTTTTTCAGTTTTTCCCACTGGAAAAAAATGTGTGCTTAAAAAAAATCATTGTCCTTTATAATAATACTGCCATGAAACTCCTAGACCCCAAATTCAAAGATGCTGGCTGACACACTGCACAGCCTTATGAGGGCAGAGCAAGAGCCCTGTCCTCTCAAAGAGCCACTAAAGTAACACAGTGAATGCTTGCCTTCCAAAGCTATGTGGGTGGAGGAGGGAGGGGAACTGGTTTTTGCTTCTCTGCCCTCCCCACAAAAGCCTTTTGTGTCCAGGAATATGTCTTTGAGGGCTGATCAGCCCTCAGGGATATATTCCTGGATGCAAAGGGGGCTTTTATTAGGAGGGGAGGAGATGGGATGGGAGAGGAATGAAAATTACTTCCCCTTCTCATTGTGCTGGGCTGCAAGCTAAGTCTTGTCCTCAGTTCAGTGGCCCCTCTTTGCAATGGCAGGGTTCTTATTCCGCCCTCGTAGGCTGTGCAGCATGTCATTCAGTCATTTGAGACTCAAGGATAGCCCTGAGGTTTAAACTCTTGCTGCCCTGAGAATAGACTCTAAAACCTGTGTCTCGGGGCCAAAGCTTGAGATCTAGCAATCCGATCCCTTGTAAGTATACATAGGATTTCATCCTGAGGCAAATAATTTAGTCTCACACTTCTTATTTTAACTGGAAAATCAAGAAGTTGGAGATCCTGGCAACAGGGTTCTGAAATGAGGTGTAAGGAAGAGAAAGAAGGCAGGAATACCAATAGAAATTCCCACTGCATTCTCCAACATTTCCCTTCATTGGCCATCTCCTGTCTAGTAGGGAAAGTGCTGCGAGAGCATGAAGTGCTGACCCAAAGGATAACTTTTGATCATGTTTGTTCATTATTGAAAAGGTGAAGGGCATGGCTTCAGCCAACTTCACTGCACAAGGCTATGCACATCTACTCAGAAGTAAGTCCTGTTACTACCCGGTAAATAAGTGCCAGTGGATTGCACCCCTAGGCTACACACTTACCTGAAGTTATGCCCTACTTAATACACACTTACCTAGGGGAGTGTGCCCTATTGAATACAGTATGCTCCATTAAATAAACATTTAACATTAAACTTGTGTGACTAAAATTAGAAGTATGAGATGTCCAGAGCAATGAATCACTTGTGGGTTGGGCAAATCTGGGGTAGCACAAGAAGTTAGCTTTGTTGCACTAAATATGTGGATTGCGTACAAGTGCTATTGTGCTGCAGTGTTTTTGCACAAAAGTTCCCATTGAGATAAATGAGAACCTCCAGACTGGATTACTGTAATGTGCTCTATGTGGGGCTGCCCTTGTATGTAGTCCGGAAACTACAGTTGGTCCAGAATGCGTCAGCCAGTTTGGTCTCTGGGTCATTTCGGAGAGACCATATTACTGCTGTATTGAAAGAGCTACACTGGCTGCCGGTAGGTTTCCGGGCAAAATACTGGTTATAACCTATAAAGCCCTAAACAGCTTGGGTCCTGGGTATTTAAGAGAACATCTTCTTTGTCAAGAACCCCACCGCCTATTGAGATCATCTGGAGAGTTCCATCTGCAGTTGCCACTGATTCATCTGGGGGTTAATTGCGGACAGGCCTTCTCCTGCTGCTGCCCCAAGGCTTTGGAACACGCTCCCTGATGAAATAAGAGCCCCTCCATCTCTGACAGCTTTTAAAAAGTCTTTAAAGATGCATCTGTTCACCCAGACTTTTAATTAAATATTGTTTTAGTAGTTTTAACACTTTAAAATTATTGTTTTAAAATTGTTGTAATGTTAACTTTTTCTGTTATTTTGTTTTAACTAATGTTCTAACTTTTTGTTTGTTTCATTTGCTTCATTGTAAACCACCCAGAGATGTAAGTTTTGGGAGGTATAAAAATATGTTAAATAAATAAATAAATAAATAAATAAATAAATAAATAAATAAAAATAGGGTGTGCAGCTGTTCTACAACTGTCTGCAATAGCGCAATGCTAGTCTGGTACATAAACTGTAGACTTAATGCTATCTAGTACAGCAGCTTTGTGCTAGGGTGAAATTCTTCCATAAGCAATGGATGTAGCCAATGGGCCTCACTTCCAAGCGAATATGCATAGGATATGCTGAAATTTTTGAAATTAAGCCGTAGGCGTTGCTTTTATTTATTTATTTATTTATTTATTTATTTATTTGACTTATATACCGCCCTTCCAAAATGGCTTTTCATGTGTCACTAGACCTTGAACAATTTGGTAGAGGATAGATCTGAGTATCCTTCAGCATTTATCAGCCAATTTAAGGGCTGATAATATATCCTCTTTCCCTTTTGTTCTAAGGCCTCTTTAATTCCTTTCTCTACTCCTCTTTTTTGTTCAGCCTTGGGCTTCCAGTGTTGTTCAAAATAATAGTTGTCCTGAAAATATCCCCATGGTGCAGAATGCTATAATGCCTGTTTTTAACATGGAGAAAAGAGGCTGAAAGCAACCTGCCCACTGCCAACCAGCGAGTACAGAGCTTAGCTGGGAACCCAGAACAAAGGCCAGCCTCCAGTCCACTGGGCCACTTTGTAATTTTCTTTTTGTTTACTCCTTCCTCTGAGTGAGCCCATGTTTTAAACATGAATTCCCAGAGTGCAAGCCTTTGGCATTTGCCAAATACCAACATTGCAGAGAGTATTCCTTTCTGTTGAATTCTTCCTGCTACAAGGCTTCTGCAAGCTCTCCTCCCATGCAGGCAGTTCTGTGCTGTGGAAAGCTCTGAGAAGCCGCTGGGAAGTTTACCCAGCTTCCCAATCACATGGCTGCAGCCTTGCCCCTTGATGGAAATAGCTGGCCCAGGTTTTTCTTTGTCATCTGGAGTGTAAAGGTATTTCCACCAAACATGTTCTGCTTGTAAGACATAAAGTAGACCTGGAGAAGATGTGCTGATTGCTTGTACTATAATAAGATTATATGTACACACACACACAGGCACACACAGACCTGGACTCATGATGTTGCACTGTAGCCAAGGTCCATTTGGTCCAGGCTGAGAAAGTTAATGTGAAAGAAACCCTGCAAATAATCCAGCCGAAATTAAAACAAATTTCAGACCTATCACTTTTAATGGGAGCATTAAACACACATTCACCCCCTATTAAAATAGAAAAACTGTTTAATTTTGGATAGATCACGTTCCTTCTGTGGATTCTATCCTCTTGGATCCAGTGGGGTTACACAAGGGTAAATATCATCACTGATTAATCATTGGTGCATCAGCCATCTTTTTGGACACCTCACTCATCCACAGAATCAAATGTGTTTGATTCTGTTTCCAAGAAAATGCTCTGGCAGCTTTTCAGCTTTTGGGATGCAAGATGTTTCCATCTGGGTTGGTCCTGAAGTGGGTTGAGAAATCTGAACTTATTTTTCAAATAATTACTTCCTACGAATGTTACATAGCTTAGATTTTTGTTTTGTTGGTCTGACACACAATTTATTTCCTTAACTCTGTTCTGATTCCAGTTGTGGCTAAGCTGGAAGAATCGCTTTCCAAAAGGGGCTCTTAGAAAGTCCTGGAGAGGACCTTCTAAGGCTTGCTTTATCATGTAGTAATATGAAGTATTTGCTCCAAGCAGTAGATTCCAGAGAGGCTGCTATATTTTTTCCTTCACGTTCTACCTTTGTGCGTTATTTAAAAATGAACTCCAGTCAAGAGCTAGGGTGTCAAAGGTCAGCACTGCAACTTACTCTCTGCAGGTCCAGCCCTGCAAAATAAAGCTTTTGCAATCACAAACTAATTGCAAAGCTATTTGTTAAGGTATTATTGACAAGATGTAATCTTGCCTAAGCTGACTCTTTGGTTCACTTTGATAATTTTTCAGTCATAGCAGCAACCGTCTTTTGACTTCTCAGATTCTCTTCTGTACATGGCAGCAGTATAATTGACAGGGGAGACAGGAGAAAGGTAATAAACCATACTGGATGCTGGCTCGCCAGGAAGGAGGAGGAGTTTCTCATACTGCTTCACAATGCATTGATTCTGGTTGTTTTAGGGCCCAGATTCTGAAATCTTATTCCCTGACAGGTACATGAGAATTGGTGTTATTTAGCACGTTCAAGGTAACAAATAGGATCTGCAGTAAAATTAGACAGACTACAGGAAATTGTTTTATAGTGAGTCATTCCTTTAGTCGATTGTCACTGTTGTCTACTCTGACTAGCAGCTGTTCTCCAAGGTCTTGAGCATAGGTCTTTCCTAAATTCTGTAACACACACACGCACACACACACACACACACACACACAGAGCAATACATGTTAGGCTATGCTTAAACTCTGCATGTATTCATTTTTAGGTAGCTGTTTTGACTTCAGTAGTTGTTGCTTCCAGACAAGTGACTCAAAATTGCTGCTTGGTCAATAATAATAATAATAATAATAATAATAATAATAATAATAATAATTCAATTTCTATACCGCCCTTCCAAAAATGGCTCAGGGAGGTTTACAAAGAGAAATAACAAATAAGATGGCTCCCTGTCCCCAAAGGGCTCACATTCTAAAAAGACACACACCAGCAACAGTCACTGGAAGTACTGTGCTGGGGGTGGATAGGGCCAGTTACTCTCCCCCTGCTAAATAAAGAGAATCACCACGGTAAAAGGTGCCTCTTTGCCCAGTTAGCAGGCATGTTTAAGGCATGTTTAAGCCTCCTCTAATACCAAGCTCTATTGGCAATCGAACAGAGACAAGCAGCCTGGCCCTGCATACCACTGAACAGCCCTTTTATGGCTTGAAAACAAAGGGCTTCTTCAGACATGATAGTATTCACTCACAGAAGGCCAGGAAGAATGAGCAAGTCACATGTCGATTGTCATTTGGGATGATCATCCATCTGCATGTATTGCACTGCGTGCACACTGAGCATAGATGTGCTGGGAAGCTGCAGCCAGTCACTGCATATACACCATGCCTGTACAACGTGTGTCACCCCAGTGGTGGTACCAGAGGGGAGATACGGGGGGGGGGGGCTAGGGTACAGAAGGGACAAAGTGCATTTCTGGGTGGGTGAGCTGTGTCCCACATATCAGATTTCTGAAATGGGGGGCAACTACTTTTCTGATGGGGTGCTGGCCCGCCTCCTCCAGGAGCCACCTTTGTGGCACACCAACCCAGCTCACTAGTCATACCTTGTGGCCTGCCAGGCGGCGTGCTTGACAATCCCCCATTCTTGTCATCACAGATGAGCCATAAAAAGTTTATCCAGCCTCTGATGGATTACTCTGCATGTCTGGTGAGTTACATTTGACTCAGTGCTGGGTTGCAAGTAGGGGGTGTGCATGGGCTGGTTCATGGTTGAACTGGTCCACTGTAAACTGGGTCAGTTTGAGCTGTTCGATTGTGAAACATTCCGAACCCATCCAAGCTGGTTCATTGGTTCAAACGGTGGCTCGCAGAGCGGCAGTTCAATCTGAATTCAGACCAAACCACCACAAATTGTTCATGCCCTTCCCAAGTTGCAAGCTGTGCAAGCTGGTTTACACACACTGCCTACTCCTGGGTAGCAGTCAGAGGTGACAGACCTACACATGTTTCCTGTAGGAATGTTGTGAGTGAAGTGGGGGTTTGGGCACACTATTGTTGCTGTATAAAAGTGCTTTCCAGTGTGGGCAATATGGCCCTGGATGCTAGGGCTCTGCTGCTACCCTGTAATATCTTTTCAAGACCATTCTCAGCTCTTCCATCCTCCCACCAGAGATGAGCACAGAAACAGAGGAGTTGCACTAGCATAGCAGTGTCAATAGCAGTTGTTGCACCAACATGGGGGTTGGGGATAAGTTGTGTTGGGACACTGAAAGCCCCACCCGACGTTGTGGTATCTTTCCATCTGCCCCTGTGAGGCTTATTTGTTTTCCAGAGGTGCACCTAACTGGTACATGTACCAGCAGTAGAGTCCCTTACACATTTCTGTGTAGCATTTCACGTCTAGTTTTTCTTGTGGCAAGTACATCCGTTGTCTTAATAATTGCTTGTAATTCTTGAATGTTATATCACTACATTGCTTATGAGGCATTTGTTTGTGAAAGGCTTGTCAGGCACAAATTCATGTTTCACTTCATTGGCTTTACAAATTGCCGGATGACTTTTTGGTTTGTTTGTTTGTGTTTCAACTTGTTTGAGAGATGCTGAGCAGCAGAATACATCTTTCTAGAATTATGGGAGTGATTTTGAGTGACTCAATTTTTGGCACCTAGCCTAAAATAACATAGGACCAATAATCAGCAAATTCTGTTCCTTTGCTTTGATCTTGAAGACATTTGAGGTTTAACAATCGGATGTAGCCATCTTGGGTTCTGCTCACACATGCATGTGAAAGGTGTCTTAGATAAGACACTACAAACTAGAGGTGTGGATCGAGCCAGGCTCAGGTTTCAGCCGGCTGAGCTCGAAGGGTTTGGAGTTGAAACAGGCCTGGTTAGAACCAAACTGGCCCAGAACTTCATGAGCCAGGTCTCAGTGAGACCTGGTTTGGGGAGCTAAGCAGGGAGAGCGGGCTTAGCCTGCTCTCCCCACACATGAACAGGGCAGGAGCTCACACGATTGCCAGCTCTGTGATGGAGCCGGCGGGGGCTGAGGAGTTCGGGGGATGCGTGGCCCCCGGAAGCTCCAGTATGCCCTGCATGTGCATGCAAGGCATACTGGAGAGAGCCCCAGAGCTGGGAGGCAGCTTTTCACCTCCCCTCCTGGGGTCTACTCATGAGTAGCCATGCCGCGGAGCCACGCCACGGCTACTCACAGTCAGAAAAACCAGGTTTGCAGAGCGCTCGCTCCACAAACCCGGGTTTAAGGGGAGGGGTACTTAGGCGGGTTAACCGCCGGGAGGCAACTGGGCTTGGCTGTGAGCCCGGTGGTTCCCACGATCATCCGAAATTGGGATAGGCTCCCCTAGCCTGATTTCGGATGATCGTGGGAATAGCCTCCATGTGTAAAGGGTAATCTGGTGAGAATTCCCTTTTAGCAGTTGGAGGGGGCAAGGGGACCTTAAAAGTAGAGCGGGCAGGAGGGAACTAAAAAGGTACCTTAAAAGTGCTGCCGCCACTGCTGCCAGCTGCAGGGGGTGCGGGGGAGGCTCCCCACCCCCACCGGCCTCCCCCTGAGTAGCCCAGACTGCTTCATGCCCAGTTTGGGTCTCTGTGCAGGTGTGGAGGTCACTAAAATTGCCTCCACCAGATTCCCTTACCAAAAATGCCTTACCTGAGGTCTACAGTAGACCTCCGAGTGGATCACCTCGATTCGAACTTGAACCAGGTCCAGTTTGACAGTGCACGGAACCAGGCCAGGTCAGCTTGAATCCATTTCAAATTCGAACCCAAATGGCTTTTGAGGTTTTGTGCACACCCCTATTACAAACCCAGGCTTCATATCACCTCAAGCACAATACTTTTTGAGTTGAGACCATACACATAAAAGGCCAAGCTAGATGTTATGGTCTTAGTTCCATGTGTTTAAATATGCAACTGTTTTCTTGTTGAAAGAGGGGAAGGGGCTCTGGAGAGAACTTCAGAACCATCCTCCCAACAGTGTGGCTTACCTCCATACAGCTTCTCTCAACTTAGAGTGCTATTCGCTTCTAAGAACTTCAAGTTCTGAAACTTGAAGTTATCTTGGCTGCACACAAAGTACTTGGGGAGAGAAGATGTCGCAAGCATGGACCTTTTTTGCTGTTAATATTACACCTTTCCACCTTTCTCTGTCTGTATGATTGGGGTAGCTTTGGGTTGTGCCATCAAATATTGAGTGATAAGATGAAGTACATTACAGTATGTGTGAACCAGGCTTCTGTTATCTTTGAAAACGTGGGACAGTGTGGGTAGAGGAGTGAACAGTGGGAGGGTGGAATATGAGGCCTACTACATGACATATTTATCACTGAGGAAATATATAGTACACTGAAAAGGCTCTGACAATGTTTGTTTTATCAACAACCATTCCAAAAAGCACCCCCAAAAAACTCCTAAGGAGATGTACAATGATGTACGTAGTGTGAATGATATCAGTTTACTTAATATTCTGGACCTGTTTCCATCTGTTTCAAATAATGAAAAGAAAGGGCTTGGGTTATAGATAATATTAAATATGGATTTGCATAAATGCCTGAATACCCATTTGTGGAATTCCATATCTCACTAGCTTCTTTTAACTTTTACATTAGTACATATGTAATAATGATATGCAGCTTCTTTAAATTACCTTGAATTCATTTGAAACCCAAGCTGAAAGTGGGTCATTTGGTCTTCACATCCATGGACATGCATTTCAGGTGATGATATGCAGAATGTGCTAAATGGATGTTGTGTTAATGGTGACTAATGATAGGCACCATTGAAAGTTACAGGGATAATACCTGTGATCATGCAACTAATGAATTATAGCCATTATCAAGACACTACTGACATTATTTCAATGGCCTTCAGAATTATTTGGTCTCCCCACCCGCCACCTCGTCGCATTCTCATTTTCTATAAAAGCTGGTCATTTGTAAAAATGAAATAAGAGGTACTATGAAGCATGTCTTCCATTCTGTCCTCAAGAATATTAACAGAAACTGGCCCTGGTTATGAATAGCCTTGGAAAAATCCAACTCTGCTCCCTTAAGTTTATCTTACGAAAAGTGTCTGTTGTCACTGGTTTGTAAAGAAGACTTTTACAATAACAAAAATAAATAAATGTCATTCCAGTGGATTTCCCAAGGAGAGAGGATTATGTTTCCATTCATGAGAAAGACTTTGGGGAAGACGCTGAAGATGGTGAGTATGAAATTTGGTGATTTGCATAACAAATATTTTAAAGACCTAGTGGATCCAGAAGTACCTTCCAGCAGCAGAAATAGACTTCCACTCGCACAATGGGGGTGATATTTCTGAAGACTCTCGCCTCTGAAGGCAGCTCCTGTGCAGCCATATCTGACACAGTTCCTGACTCCCTGGTCCTCAGGATCAGCAGTTTAGGGATACTGGGGGCTGAAATGTGGAGGTGGGACCACACAAGTGGAACGCTGCTTGCAGTCCTCTGTATCCAACCCATGGGACATTTACCAACCTCCCAGTTGACTGAACAAGGTATGATATTTATTCCAGAATAAATTTTGGCAGAACATTTATTAGGTTTTTTAAAATCTAGAAATGACATGACCACAGTGCTACAAATCACTTTAAAATTCCGCTAGACATAAATAGGCACACACCGTATTTGATTATTGGTTACACAAAGCTTAATTTGTGGACATGGTTTATTGGATATATGATATATGCAACCTATTTTGCATTTGCAAAACAATTGTGTGGTTGATTTCTGTGACCCAGTACAAACCCTACATCTCCCTAAGCAGCTGCCCGTTGAGAGCATGTATAATATATAAGGGGTGTGTCTTTATTAATGCTGGCTCAGGCATTTCAGGCTGGAAGGCACTGCCTGGGGGAGTGAGCTGCCGGCAGACTTTACTAAAGGTCACACCTAACAATGAAAGAGGATTGAATTATCGATTTAAGTTAAGATCTTCAAATATTATGAGAATATTATTTCAAGTGCAGAAATATTTGAGCCTTTCTTGTTGCTTTCTTAAACCAGTTCACTATTTTTCATTGTCCGGACTGGATAGGCCAGTTGTCTAAATTTTAGAAGCCAGGTCCCACTCAGTTTCCCAATAGATAGTCAAATCTAATGTACACAGCTACCCTTAGGAACCTAGTCGGAGGGAAAAGGTGAAGGCAATCAAATTTGGTCTGTCCAGCCACATGGCTCCTTTATGGGCCACTGAAACATACACATTTCATAGGAACTTAGGAAGCTGCCGCATACCAAATCAGACCATTAGTCCATCTAGCTCAGTATTGTCTACAGAGACTGGCAGCGGCTTCTCCAAGGTCACAGGCAGGAGTTTCTCTCAGCCCTATCTTGGAGATGCCAGAGAGGGAACTGGGAACCTAGCAGATGCTCTTTCCAAAGCAGCCCCATCCCCTAAGGATGGGTGCTTACAGTGCTCCCATTCAAATGCAAGCCAGAGTGGACCCTGCTTAGCAAAGGGGGACAATTCATGTTTTCTACCACAAGACCAACTCTCTTCCCCAAGAGCAGTGGCCCCAATTGGCCAAAATGGCGCCAGCAGGCCTTGACTTCATAATGGATGTTGCTAACTAACATCTGTACACTACAAATGCATTTGACATAAATACTGAGATGCTGAACTTTTCAATTCCCACACTACTGTTAAATACACTTGACCACAATTTGCTACATTGATGCAGTGATGTGTGGCAATGGTGCCCTCAGAAAGCTTCAACAGTGAGGGGGGAAAGAAAAATTAGGAAGGGCGGTTTTCCTCAGATGGAGAAATACCCTACCCCTTGAATAATGATAGATGTCCTTCTCAAAAGCAGCTTAGAGTGCAGCTAGCAAATACATGGGGTTCATTTTCCACCATGCCTTAAACACAGTGTCGTATGGAAAGAAAAGTGACTGGCGTTGTGTGAGGGGAAATTATTGTAAAAGGCACCTTGTTACTGAACTCATAAGTTCTTCTGTTGTTACTGTCAGCACTGCAGAATTAACATCCTTCAGATGTGATAGATCAAGAGGAGCAGAAATTTAAAGCCTTAGCTGGAGCTTGCTTTGTCTTTTGACTTGTAAATGGAAGGCGGATTAGGTGTGGAATCTTTGGCAACTAGCAGATACAGGTCACTTTGTTGCAAGGGTGGGGGGCTGACTTGCACTCCTTGTTTAGCCCTTTAGCACTAAGCCAGATCCACTGAGGAATTCTCTGCACAAGCAGAGGGACAACAGGACATGGGACTGCTGCGCCACAGTGAGATACTCCGGCTGTTCTCACGAGCAGCCTCATTGAGGCTAGGGCAGCCCAGCCTGGGTTAGCCTGCTCGTGTGCAGCGCCAGGATACAGCCGCAGCCATCCCGGTGCTGCCCGCCCACCTAACCCCACTTGAAAGCCCGGCACCGAGATTGTGTGTGTGTGTGTGCTCGGGCTGCTTGTAGCCCAAGTGCACACAGAGATGGGTGCTGCTCATGGGGGGATCCCCCAATACACTGCACACATTGTGCGGTGCATTGTGGGATATGTAGGATATTGTCCTCGCCTCCGGAGATCCACGCTGCGTGCAGCAGTGCCGATCTTAGGAACATAGGAAGCTGCTGTACACTGAGTCAGACCATTGATCTATCTAGCTCAGTATTGTCTTCACAGACTGGCAGCGGCTTCTCCAAGGTTGCAGGCAGGAATCTCTCAGCCCTCTCTTGGAGATGCTGCCAGGGAGGGAACTTGGAACCTAGATGCTCTTCCCAGAGCAGTGGCTCCATCCCCTGAGGGGAAGATCTTGCAGTGCTCACACATCAAGTCTCCCATTCATATGCAACCAGGGCGGACCCTGCTTAGCTAAGGAGACAAGTCATGCTTGCTACCACAAGACCAGCTCTCCTTCCTCACTTCCCATCTTGTGGGAGTGCAGTCTGCACTTCCGACCAACATTGAGGAATCATTTGTGGGGAGAGGTAAGTTTAGTGCAGCCTTCCCCCCACCCACCTTCCCCTCATCCTGGTCATGTGAATACCCTTACCAATTCAGAGGCCTGGGTGGTGATGCATTGGACTCGTGCCTCAATGCACAACACAGACTGGTGGCAGAGGAGGGGGCCCCAGGCTCCCTTGGCACATGTGGATTGTGGGAGATAACTTAGCCTCATCTCTGCTGTGGACTTCCTTTGTGTCCTTGGGCAAATCATCACTTCTCAACCTCAGGCCCTGCTCTGAATAACTAGAATAGGCTTGCCAACTTTAATAGCCATGTGACAAGCAGAAATTCAGCAGGTAAAGCCTTTCCCCATCACTGCATCTGCATGCTGGGAAAGGCTTCATCGGCTGAGTTTCTGCTTGCCATGCAGACATTAAAGGCACGAGAGCCCTGCCAGAAAGCAAAGTTGACAACCGTAGCTGTTAGAGCAAGCTTTGCAAATCAGACATGCTATATAAATGATAAGAAACAGTAGACTTGCCTGCTCTATGCATTTTGATTAGCTTTCATGATTGATGGATGGATGGATGGATTGAGAAACAAAGTCCAGGTCCATCTGTAAGGAGGCCCCACCACCATGGCAGTGCCTGGGGCTACCTCAGGCCAGACTCCTATGGAGACCTTAGTCATGTGAATTGGCATCTCCACTCAGTGATGTGCCCATGGCCCCTCCCATTCCCCTGGTGGGCCAATGGGGGCGGCTGTATGTACAGTGGACACATGAAGATGCCAGTTCACTGCCGTTCTGTGCCTCCATGTGATGAGCCTGCCAGTGGCCCTGCCCATTCCCAAGGTGATTGTTTGCAGACGGCTTCATGTCTGAGCAGGGGCTAGCTGGTGCGAACTAGCTGGGGTGGGGCGGGGTGGTGGAAGACGAGCTGCTGGTGTGCTGCCTGATGCTGCCGTTCTGCCCTGCCTTGGCTGCTTCTCTCCCTCTCTTGCCTTGCACCCCGCCCCAAGCCCAGCAGGCTGGTAATTTACCCAGCTGGGGACTGGACTCTCCAGCTGCCCAGTTCAGTCCCCAACCAGGCTAATTGCCAGCCTGCTGGACTCAGGGTGGGGTGAGGCGTGAAAGGGAGAGGGATAGCTGCTGCGACCGGGTGGGACCGGGGCCTCCAGCCCTACCCCTGCAGCTCTTTTTCTGCCCCGGATGGTGTGAGCTGGCTTTGAGAAGCACCCAAGTGGGCAAGCACACTTTCCCAGGTGACCTTCTTCAAAATTATGTTTCAGACGATTTCGGCCTGGAGAAGAACAACTCCGTGTTTTCAACTAACTTGCCAATGACCCCAAAGGTGGACAAAGAGAAGAGCTGGCTGTACACTCTGGATCCCATCCTGGTCACCATCATAGCCATGAGTTCCCTGGGTGTGCTGCTGGGGGCCATCTGTGCCGGGCTGCTGTTGTACTGTACCTGCTCCTACACGGGCCTGTCCTCGCGGAGCTCCACCACCCTGGAGAACTACAACTTTGAGCTTTATGACGGCATCAAGCACAAGGTCAAAATGAACCACCAAAAGTGTTGTTCGGAGGCATGACTGATTACAGCGGAATCGCATTTGACATTTCATTCCAGCAAGAGTGGCTGGTGAAGATTACTTTCTATATGGGAACCGAATGCCATAATCTTACACAAGCCAGTGCCGGAATACTGAAGTGGGGAGGGGTCACTGACAGCCCTGTTCTTCAGAAAGGGAAAAGTCAGGCATAAACTTTGACTAAGAGGATTACAGTCTGCAAGAACTATGGCTAATTGTTTTAATAAGAAGAATGGGGCAAGGAAAGGAATTCCGATACTATTGTTTTTATGTCTGATATGAGCAAATCAGATCCGCAAGCGTCAAAATGTTTGGTTTGCATTTAGGAAGTGAGAAACAAAATGTTGATCATTATTTCCCACCTCCTTTCTCTAATGGGATGGCTGAGAATTCAAGAGAGCCCTCCCTCTGGTTTGGGTGGCCATTCTGTGTTTAGAAATTACACACACACACACACACACACACACACACACACACACACAAGCCCCATCTAGCTTATCACCATTCAAAAATGCTCCTTGATTTGATTTTAAGGGATTTGTTCTTTGGTGTCGGTAATACAGACCCAGCAAGCTGCCACTTCTAGACCCCAAAATGAAAGTGTTTTGTTGCCTTTGCCTTTTTCTGATCAGGATGTGGTGGGGGGGCAGGGTGGAATTAGTCTTGAGGGTCAATGGGAGCAGCAGCGCTTTCTTTCCAGATTACAAAGCAAAGGAGAAAGGCAGCCTGAGGTGTGAAAGTCGACAGAAGCGCCTCCTCGAGAGAAGCTGAAGAGCCTTAAAGTGATTTGTGAATAAGAGCCATTTATTAAATCCAGATCTTGGATTGAAACAGCGGAGGCCTTCATCACAAGGGCTCTTTCTTTTTTACTTTTCTTTCTGTCCCTTAAAAAAAAAGATCCTGTTCCTTTATTATAGGAAAATTGCAGCAAACAAAAGACACAATTATGAGGTGCCCAAGAACTCAGGAGATGGCTTTTTATATGCTTGGAGAGGAAGACAGGCTGCTATATATATTTTTGTTAATGCTGTGGCCACTCTGATGGGAAAAAAAGGAGAAGATGGGAGGGGGCAGAGAAGGAGGACTGTATAGTGTTATCCAGCCCGCTACAGAGTGGGATCGATCCCTCCATCCTCTGAGAGGCGTGATTTAATTTCTTCATTTCCCCTGTACTAAGGACTTCATCCTGCAAAGATTGACAGCATGGTATACCCTCTGAACAGATCCATTGACACCAGGGGAATGGCCCTGGTGCTTCCTGTCTGGAAGAGGCATAGCTTTTCTTTGCAGATTTAGGCCCTCAGGTAGGAATTGGCGATTGCTGACTTTTGTGTCTTTTGGCTTATGGCTACATTGCAGGGTATCTAAACTGATATTCTAGTGTGGGTGTTGAATAAAAAGGTCTGGACCAATCTGCTATCACCTTCTCTTCCCTTCAGAGCAATGCTATTTGCTTCTTAGCGATTTGCAAAGCAAATTGTTCATTTGTGAAGGGTTTAGTGTGTGTGGTTGTTGTTGTTTTTTTAATCAAGTGCCTTAGAAAAATATTTTCCCCTCTACGTAGAGATGTGTGGTGTATCAAAATACAAGGGAGGCATTCCCCTTTCCTCTGTGTTCCTATTCCTTTTCATCAGTCTCCTTCCCCATTGGATCTCTACTGGGTAGAGCTTTGTCCTTTCAAGTGGTCAGATAGATTTCTAATGCTGTCATGTGTACTGCTGTGCCATGCTAGAGGTGTGTTGCAGACCAGTAAAATAAAAGTTTACAAATGCCAAGTTTCCATTTCCAATGCCTTTTGCTTCAGCTCTTCAAGCCACTTCCCTGGGAGAAATGACAAAGTGACTAGAATAGATAAAAGATCTCCAGAGACGCATCAAATTAGATTTTCAAGAGAACTCCCAAAATCTGTAGTTGATTGAAGGGTAACACCCTACAGCCTAGTACTAAACATTTATGCTGGCTTAATATTGCTCCAGCGCTGGCATAACATCCTGTTTTGTGATGTTGTGCTGGCATAGCTGCTGATATGCTCTCTCTTAAGCACATACATAATACTCCAGCAAATGCTGGGGCTGTTTCAAACATTACATTTTTTTTTTTAGATGTATACCTTACGATTTTTAAAGTATACACCTAAAAAGTGTAAATAGTGAATGTAACAAATTTGCAAATGTGTGCATCGTCCATGTACACTTGTTGGGAGCCCAGAATTGGTTGCAACTCCTTATCAAGCTTATACTTGGTAGCAAGCGAGGTTTGCTGCAGTGTAGTGTACGAAACAGTCCATAGAGCAGCTTTGCACATACGCTTACCACACGGAGTGTCCACAGCTTTTGGAATGTGTGGTGCTCCCCACCATGTATACAAATGCATGAGCAAGGCACTTAGGTCAAGTAATTGTATTTAGGCGCCACAATCCAGCAAGAGTTGAAAGCGCTTGAGTCCATTGATTCAGTGGCTCACATGATGCACAGCATTACATGATCCCTGATACTGTTCGAAAGCAGCAATTGTGCAAGCAGCTTTCCCCTGTTTGCCACAATGGTGGAAACTGCAGTAGACCGTAGTGCTGCTTGTGCAACGGTCACTTCTGGACAGTGTCAGGGCTGCCTTACAAGTCCACAGTAGTAACAGGGTGTGGCATTACCTCTGCGTAATGCTGGGCCTCATAGACACCAGTGCATTTAACTCTGCATTTAGGTTGGTGGATTTAAATCAGTGGTTTTCATACTGTCCTGGTGCACCTCTGAGGTTCCTCAGCTGCCTATCAGGAGTTCATCAATGAGAAGATCACAAATGGTGCACAAACATCCTGGGAAAACCGCTTGGCCTACCACACCCCATGGCTCATGTGAACTGAGGGGATGCCTCAGACTCCTGCAGAGGAACTCCATGGCACGCACTTAGAGGGTGTTCCTCAGCAGGTGTCAATGTGGCAAAGGCTCCCTGATAGGAGACCGTTTGAAAGACACTGCCTTAAAAAGAGCCTTGCTTTTCAGCATGCTAGAAATGGCACCATAAAAGTGTCCCTCTTTATAGATCGATAGATAGCAGTATCTATCCAGCATATTTCACATACAACCCTATTTTCCCCCAATCTTAAAGAAACACAGAGGGTAATAATCACATTCACAGGGTTCTTTTGCAGACAGATTGCTGCTACTGTTTCAAAAGAGGGCATGGCCCAGCCACAGTTAACCACTTCCAGGTTTCATTGATTTCCCAGGGAGAGCTAAGCAAGTGCTTACCTTGGGCTGGATCATGTCCCCACTGTATTTCTCTTCGATAAGTGTGAGGGGGAAGGAGGATACGCTGCATCTGTAATGGTCACCTGGCTGGAGTAATAGATGTATTTAAAAGAGTAGTGTTGCGTATATAGTGGGCATTCGGAGAGTGAGAGTCCGTGGATACATATATTTTGATAGATATGTGTCTGCACGTGCTTGTGAGTTCTCTGTATGTGTTATGTATGTGAATGGTTACATGGGACTACTGGTTTCTTTGATCTGAGGCCGGAGGATGCTACTGACTGACCTTGGGGTGAATTTGACAGGGAGTTCAGCACAAACCACAGGCCACCGAACCAGCTCCCTCCTGAAGAGTCCCATACTTTGCATCCCATGTTGGTTGGTACATGGGCTTGGCTGTGTGCACTCAATGAGCGGAATCAGGCCATAATGCTGCATAGCTGATACCTCACTTACCTTTCTGCTGGGTGCTTTACTGTTCTAATGCAGAAAACTGTGTTTGATTGTATTTTTACCAGGGCGTGGGGTGGGGTGGGGGGAGGTCCATATTCATGTCAATACATCTCCATCTGCAAATGTACACTATATTTGCTGGTCCATGTTCTTTTCCCCCTTCCAAAATACTAAAGAAAAAGGAAAATATAACCCAGCGTCACCAACGCTTTTGTCGAAGTACCTTTTACTGCTACTGCCACCGCCTCTCAAGGTCATGTTAATCGTGGCCAACAGGAAGGCTGAAGCATAGTTGACCCTTGCCTTGTAGGGAGGTGTCGACAAGGAAGCATGGGGATTAAAATCCATGGGGAAAACTGTATGCAGGAAAGAGAATTTCTCACATTTTACCAGCTCAAGTTAGTTCGACCATTTACTGGCTGAGCCAGATCATGTGGACTTTAAAGCTTTGACTGTGATTCTTCAATGTTTAAAGAAAAACAAACTCAAACTGTGTTTCTATGATTTGTATAAAAGCCTTTTAAAATTACTATTTAATAAACATTATAGTAGAGACCTTTTTTGTCTGGGTTGTTTTCTTCTCCAGCTGAGGAAGCCTAGGCAATCTTTATGCTTATCGGCCCAAGCCAGCCGCTGACGTCCATGCACAGCATGGATGCGCATACAATCCTCCACTGCTCATTGAACAGGCTAGACATGTCTTTCGTGCAGATGGCGATGCACTTTCCCAGCTAGGATTAGTAGTTGTGGTGCATAACTGATTGCATACAACTGGAGCTGGTTTGTGGGGTCTATGTGATATTTATTGTAATGGCTTTGAGGTTATGGTTATGAATGCTAGCTGGCCAACTCTTTTATTAGACAGATTGCTGGCTAATGGTTCAGGAGGCTAGAGGTCCTTTATGGCTGAGATATCATCCTGTGATCACCCTTTGTGCATGGTGGCTGACATCCAGTAATGAACTGTTTGCAGAAAGACATTGTGCTAGCGCAAAATTCTTGTGCTAGCTAGTTGTGCCTTGTCTAGAGCTTGCACTCCAGGCTGGCATTGTCACACCTTAAGTATGCTCATTTGTTTTGATGGGGGTATTTGCACAAGAGTGCTTCACAATTGTGAAGTTAGATTTTTAGTACAACTAAGCAAACTTCTTGTGCTAACACAAATTTGCTCACTCTGCTGGTGGTTTCTCACTTTGAATGTCAGCTGGTATCTTTCACTTGATAGGAGATACTGTAGGTGATAGGATCCTATGGGGGACTTGGGGGGAAAGCTAAACATTTGTTAAAAATTGCCCACTTGCCCATTTCTTGTGTGGTTTGGGTGGTAGGTAGTACTCATCATGCCTCACCACACATTCAGCTTTGGTGTCCCTAGGCACTACCCATGGGAAACATGGGGTGTTTTTAGTTTCCCCCTTGTTCCCTATGCCCAAAGCACTCAAAATGTTTCTAGTTTTGTTCCGTTGAAACAACTGGTTTGACTGCTGTTTCGACAAATCTTTTCAGCCGTTTTGTGTTTCGTTCAAGCTCAAAACAAAATGCAAAATCCATTTTGTGCACATCCCTACTCACAAACAGTGAGAATTCCCCACACAGGCCATACCTCTGCTTTCAGATGGGGATGAAACCACAAAAAATGTCAATCTGGAGCCGACATCACTGAGTTGCTGTTTTCAGGACATGTTGTGCCCAAGAGCCCAGGTTTTCCATTGTAATATTTTCCAGTAATATTTACCAGATTTTCTATCATGACCAGTTCCCAAGAGAAAAAAGCAGTTTCATCTGTGATCGCACTGCATTCCCACCCCACCCCCCCACACAATTCCATGGCATATATATTGGTGTGAGCATTAAATTGGGTTCAGAAAACAACTTGCAGTGCTCACATTTACTTTTTTCTTGCATGATGTTCTTGCAGCAAAAATATTTAACATTTCTAATGTATTAATAGTGCCTGTTGGCATCCAGCAATCTGTTATTTACAGGGAATAGTTCCCTCTTATCTTTCTTTTCTCTACAAATGTTTACATAGGCCTGTGGAAAACTGTGCCAGATTTCAGCCTGGCTGAGGTCTCAAACTGGAAGAGGTACAGGCTGCACCAGTGACTGAGAAGCAACACAGACCATCTGGATCTCAGGGCCCTTCCAGCCACCGTTGTGTTGAGTAGTGACACTTAGCTTGCCATTCTCATATCTTTTATCCAGTCTTATCGCAGCTGGAATGAAATCAAGCCTTGTGGAATGTTTGTGTCTTTGGGGCGGAATGCTCATCTGTCCTGTAACGGAATGTGCACTTGACAGGCTGTTGCTGCAGTGGTTGGACTCAATATACTTTCTGGGGATGTGTGATTTTACTTTTGTTTTATCCTCCCACCTTTCCGTTCGGCTTGGAAGAAGTGTGCCCCCCACCTAGGTGACATCCCCAGACACATTTGTCGTATGTTTTATTATTTATAAAGCAACATCTGTGTACATGGTGCCTAACAGAGTTTCACATACAAATATTGACAGGTCTCTTTCCCTAAGGAACTTACATATTCCATTTATGCTTCTGCTTGGATGAGAGTGGTTCAAATTCAGGTAACATAAACATGTGTGCCAGATGACCTGCAATTAAAAAAATACTGCGGGAGAAAATACACCTCTTTATTCCAAGCTGACACAGTGATAAGGCTTGGGGTTTCACACTGCACCACTGCAAGCCCATTCAAGCGGTTCCTAGGTACAGTTTCCTGTGGCGATACCTGTGGAAATGTTCACACAGGGCTTGCTCACAGCCTTGAGGTACATGGGTGGCCAAAGGCGCCTACAGCCCAACACAAATGCTTGCTCCCTTAACCTCATTTTGAAGGGAGGCTACTTAGGTACGTTTGCCACCGTGTAGCCACCGGGATCAGGCCTGATCCTGGCAGTTCACACATGTGTGCAAAACCAGGCTTGGCTCCCATAGCCCGATTTTGCACACGTGCATGAATAGCCTCTGCATGTGGATCTGAAATGGGGTGCAAAACAGTGAACATTTCAGGTGGGTCACAGTGCAACATGAACCATCAGCAGGCATGCTGTGTGCAGGATCAGCCTGAACCAGGGCTTACCATGGCTAAGTAGGTCTAAAGTTAGTGTTGAGGCCTGGTATGTACATGAGAATGAGGTGGTAGAATTTTGAGGTGATCAAACGGACTGCACACTGCAGGTGAGGGATTCTAATTTTGGATGCTCCTCCTTATAACCTCCTTTCAAAGAGAAAACTAGTAGAGCAGTGGGAAAATTCAGACCCAGTCACAGAATGTTGGAATTGTGTTTTATTACTGCTTCCCTTGTAAACAAAGATTTAACTAAGCTTTTATTCAGAAGCAACTCCATTTTCTCCTTCCCCCCACATTCTCTACAGGATCCCCACTAGGGCAAACCTCCAAAAAACAAAACACAAAAGATTACTAAATAGAATACAACACATCCCTCCCCTTTATAACAACCGAAATTGAATTGATTTAAAATATAGTGACAGTCTTGAAGTATTTTAGGTGGTCTCCTGTCACACACACATTTCGAATTCTTGGGTTTTCTGGCACAGAAGCTGTTTGTGAGTTTTCTTTTGATACTGAAGAACGTCCATCACTTTCATCAGCCTTCTCTGTGAGGTCAAAACTGGAGGGAAGATCAAATTCCTCTTCAGTTCTTCTCTTGAGATCAGACTCCCTTCTCTTTTGTCTCATTGTTTGCATGCTGGCAAGTCTCGACCTGTTCCATTTCTTTCCACCATCAAATAGGATAGAAACTCCTCAGATTTTGATTATTTGTTTTGGTCCCGAATATTGGGAACACCCCTTTCTCACTTTATAAGGCAGCCGTACTTGAACAAAGTCCCCCACTTGAAATGTTCACTGTTTTGCACCGTATTTCTGATCCACATACGGAGGCTATTCACGCATGTGTGCAAAATTGGGCTACAGGAGCCAAGACTGGTTTTGCACGTGTGTGTGAACCTCTGGGATCGGGCCTGATCCTGGTGGCTACATGGTGGCAAACCTGCCTAAGTAGCCTCCCTTCAAAATGAGATTAAGGGAGCCAGCGCCCCCATGACCTCATTTTCTGCTCGTGTGCCGCAGCTGGCACACTCAGGGCCAAGGGAGTGTGTGTTCCTAATAATGCACTGCACACTCACACAGTGCATTATTGGAGCTCCAGGGGGTGGGGTGACACACATTGGTTCTTCCCTGCACCCTGACCCTTGGAGCTACAGAGGGAGCCACCACTCACCTGGGCTTGCGATCTGCCTGCCCAGGGAAGGAGAGGGGGCCGTCTATCGGGAGGGTGAGTGTAACCCGCTCTCCCCGCAGACCACCCTGGAGCTCTTCTCACCAATCGTGAGCAGAGCTCCAATATTTGTATTTTTCTTGCTTCTTCCTTACCTGATCATGAATCTCTGCATCCTCAGGGTGAGATGGCATGGAAAGCCCTATCAGTTGCTGTCATTGGGTAAGTTTGCTGATAGCTTTGCATCCTCTCAGCAGTCCAAAAGGTGGTTTTCCTGTAGTGGGATGAGAAGTACAGTGGTCCCTCGACTTACGAACTACTCAACATAAGTATTTTTCGAGTTACAAACGGCAGTTTTAGATCCAGTTTTAGATGCGGTTTTTTCGACTTACAAATTTTTAGATGGGGTTTCCTCGACTTACGAATTTTACATGCGGTTTCCTTGACTTGCCTGCCTGTTTACTGCCTGTTTATTCTTGAAAAGAAATGTTCCTGTGCAGTTTGCAAGCCTTACTGGGGGTCTGGGTCTTTTTTCTAGGCTCCGGAACGCATTAATCCGTTCCCAACGCATTCCTATGGGAAACCGCTTTTCGACTTACGAACTTTTCAACTTACAAATGTGCATTCGGAACGGATTAATTTCGTAAGTAGAGGGACCACTGTAGTTCCATAAGCAAATAGAATTTCATGGATTCCCTTTTTTCAGGATTAACGTTGCATAGTAGCCAACTGTAAACCTCCTTTTACTAATCTGTTCATCCTTTCCACTAGGCCATTCCCTCGAGGAAGGAAAGAGTCTTGTGTTTTATCCCATAGTTAAGCAAGGATTGCTCCATTTCAAATGAGGTAAGCAGTGTCCCATTGTCAGTCACTCATTCTTTAGGAAGACCTTCTCTTGCAAAAACTTCAGCCATGAACTGGATCACCTTGTTTGTAGTAATGTTGTCAGCAAATGAAATTTCTGGCCATCTGGAATAGTAATCCATCACTATAACAAATCTTTGTTTTGTGGGCTGGGTATCAAAAGGCCCTATTATATCCAGAGTACGTTTTCAACAGGGACCATTGGGATACTCTACTGCAGTCAAGTTGATGGTAAAGGTCCTCTGCAATTTGTCACATACAGCACAAGCCATACAATGGCTTACATTTTTAATGTGTTTGTCCATACCTGGCCACCAAAAACTTTCTCTGATTCACCTTTTAGTCAAGCTCATGCCCAAGTGACATTCGTGGGCGATTTTGATCACTTTTGCTTGTAAGGAGGTTGGCATCACCAAACGATCAGTCCTCAGCACCAATTCATTTAGAAGGGACAGTTCACTCACTACATGCATATATGGTTGAAGATGCTCAGGTACTTTGTTTTTGCGCAGCCATCCATTAGTTATGAATGAACTTAAATTTAAGGTTTAAGTTCAGTAAGCACTTGATCAGCACTGAGGGCCGCTTTCCATTCAGAAGATGTGATCACTCCATGAGTGGATGAAGCAATTATGACTCCTTCATCTTTGTGTGCAATAACGACTCCTTCATCCTTGTCTTCTGGGATCTCCTCTTGGTCTGGAAGTGAAAGTCAAGATAAACAATTTGCAGTTGTATTCCGCAGGCCTGGAAATATTCCACCAGGAAATTAAAGTCCATAAGTCTGGTGATCCATTTGGCTATTCTGAGGTTGCTCAACTTGATCCCAAAGTAGTAAATAAAGCAGATAGGGGTTTATGGTCTGATTGTAGATTGAATTTTCTGCCCCACAAGTAAGTCCTGAAGTGCCTCACTGCCCAGAAACATGCTAGAGCTTCTTTTTAAATGACAGAATACATCTTCTCTGATTCATTAAGCACTCTGGAAGAAAAGGCAACTGTAACTTCCCTGTCCCCTTTTTGCTGGGTCAGACGTCACCCAAACCATATTCAGAAGCATCAGTGGTTACAATAGTGTGCCTGTTGATGTTGTTCTACATTCCTTTTTAGAAGAAGATGCAATGGAGCAACTTTGAAGGCAAATTGTCTAACAAATTTAAAGTGATACTCATATACAGTCCTAAAAATGAACAAAGTGCATCCTTATTGAATGGCTCTGGTGCTTCCCAAATAGCTTTTACCGAGTCTGTTTTGGGATGTATGCCACTTGAGATATTGAACCTATCCCCATGATCAGTAGAAAGCAGGCTAAGGGAGGCGAGCCCAGTGAGCCCGGTGGTTCCAAGGCAGCTAGCCCACCTAATTCCCCCATCACTTAAACAAGGTTAATGGAGCAAGCGCTCCATTAACCTCATTTTTTTGCTCATGTGCTGCCGCAGCACACAGCAACACGTGTAGACCCCCAACCGGGAGGTTGTAGCCAGCCTCCTGGCCTCAGGGGTCTCTCCAGAATGCATGCATACTTGTGCGAGGCATCCTGGAACTTCCGGGGGCCAGGTGGCCCCTGATTCCCGCAGCCCCCACCAGCTCTGTGACAGAGCCAGCAGTCATATGGGTGGATGATCTGACCGCCCAGGGCTTGGAGGCTGCTCATGTGCAGGGAGAGTGTGCTAAGCCTGCTCTCCCCACACAAACCCTCCTGGTGCTTCACACGTGTCATGTGAAGTGTCTCTTTGTGTGTCCCAAGTACATCACTGTTTGTGTGCAAAACTGACATTTCTCTGCAGAGATAGTAAGTCCATGTTGGAGTTTTCTTAAGACTTCTGTCAGTTTAACATCATGCTCCTCAATGATTTTGCCATACACTGGCAAAATTGTATGTGCCATACACTGTGCCATACACTGACTAAATGTATACACAGTGTATGGCACAGTGTATGTGCCATACACTGACTAAATTGTCATCCTGAAAGTAAGTGCTGCCATCCGTTGTCCCCAAAACTGCTTGCATCATTCATTGAAATAACAAAGCTGCAGAGGCTAATCTAAAGGCCAGTTTTTTGAAGTGGAAAAAACCTCTGGGGTAATGCAAGCTGTGTATTTGCGAAAATATTCGAGCAGAGGAATTTGATGATAGGCTGAAGACTAGTCCAAAATTGTGAACACAGAGACCTCTTTCAGAGTAAGCAGCATTTCATTGATATTGGGTAATGGATGACAATCCACTACCATATTGGTGTTCACATCTCTTAAATCTATGCACAATCAAAGTGAACTGTTTTATTTCCATACAAAAACAATGGGAGAGACCAATTCTGATGAATCAGTAGGCTCTATGATGTTAGCATGCCATCGTCTTAAGAGCTCCTCTCTAAGTTGTAGGTGCAATGCTATGGGTACGTTCTTCACTTTGTGTTGTACAGGTGTTGCACTTGCCTTCATCTGAATTTTATGTTTGAAATGTATGGCAGTGCCAGTAATATCAGCAAAAATGTTTGAGAAATCAGCAATCATATCAGTATATATAAGCTCTGTCATATGTAATATGTGTTCCATGCTATTTGGGTCTCTCTTTTTTGCAACTCATACACTTTCCCTTCTGCAGTACATCCTTTGTTTTCCAGGGCAGCAATGAAGTAGACAAAAGTCTACTAGACAGCAGATGAAAGTTTGGGCAGTATAGAAGTTTGATAGATAGATACATAGATAGATAGATAGATAGATAGATAGATAGATAGATAGATAGATAGAATACATTTATGGCAATAGTGGAACCTCCATATCCCTTGGGTGGATGTCTGAAGGCTGCAGGTGCAGATCTGACATAATAAGGAGTTTCTTGTAAAGTAGAAATGATGGTGTATAGAGAACCAGAATCAACCAGGATCTGCACATCATGGTCATTAAGTTGTACTTGACAATGTGGAGAAGCAGGCCCTGAGTCTGTCACACTTAAAACACAGTCAGGAAGTGGTTCATCTGCCTCATACTTGTCATACAGAGAATCAGCAATAGAGTAGACTGCAGACTTGCAAATCCTAGCAAAGTGGCCCCTTTTCTTGCACCTGTTGCAAATGACCCTCCATGCGGGACAGTGAGGTAAATCAGTTTTGTGGGCAGAGTCTCCACATTAGTAGCATTGGTAGCTCTTTCTTTTATGTGCTGCCACTTTCTGGAGCAGTGCCATATGAGAAGACTGGGCTTGGAAGAATTTAGACTGAACAGCCTGGATTTCAGGAGCTTGGTTTGGGGGTACCAAAGAGAGCAATTTGGCACAGTGAAAACCATTTCCCACCCTCCTAGCCATCTCTATAACTTTATCCAAGGTAAATTTTAGGCAGCTTGGAGCAGTTTGTTTTCATAACAATCTGATCCCTGATCAATTAATCAGTAAAGTTGGCAAACTCACAGGTTACACCTAAGGCACGCAAAGCTGTGATATATTTATCAACAGATTAACCAGGCAGTTGAGGTCTAGAATAGAACTTGTAACATTCAGCAATCACATTCAAAGTAGGGTGGAAATTATCATCTAAGGCTTGGAGCTGCTTCCTAAGGGTTGGCACCCCCTTCTAAGTTGGCAGGAAAGGACAAATGATTATTTATTTATTTATTTATTTATTTATTTGATTTATATACCGCCCTTCCAAAATGGCTCATTATATGTTCTCTGGCTTTCAAGGTCCAGGCAGTGAAGCAATATAGCCTTCTGCTTTGCTGGAGTAAAATCACGGGTCTGTATAATGAAGAGATAATTACAGAAATAGGACCTCCATCCCCACTGGGATAAATCTGGAAACAACAAAACACAAAATCTTACTAAAGAGCATAAAACCAACTGGAAAGAAGCGACCTTGGAGACCTTCTAGTCCAAGCCCAAAACTATGCCCCCAAGCAGGGCTAAGCAAGAGTTATAGAGGCTCTACACACGATCCATTAGTAGAGCCTGGGAGGGTTCTATGGGGAGAGTGGGCTTAGCCTACCTATTGGAGAGAGCAGGCTTAGCCTACAACTACCGGCTCCATCACAGAGCCAGTAGGGGCTGCAGGGATCTGGGGCTGCCTGGCCCGCAGAAGTCCCAGGATGCCCCGCGCAAGTGCGCAGGGCATCCTGGAGAGACCCCTGACACCAGGAGGCTGATTTTAGCCTCCTGGCAGGGGTCTCCTTGCGAGTCACCATGTCGACTCACGATCGGGGAAATGGGGTTAGTGCTCGCTCCGCCCACCCCATTTAAGGGGAGGGTTTCTTTGGCGGGCAAGCCACAAGAGAACCACCGGGCTCGCCCGTGAGCCCGGTGGTTCTCACAATGGGGGGAAACCGGGCTCCTTTAGCCCAGTCCCCCCCCCATCGTGAGAATAGCCTCACTGACTGAGAAGTCTCACAAGAGATCCCAGCTCTTTGCTTGCTGCGTGCCTTTTCCTTCTGCATGAAGTTTTTAACCCGGGAGAACATTCAGAAATGTGACACCTCCACCCTCACACCCACCTGCAGTCTGAAGTTGTGCAGTCCATTCTGTCAGCTCTGCACTCCATGACACTCATCCAGGCTTAAGAGGAAAGAGCTTTCCAGTTAGGAGGAAGTATGCTGAAGTTCCAGACAGATGTTGAGCCCCAGAAAACATATTAGTTAAGCATGCTTCAGCCTATTGCTCTTGATGGGCCTGTAGAACTCACCTAGAAGTAAATGAATTGAACTCAGTGATATTTCCTGCTGAACTGTGTTGGACCAGAGCCAGAGAGCTTTGGATGTCCAATGTCTCAGTCAGCAAGAGATTACAGAGACACGCACATGGATCAGCTTGCCCCAGTTTGTAGTGGTACTCAGTGGGAGTTTTCTTACCTAAGATTATTCTCAAACTAAGGGTCAATTTTTAACTCACCCAGCTTGGCTTGAGGTGAGCTCACTGCTAATTAAGCCCCAAATGCGCAGGTCATGTCAGAACTTGTTTTGAGCCCAGATGCACTCATTTTCCAGTTGGTTCCCACATTGAAGAACCAACACCAGTTATATTGGTCAATATAACTGATGAGCAGTGAGCACAATGTTGCCTTGCTTGGCGCTGCAGCCATAACAAGCGGCATAAACGCCGCCAGTGAAACTATGCCTGAGTGCCTCTCTTGGCATCAAAGTATGTTGTTTCTCTTCCACTGCCCGACACTGGATGGAAACACAAACTGATTGGGTTTAAGGGTTAGGGAATGGATTTGAAAGTCATCAGAGATCAAGTTTGTTTGCTTGTTTTCGAAAGTATCTTATTAACTAACTGCATATAACAATGGTATCCAGAGACTCATTAGAGAAGGCCCCAGAAATACCAGGAAACTAACAGCCACTGCCTGCTCTGACTATCATGTAATCTAGCTAATGAGGCACTCAGGCAAAATTAATATTTTTTTTAACCCCAATATGATACACAGAGGTGCACCTAGGTAATTTTGGAGCCTGGACCTAAAGGCCTTTGGAGCCCCGCCCCCCCAAACTCACAAGAATGTAAGAATATAAAACAGGTATATTTATGCAAATATGCATTAGCAGAAACATTTCAACACACAACGTAACAGATTCCCGTCCCTCATATTTCTTTCCCCACTCCCCCCTTTGTCTCTAAAGCACATGACACAGGTCACAATCATATTCAGCCACCTGGCACAACGCAGGCCGGTGGTGCAGTACAGTGACCACACCACCCAGGACAGACTAAAGAGGTGGGGGGGGGATCCAGGGGGTGTGGGGGCCCTGGACTTTGGCCCCAAAGTCCATGGGTAGGAGTACCTCTGATGATACAAGCATAAGCATGCAAGTGTTTTGCTGGAGAGAATTGCTAGGTGGATGGACATTCCAGTGCAGTCCTAGCAAGTGTATCCAAAACACGTGTGCTTGGAACAAAATCCATACCTGGATGTACATCACTTGAAACTGCTGTCAGTTTAGGCTTTCAGCAACCTGTCTAGTTCACACATGTACCCATTTCACTTGATCTCTCTACACTTGCTGACTGCCAAATGTGTGTGTGAGCTGACTCTCGTAAAAATCACGGGCTGACATACTACACAACTTTTCATTCGCGGTGTCACATCACACTGTCAACAGTTGTGCACGAGTGCAATTTGCACAGTCACAAAAAATGGCACATCTGGAGTTGCACTATGATCGGCCATTAGAAATAATGGCTGTATCATTGCAATTGTGCGAATTGCACTTTTGCACAACTATGCCAATGCAACATTACAACAGGAACATCAAGTGGCAGGGAACGTCAGCCATTGCATCTGAAGTGATATGAAAATGCAACCATCCTTTTCAGAGCGTTGAAGCAGGTGATCATGTACACGCATGGTAGTGGGAGGGCAGCAGGCTACACCTCCTACCTACCTGCATTCATTAGAGAAGAGCTAGAACAGTCCCTGGCCATATAGCCAGAGGCACTTTTACCCCTGGACTTCTAGGCGGGTGTCCAGGGCCTCCATATACCCTGGGGACTTCCAAATCCTCAAAATACCAAAATACCAAAATATATAGGATGGAAATATGTTCAGTTGTGTGTTGAAATGTTTCTGCTAATGCATACTGACACACTTATGCCTGTTTTTATATTCTTACATTCTTGTGAGTTCAGTTGCTGTTTGTGCCCTCAAGAACCCATGTGTTAAAAATAATGTGTGTGTCATTGTGTGTGTGTCTGTAGTGAGATAATATTTAACTTGCAGCTGGGGAAGGAGGAGCCTGCAAAGGCCTTTAGGTCCAGGCTCCAAAATTACTTAAGTGCACCTCTGCAGATAGCCCTACATAGGGCAGGGTCTCTTCACACGTTCTAATGAATGCACACAGGTAGAAGGTGGAGACTGCTGCCTCCCACCTCATGTTCACTAGCTTCCATTTTGAACACCCCAAAAGGGCATATCTGTGTCATGGTCCATTCAGACATGCACGTTATGCCTGGATGTTGCCGCAGAGATTGGCAACATCTCCATATGCAGCCAAGCTTTGCAAGACCTTGTCACCCAGCTCAACAGCACAACCTCAGCCATGGTTGGAACTCCTGAGGGCTGACTCTTCAGGATGAATAACAACCTCCTGCACTAATTCCATCACTGAGTCCAGGAATCTTGTCAGGTGTCTGCCTTGCGACATGGTGGTGCTAACCCCTGTGTTGCAGTTATCATATGGAAACCAGCCCCAAATATAAGAATCAAGTGATGCCACCACCCATGTATGTGTGAATGAGGGCTAATGGTACGTAGACTTGATCACTTGTTACAAGAATAATTGGAATATTGTGATCCTTCTATCCCCTTTTAAAAATAAACATACCCAGATCTTACCATGGGAAATTGCACTGTTCATATTCACGCTTACAGTTTGTGGTAGCAATTCAGAGCATGAGCTGTGAACAGGTTCACATTTCAGTTCATCCATGAACTCAGTGGGTCGCTTTTGCCTCAACACCACAATCACCATCTCTCTGTCATACAGGAATAATAATGTTGATCTACCATATAGGAGTGTTACAAGGGTCATAGATATGTGAAGTGATTGGAGCACTTAAGAAAAAGTACTCTGTAAATACCAGGTATTTCTTATTATTCATCATTCTAACCCACTTTCCTTTAGGGAAAGGGGCAGTCAAGTGCCACAGAACCAGGTCATGGTATTACCCATCTAACAGGGGTCTCACACTGCAGCCCTACAGCTGTTGTTGGGCCACAGCTTCCAACACCCCCCCGTCACAATGGCCAGTAGAAAGGGATGAAGGGGCTTGGAGGCCAACATCTACAGGAGGCCCACAGCTTGAAGCCCCTGGTAGATTACTGTTCCTGGTAGATTACTGATCCCAACATTACTCCAGGGAGCATGTATGTCCCCCTCGTTTATCCTCACAACAACTCTGAAAGGTAGCTGAAGCTGAGAAGCAGTGAGGAACATACAGTCCAGCACACTGCCCATGGAATGGCTGGGCCTGGACACGCTCTCTCTGCACTAGTGGAGCCAGACCATGGGTGGCCCCATGTCATGGCCCCGCCGTGGGTTAGCTACGGCCCCACATCTGACGTCAGACACAGGGTGTGTGGTTTGGCTCCCAAACGGGGCCACGCAGCCCCGTTCGGGAGTTGGATCCTGGCCAGCGCTGCATTCACAGAGTGGCCAGGAGCGACTCAGGAAAGAGCCGCTCCTGGCCACGCTGCGAATGCAGTGCCAGCCATTTAACTCCCGAACGGCGGTGCGCGGCCCCACTTGGGAGCTAAACCAGCACCCCCCCATCTGATGTCAGACATGGGGGATATATCGGGGCCATGGGCCCTGAGGGGTGGCAGCCCGGGTTCTTTGAACCAGGTCGCCCAATGGTGTCTATGCCCCTATGTCTCTGTGCATCCCCAAATCACTTCCTCACACCTAGCAAACTTGCAGAGCCTTCATGGCTCCTAAGAATTGTGCAATCACAGCAGCTGTGAGCCTGGAGAAAGTAATCAAAATTAAAGCATAGTTGTCCATAGCCTTGCCAGGGAGTAGGTTGCAAGTGGGAGGAGGTAGGAAAGGGTGATTTCCTCCTCCTCCTCATCTGGTTTTAGATAGGATTGTTTCCGTTCTGTTTCCAGAAAGGTCTGTCTTGCATTTAACTGTTGAGGGATCTATTCCTACCTATAAAGTTGCTCAGGAATCTGTTCCATTTATATAAGAATGCTGTTTATTGGAGGAGAGCAAAGGAAGCCAGAGATTAATAAACAGAAACACTGTAAGCTCTCCAAGTGTGTTTTCATGGCAGCAGGCCAAGTGCCTCTATCCATGCATAATTCCAGCCCTGTCCATGTCAATTCAGTCGAGCCTCAAAATGGCTCTTGAGCCTGAAGAGTTTGTAATTTCAGCCCAGCTTTTAATGTCAAGTGCTGCATCCAGGAGATGGCAAATATTACTTTGTCCTTGCATTAGCATGCCCCCTCTCTCCGATTATTGCTCAAAGGATCGATTGCCCAGGGTGGCAGGTTCAGGGAGAGGTAGCCTACTACAGACAGATGGAGAGATCAAGCCTCCTTCTTTAAACGGGCTTTCTCTCCCCTGCTTCTTCAAATATCATCGGTGTGTGCATAGGCTGATCAGCCTGCTCTGGTGTCAGACTCAAACACAGGGTCTCCATTGAAGGCAACCGACTTGTGTTTTCTCTGCTTCTGCAGCATCAGCCAGTGCCAGTCACAGGACTCCCCATGCTTTTTGTTTTCACTGTCAAAGTCTTCTCGTTGCCCCACATGTTGTAGAACCCTGGTCGTAATCAAGCTATAGATAGACATCTCTGTCCAGGATCATGCTGTGTACAACAAACCCCCAGCCCAGGATTGGGTTTGTATTCTAACTGGAGCCATTGGAATGCATGAGAATCTGGCTTCCTGGGCAATAACGCCTTGTTTTAGGAAAACAGCACAAGGGTAATGGACAGCATCTGCCCTCATCTGGAGTCCCAGGTCACACCAGTGCAGGTCCTTGCCCAGAGTTTGCTCCTGAGTGTCTAGGCTTTGCCATTCACCTCAGTGAAGGGGCAGGGGGCTCTTTGCATAGACAGGGAGGTTATTCTCATGGGCACTTTCCCGATTAGCTGCCTAACAGCAGGAAAATGCTCCTGTTCAAGCAAATTGCATTCAAAACATAAACAGCAGGGCGAGCAGTCTCGCAGAAATGAACAACTCGAAAAAGCAGCAACTTTCTTACGCTGGATAGACGATGTCCTAGCACTATATCGCAGTGATTAAATTTGAAACAAGGCACTGGAAATCTGAACAGCTCCCTGCTGTAAGCATGGAGATTGCAGTGTCACAATGCAGGGAGTGTGGAAGCACACTTTAGAGATACAACATGATCCCGGGTCGAATCTGGGTCTAATCTGGAAAGCGCCACAAAGGGGGCAACCTGGGAGCCCAGCCAGGTTTTCTCCCATTGTGAGAACCACCAGGTTCACAATGGCAAGCCCGGTGGTTCAACAGCGGCTAGCATGCCAAAGTAGCTTTCCTCTAAAACAAGGTTAGTAGACCAAGTGCACCACTAACCCCAGTTTTTTTTAACCTTGAGACACTGCAGTCTGGCAACTCATGAGAAGACCCCCAACTGGGAGGCTGCAGAAAGCCTCCTGGCATCTGGGGTCCCCCCCAAATATTCCACGCACTCGCACGGGGCATGCATGGACTTCTGGGGCCCAGATGGCCCCCGATCCCTGCCGTCCCTATCGGCTCGGTGACGAAGCCGGTAATTGTGTGGGTGGCCAATCCAACTGTGCAGGGAGGGCTTGATGCTCGTGTGTGGGGAGAGCGGGCTTGACCCACTCTTCCCACCAAACTCCATCCAGCTCTCCACACAGCTCATGTGGAGAGCCTCAGTGCTGCTCCCTGTGGGCTGAATTTGGAAACTTGCTCACAGAGAGCCTTGGAATAGTGTGAGCAATTCCTGTTCTGAATGTCGTTTATTCAAAAGCAGGGTGGGGTGTAGAGGTCAGAGTTTGGTTCTCGTTGGACCTTGGTGCGGAGTCTGGATTTGGTGACTAGGGCAAGCAAGAGTGTTTCTAGTCCTCACTGGAAAGCACACACTGTTCCTTGATACATGGGCTGACAGGACCAGGAAGGCCATAACCCTGCCTAAAGGGGAAATGGTCTGCCACTTGTCCAGTACTTATGGATTCTTTTGCCTGAGGACATGGACAGGATCCATATGAGAAGCATCCATGAGCATCCATGAGCATGCTCAACCCTTGTCCAGCTTGGCTGTGTGCCAGGGGAGAGGGGAGCCAGCCAAGTGGGTGGGAGAGTTGTCAAGCTTTCTTCGGCAGAGGGCGTCATTCCATCATGCTTGAAATTGGTAGTGGTGTGCCCTCTGGCGAAGAAGCTCTCCCTTGACCCACTGGCATGTGACAACTATCGATCAGTTTCCAGCTTCCCGTTTCTGGACAAAGTGCTTTCTAGGCCTTGTTCAGTCTGGTTCTGGCCTGTTTGGGGACTGGAGCTTCTTTGGTTTCTTAAGTGGAAGACTTATGCTGGAAATTGACAGGGGGAAGGTGTCCCTGTTGGTTCTGCTGAGCCTCTCAGTGGCATTTCACACCATCAGTCATAGTATCCTTCTGGATCGCCGGGAGGCAGGGCACAGTACTGCGGTGGTTCCAGTCCTTTCTGCAGAGGTGCTTCCCAAAGGTGGTGCTGAGGGAAACCTTATCAGTACTTTGACCTAGGGTGTCCAGAGTTTCATTCTGTCTCCCATGCAGTGCCAGGGCAAGGCAGGGCACTTGAGGTGGACATACAGTCAGACGGTCATACAGACTCTGATCACTCCCAGATGAAAGAAGTCAAATCTAGTAGACTATAAATAGATCCTCCTGAATTCACTTTTTTAAAAAACACAGAATCACAAGTGCAAGACTCTCTGGACTACAGTCACGTGCACCAGTGCCAGTGCTTATGCTGTTCTTCGCTGGTATGTGGCTCTGAGGAAGTCTCTGGGTGCACAGCAAAGGGGAAAGTGGCATTTGCAAACGGAATGGTGTTGGGACTCCCAGCTCTGCATGTGGGGTATTACAGTGGCGGCTGGTACAGGTGCCACCCAGGGGGTAGAGTGGCGGGTGGGAGGCACCTTTAAGTCTAAATTATTAGGTGATTACCTCCCAAACCACCTCACCTGAAAGTCCTTACTACTGGCAGCACGCCGCCCAGCACCCACTGCAGTGGAGGATAGAGACTGCCCCTCAGCTGGATGCCACACAGGCAGGCAGGCCATTTGCTAGCCATGCAAGTGGCCTCCACCAGCTGAGTGGCGGAGATGATCCTCGGCCACAGCAGGTAATGGGCCGTGCCCCGCTGCTGGTAAGAGCTTCCAGGTGCAGCAGCTCAGGAGGTAAGCACCTACTGATTTAGACCTCAAGGTGCCTCCCACCACCACCCAGCGGCGCCTGCACCAGCCGCCACTGGGGTATTCTTATTATTTAGTTCCAAAAATTATCCCAGAATCAATGCGGTTCAGAATATAGTGAGCCCTTTCTCAGGATCTATGAGAAGGGCTTAGCGGGCGGGCAGGAAGGTTTCATTACCTTCCCTGCCCTGCCAATGATCCATGGAGGGCGCTGGGGCTGTGGATCATGCACCCAGACGAACCTCCACTACCTGCAACTGCACAGAGGGTCGGGGGCTGGAATGCATTGTTCCACACACCCCGAAACTCTCATAACGCACCATGCAAGTGCATGGTGCATTGTGGGTATTCCCCAGCACTGGCCAGGGACTGGCAGAGGACTGAAAAAAACAGGGTTAAGGGAGTGCTTACTCCCTTAACCCCATTTAAGCTTTGAGCTCTGTAGGCAGGCTTGCCACAGAGGTTGCCCTGGCAGCCACCTGGCAGCCATTGGCCTCCTGCTGCTTCTCATGAGCAGCCAAGAGCAGGCTGCCCTAGCCCTCTTGGCTGCTCGTGAGAACAGCCTCATTGTGTGAGGTCCGTACTGTAGACCCTGGGTATTCCGTTGGTCACCAAAGTTCCGTCACTCTTCAGACTGGGTGTGTAATTTCAAATATCTGCCCTGGGTGCAAAAAACAATGGGTCCTGGCATTATACTTGTGCTTTTTAACAAGAAAGGTCTGAAGAAAGCGTCTCATCTAAAAGAAGTCTTCTGTTAATACTTACTAACTGGGCTTCTGTTGTCTTCTGTTGCTTTATTTTGTGGTTTTCATAATGTATTTTAGATGGAACTTACCGATAGTTGTAATAATAACTTTATGATTAGTGAGGCACCTTGGATCTTTTTGAAATAGGCAGGGTAGAAATAAATTTTAAAAGGTGGCTGCAGAGCACCTAAACCTATTTGTTTTTGTAAACCGCCTAGAGCCTTTGGAGTCAGGTGGTATATAAATTAGATAGATAGATAGATAGATAGATAGATAGATAGATAGATAGATAGATAGATAGATAGATAGAATAAATCGTGATTTCAAATGAGCAATGATTGAATGACCAGAGTAAACCTGTGTGGCTGGATAGGTGGTTAGGCCAGAAGCTAGGAAGGTTTAGCTTCGTGGGACAAGTCACTCTTGGCCTCCTTTTCTCATAAGTAAAATGAGAACCATAGTCTCAGAACCACATGGGGTTGATGTGAAGGGGAAAGAAAGGAAGAAATGCTGCCATTTTTAAATTTTATTTCCATAAGCACCTTTCTCCCATGCTGGCACTCAGGCAGCATGTGTGGCATTCCTGGACAGTCTCCCATCCAGGCACTGACTAGACTCTTGCTTAGCTTCAGCAAGGGTGGAACATCATGTGCCTTCAGACCACACCCATATCTATGCCAGTGGAGATAAAACCTAAGAAGTAAATATATGTAATGTGGGTTTTCCTTGGCATAAACCAGCCGTCCTTTAGGTTTTAATCTCATGACCAGTTTCATCTTAGTCAGAGTGAAGCAGGACATAATGCTGTTGACTGTTGACCCCACAGGATCAAATGCTTGTCAGTGACCCTTTGTAGAGCATTGAAAAAGATCATAAAAAATCAACCTGTAATTACAATCTATGTAAGGTGACGAAGCAAAGTCTGCCGTATTCTTTAATATTACAAAAATTGGTTAGAAGTTCAGAGAGGTTAAATATGTGGCTATTAGCCTTATTCAGACATTGGCTCACACACTGCTCAGCATCCCACAGACACTTTAACACAGTGTTCACAGAGTTGTGCAACAGCACTATTTTGCATACACCAGAATTGCATGAACATAATTGTGCGATGGTACAGCCATTGGAAATAATGGCTGCATCATCACACAACTGTGTTTGTGCAATTGCAAAATCATGCAGTAGCACTATTACACAGCTGTATGAACATGTGCAGGATGCTGTGCAGCATATGAGCCATTATGTTGTACCTGTGTTCAGATATCTGTAAGCAAAATCTGTGCAGATATCGCTTCACATCCAGGCTCCCTGAAATGCAGGATACAGATAGAAAGTGTACTACTGTATCTATAGGTGAAACTCGGAAAATTAGAATATTGTGCAAAAGTACATTAATTTCAGTAATGCAAATTAAAAGGTGAAACTGATATATGAGACAGACGCATTACATGCAAAGCGAGATAAGTCAAGCCTTAATTTGTTATAATTGTGATGATCATGGCGTACAGCTCATGAGAACCCCAAATCCACAATCCCAGAAAATTAGAATATTACATGAAACCAAGAAGACAAGGATTGTAGAATAGACCGGGCCTCCGGCGATTGGAGGCCCAGTCTACCCGGCCTCGTCCCCTGCCAGCGGGTAGACCGGGCCTCCGGCGGAACTCCCAGGCATCCTTTGCAGTGCGCGCCCAAGGCCCCAGTTGGGGCCAAGCCTTTGCAGAGAGAGGAGCTCTGTTCGTGAGCTCCTCTCTTTTTTCGGACAACATGTGGTGAGGACTCGGGCGGGCGGCTGGGAGGGAGGGAGGGTGGGCTGCTGGGAGGGAGGGAGGTGGGCGACGGCGGCAGTAGTTTACTTTTGGCCCTAATCTGCTCGCGGCGGGGGCGGCTGGTTTCTAGCGCCCCAATTACTCAGTGAAATACGGGCGCTGGAGGGGGCAAAGCGGCGGGAGGGGTAAGTAAGCCCTCCCCGCCCTTAAAGGAAGACTCCCACCCAGACCCGAACCGGCCAGGTCCAAACTGGTCCGGACAGTTCGGAGGCCTTTAGAATGGCCTCCGGACCGGTTTGGACACACCCCTAGCCACAGCCGCAGCCCCTGATCGGGCATGGCCCAGGTTCTTTGAACCCGTTCACCCAATGGTGGCTCCGCCCCTGGTGGGAGGAAAGAAGAAAAGTCTTGGGAAAGAGAGTTTAGAAAACAATGAGAACACAGAGAAGCGCAAGGGCTGAGAAATGAGCCATGGACGGGGAAGTTCCAAGAGACGAGAAAGGGGGGCAGCAGTGGTCGAGAGTTTAGAGTAGAGGAGAATGGTAAGAGTGCCCATTGGCTTATTAAAAATGTTAAGCAGTCATGTTTGCAGTCTTGCTCCTTTTATTTTCTAATGTGAACCATGAACTGGTCTGCAGTATGATGGGGACACAGAACTAAGGTTGTCCCTGCAAAGGATAACCTCTGTGTATGTGTAATCTGTATTTTAACTTTTTAACGTTTTAATTTTTGTTGTTGTCATTTATTTGTTTTAACTAACGTTTTAACTTTTCGGGGGGGGGGGTGTTGTTTGTTTGTTTGTTTGTTTTTGTATACTGCCCAGAGACTAAAGTTTTGGGTGGTATAAAAATATGTTTATCAATGATGATGATGTTTAGAAACAACTGGTGGCAGCAAAAACATTCAGATATTTATTTAAAAAGCAATGAGCATGTGGAGTACACAGTTAACAATCAATGGTGAGACACTTGGACAGGTAAACATTAGAAGAGGTATTTTCCAAGGGGACTCACTATCCCCTCTGTTGTTTGTAATCGCCATGACTCCACTTTCACAAATACTAAACAAAACAAGCCTCGGATACCAAACATCTAAAATATCAAGTAAAATCAACCATCTGCTGAACATGGACGATCTGAAGTTGTATGGAAAGTCCCAGTCAGAAATCGAATCACTGCTAAATACTGTCCGTATATTCAGTAGCGATATAGCAATGGAGTTTGGACTAGACAAGTGTGCTGCATTAATAATGAACAGAGGGAAAATAACAAAAACAGAAGGAATGCCCAATGGAAGCAAGATCAAGAACCTGGAAGAGAAAGAACATTACAAATACTTGGGCATTATCCAGGCCAATAACATCGCACCAGGCCAATAACATCGCACACACTGAAGTTAAAAGAAAAATTGGAAGTGAATACATCAGGAGAGTTAGAAAAATCCTCAAGTCCAAACTCAATGGCAGGAACATCATACAAGCCATAAACACCTGGGCTATACCTATTATCAGATACACTGCAGGAATAATAGACTGGACTCAGGCAGAGCAAGAGACGCTAGATCGTAAGACCAGGAAAATCATGACCATCAATCAAGCTCTGCACCCCCGCAGTGATGTAGATAGGCTATACCACCCTCGCAGCTCAGGTGGAAGAGGAATGCTGCAAGTCCATCAAACAGTAGAGGAGTGGAAAAGAGGCCTTGAAGAAAATATAAAGGACAGTGAAGAAGATGCACTTAAAATGGTCAATAATGAGAAACTATTCAACACTAATGAAACAAAACAGGCCTACAAGAAAGAACAAGTCAAGAACCGAGCAGAAAAATGGAAAAATAAGCCACTGCATGGTCAATATTTGCACAATATAACTGGAAAATCAAACATCACCAAGACTTGGCAATGGCTTAAGAATGGCAACTTGAAGAAAGAAACAGAGGGTTTAATACTGGCTGCACAAGAGCAAGCACTAAGAATAAATCCAATAAGAGCAAAAGTCAAAAAATCCACAACAAACAGCAAGTGCTGCCTTTGTAAAGAAGCAGATGAAACCGTGGACCACTTAATCAGCTGTTGTAAAAAGATTGCACAGACTGACTACAAACAAAAGCATGACAAGGTAGCAGGGATGATACACTGGAACATCTGCAAAAAATACAAGCTACCTGTAGCCAAACATTGGTGGGACCATAAAATTGAACAAGTTGTAGAAAATGAAGATGCAAAAATATTATGGGACTTCTGACTACAAACAGACAAACATCTGCCACACAATACACCAGATATAACTGTAGTCGAGAAGAAAGTAAAACAAGTCAAAATAATCGACATAGCAATACCAGGGGATAGCAGAATAGAAGAAATAGAAAAAATCACCAAATACAAAGATCTACAAATTGAAATTGAAAGGCTGTGGCAGAAGAAGACCAAAATAATTCCAGTGGTAATTGGCGCCCTGGGTGCAGTTCCAAAAGACCTTGAAGAGCACCTCAACACCAAAGGGGCCACAGAAATCACCATCACCCAATTACAAAAAGCAACTTTACTGGGAACAGCCTATATTCTGTGATGATATCTATAACAATAGCAACAACATTGACGATAAAATTCTGGCATCCCAGGTCCTTGGGAAGGACTCGATGTCTGGATAAAACAAACCAGTCAATAACACCTATCTGACTGTGTAAACAACAACAACAACAATAATAATAATATAATATCGGTCAAGTTTCTGTCTTGGTACATATGACAATCTGTTTCCTTGACTTGATTGATATTAAGTTATAATGCATGGGGGGGGGGGTGTTTACAGGTGAGCCAGGTAGTATGAGTAGGTGTGTGTCAGTGTGTGCCTATGTTTGTCCTCCCCCTGCTGCTGCTAGTAAAGCAAAGAGAGAGGCTAGGGAGATGGGATGTGTGTCTCTTGTCTGGGGCTCTGAGAGAGGGGGGGGGCAAGCAACCTTGGCTCTTTGGCTGTTGCCGAATAACCTGAACCCCCACCCCTCTTGTGATTTCACCCCAAAAATTTTAGGCTGGCTTCGGCCCTGTGTATGAGTACTGAACATAACATGAGAATATGAGTGAATATAAGATGTGAATATGTGAATGTGTGTATGAGAGTCCTGAACATAACATGTGAAAAGAGTTTATAAGGTGACACTTAGATGTGCACAAGGAAAGAACTGACTTCCATACCTCAGCATAAAACCAGTTCAATGAGCTGAAGACTGTAACCAGTCCTTTGGGTGCAGTTTGTAGCAGGAACTGGCCTCTCCCCACCCCCGCCATCACACACATCTTCCCCTGAAATGTTAAATGCACGCTTGTTGCCTTCTCCAGACCTTTGTGAGATCCTATCGCTTCACGAATAAAGCAAATCGTACTGCCTTCTCTGTTCTACAGAGGTTTCCTAAAATATGCAGTTTGTCATAAAAGCCATCCATCTTGCCCACCATTTTGCTGGCCCCCCACTTTTTATCATCTTTCAAAGACGTGAGAAGAAAATGCCATCAAGCCTGGGAGAGATTCAACAGTCAGGCTTTGTTTCAACGCCATGGCTTGTACCATCACAATGTTCCCCTCCACCCTCTTCCTCCTCTTTATCACCAAGAAGAAATCTTGGGCCAGTGATTTGTTGATATTTTAATCATCTCACTTGCTTGCTTTATGACAAGATATTGGCATGTAAACAAGAGATTCCCCCGTACCCCTCAGCAGAGCTCTCTCTTCACCTCTCCCACCCCCACGCCTGCGCACGCGTAATGCCATCACATGCATTTTGTGCAAAATTACCAATGTGCGTTTTAAAGATGGGAACGTCACTGCGATGACAGGTCACTATGGTAGAGAGGAAAAATCCATGTTTAGTTGGAAGATGAGCACCCATTGGAACCAGCAGCATCCCAAACAAGTGGGACTGCTTCTGAAAGGCGAGGCGCATTCAGAACCCTCCTCCTGTGTGTGTGGTAAAAAGAGAGGCTCTTTAAGCAATGAAGGGCAACTGGCAGTTTAGATGAATATGACAGTCAAAATGCGACCCTGACAGCTCTTCCCCCTCACCTAGGCCCAAAGAACTGATGTGCTGATTGATACCTGAGGGAAGGGCTGTCATCAGGCCAGCCACAAAAAGGGAGATAAGCGACTCAATCAGTGTCAGGCCTGTCCTTCTGTAACAGCCTGTAAATCACTTTGGCTTGAGATTCTCCTCTGCTATACCAGAGAGCAAAAAGGCAGGTAATAGAAAAACAAGAGGCGAAGCAGCTGCGTTCGCTGGCTCTGTTTAAAGTCTAATAGATTGGGATACGGCTCAGGCGGCATGCTGAGGAGAGGTACCCGTACTTCATGAAGCCTAAAAGCTTTTTCATTTAGTTCGGGAGACAGAATTGGCTTTTTCTTCGTGTTACTTTTTCACGGCGGGGTGTGTCTGTGTCTGTGTGTGTGTGTGTGTGTGTGTGTGTGTGTGTGTGAGGAAGAGAAGGTTTCCAAAAGAAAAAAAAGATTCACACCATCTAACACAGTGCCCCCTCCCCCTTGCCAGTGTTTTTACACAGAAAGGAGGGAGAAATAAATAGATGTGCCTTCGGTGCCTCCCAACACCAGCTGCCAAATGATAGGAGCTGATTTTATGTGGTACAACGGTAATCAAAGGCTTAACGTGCTAATGAAAGTGATTTCTCTCTGTGAAGATTGCTCTGAGACGGGATCTGTTCCCTCCAAAGCACCCTCAAGAGCTGATTACAATCTAACAAACATATTCTTTTTTTTTTTAAACTGTTTAAAAGTTTACCAAATGAAGATTAGAGTATTCCCCCCCACCCCGACAAAAACAACTTAAAAAAAATTCTGGGCAACCAGCGTAGCAAGAGGATGGGTGGGAAAACCCAAGGCCTGGCTTAATGAATGAAGCAGTAATTAATTGCCACCAGGTGTAGATCGGCCAGCCTCTGACTGTTCACCAATCATTCCTTTCCTCTCTCCCAAGATCTTGTCGCATTCCCATTTTAATTAATTTGCTTGTCACCTCGGCAAGGAATCTTATCAAATATTCAACTGAATCAAGCAAACAGCGTCAGCACTTGGCTCTTACTCCTAAATATTACTCAGCCCTAAGTTTTATGAGAGGCAGTATATAAACCGAGCAATAAAACAAACAAACAAACAAACCCTGGCTCCCACTGGCAGGGCCATCCCTAGTGGGGTGCAGGGCTCAGAAGAAGGGGAAGGGGTGGGGCCCCCAGTGAAAAGCAGCCACATGGAGATGCCGGACCTCAGCAGTACAGAGATTCCTGCCTGCCATCTCCCTTTTCCCACCTAAGGTGGCCCAGAGCCAGGGGCGTAGCAAGGTTGGAGTGGGCCCAGAGACCAGATTTTAAAATGTTCCACCCTCACTGAAACTCAACTCATGAAGTAAAGAAATCTTAAATGAGGCTGAATAGTGGTAACAAAAAGCATAGTGATCTATCTATCTATCTATCTTTCTTTCTATCTATCCATCCTATGTGCCACAATAGAACATCATCCTAAATTATTTTTTTAAAGGTTTCGTAAATTGTGGACAATGCAAGTCATTTAATGGTACTAGAGAAAGACAGGCTGTTCTGGTAGCTCCAGGTCTTAACACTCACATCAATTTCGGAGGATGAATGCAACTGAAGGAAGCCCAGGTGGGTGCATAGCTGGGGGAGTCAGTCATGTGACTTGCTTCTGCCCCCACCCAAGGCAGTGGGCCCCCAGACAACTGGGCCCCCTTGCCCTATTATAGTTATGCCCCTGCCCAGAGCATGTCATCCTTCCTGAACAGCGTGTAGAAGATGCAAACCAGAAGGTGTACATAGGGTGGGGGGGCCAAGCTGCTGTTGCAGCCAGGCACAAAGTCCAGCCTAAACCCCCACCCCCAGTCCTAGAAAAGGCTGGCTCTTCTGCAACCCTCCTGCCGCACAGGATCCCTCCTCCACCACCAAGCTGGCTGTGGGCTGAGCCTTTCAAGCAGCACTTCCTCAGCCATCAGTGCCAGGTGCTTCCGGTCCACATCCTCTGCCTGGTGTACTCCAAGCACACCCACTTTGGGAAGCTGCTGGTCCCAACCTTGCCTGTGCAGTGCTCCCTCACCTGTCCACCTGGGCCCTGCCCCTTCCTTTCCATCCCTGCAGCAGGAGGACCTACTGAGCACAGCCATTCTGGGGGACGCACCTGCCTGGTGGTGGCGTCTTCCAGACGGAACTGCCAAGTCGATGTGTCCTTCTGACACATAGCCAGCCTGGGCTGCCAACAGGGACAGGTGAAGCTGCTGAAAGCCAGGGAAGAGACCCATGGCACAGGGCCAGGAAGGGAATGTGGGAGCTTACTCCAAATACCACCCCGTCAGGACAAAAGTGACCCCCGGACTAAACATGCATGCAGTAAAGAGGCTTTACCTCCATGACTGCTTCCTGTTGAGAAGAAGGAAACTAGTGATGACCTGAAAGGAGGCTGGTGTGTGTGCTAAAAAGAGTATAGAAGACCACACTCCTTGTACTAGGGCTGAGCCCAAAGGCGGGGTGATTCTCATGAAGATTTTCACCAGTGTTGACAGATGCACAGGCTGCCTCCCTTCCTGTTGATGATTTTTCAGGGATTGGTATGAAAGGGGAGGAAAGTGTCTGCCTAATCAGGAGGTGTCATCCTGAATCGATCCTGTTTACCCTCAGTGATGCCCTTATGTGCTCTACATGAACATACATTCACTACAGATCAGTCAGGATAATCCACGTGGCCAGTCCAGGAGGTATTGCCCTCACTCGAAAATGGATTTGCTTGCCCTCACCATCACATCATTTGGACATAATCACAGCCATCCACCATAAGTAACATTTTGACATAATCATGTTCACCATGTGACCACTACATCACGCTAAGGGCGGGGGGAAATCGCAGTGACGCAGCAGCAGAGAAGATAAATAAATGACAGTGAACAGGACCAGGATTAGGATACACACACACACACACACACACACACACACACACACTTATTTTTTGAAGTGGGTTAGTTTCTAATTGTTTAGCCTTATTAGGGTTAGTTTCCAAAAAATAAGCAGATAGTTACCATCTGGACCAAAAGCACATTGCTTCCAAGTCATGAAAAGGAATCATTCCATTTTATTCTGCAGTAGTCAGAACTCATCTGTAGAACTGAGTCCAGATTGGAGTGATTAGAACAGGTTAGGAGGCAGGCAATGAAGATGGTCAGGGCTCTGAAAAACAAGACCACTGTGAACAAAGATTGGCTATGTCTAGCCAGGAGAATCACGATAGCACTCTTCAAATACCTGAAGGGCTGTCACATAGAAGAAGGCAAATGCTTGTTTCTCTCAGAGGGCAGGGCTAGGTTTAATGGGCTTAATTTACTGGAGGGTAGATTTCAGCTAAGCTACCTAGTGGCACAGCAGGGAAATGACTTGATTAGCAAGGCAGTGGTTGCCAGTTCAAATCCCTGCTGGTATGTTTCGCAGACTATGGGAAACACCTATATCAGGCAGCATCAATATAGGAAGATGCTGAAAGGCATCATCTCATACTGTGTGAGAGGAGGCCATGGTAAACCCCTCCTGTATTCTCCAAAAGACAACCACAGGGCTCTGTGGGCGCCAGGAGTCAATACTGACTGGATGGCACACTTTACCTTTAGATTTCAGTTGAACATGAGGAGAAACACTTAATGGTAGAGCAGTTTGATAATGGAACCATTTACTGGAGGGGGGGCTTGGGGTAGTGGTGGTGAAGCTGTCCCTTGCTGCAGGTCTTCATCCACCTGTTTGGGATGCTCTAGCTCTCGATTTCCTGCATGAAGCAGGAGGCTGGACTAGATGCCCTAGAAGGTCTAGCCAACTCTATGATTCTATGACATAGCAGCATTTTGACCTGACATCTGAAGGCAGGGTGAAAGTGAACCAAAGAGGCTATTTGTGTGTGTGTGTGGGGGGGTTCCTACAAAGTGAGTGCCACCACCAAGAAAGCCCTATCCTGCTTGCCTGCCCACTATAGCTCAACTGGTGGTCGGATATGGAGCAGGGCCTCCCAATGAAGATCTGAGCTCACGAGTGGATTCATAGTGGAGGAGGGGTATCCTAAGATACTTAGTGCTTCAGCATAACTGGAAATTCAGGTGGCCTCCGGGAAGTTCCTCTGGGCTGATGCCATCAAAATGGACTGTGCAGGCCCTCCTCGTGTGCGCTGCACCCATTGTTGGAGATAGGTGAGAAACGAGAGCAGTGTGCATACCTTGGAGCATGCGTATTGCAGGGATTTGATTCACTGTTTCTGTGGGGATGTTCCCTTATGAACAGCTGAAGGGGCATGTGTCAATTTCCTGTGTGTTGGCTGCATACCTCTTGGTTTGGCAGACCTTCCATGTGCATGCATGCTTGGCTTCTCCTTTCGCACCTGCTGACACCATTCTCCAATTGGGCAAAGAGGTTGTGGGAGGGCTCTGTTTGTACTGCTGCTTGGCTTATGTCTCTGATCTTACTGTTTGCTTAACAGGCCGTGGAGGAAAATGAGCCTTGTAGAACATCCATCCAAGAACAAAGCCTTCTCCTGCCCTCTTCACAGCAGCCCCTTCTTTTCCCTTGTCACTTCACGCTGTAACTGATACCCACCCTCCCTACTCATGTTTGGGCTTTTAAAAATTAGGTTGACTGCTTTGGTACAGCCAGCTCTTGCTCTGCCAAGTTTCTGTTTGTTTTCCTTGATCTCTAATGACTTCTTTTCTTCTTTTCTTTTCTTTAAGTTCCTATGCATCAACAGCAAGGGTGAGTGAAGAAAGCAGTAGACCATGAAAGAACAGGGGGATGCCCAGGGTATCCCCTCCTTATTTATTTATTTATACTTTAAACTCTTGCGAGCTGCATTTAATAATTAATTAATATAGTGCCATCTACATATATGGTCCATGACAGGCTAAACACAGTTTAAAATGTGAATTTTAGGACATATTTATTTATTTATTTATCTGTCTATCTATCAAATTTGTATACCACCCCAAACTTTCATCTCTGGGTGGTTAACAATAGCATAAACCAAGTTAAAAACATATACAAAAAACTTAAAGCAATTTAACAATTTAAAAAATAAACCAGAGATTAAAACCTAAAAAAATTAGGAAGCTGAGAAAGCTTGGGCAAAAAGATGGGTTTTCAGGTGTTTTTTGAAAATTGCCAAAGATGGGGAGGATCGTATCTCAGCAGGGAGCACATTCCACAATCTCAGGGCAGCAACCGAGAAGGCCTGTCTCTATGTAGCCACCAAACGAGTCAGCGGTAACTGGAGACGGACCTCCTCAGATGACCTCCATGGGCGGTGGGGCTCGTAGATGCTCTCTTAAGATGCTCTCTTAAATACCCAGGGCCTAAGCCATTTATGGTTTTATATAAGTTATAACTAGCACTTTGTATTTTGTCCAGAAATCTATTGGCAGCCAGTGTAGCTCCATCAGTAAAGGAGTAACGTGGTCTCTCCGAGATGACCCAGAGACTAACCTGGCTGCCGCATTCTGAACCAACTGAAGTTTCCAGATTATGTACAAAAGGCAGCCCCACGTAAAGCGCATTATAGAAGTTAAGTCTGGAGGTTACCAACAGATGTACCACTGTTTTGAGGTCATTTATCTCGAGAAACGGGTGCAGCTGGCGTATCAGCCAGAGCTGATAGAAAGCACCCCTGGCCACCGCCTCAACCTGAGAAACCAGGGAGAGGTGTGAACCCAGAAGTCCTCCCAGACTGCAAACCTGCTCCTTTTGGGGAAGTGTGACCTCATCTAGAACAGGTAGATCAAAATCGTCTCTAGAGTTCTGACACCGCAGAATAAGTATCTCCGTCTTATCTGGATTCAGCTTCAGTTTATTCTCCCTCATCCAGTCCATTACTACTTCCAGGCAGGCATTTAGGGAGGATATGCCAGTTCCCGAAGAAGTTGACATGGAGAAGTAGATCTGGGTGTCATCAGCGTACTGGTGACACCCAGCTCCAAATCCCCTGATGATCTCTCCCAGAGGTTTCATGTAGATGTTAAAAAGCATTGGAGAAAGTATGGAGCCTTGAGGGACACCATACTTAAGCTCAGATTTCAAAGAGCAACAATCTCCAATTGACACCATCTGGAATCTATCCGAGAGGTAGGAGTGGAACCACTGTAGAACAGTGCCTCCCACCCACAACAACCTCAGACGTTCAAGAAGTTTATTGTATCTTTGTACCAGTTTCTTGTATCTTTGTATTTCTTTTGCACATAATCTTGCATCAAATACAATAAGATCTAGTTAAAAACATTGTTATGCACCCTACAATTAATATGTGTATCAATACTAATTATATACTAGATAAATTATTCATGTTATTAATTAAATCAGTCTTAAATGAGCACTGCGTGTACTCCACCGATTCCTTTCAGCAATATAATGACAAAAACAACCTGGACTCTTAAGCCACCCCATTCGAAATGTCATTGACTCATGATGGAGACAATTACTCAAGGTAGTCCCATTTGAATTAAAAAGACAAAGGAGGCAAAGCCTAACTTGTCTTTCTACTTTCAATGGGACTGCTTTGAGTAAATTTCCTCATCACGTCAGCCACTATTTTCAAAGGTATCCTCTGAGTATACCATCTGCTCCAAAAACTTGCAAACTTGTTCCAGTTTCTGTAATAGTTATTTACCTCATCTAACCTTTTCCTCACAGAAGTTTAGAAAAGGTGTGAGCTTAACCGTATTCAAGTCCTTCTAATGGACAGGAAGCTTCAACCCCTTTCCATTAATTCAGTTCTTGCTGTAATAAGCGTTACAGATATTTTAATTAAACTGTTCAGCGTAATTTGTGCTCATCTCTAGCTGCTAAATGCTTGCCTAAATGAGATTCCACGAAAAGCAATCAGGCTCAGACTTCACTGAACTTCTGAAGGAAGTCCCAAAGATAAGGATCAGCCACCAAGAACACACCTTTGCTGCTTATGTCTGAACCATACAGGGCATTCTCCAGAGGACACATAGAGTTCCCTATAGATATTACAGTCCTGGAGAAGTGCTGACACACGCCGTGCCCACAGTCTGGTGACTCAAGTGCCATGGAGCTTGCTGGATTGCAGCCTCAACGAACCAGAAGGAAATGAGAGGGGCTCCCCTGCCCTGAAAACATAGGTTGCCAGCCTGTGGTTGAACAAACATTTGCGATGAGATTCATTGTTTGAAAAATTAACTGCGGGTTCAGCAACCTCCAATTTCACATTACGTGTGAATGTGGCCTATCCTTTGGCTAGTATTGCATGTGTAGAGATCAGTCTTTGTGTATCTGGCACCCCACCATCTCCTTGCGTACCAGTGAGAGGAAAACGGAGGTTACTTGGGGCCTGGCAAAGGGAGGCCTAGGAGACAGATTCATTCTCTCTGCAATGCCTGGACATAGCTTCATAAGGAAGCTGAGGTGACAATGCCCTTTTGCTTTCTTCAAGGTCAGTGAAAGCCAAGCAAACTTCAAAGCCGTATTTCAGCAAGACAGGGAAAGTGCTTAACTGAGCTGAGGAGCCCTTTATAGCTCAGCAATAATCCACCATTGTTGCCTGAAATCCTGACCACCATGTCTTCCTGAGTTCTCTTCAGTGGGGAAGCTTTATTAACTTGCAGCATGAAAAGTTTCTAAAAGTAAAAGCATATCTTGGCCTAGATAGATTTAAGCAAAGGCCACATACATTTAAGACAGAGGAGAGCGTGTGCATCTCCCCCCTCCCCCTCCTCCGGTGTCCCGCAGCTGACACATCAGAGGGGAGAAATATAAGCCTAAAAGACATTTATTAAAAGAAAAACTTAGGCCTGTAAAGCCAGCTTTTTCAAGCACTCTGTAATAGCATTTTAATAAAAAACACACAACAGGGCCACAGCAAATCATGGCTCTGAAGAAGAAAAAAATGTCATTCCCTGTCAAGTAGTTATGAAGAACTGTCAGAGCTTATAGAAAACTAAATTCATTTGTAATACTTGTTTTTCTTTTTTAAACACTCCTTTCCCACACTTGGCCATATACATTGTGCAAATCCACTGCAAAATGGTTCATGAAAGTAGCTGCAAATCACTGCATGGGAGGTGAGGGAGCCTAGCAAGCATCTCAAAGATATAAGGAAGGACTGACACTATGAGGGAAATGAAATTTATTGTTTAAGCATTAAAATATTAAGGGATCCTTAAGAACAGCAATGAATCCAATATGGAGGATGTCTGTCATCAAGCAGAGACAAACGACTGGAGTTGTTGACAGTGTATATAAATCTCAAACAGAAGAAAGCAGAATAAAGTTCTAAAGATAAGGTTCTTTTGGAGGAAAAAAAACAAGATGGAGGAGAAAGCAGAGATTATGATTATTCATTATAAACAAAGTGCTGATGGGAAAAAAAGTGGCCAACTGTTAATAATAAGGTCAAGGACAAGGCTTCCAAATGTTCTCATAATGAGAATTCTAACTCAAAAAAATTCTGTTCGGATGCTTGTGACAAATTATGTTTTATATTCTTTTCATGTGGTTCCTGGGTGTTGAAGTGCTGTGGGCTCTGTTATCTGGTTTACACATTTGTGAAGGCTATCTCAAAGAAACTCCAAATTGCTTGCGTGGCCCTACCATTGCGCACAGTGTTATGTATGCCACGTTAAGCTGCAGATTTTGTTGAATCATTAAAAGGCAACTCACTGAAAATTATTTTATTTATTTTTATATTATATAGCTCCAACTGGGTGGAACCATTTGGGTTTTCTGCCTCAGGCACTAAAGTGTCTCCAGTTGTCTATGGCAGGTTTTAATTGCAGAATAATCTAGATAGCTAATCAAAATGTACTAAGACTTTGCATTTTGTAATGAATATTGGTTCCAACATCTACCCAAATTAATACAGCTACAATCATGAAATTCCCAATCTTATATGAGCTTAATCTTCATGAATGCCAAGCTAGAGATGGCATGGGAGTCAGCTTCATTATTTTTGCCCAAAAGCAGCTGTGGGGAACCACATTTGTATTGCGAAGAAAGTATGGGGGCAGGAAGGCCTTACCCTTTCCTTATGCACCATGGCCCTGATCCAAATCATCCACAAAAGCACGCTAGCTGTAGAGGGGGAAATTGTGGGTATAATTAGACCCATAAATCTTTCTGTTGGCGCCTAATCGCAGCTTCAGGAGTGTGTGATTTAAGATTGTTAAATGGGTTTAGGATTCTCCAGGCTCAATTTGTCCTAGGGAGCAGGAAGAATTGGATCGCTTAGTGTAGTAATGCATTAACAGGGCTTAAAGGGTTAAATATTAAACATAAAGCGTTACGGGAAGAAACCAAAGACGCCATCCTTTTCTGGTGCTTGTTCTTGCTTGTTACTGTTCTGTCTGTATGTTCTTTGTCTCCAATAAACAGCTTACCTTTTGGGGTTTAGAAAAAGTGAGCAGATTCTGCATTTCTTTTAAAAGCAAGAACTTACCAGCCGCTTTGTACAATATCACACATGTGTGTTTTTATTTCCATATAAGTAAATGTTTTTTAATAAAATGGCGCTTACTCTTGATCTAAGGAAGGAACCAGGGAGTCAATTTGGACTCAGTGCCAGTTTGGATTCATCAGTATTGTTGAACTCTCTGGTTCAATCGCCCCCAACTGTGTGTCCAAAGCGGTGATCCGCTCAGAGGCGGGCATTCTCAAACTGGAGTCCAAGGCCTGGATGTTATCAATCAACTATTGGATAAAACTGCATCTTTTCTCAACAGGATTAATCCCCAAATTACTGGCAGCAGAGCCACAAGCATCCTGGTGCAAGGAAATAACACACAAGCTTTCCTGCTGCGGATTATCTCCCGCTTTACTGTTGGAGGCTGGTGCGACTACAGCTCGCAAATTGGTGCAGCAAAGACTGGTTGATATAGAAATACAAAATGAGAGGGCTATTTTACCTCAATTTTACAAATCTGTACAGCTAAAGACAGACTTAAGCCCAGCTACCTACCTGTTTATGATTACGCAATGCAATCATAGATGGGCTTTCTCTAGGGCGAGGTTTAACGCCTTCCCTTCAGCGCTTTTATATGGGAAGTATAACAAATTGCCCTATGAAAAGCGCATATGTCCTTGCGGCCAGGAGATCGAGTCAATGGCCCATATTTTATTAAAGTGCCCACTTTACCAGGTTGCAAGGTAGCAATTAATCCACCCCTTGCTAAATAATTTGAAGGGGAAAACCGGGGATCTTCTTTTAAAGTACTTACTAGCCGATGAAGATTCAGTAATCTCCAGAACAGTTGCTAAGTACTGTTATGTGGCTTTAAAAATAAGAGTCTTAAACTCATGAGGGTATTCTTTTTTTAAAAAACTGCCATTTTTAGGTGTATATATATACTCTTATTTTAAGGACTTTATGTGATTTTGAGTTATTAATGACTGTACATTTCTCTTTTGGTCACTGACCATAAATAAATAAAGTAAGTCTCTGGTTCAATTCTGGTGCACACAGTGGCAGACATCCAGAACAATGGAGGGCTTGTGGGTGGAAGTTGGGCTAGCACAAAACCATTGCACATGCCTCATTTGTTTTAATAGGAACTTTTGCCTAAGTGTGCTCTAGGCTCTTGCACCAATCCCAGTTTTTAGTGCAACTAAGCTAAACGTCTTGCACTATCACTAATTAGCCCATTCTGCAAGTGCTCCATTGGTCTAGATGTCAGCTATTAATTTTATAAAGTGGTTCAATAGGAAGAAGTTCAGACACTTTGAATCAGTTTTGAACTGGTTGAGATACATTTTGTGCAAAATAATATCAAACTTTCACAATGTAACGAACAAATACAATGATAACCAGGGGCAGCCCTTCCATGAGGCAAGGCGAGGGAGTTGCCTCAGGCAGCAGATTATTGGGGCAACAGCATGGTGGCAAGATGACCTCCTTTCCCCCACCTTAGAGAGAGAGAGAGAGAAAGTGGGAGGAGGGTGCATGAAAAGGGGCAGCATTTGACACCCTGGCTCAGATGCAGAGGCGTAACTAGGGAAAACGGCGCCCGGGGCAAGCACTGAAATGGAGCCCCCTGCGCGCGCCCCCCCCCCGCCCCCCCAACATACTACATTATACTTAGGTTTTTCCTCACAAGCGCCCGCCGCCGCTGCCAAGCCGCCAGGCGCCAGCGGAAGGGACCGCTCGTGGGGGAGGGGGCGCCGACACGCTCCCTTGACTGCTGCAGCGCTGCTGCACTGAGCAGGAAACATTTGTATTAACAATTAAAATAAATAAATAAATAAATTTTTTGTTTGTCATGCTGGCGCCCCCCACGTGACCAGAAAAGATGGCGCCCGGGGCACGTGCCCCCCCTGCCCCCCCTATAGTTACGCCTCTGCTCAGATGCACTGAAGTCTTGATCTGCCACTCATGATAACTATTTAATTTGAGGGGGGAAATGTGTTTTAAAACTCTTTGTTCTCAACTTTGAAGGATTTTTATAAACAAAATACATACAGTAGATTAAAAAGCAGGAAAACAAAACATGAATAATACAATTGAAAGCTGAGTGCCTGGTTTTGGAACCACTTATCTTGAATAGGTTACCACTATTTGTGTTTAAGGATTTGATTTTGGTTCAGGTGTGAGGCAAGCAACCAGTTTTAGCTTCGGCTTTGATTCTGATTCACAGACAAAAATGTCTTTGAGCTGATTTTTGAGGGTAGGGTTAGGTTTGGTTTGACCTATGACCTCAGTTCTCAAAAGCAATATACTTGTGAGAAGAAAGAAAGGAAAATCCGTCAGCTCAGGTCTGCAGAGCACAGTGTTACTCAAGTCCCAGCCGGCAAGGTCAGAAGGGATTCACATTCTGACACTTGTTTAGAACCCTGCAGGAGGTAAAATGGCATAGGGAGATGAGTCTTGGAGCTGAGAGGCAGCAGATGGAGAAAGGGTTAAGCACTCTTCCCTCATCTGTGATCTGTCACTTCTTTGCTCCAAGTAGAAATCCCAAAGCTGTTTCTTGCAGTCATTGAGGCTGTTCACACAAGCAGCCATACTTAGGCTTGGGCAGCCCTACCTGGGCTGCTCGTGTGAAGCACTGGGATTGAGGCTGATCATTGTGTGAAGCCAATTGCTGGGATTGAGGCCAATCACTAGGATTGAAAGCTGATCACCAGGATTGAGGATCACTGGGATCATCACCGGGATCCTCATGTGAAGAGGATCCCAGATCACCGGGATCCTTGTGTGAAGCTCTGGGATCAAGGCCAACCCCACCACTGCCTCCCCAGGTAATCTGAGATGTTTACCTGGCCTTTTGCCTGGGTGATTCTCATGATTCCCAGGTGCTCTTTTACCCAGGTCCAGGGTCTAGTGTCTTCTCGGGCTGCAGGCAGCTAGAGCAGACACAGAGCCAGGTGCCTAAGGTGCTTGACTCACAAGGGGATTTCCACAACACACCGGTGGATTGCCCGAAACTTTGAAGCTCGCCTTTGAAGTTTCAATGATCGCCAAAACGTCGAAGCCGATCAATGGAAACTTCGATTGCTGGGATCAAAAGCCATTCGCTGGGATCAAGGCCAATCCTCGTGGGAAGCACCGGGATCGAGGCCAATCCCAGGGCTGCCTCCTCAGGTAGTCCAGGATTTTTCCCGAGCTACAGGAAACAAGCAGTTGTGCAATCATTGTCACAAACAGGCCCAAGAGCAGTAGTGCTGATTGCGTAGCTGCTTGTTCCCTACAGCATCGGGGCTACTTTCTGAGTATGCAGCTGCCTTGATGTGCCGTGCAGTGGTGCCATACTGCTGCACACCTTGTCAGCCATTACATTTTTGTTACAGGTGTGCAATGTGGAGTTCAGCCCTCAGATCACAGCAGCTCCTTCATGACTACAGTAGTAGGCTCACAACAATGTGCCAGCTAAATGTGGTACAAGGTCACAACGCCCCATGACTTGCATGACAAGTGAATTAAGCTAAACCTGGGCACGCAGAGATGCTGTGGGGAGGTACGGGGTGTTCAAGTACCAAACTGAGACTCACTTTTGGAAAACATTCCCATGAAACGTTTGTTAAAGAGCTGGCAAAAAGATTGCTGTGAATTGGTGGAGTCCACTCAGTGTGCATGGAAGATGGATTTAATTAATAATATGGCCTGTTTCAAGCTCTTCCAGTGCAACGGCTACAACTTTTCCTCTCCTGGGTGGGCCAGATGGAATGCTAAACGTCATTCAGATGCAACGTAAGGGTTTAACGATCAGACAGAAAAGGTGATCCTAATGGCTCCTTTTGATGTTAAAATATTTCTCTTCCTTGGCCAGAGTTCTTGAACCAGAACAAGCAGCTTCAGGGGAATAGTATATTCCTGCCATCTAGGAGAAAAATTAAAAAACAGGGTAAAGAAGACAAATGGTATGTATTTCGTGGAATGTTTCCTGCTGGAGCATTTAGCACATAGTCAGGATCTGGGCATAGGAGGCTATTGCCAAATTTAGTAGTTTACATTCTGCGCAGAGAGCTGCCAATCCAAGGGAAAGTTGTACTCACTGTTTCAGATCCCCTATAAACCCAACTCGCCCTGCTTCCAAAGGGGAGAAGGCTTTGTGCCTAGGAGTACATCATCGTTATTGCAACGGTACTCCCATTGTTTCCAACGGAAGTACTATCGCCATGCAATGATGCACTCCTCAGTTGACCTGTTGTGCAGAATGTAAGTCACATTCTTTTATTCTGGATCCCTCCCCCTCACCCCACTGCCCCCATGTCTACCCTGAGGTAGACTAAAGACTAGTTATAGTTTTTTTTAAAACACCCACAAAAACCTGCCAGGAGTAATGGCTATCTCAGTCTGGCTAAAGCTCCACAAAACTGTGAAATCAGAACCTAAGACTCATGCCTTAACACACATGCCACATGAGCAGTAATGATATCATGCAACATCACAAATCTGCTTGATCTTTGAGGCCCAAATCAAGATGGGGAGGATGGAGGATGCCCCATGTTGCCCTGCTCCTGTACTGCCTTATGAAGCATCTGAGCCTTCCTGCAGGGGTTTTCAAACTTTCAAAGCTGTTGCTACTGGGGTTGGTGGCAGTTTCAACCCAACAACATCTGGCAACCCAAGTGTGAAAACCTGGCCTTGCTGTATTGCTACAAGAAAACTCATTACATTGCATTCCCAGATCCAGAGTAATAAACTTGAACTCTCACTTTATTTATTTATTTAGCACATTTTTATACTGCCCTAACCCAAGGTCTCAGGGTGGTTCACAACAAACAAATACTAAAAACAATTTAAAACAAATAATAAACAATCAAAAGTTTAAAAAGTTAAAAAGTTAAAAAGCTAAAAGTTAAAAAGCTTGGGTAAAAAGATAAGTCCTAACTTTATTCAGCAGGGGAGCTTCTCCTAGGGAAAACCCGGGGGGGGGGAACTTCCCTTAATTTGGCTCTTGGACAAGTAAAAAATCTTCCATGTGCAAGGCTACACATGGTGAGAAAACTGAAAGCTCCTGAATGTTTTAGGACGCGTTTGCACCAGAGAAACCCCCCTTTGAACCCCTTTTTCCTGAGTTAAAAACCAACTCAGAGAGGCTTGTAAAAAGAAAAGAAAAACTTTTTTTAAAAAAACCCCAGTTTTATTCAATAACTACAAATTGCTTCTCTCTGAGGCTTTCTCCATTTTTAGATACAGTTAAGAATTCTTAGTAGGATTACAAAAATAGGTTGTCTTAATGAATGCTTAAATGTTTACAAAGGCTTTTGCCATGCCCTAGGTGTATTGAGCATAGGCTAGTGTTTCTTATTTCAATCACATTGCAGGTCAACTATAATAGTACAGTATCCAGAATATGCAGAGCACACACAAAAAAGAAATATAGCTTCCCTAATGAAAAGTCTGACTAAACAAACTGTTCCCTAGATTAAACTTCCCTTTTTATTGAACTCCCCAAACTCCTGATGGGACTTCAGCCCTCCTGTAATCCCATCTTCCCAGGCTTTAATTATCCTCCTGCAGCCAACATCCATGGCCACATGTCCTCCTGTGCACTTCCAGCCAAGCTTCTTCTAACAAAGAACTCCCTTCTTCCTGGCAACAGCTCTCTAGGTCCCATGCACATGGAGTGCTGATTGGCTGAGTCCTGGAGTTCACCGGCCTGTCAATGTAGACAAGGTTCACTTCCGGTTAACTCTTTAGAGGGAGGGGAGCCTGATCACTACAGGTTATCAGATTATCTTCTTTCTCCCTGAGCTTGGGACAAACTCCATTTAGTGTTGTCATCCACCAAATGAAAACATGTAAAAATGTTTTCATTTACTAGAGCATACTATAAAGCCTCCTTTCTGTTGAGTCAGGAGAAGATGATGAAGGGTACTAGAAGAGGGCCCCCTCCGAATTCTTGAACCCATCCTGCAAACTACTAATATAAATAACAAACTCACAAATAACAAGCTCACTCTGTGTTTGTATTGCATCTGCTTGCATTTGCATTGTATAGCTCTGTGTGTGTTGCTTCTGCGTTTGCACTGTGTTTATGTTGCATTTTCATTGCATCTTTTTGCTTTTGTGCATTTGCGTTGTGTCTGTGCTTGTGCACTTGCATTATGTTTGCATTCATCTATTTACATTTTTGAGTTTGTGTTGCATCTGTGTTTGTGTGTTTGCAATGCTTTTGCATTTTGAGTGCTTATGTGTTTGCTGTTTGCGCTTCTGCAGCTGTTTGTGTCTATTTGCATTTCTGCATTTGTGTTGAATCTGTGTTGCATTTGTGTCTGTGTTTGTGTGTTTGTGCTGTGTTTATGTTGCATCTGTTTATGTTTGCATTGCATCTGTTTGCTTTTGTGCATTTGCATTAAGTTTTTTGCATTCACATCTTTTTGCCTTTGTTTGCTTGTGTTACATCTTTTTGCATTGTGCATCTGTTTGTGTCTATTTGCATTTATTTTCATCTATTTGTGCTTGTGGTGTACCTATATCTATTTGTGTTTTGTTTTATCTGTTTGTGTCTATATGCATTTGTGTTGCTTCTACAGTTGTCCCTCACCACTGTGAGGATTCCGTTCCTGGAAAACCTTGCAGCTGGCGAATTCGCAGTTGGAGAGCCACTGAAATCAATGGCAAACAGCGGATTAGGGGAATCGTCACAAAAAGACTGAAAAAAGTTATTACCCATGGGCTTTAATGGGGCAGGAAAACCTTAATAACTTATGAACTGCTGCTCAAATCTTCACAAACCAGTAAAAGGCACCAGTAATTTTAACCAACATTTGAAAGAAATAGATGATACACCAGGATGCAGTTTGGACAAAAGGTGGTAAATGTGTCAATTTGCAGATCTATTTAACTTGCTGTAGCAATTTTTATTAGATATCCTTGAAATTCGGCACATTTGTAGACCTCAAGTAGATCACACAAACCATGTTTCAAGACACTAGCTTAACAGTTGTCATATTTATAAGCATTAGAATTTTGATGCTTATAATGGCCTCAAAAACCTACCCTCCCCTTTTTTTTTTTGCTGCTGTCCTTAACTAAAGGGGCACTCCTACACCCCTTTAAAAACACTCCATGCTAAGAAACCTTGAAAGCATGCCAAACAGAAGCAGTGGAGCATCAACTGGCTCAATATATTGACCCCTATTTTACAGGTAAGGAAGATGGACAGGTCACAGTTTTTCAAGGTAAAGTTGCGACTTTTTAAAAAAACTGGCCCTGCTTCTATGTCTCTTTAACAGCAGCCTGCTGTGCAGAAATTTAACAGATGAGGATTCTACTGTCAGGGATGTATGTTTTTCGCATCATTTACAAGTATGAAATCTTTAATGGCTGTATCTGCAAGATCTAGTATTGAAAGTCAAGGAGCACAGTGAAAAAATGGGACTACAACTAAATGTAAAGAAGACTAAACTAATGACACGGGTACAGCACCCAGCCTCAGAATTGACAATGAAGACATTGAAGTGGTGGATAGCTTCTGCCTTTTAGGATCGATCACCAACAGTAAAGGATCCAGCAGTCAAGAAATACACCACAGACTAGCACTTGGTAGAGTTGCAATGAAGGCCTGGAAAGGATATTTAGATGCCATGACGTGTCTGTACCTACCAAGATTAGAATTGTTCGGACAATGGTTTTTCCCGTGACACTCTATGGATGCGAAAGCTGGACTTTGAAGAAGCAAGGTAGAAAAAGCATTGACGCTTTTGAACTTTGGTGCTGCAGAAGACTTGAGGATACCATGGATAGCCAGAAGAACAAACAAATGGATCATAGAATAAATCAATCCAGAATTTTCACTTGAGGCACAAATGACCAGGCTCAAACAATTATACTTCGGAGACATTATGTGAAGACCCAGCTCCCTTGAGAAGTCCATAATGCTGGGAAAAGTTGAAGGAAAGAGAAGAGGATGACCAGCAGCAAGGTGGATGGACTCGATTATGACAGAAACGTATGTACCACTGAGAGACCTTAAAGGCCAAGTTGAAGACCGATCATCCTGGAGAAAATCTAGCAATGTGGTCGCGCTAAGAGTCGACACCGACTTGACGGCACTTAATCGATCATTCAATATGGTTGAGTAGCTAGCCATAATATTGGACTTGAGTTAAAGCCCCAGCCTGCTTTCAACTAGAGATTCACAAGGTGGATTTAGAAAAGACCCACCACTCAGCCTCAGTTCTGTACCTCTAGAATGGGAATAACAGAGACGTACATCAGGGGGATATTTTTAGGATGAACAATGTCAGGAAATGTCAACTGCCTTGACCTTTAGTGAGGGGTTATTCACCCAAATATAACCAACATTCAAAATTAATCAACACCACCAAATTTTTCACAGTGCTGACTGTAGATCACACAAGGAGACTCTTCTCACGATCATTGAGAAGAGCCTCTAGGGAGTTTGTGGGAAGAGCAGAGAAGAGCAGACGAGCAGCAGTCTGCTCTGGGTGGCCGCAGAGGCCACCCACACAACTGTTGGCTCCGTCACGGAGCCGGCCGGGGCTGGGGAGTTCGTGGGCCGCGCGGCCCCCGGAACCTCCAGCATGCCCTGAGCGAGCGCGCAGGGCATGCTGGAGAAACCCCTGAGCCAGGAGGCTGCTTTTCAGCCTCCAGGTTGGGGGTCTCTTCGTGAGTAGCCACGGTGTGGAGCCACGCCACAGCAACTCACAATTTTAAAAAACGGGTTTGCAGAGCGCTCGCTCCGCAAACCCGGTTTAAGGGGAGAGGTAGTTTGGCGGGTTAACCACCTGGAGGCCACCGGGCTCGCCTGCGAGCCCATTGGTTCTCACGGTCAGAAGAAATCGGGCTAGATTCCCCTATGCAGAACACTGCATAGCTTTTGATAATTTTACCGCTTCTCTCACAGCCTTCTGGTCTTTGAACCAAACACTGGCTGACAGCCAGACTAAACTGCTCATGAGTAATCCTACTGAATTTAATGGGACAAGTTAATCATCACGAATCATTGAAACTAATGGGACATGTCTGTTATGAGTAACATGTCCGATTAATTTCAATGGGACTACTCATGAGTAATTTAGTCTGGCTATCAGCCATTAAAGCTAAGGAGGGCAAGAAGGCATTTATTCTCTTGGTCTCTTGATTGGCTGCTGTGTGTGAGAAATGAACTGAAACCTAGTTACTTTCCACATCCCCTTCCTGTTTAAAAATGGAATCATCTATTCTGAATGAAAACGAAGTTAAACACGTGAGATGAATTAAACTGGCCTGTGTTTTATTTTTTAAGAGGCTCATTTGTATGAGACATGAGGACAGATTTTAAATCAAGATGGGGAGCTGCAGCCAAAACTATTAGTACATTGGGAAACACAGTGCAAGGCAAGCCAGGTTTATTAAACGCTGTCTTTTAGCCAAACCTCTGAAACACTAAACAAAACCAATACTGAGATATATTTTGAAGGAAAACAAGAAGCATCTGGTTCCCTTTGCTGGTGTGCATAGTTGGAGAAAATGTTGGCAGTACATTTGATTACCATAAAAGAATGAGCTTTGCAGAGAGAAAGCCACAATACAGAGACAAATGTCTGAATTTGTTTTGTGTGCATATTTGGTCAAAACGTCGCAAAGGCTGGCCCAGGAAATGAACCAGAGCAGCAAGAGAACCGAGCTCACTAAGGGTAGAACTATAAATGGTGGACAGGACCTGCTCCAGGTTTTCAGGGAACTGAAACTCAACAAACTGCCCTATTAAGGGTCTCCTGGGGAGTTTACCTTGGTGGATGGGATCTGAGAGAAGAGGTGATAACAGTCCAACGGAGAGCATCACGCTGGTGTTATTTCCTCCATGTGCCTCCCTCATCCAGAAATGGACATTTGGAAGCACCAGCGGGGAAATGCTTGACTAGCAAGCCAGAGGTTGCCAGTTTGAATCCCCACTGGTATGTTTCCCAGGCTATGGGAAACACCTATATTGGGCAGCAGCGATATAGGAAGATGCTGAAAGACATCATCTCATACTGTGTGGGAGGAGGCAATGGTAAACCCCTCCTGTATTCTACCAAAAGAAAACCACAGGGCTCTGTGGGTGTCAGGAGTTAAAATCGACTTGATGACACACCTTACCTTTACATCATCACAGGGGCCTCGGGGAGCAAGTTTCCATTTGCACATGGGATAAGACAGAGGAGATGATGGCCGAACACCTCTCTTGGGTCAGAGAGAGTCACTCATCACTGCACGAAGGCTATCGACAGAGAGGCGGTCTCAAGGATCGGTTCTAGTAGCCCCTCTTATCTGGGGTCCCCAGGCTCTTGGCAGCTGCCCAAAAATGCTTATGTCAGATGCTGATCCCAATTATGGAGATGGATCTATGTCTTCAAACAAAGCTTGCTCACCACCACGCTCGGTAAGCTACAATATTTAAGGATATAAGAACACTAGAAGAGCGCTGCTGGATGAAGCCAGGCTCCAGGTAGACCTGTATCCTGTTTTCCACGGTGGCCTCTAGGAAGCCCACAAGCAGGAGATGAAGGCATGCCCCCTCTGGTACCACTGCTAGGAAGTATACTGTCATCACAGGCTTCAAAACTGGAAATGATCCTGGCAGGGATGAGGATGGAACTTGGAAAGGGCTGATAGGAGAAAAGCAACAGGTGGAAGAAAGGTTCTGCACCCTCCCCCCCGCTCACTGCTTTCCCACTTGAAATCCACCCTCCACATATTAAATAGGTGTCAGGTGGTAACTCTCTTTGAAGACCAGGGTCTGCCACCATCAAGTAGAATTTATTTATTTACTAGATTGATAAACCGGCACCACCTTATAAAACCTCTCTAGGCGGTTTACATAAAAAAATTTAAATTCAAATTCAAATTTGTTTTATGGATTTTATGAATGGAGTAGGGTTTTCCCCAAAGTTGAGATGAAAAATACCTGTCTGAACTTCCCCAATAACTTCTCCTATCCCCATACAATTGAGGAACAGAGCTACATTTCCACATAGTTCCATTTTGGTTATTATGTTTGTATCCTGCCCTTTCCTCCAAGGAGATCAATATGGCATATTTTTCTGCTGATGAAAGTGAATGAGGAGGTGATTTAAAGGGCATGGGGGCAGGCAGGGGACCCATGCTTCCCTATGCTTTATTGATTTGGCATGACTGGTGTCAAGTCATCAGGGCCAGTTTTAGGGGCGGGGGGGCTGGGTGGTCGCCCAGACGCCTACTTGAAGGGAGTGCCAGACTGAGCTTCGTGGCTGGCTGCTTGTTGAGTGTACAATTTATAGTGAAGCTGCAGAAGGCCTATGAGACTTCCGTGGGTTCCCAGAACTGAAGCAGGAGAGCACTGGCATCAAAAAAGCAAATCATGGAGTGGTGTCTCTGCACCCTTTTCATGGGCATCACTGGGAACAGTAGTTGGGCGTGTTAGACTTCTAGGTTTTGCAAACCTGCAGAAGCGACACACCATTCGGCAGCACTGAGGAACTAAACTAAGCATGGCTGGAGGGTGAGGGAGCGGGCACGAAGGCACTCCTCACTCCGGGTGCTATTTATTCTAGGGCCAGCCCTGCAAGTTATGCCACCATCCTGTGTAGTTTGGCCCTGAAGGAGAGTAACTGGTCCAGGGACACGTTGCGAGTGATGCTCTGAACCCAAATTGCAAACCTCACCTTTTGATGTTACTGTAATAATCTTGCCGACCTCACTACCAAACAAACATAAGCCAACAAAAGATGCAGCAATGATGCATTTAAAAAAAGCTGTGGTTAAACCCCATTTCCATTTGGCTCTATGGGGCAAAAGGTCTGTATCTGCTATTTGAGATGCCCCGAATAACAGAGCAAACATTTTAAATGAGGAAAACAATCCTTAGCAGATCTGCTTACTGGAGAAGGAAATGCTATATAGCGTTGAATGCTGATTTCCTGAACTTCAAATATACAAACACCTCTGCTTTCCCAATAGCGTGTCCAATTTTGCATAGAGCTGCGTAAACAAACTTAGGAGGAAAAAAATGATTAAAAGTCCAGGGAGAGGGAGAGGGAGAGAAAGGGCCTCCTGTTCTATTAACCTCTCTCAGTCAATTGCAAATGGCATAATTCTGCATGATAATGCACACTGGGAATGTTTTAAAGAGGAGGAAAAAATCAATAAATACTACTTGTTTGTATCATTAGCCCGAGGCAGCTGGGATCCCATAAACACACAAAGCTAAAGCAGCTTCCACAAAACTATAGAAACTTTGTCACTATGATGAAGTCACAGCTACAGGGTTTGGCCTGCAGGGTGCACTCACCCTCTCGTGCAACTTGTCAGCTGCAAACAGTATGCCCATTATGGAAAGTTATGAGCAAACATGATTAGAAGCTCAAGATGATCCCTCTGGTGCTGATTCTTTTGCAAGAAGTCAAGGGTCTTTAAGCTGCTGTTTAGTGGAATAGTTTTCCATGCCAAACATCCCAACTGGATTCTACAGCACTGTTCAAGAGTTCATGCCACAACATTGCTATGCCACCTACTAGAGGAGATAATGGCATAATGGCACTAGCTTGTGCAACCACAACACCACCACTAAACCTTGGGCTTTTTATGGCAGGAAAACAGATAAGGGCCCTGGTGAGCCCTAATTTTTAACAGAAGTCAGGTTTTGAATGGAGCAAGGACTAAAGGGCTAGTGCCAGTGACACCAATCAAAGATCCATCCCCTCATCACTTGAGATGCAGGCAAAGGGGAAGCACAATTCTCTTTTGCAGAAAAACTGCATCTACTGATACTGGTATTGTCCGCTTAACAAGAAGTCCAGAGTGACCATCCTTTCTGTCTGCATCAGGATAAATTTAGATTTATTTTTTTTGTAGTACGGGAGACAGGTACCTGAATGTCTGTAGTACTGTCTCTATAGCCCTTTCCACAAACAGTTCCGCATGGAATAAAGGAGGCCCTTCGTTATCATGGAGTTTACTTGCCACAATATCATTGTGAATACCAAAACTATGATAATGGAAACCTTGTGTCTATGGGAGTTAGGTTCCTTGGTACATAAAAAAGTATGGAAAAGTTACCAAAATCGGGGGAGAGTGACCAGAAATAAGAGAGGAGCATTGCATTGTCCCTTTTCCACTCCAGCTCTGCAGCAATTCCAATAATGCCCCCTGCCACCAAATCCTCCATACATTCTGAAAAATTTCATATACATTTTGGCCTATATATCCTGGGAATGATATAATACTTCCCTATTTTGAAGGGAAAATATGTCCCTGAGAGCTTCTTGGAGAAATCAAAAATCACCCCTCCCTTCTTGGTGCAATTAGTTGGGAAGTCCTGTTAGCTTTCGTCAGAGGCGTATCTAGGGAAAATAGCGCCTAGGGCAAGCACTGAAATTGCGCCCCTTATCCAAACATCCAACACCCATCTTTCAGATATCTTTACCATAATATCAGCTGAAAAATACAAGTCAAGCTTGATAATCTTTTAATTTTTCAAAAACAATTTAGAAAACTACAAATGTCAGTATGCTGGGGCTCATGAAATACCCAAATACTATGTGGAGGTATACTTGGAAAACTAATGTCTAATTCTCTACTATGCATTGTAGCATCACTATTACATAAGTTTTTAAAAGAAATGGAGAATTTGACTTTTCCCTATTTACTCTGAAAATAATTAAAAGATATGCAGAGTAAACTGTGTCATTGCTTGGAATATATTCTAGTATTTCAGAAAGACAGTTAAAAAGAGAGAGAAAGAGCAAGAATCTCCCAGTGGGCCTTAATACTAAGGCTAATTAATACTAATTTCACACTGATTGAAAGACAAACTCACCATTAATAGCCATATTATTAAGACATCACATTTAACTCACTTATAACAAGAAGCAAAGAGCAAATGAATACAATCCTGTTTTCTTGGTGAGTTATCGTGCCAACTGTAGTCACCTTCTCACCAAGCTGCTTGGCGATAGTCTTGTAGCCCAGTCCAGCCTTGTGCAGGTCTACAACCTTGTCCCTGACATCCTTCGACAGCTCTTTGGTCCTGGGCATGGTGGTGAGTTTGGAAGCTGAGTGATTGCTTGCTTCTATGGACAGGTGTCTTTTATACAGGTACTGTAACAAGCTGGGATTAGGAGCACTCCCTTACAGAGGGTGTTCCTCATCTCAGCTCGTTACCTGCATATAGTGAAAAGACATCTGGGAGCCTGAAATCTTGCTGGTTGATAGGGGATCGAATACTTATTTCCCTCACTACAATGCAAATCCATCGCTGACTTTTGGGCACTGGGCTTTTGAGGGTTTGTTTGTTGTTATTTTGTCTCTCACAGCTACAATAAACCTACCATTCCAATTATAGCCTGGTCATTTCTGTGTCAGAGGGCAAACGGACAAAATCAGCAGGGGATCAAATACTTATTTCCCTCAGTGTGTGTGTGTGTGTGTGTGTGTGTGTGTGTGTGTGTGTATCTGCTGAAAACAAAATGGCTGCCACACATGCTCAAATGGCCTCTGCGAGGCCTGGCATGGGGGCCTCACAGAGGCCATTTGAGCATGCACAGTGGCCATTTTGTTTTCAGTGGCCATTTTTTTTTAAAAAAAAAATATTTTAAAAAAATGGCACACCCCCTTCAAGTGGCGCCCAGGGCACATGCCCTGCCTGCCCTAACCCTAGATACGCCCCTGGCTTTCATCTTGTGCTGCACAGGTGCTTCTTTGCTCTGTATGTCAGCCAAACCTGTCTATTGCCTTCCAATAATGTCATGGATTCTCTTTCTCCTTCCCATTACATTACCTAGCCAAAAACTCAATAGTTTGTGTTTTAGAAAAAAAGAGACCAGTGCATGTAAACTAAGATTTGTATGATAATTAATTTCAAAGTTTATCATTTACCCGACTGACAACATTTACATGTTGTGATCACAGAACCAGGCTGTTGCTGCTTTTTAAAAGGAGGATTCTAAATTCCCTTTGAATTCCCACATGGCCAAATCTGCACATTTCACATGTTCTGAAAAACTGTATACACATTTACGTACATTTTTGCCTATAAATCTTGGGAAGAATGTAATACTCCCCTATTTCAAAGGGATATCGCAAGATTAAAACCTTAACTCACTGGAAAAATGTAGATGCTGCAGTGATAAAGGGACTTATTTAGCCATTCTTAGCACGGTTCACCAGCAACAGGCAACTCTGCCGCTTTGCAAGGATAAGTGGAATAATAACAACAAACTGCAGCAGAGTGAAACCTGCAGCAGAAATACACAATGAATAATTTAAAATGTTCAGCTCTTAGTTACACCAGGGTTAGCCTCTTTTTAGAGGAATTTGCCGAGTGGAAGAGGCCCTTAAGGACTCTCTGGTGAGGCTAATGCTCAGAGTTGAGAGCAGGCAGGCCTCCGATCATCAGGGCTGCTGGATTATGTCTGTCTGTATTATAAGCATTTATATCCCACCTTTCCACTTTACATAAAATGCTCGAGGCAGCTAGCAACAAAAAACAAACATGCAATGAAGTCGCACAAAACCAATCGATATCCAAACACATTAGAAAGTATTAGGGGAGAGTGGCACATAAATACAGCATTTCTGCAATATAAAAAACCAGCAGCCAGCAAAAACAGCAGATTAAGAACAATGCTTCCGTAGTACCAGGATAAAAAACAACCAGACTTGGTGGTAAAACACCGCCGGATAGGAGGCAAGGCCTGCTTCCCTTGAGAGGCAGATCTAGAACCTGGGCGTGGCCACAGAGAAGGGCCTCTCTCAACACAATCAGACCACAGCCAAACACACATCGGACTTTGGTGGGACACAGAGTACTGCAAGTGGTATTATGCTGTAGAGCTGGACCCTGATCCAGGAGATCTTCTATGGTGTTTTTTAAAGTGTAGTAGCTGGGCCGGGCACAGAGCAGCTGCACCTCTAGTTGCCACAGCTATTTCCCCGCCCCCGCCCCCCACGTACTTTCCTGGCAGGCTGCCCAGCCAGCCACCCTCCCGCCCAGCCACCCTCCCGCTGGCTACCTCGGCCCTCCAACCCGCCACCTCCACTGGCTGGCCAGCGCGGCACCACCTACCCACTCCTGCCGGCAGGCATGCCTTGCCTGCCCGGCCGCACTTACTCTCGCCGGCCAGCTGGCAGGCCCACTGCTTCCTCCCGCCGGCTGGCCTTACTTCGTCCAGCCAGCCTGCTGGCCGCTTCCTCCTGCCAGTTAGCCATGCTGGCCGGCAGGCAAGCCTGCTGCTTCCTCCTGCTGGCTGACCACACTTCCTCACTTCCTCCAGCCGGCCTGCTGGCCGCTTCCTCCTGCCGGCCGGCCAGCCATGCTTTATCTCGCCAGCTGGCTGGCAGGCCCACTGCTTCCTCCTGCCAGCTGGCTGCATTTTCTCTCACTGGCTGGCGTCCTGTCGCCAGCCAGCATCACTGTTTTCTCCCCTGTCCCTATCGCTAACACCCCAGCAGCTGCTCGCGGACTCTCGCGAGAGCTGCCATGCATGGGATTAGCGACGGGTACGTTTAAGAGAATTATACATAAAGGTAATGATGTACTTTTCTGCTCACATCAGTATTCCTTGATAGTATAAAGACCCGTTTGGTGCTAGAGTAAGAAGAAACCCGGGGGGTGGTGTCACATCTGGGGACATGGTGCGCCTCTTGCTCGTGAGTTCTTCACATATGTTCAAAGAGTGAAATGTTCCCAGCAAATCCTTGACTTTGGGCAGATTCCTTGGAGGGGGGGAGGCACAACCACACCCTTGCATTCTGTTTTTCTAAAGAACCCATCCAATCCCTCAGAGTGCCTCTTTCCTAGAGAAAATGGTACAAACCGCATCCATTTCCTGCCAGGGATTCTGGACTTGGTAGTCCCAGTCGTTGACAGGAATGGATACTCTGCAGAGAATGGGCCCTCTGGGAGCACCTGCCTCTACCTTTCCTGTCTTCAGCCCTGCAAGGGGTTTTTTGGGCGAAAAGAAAGAAGAAGCAGTTCCTGGCAACAGCTGACTACATCAGTAAGAGAGGGGAACTCTCCTCTCTCCTGGCACATTACAGCAGGCTCCTCGGAAAACTGCCCCTCCCATCCGACCAGGCAGGTCCCTGTGGAGATATGGGAATCACACTTTAGAGCTCTCTATGTGTTCCAGGAGGGAGGACATGCGCCATTAGATTTCCATAAGGATTTGCTCCCAGAATGGTCTCCCATCTCGGTATCCAAAGTGAAGAAACATCTATTGAGGCTATTCCCACGACTGCAGGCAAGCGGGCTAAGTGAGCCCAGCCTGCTTTCCTGCAGTCGTGTGCTGCAATGGGAGCTGCACGGCTCCTGGCAGCAAACCACACCAAGTACCCCCACCCTTAAATGAGCTTAGTGGAGCAAGCACTCTGCTAAGCCCGTTTATCTGATTGTGAGTCGCCATGGCAATATGAGTAGACCCCCGACTGGGAGTCTACAACAAGCCTCCCGGCACGGGAGTCTCCCCAGCATGCCCTGCGCACTCAGGAGGGCCATGCTGGGACTTCCAGGGGCTGGGCAGCCCCTGATCCCTGCCGCCCCTACTGGCTCCTTGATGGAGCCGGTAGTCGTGTGGGCGGCAGATCCAGCCACCCAGGGCTCGGCACGGCATTGTCTGCAGGGAGAGCAGGTCAAGCCCGCTCTCCCCGCAGGAGCCCTGTAGGCTCTCCACACAGATCGTGTGTAGAGCCTCATTGTTTAAATGTAGGCATGGCCTTGGGCAGTGAGTGTATCTCTCCTGAAATGATTAAACTCAATGCAGATTGGTGGGCTTCTATGCTGGTGGCGCTCTTCATATGCATAGACCACACTGGGCACAGACCTAAAGACTGGAGCGTGGCTATAGTAGTCCCCATATTTAAAAAAGGGGACAGATGCGACCTTGCTAATTATCGCCCGATCAGCCTGCTGAGTATCCTGAGTAAGCTTTATTTGAGACCCTTAAATTGGAGGCCCCAACACTGGACGGAGAAAGAAGACATCTTAGGGGATGAACAGGCTGGTTTTAGAATGGGGCACTCAACTATGGATCATGCCTTAGTTCTATGCCTTCTTATTGAGAAGTATAGTAGAAAGCCCAAGTGCTCTTTGTATGTGGCCTTGTAGATTTCAAATCAGCATTTGATTCAATTTCGAGGCCAAGGTTGTGGGAAAAACTCAGAGATACCAACAGTGACAGGCAATTACTTCTCCTCATTCAAAAACTTTATGAGAACACCAGTGTAAGGGTGAAATGTAACCCCCAAGGCTCACTTTCACACCCAATAACTTCCAGCAAAGGAGTCAAACAAGGGTCCATTTGAGCACCCTCTCAGATCCAGGTTTACATCTGCCATATATCACAGGGGTAAAAATCCCAATTTTGCTGTATGCGGATGCTGCTGCTATTAGCTGTCAAACCCCAGTAGGTCTTAGAAGGGATCTCAAGCTCCTGGCCAATTACTGTAAGGATAACCACCTGGTTATTAATTTGCAGAAATCTAAGGTGATGGTCTTTGCCAAGAAGCCTAAGAAATGTAATTGGTCTATAGAGGGTCATTGGATTGAACAGGTTAACAGTTTTAAATACTTGGATGTGGTTTTTCACACCACAGGGTCATGGAAGGCCCATGTGGATTACACTGCCCAACAGGCTCAAAGGAGCACATCAGCAATTCTGAGGTTTTTTTTCTCCAAAGGAGGAGAGGTCATTCCCGCAGCACTAAGGCTGTTCATTGCCAAACTACTGGCCCAACTTCTGTACAGTGCACAACTGGGTCCCTATTCCAACTACAGATTACTGGAGATTGTCCAATCAAAGTTTATAAGAGCTGTATTCAGGGTCCCCATGGCGCTTTCCAGGCTAGCTGCTCATCAGCAGCAAAATGCCATTCGGGCAAGTCACATTCGGAACGTAAACAGCAGGGGGAGCAGTCTCACAGCAACTAACAACCCAAGAAAACAGCAACTTTTTCATGCCGGATATACGACATCCTTGCTCTATATCGCAGTGATTAAATTTGCAACAAGGCATTGGAAATGTGAATGTCAACCTTCTGTCCACGTAGGGACTGCAGTGTCACAATGTAGGAAGTGTGGAAGCGCACTTCTGAGATACGTCGTGACCCCGTTGTAGGGTCCAGTCTGGAAAGCGCCTAAATGTATTTCTAATGCTGCATTAAGGTTAGAAAGAGACTTTAAAAGGGTGGAATCCAAAGCATGGATCTCAATTTTCAACTACTGGCTTAAGATCAATTTTCCCTCTCTGGGGCTAATTCCCCTTATACTGGACCCCTTGTCCTGGCCAACAGGTTTCAGTCTTCCTGGACACAAGCACTGCTGGCACAACTCTCATCACTTGGCTTCTCTTTAGAATATCTGTCATTATTAGGATATAATCAAGCCAAGGAGATCCTCCAACATAAGATCTTGGACATTGAGCATCAAAATGACTTAGGTATCATCCCGCAGGGCACCTTGGCGATCTCAGCCACAAACCAGCCAGTTATTTATTGTCACTCTCTCTACCCAACCACCAAAGAGTGTTCCTCAGATGCCTTACCATTGGCAATTTTTAATGGGAAATATCTGAAAATTCCCTTGGCCAGTCGGATCTGCCCTTGTGGTTTGAGTGAGGTTGAATCTGTCCACCACGTGTCGCTATATTATTCTTTTTATAATGACAGTTGACGTAGCCTTATTACTCCCCTGTTATCCTGGCCAAACTGATGAATTTTATGTCACACTTCTTATTGCAGGCAAGAAATCTTCTATAACACACAAGGTTGCTAAAGTTTGTGCGGCTGCTGTTAAGATCTGCCAACAATTAATTCCACCCTTTAGATCTTACCATAAAACGCTTACTTTGTTGGTGTATTGTATAATAGATTTCTTCTCTGAATGTTATATAATTGGTTGTGTTTATGTCTGATCTATGATCGCAATAAAGCTATTCATTCAAAGAAGAAGCACCAGCAACTTGCAGAATGCTGTAGAACCCTATATAGCCCCAAAACACATACTTGTATTTCTATCTCAGTAAGGATAGCAATACCAAGTTGATTATTACCAGGACCTCATTCCAGAAAGAGGCTGTGGGTAAGGAAATCAATGGAAGCTCCCCATCTCCAACATTTGGGAGACTAAAACGTATTTTTCTTTACAAGTATGGGTGCCTGCGTGTAACTTGAAACCTACCACATGACAAGGGTTTTTCTGACCTCCTTATGTCTAGAAGGATACTCATTTCTTTCTTACAACTGAAACATCCATCAGGCAAAGATGAAATGGGGTTACACACCATGTACTGTAGCATGTGATGAAGGAATGCTGATGTGAGGAGAAAGGAGCATTATCACACACACATTTTTAACACAGGAGGCCACTTGGGTCAGGAACAGAAATTTAAAGTATGCTGTAAACAGTAGGAATGTGCACAAACCGGTTTGGCATTCCTTTTTCGGAGGTCCGACTACCTTTTAGGAGCAGGGAGGGTGTCCTCCCCACCCCTCATTTTTCCACCGCTGGTGCTCTTGTCAAAATCTCTGGCGCGGGGCAGCAGTGTACCTCCTTGCCGCCCCGGTCAGCATCAAACTGGAAGTGCCTGATATGCGTGCATGCTGTCTGTGTGTGTGTGTGTGTGTGTGTGTGTGTGTGTGTGTGTTAAGGACACCTCCCTGCTCCTTAGAAGGTTGGCGGGGGGAGGAAACCACAGCTGAACCAAGCTTGCACATTCCTAGTATACAGCCCTTTTGGGACAGGTAACCATTTTCTCATACTTTTTGCTGTGCAGACCACTTTGAGAACATTTTGGCTGAAAAGTGGTATGTATAATTAATTTTACCAATAATACTGTCTTTTTCTCCCACTTTAAAAAGCATTTTCTTGAACATCTAATAGAAACAAGTTGTGTGTGACCAAAAGATTTGCATAATGCATTGGTAGCATTGGTCAGTCCTCACAAAATTATTTTACTGACCCTGTGAATCTTGTCCTCATGGGCCAAGCCTGATACACACACATACACACGCCCCTCAACACCTCTTTCACAAGCAATAGCATCAGCTATTACACCAGCTGGGTGAGACATTTGAGTCTCTTGCCTCACAGTTCATTAAGGTCACATACTCAAGATAGCAACATTTCTTTATTGCCCTGATACTCCATTCTTCCTCAGAAGAGCTCGAGAGCAGCTTACATATGGGTCCCAGGTGGTCCCTCATCCAGGCAGCTTACAGGGCCAGCCCTGCTGACCTTCATTCATCAGTAAAACAGCAACATGTGTCTTCAGACCATTCATAGCTTACTTACCCTTTAATGCCTTTCAGTCAGCCTGAAACATGATCAGAACCTTTAAGAAATAGGAGGTGGATGGGTTACCAATGCCTGTGTATGGGCGAAACAAGTATTTTGTTTGGCTCTGCTGACTGTGAATAAAGAACCATGGGGTAATAGCTCTTGGAGATGAAGGAATAGGGAGCATGAAGGTGTGAATGTGTCTGTGTGATAAGAGGCGCTTATGTTTCAGCCAGAGATTAGCTTCACTACAGACACTTGAACTCCTGCCTGTGGGGATGGGACCATAGTTCAGTGGGAAAGCACCTGCTGGCTCCCAAGTTCAATCCCTGGCGTTTCCAACAAGTAGTGCTGAGAAAGACCCCCTCTCTGACTGGCAGTGTTCTTCCCCCACCCCTTTTAAAAATTATATATTTTTATTGTTTTGCAACAAGGTGGAAAAGAGACATAGAAACAAAGGGAAAAAAGATAAAAGTAGCTTTACAATTAGCAGTTGTTCGACATCTCACAATTACATACATCACATACATCAGTCGGGAGGTTCAGCAGCCTTCTGTTCTCCACCTTCCAAAAAACACACCCACACAAAACTGCCCTTGCCAAGAACTGTAAAAACAAACAAAAAACAAAACAAAACACAGAAATACCACTTTAAATAGCCGTGTATTCTAGAAAGAAAAACCCAATCTTGGATGAGGGTGTTGATCCTGTGCTAACTGTAAATTATGAAAGGCTCCCAAATGGAAATAAATGTTTCATCTGAAGTATTCCGTAAGTAAGCAGTAACCTTAGCCATAGAGGCATATTCCCATAATTTTAATAACCACTCATCTACCGCCTGGATTATTTGTTGTCTCCATTTGCAGCATATAAGATCCTGGCTGCAGTAATCATATACAAAGACAGTGCTAAATATTTAGTAGGGATATAGGATTTAGTCATGTTTAACAACAACAACAAAACCTCTGGAGAGTAAGGGAAATTTAGGTTTAAAATTTCTTGCATCTTACAGTGAATTTTTCCCCAGAATTGTTCCGCTTTCCTACATGTCCACTACATATGATAAAATGTCCCTGCATGGCTCTTACAATGTAAGCAATGCTGATATAATCTTTAAATGAATGAATGAATGAATGAATATAGATGGACCAATAGTCTGACTCCATAAAAGGCAGCCTTTATTTTATTTTTATTTATTTAACATATTTTTATACCACCCCAAACTTACATCTCTGGGTGGTTTACAACAAAGCAAACAACAACGAAAAAAGTTAAAACATTAGTTAAAATAAATGACAACCAAAGAATTAAAACATTAGTTAAAATAAAATAAATGACACAGAAAAAGTTAAAACATTACAACAATTTAAAATTTTACAACAGCATTTTAAAACAGAATTACAATTATTAAAGCAATATTTAATTAAACGCCTGGGTGAATAGATGTGTCTTTAAAGATTTTTAAAAAGTCTTTTTAAAAGATTTTATTTTTTTAAGTTGTCAGAGATGGGGAGGCTCTTATTTCAGCAAGGAGTGCATTCCAAAGCTTTGGGGCAGCAGCGGAGAAGGCCCGTCCCCAAGTAACCACCAGACGAGCAGGTGGCCTTTAGAATGGCCTGAGGGTTTATGATGCACGTTACTAACCAGGTTTGTTCCTGATCCCTGACTTATAGGAGACCACCTGGGAAATGTATGTAAACCATTCTGAACACTTTGTGGAAGAGTGGGACAAAATGAAAAAAGTAGGATAGTTACGCAAACAGTTGCCCCCTGCCAACTCAGTAGGCCCCTGCCAACTGAGCAAAGAGGCACCTTTTAAAAGTGGTGATTCTCTTTATTTAGCAGGGGGAGGGCAATTGGCCCTATCCATTCCCAGCACAGCATCCCTCCAGTGGCTGTTGCTGGTGTCTTTCTTATGTTTCTTTTTAGATCGTGAGCCCTTTGGGGACAAGAAGCCATTTTATTTGTTTGTTTGTTTGTTTGTTTGTTTGTTTCTATGTGAACTGCTTTGGAAACTTTTTGTTGAAAAGCAGAATATAAGTATTCATCATGTTTGTAAATTGGGCAAGTATAGGCAATCCCAGGGAGGAGAGAGGAGAGGGGGGAAATATAGTAGAGAAATGCATATATTTCACACAAGATCACTCAGTGCATACGTTTCACCCGTGTTTAGATGAGCACCAAAAAAATATTTAATTGGGCAATCAGCCATATCCAGACTTGGGCAGATGGCAAACTGAGTTCAAGGTACTTTCAGGGAACCTAGGAGAGGCCTTAAATTAATAGTATGAGAGAACGGATGTTTAATCATCCATTCTGATCAGCACACTGCTTTGTCAAATTTTAAAAAATGTGTTTCATCAGAGGAGATTTTATTTCCCACACACACACCACTCTCTCCCCGCCCCTCTCCCCTCCCCCCCCCACACATAATGTTGAAGCCAAAGCAGTAGCATGGATTCATTCCTACTCTTCTTCCCTCCATACTTCAGCCTTGACTAGTTTAAAATTTGAAACAGTATTAGAGGGAGTGTTAACAGTTTCAGATCTTGACTGAAGTCCAAGAGTGTTATCAAAGTTAATCCAGAAGGGCCTCAGAATCAGCAAGGCGCTCTGTACACAGACCAGATTAATTAGCCCCGCTGACCGCTTTTCAAACATCCAACTCCACTGTCTCCACACCCTTGATCTAATCTACAAAGCTCATTAAAACATACCAATGTCATATACAGAGTGGAAGGGGAACTGGATTCAAGCTTTTGGGCAGTGTGATAAAAACATTAAAACACCTTGTCTGTAACCTGTGAAAAGATGCTATCTTATAAATATACTGAAATGGCTTTTTTTTTTAAGCCACAAAAACCTTGTATGCAAGCATCTTGCAACAGACCTGGTACAAAAAATGCGACTGCTTTCAAGGATGGTGCAGATGTGAATGCAATGTCTTTCCCCCTCCTAATGCAAAGAATTCTAAAGGTGATTCTGGAGGAGGAAAATACTTCTTTTCGTCTGATATTTATGGAAGTGCAGAGCACGATAAACAGGACATTGCTCAATGACTTAAAAAATGAACAACTCTGCCTTAGGTTATCGTCTCCTGGATAATGACAAGGTTATGAATGCAGCAATGTTGCTGAAATTGAATAGATTCAGTATTCTGACTCCGGAATAAGTTATGATGATTCCCCAAGATACTCTGGATGAAGCGGAGATAATGCTGATAAAATGCATGGCATGGAGAGAACGGCATGGATAGTCACTGGCGCACTGTAGCTACCTGTGCAATTTGGAAGCACAGAAAAATGTGTTAACCAATTTAAAGATGCTTTCTCTGTTTTGTCCAGTACCTGCAGGCTGGCCCAGCAAGGAGTACACCCTGGAACCACCAAGACAACCGCAGAGCTGCTCATGTTCTGCACACACACAAACAGGGAGCAAAGTCAGCCCTCAACATGAATTATGCACACATCAACACATGTATACAAAATCAGTTTGTCTTGCATAAATGGCTCAAGTTGACTTGCTCAGTACTGAAGTAGTGAGGCTGTTCACACGTGCAGCCAAGCCTGGGCTAAGGCAGCCAAGGCGGCTCTGGGCTGCACATGTGAACCCATGGGAGCCGATCAACTACTGGTAGTGGCGCTGTGGCAGCAAATTCACCTGCAGAGCCAGCCTTTTAAACAGGGTTAAGGGAGCAAGCACTCCCTTGGCCCCATTTCTTATATAGTGTGCAGCGCCAACTGCTTTTAGCTGGCACTGTAGCAGTGACGGACGCTTGCTGCAGTGCATTATGGGATTTCCAGGGGCTGGGGCAACACATGCCAGCCCCTGGCTCTCCATGCTGCCTGGGCCAGTAAAGGATCATCGGGGCGTGCATGGAGTGTGCCCAGCCATGGAGGAACGGCCATCTGCGGGGAAGGTAAGTTTAAGCATCCTTCCCCGCTGATCACGCTCAAGCCCCTCTCACCAATTGTGAGAAAGGCTCAGTATTTGAGTCTTTCTGCATAGAGAAATATTTAGCAAGGAGATGTAATCATGGCTTCCTGCAGGGCAAACTATGGTTCAGAAGTGAGGAGTCAGCCTCAAGAAGACACATTCCCTTCCTCTTCTCTTCTTTCCCTCTCTGATGTGAATACTAGGGATGTGCATGGACCAGTTTGGAGGCCCTTTTCCGGACCAGTGTGGCAGTTCGGGCGGTTCAGCAGTGGGGTGGGGTTCACCTTTAAGGAGGAGAGAGGGTGCTCTCCCCCTCCCCCCAGCTGCATTTTCCTTGCTGACACGATCCCCAAAATCACTGGTGTGGGGCAGCAGTGTGCCTTCTTACTACCCTGGTCAGTGTTAGACCAGAAGTAGCCAGTGTGTATGCGCAACATGCACACATGCACTGGGCACTTCCAGTCTGATGCTGACTGGGGCGGGAAGAAGGTACACTGCTGCCCCACATCAGCAATTTCCGGCACAGTGCCAGTGGGGGAAACACAGCAGCAGGGTAAGAGCACCCTCCCTCCTGCTTAAAAGGAAACCCCCCACCACCACCGCCGAACCGACTGTCTGCTGGTTCGTGCGCATCCTTAGTGAATACCTCCCTCCATCCCTTAGCTTTAACTACAGTTAAGCTGTACATTTACACTGATACTTACCATGGTTGACTTTAACCAGAGTTTTCATCTGCAGCAGAATTTAAACCATAGTTTGAAGTGGACCTGTAAACCATGATGAAATGTAATGTTTAAAGTTGGTATTAAGCAACTGGTCATAGACCAAAATAAAGAAATGCCCATTGTAAACCATGCTTATGAGGCAACCCAATTAGCATTAACCATGGTATAACAACAAAAACCATAGTTGGCTTTCCAGGACAAGTTCCTGATCAGTCTGCAGGGAGTCAGCATTACATGTGTACTGCACCAAGGTGAGAGGCAGGAGTGATATTTCAGTAAGGGAGCGTGGCTTCCATGCCACATGGAGAGGCTCCGTCTGCTGCAACCCAGCAATTCTGCTGACACTGCCTTTTATCTTCTGACTGGCTAATATAACTCCCCAACCACATAGGCAAGAAACTAATTATTTCCCCAAAGCCCTGGACATTAAATCTCAGAGAACTGCAGTATCTCAAGATTACTTTCATGAGTTCTTCCAAAATTCCACACCAACACAACAGTCCGTTGTAGATGATGTGCCATAGAGATTCATTGCTAGCTTTGCCTCTATTCAATCTGCTGTTTGAACCAACCCTATGTAGAACCAGTATAATACAGCAGCCAGTAGGCCTGTGCATGGCCCAAAATGTTGGACTCCAATGTGACAGGGGCATTGCTGTGATCTGCATTTTGTCAGATCGCAGACCCAACATGTCTGTTGGACCCCATCCCCACCCTCTCACGCTTTATCTGGGGTCAGCTGGGAGCAGGAGAGAGGCTGAATCACATCCTCTTCACTCCATAGGGAGCACTCAAGCAGCCACCTTGTCTGCTGTGGCTTCCATTTAAAACGCACTCCCCCCTCCCACTAAATTACCTTTTTGTTCCCTGAGTGGCCCAGCTGTGATTCATAGTTTGTTTTTTCCTGAGGCTGCAGCCACCTTGTACAGAGGTGCATCTGAGGTTGTGAGCTCCTGTCTGCAATCTGAAGTGGTACAGCCCAGACACACATTTATTACCCCAATGAGAAGGGAGAAACAGCAATGTTTGCTGTCCTGCAAACCATAAAGTGTGAATGGAAGATGAGTGCCTGTGCAAACAGAATGGACAAGTGTGTCACTGTGAGCCATGGCCAACTGAAGTTCCCTAGTGTGTGAGCATCATATGTTTCTGCGTATTTAGAGAGACACACTTCCCTTCACACAGTGGGGCCATTCACACTACCTACCAGGCAGGCGGGTGGAGGGAAGGTTTCCCAAACCTTGCTTTCCACCCCACCACACCAGACAATCATTGTTTGGCTGGTGTGAGTGTGGAACATGCTCCCACATGATCCCTACTATCGTGTGCATCATGGAGCAGCGCAGATTGCTCCGAGGTGAGGACGCGTCGTCCTGGCCTCCAGGTTTCTCACAGTGCACTGCATGCCAAGCACAGTCCACTGGGAAGTTCCCCCAGGGGGTGGGCACTCTAGGTGCCCATCTCTGTGTCAGAGCAAGTTGGAAGCAGTTCACGCTGACATACGACCCCTGGCAGGCAATCAGCTAAGAGCCAGTCTTTGGTCCAGGGTTTGGCACCGAGGCACCCTGCCTAGGCCTGGGTGTGGCTGCTCATGAGAGCAGCTTCTTTGTATTATTCACTGGGAAAGACATAAGGTGTCAACCAGGGGTGTAACTATAATAGGGCAAGGGGAGACAGTTGTCTGGGGGCCCACTCCCTTCAGGGGCCCTCAGAGGCAAGTCACATGACTGACTCCCCCAGTTGCACACTTGCCCAGGCTTCCTTCAGTTGTATTCATCCTCTGAAATTGATATGAGTGTTAAGACCTGGAGCTACCAGAACAGCACGTCTTTCTCTAGTACCATTCAATGACTTGCATCGTCCACAATTTACAAAACCTTTTAAAAAATAATTTAGGATGCTGTTCTATTGTGGCACATAAAGTGTGTTTGTGTTTGTGTTTGTTTATTTTACTCTGCTTTTTGTTACCACTATTCAGCCTCATTTAAGATTTCTTTACTTCATGAGCTGAGCTTCAGTGGCGGTGGGGTGCATTTTAAAATCTTGTCTCTGGGCCCACTCCAACCTTGCTACGCCCCTGGTGTCAACATACTTTAATTCACCTTTGAACATCTAAACAAGTCAGAGGCTGAAATCGGCTTGGAGTTTCTGTCCTAGGGTCATTTGCATAAGCAACTGACATAATGTAAGTGTTCTGTGTTTCAGACTTCTCCCTTCATTCCATGTACTTAGGAGCCGTTGGGGCAGAATAGTTGACACACCTCTCCCATTCTAGACCGCCATGTGGAGAGAAGCAAGTATACCAAGTATGGGAATAGCACGCTAGAAGGGCAAAGAGGAGCTGCACATATTTACTTCTCTCCACATGATAGGCCAGACTAAGGGAGACAAGTTTCATTTTTAGCCTACTTTCCAGTAGGCCTATGAGATCACCCAGAATTCCATATGTGTATCCCCTGTCAACTTCACCATGCCTGGACCAATATGAACCAAATTAGGTACAGTTGTAGGGACACATAGGGGCACCTCAACGGTGTAGTTTGTGTAGTTTGTGATGATGTAATCCACCTAAATTCAAGATGGCAGGCACATGAACGTTTGAGGCATAAGTGGGCTAACTAGTGGATCATCTAACTGATTTGATAAGAGCCCCTGGTGGCGCAGTGGTAAAACTGCCGCCCTGTAACCAGAAGGTTACAAGTTCGATCCTGACCAGGGGCTCAAGGTTGACTCAGCCTTCCGAGGTTGGTAAAATGAATACCCAGAATGTTGGGGGGCAATATGCTAAATCATTGTAAACCGCTTAGAGAGCTTCCAGCTATAGAGCGGTATATAAATGTAAGTGCTATTGCTAAATGTAAGTGCTATTGAATCAAATTTGGTAGAGTTGTAGTGACTGACACACGATGATACCTTATCAGCATCATGATGTCATCCACCCCAATTCAAGATGGTGAACATGTGAACATTTGTAAACAATTCTTACTCATACAACTTGTTTAAAGATGTTCTCATTCTCAACCCTGAACAAGGATCATATTTATTTTATTACCAGTCTCCCATCATATTTCCTCCTGTCCAAAGCCTGTAACAAAGAATCTGTAAAGATGCACTGAAGAAGTAATGTGAAGTCACAACTATGATGCTTATAAGGAAATAAAATATTCATAATGAGATCTTTGTTAAAATGTATTCGTTTCTGTGGGAATGCCTGCACAAGTGTCTCTCAGATGCATGTTTCCTGGGTTTCAGCTATAAAAATAATATTAAGGAGTGTGAAATTGATGATATCAACATGTTTCCACATACTGCTGTCCCCACTTTGGCAACAACTGGAACTTTGACCGACTATCTCAGACTTACTTAAAACCCAGCAAATTGTAAAGAACAGACCCCGTGATATCTCCACACTATCTCAACCTGAAGGATTAAGATTATTAATTTTGTTATGGTGAGATTCTCTAGATCAGGGCAGGGGTTCTATTTCACATTTCCAATTGGACTGGGCTTTTAAAAAATGGTTGTGGGGGTTGATTAACAGCTAATGGTGGTCTAATTATTTTAGGAGGTATTAAAAGGTAACCACAACACTCCCTTTTTAAAAAAAAAAATCACACATACAAGGTGGACTTGACTATTGCTAGGGGCAAGACTTTGACCCTCCCTGTAAATCTTGCCTCCTGCCCCAAAGTCTGCAATAGTGCCCTATTTACAAGTAGCACCCCATGAGTTGGTCACAGACAGATGTGCTTGACATGAGGTCTGAACTACAAAGGGGAATGGCCACGACCTCTTCCCCGTTCCCCTTAAACAGCTTCTCTGGTTTGTCTCCCTGAGCATAATGCTCCTTCCTAAATCTCTGAAGCCAGACTGACTACCTTGATTGACTGTTGATGACCCAAAGGCACCCTTTCTTTATTTGGGAACAAGATTGTGGCAAGCAGAAGCTGTGGAGGAACTCTTGCCTCTCCCACAATTGCTCCCTCATCACTGCCACGAAATCCCCATTTTGAGAAAGAAACCCAAGGCTCATTTTCCAGAGCTAGGCATGTATAGAGAACATTCACATAACCTTAGGATGAGACAAGGATCTTAGTCCAAGGTAGTCAGCCTTATTAATTAAATTAATAATGGAAGTTGTACTGCTGACTTCACTTGGATAAGAAAAGCACCATACATTTCTGCACTTTTAACAAACTGACTGCTGACTTTCAAGGTTATGTTTATTAGGGATGTGCATGGAACTGGTACCCTTTAAGCCAATGGTGTGTGTGTGGGGGGGGGGATGGCTTTAAGGATGGGGAGGGTGCACTTTCTCTCCCCCGCCCCACGCTTCCTCCTCTGGTGGTTTGTGTAAAAATAGTCCAGTGGGGCGGCAGTGTACCTCTTTGCTGCCCTGTTGATCCCCCAACCAGAACTGCCTGGTGTGCGTGCGCACATTATTGGCATGCAAGCACATGCTGCACACATGCACAACATGCGTGCACCCACCTGTGATGTGTGCATGCGCAACGAGCACTTCCAGACACTTCTAGTCGGGGGACCAACAGGGCGGCAAGGACGTATGCTGCTGCCCTGCCGGACTATTTTTACACAGAGCACTGGAGGATGAAGCACGATGGGGGGGGGGGTAAGTGCACCCTCCCCCAACTTTAAAGCTATCCCCTCACCTCCGAACCAGCGGAAACACCAGCCTATCGAACTGGTTTGGAGGCCCTTAAAAGGGCCTCCAAACTGGTCCATGCACATCCCTAATGTTTATACATTTCTAAGTAGGCAAAATACTGAATCAATACCCAAACTCATTTGCACACAATGGCTGACATACTGACAGACACAGAGCTTGCATTACAAGCAAAGCTGCACCACCGCAAAAAATTAGCCAAATTTTGCTCTTGTGCAAAAGTTCCTTTTAAAACAAACAAGGCATGCCACAGATTGTGCAGCTGTTGCACAAACATACCCCTTGTTGCAGAACACTGGTTTGGAACTTAGCACAAGTTGCTAATGCCACATCCTTCCACAAGTGCTTTGTTAGTCAGGATGTCAGCCAATGTATTGATCGATACCACCTTCTTCTGGATTTCCTCACTCAGTGATAACAGGCTGGCCAATAATCTAAGTATTTAAGGAAGTAATATGAATACGAATACAAGGAATATTTATATACCGCTTTTCAACAAAAATTCCCAAAGCAATTTACATAGATATAAATTAATTAATTAAGTGGCTCCCTTTCTGCAAAGGGCTCATGTAAGGAACAAAAGCCTTTCTACTCAAGCCAGCTCACGTGAGGGGAATGATAGCTGAGTCATCCCTGCTGAGCTGCCTGGGTGGGCTCCTCATAAACTCTTCTATATTTCCGGTAGATTACTTCACTGCCACCAAGCACTCCAAATGTTTAGAGGTTGGACCGCCTGGACTAGAGTGCTTTTGTCCAAGGTTCTCTGTTAACCTTATTTGTGGGCAAATATTAAAAAAACCTGTTCTCCACATGTATGCCTGCACATGGTGAGAGTTAGCAATAGCTGGCTTACAGTCCGTTTGGAAACGGTTTGCACTAGAGGCTTCCCCTCCTTCCTACTGAGAATTAACCAAACATTCTGAGAGGGTTTGTAAAAACAGAGAAAAAACAATTTATTAGCTACAAACTAGTTGGTTTTAGGCTTCAGCTTTTTGGTTGCACTTGGAAGTGCTTAGTTGGTTACAAGAGTATTTCAAAACACCCAGATCTTTCTTTAGGTGGCACATACAGTAGGTAATCCAGTTACTCAGTTACAGGAAAACAGAAAGTTAGGTATGCAAAGCAACGTAAAAGAAAATAATTTCTAATGCAAGTCTTACTAAAAATACTTTCTCCTGCCCTAAACTTCTGAAGCCACCAGCCTTGGCTTCCTTCCCTGCTTAAATCTCACCAAAACCCTGGCAAGAACAAGCCCACTGCAATTCTGTCTCACATGAATTTGTAGACTTACCCCAAGAGAACTTGGCCAGACTCCATTGTTTCCCTTGCATCTGGGTCACACCCTTCTTCTTACCAATTGCACCCAGGAGCCCTTTTGACCCGCCCTACCAGTAAATCAATTGGGTCATGACCTAGGGTCTCCAGTCTGTCAATCAAGGTCAGCTGCTTCCCCCCACATTAACTCTATCAGTGCTGACTGGCTGTCTACTACAGCTCACAATCTAAAACAACTCACAAATTCCATTTTGGAAGGCAGACACTAGTAGCAGCCACTGGAGAGATGCTGTGCTGGGGATGGATAGGGCCAGTTGCTCTCCCCCTACTAAATGAAGAGAATCAACACAATTTTGAAAAGGTACCTCTTTAGCTCAGTTAGCAGGTGACATGCTAACAGCTTCAAGGCAATTTCATAGCCCTCTTGGCATGCAGTGACCCACATCCCACCATATTAAAAGGGTCTTGTACATCAGCCAAAGAGTATTTGATGCCCAACCATTTATTCAATTCAGATTTTACTGCTTCTCACAGACATTCTCAAAAGTTGTTCAGCTATAACCTCTTTTCTAATTTGTTTCTCAGACATTTAGAAATGAAGAGAGAAGGGGAAGGAGGAGCTAGAGAGAGGCAGGGTGGAGAGAAAAGAGAAAGAAGGCCAAAGCCTTTAGCTTCTGACAATAAAGAAAGGACTTCTTGGTGTTCCAGTCTTGCCTGCTACAAGATTTGAAGGGGCCTGTGCTCAAGAATTGAACATTGCTCCCATTTTGGAACATCATCACTGTTTGCATTGAACATTGCCCCCTCCTCATTTTTTTTTTAATTTGAGAGTGGGGGAAGAGAAGCAAGAGGAGCAGCTGCATATTCATGCAGAAAGAGGATTCCCTGAACACATCTGCCCAATTGTGGTTCTGCACCTTTGCATCTTTCTTACCAAGAACAAGACGCCAAGTGGTTTAGTGATATGTTTTCAGACTTTATTGGTTTCCAAGCAGTTTTTACTCCTCGCCATATCTGGCATGAAACAATAAATGGTACAATGTCTCCTGTCCTCTGTGCTGCTCATTTGGCAACCACAGCTCTGAATGGTTTGCGATATTTTCAGCCATATCAGAGGTTCCACCCTCACCCTCCCTACTCCTGGGATCAGCTGCTTACATGAGAACAATGGAAGTCATTGATCAATATTTATTTACTAGCTGTAGAAACTATTGCACTCGCTCCAGAGAGGATGAAGGCTTCGCTCGTATATTGCCTTAGCCCTGAAAGCCAGAGGATCTTCGAGTATCTTCCTCTAGCCAGCCATTTGTCACAAAATGCCACCCACTGTGCTCCTGCCCTATAGGTCCCAGATGAACATTTCAGTCCACCGTTCAATGCGGTAGTAGAACAATTTAAATTCTCCTCTTGTTCTCGGTTACCCCATGAACTTATTGACCAGTATAGAGCTGCCCTGCATGAACTGAGCTGAACATGTGTATTTGCTGCCTTTGCCGATGAGATTATCAGAGATTAAGTTGTCGTAAAGACAAATAATCCAAAAATCCATTAGAAACTGATGGTAAAGCATTTGGCTTTTGAAAAAGCAATTGAAATTGCCCAGAGGGTGGAAAGTGTTCTTTACTGTTCCAGATTGTTCTCTGCCAGACTGGATGTCTCAGAAGTATCTGCAGGGCCCTTTCTCACAATCAGGGACCTGGGTGGGAGGGTGCGCAGGAAGGAAGGCAACAGAAGGTTACCTCCCCTGCAGACCGCCGGGGTCCCAGTTGCTGGGTGTACGGATCACACTCCCATCACTACTGCTGTCCCAGGCAGCACAGAGTTGTGCAGGCCAGGACATGTCATCCCGCTTCCCAGAAATCCCACAATGCACCATGCAAATGCGCGGTGCATCGTGGGTATCCCCAAGCGACGAATGGGTGCCCCCAGTGTCTCAGCGCTGGCTGAAAGCAGCCGGTACTGGCACACAGCCAGTTAAACACGGTCATGGGAGTGGAGCGCTCACTCCCTTAACCTTGTTTCACAGTCGGTCTGCCGCTGAGGCGCCGCTGGGAGCCATGCGGCTGCTGGCGGTTCTTACAGGCAGCCAAGCCTGGGCTTAGCTGCCTTAGCCCTGTCTTGGCTGCTCATGAGAATAGCCTCGCCGTCTAGCATAAGACTGTTAGCCAAAGAAAAATGCTGACTATTCCCAAGCACAATCAGTGCTACTGGTATGGAACTCCTCGCTCTAAGGTAGATGTAAAGGGTAGTGATGTGCGGTTCGGTCCGGATCCGGATCGGTTCGTCCCGAACCGGTCCGGATCCGGCGGTTCGATCCCGGACCGAATCGGGCCCTTCTGGGACCGATCCGGACCGAATCCGAGTCGGTTCGGCTCCGAACCGGCTCGGGTTTCCCGAACCGGTTCGGGAGTTCAATTGAGTCTCTGGAGTGTCCCTTTAAAGTTTGAAGTGTGTCCTCCATTTTGTGGCTCATTCCTGGAACTTTTGCTCCTAGCATCCATTTTGTGATGCTATTTTCAGGCATTGTATTGGCTGCGCTATTGATCCTTTGATTGGCCAGAATGAGTCCTTTGGTCTGGTAGGCTGCTTGGCTGTTGCACTGTTGAGAGCTGGCACCCTGTTGGCCGTGGGGGAGTGCAAAGGTGGGGGCTCCCAAAGGAGGGAATTTCAAACCTATATAAACCCAAGCCTCTTCTCTGGAAACTTCTCTTGGCTGCAGTTGTGGGATCATCTCTGAGACCTTGCTTGCTCTTTTGCTGCTGGTGTCTGCTGTGAGTCCCTGCTGACTGTGTGTCACATTAGTGTGTGTCTGTCTCTCTGCTCTCTGTGTGTGTTGTTGTGTGCCACCTTGTCCATCTGCCCTCTGTCTGTCTCTGTCCAAACCTCTTTAATACTTTCCCCTCAACTTTTTCCAACTTTTCCTGTTGTGTGTTTTCTGTTCTCTTCACCCTTTCTCTCTCAACCCTTCTTCCAAAGTTTTGGCTTTCCCTCCTTCCCCCCCCCCCACCCCCCTCTTCTGCATTGCTTTCCTGTTTTTGTGCCTTGCCTGACTTTTGTTCCACTTTTTGAGTTGCATTCAATTATTGCTTCTGTGTAAATTTATATATTTGCTGATTTTGGTTTTTAATTAATAGCTATTGTTATTGCTGGCTGCCTGTCTGAGTTGTGTTTCTGAGGATTTAGTTTATATTATTGCTGCAATTTGATTCCTTGTGTTCTGATTTTGATTGTTAATTTGTTCCCCTCTGGCCCTGCTCCTAGCTTCCCCCCTCCCTCCCTCCCTCCCACCCAGATAAGATTGTTTCCCTCCTGTGCTGCTGCCTGTTGAGCCTTGCATTCTTTGGATTTCTTTGTGGAATTAGGTTCTGGTTTTGGTTTTGCTCCCTGTGTGTGTCACCCACTCCCCCAGTCCCTCCCCCTGGTAGTTGTAAACCCCCCCCCCCCGCCCTGAGACTTTCTGGCTGCCCTTTGGTTTCCTTTTTTTTACTTTGTGTATAGATTGTTTGGATTCAAATTTGATTGTTCCCCTGTGGTCCTGCTCCTAGCTTCCCCCCTCCCTCCCCTCCAGAAACCCACTCCCCCCACTGCCACCTCCTCCTCCACTCCTGCCCTGCCTGCCCCCCTCCCACCCAGACTGAGTGTTGTTCCCCATCCTCCCTGGTGCTGCTGCTGCTGCCTGTTGAGTCCTGTCTTAGTTACTTTGGTTTTTTGTGTGAAATCAATTAGCTTCTTTTGGTTCTGGTTTTGCTGTGTGTGTGTCCCATTCCTCCCTGCTGGTTGTTGTTGGTTCCTCTCCCCCCCCCCCAGACTTTCTGCCCATTGTTCCCAGGTGTTGTTTTTTTTTTTTTACCCCAGGCCCCCTGCCACAGACTAGCCCCCAACCACACACACCCTCTCTGCTCCCCCCACCCCACCTCTTTTCCTCCTTGCCCCCGACTCTCTCCACTCACCCCAGGCCCCCTGCCACACACTAGCCCCAACCACACACACCCTCTCTGCTCCCCCACCCCACCTCTTTTCCTCCTTGCCCCCGACTCTCTCCACTTACCCCAGGCCCCCTGCCACACACTAGCCCCCAACCACACACACCCTCTCTGCTCCCCCCACCCCACCTCTTTTCCTCCTTGCCCCCGACTCTCTCCACTCACCCCAGGCCCCCCTGCCACACACTAGCCCCAACTACACACACCCTCTCTGCTCCCCCACCCCACCTCTTTTCCTCCTTGCCCCCGACTCTCTCCACTTACCCCAGGCCCCCTGCCACACACTAGCCCCCAACCACACACACCCTCTCTGCTCCCCCCACCCCACCTCTTTTCCTCCTTGCCCCCGACTCTCTCCACTTACCCCAGGCCCCCTGCCACACACTAGCCCCAACCACACACACCCTCTCTGCTCCCCCCACCCCACCTCTTTTCCTCCTTGCCCCCGACTCTCTCCACTTACCCCAGGCCCCCTGCCACACACTAGCCCCAACCACACACACCCTCTCTGCTCCCCCCACCCCACCTCTTTTCCTCCTTGCCCCCGACTCTCTCCACTTACCCCAGGCCCCCTGCCACACACTAGCCCCAACCACACACACCCTCTCTGCTCCCCCCACCTCTTTGGACCGCTGCTACTGCTGTGTCCTCCCCCCACACCTGAATCCCCCCTCCCTGCTGCGCTGCGCTTCTCCTCTCTCCTCTTTCTCTCTATCATCTCTCTTTCTCCTCTCTCTCTCTTTCTTTTCTCTCTCTCTCCTCTCTTTCTCTTTGTCCCTGCCCCCCCTCTCTTTTCTCTCTCTCTTAGTCTTTTCTCTCTCTGCTCCCCTTCACTTTCCACCTCCTCTCCCACAGCTGCAGCCACACACAGTAGCCTACCCACCTGGCGGCTGCCATCGGTTTTTTTTTCTTTTTATAGTTTTTGGTTGATTTTGTCTCTGCTTGGGGGTGAGTTGAGCGACACAAACAGTGTTGTCTCCTCACTTCTGCCCCTCCATCGTTGTTGAACTACCCCGGTTGCCTGTGTGCCTCGTGCGGCCGCCCTGCTGTGTCTCAGCCCAGGGTGGCTGGCTGGCGGCGGCGAATCCGTGACCAGCAGTGAGCGGCAGGAGAAGGACCGGAAGAAGAGGGGTTAGTGCGTGTGCGATTGTGCACCTTTTGTTGCCCCTTTCTCTCCCTAGCTGGCGGTTTTAAATAGGGACACCCCTATTCTGAAATGCATTTGGGTGTGGGGAGGAGGGAGGGAACCTTGGAGAGGAGATGTACTGTTGTAAAACTTGTGTCTTCATGCCCATGCCCAGTAAAGAAATTGCTGCTGTGTGTTGCGTTGCATTGCATGCGTCTTGCAGGTGGTTTTTGAACAGGTGCCTTCCAGAGTGCTTCCTTGCCTCTGGGGCAGTCTGAGTGGGGTCCAGGGTTCTGATGCGATGCTGCCACTGCTGGGCCCATGCCATGCCAGAGTGCTTCCTTGCCTCTGGGGCAGTCTGAGTGGGGTCCAGGGTTCTGATGCGATGCTGCCACTGCTGGGCCCATGCCATGCCAGAGTGCTTCCTTGCCTCTGGGGCAGTCTGAGTGGGGTCCTGGCTGGTCTCTGATGCTGCCACTACATGCTGGGCCCATGCCATGCCAGAGTGCTTCCTTGCCTCTGGGGCAGTCTGAGTGGGGTCCTGGCTGGGCTCTGATGCTGCCACTACATGCTGGGCCCATGCCATGCCAGAGTGCTTCCTTGCCTCTGGGGCAGTCTGAGTGGGGTCCTGGCTGGGCTCTGATGCTGCCACTACATGCTGGGCCAATACACACGCATGATGATGATCATGATGTTCAATCCATGAGGCTGCCATCAAGTGTTTGCTGCTGCTTGCTTGCCATGGCATTGGGCAGGCAGAGTCACAGAGTGGGTGGGTTCAACCTCTGTGTTGGTGTGACTGGGTTCTGGTTTTGGTTGTGTGCAATTTAGAGTCACTAAATAGGCTGCATTGAGTTTGAACCACCCCCCAGAACCCACACTTTGTGTTCCAGTTCACTAAATAAGGGTTTCCTCCTTTGATCTGCAGGTTCCCAAGCGTTGACTGCATCCCTCCCCCACCCCCGGTAGGTGCTGTGCCCTCCCCCCATCCACTCCCCCCCCAAAAAAAGCTAAAAACTTGCCACCCACACCACAACTACTCCACCCAACTGCCCGTGCCACCCTCCCACACCGGGGTTCCACCCTTTAACCCCCTATTTTTCTAAAAAAAAACCCTCCCAGACCCATCTCCCCAATTGGCTTGGTGGTTGACTCCCAAATTCAAAAAGGACACCCTCCCCCTCACTTCGATTGGCTTCCCCCCCCATATCAAAAAGTCTTCCTTTCCCCCCCATTGGCTTCCTTTTTTCAAAACAAACTTCCCCCCCGCCGCCTCCAAATCAGCTGCCTTTTTTTTGGCCCCTAAGCCCCTCCAAATTATTTTTTTGACCCTGTCTGGCCTTCCTCCTAAAGTCTCCCTCCTTCTGACCTAGCAGCATGTCTGAGCGCCGTGTGGCGGGCAGGGCTCGCTCAAGGCTGGCAGGCAGAGGTGGGAGAGGCCAGGTGCGGGGTGCGCCTGCGGCACGGGGAGGGAGAGGACGCGGGGAGCCTGAGGACACCCCAGTTCTCCCCATTGGAGAATTCTTTGCTCCGGCCCCATCTTTGGTGCGCAGGATTCAGTTCCCCACGCCTGCTGCCGCCAATCGCGGCAGAGGCAGAGGCACTGTTAGGGCTGTGGCGGGTCCCTCCTCGCCGGCGGCACCAGGTGCTGCTGAGCTACCGCCAGTTGTTGAGGTGGAGGAGA